>NW_026575021.1:7632041-8902041 GCF_905146905.1 Nyctereutes procyonoides | reverse complement strand
CCAATTTAAGTTAAAAATATAGAGCCAGAAAAAAAAAAAAATATATATATATAGAGCCAGAAGGTAAATGCCTGAAGAAGGGATGTTAGAAATTCAGATTCCCATTTTGCAGATGAGGAAAACAGAGAAACAGAGGCAACTGAAGTTCTCTTTTAGGTGATGACGTGTAAGAGAGAAGATCTCTTTACTGGCCTTAGAGATTTCTGGCATTATTAATTATTAATTCAATGAAAACTCTTTCTGTTTCTCTAGATCCACTAATTTTATACCCTTAAATAGAGATATTCTTTATGGCTCTGCCCTGAGCCCTTCTTGTCAACCATTCTACCTTCTAGCTCTAGTTGATCAATCTTATATTTTCTTTAGAAATTCACTACTTAGGTTTCAACATAATCACTAGGTAACTAAATCCCAAATCTCTACTTTCACTTCTGGAAACCATTACTCTAGCCACACATTTTCCAACCAAGATGATCAGGAACAAATCTTTCAAACAGAATAATTCCAACCCTACATGTGGTAGAGTACTCTTCACATGCAGTTGCACAATCGTTGGTTTATAATGTGTCTTACCTGCCCAGGAGACAATAAATAATTCCATCATACTATACCCTACTTTTACAGAATGCCTTGAAATTTTACAGACACTATGTTTCATAGAAGTCATTTCGTCTAATTATCATATTAGCAGATAATCTGCTAACTCCTCATTTTGCAGAAACAGAAAACAGATTCAGAAAAATTAAATGATTTATTCATGTGAAGACAAAATAATACTTCATACATTTCTTATCCCCTATAAGGACTTAAAATATAGTATGTGCAGATAATAAATATCTTTTAAATGAATAAAAATTATTATCTACTACCTGTAGATCTGGATAACATCTAGGCAAAAACTTTCAGTGAGCTTTTTTCCCTCCTATTTTGACACCCAACTATGATTCCACTGATCTCTAGGAAATTGTGCCAATCTTACACCCCAGGGAATGTGGAATTCTTTTAAATGATGGTTCTCGAAGATGTTCCACAGACCTCTGGGTTCCTGAGACACTATCAGGTAGTCAAAAAAGACAAAGTTATTTTCACAATAGTACTAGATGTTACTTGACTTTGTTACTGTGTAGTGTTGACAATGGTACAAAAACAATGGTGGGTAAAAGTGCTAGGGCCTTCCCACCAATACAGGCAGTGGTGCTGAATTACACAAGTAGTCAGTTTCACTTCAGAATGGTCATGATGAAACAGTAAATGTTGTTAATGTTATCAAATCTCAACTCTTAAGAAAACATCAAAATCCTGTGTAAAGAAATGGGAAATACACAAAAAGTACTTCTGGTACAAATTGAAGTATAGTGATTGGCTTGAGGAAAAGCACTGGTGCAATTACTTGAGTTGTGAACTGAACTAGCCCCTATTTTCATGGCATACACTTTTTATTGGTAAAGACAAATGAAAAAATCTGGTTCTTTATACATTTTCCCAAAGAAAAGAATGAAGTAGGCCTGTCACTTCAAGGATAATGGTTTGTATTGTCAATAGCAAAAGTCAAGTTTTATGTGAAAATTATGATTTTTGGAAAACTTCTATCTGTCCCTGTATCTTTATATTCCAAATAATTAAACATTTTCTAACAATTTAATTGGGTATCAACAGATACTTTTTTTATATTATAGAATAAGTGTCAACATATGGAAGATCTGTAAAATTTAGAGAACCAATACTTTCCAAGTGACTAATGCACATGGCATAAAATAATGTGTGTATAAAAGATCCATTTAAAGCCCAAGAGAGATCAACGGGTTTTAATGTAACACAGTATGGAAAATTCACTGATATAGTTTCATATTCCACAATGTAATTAAATGTAAAAAATTGCCTCTTGTAAAATTGGTATATACCAAAGAAGAATATCTTCAATTTTCTGGAAAGGTATTAAAATAGTACTCCATATTCTAACTATGTATCTTTCTAAGGCCATTTTATTTTTATACACTTCATCCAAAATACTATATCATAACAGATTAAAGGAAGAAGCAAATATGAGAACACAGCTGTCTTCTATTAAACCAGACATTAGAGGTGCACAAAAAAGTAAAACAGTGCTACTCTACGCTATTTTGTTTTAGAAACATTATTTTTCATAAAAATGTCACTCATTTCACATGCACTGTTTGCCGTATTTTTATATTAATAAATAAATATTTTTAAAAAACTGTCCCTGCTTGAATTTCTAATGCAATATTATCTACCTATCAGAGAGTCAATAGCTATAAACCACATAAACAAAAGCTTGTGGGGTCCTCAATAATTTTTAAGAACTGAATGGGGTTCTAAGACCAAAAAGTTAAAGAACTAGCATTCTAAATCAATGTCATTCTTGGATTCCAAAACAGAGTGAAAGAAAAGAACAATTCATTAAACAAGTATATAACAAATACCAACTGATAGTATTAATTTTAAAATGTACTTATTGATTTCGTGAACATTTATTGGATATAGAGTAAGTTCAAGGTCTGGTGTTATGTGTGGAGAATACTAAGAATAGACAAGAGTTCTCGGCCCCAACTACTCAGGGTCTGCTAGTAACTGCTGCAACACCAATATGAACAAAAACAGTACCGACAGGAATATAAGATACTGTCTATTAGAGAGGATGGAAGAGGATAAGAGATATGATGAAGAAAGTGTTAGATAAGATAAAGCCAGGAGACTGAATGAATATTCCAGGGGTTTGGGGGTGGGGAGATAGAAGTAGGCTTTAAGAGCAGCCCCGGTGGCTTAGCGGTTTAGCGCCGCCTTCAGCCTAAGATGTGATCCTGGAGACCCAAAATCAAGTCCCGTGTCGGGCCCCCTGCATGGAGCCTGCTTCTCCCTCTACCTGTGTCTCTGCCTCTCTCTCTTCTCTGTATCTCCCATGAATAAATAAATAAAAATCTTAAAAAAAAAAGAAGTAGGCTTTAAGATCAGTAGCAATCATTAACTGAATGTCTATGTATAAGACACAACAGGAGATACAAAAATACCTACAGTCTTCTAGGAAACCAGAACTAAGAACAGAAGGCATAAAATAATTATCAGAAAGAGAAAGATAATCAAGGATGGCCTCTCAGTAGAATTCTACCAAATATTTCAAGAAGAACGAATACCTATTCTTCTCAAGCTGTTCCAAAAAACAAAAATGAAAGGAAAACTTCCAAACTCACTCTATCAGGCTGGATAAAAAAGCAAGACCCATTGATATGAGACTCATTTCAGACCCAAAGACATTGCCAGATTGAGATGCAAAAATTCTCACCAAGAATACAAGCTAATAATATCCAACAGTACATTAAAAGGATTATTCACCACAACCAAGTAGGATTTATTCCTGGGCTACAAAGGTGGTTCAGCATCTGCAAATCAATCAGTGCAATACACCACATTAATAAAAGAAAGGACAAGAACCATATGATCCTCTCAATAGATGATGAAAAAGCATTTGACAAAATACAGCATCTTTTCTTCATTAAAACTCTTCACAGTATAGGGATAGAAAGAACATACCTTATTATCATAAAAGCCATACATGAAAAAACCCACAGTGAATATCATCCTCAAAGGAGAAAAACTGAGACCTTTTACTCTAAGGTCAGGAACACAACAGGGATGTCCACTCTCACTGCTGTTATTAAACTTACTACTAGAAGTCCCAGCCTCAGCAACCTAGGAACCTGTGACTGAAACTCAAGATGCCTGAGCCTGAGAATGAAGCACTCCTCAGCTGGGCTGGCTCCCCTGGGGAGGTAAGCCCATGAAGCTGCTTCTGCCTGGGTGGGAGAGGTGCAGAGAGGACGGCCCTGCTGCTGCTGGGGTGCAGTAGTGCTGCCCTGACCCACAAACAGAAGGGAAGTCCACAGGAGGCTCCTTCCCTGCCAGCCTTGCCATCTCCCTCTAGCAATGGAGGCAGCAGGAGAGCAGAAATGTGGTCTGCAGAGTCCCAGCCGTAGCCTTACAGAGTGGAAGGGTGAGGTTAGATCTGAGAGACAATAACTTCACAACTGACACAGGCATCCTGGAAAAGAAACTTCACTTTTCTTGGGTCTCATTTCTCCTTGTCTGTGAAATGGGAACTAAAAAATGTACCAAATTCATAAGATCGTGGAAAGGATTGCATGAAATTAACCATGCAAAACTCTGTTAGAGTAAAATCAAATTCCCTTCCCCATGCTCCAAATTGTGGTAACAGCTTCTATATGGAGACAAGGAAGTGTGAGAGTTCATAATCAGCGTATGTGTCGTATGAGGCATCCAGATTTTCTCATCCTTGAGAAATTACCATGTATCACATGTATGCGGATTTTATTGGGTTTTAACCTATCCTTTTCGCAGTTTGACAATTCCCTCACACACACACACTCACACACACAGCTGTATATACACACATGTTCCCCTTAATCCCAGATTTTAAAAAACCCTCCAAAATGAAGACAAAAGATACAAATATAATAAAAATGTAGTTGTTATCCAGTTCATCCAGTTGGATGAACTCAAGCACCAGTAAAGGAAACACAGTATTCTCAATGATGTTGAAAAGTATATATTGAGTAAAACTGTAGAGTGTTTTGACTTATTACTGTTTTTTTAAAGCCAGTATTATGAAGTGGTAAAAGAGAAGATGATAGTAAATGTGGCACTGGTGGGAAGCAAAAAAATCACTAATCTCATTTGGAGCTTCATTAGAAGCATAGAATCCAAAAAAGAGGTGACAACCAAGACAGCATTCTTCAGCTCTAGACATTACATTTTAGGAGGGACATTAACGACTAGGGCTCTGTCTGTAGGTCCAAACTAGAGGCGATTGCAATGGTCAAGGTGGAAAAGCCTTGTCTTTTCACAAATGGTTGAAAGAACTCATCCCATTTAATAGTACATATATGAAGCAGACACTACAGTGCCCAGAACTCGGAGAGTAAGACATATCTCCATGTAATGGATCAGATTATCATCTGGAAATGTAGCTCAAGAGATCTTTCTACAGAAGTGATGAGAGAAGCTCGGAAATCCCAAGTACAAGCAAGGTGATTTGGGGGTGGGGGTGAACAGACTCCCCCAAGGTACAAAGGACAAGGTAACAATGTAATCGTACCTAAGCTGAAAATGGGAAAACTATTTGGAATTCTGCATAAGGGAAGAACACATCATCAAAAAGGAGATACTCAGCATAAAGACTAGAAAAGGACAAGTGAATTGGAAAAGAATGAGTAAGCATATTTCCCAGAAAGAAAGGGGAACATTACTGAACTCGGTTCACTTGCTTTGACTTCCCTCTTATCAAACTACCTTCATACAACCTGGTTTCCCATGTAGATTCATTCTCCCAGACTTCTGCTTCGACGCCCATAGCATACCAATCCCAGTCTGCTTCATCAGGACCTTCACTCTGCTCAGAGCTTTCTTTCTCCTTCCATATTCCAGGAAATAGATATTTTCCCTATTTTTTGTGGATAGAGAAATGGAAGTTTGGCTCTTTGGTGACAGAACCAGACATAGCTGGCTTTGCACCCCATCACAATCACAGAACACACATGCACAAGGCAGCGGTGAATCTAGAGGTGAATGCTGCAAAGAAGTCAAGAAGGATGAGGACTGAGAAAAAAAAAAAACTTGTATTTAGTGGTCTGGGAGACTTTTCAGTAAAAAAGTGTCAAAAGTCAGACTGCACTAGATTAATAAGTAAGGAAATAATGAAGAAACGGAGGTATCAGGCAAAGAATACTTTCTCAAGAAATCTGGCATACATAAGAAAGAATGAGGTCATTGGGATCTGTTTTCCTTCAGCTCCAATATGATCTTCCTGCCACCCATTAAACACTGGACAGTTTGTCCACTCTGCAGAGAGCAATAGGACAAATTGGTGAAGACCCTCCAACCACAGAAGTACTCCAGAGAAACAGAATCTGTGTAAAATGTCGGAATTCAGACAGGCATCTTGTACTTATTTCTTTTGTAAATGGACATTTTGAATCCAAACAAAAGGCTTTCTTAGAGTCTATTTCTTTTGTACTTTCAGGATACATTTTTCATCTTGAAAGCCAGTGGGGAAAATGCAATTCAGTTTACAACGTTTTAAAAATCACTTTTCTGGGGATCCCTGGGTGGCGCAGCGGTTTGGCGCCTGCCTTTGGCCCAGGGCGCGATTCTGGAGACCCGGGATCGAATCCCACGTCAGGCTCCCGGTGCATGGAGCCTGCTTCTCCCTCTGCCTGTGTCTCTGCCTCTCTCTCTCTCTCTGTATGACTATCATAAATTAAAAAAAAAAAAATCACTTTTCTGGAACACATATATTTAGCTAACTGAGAATTTAATAACAAGCTCTTGGAAAGATGGCATATGTTTATATGTAAAATGATAAAATGAATTTTCTTTGTTTTAGTAATTAAACTTTTTTCCTTTCACAGAATGTTAATTTCTATTGGTATTCAAATGTTTTAATGAGTTTACCTTGTACTGAGAAATTTTATATTTAAAATCTGAGGTTTCAATTAGAGGTCCATCTCAGTGAATTTAGGTATAAGAGAATCCTCAATCTCGAATTAAAATTTGTTTAATGTCTCAAAAGTTCTAGAAGCCTCTGTCACAGAAAAATGTATACTTCAGAAGAATTACAGTAGGGATTGGGAGAATGGTACATAGTTTAAAGCATATTTCATAGTTTTAAATGGTGCTAGAAAATGCATTCCAGCCAGCTAAGACACCAGAGTATGATTTTTTTTATGATAAGCTATATGATAAGGAATTTTCAAATACCAATGTTTTATTATGTTTAAACTCCAGATCTTTTTCTTACTGTTCATGGTTATATATCTGTTAGTATATGAAAATGAGACACACCAGAAATTCTGACTAGTGATATGAAACAGAAACGGGGAGCCGCACTGTTCAGCTTTTACCAAATTATAGTTGACACATGGATAAAGTGTGATTTGGGCCAATGTTTTCAGTTCTTCTTACAATCAAAGTTTGCTAACAACTGTCTGTATCTTTTCTACTTTTTTCTCCCCCATGTCTGGAGTTTTGGAATAATGCAACTCATTACATCTGAGGCTTTTTCCTCCCCTTTGGTCAGTGAAAACTCAAACTTTAAGTCTGAATTCCTCATAGGGTTGCCAGTCTTTTTTAAAAATTTATTTCTGGCTTTGATATTATTTAAAAGATACAGTCCTTTAGAAAAGTAAAGTATGTTGATCTTTCAAGAGTCCTATATTGAGCAATCAAAATTGACTTAGGCTCTGTGATAGCATCATAAGGTTACATCATTGAAATGCAATATAAATCAACCTTATCACCAAAACCTTTGTGCAATCCTACTTTTCTTGATTCACAATATGAACCTGTTCTTGTTTCAACATGATCATGGATAAGGAACTCTATACAGTAAACACACTTATCAATGTGTATCTAGACTTGAGGACAGAAAAAGGGAGAGAGAAAGGGGGGGAGGGAAGGAGGGCGGGGAGAATTAATAGTTAAACTCCAGGATAGTCTCAAAGAAGCACTTTCTTTCTACTCCAAAACAACACATAGGATTTCTGGCATTGGTTATATGGAAATAGGATGATTTTATAAATAAAGTATACTCTCTCACATCAGAATGTCTGAATGTGAATTGTAGTCCTACCCCTTATCAGCTAAATGGCAACTTAATTTTTCTCAATACCAGTTTCCTTCTCTGAAAAATGGGATATTAATGGTCCCTATTTTGCAGAATTACTCTAAGGATTAAATGAGATCAACACATGAAAAGAGATGAAAACCTGACTCAATAAATGCTAGTTACTTTTACTTTTCTATCATCATTATGCTCCTTAAAGTCCTTGTATATAGTCACCTTACACATTCAGAGTCATGATATTTTTTTATCATGATCCTATAACTTTTTCCCCTTCTATATTCACCCATTCTTTTACTTTTAAAATTTCATTCTTCTATTTCAACTTGATAGTTTGATTTTTATACTTATAAATAATCAAGAACTTGGGCTACAAATCTCAGCAAAGAAAAACTTTCCCATCCAGTAAGATGGTAAGAGAAAATTTTTATTTTTAAAGAAATAAACTTCTGAAAGTTTCAGAATTAAATTCTACTTATTAACCAGATTCAAGTCCATATTTAAATATTTCCATGTTAAGAAAATTATTTAATTTTAAAAATAAGTAAAACATCAGATTCCTTTTCTAAAATCAAAACACGAGTCCTCTGATTTTTTTTAGCCAAAAGAAAAAAGCCATTTATTTAAAACTCAAATTCTATTGCAGCCAGATTCTTCTAATACTGAAGAGAAAAGTGAATGTAAAAAAAAAAAAAAAAAAAAAGCCTGAGAAATGAGAAAGATGTAGTATGTAACACCCTGGTTGGAGAAGAGACAGCACTTGTGTGAGTAGACAATTAGCAGACTACGCTAAGAGTGAAGGGCCAGGTCAGAACATGTCTGTCCACTCAATTGTTTTGTCAGCACAGTAGTTCACTCAAGTCAAACTAATGAAAGACCCTTCATATCCACAATAAGTGGGTGGGGGCAAGGGGCGGAGTAGGAATGGAACAGGATGAAGAGGAGGTGGTCCAGCCGAATTTTGATAGCTCCAGATCAAATAAAAAAACTAAATATGTTACTCTTTGTAAGCAAGGAGTTCCCAAAGTTGAGTCAGAAAGGAGGGTCACTGCTGAACCCTGAGGGCTGTGTGTCCATACTCCTTGCCTACTCTCTCAACAGCTTACAAATGTCTTCAATACTTTCACTGAGATGACATACTGGCCAGACTGGCCCATAGTTTAGAGAAGCTTAAGTCAAGTTCCCCAGAGCCTGTGATCACTGTCTGTCCTAGAAGAGGATATACTTACCCATACTCATTTTGATTGGCAGGTTTTCTCTGCTTGCTGCTTCCACTAGATGTCTCCGGACTTCCATCACTGCCTCTTTATGCTTGGTGCTCAGTAAGGCTTCCCACAGAGCTTTGGCAGCTGTGTCACTGCAATAAAACCACAAAAGAGCTTTAGAATAAATTTCTGCTGGATAACGAAAAGAGTTGAAAGCAAAACAATTTCTTAAATATCCTTTCTGAGAACTAATGTAACCTTTCCTACTGATAGGCTTTAAGTCTTAGGATTAAATAAAGAATATCTAATCCATTTTAATCAGTGCAAAATTTTGAGAAATTAAGGAGATAAGAAAATCAAGCCCTCCCCCCAGAAACAGGGAAGAAAAGCTACATTGTGCTATGAGAAGTATGAGAAAAGTGTATGATAAACTGCTTTGAGGATTTGCATTTAAAAATATTTCAGACTATAATTCAACATTGCTAGAGTAACATATAAATGGTTTGTAAGCCAAAATTAAAAACATGTCTAAAAATGATTTAGCAGTGATTATAAGCATATCAGTTTGAGAGAGCATACTTGTCTCGGAAACACAAAGCAAACAGCAATGAGCATTCCTGTTCCAAAACTACTCAATAGAATTCCTAATGAATGGGGTTTCTACTGAATGAAAAGTCAGGAATTAGGCAAAGCAACCATGGCCTTAAGCAGCCCACTTTGGGCCTTAGGTTGTAAGGATGGCACTTCTGAAGCCTTTACAATTAACCGTTGATCCAGCACGAAGCGCTGCATTACGCAAGGTTTCATCTGGGCTCACTTTTCCAACAGCCCTCTGTCTCACCCACCATGCCATGTTCAAATTATAAATGAGTACAGTGTTCCTTCCGGAAGATCTCTGCATGTAGCCAAGTATACACATTTGTGGTGACGCTTTAAAAACTGAGTATAAAAAAACAAAGATGACAACTGTCCCTTTCTAAGGACATTTTCCCTCCACTTAAAGCCCCACTAACACCTCCTACTATCCAGTTTGCAAGAGTTTGAAAATGAATGCATTTTTTTAAGTTTAGTTTTAAAAGTTCTAATACATTAATTTAGCCTTAAAGTTATACCTAATAAGGTATACCTTTCAAGTTTGAATTTCATTTAGAATAATGGAATAATGTGTTTCAGCAATGAATTTAATATCTGTCACAAAATAATCTTTCATTAAGTAGTACTATTTTTATTGCCATCTATTTTTTTCTGAGTGAATTAACAACGCTGCTCAACATGTTCTACTTATTTTGCTCTGAACAAAACTGTCATCATTAGAACGCAGCATCTAATATTCTAGGTTTAAATGAAATGAACTGATAAACTATATGCCAAGTGTTATTCTCAGCGGTTGCCATAGAGCTAAAAATGATGCATAAGCTCTCAATGACAGAGCCCAAAAGAAGAGGCAGAAAAATAATTGCCCCAAAATGTGATAAGAGGCAGATCCATGCTTCCTTGGATTTTTCTGATAGCACAGACCAAGGGCTCTAATCCTGGCTAGGAAGGCAGGGACTCAAAGAATGATTTCCACTGGAAATGATGAGCAAGTACAGAGATGTGTAAGCTCTGAAAGCAGCCAAGGCAAAAAATTGTAACTCAGTCTAGGGAGGAAAACAGTACAGTCTTCAAGAAGGATATAAAATCTTGCGCACAAAATAAGAGGAAGAATGTCATTTCAGTACAAAGTCCCATGCACATGGAACTAAAGAGTATTGTCTTGCTCCATGCCAGGATGCAAGAAGACAGGCAATAGAAATAAGGGCAAAGGGGAAGGAAGGAGCGACTCTACATAGGGCCCTGCCCTCCCTGCCAAGGCTTATCATTCTGTAGGTGACAGGAAACCAAGGACTACGCAATGGCTTTCACATTCTGAAAAGAGCAGCATAGCTTAGCAGTAATGAAAACGGTCTTTATCATCACTCAAAACTAGATCAATTTCATATGGGTCTTTGGGAAAGCTATAAAATTTCCCCAAAACTCTGAAGACAATAGAGAACCACTGAAGTAACCTGAGCAGGGGAGGTATACTTCCAGATTTCCAAACTTATGGTCCATAATTGTGCCCTACTTTTGTTCTCCAAAGCACTTCTCCCCAAACCACAGGGATTTCTCACATATTCTTGACTCTACACACAACTTCTAGAGTAGACCTTCACTGCCCTCCTCTTTTCTGTGACAGCAGGCATTTTGCTAATACAGAGTGTCTCCAAAATAACAGTGGGTTATGTAATACTGTGGTTGCCCCATTAGATTACTGTAGTGGTTAAAATGTGGGCTTTGGGGTCAGATGAAATCTGGGTTCAAATTCTAACCATTCTCCCCTTCACCCATAGCAACTGAACAGCCTCTCTGATCTTCCTCAGACACTCCAAGCACAGGCACCTCCTTTGCCAGGAATGCTCTTCCTCTACATGTATCCCTCTCTCTCTTCCAGTGTCTGCTAAAATGTTGCCTTATCAGAGAGGTCCCCCTTGCTATCCTGTATAAAGAAGTAACAACAGCCCATTCCCACACCTTACCTTCTCCTCTTTCCTGGGCTTCACTATTCTACATAATCTTTAATACCATCTGACTGATCATAGGTTTCCATGTTGATCTGCTGTTGTCTACCTCCCTCACAGAAGGTAAGGTCCTTCTACAAAAGTTTGTTTTACTCATTGCTAAGTCCTGACTCCCTAGAATAGTACCAGGGCCCTGGTAAGTATACCCAACAAATACTGAATAAGTAAATGAATAATGCTTGCTAGTTGTATAACCTTGCACATGTAACAACTCTGTTTTCCTCCATTTTCCCATCGGTGAGACAGAGGGAACAGCAGTGATTACCTCACAGGGCTGTTGTAAGAGTTAACTGTGATAATGCATACAAAGCACTTTCCTGATTCACAATAAATGTAAGTAGATATGTTTGTTGTGATGGCTGTGACTCATGGCTATGAATGATATTGTCTCAAAATTCAGTGTGTTCAAAGGATTGTAATATATTGAGGTACTTTCACTTAATTACACTGAGCAGTTTTTCTCATACAATCCTGATTTCCTTATATTCCCTAACATCACTTAGGGCTTGTACTCTCTGGCTCTTTTCTGTTGAAACATTTTACAAGAAATACATAAGGTTTCCATGATCTCTAACACTGATGCAGAGTCAGGGCATGTTTCCTTGAAAATTATTTTGTGACTATAAACAATTCTGATTGTCTAGATATGTGTGACAGTTCCTAATGTTTCTTCCTGAACAACACAGTTTCCTAAACACATCAAACTGACCCACACATCATCCACAATCATTTTAAGTTTACCAAGTTAACACACATGAACTAATTCTGGCTCTCTGAATGACTGGCTCTAAAGAAGATCCAACTGTACTTACTGGCAGGTCTGCTGTATCATGCACGCATTTCTTCTCCAAGTCACACTGTTACTGTTGTGTGGTGGTTTACACGCTTACCCCTCTATCAGCATCTGAGTTGAGTGTGGGAGTTCATCACTGCCTTTCTCTAGTGGGGCTCATAAGAGTGATCCAATAGACATTTGACACTATTGAAACTTCACATGAAATCAATTCCTGATGTCAAATTTTATAAGTCAGAAGAAGTTAATTTAAATCCACACACTATAATTGTTAGCAGTGTATTTAATTCAATTATTTATCCTTTCCAACTGTGCAAATTTTCAGCTTTCCTGATGAGGGAATAAGCAATATACAGAGTGCTATCGCAACAGGGCCAGCGTAATGGATTAGTAGTAGGCAGTACTGTAGAAGCATGCACTCTGGAGCCAAACAATAAAGGGTCTGGTTCTGTACTCATTAGCTCAGGAGAGTTACCTAACCTCTCTGTACTTGTTTCCTCCTCTGTTAAGTTGGGGATGATAATCATACATAGTCAGCAAATTACTACGAAAATTGACTGTGCTAATATGTCTAGGACACCTATAACAATGCCTGGCACATACTAAGTACTCCATAGACATCGCAGTAGCTACAGCAGTGGTAGTAGTAAGAAAAAAAATCAAAGGTCAAAATTTTCTCATAAGACATTGAAGGAAGCCTGTTTTGGAACTATATTACTCTTTTCCAAATATTTGCATACATGTGTGGGTAAACACTCCCAGGAACTTCATTTTGTAACATGAAAAGGTCAACAATACATAATGCCGAATTCATAATGATACAAACTGAATCAGCCACAGAAAACCTTCAGGGGACAAAAGCCACAGTAGAACAATCCAGACCAGATTAGTTAGCCTGGCCCCCAGGCAAGGACGGTACAGTTCCGCCTGGGGCAGAGATACTTGAGAATCTACACAACAGGCCCCTCCCCCAGAGGATCACCTAGAGGACCCTGCTAAGACTAAGTCTACTGATCACACAGAACTGCAAAACTCACTCCAGGGCTAGGGGAAAATAGTATATAGAATTCAAGATTGTTTTCTCATGATTATTTAGTCTTTCAATTTTATTTTTTTTCTTTTTCCTCTTCAACTAATTTATCAACTCTTTAAGTCTTTTAATTTTTGCTTTTACACTTACATTCTATCCTTTCATTGTATTTAATTTTTGTATATATATTGTGTAAATATATATACATACATGTGTATATATCATATATACATACATGTTTTTCACATATCTAAAACATATATGTGTATACATATATATGTGTGTGTATATGTGTATGTATACACATACATGTGTTTTTCTTTTTTTTTACAATTTTGGGATGTAGTTTCTTCTAACAGACCAAAATACACCCAGAACCAAATGTATTGCTCTATTCTGTTCACCTGTCTGATATTCTTCTTTTCTTTTTTAAAATTTTATGATTTTATCTCTTCTGATTTGTTTAGTATATAATTCTCTAGAATTCTTGTTGTTGTTTTAGTATTTTGTTCTCTCATTCATCTATTCTTCCCTCGACAGAATGACAAGACAGAAAAATTCCCCTGAAAAGAGAAAAAGAAGCAGTACTGACTGCCAAGGACCTAATCAGAATGGATATATATAGGATGACGGAACTAGAGTTCAGTATAATGATTATATACTACTTGGGCTTGAAAAAAAAAAGCATGGGGACACTAGAGAATCCCTTACTGGAGAAATAAAAGAACTTAAAACCTAATCAGATTGAAATAAAAAAGGCTATTAATGAGATGCAATAAAAAATGGAGGCTCTTGGGCACCTGGGTGACTCAGTGGTTGAATATCTGCCTTTGGCTCAGGTTGTGATCCCAGGGTCCTGGGATCAAGTTCCACATTGGGCTCCCCACAGGGAGTCTGCTTCTACCTATGCCTATGTCTCTGCCTCTCTGTGTCTCTCATGAATGAATGAATAAATAAATAAATATTTTTTTTAAATGGAGGCGAACTGCTAGGGATAAATGAGACAGAAAAGACAATTAATGATAGAGAAGACAAAATGATGGAGAATAAAGAAGCTGGGGAAAAAGAGAGATAAACCACTACAGGATCACAAGGGGAGAATTCAAGAGATAAGTGATATCATAAAGTGAAACAATATTAGAATAATTGGGATCCCAGAAGAAGAGGAAACAGGGGTGGGGGGGTAGAGCAGAAGGTATACTGGAGCAAATTATAGCTGAGAATATCCCCAATTTGGAGAAGTAAAAAAGCATTCAACAGGAGGCACAGAGAACCCCCCTCAAAGTCAATAAAAATAGATCACCACTTCAACATATAATAGTTAAGCTTACAAATTTCAGAAACAAAGAGAAAATCCTGAGAGCAGCTCAGGGATAAGAGGTCCTTAACCTATAAAGGTAGAAACATAAGACTGGCAACAGACCTATCCAAGAGACCTGTCAGGCCAAGAAAGGACTCATATGATATATTCAGGGTGCTAAATGAGAAAAATATGCAGCCAAGAAAACTTTATCCAGGAAAGATGTCATTCAGAGAGATGGAGAGATAAAGAGCTTCCAGGACAAAAAGAAAACAAAATAATTTGTGATCACTAAACTAGCCCTGCAAGAACTATTAAAGGGGATGCTTTAGGTGAATAGACATCCCGAAAGTAACAGACCATAAAAGAAAGGAGACAATATACAGAAAGAGTGAATTTATAGGTAATACAATGGCACTAAGTTTATATCTTTCAATAGTTACTCAAATGTAAAAGTGCAAAATGCTCTAATCAAAAGACATCTGCAAATCAATCAATGTAATACACCACATTAATAAAAGAAAGGACAAGAACCATATGACTCTCTCAATAGATGATGAAAAAGCATTTGAAAAAATATACCATCCTTTCTTCATTAAAACTCTTCAGAGTGTAGGGATAGAGGGAACATACCTCAATATCAAAAAAGCCATATATGAAAAGGCCACAATGAATATCATTCTCAACGGGGAAAAACAAAACTGAGAGCTTTTCCTCTAAGGTCAAGAACACAACAGGAATGTCCACTCTCATCACTGTTGTCAACATACTACTAGTAGTCTAGTAGTAGCAATCATAACAGCAAAAAGGAATACAAATTGGCAAAGAAGAGGTCAAACTCTCACTCTTTGTAAAGGACATGATATGCTATGTGGAAAATACAAAAGACTCCACCCAAAATTGCTAGAAATCATACAGTAATTCAGCAAAGTGGCAGAACATAAACTCAATGCACAGAAGTCAGTTGCATTTCTATACACTAACAATGAGACAGAAGAAAGAAAAATCAAGGAATCAATCCCATATACAATTGCACCAAAAACCATAAGATACCTAAGAATAAACCTAACCAAAGAGGCAAAGGTTCTATACTCTGAAAGCTAGAGAACACTCATGAAAGAAATTGAGGAAGACACAAAAAAAATGGAAAAATGTTCCATGCTCATGGATTGGAAGAACAAATACTGTTAAAATGTCTGTGTTACTCTCTGAAAGAACAGGAGGAGGATGCAAAGAGATGGAAAAATATTCCGTGCTCATGGATTGGAAGAATTAATATTGTGAAAATGTCAATGTCACCCAGGGCAATTCACACATTTAATGCAATCCCTATCAAAATACCATGGACTTTCTTCAGACAGTTGGAACAAATCATCTTAAGATCTGTGTAGAATCATAAAAGACCCCAAATAGCCAGGGGAATATTGGAAAAGAAAACCAGAGCCGGGGGCATCATAATGCCAGATTTCAAGTTGTACTACAAAGCTGTGATCGTCAAGACAGTGTAGTACAGGCACAAAAACAGACACATAGATCAATGCAAAAGAATAGAGAACCCAGAAATGGGCCCTCAGCTCTATGGTCAACTAATATTCGACAAAGCAGGAAACACTATCCACTGGAAAAAAGACAGTCTCTTCATAAATGGTGCTGGGAAAACTGATCAGCCACGTGCAGAAGAATGAAACTGGTCCATTCTCTTACACCGTATACAAAGATACACTCAAAATGGATGAAAGATCTAAATGTAAGACAAGAATCCATCAAAATCCTAGGGGAGAACACAGGCAACACCCTTTTTGAACTTGGCCACAGCAACTTCTTGCAAGATACATCTATGAAGCCAAGGGAAACAAAAGCAAAAATGAACTATTGGGACCTAATCAAGATGAAAAGCTTCTGCACAGCAAAAGAAACAGTCAACAGAACTAAAAGACAACCTACAGAATGGGAGAAGATATTTGCAAATGACATATCAGATAAAGGGCTAGTATCCAAGATCTATAAAGAACTTATCAAACTCAACAGCAAAGAAACAAACAAACCAATCATGAAATGGGCAAAAGACATGAACAGAAATTTCACCAAAGGAGACAATGACATGGCCAACATGCACATGAGAAAATGCTCTGCATCACTGGCCATCAGGGAAATACAAATCAAAACCACAATGAGATACCACCTCACACCAATGAGAATGGTGAAAATTAACAAGACAGGAAACAAATGTTGGAGAGGATGTGGAGAAAGGGGAAACCTCTTGCACTGTTGGTGAGAATGTGAACTGGTGCAGCCACTCTGGAAAACCGTGTGGAGGTTCCTCAAAGAGTTAAAAATAGAGCTACCCTAGGACCCAGCAACTGCACTGCTGAGGATTACCCCAAAGATACAGATGCAGTGAAAAGGCAGGACACCTGCACCCCACTGTTCAGAGCAGCAATGTCCACAATAGCCAACCTGTGGAAGGAGCCTCGTTGTCCATCGAAAGATGAATGGATAAAGAAGCTGTGATCTATGTATACAATGGAATATTCCTCAGCCATTAGAAACGACAAATACCCACCATTTGCTTCAACATGGATGGAACTGGAAGGTATTATGCTGAGTGAAGTAAGTCAATCAGAAAAGGACAAACATTAATTATATGGTCTCATTCAGGGAATATAAAAAATAGTGAAAGGGAATAAAGGGGAAAGGAGAGAAAATGAGTAGGAAATATCAGTGAGGGAGACAGAACATGAGAGATCCTCCATTCCGATCCTCCACACCCACGACTATTTTCCCCATACGGGTGCCACAGAAACATGTCACCTTCTACCAGGACCTGATTCTGTCAGCTGGCCAGGGCCGCTGTGTCAACCAGTAGCAGCTGAGTGGGGAGCTCAAGGCGCAGGTGCCTGGCTCCTCGCCAGGGCTGCTTAGCCTCAGTCTCAACCAGCAGCCAGCAGCACCCGAGTGCAAGGTCCTGACAGCCGCAGGTAACAGCTGCCGAGTGGATGTCTTCACCAATCTCGGCTACCGCGCCTTCTCCCTGTCCTTCTGACCTCTGGCAACACCCCTTTCATCCATCCCAGGGATTTAGATTGCTTTTTTTTTTCTTATTTAATAAAATAAGTAAATTAAAAAAAACTAACTCTGGGAAATGAATAAGGGGTAGTGGAAAGGGAGGTGGGTGGGGGGTGGGGGTGACTGGGTGACAGGCACTGAGGGGGGCACTTGACAGGATGAGCACTGGGTGTTATACTATATGTTGGTAAATTGAACTCCAATGAAAAAAATATACCAAAAAAAAAAAAAATGTCTGTGTTACCTAGAGCAATCTGTACATTCAGTGCAATCCCTATCAAAATACCATGAACATTTTTCACAGAGCTGGAACAAACAATCCTAAAATTTGTATGAAACCAGAAAAGACCCCAAATAGCCAAAACAATCTTGAAAAAGAAAATGAAACCTGGAGGCATCACAATTCCAGACTTCCAGCTGTACTACAAAGCTGTAATCATCAACACAGTAAGGTCCTGGCACAAAACACATAGATCAGTGGAACAGAATAGAGAATCCAGAAATGGACCCTCAACTCTATGGTTAACTCATCTTTGACAAAGCAGGAAAGAATATCCAATGGAAAAAAAGACCATCTCTTCAACAAATGGTGTTGGGAAAATTGGACGGCCACATTTAGAAGAATGAAACTGGGCTATTTTCTTACACTATACACAAAAATAGACTCAATATAAATGAGAGACCTAAATGTGAGACAAGAATCCATCAAAATCCTAGAGGAGAATCCTAAAGGCAGCAAACTCTTTGTCCTCAGCTGCAGCAACTTCCTGCTAGACACGTCTTCAAATGCAAGGAAAACAAAGGCAAAAATGAACTATTAGGATAAAAACCTTTTCACCAGCAAAGGAAATAGCTGGCAAAACCAAAGACAACCAACAGAATGGGAGAAGATATTTGCAAATGTCTTATCAGATAAAGGGCTAGTATCCAAGATCTATAACGAACTTATCAAACTCAACACAAATAATCCAGTCAAGAAATGGGTAGAAGACATGAACAGACATTTCTCCAAAGAAGACACACAAACAGCCAACAGACACTTGAAAAAAATGTTCAACATCACTCCATATCAGGAAAATACAAATCAAAACCACAGTGAGATACCACTTCACACTGGTCAGAATGGCTAAAATTAACCAGTTAGGAAATCACAGATGTTGGTGAGGATGTGGAGAAAGAGGAACCCTCTTACACTGTTGGTGGGAATGCAAGCTGGTGTAGTCACTCTGGAGAACAGCATGAAGGTTCCTCAAAAATTTGAAAATAGAGCTACCCTATAGCCCAGCAATAGTACCAATAGGGATTTATCCAAAAGATACAAACACAGTGATCTGAAGGGGCACCTGCACCCCAATGTTTATAGCAATAATGTCCACAGGAGCCAAACTATGGGAGGAGCCCAGGTGTTCATCTACAGATGAAAGAATAAAGAAGATGTGGTATATATACGATGGGATACTACTCAGTCATCAAAGAAAT
This sequence comes from Nyctereutes procyonoides, assembly GCF_905146905.1. NCBI lineage: Eukaryota > Metazoa > Chordata > Mammalia > Carnivora > Canidae > Nyctereutes > Nyctereutes procyonoides. The sequence continues at coordinate 8,882,917 of NW_026575021.1, read as the reverse complement.
AAAATCTTACCATTTGCCACAACGTGGATGGAACTAGAAAGTATTATGCTAAGTGAAATCAATCAGAGAAAGATAATTATATGATTTCACTCATATGTGGAATTTAAGTAACAAAACACAGGATCATAGGGGAAGGAAGAGAAAAATAAAAAGGATGAAATCAGAGAGGGAGACAAACCATGAGATACTCTTAACCATAGGAAACAAAGTGAGGGTTGCTGGAGGGGAGAGGGTGAGGGGATAACTGGGTGACGGACATTAGGAGGGCACTGGGTGTTATATGCAACTGATGAATCACTGACCTCTACCTCTGAAACTAATAATACACTATATGTTAATCAATTTAATTTAAATTTAAAAAATGAAGAAAATGAAAAAAAAATTACATTACTTCCCTTGTAGGTCACCCACAGCCACTGACAGTCACTTTGCTACACAATGCCTGTCATTTTCCACTTTTATTCCATTTTCTTTAAATGTTTCCCTCCATGACTTTGCTGAATTTTAAATCATTCTGCATAAATATCATTTATATAACTGAAAAGGCAAAAACTGGGGCACCTGGGTGGCTCAGATGGTTAAGTGTCTGCTTTTGGCTCACATCATGACCCCAGGGTCCTGGGATGGAGCCTCCATCGGGCTCCCAGCTCAGCGGGAAGTCTGCTTCTCCCTCCGCCTTTCCCCCTGTCCATGCTCTTTCTCAGAAAGAAAGAAACAAACAGACAGACAGACAAATACCTACAGTCTAAATGGTCCTGAGGTATTACTTACAATCTAGCTCTTATTTACCATTTATTTTCTCCTTAGGAAAGAGAGAAGAAGAAATGGCCTCTAGCTATTTGACCACAAATAAGACTGAGACAACAGGAAGCCACTTGCCCAACATTCATTGTCAATTAGAAAGGAAGCAAGGTTTAGAGCTTAGGGCCACCCTCAAAGAGCTATGGGCTGCTTCAGTGACCTTGGGTAATTCAATTAATTGTTCTTTTTTTTTTCATTTGTTGAGAACTTACTATGTCATAGGCAATACTTATTGAATAACAACCCTCCAGGATAAGTACCATTGCCTCATTTCATTAATGAGAAAGCTGATTTTTTAAATAATAAATTTATTTTTTATTGGTGTTCAATTTACCAACATACAGAATAACACCCAGTGCTCATCCCGTCAAATGCCCCCCCTCAGTGCCTGTCACCCATTCACTCCCACCCCCCGCCCTCCTCCCCCCTCCACCACCACTAGTTCGTTTCCCAGAGTTAGGAGTCTTTATGTTCTGTCTCCCTTTCTGATATTTCCCACACATTTCTTCTCCCTTCTCTTATATTCCCTTTCACTATTATTTATATTCCCCAAATGAATGAGAACATACAATGTTTGTCCTTCTCCAATTGACTTACTTCACTCAGCATAATACCCTCCAGGCCCCTCTACTTCGAAGCAAATGGTGGGTATTTGTCGTTTCTAATGGCTGAGGAATATTCCATTGTATACATAGACCACAGCTTCTTTATCCATCATCTGTCGATGGACACCGAGGCTCCTTCCACAGTTTGGCTATTGTGGACATGGCTGCTAGAAACATCGGGGTGCAGGTGTCCCGGCGTTTCACTGCATCTGAATCTTTGGGGTAAATCCCCAACAGTGCAATTGCTGGGTCATAGGGCAGGTCTATTTTTAACTCTTTGAGAAACCTCCACACAGTTTTCCAGAGTGGCTGCACCAGTTCACATTCCCACCAACAGTGTAAGAGGGTTCCCTTTTCTCCGCATCCTCTCCAACATTTGTGGTTTCCTGCCTTGTTAATGTTCCCCATTCTCACTGGTGTGAGGTGGGGTCTCATTGTGGTTTTGATTTGTATTTCCCTGATGGCCAGTGATGCAGAGCATTTTCTCATGTGCATGTTGGCCATGTCTATGTCTTCCTCTGTGAGAGAGAAAGCTGATTCTTAAAGAGATGAAATATCTTGCCCAAATCACATAACCAATAAGTAGAGATTTGAACCCAGGTCCCTGTGAACTCCAAAATCCATTTACTAACCATGCATGATTCCACATCATTCTGTAAAATAAAAGGCTTGAACTAGAATGCTAATGTCTGAGTTTCCTTGGACTTCTAACTAGAAATATATATAGTTTCTTTTAAGCCCTGGTTCTCCAAGTTCACAGGTAACTTTTTTTTTTTTTTAAGATTTTTTAAAAGACTGATTGATTTGAGAGAGAGGAGAATATGAGCAGGGGTTAGAGGGAGAGAGAGAATCCTCAAGCAAACTCCCCACTGAGCATGGAGACCCATGTAGGGCTCCATCTCAGGACTGTGAGATCATGTCCTGAGCCAAAATCCAGAACCAGCCACTTAACAGACTAAGCCACCCAAGCATCCCCACAGGTATCAATCTGATTAACTTTGTGACACTCAGTTAAAGATGGGTAAATATTCTATGCTGTTATTTATTTTATTAAAATTATTTTTTCTCAAATCCAGTGATAGAAATAAAATGTTAATGAAATAACATTCCCAACAGCTTGCAGAATTTATTAAACAATTTCTACCCTTTTCTCCGTTTTTAAAGTTTTCCAATAAGATTAATTTCATTTCATTATAGCTACTAGAAAACAATTTTTTTCAATAGATTCCTTGAAATATACAAGGCAGGATATTTGTCCTATGAAAAAAATCCATTCTATGACTATGAAATTTAATTAGTTCCAATATTGTCAGTAACTACATAAAATGTCAAATATATGCAAAATGTATGCTCTTTTATGATCAGCTGATTATCTTGTATCTTGTACTATTTAAAAAATTAAAATATTATGCCAAATTGTGATGTTTGAAGAAGACTAGAAGCCAGCAATATACACATAATAATAACCTGCTAGATTTAGCTTTTCTAAGTGTCATGAAGATATGTTCTGTACATGAAGATATGTTTTCTTCAGTCAATTCTTGGCTCTTTATTCACCAGAATTACTCAACTATAAATGAAATCTTAGAAGCTGCCTTGGTTTGGCATGCACAAAATGTCAAATGCAGTCTGCTAGAACCTAACAGGAAATAGTCATCACCAAATAAAATATAAAGAGGACAGCATTAATTTTTTAAGAGATGGCTGAATGTTGAATCATGGTGCTACTTCAGTCAAATGGAAGGCATGCAATTAGGAGACTAAGGGTGAAATATGAATGCACACCATTATCTTGTGACTAAACTCAGAGAATTGGCTTCTTCACGGCGTGCTGGGAAGTTATGCTCACTCACAGGATTTGCAGTAACAGTCACAGTATTCTAACAGGAATACAATGATAACAGCTACAACAACAACAAAGATTATCAACTAATTTTAAACATAGAGCAATCTGAGTCACAGTTCTCCACAGCAGGGAATAATGGTTTCCATCAGTGGTGAATTTAATAAGCTCTGAAGGTAAGTTTGTCCATTAAATTACTCACAGAGCTTTCAACAGTCATCTTTCCTCTTGACTACTTTTTTAAACAATTACCTCATATTTAACAAAATTATCCGTTAACCTTCATCTCAATAGAAGAGAAAACAAACACAGAAAAATATATGAGGTAGACCCTTGGTACTGGAAAGCAGTCCTTCATCCATTCCTTCTTTCCACATAGAAGCCCTCTCTGTGGGCCAACCACAGCTGCAAGTGGGCCCTGCCCTCATGGAGCTAGCAATCTAGCAGGGAAGCCGGAACCGAGCATGCTCCCACAGAGGTGACAAAGCAGAGAATGGCCACTCTGGAAGAGTGCAACATGGTCTGAGTGAGGAAGTGTGGCAGTCAAGGGGTGGCTGAAGATGTGACAGTGAACCCCAAAAGACGAATAGGTGATGGCCAGTTAAAGAATGGAGTGAGAGCAGTCCAGGCAGGAGCAACATATGGTCAGGAGTCCTGAAAGAGAATTTGAGACCTTTTTGAGGAAATGAGACATACGAATGGAGTATAAAGAGTTTGTATGCCACTGTCCTCAGTTTATGTCAAATCTTACCCAAGGCCTGATAACCTACATTAGGATTGCAGACTTTCTTCCAAGGACAATTGATGAATCCTCAGCAACAGACTGACCTGATCACATTGCATTAAAAAGATCACTCACTGTAGAGAATGGACCTGAATTATCGATGAGAGGCTACTACATAATTCAGGCAAGAACTGAGGATGGATGGACTAGGGTGACTTCCTAAAACTATCAGATCATATCATTCTCCTTCTCAAAACCCTTCCATGCTTCCCACAACCATTACACTAAAATCCAAGTTCCTTATCTACGTACAAATTCATCTCTTACCTCCTCAACTTCATCCATTAGTCTGTCACACTGGCCTGATTTCAGTCCCTTGAATGGGTCAAAGTGTATTCCTAACTCAGGGCTTTTGTATTTGCCATTCCTTTGCCTACAACCCTCTTCTTCCAGATGTTTATTAATAAGGTCTCATTCATTCAATAAACATTTATTGCATAACTACCAAATGCTAGTTCTGTTCTAGATACCACTCAAGGGTTCACTCCTTGACCACTCTAGCTAATGTGGCACTTTTTTTTTTTAAGATTTTATTTTTAAATAATCTTCACACTCAACATTGGGCTCAAACTCACAACTCTGAGATCAAAAGTCACCTGCTCCACCAACTGAGCCAGCCAGGTACCCTACAAATGTGGCACTTTTTTTTTTAAGGTTTTATTTATTCATTCATGAGAGACACACAGAGAGTGAGGCAGAGACACAGGCAGAGGAAGAAGCAGGCTCCATGCAGGGAGCCTGACATGGGACTTGATCCCCGGTCTCCAGGCAGGCCCTGGGCTGAAGGTGGCGCTAAACTGCTGGGCCACCCAGGCTGCCCTGCACTTCTTATTCTAGATCCCACTTGCCATATTTTATTCTATTTATAACACTTGTCACTAAATCAAATTGTATTTATTAAAGAGAATTTGTTTTCATGAATTGGAGTGGACACAGGGTATTAAGAACAGCAGCATTCTGGTTTTATCAGAATGACAGCATCCTGGGCCCGTGGATAGCAGTGCACTCAGACCACTAACACCCCATGGGCCATAAACTGTGCCAGGCACTAGAAGTACAACAGTGTACAAGAGTGAACAAGTCAGGTGCAGACCTTCTCTTAGCAAGCTTCCAAAGTCTGGTTGGAGAAGTAGATATTAAACTAGTAATTTTAAGATAATATATTATGAGCTGGTATAGGAAATAAAAGTACTATCAATGGAAGCAAAGATAAAAATGGGGGTGAGGCAAAAGAAAGAGCAATATGTAGAATGACCAAAGGGAGTCAGCATCAGTCTGATGATTTGAAAGAAGTCTAATGTAGTTGCAGCCAAGAGTGTGAGCATATATAGGAAGGTCGGGAAGGAAGTAACAGGAAAAGATAGAGAAGTTGAAGTCTAAAAGTTAGCAGGGAGGAGATCTGAGAAGGCTTTCTAAAATAAGTTAAAAGTGATAGTTTTTATCCAGAGGGCAATGGAGAGCCATTAAAGAATTTTACCAGGGAAGGGTTAGAATCAGATGTACTCTTACACTGCTGAATAAGAAGATATATATAAATATAGTGCCAGTCTTACAAAAATAACCCCAACTAGACTCTAAAACTATAATGCTTTCAGAATATGAAGATAAAATTTAACTTTAATGAAAATATAATTCATCAAAAAAAAAGAAATATAATTCATCTATTTCTTCTTACTAGTGGTTCTTACATTGGGTTTCATTCATTTTATCAAGAAGTATGAGTTCCCACTATGCACAAGCCCTATTCTTGGGTAAAGAGGATCCAACAGTGAATAAAACAGACATAAAGCCACTGTCCTCATGTAATTCCTGTTCTCGACTTCATTTTCTGAACACAGCACATGGAAATCATAAAGTAAAAGGAATTCAAATCAAAGGTTTCTTAGAAATCACCCAGTGTGTTTAACTTTTACAGAGAAGAAAACTGTGACTATGAGCCATTAAGTGCCTTGTTCAAGGTCCTGAGGTTTTGCTGGAAAAGCAGCTATGCCACAATAGTGACTAGAAAATAAAAACTGCACAGAAGCTGCTCAAGGATACCAAAAAAAAAAAAAAAAAAAAAATCACAGCAACAGAAACAGTCTCTCCTGCTTTAACAGCTGAAAGGAGGAGACTGTTTTAGTGAGCTTTTGTATCTGCTGTAACATTTGTTAAAGAATATTCTCAAAACTATCAAACACATTATTGAAAAAGCTAAGACGATTTTTAAAATGTTTAATCCAAATATCACCTTGGAGTACATTTGAGAGATGAAGTGGAAAAAACACAAACCCTAAGGCAGCTCATACTTGGAACGAGTCACTGGTATCTACCCCTCAAGTTTCATTGATACCATATATCTCTTATACTACAGAAAAGTGATTTTCATTATTTGCTCAACAAGAATATAGCACCATACAAATTTAGTTTTCATTGTTCCAAGGAAAAACCTGTCATTTTAAAAGCATGAATAAATGTATTATCTCTTATAAATTTTTCACTAACATAATAATCTTATTGTGACTTATATACTTTTGGTTTGGTATTCAAAAACAACAAATGTCCTAAAAAATCCATAGTCCTTCTGTATCAATCCACAGCTAATAGAAAATCTATCTGTATGATTGGTTCCACAGAATAAATGTATTGGAATGTCTTTAATAGTACAGAAATCACAACCACGTGTTAAGGAAATTAAATAAAATCCAAGATAAAACGTTGTTTAATCCCACGATAAACAATGCACACAAGCTTTCTAGTGTTCAGAATAATAAAAGAACAATCTCCAACTGATATATAATCAAAGTTTCATCTCTTTCCAAGGAATACTCCAGTTCATCATTTTGTTCTTCATTCAGCACTCCAAGAGGCATGTGGAACCTCTTAAAAAAATGGACCAGAAATGATGGGGACTAAGAGTGCACTTGTCATCATGAGCACCAAATGATTAAAATAAAAAAATTTTTTTTAATCCCACAAAATTGGAAAACAGTATTTAAACACTAATGTCAAAAATAAATAAATATATAAAAACCATAATGGAAGGGCGGAGGAAGGAATGGACCAGAACATAACATATAAACTGCTTAATCATTGTATAAAATAAGTGGGGGTAACTGAACTTCATCTTAGTACAGATAAACTTTTTTTATCCGTATCTCTATCAGCTCATTACTGAATACCATAATCAAAACAAACTTATTCAAAATTTCTTCATAGCAAACAATAATCCATAGGAACAATTGTTTTTCATATGGATTTCTAATGCATAAACAGATGAACTCAACATGAGCGTTTATTTTTTTTTTAGTCATTTTTTTAATTTTTTAAATTTATTTCTCTGAGAGAGAGTGAGCACAGGGAGTGGCAAAGAGAGAGAGAGAGAGAGAATCTCAAGTGGACTCTGCATTGAGCATGGAACCCCATACAGAGTTTGATCCCATAACCCTGAGATCACAACCTAAGCAGAAATCAAGAGTTCAATGCTTAAGCAACCGAGCCACTCAGGTACCCTTCACTATGAGGATTTTAAACTATGAACAGGAACGTTAAGGATTCTTTCATGTGGCAAGAAACTCTAAGATAAAGAGTTAGTGACAGTTTTATAGATGCTCTTAGAAGCAAATTCATCTGGTCACTTTATCCCTTCCCTCACACCACTCCATGAAGAAGGGTCATATCAAAATGAGCATAACCTTTTATTCTATTATGATACAGTGATTCTGGTATTTATTACCCTACTCACCCCGAGTGGCACCATTTTATCTATACATACATAAGTGTGAAGCTTCAAATATACTAAATTGGGAAAACTCGATTTGTTAATATTAGCATAGTCATGTTTTATTCTTCACTGGTTTTGCTTTGAGTTGTGGTTCAGGTGAAATGTGAATTTATGTTACTTGTATTATTTACCATCTTAATTCCCATATAACTCCTACCTCCCTTAACACCTTAGAAATACAGAACAGCATTAAAGTGTTAATAGGGATGCAACTCTGAGGAGAGCAGGACATATAATACTAGTTCTTTTCCCAAGAGGGGTTTAGTGGCTGCCATCTCTTTAGGGGTACAAAAGAGGATTTATTTTGAAGTTGCATTTGCATAGCAACACATTATTTTTACTTACAAGGATGAGGTAATTTCTCATAAAGCTAATTATTTGATTTAAAGTATTTCCAATATTCTAAGATAAATAATTGGTGTATGTGATGTATGACAAAACTAAAGGACCTCATTTGACTAATAAAGAGTAGAAAGTTCTATGTTGTTGTTTAATTTCTCTGTTCCATGAAATCCAAAAATCTGGGAACCACTTCACAAAGCTCCATGCTTAAGGAATAGAGTAAAAAGGAATCTTCAGGTTTTCTTCTAGATTTTGGCAGCCAAAACTATCCTGTTAGAAAAGGAAACAGGAATTCAGAATAAAAACCCTAAATGAGGGACACCTGGGGGGCTCAGCAGTTGAGTGCTCAGAGCGTGATCCGGGGGTCCAGTTTCAAGCCCACATAGGGCTCCTCATGGGGAGCCCGCTTCTCCCTCTGCCTCTGTCTCTGCCTCTCTCTCTGTATCTCTCATGAATAAAAAATCCTTAAAAAAAAAAAAGAAAAACAAAATGAAGGGATTACAAGTATAGGTGTCTGGAACATACTCCAAAAGGAACGGACATCTTGGAAATAATTCAGCCAGGAAATACTGATAGATGCTAAAGCCACTGGGTTAGTTTGATGAGGAAAAGCATATTTACATAATCTCAAAATGTCTCCTTTAATCAAGTGATCAAAGTTATCACCATGAGTGGACAAGGTTAAATTGTGTGCTACCTGATAGGATGCAATGAAGAGAACAGAGCATTACTGGTTTGATATTCTTGCCAAAAATGTATAATCTGAATCGAATCATGAGGACACATGAGGCAAATCTGAACTGAAGGGCATTGGACAAGATAACTGGTCTGTACTCTTCAAAAGCTTTAAGGTCATGAATGTCAAGGAAAGATGGAGGAACTGTTATAGATTAAAAAAGACGAAAGAGACATAGCAAACAAATGCAATGTGTGATTCTAACCAATATCCCTTTGTTTTTATAAAGGATATTGAGATAAGTGGCAAAACTTGTGTATCATATAGTAGTGATGTATCAGTGTTAATTTCATGATGTGATACATTGGAGAATATTTCTTTGAAAGATTTACATGCTAAAGTATGTGGAAGTGATGGAGATAGGCAAATTATTTTCAAATGATTCAAGGAGGAAAAATATTTCTTATACTATTCTTGCAACTTTTTTGGATGCTTGAAATTATTTGAAAAAAAAATTAAGAACTGTCATTCAATTCAAAGAATGATGTCAAGTAGTTCTCCAATTAACAAAGTTTAGAAACACTGTTCTAAGTAAATGCAAGGAGAAAACTCAATAATGCCAAGTACCTAAATGCTCACAGCTCTTCTCCTAAGTTAAAAATTATGCTGGGAGCTGCTGAAACAATTAAATTAAAAACACTCACAGTAATCTTTGTATCAAATGTAGGCTCTGAGGACCTGTGGCTTCTTCCATGTGAAGCCTAACATTTTTCTAAAGCATGGGAATCCTTAAAACAAAGAAAATCCTAAATTATAAATGCAAAGCCAAACTCTGGGAAATTCCTCAGAGACTATATTGTGCTCCTCAGAGTAACGGAGAAATTTAGTCACAGACTAGTGCTGGGTGTGAATAGATTTTGGCTACATTCTGAAAAATCCCATTTTTCATCCCACCATTAATATGGTCATAAAGCAATTATACAAATTTAATTCTAATATCAGGAATGCCATTATTGGAACAGTTACACAATAGTACTCAGTGATAAAGTCCCAAAAAAAAATATATAATCCTGGCAGTAAAAGAAAGTGATATTATCCCACTCTGAAAGTGTCAGCCTTCTGTAAATAAAGTACAAATATGGAGATAGTTTTTAATGTAAAAAAAATAAAAATTAACAAAAGATTAATTCTATAATGAGAACCTGGGCTCAAGACACAGAGTATTTTTTTTTGGATATTTTTTTAATGGAGTTCAATTTGCCAACATATAGTATAACACCCAGTGCTCATCCCCCTCAGTGCCCGTCACCCAGTCACCCCCTCATCCCGCCCACCTCCCCTTCTACTACCCCTTGTTCGTTTCCCAGAGTTAGGAGTCTCATGTGCTGTCACCCTCACTGATATTCCCACTCATTTTCTCTCCTTTCCCCTTTAATCCCTTTCCCTATTTTTTATATTCTCCAAATGAATGAGACCATATGTTTGTCCTTCTCTGATTGACTTACTTCACTGAGCATAATACCCTCCAGTTCTATCCACATTGAAGTAAATGGTGGGTATTCATTGTTTCATATGGTTGAGTAATATTCCATTATATACATAGACCACATCTTATTTATCCATTCATCTGTCGATGGACACCAAGGCTCCTTCCACAGTTTGGATACCTAGGAAAGAGGTAAAGGATCTATACCCTAAAAACTATATAGAATACTTCTGAAAGAAATTGAGGAAGACACAAAGAGATGGAAAAATATTCCATGCTCATGGATTGGAAGAATTAATATTGTGAAAATGTCAATGCTACCCAGGGCGATTCACACATTTAATGCAATCCCTATCAAAATACCATGGACTTTCTTCAGAGAGTTGGAACAAATAATCTTAAGATTTGTGTGGAATCAGAAAAGACCCCAAATAGCCAGAGGAATACTGAAAAAGAAAACCAGAGCCGGGGGCATCACAATGCTGGATTTCGAGTTGTACTACAAAGCTGTGATCAAGACAGTGTGGTACTGGGCAGCCCCGATGGCTCAGTGGTTTAGCGCCACCTTCAGCCCAGGGTGTGATCCTGGAGACCTGGGATCGAGTCCCACCATCAGGATCCCTGCATGGAGCCTGCTTCTTCTTCTGCCTGTGTCTCTGCCTCTCTTCTCTCTTTCTCTCTGCATCTCTCATGAATAAATAAATAAAATCTTAAAAAAAAAAAAAAAAGACAGTGTGGTACTGGCTCAAAAACAGACACATAGATCAATGCAACAGAGTCTATGAAGGCAAGGGAAACAAAAGCAAAAATGAACTACTGGGACCTAATCAAGATCAAAAGCTTCTGCACAGCAAAAGAAACAGTCAACAGAACTAAAAGCCTACAGAATGGGAGAAGATATTTGCAAATGACATATCAGATAAAGGGCTAGTATCCAAGATCTATAAAGAACTTATCAAACTCAACACCCAAGAAATAAACAAACCAATCATGAAATGGGCAAAAGACATGAACAGATTCACCAAAGGAGACACAGACATGGCCAACAAGCACATGAGAAAAGGCCCTGCATCACTGGCCATCAGGGAAATACAAATCAAAACCACAATGAGATACCACCCCACACCAATGAGAATGGGGGAAATTAACAAGACATGAAACAAATGTAGGAGAGGATGTGGAGAAAGGGGAACCCTCTTTAATGAACACTAAACTGTCATGAAGTATTCTTTACTCTTCCATAGAAGAAGAGCAAAATACCTAAATTATGGGGGGAAAAATAGATCTAAATTTAGGGGTCAATGTTTCTGTCAATGAGAAAAATTTAGTAATCAGTTATGAAAGCGGGCAAAATGTCTGTTACAGAAGCTCTTACCCAGCTATATCCTTGGAAAATACTTAATAAATTGAGTTATAAAACAGTATTCTAGGGGTACCTGGATAGCTCAGTCGAAAGAGTGTATGACTCTTGATCTCAGGACTGTGAGTTCAAGTACTGTATTAGGTATTAGAGATTACTTAAACAAACAAATAAATAAACAAATGTAAAAAATAAAACTAAATATTCTAAAGTGATATTACTATGAAAAAAACAATTTGGAATTATATAGATTATCATAATTAAAAACTTAGAAGTGGTGAGCATAATGCATTTAATCCACAAAATAAAATTCCTACTCTCAATGAGTTCATTGTTATCGATATTAACACTGTAGGTAATTTATGGAAGATTACTAGCAACAAATATTGTCCCCAATTATTTTTCAACCTTTTAAATATTTTTTCCACAATGAAAATAATTTTATTGTTTTTTTTCTGAATATATAAATTTTATGTATTTTTAAAGAATTCAAACACATAAAAGTTAAAGGAAGTAAAAGTCACCTGAAATTCTACCATCCTGGGATTTTATTACCTGATATATCAATCAAGATAGGCTAGGTTATATTGTGGTAATAAACGACTCCAAAAAAATCTCAGTGGCTCACAACAACAAAGACGTATTGACCACTCATATTTCAGGTTTACTAAACTTTGCCTCATTTCCACTCAAGGATCCAACAACCCATATGAGTTCTGGTTGATCCACATTCTTGCTAACGTTTGGTATTATCTGTTGTTATGGACTGAGCTGTGTCTCCACCCCAAATTCATATGTTTCTGTTCAAATCCCTAATACCCCACAATGTGATTGTATTTAGAGATAAAGCCTTTACATAGGTAATTAAGTTAAAATGAGTCCCTTAGGATAGGCCTTGATCTGATAAGACGATTCATCTTACAACAGGAGAAGATTACGATTTACCACGAGACAGCAGACACAGAGAAAAGGCCTTGTGGAGACACAGTTAGAAGGCAGCTATCTGCAAGCCAAGGACAGAGGCCTCAGAATCAACATAACCTGCTGACATGTTGATCTTGGAGTTCCAGCCTCCAAAACTGTGAAAAAATTAATTTCTGTTGTTTAAACCAACAGACTGTGGTATTTTGTTATGGCAGTCTGAGCAGACTGATAGAACATTTTAATTTTAGTTTTAAGTTTTAAATTTTAAGAAAAATTTAATTTTCTTAAGGGCATAAAAGTGGGATCTCATTGTGCTATAAATTTGTATTTCCCTCATGACTAGTGATAGTGAGCACTTTTTCATGTACTTACTGTGTAGAGAAACTGGAATCCTCATGCACTGCTGGGAGGAATATAAAATCTGTGAAATACGTTTGGGAATTCCTCAAAAAGTTAAACATAGACTAATAAATGATTTAGCAATTCCATCCCTAGATAACCACTGACCCTTGAGCAAGGTGGGAGTTTAGCACTACTGACCTGCACAGTTGGAAATCTGTGTGTAACTTGTGACTACCCCAAAACTAATAATCCACTGTTCACCAGAAGCCTGATAACATACACAATAGATTAACACATATTTTGTATGCTATACATACTATATACTGTATTCTTACAATAAAGTAAACTGGAGAAAAGAAAGTTACTGAGAAAATCATAAGAAAGAAAATATATTTATAGTACTATGTGGATATTTATTGAAAAAAATCCACGTGTAAGTGGATTGAATGTTAAGGATTAAGTGTTAGAGACAGTACATCTCTTTTCTCTTTGTCTCAACAGCTGGCAATGTTAAGCCTGGGTCCTAGAGTGGAGCTTAGTAAACCTGAAACATGAGTGGTAAATATAACTTTGTTGTGATAAGCCACTGGGATTTTTGGAGTCATTTATTATCACAATATAACCTAGGCTATTTTGATTGATATATCAAGTAATAAAATCTCAGGATAGTAGGATTTCAGGTTTTAAAAAACCTTCTAGTAGGTTTTTTTTAAATTAAATATATGCCAACCCTAAGACACAGCAATTCTACTGAAGTAAAGAATAACCCAGAAAATCCACTGAAAGGAAAAATACACTATATCTTCCTCCAAAACACTTGTTTGATGATGCTCACAGTAATTTTATTCATAATAGTAAAAAAAGGGAAACAGACCAGGTTTCTATCAAAAGGAAAACAGCTAACACACTGTGATATACTCATGCAATGAAATATTGCTACTCAGCATTAAAAAGGGATAAAATAATGTGGCAAATCTTAAAATCATTACACTTAATGAATGAAGCTTGACACAAAAGAGTGCATACTACAGGATTCCATTTGTGCATTCTACAATTTATAAATTTTGCTCCAGAAATCCATCCAGGTGGACCCAATGTAATCATAACCATCATTATACGAGGACATAAGAGGAGTCAGGGTCAGATGAAAAGGCTATGTGAGAATGGAAGTTAAAATTAGAATGATGTGGCTATAGGCAGCCGGAAGAGGCAAAAAACAGAAACTGCCCTGTAGTGTCCAGAATAAACCAGCCCGCCAAGACCTTGATTTTAGGGTTGTGTAAGACTGAATCTAGACTTCTGACCTCCAGAACACTAGAGAATAAATTTGTGTTGGTTAAACCACTAAATTTAATTTGCTACAGCACAAATAGAAAACTCATACACCTATCACTGAAAAGAGAAGAGAAGAAAGTGGGCGGGGCTGAAAAAGTACTGGAAGAAACTATGGCTGAAAAATTCCTAAAATAACAAAGACATAAAGCATAGATAAATAAAATGAGTTGAACTCCAAACAAGATACTCACAAAGAAACCCACATCAGGATACATTGTAACTAAACTTCTAAAGACAAAGGAAACATTTTGAAAGCAATACAAGGGAAATGATACCTTAGCTACAGAGGGAAAACAATTCAAATAACAGTGGATTTCTCATTAGGAACCATGGAGGTCAGAAGAAAGTCGCACCTTTTTCAAGTATTGAAAGAAAAGAACTGTCTACCCAGAACACTGTATCCAGTGAAAATATCATTCAGCTATGAGAGGAAATAAAAATATTATTGGATGAGTGAAAACTAAGAGATTTTATCACCAGCAAACCCAGTATTCTACAAGAATGGCAAAAGGAAATTCTCTAAAAAGAAAAAAAATCTTGAAACATCAAGAAAGAAGAATGAACACAATAAGCAAAAATAGAGGTAAATATAGTAAATATTCCTTCCTGTCTTGAGTTTTCTAAACTACATTTGATGATAGATACAAAATAACACTGTATGATGTGGTTCTAAATGTATATAAAGGAAATGTTTAAGATGATTATAAGTATGGAAAAGTAAAGAGAAATAATGGGAGGCAAGCATTCTACACTTCAAACAGGTAAAATGAGACACCAGTGCATTGTGATAAGCTATGTATATATAAAATGCAGTAACTAGTAAAACCACTGGAAAAAAATCCAAAAAGAAAAACCAATGTAGATAAATCAAATGGAATTCTGAAAAAACATTCAAATAACTGATAGGAAGACTGAATAAAAGAAATAGAGAAATGAAAAAACAGAGATAACAAACAGAAAATGAAAATGGTAAACTCAAGCTCTGACATATCAATAATGCAATTAAATGTAAATGGTCTAAATATACCAATTAAAGATGGAAGTTCACAAGAGTAGTTTTAAAAACATGACTCAGTCATATGCTTTCTATAACAAAATAATTTCAAATAGAATGATATTGCAAGTTGAAAGTAAAAAGAAGTAAAATGATATATCATGTGAACATTAATCAAAGGAAAGCAGGAGTAGTAGCTATATTAATATCAGATAAAGTATACTTCAGAGCAAAAATTACCTGAGACAGAGAAGTACATCATATAATGAAGAAAGGGTCAACGCACAATGACAGAGCAGTCCTAAAGTATATGCACCAAATAACAGAGCTGAGAAATATGAGAAGCAAAAACTGATAGAACTGAAAGGAAAAATAGACAAATTTATAATTACAGTTGTTAAATATATTTCTTCATCCATCTCTGAATAATTGATAGAAAAACTAAAGAAAATCAGAAAAAAAAACACTAAGAATTCAACATCACCAACCAAGAGGAAATAATCAACATTTATAAACCACTCAACAATAGCATTATACACTTTACTTTCAAGTGGTCATGAAACTGATTTTAAAAACCCATAAAGCAAACCTCAATAAAGTCATTGAAACCCTCAATGGAAAAAAAAAATCCACAATAAAAATATAATAGGAAAATCTCCAAAGATTCGGAAATTTAAAAAAAAATACATACTTCTAAATAATCTAACAGTCAAAAAGAAAGTCTCAAGATACATCATAAAATAGATCGAACACAATAAAAATGAAAATACAACATACCAAAATTTGTGGAACACAACTAAACCAGTACTGAAACTTTATAGCTCTAAATGAATACCTTTACTGGCTTAGAAATATGTATTGCTTAGAAAAGAAATTCTCAAGCCAACAATCTAAGCTTCCACCTCAATAACCTAGTGAAAGAAGAGCAAAATAAACTCAAAACAAGCAGAAGAAAGAAAATAGTGAAGAGCATAAATCAATGAAATTGAAAATTAAACACAATACATAAATCACTGAAAAAACGGTTTCCTTGAAAAATATCAACAAATTGACAAGTTTCTAGCAAGGTTACAAAAGAAAAGAGAACACATAAATTACTAATGTCAAAAATGAAACAAGATATCAGTACAGAATCTACATACATCAAAAGGATAATAAGGGAACACTAGGAATAAATATATATAATTATATATATATATATATATATATGTTTGATAGTTTAGATGAAATAGACCAACTCCTCAAAAAACATTATAACAAGTCACCCAATAGATAATGTGAGTAGTCTTATAACTACTAAAGAAGTTAAATTTGTAATTTAAAACCATTAGAATAAAAATTTCCAGTCCCAGATTGTTCCATTAGAGAATTCTACCAAAGATTTAAGAATTAATACCATTTCTACACAAATTTCTTCTAGAAACTAAAAGAGGAAGGAAAAATTCTCAAATAATATAATGAAGCTAGTATTCCCGATTTAAAAAAAAAAAAAAATCAGACAATACAAAAAAAAAGGCTGTTGACCAATATCCCTCATAAATACAGAGACAAAAATCTCTAACAAAATATTAGCAATTTTAGATCACTATACATAAAATACTAGCAAACAGAATTCAACAATAAGTAAAAAGAATTATACACCATGACCAAGTAGAGTTTATTCCAGGGATGTGAGGCTAGCTTAATATTCAAAAACCCATCAGCAGAAAAACAATATGGAGGTTCTCAAAAAGTTAAAATAGAACTACCCTAAAAATAATAATAATAATAAAAAGAACTACCCTAAGATCCAGCAATTGCACTACTAGGTATTTACCCAAAGGATACAAAAATACTAATTTGAAGAGATACATGCACCCTGATATTTACCAAAGCATTGTCAACAGTAGCCAAACTATGGAAAGAGCCCAAAGGCCCATAGACCAATGAACAGATAAAAAAGATATGGCGTATGTATACAATGGAATATTACTAAGCCATAAAAAACGAATGAATTCTTGCCATTTGCCAACAACGTGGATGGAGCTAGAAAGTATTCTGCTAAGCAAAATAAGTCAAAGAAAGACATGCCATATGATTTCACTTATATGTGGAATTTAAGAAACAAAAACAGGGGAAAGAAGAGAGAGAGAAGCAAACTAAGAAACAGATTCTTAACTACAGAATCTGACACCTGGATGGATCAGCGGTTGAGCGCCTGCCTTTGGGCTAGGGCATGATCCTGCACTCCTGGGAATGAGTCCCACATCAGGCTCCCTTTGTGGAGCCTGCTTCTCCCTCTGCCTGTGTCTCTGCCTCTCTCTCTCTCTCTCTCTCTCTCTCTCTGTGTGTGTGTGTGTGTGTGTGTGTCTTATCAATAAATAAATAAAAAATCTTTAAAAAAATAAAGATTTCATTTACTTATTCATGAGAGACACACAGAGAGAGGGGCAGAGACACAAGCAGAGAGCGAAGCAGGCTCCATGCAGGGAGCCCAACGTGGGACTCGATTCCGGGTCTCCAGGATCAGGCCCTGGGCTGAAGGCAGCACTTAACCACTGAGCCACCCAGGCTGCCCAATAAAATCTTTAAAAACAAAACCAAAAATCTACAGAGCATTCTACTTAATAGTGAAAGACTGAATATCTTGCCCCTAAGATTGGGAACAAGCCTAGGATGTATATTCTCACCATTATATTCAAAATAATGCTGGAAGTACTAGCCAGGGCAAAAAGGCTCAAAAGAAAATAAAAGAATCATGAAAGAATAAATTATCCCTATTTGCAGATGACATGATAATCTACCCAGAAAATCCAAAGGAATCTAACAGAAAAATGCCTAGAACCAAAAAGTAAATTCAGCAAAGTTTAAGGATTTAAGATACACATACAAAAATCATTATATTTCTACATATGTCAAAAATACATGGACATAGATATAAAATTACAATATTGTTACAATTAGTCAAGAAAAGAAATAATTAATGTGTAAATCTAACAACACATAGAAGACTTTTATGCTGAAAAGTATAAAAGATTGATGAAAAATAATCAAAGACAATCTAAATAAATGGAGAGACATACTGAGTTCATGGGTACATGACTCAGTATAGCAAAGATGTCAATTCTCCCCAAATTGTTATTAGCTTAATGAAATTTCTATCAAAATTCAAGCAATATTTTTTATAATATAGATAAGATTATTCTAAGTTTTGTAAAAGGCAAAGGAACTAAAATAGCAAAAACAAGTTTGAAAAAGAAGTTAAAATGAGAGAAATCGGTCTACCTGACCTTGAGATTCATTGTATAGATATATTTATCAAGACTATGGTTTTGGTAGAAGGATAGACATACATATCAATGGAACAAAATAGGGAACACAGAAATAGGTTCAAGTAAATGGGCTCGACTGATTTTTGTCAAAGGTGCTAAAAGTGATCCAATGGAGAGAAAATAAATGATACTACAACAGTTGGACATGTATAGGCCCAAAACAAGCAAAAACAAAATATAACAAAAGAAAGAACCTCAATCTGCCTTATACCTTATTTAAAAAAATTAACTCAAAACCAATCACAGACTTGATAAGAGGAAGATATTGTAGGAAATTGCCGAGCTCACTTCATCCCAAAAATATACATAGATAACAGCCACATCGGTGTAACTAACCCAGAAAGCAAACCAAAGACAGGCAGAACAGACTCTCTACAGTTAAACACAGAAGGCCTCATCAAAAAAAATGGTAAAAAAAAAAAAAGTCAGAGTCCCATTTGGGAACCCAACTAGAGAGCCAGACTAACCACAAATGGGAGGAAGAAGACGAGCATAAAGGAAGGAGAGGAACAGACACCAAACCAAACATTCAGTACCCAGGGACCTGTAGTTGGAAGATGAGTCCCCGTAACATTTGGAAAATCAGAGGGGCTTAACTTCATGAGTTTTTATAATCAGTGGTGCTTAACACTGAGAACTTTCAAAATCACCAGGCTTGGCTTTGGGAGAGCCACAAGGCTACAGGAAACAGTCTTAACCCTTAAAAAGACAGCATAACAACAACCCCACTGAGATACAGCATAGAAGCAGCAGTTTGAAAAGCGCCTGGGGTATTTGGGAAGATTTATCTACTAATTTCAGAATGTATGCAGGAGAGGTAGGGATCTTTAGGAGACTTCTCCAAGAACAAAAGAGGTGGCAGGTGCCATTCTTCCCCCTTCCCCCGGGGCCTAGAGACCTGGACACCTGCAGGAACCAGTGTAGACATTCACACTTAGCTTGCACACTGTACACCTTGTCCTGGCATTCTCCTGTGGATCTGCTCTAGCCAACCAAACCCACTCTGCTGGAGTCCCTCCAAAGCAGCACCTGGAGTGTCTCATTCTACAAGCAGCCCCAGCAGTGGCCAGCACCACTCCAAAGTGTCTCTTGCCCTGGGAAGAGGGGAAGAGAACCATAGATACCAGTTCAACTGCAGCTCCAATAGTGGATTGGGGACAGACATTTGATCTGACTGCTGGCCTGTGCACCAAAAGAAACCTCACAGGGTGTAGCACAAAGAGAATACCATGTAGTTTGGGGTCACTACAACCCTAGAAGACAGACTGGAAGCAAACATCCTATCTGACTTCCAGCCCTGCCCACCAATGAAAGCCTTCCACAGGACAATGCAGGAGAAAACCCTGAAGTTTGGTATAACTACAGTTCTGGAAAATGGGCAGCCATCTGACCCAACATAAGCTCAAGGCAACCCCAAACTGGCCCCTTAATGGTACAGAGACCGAATCCTGCAAAGAGGGCCATTGCAGCTCACTGGACTGAGGGTAAACATGGTTCAACCACAATAGTATGGTGCATACAACACACAAACACACATATGAGACATCTCTGAAGTACCAGGATCTGGTGAATAGGGACACTGCACTACAGGAACTACGGACCTCTTCTTAAGGCCACTACTTTCAAAATCAGGAGATGTAGCTGACTTTCCTAACACATAGGAACAAACACAGAGAGATAGATAAAATTAGGAAATAGGGAAATATGTCCCAAATGAAAGAACTGGACAAAATCACAGGAAAAGAACTAAATGAAACGAGATAAGTAATATGCCTGATAGAGAATTCAAAAAATGGTTACAAAGATACTTACTAGACTTAAGAAAAGAGTGGAGGATCATAGTGAGACCTTCAATAGGCAATATAAGATATAAAAAAAGAACCAATCAGAAATGAGGAACTCAATAACTAAAATTAAAAATACACTAGAGAGAATAAATAGTACACTAAAGGAAGCAGAGGCATGGATGGATAAGCAAGCTAGAAGACAAAGTAATGAAAATAACCAAGCAGAAAAACAAAAAGAAAAAAAAAGAATAATACAAAATGAAAATAGGGAAGGGAATCTGGTGACATTATCAAGCATAATAACATTTCCATTATAAGGATCTCAGAAAGAGAAAAGAAAGAAAAGGGGGCAGAACACTGACTTGGAGAAATAATAGCTGAAAATTTCCCAAACCAGAAGAAGAAACAGACATCCAGTTCCATCAGGCATAGAAAGATCCCAACAGAATCAACTCAGCAAGACAGATAATTAAAATGGAAAGAGTAGTCCACACCAAGACACATAATGAAATGGAAAGCACAGTGACAACAAAGAGAGGATTTTATTTTTTCTTATTTTTTCAAAGACAATTTTAAAAGCAGCAAGAGAAAAGAAAATAGTTACATATGAGGAAAACTCCATTAAGACTTTAGGCTGATTTTTTAATAGAAACTTTGCAGGCCAGAAGAAAGTGGCATGATATACTCAAGTGCTGAAAGAAAAAAAAACTTATAAGCAAGAATAGTCTATCCAGCAAGGCTATCATTCAGAATGGAAGGATAGATGTAGTTTCACAAACAAAAGCTAAAGGAATTCATTCCCATTAAACCAATCTTATAAAAAACATTAAACATAATTCTTTGAGTAGAAAGAAATGCCATTATCAGGAATAAGACAATTAAGAAAGGGAAAAATCTCACAGGTCCATATGAACATAATAAAAGTAGTAGATTAATCACTTATGAAGCCAATACAGAGGTTAAAGCACAAATGTAATAAAATCAATTATATCAATAAAAATCAGTCAAGGGATTTACAAAATAAAAGGATGTAAAATATAATATCTTACACATGAGACATGGGGCAGGGGGAATAAAAATTTAGTGCTTTTAGAATGGGTTCAAACCTAAGTAAACATCACCCTAATGTAGACTGCTATATGTATAAGATGTTATGTATAAATCTGATGGTAACCACAAATCAAAAACCAGAAATAGAAAAGCACAAAATAAAGAGAAAAGAATCCAAACATATCACTAAAGAAAGTCATCAAACCACAAAGGAAGATAGCAAAAGAAGAAAGGAACATAGAAGAACTACAAAAATAACCATATAACAGGTATCGAAGTGGTAATAAGGGGGTGCCTGGCTAGCTCAGTCAGTCGATAGAGCATGTGACTCTTATTCTAAGGGTCATGAATACAAGTCCCATGTTGGTTGTGAAGTCTACTTAAAATTAAAAACAAAATAAAGCAAAATGGCAATAAGTATGTACCTATCAATAATTACTTTTAATTTAAATGGACTAAAAACTACGATCAAAAGATATAGGGTGAATGAATGGATAAAAATGCAAGACCCATCTATTTGCTGCCTAAAATAGACTCCTAAAGAAGTTTGAAAAAGAACAAAGCCCAAAGCCAACAGAAGAATAGAAATAAAGATCAGAGCAGAAATAAATGAATTAGAGACTAAAAAAAAACACAATAGAATAGGTCATTAAAACCAGGAACTGGATCTTTGAGAAAATCATCAAATTTCATAAATCATTAGCCAGATTCATGAGAAAAAAAAAAAGAGGACTCAAAAAAAGAAAGAAGAGGAAAAACAACTGACACAACATAAACACGAATGATTAAAAAAGAATACTATGAAAAATAGTATGATCAATAAACTGGACAAACTAGAAGAAATGGATAAATTCCTAGAAACATGTAACTTCCCAAAACTGAATCAGGAAGAAATAGAAAATCTGAACAGGTCAATTATTAGCAATGATGTTGAATCAATAATCAAAAAACTCCCAAAACTAAAAGCCAAGGACCAGATGGCTCTACAGATAAAGTTGATCAAACATTTAAAGAAGAGATAATATCTATTCTTTTCAAACTATTCTCCCAAAAAGGAATATAACAGAAAGCTTCAAAGCCATTCTACAAGGCTAGCATTAAACCGATTCCAAAACCAGATAAAGACACTGCAAAAAAAAGAGAACTACAAGCCAGTATTTCTGATGAACATAGATGCAAAAATCCCCAACAAAATATTAGCAAACTGAATCCAACAATATGTTTATAATAATCATTCACCATGATCAAATGGGATTGATACTAAGGATGCAAAGGTGGTTCTTCAACATTCACAAATCAATCACTATCACACTAACAAGGGAAAAGATAAAAACCATATATGATCATTTCATAGATACAGAAAAAGTATCTGGCAATGTACAACATTCATTTATTATTTTTTAAAAAGTAGGCTTAGAGGAAACATAGCTCAACATAAAAAAGGCTCTATATGAAAAACCAACAGCTAAAACATGTACTCAAGGTGAAAAACTGAAAGAGCTTTTCCCCTAAGATTAGAACAAGACAAGGATGTCTATTCTCAGCACTTTTATTGAACATGGCACTGAAAGTTTTAGCCACAAAAGTCAGACAATTAAAAGAAATAAAAGGCACCTAAATTGGAACAGAGGAAGTAAAACTGTCCTTATTTGCAGATGATATGATACTCTCTATAGAAAACCCTAAAGACTCCACCAAAAAATTACTAAAACCAATAAATTCAGTAAAGTCATGGATACAAAATTAATACACAGAAATCGGTTGCCTCTCTACACACTAATACTAAAGTATCAGAAAGAAATTAAGAAAACAATCCCATTGTCAACTGCACCAAAATAAAATACCTGGGAATAAGCTTAACCAAGGAGGAAAAACACCTGTACTCCAAAAACTATAAACATCGAATGAAGGGTACCTGGCTGGCTCAGTCAGTAGAAAATGCAACTCTTGGTCACAGGGTCACGAGTTCAAGCCCCACACTGGGCACAGAACTTTCTTAATAATAGTATTGTTATTACTAAATAAATAAATCTATTTAAAGAAAAACCACTGATAAAAGAAATTAAAAACACAAATGGAAAGATACTCATGTTCAGGATTTGGAAGAACCGATATTGTTAAAACGTCCATATTACCCAAAGCAATCTACAGATATAATGTAATCCCTATCAAAATAACAACAGCATTTTTCACACAGCTAGAACAAATAATCCTAAAATTTGTATGGAACCACAAAAGATCCTGAATAGCCAGAGCAATCTTGAAAGAGAAAATAAACAAAACTAGACATGTCACAATCCCAAATTTCAATATATACTACAAGCTGTAATGATCAAAACAGTATGGTACTGGCATAAAAACAGACATATACATCAATAGAACAGAATAGAGAACCCAGAAATAAACCCACAGTCTTGTGGTCAAGTGTTGTTGTTGTTGTTATTGTTGTTGTTTTCCTTTTGTGGTCAATCTATGACAAATGAAGCAAGAATATACAATGGGAAAAAGATAGTCTCTTCAACAAATGGTGCTGGGAAAACTGGACAGCAACATGCAAAAGAACAAAACTGGACCACTTTTTTACACCATATACAAAAATAAACTAAAAATGGACAAAAGACCTAAATGTGAGACCTGACACAATAAAATTCCTGGAAGAAAACATAGGCAGTAATCTCTTTATCAGCCACAGAAACATTTTTCTAGATAGATCTCCTTTGGCAAGGGAAATAAAAGCAAAAATAAAATATTGGGACTAAAATAGTCCCACTGACGGGGGCACTTGACAGGATGAGCACTGGGTGTTATTCTGTATGTTGGCAAATTGAACACCAATAAAAAATAAATTTATTATTTAAAAAAAAAGAAAAATAGAGAGAGAAACCAAAAAATAGATTCAAATATAGAGAACAAACTGGTGGTAGCTACAGGAGAGGTACGTAGAGGAATGGGTGAAATCAGTGAAAGGTATTAATACACTTATCATAATGAGCACCAAATAATTTACAGAATTGTTGAAATCATTATACTGTACATCTGAAACTAATATAAGACTGTATGTTAATTATACTTCAATAATGAATGTCTAAGAAAGTAATCAGACTTAACTGTAAGACATAAAAGCATAAAATTTTTAGAAAAAAATCATAGATAATTTTCACCTAAGGTTAGGAGAGTTTTTGTTTGTTTGCTTGTTTGTTTTTGGAAGATTTTTATCTACCAATTCATGAGAGACACAGAGAGAGAGAGAGAGGCAGAGACACAGGCAGAGGGAGAAGCAGGCTCCACGCAGGGAGCCCATGTGGGACTCAATCCCGGGACTCCAGGACCAGGGCCTGAGCTGAAGGCGGCGCTAAACCACCGAGCCACCCAGGCTGCCCAGGTTAGGAGAGTTCTTAAACTTCATGCCAACAGCACAATTCATAACAGGAAAAATTGATAAACTGAACATCAAAATTTTAAAACTTCTGCTTTATGAAATGACCTATTAAGAGGATAAAAAGACAAGCTACAAACTAGAAGAAAATATTTGCAAATTACTTACCTGACAAAGGCTTATATATACTTAACACCAATAACAACATATGGGCAAAAGACGTGAAGAGACATTTTATTTAAGAAGCTATGCAGATGGGAGGGGAGCTAAGATGGCGGCATAGTAGGAGGTCAGAAGGCAAGTCTTACCCCTGGCTCACAACTAGATAACTACCAAATCATTCTGAATACCCAAGAAATTGACTTGAGGACAGATCAAACTGCTCATTTAGAAGGAGAGGAGAGGCTACAATGAGGAAGGGAGGAAGTGTGGAGATGTGGTTTGGGGGAGAAATGGACTGTGGGTGCTGCAGAGGGGAGGGAGTCCTGGTAGTGGAGGAAGGCAGGAGAGTGGAGCACACAAGGATGTACACAGGAGAACGTTTCCATAAAGCCTTTAGCTGAGAAAACTAAAGGGACAAATTTTCATGAGTTTTTGCCACCAGCGGGACTCAAAGACTGGAGTTTAGATGTCTGCAGGCTTGGCGGGGATAGAGCCTGAAGGTACTGCCCTACTACTGGAGAGAAGGCTTGCCAACAATCTGGGGACAGACCACACCACCTGAGGATTGCCTACAGTGCACAGGGAAAGACTGTTTGCTATTCTTGAAACATATCTGTGGGAGGTGGGGTTCGCAGAGATGCCTCTTCAAGGACAAAAGAGCTGGCGGGCACCATTTCCCTTCCCTGCCCTTCAGTATAGGCACAGAGACACCTGCTGAGGACATCTCATCCCCAACACTGGCTGCCTAACCTGCTTGCTCCAAGTCCCCCATCCCTGCGCTCTGGCATGACTGTCCTCAGTCAAACCTGCCTCAGTCCCAGTGCAGTGAGACCCTCCACCAGAAGTCTGGCACAGCTCCCTGCCACATCAGGTCCCTGAAGTTTGGAATTTTAAAAGTTAGCAGGCTTGGCTGGGACAGAGTCCAGATGGCACTGAGCTGCTCCTGGAGAGAAGGCAGGCAAACATCCTAGAGAAAGACAGAAAATGACAATCTGAAAAACACCTGGACACAAAGAAGGGAGATTATTCGCTCCTCTGGGAGTGCTTCCCAGAGAAGCAAGCACAGAGACCCCTCTCTAGGGGAAAAAGGAACTGGCTGGCACCATTTCTCTCCCCCATCCCTCAGCATAAACCAACTTCAGTAAACAGCAGTACCAATACTGGCTGCCTAACCTGCTTACACGAAGTCCCACCCCACCCAACCCCCATACTCTGCTGGAACTGCTTTTCAAGTGTGCCTCAGAACCAGTGCAGCGGGCCCCTTCGGTAGGAGACTGCAAAAACCTCCGCCCACACCACATCTTCTGACCAGAGAGTTCTGAAGGTTTCAGTTCTAGTGGGAGTAGAATTGGGTCCCATTTAACAAGCAGAGCAGAGCACACCTAGTTAAAACTCGCCACACTCTGGTCAAAGTCCAAACACTGCCCACTGCAGGCAAAGAGAAGCTCTGCAGATGACTGGCCTAAAGGATAGAGTAGCCAAAATTCAACAGGAGAGCACATGCAACCCACACCAGAGACACTCCTCGAAGTGCCAGGCCTTGGACACTCTTCATAGGAAGAAAATCTCTTCTTCATAAAGCCATTACTCTTAGGAGCAGGAGCTTTTCTAACACAGAGAGAAAGGCAGAGACTAGACAAAAAGCCAAGGCAAAGGAATTTATCCAAAATGAAATAACAAGATAAGGTTATAGCTAGAGATCTAATCAAAACAGATATAAGGAATATGTCTGTTGGAGAATTTAAAGCAATAGTCATAAACACATCGCTGGACTTGAGAAAAGAATGGAAGATTTCAGGGAGGCCCTTACTGCAGAGATAAGAGTTAAAAAAAAACAGAAATGAAAAATGCAATAATTGAGATTCAAAACAGACTGGAGGGGATCCCTGGGTGGCTCAGCGGTTTAGCGCCTGCCTTTGGCCTGGAGCGTAATTCTGGAGTCCCCGGATCGAGTCTCGCATCAGGCTCCCTGCATGGAGCCTGCTTCTCCCTCTGCCTCTGTCTCTGACTCTCTCTTTCTCTGTATTTCTCATGAATAAATAAATAAAAATATTTAACAAAAAAACAAAAAAAATGAAACAGACTGGATGTAATGCATTATTTAACAAATAATATAGAAGAAAGAATTATGGAAACTAATAAAGAATTACAGAACACAAGATAGACTTAGGGAACTCAATGACTCCATCAAATGTAATAACAGTCCTATCATAGGAGTTGCAGAAGAAGAGAGAGAAAAAGGGGTAGAAAATTTGAGGAAATATATAGTTAAAAACTTCCCTAATTTGGGGAAGAAAACAGACATGCAGATCAAGGAATCATAGAGAACCCCCATCAAAACCAACAAAAGGGGCAGCCCTGGTGGCACAGCAGTTTAGCACTGCCTGCAGCCCAGGGTGTGATCCTGGAGACCAGGGATTGAGTCTCATGTCAGGCTCCCTGCGTTGGAGCCTGCTTATCCCTCTGCCTGTGTCCCTGCCTCTCTCTCTGTCTCTCATGAATAAATAAATAAAATCTTTAAAAAAAAATCAACAAAAGAAGGCCAACATCAATACATATGGTAATGAAATTCCCAAAATATAATAATAAAGAAAAAAATCCTAAAAGCAACAAGACAAAAGAAGTCCCTAACTTACAAGGAAAGAGACATAAGACTAGCTACAGATTTATCCACAGAAACTTGGCAAGCCAGAAGAGAGTGGCATGATATATTCAGCACGCTGAATGGGGAAAATGTACAGCCAAGAATACCCTATCCCACAAGGTTGTGGGATAGAGTCATTCAGAATAGGAGAGATCAAGAGTTTCCCAGACAAACAGAAACTAAAGGAGTTTGTCACCACTAATCCAGCCTTGCAGGAAATATTCAAGAGTATTCTTTGAATGGGAAAGAAGGATCAAAAGCAACAAAGACTAGAAAGGAACACAGAAAATCTCCAGAGACAATGACAAAACAGGTAATAAAATAGCACTAAATACATAGCTATCAATAATTACTCTAAATGTAAATGGACTAAACACTCCAATCAAAAGATATAAGGTGTCAGAATGGTTACAAAGAAACAAGACCCATATAGATTATGCCTGCAAGAGACTCTCATTAGATCTAAAGACAGCTGCATATTGAAAGTGAGGGCATGCGGAAACATTTATCAGGCAGATGGATGTCAAAAGAAAGCCAGAGTAGCAATATTTACAACAAACTAGATTTTAAAATAACACTGTAACAAGAGATGAAAAAAGGCACTATGTCATAAAAAGGGGACTATCTAACAATTGTACTATCTATACTCCCAACATGGAAATACCTAAATACATAAAATACTAACAAACATAAAGAAACTCATTGATAATACAATAACAGTGAGGGACTTTAACACTCCAATTACAGCAAAGGACAGATAATCTAAGCAGAAAATCGACAAGGAAATAATGGCTTTGAATGACACAAATGGACTTAACAGATATATTCAGAACATTTCATCTGAAAGCACATTCTTTTCAAGCACACATGGAACATTCTCCAGAACAGATCACATACTGGGAGAGGCCTCAACAAATACAAAAAGATTGAGCTCATACCACACATACTCTCTGATCACAATGCTGTGAAACTTAAAGTCACCCACAAGAAAAAATTCGGAAAGATCACAAATACATGGAGGTTAAACAACATGTTATCAAAGAATGAATGGGTCAACCAGGAAATCAAGGAAGAAATTAAAAAATACATGGAAACATATGAAAATGAAAACACAACAGACCAAAACCTTTACAGTCCTAATAGGAAAGTACATAGCAATACAGGCTCCTTAAGAAACAAGAAAAATCTCAAACAACCTCAACTTACACCTAGAAGAGCTAGAAAAAGAACGAGAAACAAAGCTTAAAGACAGAAGAAGGGAAATAATAAAGATTAGAGCAGAAATAAATAAAGTAGAACCTAAAAAAAAAATAGAACAGATGCATGAAACCAGGAGCTGGTTTTCTGAAAAGATTAATAAAATTGATAAACTCTTCCCCAGACTTTTCAGGAAGAGGAAGGACCCAAACATATAAAGTCACAAATGAGGGAGCAGAAATAACCAACACCGTAATAATACAAACAATTGTAAGTGAATATTATGAAAAACTATATACCAACAAATTGGACAACCTGGAGAAATGGGTAAATTCCTGAAAACATATAAGCTACCAAAACTGAAACAGGAAGAAATAGAAAACTTGAACAGACTAATAACCAACAAAGAAATTGAAACAGTAATCAAAAACCTCCCAATAAATAAAGTCCAAGGGTAGATGGCTACAGGTGAATTTTACCGTACATTTTTTTAAGATTTTATTTATTTATTCTGAGAGACAGAGAGAGAGAAAAAGAGAGAGAGAGAGAGAGAGAGAGGGGCAGAGACACAGGCAGAGGGAACAGCAGGTTCCATACAGGGAGCCCAACGCAGGACTCGATCCCAGTCTACAGGATCACGCACGCCCTGGGCTGAAGGCAGTGCTAAACCACTGAGCCACCCGGGCTGCCCTCTACTGTACATTTAAAGGAAGAGTTAATACCTAATCTTCACAAATTGCTCCAAAAAAAAAAAAGAAAAAAGAAATAAAAGCTTCTTGACTCATTCTATGAGGCCAGCATTACTATGATTCCAAAACCAAAGACTCCACTAAAAAAAAAAAAAAAAAAAAAAAAAAGAATTACAGGGCAGCCCTGGTGGCTCAGTGGTTTAGCACCGCCTTCGGCCCAGGGCATGATCCCGGAGCCCCGGGATCAAGTCCCACACATTGGGCTCCCTGCATGGGGCCTGCTTCTCCCTCTGCCTGTGTCTCTGCCTCTCTCTGTGTGTGTCTCTCTCATGAATAAATAAATAAAATCTTAAAAAAAAAAAAAGAATTACAGGCTAATATCCCTGATGAACATAGATGCAGAAACTCTCAATAAAATACTAACAAATTGAATCCAACAATACACTGAAAAAATCATTCACCACAACCAGGTGGGATTTACTCCTAAGCTGTAAAGCTAGTTCAATATTCACAAATCAATCAATATGATATACCTCGTTAATAAAAGGATAAGAAACATATGATCCTTTCAATAGATACAGAAAATGCATCTGACAAAAAGTACAACATCCACTCATGATAAAAGTCCTTAAAAAGTAAGATTAGAGGAAACAAACCTCAACATATACGACATATAAAGGCCATATACGAAAAACCAGCAGCAAATATTATCACAGAAATACTAATTCAAAGGGATACATGCACCCTGATGTTCACAGCAGCATTATCAACAATAGCCAAATTGTGGTAGGAGCCCAAATGTCCATTGACTGATGAATAGATAAAGAAAATGTGGTGTATGTGTGTGTGTGTGTGTGTGTGTGTATACACACACATATATGGTCACACACAGTGGAATATTACTCAGCCATCAAAAAAGAATGAACTCTCACCATTTGTAATGATATGGACAGAGCTATAGAGTATTATGCTAAGCAAAATAATTCATTCAGAGAAAGACAAAACACCATATGATTTTACTCATATGTGGAATATAAGAAACAAAACAAATCAATGTAGGGGTGAAAAGAGAGAGACAAACCAAAAAACAGACTTAATTATAGAGAAAAAACCGAGGAGAATTGCTATAGAGGAGAATGGGGGATGGTTAAATAGGTAATGGGTCATAAGGAGGGAAGTCACTGCGATGACCTCTGGGTGGTTTATATTAAGTGATGAATCACTAAATTTTACACCTGAAACTAAAATACTGCATGTTAATTAACTGGAATTGAAATAAAAACTTGGAAAGAAAAAAACTATACCTGTGAATTAATTTTATGTAATATGATAGGCTTTACAGAAATATAGAGATGAAAATATAGTACCTTGGTCACTTGTCAAAAAAAAGAGAACATGCAGATGGAACCTAAGTACAGGAAAAGATGTTCAACATCATTGGCCATTAGAGGAAAGCAAATTAACACCACAAGTTATCTGTGAACTAGTCCTTTCCTTAGGATAGAAAGTTCTAGACTCAGATATCCACAAGGCTTATAATTTACTTCCCTGAAGTCTCTGTTTGAAAGGCATCTTAGAGGGACACCTGGGTGGCTCAGGGGCTGAGCATCTGCCTTCAGCTCAGGTCGTGATCCCGAGGTCCTGGGATCGAGTGCCTCATCAGGCTCCGTGCATGGAACGTGCTTCTCCCTCTGCCTGTGTCTCTGTCATTAAATTTCCCTGTGTCTCTCATGAATAAATAAAGTCTCACTTGACTGCATGAGCACTGGGTGTTAATGCTATATGTTGGCAAATCGAACTCCAATAAAAAAATATACATAAATAAAATAAAAAATGAAAAGTTATTCCACAAAAAATATAAATAAATTAAAAAAATCTTTTAACAAAAAAGACATCTTAGAAAGACCTTTTCTATCTCCTCCATACACCTCACCACCCCAAATCCTTAGTCACTCTTGATTCCCTTATCTTCCTTTATTTGCTTTATAGCATTTATTCCTGACACTACATATCCACTTGTTTGTCTACTTGTCTCCCATGTTAGAAAAAAATTCCATGATGTCAGACATCTTGTCTTCACCAAGTGCCTATCACATGGTAGTCAATTAACAAATATTGTGAATAAATTGCAACATACATTTACATGCTTGGAAGGTTTGCTTCCATATTTTTTTTATTTTTTTTTTTCGATAGTCATACAGAGAGAGAGAGAGAGAGAGGCAGAGACACAGGCAGAGGGAGAAGCAGGCTCCATGCACCAGGAGCCCGACGTGGGACTCGATCCCGGGTCTCCAGGATCGCACCCGGGGCCAAAGGCAGGCGCCAAACCGCTGCGCCACCCAGGGATCCCTTGCTTCCATATTTTTAATCTATGATGAGCTTCCTGAATTTTCGCCCAAATGAACTTCCTGGATATCAGACCTCTCCTGCCCTGAACCCCCAAAATGCCTTCTTTATTGCTAAAGCCATCTCATTCTTCTTATTTTCTTCTTCCTAGAGGAAGGGCCACGGCTCCTACCCTGTTGATTCCACCCACCCTACCACCAGTCACTATCCCAGGGTGACATGGTTATTAGAAGGCAGAAGTAAAAGAAAAGAAAGGAAAGGGGCCCGTAGGCAGGAATACCAGCAGGCACTAGAGGGGAGAAGCTGTAGCCAGAGTGTAGGAAAGTCCTGCCATGCTACTGAATATACTCTAGTCTACATAACCTAAGATCTAGAAGCACCCCAATAGAGGCTGTGGTTGGTTAACTCACAAGGAGTTAGATGTTGGGACTTGCTGACTTGCTTGGCAGTAAGCATCAACTTGTCATTCAAGTGTAATGAGTCTTTCCCATTCCTCCTTTTCTGTTTTAGCTGACTTCAGAGAATTTTTATTTTCTAAAGGGACCATAGTTTCCATTTAAATTATGGATCCCAAAGCCACAATGACCCAGAGTTCAGTGTTCTCACAACATAGAGACCACAGGCCACTTTAAATTTTCCAATATGAAAAAAACTCTGGGGATTGCCCGCACTATTCCTTCACTAACAAATACCCTGACAGAGTTGCAATATGTAAGCAATTATAGAAAATGAATTTCTACCTTCAAACATTCTTTTTTTAATATATATTTTAAAAAAGAATTCTAAAAAAATAACTATTAAACATAATTCTTTATCAAGAAATATAACTTAAACATCTCTGGCATATTAAATTATTTAACTATTTAGAAGATTCCTTTATCCCTTCATTTTCAGAAATGAACCCTACTTTATTTCACCCCACCATCCACAAATTATTCATTAAATCTTTTTTCAAAACCTGTAACTGAGATAAGCTGATCTTTAGAATCCCAAAAAAAGTTAAATATAGCAAGGGGTACGCTGAAAAGAGGCAGGCCTTCCTCCTACTCAATTGGTAACGTTTACTTGAACAGCTTCTTGGTTTTTTTTTTGTGTATGTATGTGTGTTTTTAATAAATGTGGCTTTTTTTTTCAAGTGTTTATTTATTTATTCATGAGGCAGAGACACAGGCAGAGGGAGAAGCAGGTGCCCTACAGAGGGCCCGATACAGAACTCGATCCCAGGACCCCGGGATCACGCCCTGAGCCAAAGGCAGACGCTCAACCATGAGTCACCCAGGTGCCCCTGTTTGTGCATTTTTAAAGTAGGTTCTATGGCCAGTGTGGGGCTTGAATTCACAACACTGAGATCAAGAGCTGGATGTTCTACAACTGAGCCAGCAAGGCATCCCAAAAAGTTGTTATTGTTGTTCTTTTTTAATATCATTTATTTTTTGGTACAGGCTGAGGAAATGTCCATAGCCTGTATCAGTAGCAAGGTCTCTACCTCAACATTAAACATTGCCTACATAATGTTCACACCCAAGTTCAGTCATTCTACCTGTAGGTAAATTTAAAATCAGACTAGTACCTCTGGCTCTGCGCTAGGAAAAATCACCCTTTATTCCCTCTGAAAATGTTGTCTCTAATAATAATATTTAATTGGTATTTAGAAACCAAGGAAATAGGAAAAAAATGAGTGACTATTAAGGGGTGATTAAACAATTTTTTACTTTAAGGGTCTAGTTAGTGACTTTGATACGCATCATTATCAGGTTACCTGACATTGTAAAAGTTAACAACAAATCAGTTCATCATTGTTTAGGTTGAAACCACTGTGGCATTTGTCTCTTCTCTGTAAGATCTACTTCATTTATTTCTGTATGGTCTAGGAAACAGACATCCCCACCTCCAAAATAAAAACTAACAAGAAAACTGGTCTTAAATGTTTCTTTTTATAAACTAGGATACCCACTATTTCTGAATTTACTGGTTTGTACTGGTTTATTTGTACATTCATTCAAATAAGCATGGATCAGAGTCGTGATATAGTGGAAAAGAAATGTGCCCTGGAATTAAAAAATACTTTTGTTAAATGACCTAATTCAATCACGTAGGGAAAATTTGGCATAAGGCAAGTTACTTAAGCCTCTTTCTCAAAGCCTCTATAGAAAGAAAAGAAAAGAAAAGAAAAAGAAAAGAAAAAGAAAGAAGGAAAGGAAAGGAAAGGAAAGGAAAGGAAAGGAAAGGAAAGGAAAGGAAAGGAAAGGAAAGGAAAGGAAAGGAAAGGAAAAGAAAAGCAAGCATAACATCCACCTTGTAGAGCTGCTTTTGGAATTGTTAAAAGAAAAGCCACAAGCCCAAAATGGCATCACTTAGGTTAAGGCCCTAAGTCAGTAAATGAAGACTTAATATTGAACCTTAACTGCAGTTCCAACACCGGCCCCCAGTAAGGTAACCCTTAAACAGTCAACATGGAAATTTCCTACTGAGCACTAGGAAGATTACTGATGGACTCCTTCTGTTCCCCTTAGGAGGGTGACCTTGCCTGAAGCAATGGATTCTTTGCTAATAATTTCCTTTTTTCCACTCCCTCTCTACCTTTAAAACTTCTTTTCTATAGCCCTTTGGAGCTCCCCTCTTGCTAGACAGGATGCTGCTCAATTCACGAATCTGTTAATAAAGTCAACAGTTCTTTAAAGGATACCTGGGTGGCTCAATTGGTTAACTGTCTGACTCTTGATTTCAGCTCAGGTCATGATCTCTGGTTCACAGGGTTGTGAGATCAAGCCCCACATTGGGCTCCAAGCTGGGTGTGGAGCCTGCTTAAGATTATCACTCCCTCTCCCTCTGATCCTCCCCTCTTTTAAAAAAATATTTAAAATTTACTCAGTTGAAGTTTTGCTATTTAACAGAATTAAGTGAAATAACACATTTTAAAATACCTAGCATAATGCCTGACAAAATTCAGGCACTCAGTGTTACCTTCCATCCTTCTCACTGACCTAGACAATGATGTAAATTTAGAGAAAAGGACAAAGAAGAAACTTAAAGAAATAAGATAGATTAGATAACAATCAACCACGCTAGACAGTAGCTTAAATGCTAACGTGAAGCAGATAAGGCTTCTCATGGATTTGCATAATCATTTTTAAACTTGGTCTCAAATCTATTATTAAGACTTACTCAATCATTTATTCATTTTTTAATTCAATTTAGTAGCACCTCTTAAGAGTTCCAGGTACAGTTACTACCTTCAAGGAATTTACAAACTAGTAGGGGAGATAGATATGTAGCAATTAATTACAGTACAGGATTTTGGCCATTTAATAAGAAGTTTTAAAGGGAAGGATGGTTCATTGGAGAGGGAAGATAATGTGGAGGGAAAAAAGCATTGCAGAGGTTCCAAAATATGAGCTACCTTCTTTCCTAGGAGCACAGAATTCCACCTTAACTTAGCTTAAGAAGGAAATAGTGATTTTATTTAAATCCCATTTCTATTTATTTTTTTAAAGATTTTATTTATTTATTCATGAAAGACACAGAGAAAGAGAGGCAGAGACACAGGCAGAGGGAGAAGCAGGCTCCCAGCAGGGAGCCTGATGTGGGACCTGATCCCGGGGCTCCAGGACCATACCCTGGGCCAAAGGCAGGCGCTAAACCGCTGAGCCTGCCTCTAATTATTTTAATAGGAAATGCATTCAGAGGTTTGAAAAT
Source organism: Nyctereutes procyonoides (assembly GCF_905146905.1). Classification (NCBI taxonomy): domain Eukaryota; kingdom Metazoa; phylum Chordata; class Mammalia; order Carnivora; family Canidae; genus Nyctereutes; species Nyctereutes procyonoides. Next base: position 8,847,404 of record NW_026575021.1, on the reverse strand, counting down.
TCAAAGCACATACACACTGGTATATGTAGTAGGACATCTCCCTCTTTCTTCTGTCTTTATTCATTTCACTAAGTTCTCAGTGTGTCCTCAGCCCACGGCATCCCTCTACATAGGAAGCCAGTATCATTAGTTTCTTATACATTTTTTCCAGATATATATGTATTTCCAGGGGATCAGAAGCAAATGTGAATATACATTTCATCCTTTGTACAAATAGGCACATTATACCTCCCTTTTTTCATCTGAAATATGTCATTGAGCTCACTGCTTATCAGTATATAAACAGCTTCTTCATCCTTCATCCTATTTCAATAGCTGAATATTATTGCATCACACATGTAACACAATTTACTGAACTGATAGTGCAATTATTTCAATTTATAATTACAAATTAGTGATGAGTGAATGTAATACATCATTCTACATATGGGCAAAATACATCTATAAATGAAGTCCTACAAGTAGAGTTGCTGCGTCAATTTTGCTGTGTTTTGCTAATATGGTGAGAGTATTTCACATATTCGATAATTAGAATCTAGACATCTGCAAACTAATCTCTCCTATCCATGGGTTTGGCTTCACTGTCTCTTAATTCAGCAGCCTCACTCCACACACAGATCCTGCCCTTATCAGTTCACAACAAAAACTCATTGAGTACTGAGTATTGTTCTAGGACATCACAGTGAATAAAACAGACAAATCTCCTTCCTCTGAGGGAACTTTCTAGCAGGGAGTTTTCTCTATAGCCCTCTATGAAAGGAAGATGCAAAAATATGACAACATAAATAAGTCTATTAGAAAGTGCTAAGGAGTAGAACAGTAAAATAGGGAAAGGAAATAGGAAGTGCTAACATGGAAGAAACACCTGAAGCCTATGGGCATCTTTGGGAGAGGTGGTCACTGAACCAAGCAGAACCAGCAGCAAAGTGGGTGCTGAGTTAAGCCAGAGCCAAGGGGCAGCAAGCCAGATGTAGCAAATGCAGCTGGGGCATCAGGTGCAGGATACTTGAGGAACTAAAAGAGTGATTGGTCAGGGAGAGTGAAGCTGGGGCAGAGAATAGAAACCCACTTCAACAGAAGGAAACATAAGAACAGTAAAGGTTCTGCCTCCTTCTTGAACAAAAGATTCCAGGTAATCCAGGGGCCAATGGACAAGGACTGGAAAGCCAAGTTATGATGCATTTAAGTTATCAATTTCTCATTTGCATGGGCAGTAACTTTAATTGCTAGGATTATAAACAGTCTTTTGTAAAAATTCTATTAGCAGTAAATTTTGGTTATCAAAGATTATATCATAGTTAGAGACTTGCTTTCTAAAGATTATCCCAGCAGGCACATTGTTTAGTGCCAAGCACCCATCTGTTTTCATTTTAGTACTAACTTTTTTATTCTTACACTCCTTTCCCTGAGAAGTTTAGGAGTGGTGTAGGAGGTAGTAGTGGTTATTACCCTGATGGAAGTATAGTTTATACTACAAAAGCTGTAATCTATTTCAATTCCTCTTTTCCAGAGAAATTGATTAGCACAATTCTCTCAGTATTATAAGCAATTATAAAGAAACTTCCTAATTTTTCTATTTATTGCTTGAAACCTTTATTTGCTTGTCACTTTTTCACCACTTATCTCTTTACCTTCTGCAATCTGATTCCTATTCCTACTGTGTCACCAAACTTGCTCTCATGAGAGCTTTCTTCTTTATTCAGATCCTTCTAGAACTCATCACTGCCTTTGACATTTCTGACCACACCCTCACACCTGGATGGCTCTCAAAGCTCATATTCCATGACAATACTCACTCACAGTTAAATGAAAAAAAAAGTACCCAATGAAAATAAAGTCTGGGTTGTGTGTGTGTGTGTGTGTGTGTGTATAATATATGCATATATATGTATATGTATTATATACGTATATATATATGATATATATATGAATGAATTTAGTTGTAGATACTCAGAAGCAGAGCTGAGTTACAGCAAGGACTCAGGAGGAATTTTTATTTTAAAAACCAAGAGGGGATCCCTGGGTGGCTCAGCGGTTTAGCGCCTGCTTTTGGCCCAGGGCGCGATCCTGGAGTCCCGGGATCAAGTCCCACGTCGGGCTCCTGGCATTCTGCCTGTGTCTCTGCCTCTCTGCCCCTCTCTCTCTCTCTCTCTCTCTCTCTCTATCATGAATAAATAAATAAATATTAAAAAAAAACAAGAGCCTTAGAAGTCATTTAGGCAAATGCCCTCGTTTTATATATGAAATAATGAGGTACAGAAATTATATAAGTTAGGATGTCTTTGGTTGCAAGTAATAGAAAACAGAGACTTCATTTGGCTTAAACAATAAGGAACTGTTCTCTGCTACATAATATGAGGCCTAGACACAGTATCCCATCATTGCTCTCCTCTGTGGCACCTGTGGCCATGCCACCTTCCATGTGTCAGCTTCAACTTCAGGTTGTAAGCAGACTGCCCCAGCAGTTTCAAGACCTACATCAGAGTCCTGCACGTTGGGGAGGAGGATGAGGAAGAGGGGAAAGCATGTCTCTTTCTTGAGTCTCTTCAGAAGCAAAGAAACCTGATCAAGGAGCCCTAAAAAGACTTTCTTGTCACCTTCTCATTTCTAAAGTTACCAATGGCAAGGAAAATGAGATTCTAAGGTTGGTTTGGTTCAAGCCTTGGACTAAGCTTAGGGTAGAATGAGTGCTGAAAAGTCAAGGTTAAATAAATTAGTCATCATCGCAATATAACTTGTAGATCTAAGAGATTCTTTACATTTGTCTTTCTACACTTGTTGGAATTTTCTTCGTCCCTGCTCATTAATGCTGGATTCAACTCTTCTCTCTTCTTGCAGACTTCTCTGGGGTGCTCACTTGGTTTTCTGGTAATTATCTTAGGCTTCTGAGGAGACAGCACAGAGTAATGGTAAGCACTGACATTAGAGCCAGACTGCTGGGGTTCACTTGTGTGTTTGTGTGGCACAATAGGCATGTCAATCCCCTTCCTCATCTATAAAAGGGGATGGTACTAGAACCCACCTCACAGAGAGGTGAAATTAAATAAGCCACCATGTATAAAATGATCAAAACAATGCCTGTTACAAGGTAAGTCCTATACAAGTGTCTCCTATTATTATTAAAGGGCATCTGCTTGTCCAGCAGCCCTTCCCCCTGTTCTTTTGATAAATGTTTCTGTTTTCTTTTAAGGAGTAGACATCTCCACCATCCCATACAATCTTGGCACAATTCTCAATCAGTGGAACTGCTCCCACTCCCCACTGGGCAGAGGATGGGCACGAGGCCCAAGAGAGACCAATCTCACATTTTCCCTTGGAATCTGAAGTTTAAACAGAATGACTCATGACAGAAAACCATCAAAATTCAGCCTTTCTGATATCAAGATATTCCTAATTTCTATACCCCTGGAACTGTGTTCCAGAAATCTGATTCGGAGTGCTTACTCAAAAAAAAAAAAAAAAGAGAGAGAGAGAAAGAGAAAAAATTTCTTCCCTTGATTGTGTTAGCTATCCAATTCCTTTAATAAGTTCCTTTTTGCTGAAATTGGCCAAAATTGATTGATGTTGTCAATGTAACTGCTATGTTGAATGAATAGGACTCTCAAAATTAAATCATCAAGTAACTTCATTTTTTTGTCTCTGTCTCTTTAAATCTACTCATGAGCCTACCTCCTATCTGGCCTTTGCATATATAGCACAGAAATCAAGAATGTAGCTCTGCAGCCTAACGTTCTGGGCTCAAGTCCTAGCTCTACCTCCTGCTAACCATGCTACTTAAAGTCTCTTTGGCTCAGTTTCCTTACTGGTAAGTCGGGGAAACACTACACCTGCCACATTAGGTTATCAGAAAATTTAAATGACTTCCCAAATATAAAGTACCTGGAAGTACGCTTGGCATGTGGTTAAGTTCTAAGAAATGTGATGATAGGGATCCCTGGGTGGCGCAGTGGTTTGGCGCCTGCCTTTGGCCCAGGGCGCGATCCTGGAGACCCGGGATCGAATCCCACGTCGGGCTCCCGGTGCATGGAGCCTGCTTCTCCCTCTGCCTGTGTCTCTGCCTCTCTCTCTCTCACTGTGTGCCTATCATAAATAAATAAAAATTTAAAAAAAATATTTAAAAAAAAATTAAAAAAAATTAAAAAAAAAAAAGAAATGTGATGATAGCACTGGTGGTTCAGCGAGGCTGTCTTTCTTCCTCACACCCCATCATATCAGGCCCTGACCATTCTTGTTTCCATACCTATGTTCATGTTAGGCCTTCTCTTTCTCTTCAAGACATAATCAAGTCAAACGTCAACACTTCCACAAGGACTACATTGATCTACAGAGACCTTGTTGATCTGATACTTTGTAGGATTTATAATCTGTGACAGATACTTGAGTCTTGAGTTCATGTAATTTCTGTTGTTTTTTCATTGAACAGTGTGTACAAAGCACTGCCCAAACAAGAAAAGTCGTTGCTGAAGGCAGAAATGATACTTGATATTTTCCTGTGTCCTTCATATTACTTACTCCAGAGAAGACTCATGGTAAATCCTTGATAAGTAACTTTTGAATGGCCCTCTGAACAGCTAAAAATGTTTCTAGTCACAATTAACTTTCAAATTTGTATAGCTGCAAGCCCACAGGTCTTATGTTTTAGTATATGTGCTACTAAAGTGAGCTCATGGCCTATGTTTTTATTGTGTGCATACGTATACAGAAAAGACAGGGTACAGAACTTCCCATTTTCATCCCATGCTGGCCCATACACTCCAGGCACTCAATAAATGGTATAAACTACCTTTAAAAAAAAAAAAAGAGTTGAAAACTTTAAAAGCTGAAAATCAATTCCAGATATGATAGGAAATTCCAAATATATCTGTTACCAGTTAGATTTGAAACTATAATACAAAAAGTCCTGTTTTGTTTAAAAACTAACAACAGAGAAATAAGGGAAATAGATACTTTTCACCTTCTAATACTTTTTTTTCTCATAAGAATTATTGATGAAAGGGGGATCCCTGGGTGGCTCAACGGTTTGGCGCCTGCCTTCAGCCCGCGGCATGATCCCAGAGTCCTGGGATCAAGTCCCACATCGGGCTCCCTGCATGGGGCCTGTTTCTCCCTCTGTCTGTGTCTCTGCCTCTCTCTCTCTCTCTCTCTCCCTCTCCCTCTCCCTCTCCCTCTCCCTCTGTATCTCCCATGAATAAATAAATAAAATCTTAAAAAAAAAGAATTATTGATGAAGGACAAAGTAAAGGAGGTAACTATTATTAGCTTATTGTCATGTCTCTGGAGAAATGTTCTATTGTTGAAACTCTGCATAACATAAAGTATATCATCTTCTTTTACTGACTTCTCTAAGCATGTGAAACATACACGCAGAAATAAAAACTTCTCTCATTGATGTCCCAGAGCATATTGTTTACATGCAGAAACATGGCACTGTTTCATAGCTTTGTGGGCAATTATTTAATCATGTGAAAAAGCCCACTGGGAAAAAGAAATTGAGTAAGCCTGGACTCGATTCCATGTGAAACCATGTGTGGGATGGAGACATATAAATTGACTCACTTAACCAATTCTCAGAACAAACTTATGTTACATCAAAATGACACTTCTATAAATGACACCTCCATACTTTTTTGGCTTATTGTTGTTTAATGGATATAGTTATTTCAAAGTTAGCAGGGAAAGATGCTTCTTTTCTAAATGTCATCCACTGTGAATTTCTCAACCACACCAACTCTTCAACATTTCCTTCCTTACAGAAACAGTTCACCTCAGAGAAAAAGGAAAGGGAAGAGGGAGAAGGATGAGAGAGAAAAAAGAAAAAAGCTGTATATCTTACTTGGATTGTGCAAGACAGCCTGGTGCAATCATACTCTGATTTTTCTCCTCATTCTGGAGTGCCGTAAGTTCCACCATGTTAACCATCACATCGTTGGTGTGGCCTGGAAGCTGGGGAAGCACTGAAATAATCTTCTCTACCAAGTTGTCTCCATGATGCCCAGCTGCTCCTGTTTAAGCAGACAAGAAAATTTAAATTCACAAAATGGGAGGGAAAAAATACAGGTTAATGTTTATAATGGCCCTTCTATCAAAAGTAATATATACATATATTTTGTTTCTGTTACATAAATCTGTAACACAAGCCGAGCATTTTTCCCTCTTTTATTTTTTAAATATTTTATTTATTTATTCATGAGAGACATAGAGAGAGAGAGAGAAGCAGAGACACAGGCAGAGGGAGAAGCAGGCTCCATGCAGGGAGCCCGACGTGGGACTCAATCCAGGGTCTCCAGGATCATGCCCTGGGCTGAAGGCAGCGCTAAACCGCTGAGCCCCCTGAGCCACCCAGAAATCCCCACATTTTTCTCTCTTTAACACTAATCAAGCTCACGTTACCTAGTCAACCAGTCTGTACCTTGTGCATTGAACTCAATGCTCCATGAAGGCATATGCAGTGTCTGCTCTGGTTACTACTATATTCCTATCACCTAGCACAGTACCTATACATGGTAGGTATCAATAAATTTTAATATATAAATAAGTAATTAGTATATATTCAGTCAGGAAAATAGTGTCATCAGATGATCCTACTGTAAGATTTTACAGCCAAACTTTATTTTACTGATGAAGACATTAAGACCCAGAAGGGCTTAGAGACCTGACCAAGAATAGCAGATCTCCCCTCTGCTAGAATCTTATCTTCAAAATAGCAACTGTTCATCTAATTCACCCTGTACTCAGCACATCTAGTAGGCATCTTGGCAGCTAGTAGGCTCTCACTAAATATTTGTTAGATTATGGGAAAAATAAATGAATGAATGAACGAACAAATGAATGAATGAATAACAGTTTGTAACAACAGAAACATTAACAGAGTACTTTCTGCATAACAGGCACTGTTCTAGGTACTTCACATGTATTAACTCTTTTAATAACAAATGACTTAGGACCTCAAACTGAAATTCAAGACTAGTGACAGTGTAATATTTTTTTCCATGAAACCATGTTATCTTTCCAAAAACCATCACTCGCTTGGGAGACCTATTTCCAACAATGGATGGGACTTGGTGCATCTTGTTCTGATCCCATCCACTCCAAATCAATCAACCTTTAGTTTCCTGATGTCTATCTCTCGTTTTTGCCATATCACATTAACTGGACAGAACTAAGTAGAAAGCACCAAATCAGGCACCCAAGGAATCCTTGTCACCACCACCACCACCACCACAATAACCAACATTTTATTGAAACCAGGTATTAAGGTTCATACTGTACATTTATTATCCACGTAATTCTCACAGCTCTAAATAGGTATTATTATGCTTATTTTTTATTTTTTTATTTTATTTTTTTTATTATGCTTATTTACAGAGTGGAAGATTCAGTTTAAGTAACTTACTCAGGATTACATAACTTGTAAGTACAGAGCAAGAATTCAAAATCAAAAGGCAGAAATCACCAAAACCACACTATTAACAACAACAACAAAATCAGGGCCCATGAAAGTGACTTAAGATAGACCCAAGATGACTTCTAATGGTAAAGAGGAAAGAGTTCTCATGCCACCAGCAGAAGATTCATTTATTAGGCCTGGAAGGAACCACATTTTAGTTCTGCTGTCTAAGGTTTATGGTTGTCTCCTCGGCACTCAGACTTAACGAGCAGCTCTTTAAATACTTGCTGAATGAAAGCCTAGTGACTATAAGTGTCCTATGATCCAAATGCAGGTCAGAAGTCCCTAAGTGAACTATATCTTTAAACTAAGCCTGGAATGGAGATACTAGGATTACCTCATAGCATCATAGCATCATGAATTTATTTCTCCATCAGTTCTCTCATCACTCACTAAAAATTTTCATAAATATTCACTCATCACCAAAACAATGTTTCTTTGAACTTGGTACCTAAATTCAGAACCCTGCTCCAAGCTATTCTCATTTTTCGACTGCTATTTGTTGACACATGGTATACACAAGTGGTCTATATGTGCTACCATTCTTCCCTAACTTCTTCAGCCCCTATAGTCTGGCTGCTTCTCACTCCTCCCCCTATGCCAAACTCAGGGGTCCTTCTTAAGTTCATTAAACCCTCTGCAAATTATTGATTACTGCAATCCTGAAACTCTCCAAATATGAGAAATCAAAACACAGCATACTTATTTTTTCTTATTTTTTCTTATCAGGTTTAAAACCTGAGAGCTATTTCTACATATCCAAAGTATTATTCATATGCTTAAAATATTATGCACTAATAACCTAAATATTCAAAGGTAGAGAAAGAATATTTTTCTCATTATGGTATATTTATTGAGGCAGTTCTCAAATTGTGGTTTTCATTTTCTTCTAATTATTTATAGCCTCTAAACTTTCTATGATGAACATACATTCCTATTGTAACAGGAATAAAAAATGTTACACACACACACACACACACACACAAATATCCCAACATTTTAACAACGGTTATCTTTGAATAGTAGGATAGTTTGGTTGACATAAACTCTACAAAAACTTCATTTTCTCCCAATATCTTCTAGAAGGAGTATATAAGACTTACCTAACTGGAAAAATAATTTAACATTCCATCAGGAACTGTTTCTATTACTATATCAAAGAATTAACAAAATGCTAAATTTTCATGAACACAATTATTCAACTTCTTAGATTTAATCAAAAGGATATATATGGTTATCATGTTTGATAATGACAGATAAAGCAGGTATGGGCTTTCATCTAAGTGTCTTGCTCTTCTGAATACAGTTTCTCCTATCTCTGGCTTTAGAGGGTTGTTTTTTTTTTAAAGGGTAAAGGGTTTAATATTCATTTTTAAATTAATTAGTGCCATTTAAATGACTCAAACATAGACTAAGAATTCTGGGTCTCTCAATTTCATAACTTCAGATTATTTTATGAAATGAATAAAATGCTGAAATTTGTATCACAGTCAAATTTTCAGAGAGCTTAATTTTTCCTTTACTAGAGAAATTTTAAAATATTATTTGAAGACTCAAGAGTGGGAGTCAACCAGAACTCAGTTATTTTGGCCAACAGTAATTCTAGTATGGCCAGAGAATGGTTTATTTGCCAATGTCATCTTTTCCAAGAGGGGTATAGGAAAAAGAAACTGAAGACATGGGTCCTAGTGGTCCTGTCCTCCACTAGTTCATCATGTGATCTGACATAAATTCATTAAATGTGGTGCTATTTTACCAAGCTAAAACTCAGAGTTGGTCCAAATGACACCTAAATATCTTTGAACCTCAAGATTTGAAATCCTAAGTCAATTACTTCAAGAGCTAAACTTGTTAACAGTATGAGAAAAACACCAATCCTCCATTACTTTGTGGATTATATGTGAATGTATATGTATATATGTATATCATCATATACATATGTATATGTATATCATAAGGCAGGTAATATCATCATATACATATGTATATGTATATCATAAGGCAGGTAAAATCTTCACTTGCCCCTACTCATATAGAGTAACATGAGCAGCAAGAATCTTGGAGCCCTCAATATCATATAGTAAGTATACTGGAACTAAAATTTTATATATATATATATATATATATATATATATATTTGGAAAAACAGAATAGGAGTTAAGATGGCAGAGCAGTAGGGGACCCAAATCATTCAAACACCCAAGAAACTGATCAGAATGCTGAGAGAACAAACTGCAGGACTGGAGGGAGAAAAGTCACAATGTAGAAGATACGAGTTACAGAGAGGTGATTCCGGAGAGAAAAGACTCATGGGTACTACGGAGAGGAGGGATCCTTGATCATGAAGTGAAGAGACAGCAAGAGCAAGAGAGAGAAATAGAAAGCATTGTGCAGGAGATTGCACAGAAGAAATACTTCCCCGAAACCACTGACTGAGAAAACTAGAGCAACCCATTATCACAAGTTTTTACAAGCAGTGGAGCTCAAAGTCTGAAGTTTAAGCAGTCGGAGCCACTGCCAAGTGGAGGCTGGTGGGCATCACGGTGCTCCCATGGGGAAGGAGGGCAGAGGCCACCTGGGAGCAGACAATGTGCTTTGAGGATCCCCTGGGTCCCACTGAAAGAGAAGGTTTCCCTTCTTGGAGCCATTTGGGAGAGGTAGCATGACTTCTCAGGGGACAAAAGAGCTGGCAGGTGCCAAACACCTGCCCCATTTAGTAGCATAGAATCAGAAACACCTCCTGAAGGCAGCAAAGCTTAGTGCAGGCTTTTTGCTGCACTTTACCATAAACTCTGAGCCCCTGTGTGATCATGTGACTGCTTTTCCTGGGACAAACTAGCACTACCCGCAGCATGGCAAGACCTTCCCTCAGAAGATCAGCCCAGGGGCACACAGCAGTGGGTATCTAAAATTTGGAGTTTGGAAATCCAGCAACATGCCTGAAATAAAGCACAGGAGTGCTGCCTAGCAGACAGATAGCCCAGACACAGGTAGGATAAAGTCAGGTAACTGACAGAAGCCAAGGGCATAAGAGGGGAGATTATTTGCTCTTTTGTGAGGGCTTCCTGAATAGTGGTGGGCGTGAACTCCCTGCTCTGCTCGGGGAATGAGAGACTTGTGCATCTCCTCCACCCCCATCAGCACTGACAGATCTCAGTGAACAACACAGTGTGCCCAGCGGAGGCTGGAGCCACTGACACCAGGTCCCGCACTTCCTGTGCTCTGCAGGTGCATCTTTACTAGGGCAAGTCAGCCTGAGAACCAGCGGAGCATACCCATCCCCAGAAGGCCAGCACAAACTCCCTGCACAAACCAAGTCCACTGATGACAGGGTGCTAGAGCTTGAGCTCTAGTAGAAATAGGATCAGGCTTATTTTAACAAACAGATCAAAGCACACCTGGTTAAAATGCCACACAAAGGACAAGGTCCAAACACTCCCCACTGCAGGCAAGGAGAAACTCTTCAGAGGACTGACCTGAGGGTAAAGGCAATCAAAACACAACAGCAGAGTATACATTTGAAACACTTCCTGGGGATCCCTGGGTGGCTCAGCGGTTTGCCCCTGCCTTCGGCCCAGGGCGTGATCCTGGAGACCCGGGATGGAGGCTCAGAGGTTTGGCGCCTGCCTTCGGCCCAGGGCGTGATCCTGGAAAGCCGGGATCCAGTCCCTTGTCGGGCTCCCTGCATGGAGCCTGCTTCTCCCTCTGCCTGTGTCTCTGCCTCTCTCTCTCCCTCTCTCTGTGTGTCTCATGAATAAATAAATAAAATTTTTAAAAAATTTTTCTGAAGCACCAGGCTCTGGACAGTAAAGGGCCTCCTCTTAATATAGCCATTACTCTCAGGAACAGGAACTATAACAGGCTTTCCTAACACACACACACACACACACACACACACTCACTCACAATGACCCAGAAAAAGTGATAAGATGGAGGACTTCACTCCAAAAGAAAGTACAAGAAGAGGTCATGGCCAGGGATCTAATCAAAACAGATATAATTAAAAACAGATTTAAAAAAAAAAACAGATTTTAAAACAACAGTCACAAGGATGCTAGCTGGGCTTGAAAAAAAAAACATAAGAGACACTAGAGAATCCCTTACTGTAGAGATTTTAAAAAAATTAAAAACTAGGCAGGCTGAAACAAAAAATGCTATAACCAAGATGCAAAACTGACTAGATATAATGACAACATGGATGTACGAAGTAGAGGAACAACAGTATTATAGAAGATAAAATTATGAAATATAATGAAGCTGAAAACAAGAGGGAAAGGAAAAAGTATTGGTTCACGAATGTAGACTTAGGGAATTCAGTGACTCCATAAAGCATAATAACATTCATATCATAAGAGTCCCAAAAGGAGAAGCAAGGGAAAGGGGGTAGAAGGTTAATTTGAGCAAATTATAGCTGAAAACTTCCCTAATTTGGGGAAGGAAACAGACATCAAAATCCAAGAGGCAAAAGAGAACTCCCATAAGAATCAACAAAGGCCAGCCAACACCAAGATATATCTTATTAAAACTTACAAAATACCCAAGGAAAAATCCTGAAAACAGCAAGGGAAAAATGTCCTTGACCTACAAGGGAATATGAATCAGGTTAACAGCAGTTCTTTCCACAGAACTTGACATGCCAGAAGGCAGTGACATGATATATTCAATGTGCTGAATGGGAAAAATGTGCAACCAAGAATACTCTATCCAGCAAGGCTATCATTCAGAATAGAAGGAAAAATAGTTTCCCAGACAAAAACTAAAGGCGTTCATGACCACTAAACTAGCCCTGTAAAAAATATCAAAGGGTTCTCTTTGAATGGGAAAAAAAAGCAAAAGCAACAAAGACCAGAAAAAGGAACAAAGAACACCAGAATCATCAACTTTACAAGTAACACAATGGCACTAAATTCAGATCTATTAATAATCACTCTGAATGTAAATGGACTAAATGCTCCAATCTAAAGACATAGGGTTATCAGAATGGATTAAAAAAAAAAGACCCATCAATATGCTGCCTACAAGAGGCTCATTTTAGACCTAAACACACCTGTAGATTGAAAGTTAGAAGATGAAGAATCATCTATCATGCTAACATACATCAAAAGAAAGAGTAGCCTTAGTCATACCAGAAAAACCAGATTTTAAACCAAAGACTGTTACAAGAGATGAAAAAAGACACTATATCATAATTAAAGAGTCTATCCAACAAGAACTAATCTATACCTCAAATATATAAATATATATTTGGTAATAATACAACAATAGTAGGGGACTTTAGCACTTCACTTACAGCAACAGACAAATAATCTAAGCAGAAGATCAACAAGGAAATAATGGCTTTGAATGACACACTGAACCAAATGGATCTAACAGATACACATAGAACATTTCATTCTAAAGCACCAGAACATACATTCTTTTCGAGTATACATGGAACAATCTGCAGAGTAGATCACATACTGGGTCACAAATCAGGCCTCAACAAGTACAAAAAGATTGAGATTATACCACACATACTCTTAGACCACAACACTATGAAACTTGATGTCAACCACGAAAAAAAAAATTGGAAAGACCACAAATAGATGGAGTTAAAGAATATCCTACTGAAGAATGAATGGGTTAACCAGGAAATTAAAGAAGAAATTTTAAAAAAATACATAGAAGCAAATGAAAATGAAAACATGACAGCCCAAAACCTTTGGGATGCAGCAAAGGCAGTCCTAAGAAGGAAGTGTATAGTAATACAGGCCTATCTCAAGAATCAAGAAAAGTCTTAAATACACAGCCTGATCTTACACAAGAAGGGCTAAAAGAAGAACAACAAATAAAGGCAAACGCCACCATAAGAAGAGAAATAATAAAGATTACAGCAGAAATAAATGATATAGGGGATCCCTGGGTGGCTCAGCAGTTTAGCACCTGCCTTTGGCCCAGGGCAGGGTCCTACAGTCCCAGGATTGAGTCCCACATCGGGCTCCCAGCATGGAACCTGCCTCTCCCTCTGCCTAGGTCTCTGTCTCTCTCTCTCTCTCTCTCTCTCTCTCTCTCTCTATCATGAATAAATAAACAAAATCTTAAAAAAAAAAGAAAGAAAGAAAGAAATAATATAGAAATAAGCAAAAAAACAATAGAACAGCTCAATGAAACTAAGAGCTGATTCTTTGGAAGAATAAAACTTATTAACCCTTCCCCAGACTTATCAAAAATAAAAGAGAAAGGACCTAAACAAATAAAGTCATGAATGAAAGAGGAGAGATCACAACCAGCACCACAGAAATACAAACAATTACTGGAGAATATTATGAAAAATTATATGCCAACAAATAATCTGGGCATCTGAAAAAAATAGATAAATTCTTAGAAACTTACAAATTGCCAAAACTGAAACAGGAAGAAATAGAAAACTTGAGCATTACCCATAACCAGCAAAAAATTGAATCAGTAATCAAAAATTTCCCAACAAACAAAAGTCCAGCCCAGATGGCTTCCCAGGGTAATTCTATCAGACATTTAAAGAAAAGTTAATACCTATTCTTCTCAAACAGTTCCAAAAAATAGAAATGTAAGGAAAACTTCCAAACTCATTCTATGAGGCCAGCATTACCTTGATTTCAAAACCAGACAAAGACCCTACTAAACAAGACAATTACAAGCCAATATCCCTGATGAACATGGATGCAAAAATACTCAACAAAGTAACAAATGGAATCCAACAATACATTAAAAGAGTTATATTCACCACAATCAAGTGGGATTTATTCCTGGGTTGCAGGAGTGGTTCAAAATTTACAAATCAATCAATGTGATGCACCACGTTAATAAAAGAAAGGACAAGAACCATATGATCCTCTCAATAGACACAGAAAAAGCATTTGACAAAATACAGCATCCATTCAAATCCCTCAACAAAGTATGGATAGAGGGCACATACCTCAACATCATAAAGGCCATATAAAGAAGACCCATACTAATATTATCCTCAATGGGGAAAAACCAAGAGCTTTTTCTCTACAATCAGGAATAAGACAGGGATGTCCACTCTCATTAACACAGTACTGGAAGTCCTAGCTTCATCAATCAGATAACAAAAAGAAATAAAATGCATCCAAATCACCAAGAAAGAAGTCAAACTTCACTATCTGCAAATGATAGGATACGCTGTAGAAAACCCAAAAGACTTCACCAAAAAAAATTTCTAATTTTGCTAATTCGGCGAAGCTGTGGAATACAAAATCAATGTACAGAAGCCTGTTGTATTCATATACACTAATAATGAAGCAGCAGAAAGAGAAGTCAAGAAATCAATCCCATTTACAATTCTACCAAAAATCATAAGATATCTAGTTGTAAATCTAATCAAAGAGGTAAAAGATCTATACTCTGAAAACTACAGAACACTTGCAAAGGAAATTGAAGAAGACACAAAGAAATGGAAAAACATTCCATGTTTATGGATTGGAAGAACAATTACTGGTAAAATACCTGTACTACCCAAAGCAATCCACAAATTTAATGCAATCCCTATCAAAATACAATCAGCATTCTTCACTCAGTATATCCTCCAGTTCCACCCATGTCCACGTAAATGCTAAGTATTCATCCTTTCTGATGGCTGAGTAATATTCCATTGTATATATCTACTATCTACCACATTTTCTTTATCCATTCATCTCTCGATGGACATCTGGGCTCTTTCCACAGTTTGGCTATTGTGAACATGATGCTATGAACACTGGGGTGCAGGTGCCCCTTCAGATCACTACATTTGTACCATTGTGGCAAATACCTAGTAGTGTGATTACTGGGTCATAAGGTAGTTTTATTTTTAACTTCTTGAGGAACTTCCATACCATTTACCAGAGAGGCTGTTCCAGCTTGCATTCCCACCAAAAGTTTTAAACTCACATCATTTCCCACCTAGATATTACAATAGCCTTCTGATTGATCTCCACAATGTCTTGATTATGGGTTTTGGTTTCACAACTATGTTGTTTGACAAAATTTTGTGCTAAAAATGATAAATGTTACTATATGTAAATTATGCTTTAATAAACTGGACTGGGGGGGGAAGCAAGTAAAACAACAGCAACAAACCCATCCCATCAGAGTCTGACTCATCTCTCAGTTCCCACTTTGGAATCAATAAATCTATCCACCACATTGCCCACCAGAGAACTCATTCAACAGGAAATGTGTGCATGCAGTTTGCCTGCCTAAAAATTTGTTATGACTCCTCACTGAGCATGAAATTTAAGGCTTTTGAAACATGGCCCCAACTTCCTTCCTCATTATCTCCATCACCCTTCCTCATCCCTTGCCAATCCCTATTTCATCCCAACCTTTATGCACCTGAAACCCTAATAAAAAAATGATCTAAAAGGAATTCCCAGAACAACCTATGCTCCTTTTTACATTTTTGCACATACAGGGACCTTTTAAAAGAATGCTGATACTAGTCTCTGCCCAAACCCATTTTTAAGAACCAGGCTTTCTGGAGTGGTGCAAATGTGAAACCGGGTTGAGAACCACTGGTCTAGTAACGGTCACCCCTTAAAGGAGAATTTTGTACCTAAACCCTATGAAGGCATTTATCATTCATACTCTAATTTGCTGAACTTTGTGCTTCATTTAACTCTGAATTCCTCATGGACAAGAGCCTTGATTGCTCTTTACATCAGAGCTTCTCAAACTTTATTATTCATTTAAATCACCTAGAGATGTTGTTAAAGTACAGGTTGATTTTAAGTCTGCAAAGAGGCCTGAGAGTCTACATTTTTAATCAGCTTCAGCTGAGCCAAGGCTTCCCGTCCCCAGGACGTGAGTAGGGAAGCTTTATGTCACTATCACCTAGCACAGAACCTGCACGTGAGAGTCGATCAATAAACATTTATCGATTATAGGTATCATCTGCATCATTCTTCACACCTTCCCCAGGTAACCAAAACATGGAGCTATCTTGCAGGATCAGTTAGGAGGAATCTCACTTATTCTGCTGCTTCTTATTTTTTTTTCTCAAGTATGACAGAACAGAGTTCCTGACAAATGGTTAATTCTAACCAACTCTCATTTCCTTTAGTGGCAGGTGAGAGGTCAGGTAAAAGATTTCTTCTGGGTTATGTGTACAGCAAATCATTCTCGTATGTACGCTCTTAATCTTAGAGAGAAAACATATCTGAAGTAATAAAACTTAAGTAATTTCAAATGCATACCATTGATTAATTAAGAAACATTTATTTTCCGGTGCCCACTATATACCAGGCACTGTTTTAGGAGCTAGCTGTGTTAACTTATATTATCTTCTCAACAACCCTGTCGGGTATCTTGATTTTATAGATCACGAGACTGAGACCTATATGTTAGACAGTGGCTCAAGGACTTATGACTAGAAAGAGGCAGAGCTAAGACTTCGTAACTAACCAGTCATGCTTGTTACCCAACCTAGATAGTAGTTGCAGCTACCATACATTGAGGATCTACCTCAATCCTCTGCCTCCTTCCATGTAGGATTCCATGTAACAGAAGTCTGATCATGTAACATCACAGCTCAGAACTCCCCAAGGTTCTGATCATACTTTGGCTTTTATATAGTCCTTACTTTGCCCTATGGTACATGGCCTCTGCCTATCTCTGCAACTTCATCTCCTCCCAAGGCAAGCTGAAGGGACCCACACTGGCCTCCTCCTGTTCCTCGAACCTGTCAAACATATTCCCACCTCAAATCCTTTGCGCCTGCCGCTCGGACTGTATGTTCTACACCAAGACAGCTTTATGGCCTGCTTCCTCTCTTCTTTCCATCTCTGCTAAAATGTCACATCCTCAGAAAGGCCTTCCCCAACTAAAATGGAAACCTTGTCATTCTTTAATCTTACCCACTGTATTAGTTATATATTCAGTGAATGAATGAATGATTTTGTATCCTTCCAACAGTAATTTAAGGTCATTATCTAACCCTGTTCACAAATGAGAAAACCCTCAAAAGGCTCAATGCAAAGGCATCTATCTACCTTTGGGTGGCTCAGTGCATGAGCATCTGCCTTTGGCTCAGGTCGTGATCCTGGGAACCCAGGATCAAATCCCTCATCAGGCTCCTCAGAGGGAGCCTGCTTCTCCCCCTGCCTATGTCTCTGCCTCTCTCTACTTATGTCTTATGAATAAATAAAATCTTTAAAAAAAAAAAAAAGGTTCAATGAAGATCAAACAGCAAGTAAGTAATTAAGCCAGGACTTGAAACTATACTAGCCTGGACCTAACACTAGCCATCTAATCAGAGCCTTGAAAGGCTTCTCAATCATTTCTCACACTTACGTTTATTTTAAACAGTATCCACTGAACACTAAGATGAAGATATTAGTTGATAATTTTTGGGGGGTGGAAAATCAGATTGAGGGAAGAGTAAGTCACTTTTCTGAACACTAGAGCAGCACCAGGGCCCAACAACTGTGTTTAGTCTTTAAAGCCGCTAGCTTCTGGACAACCTAGCAGCAGCATCTATACTTGTCCAGGACAAGGCTTCTCAAACATTTTTCTATAGTAACATATATGAGATGGGTTATGAACATAGGTTTTGGAGTAAGCTGCCAACATTCAAATCCTGACTACCATTTACTAGCTGCATGATTTTGGGCAAGTTACTTAATTCCTCAATTTCTCTGTTTCCTCATCTGTAAAATGGGGATAATCATACTACCTCACAGAAAAATTTTGAAAATTAAAAAAGCTTAGATATGTTGATGGCTAAGAAAAGTAATATGCTCTCATATATTAGCTATTAATAGTCTCGAATTTCAGTACTTTAACAAATCATATACATACCTTAAAGCAAATATAAATGCATCAGTGTATCATAATCTCAGGAATACGAATTACCCTTTGCACTGAAAGTTAATCTTTAATTGAGTGGATTTGACTTAAAAGTTTACATGAAACTAAAATTCAGAATGGAACCAGGGGAGGAAATTAAATTCCCAGAGTTACTGCCACCTTCTATCTTTTGAATTTTTTAAATTTTTATATATTTATTCATGAGAGACACAGAGAGAGGCAGAGATATACGCAGAGGGAGAACCAGGCTCCCTATGGGGAGACCAACGCAGAACTCGATCCCAGGACTCCAGGATCGCGCACTGAGCTGAAGGCAGACGCTCAATCATTGACCCACCCAGACATCCCCCTATCTTTTGATTTTGAACTTGAAGCATTCTAGTCAATCCTAAGGGCCAAAAAAGAATGGAAAGGAAACCAGACTCAAACCTTTGAAAGATTAATAAATCATATCTACCTTTTTAATTCTCCCCTGAAACAAATCAGCAGCCAGAACAGTCCATAGAATGTTGTACTTAGGGGATCCCTGGGTGGCTTAACGATTTAGTGCCTGCCTTTGGCCCAGGACGTAATCCTGGGGTCCCGGGATCAAGTCCCGCATTGGGCTCCCTGCATGGAGCCTACTTCTCTCTCTGCCTGTCTCTCTCATGAATAAATAAATAAAATCTAAAAAAAAAAAAAAGAATGTTGTACTTAAATCTCCTGTGCAAACATGCCTGATGCACTCTGCAGAGACACAAGCTTCTAAGTGGTTGGGACACGTAAACCAATATCACTGCAAACAGACATCAGCGACTATTTACTTCTCACATAATTACAACAAACTTCCTATATTTTTAGGTGTTGAGAGCTTATCAACTGTTTCAGGAGAGCAAGGAAATAGCCTATCTTGTTCATCACTGTTTCCCTAAACCTGTATCAATGCTTGGCACACAGTAGGCCTTCAATAAATATTTACTGAAAATAATAAACCAACTTATTAGACAAATTAATGTTACTTTCATCAACGATAATGACAAAAAGATGAGAAAGAAACTTGTCTGTACTATAAGCAGGATGTTAAAGAATGTTGGATATCTACGAATTATTGGAGGTTATTTTTGGTAGTGCTAATTTTACATCTAGAAGACATATAAGCCTACAAACCTTCTAGTGGTAAATATCAAGGATGTTTTCCAAAATACTTAACAACTAATAGTAAAAGTTAATATATGTTTACGGAAATGAACACCTAAATCAAAATCTAAAAAATGTATTTCCCTTTGATCTCTATATTAAACTGTCAAGTAATTTAAATTGAAATTCAAACCATTCGAGTCTTTCCAATAATTTTCAAATCAGCTTTTAATTTTTAGAAATTGTTGGTGTAATCTTTTGTATGCTGCAGTATCACTGGCTAAACAATGCACTAATCTAAGTCACAGTTTGTCATAAGACTCCACACCAAACTCTTGTAACAATTTCTCCATCAAACTTATTGTTATGACTCACAGCTCCTTATGCTTGTTACATTCAAGACATATCAGAAAAAACAGTGAGGGTTTTTTTTTGTTGTTGTTGCTTTTTTTTTTTTTTTTGATCAGGTATGTTCCTGATCACCAGAGTCTGGACCAAAGACAGAGAGCACCCAAGACAATAATAAGGCCACCAACACACCTACCTCCCTACCACCTTGGAGGAGAGGACAAATGCCACATCTCCACAATCATCACAACCTCCCTCGCTGCCTCAGTACCTTTAGCAACTCTGGAGGACCAGCTGTGTCCACACCAGCACTCTCCTCTTCTACACTAAGCAACAGTATTCAGTGGCTTGTGGGCCCAATAAGTAATTTCCCTTTACTCATTAATACAGAAGAATTTTAATGATTAAAAAGTAGGTTTTACAACACAGCTATGTACCAAATCAGCCCCGAATATTACTAACATGGCACTATGTTGAAACAACTGTGACACAAATGAATCATTAATCTGCTCACCTGGAATATAATTTGAGTGATTATTCAAAAGGTATCCATTAAAAAGACTTCAATTTATAAATTACTAGGACCCCAGGAACAAACGACTCCCAATGAGGGTTACAGAGTAGCTAAAGGAGGTCCCAGAAGGCTTGTCTGATAAGCAAAAACCTGAGCACAGATTTAAAGGAAGTGAACAAGAAAGCCGTGTAGATACCTGAAGGAAGAACATTCCAAGCTGAGCTGCAGAACACCAAAGGGTCTGAGGCTGGGACATATTTGGTGAGGTGGCCAGTGTGGTGGGAAAATAACGTGTGAGGGGAGATTAGTGGAAGATGAGGTAGGAAAGGTACACATAGGCAGGTCATGTATGGCCTTGAAAACAATGGTAAGGAATTTGGATTTGACAGTAGGTACGATGGAAGGCTGAGGGAGGACTGTGAACAAGCAAATGACATGTCAGATTTACATTCTGATGGGGTTACACAAGAAACTGGATTTATCTGTGCATCTTTTGTGCATCTTTTAATATTTTTTATTACTTTTAATTCTTTGTATCCTCTACTCTGCTGTATCAAATGCTGCTTTGAGATTAAAATGAATCCTGATAACTGAACATTGGATTTGGCAACATGGAGGCCATTCGTGATCCTGAAAGAGGAAATTGCTGTACAGAGAGCAAGTATGGACGACTCTTTCAAGTTTGTTGTAAAATGGAGCAAAAAAAAAAAAAAAAAAAAAATAGAACAAGTTGGAGGAGCATGAGGTGTTAAGAGAGGAGATGTTACATTCCGTTTGTATGCTGACCAGGAAAATCCAGTAAAAAAGATTTTTTCCAATGAAGATCTAGAAACAAGGGAGGGTATGTGACAAAAGTAAATCTATGAGACAAGTGAAAAGGGAGAGGACCTTGTCTGGAAAAGTGAAGAATTTGGCATTTGATAGTAGCAGGGACAGTACATCTCTTCTTAATACAAAGGAAGGAAAGAAAAATATGTGGGTACAGATGTACAAAGGCTGGGTAATTTGGTGATAGGAAGATATGAACGTTTTCTGATGGCTTATATTTTCAAGAGTCATATACAAGGAAAACATGCCTAAGACTTACAAGGGCTGTTACCATGATGCTGGAGGGCAGGGACGTTAAAGTCTGCCCAGCCAAAATCAGAGGGGTGGAGGAGGGGCACAACACTATGTGACTTTGATTAATTATGAAACAATGTCATATTTGGGGCCTAAGAAAGTAGAAGTAGAAACAGTATATGCCGCACACTCAAAAATTCAGCAAGCATAAACTCCTCGGGTGCTTTTTAGTCCTCTAAGAGTTCTGAGATGTTATGATTTTTACTCGTACTTAAATCACAATGACGGACTATTTTTATGGTCACATCATTAAGCTTACATCACAGTATTACCACTTAGCTTACTTTCTATTTTATGATCTAAAACTTAGTCTTATAAAGTCAAAAACTCAAATACAGCTATTGTGGTTTTTGTGACTTCATTCCACTTTTTTCCTGACCTACTAAGGAGAATATTTACTAAGATCAGTTTCCTGACCATGACCCCTGAATATGGGTGTGGCCAAACCATACTGCTAGCAACACTGTATCTACCTAATCAGGGAACAGTAAATGTGACCTTTGAACATATGCACATGTCACTATCAGAAAGTGTTTTCTGTTCACCTATTTTCAGGGTTACCCTTGTTTTCTCTGCACATAAATAACTGAACGTTATTAAAATTTGACATCATCTATCCAATCCTCAATAGAGTAACAGCTAAGAATAAATAAGCGAACATCTGAAAATATTTTCTACGATTGGATTTAATCTCAATTTCTGGTAATACTTCAAGTTTATTTATTAACACTCACTTAAAGAAACCTAACACTGGGCAGCCCGGGTGGCTCAGTGGTTTAGCATCTGCCGTCGGCCCAGGGCGTGATCCTGGAGACCCGGGATCGAGTCCCATGTCGGACTCCCTGCATGGAGCCTGTTTCTCCCTCTGCCTGTGTCTCGGCCTCTCTCTCTCTCTCTGTGTCTTTCATGAATAAATAAATAAAATTAAAATAAAGAAACCTAAAACTAAACTACCTACGATAATTTCATGTTTTGTTGCACAGTTTTCCTTCCACTGGTTCACCCGTCAACAACTCTCTCCAACAAATCAGAGCCTTCTTATGGAGGATTGCTGTGAGTCTTGGCGACTGCACATTTCTAAAAGGTTCCCAGGTGTACAGTTCTCCTCAATGTCAGCATAATTTCCCCCAGTATCTTTGGTTAGATGTAGTTGTGAAACAAAACAGTGCATGTTAAAGATGCATTCAACAATTTGACTGTAATTGCTGATTTGCTCGCCTGTATTCCCCCCTAGATGGAAAACT
Source organism: Nyctereutes procyonoides (assembly GCF_905146905.1). Taxonomy (NCBI): domain Eukaryota; kingdom Metazoa; phylum Chordata; class Mammalia; order Carnivora; family Canidae; genus Nyctereutes; species Nyctereutes procyonoides. The sequence continues at coordinate 8,824,789 of NW_026575021.1, read as the reverse complement.
CTGTGCGATCCGGATTGTGTCCGTCTAGTTCATCTCTGTATCCTCAGCCTGACAGAGTAAGAGGTCAATAGACTAAATGCTGAGGGGATCCCTGGGGGGCTCAGCGGTTTAGCGCCTGCCTTTGGCCTGGGCTGTGATCCTGCAATCCCGGGATCCTGCGTTGGGCTCCCTGCATGGAGCCTGCTTCTCCCTCTGCCTGTGTCTCTGCCTCTCTCTCTCTCTCCTCTGTCGTCTATCATGAATAAATAAAAAATGTAAAAAAATATTTTAAAAGATAGAATAAATGCTGAATCAGTGAAAGTGCCAGCACCCCGGGGAGAGGTTCGGAAGACCTACAGCAGCCCCACTTACCCGTGAGATCCAGAGTCCTGTCCACAAAGACCACTGAGGCCCTGCCGGCGGCGGTCTTCCTCCTGTTCTTGGCAGGGGCGTAACTAGCCAGATCCGCGGCGATGATCCGGCTGAGGGAACCTACAGCAAAACACTCCTCCCGCACCCCCAAATGTTCACACAGAGAACTGAGGCCTGACACCAGGCACCTGATCTGCAGAAGCAGCTCGGGGGGCAGGGCGGCGGCATCCACCTCGCTCAGGCTTCCTAGCCTCCTCTTGTCTGGACGAGCCCTGTTGAGGAGATGCACATCCCGGGGCAGGAGCGGGAAGAGGGAAGCAAAGGCCGGGGTCAAGGCAAGGTGGGGCGCCACGGGGGCGAGCCACAGCGGGACGTGCAGCACCTCGGCCGTGTAGTTCATGTTGCCCATCCACTCACACAGCTTCTCCTCCAGCTGCTCGAACACCGGCTGCCCCTCCAGCTCGGCCGCTGCAGCCGCCGGCACGTGATTAGCGGTGAGGTGGGCAGCGTGGCTCACGGCGGTGACCACCACGCAGTACTGGAAGCGACTGCGGCCGACGATCTCCCGGAGGGTCTCCACGGTCCGGCCCTTCAGCAGGCAGCTCAGCACGAACACGGCCTTGGGCTGCTCGGCGCCCCCGCCCACCGCCGCGGGCTCGAACTCCCGCAGGTGACACGCCGGGCCTCCCACCGCCTCCAGCAGCCGCGACGCCCCGCAGCCCCAGTGCAGGCTCTCGGCGCAGGCGGCGTCCAGGTAGACGAGCGCGCGTTTCACTTTGGCCAGCACCTGCTCCCAGCCTTGCTGGGTGAACGACAGCACGCCCGGGGCGCTCATGGTTCGGGGTTCGCAGCGTCGGGGCTCACCGCTTCCGGGAACCGGGCTCCGGGACGCTTTGACAGTCAACACGGTACACGTGGTGCGGCTCGGGCTCGGCCCGGGTCGGCGCGCGCTGATGACGCGGCGGAGCGTGATTGGGCGGCGAGGAGAGGCGGTGGGCGGGGCTCCGGGGTCGTGGGGCGAGGTCTGTGAACCGCCCGCCCGCCCGCCCGCCCGCCCGCCGCTCTCCTCCCTTTCCTGTCCCTCCAGGCTCCGGTGGTCCCTCCCCGTGTCTTGGGAAATCTCAGAAGAAAAAAAAAAAAGCCAACGCGAAGTTTGGCATTTTCCTTGCACCCTAAAAGTCGCTTTGCCCAGCTAAACTAAGGGACACCAGAGAGGATGAAAAAAACACAAGTGTGGTGTTTTGTAGTTTCTGGATCGTTGTCTCCTATGTATGTTACAGAGCTCGAGCCTCATGAAAAACCTACTGGCCTCGTTTTCACTTTCTCCATCCTCCTTCCCTCGTCTTACTGGCACTAAATCTTGATCTGAATCAAAAATCCTGGAATCCAGCCCCTTGGGCCCATCATCCTTGCCCATCTCTGGCTTAATCCACCATCATCACTCAACTGGACAATAGCAATGACCTCCCCACCCCGCCCCCACCCCCATCATTTCCCAGTTTTGCATCTCTTCTCCCTCCAATTCAGTTTTCTTCCTAATGAACTAAGGGGGCCCTACCATTTTCCTGCTTAAAAGCCTCTCCTGGCCCAGTTGCCTACAGGATACAGCCAGATTCCTTATAATAGCACCAAAATCTTTCATGATTTCTCAATTTCTCTACACCTACTCCCTGCCTGGAACATTATATACCTGCACAATTAAGTCAACAGGTTGAGCCCAGAATGTTTCACAGGTTGAATTCAATTCAACCACTACTTATTAAGCATTTATTAAGTATAATCCCTGACCTAGGCTCCAAGGACACAATGGTTAATAAATTCCCTGGCCCACGAAGAATTTTCACCTCTGCTAAGTACTTGCCATATCATGAGGTAAGTTTTAACATACCTGTTTTCCAACAAGATTGTGCACTAGAGGCCTAGTCACTCCAACACTAGAAAATACACAAGTATTGAATAATAAATGTTTGTTGACTAAATGATCAATAAATCGTCAATATATTTTTTTTAAGATTTTATTTATTTATTCATGAGAGACCCACAGAGAGAGGCAGAGAGAAGCAGAGGGAGAAGTAGGCTCCATGCAGGGAGCCCGACATGGGACTCAATCCTGGGACTCCAGGATCACACCCCGGCTGATGGCGGCGCTAAACCGCTGAGCCACCCAGGGATCCCTTCAATTTATTTTTTTAATAAATCTTCAATTTATACCCATATAATAAATGATATACTTAACTTTTAATGAACATGTACAATACTGCAGACACTGTGTTTGGCATTAAGAATATAAATAGAAATAAGGCGCAGTCTTGCCTTCAAAGGGATCTGAGATAAGGGACCCACACATGTAAAGAAAACAAGTGTAATACAATGTTACAGAAGCAACTGAGTGAAGGAAAAAGGGAAGTGGTCAGAAGAAGTTTCATATGAGACATGAGATTTGAGTAGTCTTCAAAGAAAACCAGGTGTTCACCAGGTGGACAGGATGAGGAGGAGCATTCCTGGCAGCTCAAGCAGAGAGTGCAGCATGGACAAAGGTGCAGAGACATACAACATGTTCTCTGGAACTAGTTTAGTATAGCTGGAGTGTATTGTATGAAGAGAGGCCCAAACTGAGACAAGCTAGTAACTAGAAAATAGGGACCAGATCAGAGTGAGTCTAACTTTCTATTCTAAAGTAGCAGCCAATGGAGTATAGTTAAAGTATTGTTAGGAGTGAATATAATTTCATATTAGGAGTTTTAAGGGAAAACATATTAAAATGGAAAAGTGGCTTAAATGAGTAAGATTTAGGAGAGAGTATTTAGAAAGCAGTCACATCAACAACTCAGAGTGAGAACAGATAAGGATACCCACAGAGGGGCTGGAGAGCTTGGGGTGTATAAAGAGATGTTAAGAAGATGGAGCCCAAAAGCCTGATGACTGGATTGACAAAAAGAATGAGGCAGAGAGAGAATTTCTGATTCATACCCAGTTTTCTGCCTGGATGACTGTGGCTCAAGTGGCTGTCCTTGAGATTCAGAAAACTGGAAGAAAAGTGGATTGGGAATAAATGTACTGAGTTCAGTTAGGACATTTTTAAAAATTTAAATCCAGTGAATTAACATATAATGTGTTATTGGTTTCAGAGGTAGAGGTCAGTGATTCATCTGTCTTATGCAATATCCAGTGATCCTTACATCACAGTCCCTCTGTAATATCTATCACCCAGTTACCCCATCCCCCCTCCCCTGCCCTCCAGCACCCCTCAGTTTGTTTCCTATGATTAAGAAGAGTCTCTTATGGTTTGTCTCCCTGATTTCATCTTGTTTTATTTTTTCCTCTCTTCCCTTAAAATCCTCTGTTTTGTTTCTTAAATTCCACATACAAATGAGATCATATGATAATTGTCTTTCTTTGATTGACTTATCTCACTAAGCATAATGCCCTCCAGTTCTATCCATGTCATGGCAAATGGCAAGATTTCATTTTTTGATGGCTGAGTAATATTCCATTGTATATCTGTACCATATCTTCTTTTTTTTAAAATTTTTTTATTTATTTATGATAGTCACACACACACAGAGAGAGAGAGAGAGAGAGAGAGGCAGAGACACAGGCAGAGGGAGAAGCAGGCTCCATGCACCGGGAGCCCGACGTGGGGTTCGATCCCGGGTCTCCAGGATCGCGCCCTGGGCCAAAGGCAGGCGCTAAATTGCTGGGCCACCCAGGGATCCCTGTACCATATCTTCTTTATCCATTCATCTGTCGATGGACATTTGGGCTTTTTCCATAGGTTGACTATCATGGACATTACTGCTATAAACATTGGGGTGAAAGTGCCCCTTTGGATCACTACATTTGCATCTTTGGGGTAAATACCCAGTAGTGCAATTGCTGGATCATAGGATAGCTCTATTTTCAACTTTTTGAGGAACCTCTATACTGTTTTGGGACATGTTTTTGTCTGTTTTTAATTGTAGCATAACACATAAAATTTACCATCTTGGCCATCTTTAAGTGGACGGATCAGCAAAATTAACTATTTGCATAATGTTGTACAACCAATCTCCAGAATTTTCATATTTTGAAACTGAAACTTTATATCCATTTAACAACAACTCACCATTTCCCCCTCCCTCTGGCTAGCTTGTTTCACTTAGCATAATATCGTCAAGGTTCATCTAACATATGTCAGAATTTTCTTCCTTTTTTTTAAGGCTGAATTATATTCCATGGTATATATCATTGTGTATACCACATTTTCTTTATCCATTCATCTGTCAGTGGACATCTGGATTGCTTTCACATTTTGGCTATTGTGAATAGTGCTGCTAGTTACACGGCTATACAAATAATTCTTTGAGATCCTGCTTTCAGTTCTTTTGGACATGTACCCAGAAGTGAAATTGCTAGATCGTCTAGTAATTCTATTTTTTAATTTTCTTGAGGACCTTCTGTTTTCCATAGCTCCTGTATCATTTTAGATTTCCACCAATGGGGCACAAGGGTTCTAATTTCTCTACATTCTCACCAACATTTGTTGTTTTCTGTTAGCTGTTTTAATTGGTGTGGAGACTCATCATTTTGAAGGTACTGTGGGACATCCAGGTGGAAACATCTAGTAAGCAGTTGGATGTATGATTATGGATTACAGAAGAGAACTCTGGTATTTGGAAATCAACTGCAAATGCATGTGCTTGAGATTGCTTAAAGAGAGCACAAGAAAGAAAGACAATAAGAGTGATGGATCTCTGAGCAACATTTCCAGGTCTGCAGAAGAATTGAAACCAGTGAGTAGGCTTATGGGGGAAACAAGTTTCAAAGAGAACAGAGTACAGCAGTGGCAAGTGTCAGAAAAGGGAAAAATGGTATTGAATCTAAAAAAAAAAAAGTGGGGAATAATATGAAATTAAGGTCAAAGAAAGTAAGTTGGCCCCTAAAGTGCAAGGAAGGAATAGTTTTGTGATACTATAAGATCCAGGGCATGGCCTTGAATGTGGACTGATGAAGTAGAGTAAATGGGGTTTGCCAAATAATTAGATTGTAGGAAGTCAAAAAATATGAGACAAGCAAGATGTGCAAGTCACTCATCATGTTGTCAAGTGGTAGAGAAAAGGAAGACCGTGAATCAGACCCCAACATTGTATCTGTGAATGAGGGAATGTGAAAAGAGAAAGGTAGAGGTAGTAAATGAAGTTGCTAAGTGCTGGCAAAGAGGAAGATTTTTATGGAAAATCCTTCAACTGTAATGGTCCAGCGGTGACCCCCAAAATCCAGGGAAAAGGCAACATTATTTTCAGGTTCTACAGTACAATCGGGTGAAAAGAAATGGTAGGCATCTGGTATGGAAAGAGCAGGAAAAGTGCTGTCCTTGGAGGGAAGTTAAATTTCAGTTTCAGTGAAGGAATAAAGACATCCTTCTGCTAGAATAGTGATAATACTAGACACACACACATCTATATATATATAATTGAACAAAGGTGGGGGCCAAGAGGCAAATACAGAGTTGAGATGCAGGCCTGAAGAAATGGGGGGGGGGAGATAAGCACAGAAAACGTGAGGGAATGACACTGTAGGAGTTGACAAAAAGTAGCTGAAGAATGAGGAGGTGTGGAAGGGCCTCTAAAGTTGTGCAATGCATGATCTATATGGCCACATGCAACCCCAGATCATGATGGGACTTGTAGGTCACGTGGTAGGATATTTGGATTTTACTCTGTGTAACGGGAAGCCACGGAAAGGTTTGTGTTACTTGAAATGCAGTATGGCAGTAGAGATGGAAAGAATTAGACAGATTTGGGATGTATTTTGTAGGAAGAACTAATGGATCTTGCTAATGGGCTTTCCAGGGTGTGAGAGGGACTCATAAGGGAAAGAGAGGTATCAAGGGTCATTCTTTGAGTTTTGGCTGGAACAATGCTGGATAATGGTTATCGACCCTAAGAGGGAGTATGGAAGTGGGATAGAATAGGTTTGGGAGGGCAGTTCATAAGTTCTGTTTGAGGCATGAGTTTCACATATCTATTAAATATCTAAGGGAGGTATGAGTGAAGCACTGGAGTGAGCTTAAGGAAAAGTTGAGACTGCAAATGGAAAATTGGGAGTCATTGGCTGTCAATGACACATATCACATAGATAGTATTAAAAGTCATGGGACTAGGGGCACCTGGGTGGCACAGTCTATTAAGCATCTGACTCTTGGTTTCAGCTCAGGTTGTGATCTCAGGGTCTTAGATCGAGCCCTATGAGGAGCCAGTGTCTGGCTCCATGCTCTGTGGGGAGTCTGCTTGAGATTCTCTCCTTTTCCCTCTCCCTCTCCCCCTGCTCACGGATTCTCTCTCTCTTAAATGAATACATAATTTTTTTTAAGTCATGGGACTGGATAAAATGACCTTAGAAGACAGGGTAGACAGAAAACAGAAGAGAATCCAGGAATCTTGCTTTTAGGCATTATGGTGGAGTCAAGTGGATTCCTGCTGAAATTGCATGCTTACAATAATCAGATTTACCTTATTTCAAAGTGATTTGTACTTCTTTGCTCAAAATAACTAGCAATTATTTCCTATTTCTCATAAAATCAAGCATATCTCCCTTTGCCTCATTTCTAAGTCCTCCATGTGCACAATCAATATTTAGCTTAAGGATTTACTAAGCACTTAATTGGTGAATACCAGTTAATCTGGTGAATACAGAAATAAATTTGTTTTAACCTTTAAAGCATGTGCAGTACATGTAACAGTATAGATGTGAACAGGAGATGACACAATTTTCCAGAAACAACTAGTAATATAAAATTTCATATTAAAATATGTCAGAATGCAGAGGAAGATGGATAATTGGGGCTTAATTCCCCATTGAGATAACTAGAAAGGAAGGAAACTCTCTCTCTCTCTCTCTCTCTCTCTCTCTATATATATATATATATATATATATATATAGTTATTGAGGTCATTCAAGGACAAACCTAAACCATTTTGCCTACCATAGCATGCCACCATTTTGCCTCTAACTTGTCAAGTTCTTTGACATTGAAACTTCATTTTTAGCTTTGTTATCCTTCTAGGAAGCAAGGGTAATATGTTGTTTTAATATATCAATTTACTGATGAAGAAACTGAAGAACACTGAAATTTAAGTGACATGACTAAAGTTGGCAGTAAATAAAAGTTGGACCTAAATGCCACATTCATCCAAAACACATTTATGAGTACTCACTATCTACTAGATATTGAGCAAGGCACTTTTGTTTGATCTTTACCGCTTGCCATCATTTTAATCACCATCTATTAGGCATCTATTTAGTACTTCCCAGAAATGGATACATTAAAACTGATGTTTGTTGTTTTGTTGTGGTTGTTGTGTGCTGAGAACCAACAAACCACACACACATACACACATAAAACAGAAAACAAATAAATATAATCAGAATATATGGAGTACTGTAATTTGATAAGTTCGTAAGTTTACATAGTGCCTTTGAACTACCTATCTTTAAACTCTTCCATGGTGAATAGGGAGATAAAGACTTCTTTAATAAGGAAGCTCCTCCAGGCAAGGAACTCAGTTTAAAAGCAAGGAAGAGGCCTTTTCAGAGTGGTTATTAGTGATTTATAGGCTTCCCTGCTTGTGACAATCTTTATTTTCAAAGCTTAGCTGCAATGCTACCTCCACCATAAAGGCAATTCTGATGCCTCAGTAAATATTCATCAAGTCTTCAGTGTAAGTAGTGTCTTGAAAGAGAAGCTTATTTTAAGCAGCTGAAAGAAGAAAGATGATTCTCGGCAGAAGGCAGCTGGTTCTTCCATGAAACCACCAAATTTCATTACAGACTCATAGAAAAACAAAGAGGCAGGACTGTGAGTGATTGCTGCATGATACTCCTAAGCAGAATGTAAACTCTACATTCCATTACTGTCAGGAGAGGTCAAGACCTACTGAGTGTTAGGCACCATATTACCAATAAGTGACATGTTAGGAGATGCTTTGAGGAAGAACTCCATCTAGGGAAGAGTGCTAGGGAAACACATATGTAGTCAAATAATTACTATAGGATGTGATAGACACATGCCATAGAGGCAGCAGAGTCTAAAAGAGTGTGATTAGCCCTGCTCTACCCAACCTCCAATAACTCTGATCTCTTCTATATCCTCTATCTCACTCCTTCCACTCCAGCTCCTTATGGGTTCCTTGAATGCACCACGTATGCTTCTGCCTCAGGGTCTTTGCACTTCCTGTTCTGATAGGGCTTTACCCAGAAATCCACAAGGGCTTACTTTTTTTTTTTTTTATTCAGCTCTTTACTCTTATGTAACCTTATTAGACTAGCTTTCTTTCCCTGACCTCTTTTTTTTTAAGATTTTATTTATTTATTCATGAGAGACACACACACACACACACACACACACAGAGAGAGAGAGAGAGAGAGAGAGAGAGAGGCAGAGACACAGGCAGAGGGAGAAGCAGCCTCCATGCAGGGAGCCCATGCAGGACTCAGTCCTGGGTCTCCAGGATCATGCCCTGAGCCAAAGGCGGGAGCTTTAACTGCTGAGCCACCGAGGTGTCCCTTCCCTTGACCTCTTGAAATAAAACTGCCCCTAATCCCTCTTCATCACTCTGCCCTAGGTCCCCCTATCCTGCTTACTCTTGTACAGCTTCTGTGCTGTACATTAATATGGTTATTGTCTGTCTTCATCAGAATGAAAGCTTCACAAGAAGAAGGACTTTGTTCTACTCACTTCTGAATCTACAGAGCCCCTGGCACTTGGTAGGCCCTTCATAATAGAACAAAGAAATGGAAGGAGGCAAGGTGAGATTCAGGAAAGACTTTTTGTCAGCTACACCTTAACGGAGTTTAGAACGATGCAAGGGATTACCCTAAACAGATAAGAGAACTGGAGAAGAGCAATGGAGTCTTCAAAAGTAAGGGGAGATTACTATGGGAGATTGCTATGGGATGTCCCTCCCATAGCATTTGTTTAAATAATGGGAGATGGTGTGGCATTGTTGGAATGTAAAAGTTTCCTTTGTGTTTCTATTTTTTTAATATTTTATTTATTTATTCTTGAGAGACACAGAGACACAGGCAGAGGGAGAAGCAGGCTCCATGCAGGGAACCGGACATGGGACATGGGACTCGATCCCGGGTCTCCAGGATCACGCCCTGGGCCGAAGGTGGTGCTAAACCGCTGGGCCGCCAGGGCCACCCACCTTTGTGTTTCTGTTAAAGCACACCCATCTTTTTCCCTTGTAGGCTAGTTAGCTAAGACCCTTCTGATGTCCTCAATAATTCGAGAGCTCTTCAGGGGGCAAGGACTATGCTTTACTTGTACCTTTGTTTTCCAAGTTCTTAAAGATGGTCAATAATCATTCAATAAAGAACAATATGTAGTGACCAAACCTGTAAACCCATCGACTGATTTGTAAACTAGAATGAATTTCTTTCTGTTGAAAAGCCAGTGTCCTGTCCAAGAACGTTGGGCCCAAAAGAGATTTCTCACATCATCAGACTCCGCTTTCCTGTTTCACAGGTGAGAAAACTGAAGCAGAGACGTTAACCACCTGAGGTCACACAACCAGGTAGGTAAAGAACCCGAACACCGATTTTGACCCATCTATCCTCTTCTCCCAGAAAGTGGTGTTCAAAAGTAGCCTGAAAATGTGGCATTATCTACTAAAATCAAAACCGCACAGACTTTATGGGATCTTGGAGAAATACTTGTAACACATCTGCAGGAAATCATTTCCAAGGCTCTTCACTGGGGATCCCTGGGTGGATGTACATCTAAATGTACATCACTAGGGAAATAACCATATTCCTTTGGCGAAAACCACGCTATGGAATATTGGGAAGCACTTAAAAATGGATATAGTAAAAAAAAAAAAATGGATATAGTCTGATAGGCTCCCTGCTTGGAGCCTGCTTCTCCGTCTGTCTCTGCCTCTCTCTGTGTGTCTTTCATGAATAAATAAATAAAATCTTAAAAAAAAAAAAAGATATAGTCTGGCATATACTAAAATGGAAAGGAGGGATCCCTGGGTGGCGCAGCGGTTTGGCACCTCCTGCCTTTGGCCCAGGGCGCGGTCCTGGAGACCCGGGATCGAGTCCCACGTCGGGCTCCCGGTGCATGGAGCCTGCTTCTCCCTCTGCCTCTCTCACTGTGTGACTATCATAAATAAATAAAAATTAAAAAAAAAATAAAATGGAAAGGATCTCCAAGACACTATTATTTAAAAAAAAAAGAAAGAAAGAAAGAAAAGCAACCGCAGAACGATAGAGTATCATACCCTTTAGGACTCGCAAACCTCAGCTTCCTCCCCCCAGACAGCACCACATACACGTGAATTTAGACAATTTGAGGATTCACAGCAAACAGCAAACGGGGGTGGGGGGGTAGTGGGTGAGCGGGTTTTCGACCTTAACTTCAAAGTCTCGCTTCAAACAAAATATCATTTTATATTATTATTATTATTATTAAATGTCTCGCTTTAACAAAGAGAAGGCGTCATTCATTCATTCATTGGCTTGGCTTTCGTGCGCCCTTACAACCGCCTTTTTCCCTAACGTAGGCACGAATCCTGCTTTCTTCCCGACGGAGGAAGCGGCAGGACGAGGCGACGACTGCGCCCGCGGGCTGGGACCCCACGTGGAGGACGACCCCAGCCCTCCCGCGCGGCTCGAGGGCGGCGACGTGGACGACAGCGAGCGAGCATCCCGGCTACGGGAGGACAAAGGTGCACCGGCCGCGGACGGGGGCCGACGCAGGACACCCCGCGGAGAGCGCGACCCGCGAGGGGCGGGGGCCGAGCGCGCCGCGCAGGCGCAGCCCGGCCCAGGTGCCCGGCGCCGCGGAAGCGAAGCCTCCTAAAGACGCCGCGCCGCGCCGCGCCGGGGCTGCTGCGCGTGCGCAGACCGACCGCCGCCGGGAGCCAGTCCTGTGTGCAGCCTCCGACGCCGCGGCCGCCGCTGCGGGACTGGAGCCTCGCGCTTCCTGCGTTCGCTCGCCGGCGGGTTCGCGGCCCCCTCGCGCCCCCGGGCAGCGAGGCCGGGAAGGGGTTGGAGGGGGCTGTTGATCGCCGCCTTTAAGTTGTGCTCGGGGCGGCCATGTCGGCCGGCGAGGTCGAGCGCCTAGTGTCGGAGCTGAGCGGCGGGACCGGAGGGGATGAGGAGGAAGAGTGGCTCTATGGCGGTACGAAACTTCCTGTCCCTTCTCTCACTCCCGGGTTCTCTCAGGCCGCCCGGCCCGGCCCGGCCCGCAGACGGCCGGCGTCCCGCGCTCCTCACGCCGCCGCCGCCGGGGCCTCCCTACGGAGCCTTCTAGGCCTGAGTTAGGCCGAGCGCGGCGCGCGCGTTCCCTGCCTCCCCCTCCCCCCCGCCCCCCGCGCAGCTCACGGCCCCCCCCACGCAGCCCACGTCCCCCTCCGCGCAGCCCACGCCCCCCACGCAGCCCACGTCCCCTCCACGCAGCCCCCCTCCTCCCCGCGCAGCTCACGCGCCCCCCACGCAACCCACGTCCCCCCCCCCGAGGGCCACGCCCCCGCAGGCCACGCCCCCAACAGCCCGCAGCCCCCCTCCCCCCTCGCAGCCCACGCGGAGGCGGCCGGGCTCCTGCCTCCCCCTCCTCCGCGCCGGAGTTTCCGGGCCGCCCCGCCTCCCCTCCCCCCTCCCCTCCCGTTTCATCTCCGTTCTGATCTCTTGGTGTGTCCCTTCTTGCCCCTTGGCTGTAGGATGCCCTCCCCGTCCTTTTCTTTCAGAAACCAGCCTTTTCTGTAATAATAGCTTAAATAAAGTTGATGCTGTAAAAACTAACGTCTTGTTTCTTGATGGTCAGTTTGTATGGAATGCACCTGCAAGGGTACCTCCTTGTCTGAAAGTCGTGCTTTAAAAGTAATTAATTAAGAGACAGAGAGAGAAAGACATGGAATACATTATGGCCCATAAAGAAAACCCCGAATGTCTCCTGTATTAAGGTGAAGTTTTTCCTTTTTAAGAGACTGCTGTATCCCCCACATGATTAGGAGTAATCTCATGCCCCTTAGGCTTACAGTTTTCAGTTATCTCGTATATAGATCATTTTTACCGAAATAAATCCAAGTGCACTTTGTATTTCGCTCTCGAAAGGGACTTGACTTCTGTTTTTTGTTTTTTGTTTTTTTTTTAAACTTTTCATTAAGTCACAGTCTCTTTTTGTCTGTGGATGGTAACTAGATTTGGAAGTTAATGTGTGTTCCTTGCCTAAAATGTATATTCTTCAGTAAAAAAGTGCACGTTTGGGCACCAAGCAGCTCCTTGATGCTATGACTTTGACAAGCTGGTAAAATCCACTATTTTTGGTGGCGAGATTCAGCATCAGTAATATTCCTTGAAATGTAAATGTATAGGGTTTCCTTAACAAAGACCTAGGAATCTTTAATGCCTCTTAAGTTAAGCTTACTTTTATAGAAGTAAAGTCTGATTTTTTTTTTTCATAAAAGACATATCTTGTTAAGTCATTATAAGGTGATCTAACTTTGGATGTACTTATAGGCCCATGGGACGTGCATGTGCACAGTGATTTGGCAAAGGACCTAGGTTAGTGCTTGTGATGATCACTTCAGATTTTCATAATACTGGTTTCTTTAAGAGTGGTTTGTGTGTTAATTTTATTTATTTATTTATGTATTTTTTTTGGTAGATGAAAATGAAGTTGAAAGGCCAGAAGAAGAAAATGCCAGGTTAGTGGAATTTGTTGATACTTAACACGGATTGTATGATGGCAGCAGTTCTATCAACGGATCGTCAGAAATCATTTCATTGTAGTCATTGGCTTGATTACAGCGTACTGACTGAAGGGTCAAAGACATTGAATCTTTTCAAAGTTTATTTCTGTTTCAGGACCTAATTAGTTCTATTTGTTTGCTAGTAGCTTAGGGGACAAAGATTTTGAAGTTAGGGTTTGAATATTAAACCCTTACTATACCCTTAATATAACCCTTCATTATTAAGTGACTTTATACTCTTAAGTAAGCTTAATAGTGGAGTATGCAGTATATCCATTGGACCGGTAAGAAAAAAAGCTTAGCATTTTTTTTGATAAAATCCTGTAAATGACTGCTTTTGCAGTTTATTAATACCTTTGATGGCATAGTGGACTTTTGTTATAATTTCAGTATTTTGTATTTAAATTCAAAGTGGAATTGTTAACAAGATTGATTCCCTTTGCTAGACTACTAGAAAGATGTGTCATTTATAGAGCATGTAAAGGGAGCTTGCGACGTCTCTATATGATAAAAAACAACTCCCACGGACAAGCATATGCGTATGCTGACGTTACCAAATCTATGGTATCAATGCCTTAATGTCCCTTGATGGAGAGTTGTTAAAAAAAGATATTTTAAAGAATATTTGAGTTTAAAAAGTGAAGGAAGTACCACTTTACAACCATTAGGATGGATGGGCTGTCATCAAAAAGAAAGTAACAGGTGTTGGTGAAGATATGCTGAAGTTGGAACTCTAATACCCTGATGGTGGGAATATAAAAACTTGCAGCTACTTGAAAACAGGCAGTTCCTCAGAAGCTTAGACATTGTTACTGTATGACCCAGGAATTCCACTTATACGGATATTCCTTAAGAGAAATGAAACGTACCCACACAAAAACTTGTACATGAATGTTCATAGCAGCATTGTTTATAATAGCCAAAAAACGGAAATAAGCGTCCATCAAGTGAATGGATGGTTAAAATACAATATATCCATAGAGTGGAATACTGTGTGGCTGTAAAAAGTAATAGAGTACTGGTATCTGTTAAAACATGGATGAACCTTGAGAACAGTTAAAGGAGCTAGTCCCAAAAAACTACATATTGTATGATTCTGTTTATTTTAAATGTACAGAATAGTTAAGTCTATAGATACAGAGTGGTTGCTAGGACTGAGGTCAGGAGAAAACAGAGTGATTACTAATATACACAAGGTTTCTTTTTGGAGTGATGAATATGTCCTAAAATTAGGTAGTTGTATTGGTAGCCCTGTTCTGAGAACATGAAAAGCCTTGGAGTTGTACACTTCAAATGGGTGGTTTGTGTAGCATATAAATTCTATCTCAAAGCTGTTAGGGGTATACCTTGGAGATACTGTGGGTTCAGTTCTACACCAGTAAAGTGAGTCAAATGCATTTTTTGGTTTCCTGGTGCATATAAAAGTTTTGTTTATAAGTGTGTGATAGTATTATGTCTAAACAACAGTGTACATCCCTTAATTAAAAAGTGTTTTACGCTAAGAAAATCCTAACCATCATCAGAACTTTGAGGGATCGTAATGCTTTTGCTGGTGCAGCATCTTGAAATTGAATGCTGCTAACTGATCAGGGTGATGATTGCTGAAGGTTGGGGTGGCTGTGGCGGTTTTTTAAGATAAGACAACAGTGAAACTTGCCACATCCATTGACTCTTCCATTATGAACTATTTCTCTGTAGCAGTGATGCTGTCTTAAAGCATCTTACCCACAGTAAAACTTGCCTCCAAATTGAAGTCCATCCTCTCAAACCCTGCTGCCTGCTGCTTTACCTACTAAGTTTAAGTCATATTTTAGGTCTGTTGTTGTCATTTCAGCAGTCTTCACAGCATCTTCACCAGGAGTAGGTTCTGTGCAAAGAAACCAATATTTATTTATTTATTTATTTATTTAATTATTTATTTATTTATTTAGCTCATCCATGAGAAGCAGCCCCCCATCTGTTCATGTTTTATATGAGATTGCAGCAATTCGGTCCCATCTTCAGGCCCCACTCCTCTTTCTAGTTCTCTTGTTATTCTCCCACCACAGCTGCAGTTCCTTCCTCCACTGAAGCCTTGAAGCTCTCAAAGTGCTCCGTGAGTTTTGGAATCAGCTTCATCCATACTCCTGTTAATGTTGTTGCTATTTGGACCTTTGCTCATGAGTCACGAGTGTTCTTAATGGCATCTTGAATGATGAATCCCTTCCAGAAGATTTTCAGTTGTCTTTGCCCAGATCTGTCAGAGGAATCGCTGTCTGTGTCAGCTGTAGTCTTACGAGATGAAATGTATTTCTTCAATAAGACTTGAAAGTCAGAGTGACTCCTTGATCCATGGGCTGAGAAGGAGTATTGTGTTATAAGGCATGGAAACGTTAATGTCCTTGTATGTCTCTGCACCAGAGCTCTTAGGTAACCAGTTGCATTGTCAATGGGCAGTAATATTTTGAAAGGAATCTCTTTTTCTGAGCAGTAGTCTCAGCAGTGGGCTTAAAATCCTGAGTAAACCATTGTTGTAAACAGATACGCTGTCATCCAGGCTTTGTTGTTCCAACTATAGATCACAGGCAGCATGGACTTAGCATAATTCGTAAGGGCCCTAAGACTTTCAGAATGGTTAGCATTAGCTTCAACCTGAAGTCACCAGCTGCATATTAGCCCCTAACAAGAAAGTCAGCCTGTCCTTTGAAACTTTGAAGCCAGGCCTTGACTTCTTTTCAGTTGTGAAAGTCCCCGATGGCATCTTCTTCCAATAGGAGGCTGTTTTGTCAGCGTCAAAAATCTGTTGTTCAGTGTAGGCAGCTTTATGAATTATCCTAGCTGGGTCTTCTGGGTAACTTGCTGCAGCTTCTACATCAGCACTTGCTGCTTCACCTTGAGCTGTTATGTTATGGAGAGGGCTTTTTCCCTTAAGTCTTATGAACCAACCTCTGATAGCTTCAGACTTTTTTTTTTTTTTTTTGTAGTTTCCTCATCTCTTGTCAAGTTTTTTTTTTTTTTAAAGATTTTATTTATTCATGAGAGACAGAGAGAGAGAGAGAGACTGAGACATAGGCAGAGGGAGGAGAAGCGGGCTCCATGCAGGGAACCTGAGGTGGGACTTGATTCCGGGACTCCAGAATCACGCCCTGAGCTGAAGGCAGATGCTCAACCGCTGAGCCACCCAGGCGTCTCTAGCTTTTGAATTAAAAGGAGAGACATGTGGACTCTTTCACTTGAGCACTTAGAGGCCATTAGAGGATTATAAATTGGCCTGATTTCAATATTGTTTTTCAGGGAATAGGGAGCCTGAGGAAAGGGAGAGAGAGAGGTGATGGTTGGTCAGTGAATCAGTCAGAAAACATAATATTTAGTGATTAAGTTCACCATCTTAAATGGTTGCCATTCATAGCTCCCCAGAACAGTTAAAATACTAACATCAAAAAGATCGTAACAAGTACAGTAATGATAAAGCTTGAAATATTAAAATGTGATAGAGACACAAAAGTTAGCAAATGCTATTGGAAAAATGGCATGGATAGGTGGTACATTTTTTTTTTTTTAGAGATTTATTTATTTATTTATTTATTTATTTATTTATTTATTTATTTATTTATTTATGAGAGAGAGAGAGAGAGAGAGAGAGAGACAGAGACACAGGAGGAGAGGGAAGCAGGCTCCATGCAGGGAGCCTGACGTGTGACTCGATCCCGGGACTCCAGGATCGCGCCCTTGGCCAAAGGCAGGCGCTAAACTGCTGAGCCACCCAGGGATCCCCAGGTGGTGCATTGTTAATCACAGACCTTCAGTCTGTTAAAAAAAAAACTCATCTGGGAAATATAATAAAGCAAAGATGACAAAATGAGGTATGTCTGCATTTTTTAAAAAGTGAATGGAGGGAATAAGTGAGACATGGAAATAGAACTAACTTAAGGGCTGCTGAAATTATACTTCCTCACTTAAGAATATCCCCTAAATTGGAAGATTTTTTTTCCTGCTCATTGGTGTATTGTAAAATTTTGTTATTTAAATTCGTGTATCCAATCCAGTTCCTAACCCTCATTTAGTTACAAAGTTGTGATTTGTGTAGTTTATAGTTACAAAAGTAATTATAATTTCTTCATACCCTGTTTTTTAATTGGTCAAGAATCAATGGCTAATGTTTTGTATTCGCAATTAAATACATATTTTGTGAGTTAATCTTTATTCCATTAATTGTGTTGGTATTAGGTCTTGGTTATGATTCTTGAAGCCCATTTTCTGATAGAATGTTTTTTAATTAAAAGATTCTGTACTCAGCTTGATGTATTGGAGAGAAATCTTCACCCTTCTCTGAGCATTACTGTCTTATATTCTTTACCAAGAATTTATTTAGATAGCTATTAAATTTATTTCTTTCTATGGGAGAAGTCTGCTCTTAAAGCTTAATTTTTCTAGCAAGGTTATAATATTACGTTTCTCATTTTTTAATGGTGATAGGGAATTAAAACTTTTAAAAGTATTGGGCAAGGCATGTTCACCAAACCTGTGTTCTAGTATTCAGCTTGGTACATCACTGCGTTGCCCTAACTGAGCAGAGTCCTCACTATTAGAGATCTCTCCAGCTTCTTTGTGACTGGTTCATTATTAAAACTTCTTGCATTATTCTGTCTCCAACTTTGTCATGTTTTATTTGCCCAAGTTTTGGCCAAATACACTGTTTTTTTGGCAAGCTGAACTTGTTTTCTGGCTCTCTAGACAATTAAACAGGAGGTAAATTACTGAATTTTAGTTGTATATTTATTTTTTTGGATCAGGCAGTAACACAGTGAAAAGTTAACATTTAAGTTTCCAGTTTTTATCCTTCATTTTGCTTTATATGAGGATTCTAATTTTTTTTTTTTTTAATTTATGATAGGCACACAGTGAGAGAGAGAGAGGCAGAGACATAGGCAGAGGGAGAAGCAGGCTCCATGCACCGGGAGCCCGACGTGGGATTCGATCCCGGGTCTCCAGGATCGCGCCCTGGGCCAAAGGCAGGCGCTAAACCGCTGTGCCACCCAGGGATCCCTATATGAGGATTCTATAATAAAATACCATTGGAGAGATTAAATTGACCTATATAAAAACTGCTTGACAGCATAGTTTAGAAGAGATAAACAGAAATCTAATGAAAAGAGGTTTGAAGAATATCAACATCTAGATGTTATTCTTAGAAATCCTACTAAATGTGAGTTAGTTGCTTTGTACTAAAGTACCTTTAGTTATAAAATGAGGTTAATGGTTAGTTCCCACTATTGAAATCATAATTATTAAAACACACGCCAATTACACTATAGTACTATAAGTTTTATATAGTGATTAATGACCATATGCTTGAGTTTCATGAGAAAAGGGGGGTTTATTGTTTTGTATCAGTTTTTGCTTTAATAAGGCAAATTCAGGTACCGGTCTTCATAAAGTAATTTGTTTTTTAATGCATCAGAATTAGGTCTGGAGCTCCTTATTGGCATCAAATTGGAAGTCAGGCTTATGTGAATATAAACTTTTTTTAAAATCTTAAAATGTATCGCTTATGGAACAAAGAGCATATATCCAATAAGATAGGCGAAACAAAACCAAGAAGAAGCATGTATGTTGGCTTAAGACTGAAGGAGTTAATGTGATCATAGGACAAATCCTGAGTTCCTTAGGCATGGGGGGCTGGGTGGAAGAGGCAACTGCATGTTAACATAGCCTTTGGCAATTACAGTAGTACCAAGCATATAGTGGGTGTTCAATAAAGAGGTTAAGTGAAGGTAAGTGTGATGTATATTTTTAAAATAATATGGTAAATAATGAAAGTAAATAATAAAAATAAATAAAAATGAATAAAAAAAATAATTAAAACCTTGAATTACACCCTATTGTCAGATTGCAAATTTGATACTGACAAATTGTGGAGTCTATTCTACTTTGAATGTTGAGTATGGGTATTATGCAAGGCAGTAGGAATAGCATAATAACACAGGCAGTTTTTGCCATCCTTTTTTCTTATCCAGAGGAGAGAATAATTTTAGGAAACTATCAGACATAGCTTAAAAGTTGTGGTATACTCTGTACTTCTGAAAAGTAATACCAGACTTATGCACTTATTTTTGTTGTTTGTAGTGCTAATCCTCCATCTGGAATTGAAGATGAAACTGCTGAAAACGGCGTACCTAAACCGGTAACATAAGGCTTTGAAATCTAGTTACTCTGCGTTTTAAAATCTTTATCAGTAGTTTCCTGTTCACTAAGGGAGAAAGCCAAAAATTTAACGTGACTTTCGGTGTTCAGCATGATGCAGCCCCCTTTTATATCTCTCATCTCATCTGGTGCCATCAAAAGCACAGTGATGAGAATAGTGGGAGGAGACTTTCCATGAAATAGAACATGTACAAAGGCTTGAAGTTTACCGCTTTCAAGGAGCTGAATGATTGTAGCTCAACGAAGAAATCATAGTGAGCCTCATTTTCAGGGAAAACATTAAGTCCTAAGTTTGTCATAATTTTTGGCAAAATTTTTTATGTAAATATGTGATAGTCTCTAACCTCATTCATGTCTCTTAAAAGTGATGTTTTTCGGGGTGAAGTAATAATACTGGTTTTATGAATATTTCAGCATTCTGATCCTATAAAAAGAAGGAAATCATCATCCTACAGGCTTGAACTTGTATACAAAAAAATATTTTGCCCAAGTGATCTACTTTTTTGTTTACTATTATGTGGCTAACCACAAAATGACCTGTTAGAGCCACAGTAAAACCTTTGTAAATAGTCCCACTTTTTACTCATAGAAACGAAGTATTTCTTCAATCATTTGCATCCAGGGACTCTTCTAACTGTAAATGAATGACAAGAATAAGTGAGCTACTCCTTAACTATTTGGGGCTTTTTAACCATTACTGTTACAGGTAATTGTTTTCATATTCTTGCCAAAAATTCCTTTTCTTTTTATAATTTTTTTTCTTATAATTTTATGATTTATGTTCTAGATATCTTAGTACATGCCTTAGATTCTTGCCTTAGATTCTTTTTGCAGAGAAGCAGTTATAGGTCATAGGGAAAAAATACATATGGTGTTATTTACAAAAAAATGATGCTAACAAAAAAAAAGGTGCTGAAGGATTTTATTTCACATTCTTATTAATTTTAATCACATATAACAGTTATAATTGAGGTAGCAATGCTATGAAAATGTAACTTTTTTCTAAAACTGTATCAGTGAACACAATGATTGCCTTTTCAGTTATTCATGTTAGATATTGAGATGGGTTATTCAATATAGTATTTTATAATTGTTTCTGTTGGTATAGAAAGTGACCGAGACTGAAGATGATAGTGATAGTGACAGTGATGATGATGAGGATGATGTTCATGTCACTATAGGAGACATTAAAACAGGAGCACCACAGTATGGGTAAGTTGGTTGTTTTTGTTTGTTTGTTTTTAAGATTTATATATTAGAGAGAGGGAGAACACACACTCAGAAGGGGAAGCAGAGGGAGAGAATCTCAAGCAGACTCCCCTCTGATGAGCCCTGTGTGGGGCTCAGTCTCATGACCCTAAGATCTTAACCTGAGCCAAAACCAAGAGTTGGACACTCAACCGAGTGAGCCACCCACGCACCTCTTGGGTAAGTTATTTTTAAGTCATGATTATGTGCGTAAATCAAAGGTAGTGTGCTTTTATCAAACCAGTGGTGGTGGATTCCATTGTTTTTACTTTTTTCCATTTTACCATGATATGAAAGAACTCTTGTTAAAATTTCACTATGAGTTTTTAGAAGAGTAGATCTTAAAAATTCCCATCACAAGAAATAATATAGAACTGTGTTGGTGATGGATGTTAACGAATTATAATCATTTTCAGTTTATACATCTATTAAATCATTATACTGTACACCTAAAGTTACAGTGTTATATAATACACTTTTATCTCATGATAAAAAAAGAGTTTCACCATGAAAATATCTTAAAGAGAAAGTTATTTTATAGGTAAAGAACGTGGAAGCAGCTGTTTTTGATTTCTGAAATTAAGGTGTTTTTATAAATGAATTGACTACTGTAATTTCTTTTGTTAGAAATCCTTAAATTACAGATTTCATCTATATTCTTCCCTTGTATTATCCAAAACTGAGTTTACATTTTAATTTTTGTCCAATAAAAACAGTATCAAAGATATTTTTTTTGCTCTCCATAGTATATTTTTGAAGTTGTTAGTTATCCGTAGGCTTTTTAAGACATTATATCATCTCAAGTTTTATAGTCTGTAAAACTGGATCCAGTGAATTGACTGTCATTAGCTTACTGAGCACATAAAGAATCTTGCTGGAAGGTTAGAAGGGAATATATTTAAGTACAGAATGTGATTTTGTTATGGTGGTACTTAGGAGTATTTTTTCTGTGTTTTATCAGATTGGATATATAATGTAGTACTTGCACATTGAAAACAAACTTTTCATTAACTGCTCTATAATTCATTATGCAGCCTTATCTGGACTCATTATATACGTAAATATTTTTGAATATTTCTATAGTAGAACCATTTTTTTTTCCAAAGTTATTTTAGGAGCTTAATGGTAACTCAGTTATTGTCATGGTCGATTTCACATTACAATAAGGACTCCCTGTGTAATTTTAAAACTGGGGATCAGGGTTTAGGAGAGACTTAATCATGTTACGGGTAGACAACTCTGAGTGTTCTCATTTCTACTTAAAGATTAGTTTTGAGCTTACATGTAATGCTAGTAGACCTTTATGCTAATAGGCCTCTGCCATCTGCATTATGCAAAAGGAACATTATAATCATTGTGTGTTTAGTAAATACTATTATATAAAATTATTTGTGTTTACAACTGTAGAACAGTTAAAGCAAATGGTGAGTTTTTAAAATTAATTTGACCAAATTTTTGTGGGAATTGCATTCAAATATTAAATGTACATAGACTCCCATAGTACTTTCTCTGAGTTTTATTTCTTATAGCAGTTTCTAGTTTCATGAAATGTGGTTTGTTTGTTCATATTTATCACCTTTAGACTCTAAATTCCTTGAGTAGAAACCATAGTTTATGAATTTCCCTTTTCCTCACATTGCCTTACATGTAGTAAATATTCAATAAATGTGTATTGACTAAACAGACTGAATGTTACGAACTCCGTTGTCTTTCAGTGTTTTTTCCTCAGTATTTCAATACAAAAAATTTCAAATTATCCAAAGTTGAAAGAAGTGTGTGAACACCCATTTACCCATCATCTAGATTATACAATTTACATTTTGCTAGGTTTGCTAAATGTATATCATACAAACGTGTAAATGTATCTCTGTCCATACTTCTACCCTTCAATTGGTCTACTTTTTGTTTTTTCTATATTTCAAAATAACTTTTATAGATCTTTCTAAAGACTATAGAGCTTATTTAACGTTGATATTTCAAGATATATCTCTTGAAAACTGAAAGAGCCTATGAGAAAATAAAATTTGATGAATACTTTGTGCACAGAATTTTCAGAAGCAAATTATATTCAAGGAACAATACTAAATGGGTTTGTTGTAAGCTCTTAGTACAACATAGCATTTTTTTTAGGTAGCATACTTTTGTTTACAAAGTTCATTTCATCTAAAATGTAATGAAGAAAAGCAAAGTTTAGATTAGGAATAATTTAGCTTGTAAAGAGAAGTGGTTTCTTACCTTTGAGATTCATCCATTCATTCAGTAAACACTTAAAATAATTGGTACTGCATTAATTGATGAAAATATGAAAAATAATAAAATATCCTTATTTACTAGAATCAGGGAGACAGACATGTGCAAATATTTTCAGCACAGTCTAAGTGCTAGAATAGAAATGTACAAAGTGAATTAAAAACTTTTGAGAGGAGGGTTGCTAAAAGCCTATACGTGTTGAGAAGATCCTAGAGGAGATAATATTGAATTTGTGTGAACAATTCTTGAGACAGAAGAAAGAGGACTGATGACTTATCAGAGGTCACTACTAAGATATGGAAGCAGGGCTTAAAGGAGCTGCATGGCTGGAGAATACAATAGATGGTGAAAAGTGGTTGAGACCTCTTGAGGGAGTACATACCTTTAAAAGTTTTTAAGCAAGTAAGATTATTTGAAAAGATAACTAGCAGCAGTAGTTGAAATGGACTAAATAGAAAATAAGTTACTATATTTGAATTGTTCACATGAGGTGATAATCCAGACTAAGCTAGTGGTAGCAGTATAGGGATAGATGGAAAAAGATGCATTTGACTGTGTCATGAGTAGAAATAAGATGGATAGCAACATGGTTGTGGATGCAGAGTGAGTTAAAGGACTCAGTGACCTAGAGGTTTCTAGAGCAGTTAATGCAGTACCTGACATGTATGGGTGATGTAGAAACAGTAGGTTAAAATACATTTTTTTGGATGTATTTATTTTGAAGTTCCTTTAGATACCCAAGTATGTAGGCTATAGCATGACATGTATGGGTGATGTAGAAACAGTAGGTTAAAATACATTTTTTTGGATGTATTATTTTGAAGTTCCTTTAGATACCCAAGTATGTAGGCTATAGCATGTAGAGAATCTTGAGACCTCATAGAGGTCTAATGGAAGGTATCAGATTAGCTTAAGTGCAATTTTCCAAACAGCTAAGCTTCTCTACAAACAATGAATAGAAAGCCTTAGTGGTTTTTTTTTAAGTGATTTTTGTTTGTTTTAGATATTATTTATTTATTAGAGACAGCAAGCAAGCAAGGGGGGAGAGGCAGAGGAAGAAGGAGAGAGAGAGTGTTAGAGAATCCCAAGCAGACTGCACTGAGCATGGAGCCTGTTGTGTGGCTTGATCTCATGATCTGAGATCATGACCTGAGCCAAAATCAAGAATCGGACACTTAACTGACTGAGCCACCCAGGTGCCCTGAAAAATGGTGTTTTAAAAGTCAAACGTGGAGGGAAATATAATTAGATAGGAGCAAAGAAGTTCCTTTATTGAACTTATGGCTAAACCTTTTATAAGTACCATGTTTTATCCTTGAGCAATTCTGTAAGAGGACCTTTAGAGACTACTTGATTTTTGTACATTTGACTTTTAAACAGCTAGAACTTTTGTACATTATATGTAGATAACCCAAAAGCACTAACCCAAAAGTGCTTTTGCTGTGCTGAATTTAGATTATTGAAATGTGAGCCTCATGGGGCAGGAGCCATATCCATCCATTCAGTTCCTCATTCTCCTTCCTAAGCCTAGAACTATATATCTGATGCATTGTTGGTGTTTAAGCATCTACTAATGAATGAATATCATTGAAATAATTTAAACATTTCAAGATTATATGATAGTACTACCTGACATTAACAGTTTAATTGGGGCTATTTAATAGTTTCTAGATTTATAACAGTGGTGCTTTATGCAACTATTTGGATATTTTACTATATTTATTTTTTAATTTATCATTTTTAAAAGCAGAAAACAAAAATGATAGTGCTGATAAATTTAGTACATTGGAGACAAAAATGGAAATTATTAGGTAGATCAGAAACAGTGAATCTTCATAAATCCAGTTGCCTCAGAGTAGAGAAGCAAATTAAATAACCGAACGTAATGTGAGAAACATGTCCTTGAAAAGATTGAGGTCTTACTAATTACTCAAGTCTGTTTTGGTTAGTATATTTGATTTTTCTCCTCATGTAAAAGAACGCATTTATGGAAAAGTAGAGAACTATCTGTAAACTCATATTACAGAACATTTATACAAATTCCATGAGGTCTTAAGTGACTTAGTCAAGGTTAGACAACTAATAATTGACAAAACTTGTATTTGAACCTGGGTCTGACTCCAGATTTTGTATTTTTTAATCCTCTGTCATGTGTAGATTATATAACATTAAAGTACAGCTCAGTATCTTTTTCAACTATATACATTCAAGTAACCACTACCCAGATCAAGATAATGGGACATTACTAGCATTCTAGATATTTCCATCTTATTTCCTCAGTCATTGATAATCACTGATTATCACAGAACACTGTTCTGCTTTCACCCTAGATTTATTTTTAAATTTAATATAAATGAATTTATTTGTGGATAAAAGTACTCCATGGGTATTTAAAAGAGGATTTATCAACAGTATCAAATGCAGAAAGGACTATAAAGAGGTCACTGGAGTTGGGTACAAGGTGGAGAAATTTCCTTCTTGCAGGATTACTGCATGTTGAATAACTAGGAGGTGAGGAAATGAGGACATGGTGTATAGACCAAATGTCTTAGCCAAAATTTCTTGTGAAGTTTGTTGCAACCAGGTGGACTTAGTGGCAGGTAGGTTTTTCAGATAGAAAATAAGTTAGACTTTTAAAAAAATTTTTTTTTCTTTTAAAATTAAGACATTTCCTAAAATTTATGAGTCATTGTTAATATATGTAATTACTATGTGGGTGTATGATTTATTCGTATACATTGCATATATTCCTGTTTTGTTTAATTTCTTAGGATAATTTTTATTTTGTTTTTAGGAGTTATGGTACAGCACCTGTAAATCTTAACATCAAAACAGGGGGACGAGTTTATGGAACTACAGGTAAAACTTATATTTGTAGCTATATCAATAGGAAAATAAGGTATATATATATATATATATATATATATATGAATGAATAGGTCATAAATAGGTTGAACTATTACAGTTCAATTGAAAAGAGCAGTTTTTGACCATACATCATGGAGATGGACAAGCTTTTTCCGTAAAGGGCTACAGAATATTTTAGGCTGTGTAAGTCACAGGGTTCCTGTCATATTGTTGATTTTCTTGTTTGTTTTACAGCCCTTTAGAAAGGCAAAGATTTTTCTTAGCTTATAGGCTGTACAAAAATGTGATTTAAAACATGGATGTTAGCAACTTCCTGTTGGTACAGGAATTCCTTATAAGTAACAAGTCACTAATCTCTTAATCCAGAGATATTTTACATAAACTACTCCAGAAAGTTTGATTTCACCTTTTGTTTATGGTAAATATTACTCTAATGCTTTGTTTGGAACCTTTGCCATATTTAGTGCTGTTGGTAGTAAAAAAGGTCAAAGGTTTCTGTTTACCTGTGGTATCTCTTAGCTTTTTGCTTATAATTACCTTCATTTTGTAATTTTATAAAATAGGAACAAAAGTCAAAGGGGTGGACCTTGATGCACCTGGAAGCATTAATGGAGTTCCACTCTTGGAGGTAGATTTGGATTCTTTTGAAGATAAACCATGGCGTAAACCTGGTAAGATTATTGTGGATTGTATCAAAAGATTTTTAGTAAAAAACAGTCATTAGAAAAGTATTTTTTTTTAACAACCATTTAGAGTATTATTTTTTTAATGTCATTTTTGTTTTCTTAAGCACATGAGGAATAAGAATGGCCCATATTATTAAATCTTACTGAATTAAAACAAAGTAGACTTGCATGTTATTTTATTATAATGTCATTTGTAAAGGAAATACCTTTTCCCCCACTATTTGTTTTGTTTCCTAAATTCCACATGAGCCAAATCATTTTTTTTTTTTTAAATTTTTATTTATTTATGATAGTCACACAGAGAGAGAGAGAGAGAGAGAGAGAGAGAGAGAGGCAGAGACACAGGCTCCATGCACCGGGAGCCCGACGTGGGATTCGATCCCGGGTCTCCAGGATCGTGCCCTGGGCCAAAGGCAAGCACTAAACTGCTGCGCCACCCAGGGATCCCGAGCCAAATCATTATAGTGTTTATCTTTCTCTGACTGACTTATTTTGCTTAGCATAATACTTTCTGGCTTAAAGGGAGTACTTTAAATCAAAATATTTTTATGCTCCCATTGCTTTATGGTGGTAACTGGGAGAATTGGGAAAATTAGAAGGGGTGCTAAAACTTGATAGAACACTAAATTTGTATTTTTATATTTTATATGCTGCATAAAAATAGGATCAAAGTATTTGTACACTAACACTGTGCTTTATCTTTAGGTGCTGATCTTTCTGATTATTTTAACTATGGGTTTAATGAGGACACCTGGAAAGCTTACTGTGAAAAACAAAAGAGGATACGGATGGGACTTGAAGTTATACCAGTTACCTCTACTACAAATAAAATTACGGTAATTAGTAAATATTACAGAATACCCTAGCCTTTCCTAGAGTCCCAAATTTACTCCCCAGATAAATCACTTTTTCCCCATTAAGGTGGTTAAATGCTATAAGATAGTTTAAAATTTTCTTTTTCTTTACCATGTTTTTTTTTTTTTTTTCCCTTCCTTCCCTTTCAGTTTCATATTAATATTGTCTGATGTTCTTAGTTTCAAGTCACAGACTAGCCACAGCTAGTTTGTCTTTATATGGCCTATCAATTAAAAATTATGTGGTATCTTAATGGGGAATATGTTATTTAACTTAGGCCGAAGACTGTACTATGGAAGTTACACCAGGTGCAGAGATCCAAGATGGCAGATTCAATCTTTTTAAGGTGAATTTTAGTAAATTATCCTTGGTTGCTCTCATTTTTTGTTCTTGAGTCTGCTCCCATACCACTACTCAAGGGATGAGATTAAAGTGGAAATAGCTACCTTTTTTCCAAACCTTCAGCTTCCTGGTGACTTACAAATTTGCTGATTGTTGTTGTATCTCCACTTTTGCAAGCATGTGAATTTATAGCCTATTATACTAACAAATGCGAAGTAAAACTATTCTTGCTATATGTTGTGATTTTATTTTGAATTATAGTATATGTTTGTTTGTAAGACATAAAAGTTCACACCATAAGGCTAAGCTCTCATTTTAGATGATGCTATAATCTTTATATCAGAATTGGAGACTTTTCCTAATTTTTATTTAAAGAAGTGATAGAGAAGATGGCATACTGCTTATCTGTATGACACTAAAATCATTGGTGTAATGTGTCTTATAGTTTAAGATGTCTCAAAAAACTTAGGCATTTTTGAGAGTCTCAAAGACTCAACAGAATAAGATAAAGCCATTGATTTTTAAAATTTGTAACTTTAAATCATTAGTTTTAGGTGGGACTTGCAGGTTGATATTCCTTCCCACTTGGGTATAAAGTCTGACTTCTGGCTTCTCCATTCCATATCACAGACCCAGTCCAGAGATTAATGTCATATTTTCATATCTCTACAATATACAGCAACCCACAAACTTTTCTCGAAACCTGATTGTATACTCTTTTCTTTTACCTTATTCATTCTTAGTTCTTAATTCTTGTATTGAACGACACTGGAATGAAGACTGGGAGTGGCTTTTAGATTGGGTTATATACTCAGGGAACTTCTGTGGACAGGAACTTTTCTGTGATCCTTTTGGGACTACAGCCCTGTCCACCACAATACTGCCTTATGCAATACATGTGCTATATCCGCAGATGTAGCCGCTCTGCTGGACACAGTTCTGTGTAGAGAATTTAATTTAAATTTACATCCTACTTTGGGTAAGTATTTGGTTCTTGTTCTGCTGTCAATCTTTTGAAAGTGTGTGATGATGTCTATTCTATTTTAAACGGCTATCAGGTTCTTTTTGGTGCTGTCTTATTTAAGGAATGAATATATTGTTACGCTTGATTACAATGAATAGAAAAGTTGTCTTGATGATGAAATAGTTCGTTTGCAGTGGTCCTTTTTTTTTTTTTCTAACAGAAATGAAAACAAGATGTCTTTGAAAACTGCCAGGTTCTATATTTTTTGTCTTTTTGCAGTAAACTTCTGAAACTAAAGACTTAAAAGAATTCCTAGGAGCTGTTCTCGAAAGTGGACGCTGTGAATGAGTTTTTTATATACATACGATCTACCAAAATTATTTTGAAGTTTGTTTTGGTTATATGAGAGGAGGTCATTGTTCCATTCTGATTTATTTGGTTCTGAATTAATGAGGATTTGAATTTAATGGGTGTAGTCTAATGGTTTTTCTTGCCTTGATAATGTGCATTAAATATTATTCATTTGTTAGAAATACTGATTTGGAAATAGGGTGTGTATTTTATTAATTTTTAAAAATATTTGAGGGAGCATATCCTAGTCAGGGGGCAGGACAGAGAGGGAGAATCTCAAGCAGACTCTCTGCTGAGCAGGGAGCCTGGCTAGAGGGGGTGGGGGTGGCTCAACCTCATGATCTCTGAGAACATGACCTGAGCCAAAATCACAAGTTGGAAACTTAACTGACTGAGCCACCCAGGTGCGCCTATGGTGTGTATTTTAATAATGTGTGTGGCTCATCCTTTTTATGTATATTGTGATCTGTAAGATACATTTTATTGATGTTGCTCAAAATCTGCAACTACTGGTTGTATGGGAGTGTTTGGCATTTTCAGGATACAGTTTGACATTAAATTTCAGACAAGTTTCTGTCACCTTAAATAAATATCCTTGTTCAAATTTCTACGTCGGGCTATACAGTGCTTTGAAAAAGTCTGAGTTGCCTTTTACTATCTATCCTGCAACTCTGGAAAATACAAAAATGTCATAAGAATATAATGGGTAACCCAGATATGCAAAGATAAATTTCTTAGGTATTACTAGGTACCAAAATGCTTATTTTAGACTAAATGCTATAGGAATTGGAGAAATGAGTTGATGAGAAACTACCCTAGGAATAGAAATGGCATTGAGTACAATATATAGCTACGTTTTATTTCTGTATTTTTTATAAAATCTGAAGATGCAGTATTAGAGAAGCATATGTCATTTTAATCAAAACCTTGTGAGTGGAGAACAGAAGGAAAAATATTATAGATTAGGAAATGGCTTGGGCAAAGAAAGAAACTCAGCTTAATTTAGTAGATAGTGGATGAGAGTATTATTGAAGAAATTAGCCTTACTGGGTGAGTTCTTTTTGGAAAATAATAGAAGAGAGATGACTTTGTAGGGTGTGGTTTCATTCTAGAAAGCCTAGAAACAAGGACAAATTGGAGGAGTTATTGCCTATTTGTGAGCAAGAAAGTGCCTTATAACTAACATAAATTCTGGAAGTACAAGTAATATAAGTAACAATTCTGGCAGCAATATAAGGTGTGGTCAGAAAAAGAAAGTCTAAGCTCTTACCTACTAATCCACTGTTTGAATTAGTTATTAGGGTTGGTGAGACAGAAGAAAAAGGACTTCTCCAATTTTTTTATTATGTCTGAGCACCTCTAATGTGCACAGCATTGTGCTTGATACTCTAGTAAGATAAGGTCTCTGTATTCAAGGAGCTCATGATCTGAGTAATGTATATATATGAACAGTATAGTGTGAGAAATGTGTTAGTGCTATTCAAAGTACAGTAGGGAGTTCACAGGATAGAGTGGGTTGTTCACAGGATAGAGTGGGTTACCCTATGGTGCAGAATCTAGAAGGATTCAAACATGGTAACTGTAAGATGCGTGAGTTTTCATTAGTAGGAGAGGGGAAGTATAAAACATTTAAGACAGAGAGAGCAATATGAGCAAAACCTGATAGCATGAAAGGAGAGTTGGGGTGGATGAGAGAGATTCTAGGAGAGAAGCCTGGAAATGGTAGACATGGGGCCGTGATCTTAAACTAGCCTGCAGACATTTGTGTAGGCCATAGGAAGCCATTGGAAAGTTTTTGAGTAATAGAATAGCATGAGCAAATCTGGTTTTTAGAAGAACGGACAAGTGTTCTTGAAAAGGGTAGGGTATAAGGAGAAAATGAAGTCACAGACCAGATACGAAGCTATTGGAGTACTGTAGAGATGAAATGAGTGAAGAACCCATCTTAAACTAGTGAATATAGAAAAAGGGAACAGATTTGAGAATCACAATTTTTCTTTTCACGTCTACTTTTTTTTTCTCGTCTACTTTTTAAAATATTTAATCAACTGAGACAAACAACCTACTAGCCTCTTTAAAACAATTTTTTAAACTTTATAAGTAAATTTTCAAATATACTCATCAGTAAATGAATAGTACAAATGCATTCCTATGTATTTATTACAGTGCCTCAATGATTATCAACATTTTGACATTCTTACCATTCTTTTATATACTTCAATATGTATAAGGTTTTTGTTTTATTTTTCTGGTTTTTGTTCTTTTTTTGAAATGAAAGGAGATGAAGTTTAAGTATAAAAATAAAATCACTTGGGTGCAAAAACAATTGTGTAAGTTGGAGTGAGGAGCAGGGAAAGGGTGACTAGTGGGAATGAGTAGCATGTATGTGTCAGGAAAAATTGATCACAGCCTTCTCTGAAAATATTTTTATGTCTGTATGTGCGCACACACACACACACACACGCAGATGATTTTATTTTCCTCGGTGGATAAGTATAAGCTGTGTCACCCTGTTTTGATATTTCCCAACTATGTGTCCTGGTCTGTTATCATCTGTTGTACCACGCGTTCATTTGTACCCTCTAAATATGGGCACATATATCCTTTATTTATGGGATATTTTCTTCTCTATTATGTTTTTACTTTTTCTATGCTTTCTAATGCCTTCTGGACCTCCCATTCAAATATTGGACCTGTTATGCTAGTGCTTTAATTTTCTTTTCTCTCATTTTCTCCCTCTTTGTCTTCTATTATCTGGGAGATTTCTTTAGCCTTATAACTCTTATTCATTTTTTCCTTTCTGTGGTTATAATGTTAATATTCAAGATCTGTCAGAAGATATTTATGTTAATGATAGGTTGTTTGTTTCATTTAGGTTTTATTTTTCTACAGAGTGTGTTTGTTGTTTTTGGCTTCTGACTTTCCTCAAATGTTTGTTGATCCTTGGACATTCACTCATAAGTGAATGGGCCTCTAAAGTGATCAGAAACTCTGAATATAAATAAAATTTACTATAGTCTTTACTATAGAGCTAAGTTCTTTTAACTGTCTCACATGTCAGTATCATTTGGGTTATTTTGTTTTTTTCTTTTTGTGGCGATTTGGTTTTTCAGGAAATAGATTTCAGTGGCCTGCCTAGAGGGTTTATACTTGGCTGGTTCAGATGTTCTGGGAACTTGAGTTGTCAATTTCTGAACCTTTTTGGGTCCTGCAGTGGAAATCATAATAATATTTTTGGTTTTTTGTTGCTAACTTAGGATTCAGGTTTCCTTAGTCTGCTCAGTTACTATATTTTAATCTGCTTTCAAAGTCCCAAATTTTATTGCTTTGTCAGTGATTTTGTTCTTGTGGATTGAAACAAAATTATGATAATTTATGTGCTTTGCTATTTTTCCCTTTTTTACTTTAGTATTATGTGACAGATATTTCCTAGGTTATTAAGGTTTTTTGATAAATAACATTTTAAATAGTGCATTATTTGGATGTACTACACTTAACAAATTTCCTTTCAGATATTTTGTTTGTAAGGTTAATCTTTTATAATCTATGAAGAGCAGTTGAAATTTCACAAATTAAGTTTTGGTACACTGGTAGTATGATTTGAAATATTTAGCTTCTCAAGTTTACAGATTTCATTCAACTTTTGTTTGGATATGTAAGACCTACTGACATGACTTTGTTTTTAAAAAATCTGTCATGATATCTTATAGTCATTTCTCAAAATACTAGATCATGTTTTAAAAAAATAGTCTCATTCTGGTTAGATACGTTTTGACTCTGTGTAATCCTGAGTGCAACATCTGAAAGCAAACACATGGATGCAAGTTAATGAGAGTTGCTAAAATGGCAAAGATGTTCAGAATTAAGAGTATTTTACAAAGAAATTAAGGGAAGAAGAAAACTTAAGTGAGGAAACAGAAGCAATTTTTATGTTTAAAAATGTACTGTCTTCCTGATGCCTTTTCTTTTTCTCCCTGTTGTAAATAATCTTTCATCCGTGTGCTCTTCTCTCTCTTCCCCTCCCCCTCTTCTGCTTCTCTTTTTCTCTCTACTTCCTTCACCCTTCCCAGTTTGTAATTGAGTGTTGACTATACCAGGAAGCATCTCAGGCTTGAGCATTATTGACCTAGACTTTGTAATCTTAGAGTTTTTCTGAATTAATGGGGGAAGTAGTCATTAGTTAGATAATTGAGCCAAAAATTATATAGTTATAAATTCCAAGTCCTATGAAAGACTTTGCAGTGACATTTAGGCTGAGTCCCAAAGTCAGTCAAATAAAAAATAAATATTGAGTGCTTACTGCGTGCCAGGCACTATTTTTAGGTTGGGATACAGATTTGAATAAAACCTAAATACAGTATAAATCCTTGTAGGCCATGATAAATTTAGGTTTTATTCTGTTTGCATTGGGAAGCTATTGGAGAATTTTGAGCAGAGGAGAGACATGAGTTGATTTACACTTTTAATAAAATGCTTGGCTGTATATGGAGGATGGATTTTACAGAGGTAAGACTAAAGCAGAGAGAACATTTAGCAGAACAGTCGATAAGTGGTGGTAGATTTAACCTGGATTTTAGGGGTAGACATAATCAGTGGTTGAATTTGGTATGTATCATAAAGGTAAAGGTGACAGAGGATGGTCCTATCTATTGGATAATTGCTAGGATTTCTTTTTTTTCCTGAGTAACTCTGTAGATGATGGTGCTATTTACTTACGGAGAAGACTTGGATAGTATCAGATTGGGGAATAAGTGGGAAATCAGTAGTTTTGTACTGATCACGGCAGGTTTGAGTTGCCTATTAGATAATTGGATATAAATTACTGAAGGGGAACAATTGAGACCATACTCTTAACTCTCAATATTCCTGATATTTGCAGGAAGAATTTTGCATTTCTTTTTTCTGTGTTATCATAGCATCTTTTATCCCACAGATACTTTTTTTCATAGCATTTATTGTATTGGTCTGATCGTTCATGTATCTGTCTTGTCCCATGGTCTAAGATTTTGTTGTATTTTTCTCTCTAGTCTCAACCTCTGGTAACAGATTTTTAGATAATAAATAATAGATATTTAATGTTTGATGAGTGAACCCTGTTTGTTTCCCATCATCACATTCTGTCGGTTTACCTTTCAAGTGTCTTATCAGATCTGTTTCTTACTGTCTATCCTCATTTTCTTGGTACTAATCCTCTGTCATCCCTCACTAGGATCTGGGTCTTTTAAATGGATTTTTTTTAAAAAGTGGAACTCTAAAATGTCAGTGTTAAACCCTAATTATATAAAGACAGCCATTAGGGGTTGGGTTCAGCAGTACTAATAAGAGATCTCACTTAAATGCTTCAGATACATTCTTTTCCTCATACAATGATTATATGAGAGCTAGATGGTTTCTGGAATTGGTGGTTTGAGTGTAGCAGAGTCAAGGTGTCTGAAGTTTTCTTGGCTTTTACCTCATGGGGAAAAAGAATGATGCTGAATTTAGATTTTAAGCAGGACATAGAATATAGTTTTTTAAGTGTAGGGCAACTTAGTTTGTTTGAATTTAATAAATTAATGATGATTTAAGATAGGAAGGGGAATATAAAAGGAGAGGAGTGTAAAGAAGAATTTCACCAGTTTGTAGGAGTATGACTGGACCAAAGTCAAAAGATCTGCTAGGAGCAGAAAAGATGGCTAAATCTGGGAGAAATTATAGAGTAAGTAGATAACTGGTTTGAAAATGAATATAAGGAGGGGAAGAAAGTTATTAAGGAGACAGATGACTACCTTCCAGCTGCTAGGGGTATTAAACTGGCAGGATGGTGGTACAGTTGGTTGATGAGGGGGAAACAAATGGTTTGGAAGTTCAACAAGGGGTTATTAATACTCATGTTGGAGCAGATCACAGTCTGAATTGAAAATGGCCAGAATGGCTAAAATGGCCATTGGTAGTTTTTTTCAGAATGGTAGTAAACATAGAAGGGGAAAATTCTTCAAAGCCTTTCTTGAACTCTGAAACATGGAGTCATAACCAAGTATTTTGGACTTATTTGTGGCATTTAAGGGAGTTTATGAAAGGACTTATAGCTTATTAGAGTGCTAAGTGACATTAGTGTGAACTTTTTAATAGTTGGGAACATTTTGATCCCCTAATCCATCCTTGGTGCCTTTACTTAATGCTATTCTAAAATAGGATAATTTTATTAAATATTCAGCAACAAAACATACTTCATATTTAATTTGAAATCACATGTTACAAATTTGAACACCTTTCATGTATTTTGAGTGTTCTATTAAATAAGCTAATAACCCTTTTTTTTAAGGTACAGCAGGGAAGAACTGGAAATTCAGAGAAGGAAGCAGCGCTTCCATCTACAAAAGCGGAGTTTACTTCTCCTCCTTCTTTGTTCAAGACTGGACTCCCACCAAGCAGGTTAGTTAGACAATTATAACTCCATTTATTGAAGGCATTGGTATCTTCATCTTGTATTAGAGCTATAAAGTATAAGTGCTGAATGTTCTGCCAAAAAACTGGGACATTCTATGTTGTTTTAGTACAAAATGAATTCCCTGAAAAATTCTTCTGGGTGCCTTCCATTTAAAAAAAAATAATCTAGGTAAGCAATAAATGAAGCATGGTATATAGTTACATGTATATTAAAAAGATAGTCTTACACATAGGAGAGATGGCAGTAACAATGGTCTTGCTGTTTTCTGTGCTCATTATTATTCATAAATAAAGAATTATTGGGACTTTCTAAGTCTAGATCTATTGGCCTAAATGTGTTTTACTAATTTTAGTCAAAGAGATTGTAAAAATTTCAGCCTGGGCAGTCTTTCTGATTAAAACCATTTTCTTTTCTTTCTTTGGTTTGTTTTGATAATACCTAACTTTGAATTTCACAAGATGGCAATTGTAAGAGGCAGATGTGCTGGCTAATGGTTAACCTGTTGCCAGGAAAATGGTAAAGGGTAAGCTAAAATAGGGAAATATGATCTTAGTTTAGTTTTGAGTTAGATAAAGATGACTTAAGTCAGTTATTTCTTTGGGCTTGAAACAACTGAGTAACCCAACTGTTAACTAGTTCTGAGTCCTATCATTTACCTTTTGTGGTACTTAAGTTTACTTTACAGTTTTCTGGTTTTGTTATTCTGTAATTTTGAATTGCTATAAGAGATTATATTTCATAATATGCAAATGCAGGAAGAGATGGTATGGGAAAATGTGGTTTAGCTCTAAGATAAAGGTTCTTGAAACTTTCAGCCAAAATTAAATGTCACAAAGCCAACTTGGATTTTGACTGTCTCTTCTCCTCCTAACAATTACTAGTCATGGACATATCCAAATTTTATTTAAACTAAATGAAATCTCATCAAATGTTTGGCTAAGAAGTTATGATAGCTGAGGAGTACCAATCCTTTTAATATGTAGTCTTTTTTTTTTTCATATTTTAAAAGAGGTTACTTTTATTCATTTAGTTTATTGTGTTCTGCAGTATAGAATGATGTGACGATCTTTGACTCTGGTGCCAGACTTCTAGGGTTTGAATTCTGCCTCTATTACTTACTAGCTCTGTGTCCTTGAGCATATCCCCTAATCTTATTCTTTCATTTCCTGATCTGTAAAATGTAGTAATAATTAATAATAATAACCTATCTCTGGCAGAGTAGTTATGTATATTAAATGATTCAATTTATGTGATGTTTTTAGAACAGTGGTATGCACATAGGTAGTACTCTATAGATGTTTGCTAAGTAAGCTATTTAAAAATCAGTAGCAGGTTTTCTGTTATTTTGCCTGCCCCCTCCTTATTAAAAACAAAAAACAAACCCCAAAAAACCTTGGGCCAGATTATGTAGGGCATTGTACCATTAGAAGTGCTTTGGCTTTTCCTGTTAGTGAAATAAAAAGGATGTTAGCGACAGAGTTTGTGCAGAGGAATGAAATAATCTACTGTAGGGTTTTTGTTTTTGTTTTTTAAGATTTTACTTATTTGAGAGAGAATAAGAGAGAGAAAGAGCACCAGCAGGGGAAGGGTCAGAGGGAAGCAGATTGCCCCACTTAGCAGGGAACCTGACTCGGGGCTCAATCCCAGGACCCTGGGATCACGACCTGATCTGAAGGCAGACGCTTAACCGATGGTTGAGTGTCGCTTGAGCGACCCAGGTACCCCTTACTGTAGGTTTTTAAAGTCTTAATTGCTTTATTAAAAAGATCAGACTACAGAGAGTTTAGGCGTAGAAACTAGGAGGCCAGTTAGGAGGTTGTAACAGTTATCTAGGTAAGAGATAACTTGGGCCAGAGTGGTTGTGGTGCAGATGGTGAAGATCATTTACATCTGAGATGGAAGAGACAGTAGGAGGAAGGAGGGCTTTTCAGAGGGAGACCAAGAATTCAGTTTAGGACATAATAAAATTGAGATGTCTGTTGGAGAATTTGCATAGGAAGGGATATAGGGATCTGGAGTCAAGGGGAAAGATACGGGCTGGGGATAGAAATTTCGGAACAGTTGGTGTTTTAATTAGTATTTAAGTGAAGTTGTGAAACTGAATTAGAATGTATTGATAGAGAAGTGGTAAGGACAGAGCCCTGGGGTGCTTCTTTCCAGGTAAGAAAAGAAGGTGGAGGAGATCCATAGAGAAGAATGACTACTGGCATAGGAAGAACACCCATTGTATGTCTTGAAAAATAATGTATTTCAAAGTAAAGTAGAGAATTAATTACCAAATAATACTGATTGGCCAAGAAGAAGGGGACTGAGAATGACTTTTAGATTTTATTTTAGTGATTTCTACCCTCAGCATGGGGTTTGAACTTATAACCCCAAGATCAAGAGTCCTATGGTCCACTGACTGAGTCAGCCAGGTGCCCCGACTTTTTTTAGATTTTAAAACACAAAGGTTGCTGGTGGTCCTGACCAGGATCATTTTTAGTGGCATAAGGTGAAGTTTGAATAAAAGGACTTTTTGGAATGGATTCAAGAGAGAATGGAAGGAGAGGAATTATTATTTTTTAAGATTTTATTTATTTAATCATGAGAGAGAGAGAAAGAGAGGCAGAGACATTGGCAGAGGGAGAAACAAGCTCCCCACAAGGAGCCCAATGTGAGACTCGATCCCAGGTCCCGGGATCAAGACCTAAGCTGAAGGCAGATGCTCAACCGCTGAGCCATCCAGGCGTCCCTGGAATGAGAATGAGAAAATATGGGCAATTCTTTTTTTTTTTTTAAGATTTTATTTATTTATTTATTTATTTATTCATTCATTCATTCATTCATGCATTCATTCATTCATGAATGACACGTAGAGAAAGGCAGAGACACAGGCAGAGGGAGAAGCAGGCTCCACGCAGGGAGCCTGACGCAGGACTCGATCCCAGCACTCTAGGATCACGCCCTGGGCCAAAGGCAGGTGCTAAACCGCTGAGCCACCCAGGGATCCCCAACTTTTTTGATGAATTTTTTTGAGAGGGCAAAGAAACAGAACAGTATTAAGGCAAATGAAGAATCGGAATAATTTTTTTCTAAAATGATAGAAATTATAGCATGTTTGTATACCTAGAATGAGTTACTAGAGGGAATATTTTTTTTTAAGATTTTTTTAAATTTTTTATTTATTTATGATAGTCACAGAGAGAGAGAGAGAGAGAGGCAGAGACATAGGCAGAGGGAGAAGCAGGCTCCATGCACCGGGAGCCCGACGTGGGATTCGATCCCGGGTCTCCAGGATCGCGCCCTGGGCCAAAGGCAGGCGCTAAACCACTGCACCACCCAGGGATCCCCTAGAGGGAATATTGATGATACAAGAAGGGACAGTTGTAAGAGCAATGTCCTTAAGAAAGTTAGGATGTGATATGCAAGAAGAGGGTTAGCCTTAAAAAGGAGATGGACAGTTTACTCATCCGAACAGGAGAGAAGGCAGGATGCCGTGAAGTGAGTTGGATAAGATAGTATTGATGGGAACAACTGAAAGCTCTCTCCTGACAGCTTCAGTTTTTCCCAGCAGCACAGGATGCAGACTTAACCTGATGAATGTGAGGATGTGTGGAAGTGGGTGTTGAATGTTGGAAAAGAGAAATTCTGAAATAGTCATTTAGAGGTGTACGAATAAACTAGGGGAAAGAAGTAGGATTGCTAGATACTACCTGGAGGGAAACTTGCCATCTAGAGAAGGCTTTTTTCCAAGATGAGAGAAATTACAACATTTTTATATGTTGATAGTAATGAATTAGTAGAATGAAAAATTCACACAAGGAGAGAGAGAGAGTACATTTCCAAATTTTTTTGAGGTTAATGGCTATGGTTGTGTGTCTCTTGTCCTTGTCAGGTGTTGGTATGTTCGTAAAGATTAGCTAGAGTTGGATTTAACAGGGGTTGCAGTTATACCAGGCAAATATGACAAAGGGACAAGGAAGGGGAGAGAGGATCCCTAAAGTTATTATAATGATGGATGTCCATGGATCGAAGGAGACCTGGAGAGTAGTGGCAGCTAGGGACAGTAAAAAGGAGGTAAAATAATGATAGAAAAGTTAATGGATCTATCACTACTACCAAAAACGTGGATAATTGCCCCCATAACCTATAGAAACATTCCCAACATATTAAAACTATCACTTTTTGATATGAAGAACAGTACCCATTGCTCATTAGGAAAGCTTGTTTTCTGGGTTCATCTTGATCAAAAGCGTACTTTTGTTCATTGTGAAGTAGTCCCTAAATAAATGTTTGTGTTTTTTGTTATAGTCTTTGTATTTATGGAGATTAGAGAGACATGTTTGAAAGGAAAATTTTATGGACTTTAGGGAGAAGATAGGAATGTCACTTAGGACATGGTAGAGATGACACAACAAATAGTAATGAATTGTACTACTGACTTAACCACCGTATTTCCTTTGTTAAAAATCTTAGATTGCCTTATTGAAGTGTGGATGACTGTTGGTATGTTTGCATAGAAAGTTTTTTAATGATTCTTTGTACTTAATTGGTAGAAATGCTAGGTTTCTAACTTTCTGTATTGCCCAGCAAAATGGCACACTTAAGTAAAATGTTAATATTTAATATATCAGAATGTTTTGCTTAATCTCTAAAAGTTGTCATATTAGGTCAAGAACATACAGCTTGATAAACTTTGACAAGCTGAACACTCATGGACTCATGTATTATTCCTCCATATTTACCAATTATTAGCATTTGGCCATATTTGCTTTATAATTTCCCAAAAATATTTTCCTTTGCGAGCCATTTATTAATTGTAAACATCCTGTCTTCAACCTCTAAATACTTCAGCATGTAAGAACAAGAACTTTCTGTTATGTAATCACAGGGCACAGTTATCAGACTGATAAAATCTAATAATGAGCCAGTATGTTAATAAACAAGCCATAAATTTAGCTAATTATTTCAATAATGTCTTTCATGGCAGTTCTTTTCCTTGATTTAGGATCCAGTCCAAAAAAAAAAAAAAAAAGGATCCAGTCCAGGATCATCCATTATAATTAACTCCTTTATCTCTTTATTCTTTAATCTGAGAGTTTCTCAGACATTCTTTGTATTTATTGACTCTGCATTTTGATGAGTATAGTCCAGTACTTTTGTAAATCATCCTCAATCTGAGTTTGCCTGATGTTTCCTCTTGATCAGATTCAGGTTTTGCTTTTTAGGCAGGAAACTGCAGAAGTGATGTTGTGTCCTCAGTGCATCAGCCTGGAGGTGTAGATGATATCATTTTGCCCCATGGTTAGCGATGATAACTTTAATGGTTTAGTTGTAATGGTGTTCTTTGGGTTTTGTACTGCAAAGTTACTATTTTAACTTTGTATTTAGTAAATCTTCGAGGTAACTGTAAATATCCTAATTCTTTTTAAACTTCCAGGGAATTTTAGTATCCATTGATGATTTTTACTTTTTCCCATTACTATTATAATAGCTGTAAAATAGTGATTATCTAATTCTGTTACTTTTCTTACATTAATTTGTTGGTATTCTTCTTTAAAAATGAGCTTTCTCATCTCTTCCACTTATTATCAACTAGACTCATTAATTTTTGTTTTATGTGTGTGTTTGTGGCTTATAAATATGGTTTATTTGTATATGTAGTGTATATAAACTATATATATAACTTACATATACCGTAATTCATATTGATGTTCAAATTGTTCCAGATTTGCCCTATGGCAGCCTCTTCAGAGTGGCTCCTGTGACCTTTTGATTTGTTTCCATCATTTTTTTTGGAGGATTTTACTTTCTAGCTTTACCAGATGTTCCAGGCCTATCTTATGCTTTTTCTGCCCCTCCCTGGAAACAACCATTTCTTAAAAGCGCCTTGGTGCCTTTTAGTGGGAAATGATTAGAAGCCAAGATCTTGGCACCAGTTATTTTCATTGCTGTTGGAGTGTCGTGGTATTTAGGCTTTTTCAGCACCTGGCACTTGGAGAAAACAAAACAATTTCAATATGAAATTGCCTTATGTATAATTTTAATCATGCAGTCATCCATGTTTCTTTCACTTCACATTTGACACCACAGGTTTCTACTTCCTTTCTTTTTTCCATATTACATCTCCATCTCACTGCATTGAGAATCTGGTTCCCAAAAACTTCAGTGTTTGTACTTACTTGCTTAATCCTAAATACACATAGAATAGATTAGGACTTCACCTACCATTTTGAAAACCAAACCTATTAAGTAGAATTCAAGATTTCTTTGAAATTCCTTTTTTCTTTTTCTAGGCTGAGGGTATATAGTCAAAATATTCAGCTTTCTTCAGAGTGATTATATTAATCATTTAATCATTTAAAGTATAATTGTTCCATTGTTTCTGTTTGTATTCAGTATTAGCTTTTCTTTTTCCTCCATGTTTATTGACTTATTCTTTGCGTATATAAAACATTTAACAGAGTTCCAAGTATACTCAGATTTGTCATCCTTTCCCCTATTTCTTTCACTTTTTAATAACTGACTACATTTTATCTAGTTTCTGGTTTATTCTTCCTGTTTCTTTTTACATAAATAAGCAGATACATAACATACATGTTTTTCCTATAGAAAATTTACATATTGAAAGTGTGTTCTTATTAGTCCTTTAAGGGACTGGCAAGAGTGTAAATAATAGCTGAACATCTTATGGAGTGTGTCACTGTGGTTAAAATTAACTTTCTTTTGAAATTTATTTTGAAAGTTATTTTGAAAGGGAATTTTTATTAAATGTAAATGTATAAATGTATTTATAGTAGGCTTTTATAAAACACATCAGAGTGTTAACTGTTAGCTGGTATACTACTTGTACCTATTGAAGAATATAAGGAAAGGAATACCAAAGTTTTGAATAAGGTTTTTTGAAGCCACAGAAGTTAATATTATTCATTAAAGCACATAAATTTATTTCTTAATGATATATTATAACCTGATATGCCCTTGGTTCTTATTTCTTGCATTTTGACATCATATTATTTTGAAAAATTTCTAAAAATTTTCTAGAGTTAATAAAATGTTGATAACACATTTATATTTAAATACCTACTAGCAGTTACAGTACCACAGAGACTTGAAGAGAATGATATAATAGGAACATGCTAAAGGACTTTAGAAAAAGCATGTCAAAGAAAAAGAAAAAGACAGAACAAGGGGGGTCAGAGACAACAATATATAAGAAAAAACATAGAAAATTTATCTCACCAGAAACAGCACCTCTTCTCAGTCTCAGACAAGTACTGCCTCCAGAAAAGCCAATTCCAGCGTTGGGAAGTGGCAGGACCGGTATGGGAGGGCCGAATCACCTGACCTAAGGTAAGGCTGTTTTTAAACATTGGCTACTCCCTGATGTTTAGATCATCAGTGTTGTTTTGTCTAGTAATAAGATAAAATTTTGATTAGACTGTACCATATTTTTACCCCCTCAATTATGCTTTTTCATTACAGAAATTGAGGGTTTTAAAAATCATGAGTCAGGCCCTGTCACCTTACACCTTGCCTCTCATCTCTCTGGCTTTTTATACTACGCTATAAATTGCATGGAACCATGCTAATGGGACCTCAAT
Source organism: Nyctereutes procyonoides (assembly GCF_905146905.1). Taxonomy (NCBI): domain Eukaryota; kingdom Metazoa; phylum Chordata; class Mammalia; order Carnivora; family Canidae; genus Nyctereutes; species Nyctereutes procyonoides. The sequence continues at coordinate 8,781,938 of NW_026575021.1, read as the reverse complement.
AAACTTTTTTTTCTCCCCACTGCTGCAGGTTTAATTCTTCTTTCTTATATCACACCCTGTTAAATCCCTGGGTGTGTTTCTGACTATTTGTTGAATAAGATTTAGCCTTCTGAGCTAATATTTAGAACCTGTAAAATTGAAGTGCACTCAGTCTTTCCAAACTGCAGTGCAAAAAGCAGCCATTTCATTGAGTCTACCAGTTGTTTTAGGAAGTATCATGTCCCTTATTGTTAGTATGCTTTTACTCCTGATTCCCCTCTGTAGAATTCTGGTTTGTGTTCTAAATCATGACATAGCATGCAGCCTTGATGGGTACTATATACTCTCTGAGCCTGTAACATGGTAATAATAATTTTTACCTCAAGGGATGTAGTGAGAAGCAAATATGTTAGATATGACAGTGCATTGCCAATAGTAATCTGTCTGAGCAGTTAACAGTTTGCTTGACTGAGAAATACAGACTTAGATACCTCCCTAATTTATCATTTAAAGTTTTAAACAGTGATGGTATGGGGGTGGTATTTTGTTTGTGTTTGTTGTTACAGCATTTTAAGTTTTCTTCCTGGGCAGGTTGATGCTATATTAATGTGCTTTTAAATATTTTCATTTGTAAACTTTGAAATATGTCATTTATGATCGTATATCTCTGATCATAACAACTAAAAGAGAAGCAAAGGGAGGAAACACTACCAGTTTTATTTTCTTAGGTTTCCTTTTCTTCGAGGTCTTCATTATATATTCTCCATGAATAGTAAGAATTTCTAGTCAGCTTGGCTTTGATAGGCTCTCTTGTTAGGAGAGAATAAGCTTAGTCATTCTCAAAAGTGACTATTCATCTGAAAGTCAAAAATATTTTGACCTTTTAAATAATATCCAAACTATAAGTATAGTAATTGATGCAGATAGAAATATATTATCTAGATTCTTAGAATAGTCTTAGTTGCATGGGTTGCTTTAATGAAAATTTGCATATCTTTTTATTTTAAAAGTGTACCCATTGACATTTTTCATAGTATTACATGATATTGATCTTTTTAAAACTAGAATTCTTGAAGAACCAGTAAAAATTTCAAGTATTTGAAATGTTAGATCTGATAAGTCTGGAGTGGAGTCTTTGAAGCTTTTCACATTTAATATTTCCACGAAACCCCAAAGTTTAACAGGAGTGCTAATAATACAATTTCTATATAATAATTAATTTGGTTATTGTAGCATACAGTGCCTAGAGAAACTCTTAGATTTATATTTAACATGGCCAGCAATCTGGACAGCCTGTTTACTGATCCCAAAAAGGCCAGATGATAAGAGCTTTCATTTTCGTTGTTCTGTTGTTGAAATGAATCAGTATAGCCAGCTTTGTAGATAAAGAATAACTACTTTCTTCAAGCAGTCATTCCATAAATACTGGATATGGACATTAGGTTTGGTTTTGTGCTTGTGTGAATTTAAGATAGTTCTCTAAAATCTCTGGGCTTCTGTTTCTACATTTTTTTTTTTTTAAGGATTTGTATTAATTTATTTGGTGGTGGCGGGGAAGCGGGAGATGTGAAAATCAGACTCTCCACCGAGCAGGGAACCTGACTCAGGCTCCATCGCAGGACCTATAGGAATAATGACCTGGGCTGAGGGGAGATGCTTAACTGACTGAGCCACTTAGGCACCCGTTTGTGCATTTTTAAGATGACAGGACTGGATTGTGTTGTCAGGAAGGCCTTTTTTTTTTTTTTTTTTAAAGATGTTATTTATTTATTCATGAGAGACATGGCGAGAGGAGCAGAGACATAGGCAGAGGGAGAAGCAGGCTTCTCGCGGGAAGCCTGATGCGGGACTCATTCCCGGACCCTGGGATTATGCCCTGAGCCAAAGGCAGATGATCTACCGCTGAGCCACCCAGGCATCCAGGAAGACCTTTTGAATCTTGAAATTATTTTCTGGCTAGTCTCTGGTTTGTGTGGAAAAGGAGATCTGAGAAAGTAGGAAATATGCCAAATTTATGACTAATTAAGAGGCAAAGTCAGGCCTAGAATTCCTGGTTTTCTGCCTTTTAGTACCAGCAGTTAAGGCAGGTTGATTTTCATAAGCAAAGGCATAGGAATACTTAGATCACTTATTTGTAATGCAATATGAAACTATATATGTTTCTTTTCTTATTTCAATACCTGGAACTCCTTCTTCTTAAATCAGTCATTTAGCAGAATTTTTTAATAGTTGTCCCTTTGATTTAATAGTTTGTTTCTTGAAGTAATATAACTAGTTTATAGAGAAAATATTATTTCTTGTAACTGAAAATAATACATCTCAGTGTTTATACTGTTACTCCCCCACCCCCAAAAAAGATGCATTGGGAACACAGAATACTCCTATTCTGACTTTGTGATTAGTCTCACAGAATGTAGGTAGTAAGAAATATGACACTATTTTCAGTATGTATTTTGTGCTTTTGAAAGTTCAAAAGAAACTCTAGATAAAAGCTCTTGTTCTCCTTTGGAATATATGTATATATGCGCACACATACAGCATATAAGTTTATAACTTACACATAAAAAATGAGATGCTAACTCTTATAATTAAGGTAACTGAGAAATGTAGGGTTTTTTTTGAAACATGGCTTAGATCTCTTTGTAAAGAGCAATTAAACAGTGGTTGCAATCCGTTTTACATGTTACTGTGTTTGGAGACTCAGACTTTTATCTCGTGTGTTCCAGTTCATTTATATAAAACCGTATTGTTCCACCTTTGATTCACAGTACTCTTCAAGCTATATATGTATGTAAGAAGGACATTTTATTGGTACGAGTTTGTTTTATGAATTTTGTGACACTTTACTAAGCCAATTAGTAAGAAGAATGAAGCAGTTTTAATGAACACAGAAAATTGAAATTGGCAGTATGGATGATTGCTGTTATCGTCTCCTAATGTCCAGTTTATTTGTATGTTTTGTTTCTATTTATATCAAATGCTGGTAGATAGTTTCAAATTCTAGGTTATCTTATTAAGCTTATTTTTAATATTAATAATGCTTTTTAATTGATTCAGACTCTTGAAAGAAGAATAGTAAAATTCTTAATGTTGAATCACCAAAATATTTAAACCTGCTTGCATTTCTTTTAACAGACAAACATAAAACTTAAAATAAAACTGGATGTTAAGTGGACATTCAATCCAAGATCTCTTCATTTGTTCTTGCACTAGTTATTTTATGTCTTGATGAAATAATATATTCAAAAGATGTACCTGTACCTTCATGACATTTGATAGAGCACTATGAATGCTTGCTGTATTATGTAGCTTATAAGATTTTATGTGATTGGACATATGAAGGCCTTTATTTTAAAAGATTGCCTGTAGAATGATATCTTTTCCTATATTTAAAAAATGAAATTAAACATAAGTATAGCATGTAAACCTTCATTTCAAGCTCTGTGCAAAAGTGAGTAAATTTGAACACAATTCTTAATGAACAGTTATGTTCTCTACTGAGTCAAAGTTTAGCATAGTCCACCTTTAAGCCTTCAAAGGTTTTTTGTTTTTAAGATAGCTTAAAGAAGTAACAACATTGTAAAAATTCAGGCCCCAGAAAATTAGCATGGAAAAAAAGTAGACTTTGGTGTTAATCATACCTGAGCCTGAATCTGGGTACTGGCACCTTATTTCACAAAAAAGCCTTTTCCATATCTGTGAAAATGAAACGAATTGGACTTCACGCCAAGTATTTGTGGGTTAAATGGCTTCTAAGCCTGCAGAAGCACCTTCTGCAGAGCACCTAGTCAGTGTTAGTTCCCTTTGGATCTCTGCTTTTTAGCTGTAGTACTGATAGACAATAAATTAGATGCTCTGAAAACAGTTTTAAATTCTGTGATTTTTATTTTGGACATTTTTTTCAAGACAAGTTTTGATTAATCTTCACTTGGAAAATAGAATATATTAAGCTTTCTATATAAACTATACATTGTAGAGAAAATTCTTGTGCTTATGAAAGTAAAAGTATAGAGGCAGTACAGTGTGACTCCACAAAATTCAAAATATGAATATAAAAATATGTATGCAATGAATTATAGCATTGCCTTGGTAGATATGACTTTATTAAGTAATAGGAAGTTATGTATTAATTTTTATCATTAATGTAATTGATTTCTGAAATAAAATACAATGCAAGTGTCTTCCTTGGGCATGCCTTTAGTTGTAGTCCTCAGCTTTGGTCGTGTATTGGAATTACCTGGGGAGCATCAAAAAATTATAGATGCTTAGGCCCTAGAAACTGAATTAAGTAGTCTGGTGTGCACTCTGGGCATTGAGATTCTTAAAAGCTCCCAGATGATTCTGATGTGTAAGAAGCATTGAGAACCACTGATTGAGAGATCGGATTCTGGCTTGGCATGAAGATTATTAATTGACTATTAATCGAATATTTAGTGACCACCTTGGAATCTGAGGTAAACTGTGATAGATTTAGTAGGATGGAAACTGACATTTGCATAGCATTTTTATAACCTCATAGAGCTCTTTGTGTCTCAATTTATATTTTCTTCTTTAAAAGCCTTTTTTGTTGGTAGCCAGTACCAAAGGTCTATCATGCTTTTTCTGTTGCAAACAGATTGGTAGGTAGTATATTTGCTGAATTGGAAATTGGAATCATGCACATTATTTTCCTTATGTATTTTCTGTGCTCATGTTTTTCCTCCATTTGAAATGTTCTCCATCTCCATCCTCTGTGGCTAAATCCATTCTTTGTCTTTCAAGGCTTATCTTTCCTAAAGTAGCTTAAAAGATGTGATACCAATTTCCATGCAGAATTGTTACAGGCATCTATTTTAGGTGTATGATCTGAGTTAGACAGTGATACTAGTGCCTCTGCTTAACTTGGGAATACTTAATAGACACATCTAGGTTTTTTCCCTAGAGAATGAATCCTTGAACTGTTGCTGCACAGTTCTCACTAGAAGCTCTGTTGTGAGAAAATACACTCATAGACTTGTTCAAGGATATGTGATTCATTCATCTTTTAGAATAGTGGTTCTGAACATTAAAGCAGTAACCTCTTTGAAAATTTGCTGCAAACTATAGATTCTTATGCCTCAAAAATACATTTATGCACATGCATATATTTATTTATTTATTTTTATTTTTTTAATTTTTTTTTCAATTTATTTATTTATGATAGTCACAGAGAGAGAGAGGCAGAGACACAGGCAGAGGGAGAAGCAGGCTCCATGCACCGGGAGCCCGATGTGGGATTCGATCCCAGGTCTCCAGGATCGTGCCCTGGGCCAAAGGCAGGCGCCAAACCGCTGCGCCACCCAGGGATCCCACACATGCATATATTTAAATTCAGGTACCTCCTGATCCCTCAGTAGCCTGTGTATGCTAGTTAAGGATTCTTGCTCAGAATTATATAGTTCAATCCTTAGATCAAGTCTGTATCAACAGGGCTATGTACTCAAACCACATCGTTTTGCTCTACCTGATTAAATTGCTTTTATTGAATTGCATATTATGCTTCATTTGGTATTGAACATTTTGAGAAATAGTTCTGTGAAATTCGCTTACATTTTCATTTTAGTAATATTGGAGACTTTGTCCCTATTTCAGTGTTTTTCACAGCATGAGATTTCAGTCCATTAGAGGGGTGTGAAATCAGTTTCATAGTCTCAACCACCAAATATTTCTTGGTTTTGTATTATTTTGCCTTTTTTATATATGATTATTTAATACTAATAATTCATGTTTGATTTTAATGTTACTCTTTATAATAAATGTAAGTATTGTTTCATGAAACTTCTAGTTTTTTATATGTGTGTACTGGATTGCTGTGCAAAATGTGTTTCTTAAATAACTATTTTAGGATCAAAAATACTGAAAACTACTGTACTCCCATGTCTTCTCTTAACGTGGACCCAGGAGAAATTTTTTTCTCTTTATTTTTATCTGTAAAATAGAAATAATAGTTGCTACTTCATAGGGTTATTATGAAAAGAAAATGCATATAAAGGTGCTTAGAATAGTGCTTTTGGCACATAGTAGGTACTCACTAGTAGTATTACCAGGAAATGCTGTCTTTAGAACTAACGTTTTATTTTGATATTACATCAAAAGACTTTTCTTATTAATGTCCTTTATTTTGACTGTTAAAAAATGAAAAGCTCAGATAATTGGTGACAAAGATTAATAGCTAATTCCTTGTCTTCATTTGGCCCTAATTTTGCCACTCTTAAAGTTTTTGTTGTATCTTTATAAGCAGCCTACATCAGAATCACCAAAATGTGTCAATTGAATTCCATTATAATTTCAGAGATATTTTCATATTCATGAAAGGTAGAAGCTTTTGTGAACATCCACTACCTGCATTACGATATCTGTCATGGTTAGTTTCTGTCTCTCTCCAGCTTTTTACTGTATAATTGAGTCCAATATAGAGAATCTTGATAGCTACATCTGCCTTACTGAACCAATGTGTAAGTAAGCCCAGTTAAACTTGTGCAGTTGGAAACTCAAGTTACAGTAGATCCCCATAGTGAAGCTCTATTAGATCTTTTTATGCCCTGAAATAAAAAGTGATTTGTTAAAAATTTTCACAAAAATGTGCTTCAGCATCATTTTTTTGTAATGTGACATCAGAATAACTGGATTGTTAATTATCTCTGCTAAATATTATGTATTTTTTGTTACTTTGGTATATGTTTATATATCTGTCAAAAATATTTGTACAAAATGATAAACTTCACATACCTGATTAAGGTAAATCCGTTTGTGTAGTAAATATCCTTGGACAAAGAGGTATTATTATTGTAGAAATGTAAGAAATTGCAGTTTTTTGGATTTCCTCTACTGATGTTAAGGCTGATTTTCCATGTGTGTATTTTTAGAAGCTTTTGAATCTTCAGTGATTAATCCATTTAAAGTTGAAAAATTAGATTTCTCTGACTATATTTAAGATAAACTTTAGGGAATGAGTACTCTCATATGTCTCAGAATTTTTGAAAGCAGTCTTTAGAAATCCATAGGATATAGACATTTTTCCTTTAGGACATGGACATTAGAGTGTTAGATCTAGATTTAAGTTTTGCTACTTTAACAATTTGGAGAAATTGAAAATCCAGATAAATTTGTGAGAATTTGTACTTAAGCAGAATAAATATTAAAAGTTGGAGGAGGGAGAATGTGGCAATAGAAAAAAGTGGAAAAGGAAATAGTAGAGGTTAAGATTTTTACAATGAAGCCTTGGTAGCAATAAAAGATGAGGGAAATTCTGGCATCAAGATATACACCTATATCTGTTAGGATGTTGGAATCTGAGTTGTATATAGCTATCAGTGGGATGATGGCATTTGCTTTGATATGAAGTTATAGTTTTGTAATTGTTCTAAGTTTTAGGGGAAAATAGCAATATTTATTTTTTATGTCTGAGTTATTTGGATTTTTCTCATGTGTGAATGTTAGGATAGTTTCCAGCAATATGAAGCTATTTAATTCATCACTTTTGCTCTTTGAGTTTGTGAGGAAATCGGGGAAGTCAATGACCTGAGCATAAAATCAGAAAAGCTTGAACTTAAAAAAAAAAAAAATTCTATTGGAGTTATATAGAGCACAAGTCTAAAAGTGGGCAAGATAAGTAGGAATGGACTATGTAATTGAAGACATTTCAGATCCCACTATGCATTTTTTACAGAGCCATCTTTATTTTTTTGTGAGCATAAAATTATTTATGGGGCTTCTCAAGGTTCACTTGAGGCAGACTTTCACCAATTTTTGATTTTCAGAATCAAAAGCCAGTTATCTTGCTAGGAGGCATAATAGCTCAAGGGAAAGGGTCTGTAGGCTTTGGAATCAGACTGAAGTTTGAAAGTTAGTTTTGCCATTTAATTATTACTGTTGCTAGTGACACCACTATGAGCCCTAGCCTTAATACCTCTAACAAGCATACGGTAATTTGTTAAGGGAAGGCTTGTGGTTGTGAGGTTTAGGTATAATGTGTAAACATTCAACAAATGGTAGTTGTTATTAGTTGTTTTAGGAGCCTAACTGTGATGACTGTGGAAAGATCCATGGTACTCTGTAGTGTTTTGCTTCTCTAAAATTGTTAAAGACAGGATTGTTTAGAGAACTAAAGTAGAGATGAAGAGACATTCATCTAATTTGCATCCATTTTTCATTGCCTTTTCTTTCAACTGACTTTTCTATCTTGTTAAGCATATCTGCTTTAATAAAATCCTCAACTACTAGCTGGCTTTTAACATTTTTTGAAATGTAACTTACTATCTTCTCCTCATTAAATTTGCAGCATTATTTTGTGGTAGACTTTTTCCATCTACTCATATACTTAAACTTTAATGGATTATAAATACAACTGGAGTGGGGCAGGCGTTTAAATATTTAAAATTTTCTATTTAAAGGCAAGTTATCAGAAATGGAAAATTGGATCCCATTTTATACTTTCTAATTCTTGGAATAAATCACTAAGAAAAATGCAGTGTGTATCAAAATGAACATTCTTTCTTTTCAAGTCTTTTGGGGGAATTTTGTAAGTTTCTGTAATAGATCTATAACATGTTTTACAATTATAGCAGCCAAAAATTTTTATTTCCATTTGCTTAGCATTTGTTACCTGATTCAATTCCACAAAGATAAATTTAGTTGGAGACTATTAAAAAACAGGAGATCTAAAAGAAAACCTATAAAAATACTTAAATTTAACTTGACCATCATTAGGTACGTTTGTTCCAGCTTACTAATAAAGCTTAGCTTTTATGACAGTACAAAGTAGTAAGATCTAACTAACTTAGTGAATTTTTTTTTCAATGTGTGTTGTGATCTGGTTTTATTTTAAAGTACATGGCAAAAGGTCTTTGATTTCATGTCTCACCTAGTATTTGTGTTATTTTTCAAACATCTAATTAGGTGAAACTGAATTGATTCAATTTCTATGTTACAGGAGATTACCTGGAGCAATTGATGTTATTGGTCAGACTATAACAATTAGTCGAGTTGAAGGAAGGCGACGGGCAAATGAAAACAGCAACATACAGGTTTCCTATTTTAAAATTATTAATTTTTAAGCTGAAGGATTATATCTATGTTCTAACTTAATGTATTAATATACATTTATAGTACTATGCTATATGTTAGGTACTTTAGGTTGCTACAAAGAAGATTTAAAATATGGAATTAATCACCCTTTTATTACAAAGGCTATTTCATTTAGAATTTATTATCTTTGGATCTTTTTTAGTAAGATTTCTTTTCCTTTGCTGTAAAAAATAACATGTAGGTTACTTGGACCAAAAAAAGGGAAAGATACGGGAAAAGTGTAAAGAAGAAAATAAAACCACCAATAATTCTAGCATCTGAAGATAACCACTCTTAACACTCTGATACATCTCTTCCTTGTCACCAGACAAGATTAGGATATACTGTTATAATTATTTTTTGTGTATCCCTTTTTTTAAAAAAATATTATTTTCATTTTCTATATTCTTTTTTTTTTTTTTTTAAGATTTTATTTATTTATTCATGAGAGACACACAGAGAGAGAGAGGCAGAGACACAGGCAGAGGGAGAAGCGGGCTCCATCCAGAGAGCCCGACATGGGACTCGATCCCAAGTCTCCAGGATATCATGCCCTGGGCCAAAGGCGGCGCTAAACCGCTGAGCCACCCGGGCTGCTCCATTTTCTATATTCTTAAAAATATTTAAATTTATTTCAAATAGTTCATTATATGGATATACCATAATTTAACATGTCATTTTGGAGGAAAGTAGATTTCCCTTTTCTTTTTTCTTTTTAATTTTTTTAAATTTTTATTTATTTATGATAGTCACACACACAGAGAGAGAGAGAGAGAGAGGGGGGCAGAGACATAGGCAGAGGGAGAAGCAGGCTCCATGCACTGGGAGCCCGACGTGGGATTCGATCCCGGGTCTCCAGGATCACGCCCTGGGCCAAAGGCAGGCGCTAAACCGCTGCGCCACCCAGGGATCCCTCCTTTCTTTTCAAGTGAAAGAATGAAAGAGGAGATATTAGTAACTTGGATTCGAGTTAGAACTTTAGTAACTGAGACTTTCGGATATTAACTTGATCATACTGGTTTTTGTTTTACCTTTTCATGAGTACTTTTATTTTAAAAATGTCAAAGTATTTTGAATTTCATTACTTTTAGTAAATTAATCTTTTTAGCCTGAAGAGTAAATCATTTCTAAACTGGAAGATAGCACTCTTTTCTTTTCTTTCCCCCACCATTAAAATGCCATGATTTCTTAAAATGATTCTGTTAGCTACTTTAAAAAATAGCTTATCAGCATAAGCATTACAAAAATTACTGTACTTATAATGTAGGAAAAGTTAATGAAAAGAGGGATTATATGTTTAAGTGATACCCTTTAGCCAACAATGATTTTAGAAGTATAAATTAAACTTACAGCATTATGTTGGATGTTTCTCCTGTTTCCCAGATATGTTTACACATCGGAATCCCTCATGGAGCCTTGACAAAAATCCAGATTTCTCTGTGTGTCTCCTTTAGGTTTGCTGACTGTCCCTTACCTGTTTACACAGATCAGTATTTTGTAAACATGTTTACTTTTCAAGTATAAATCCTTGTTCTTAAAATTACAAGGCTCACATGGAAAAGTTATTTTATATCTGGCTGCTTATTTATTAATGCATGCAACCTGACGATGACAAGCCCTAGTACAGTGAATGTCCATTTCTATTGCCATGTTAATTTCTTAATGCTGGCATTTGTGATTAATGATTACATTGCCTTAATTTGAATACTGTAATTGATTGGGTAACAGATAATACTTCCTACCTTATATTTATAATGTAGTTAATTTAGAAGTACTCTTGTTTAGAATGTTTTTATTATTTCTTACTACATTTTTTTTTCTTACTACATTTTTTTGGTAATGATTCAGTTCATTTTTTCTAGGCTTTATATGGACATCTTAAAAAGTGTGTGTAAATGTATATTCACATCTGTATATATACACAAATATCACACACAGAAAAAACTACTTCTACCTTCTCAAAATATGTATATGTGAATAAAACTTTCTACTTCATTTCTTAAATGAATTTATTGAGTTTTAAATCTTAGAAAAGAACATTTATTCATTTTTTAAATTAACTGTGCTTTAATTTTAGGTCCTTTCTGAAAGATCTGCTACTGAAGTAGACAACAATTTTAGCAAACCACCTCCATTTTTCCCCCCAGGAGCTCCTCCCACCCACCTTCCACCTCCTCCATTTCTTCCACCTCCTCCAACTGTCAGTACTGCTCCACCTCTGATTCCACCACCAGGTAAATAGTAAATAAGACTTTTGATTTTGAAAGAAAAATAACCATGAGTGTTTCTTTTATTTTTAATTCTGATAGTTACAATATATATACTTGAAAATAAAATCTTCATTGATTACACTGTATTAAAATTAGGAAACTTATGTTAAATCTTCAGTAAATTCATAGTGAAACAGATCTATATGTGCTATTAGCATAGCAAAGAGAATATACCAAAATAGAGAATGGACAGATACTAAAACTGTGATGTAAAAGTAGTGATCACTATGGTTGCTAATTGTATACGTATAAATCCATATTGAATTGTAAACCTTGTTAACTGGTTTTGAAAAAAAGTTTTAGAGATACTTTAGAGAATTGGAGTAAAATTCAAAAAATATATCCTATGAAGAGATTGAAGTGAAAATCTCAGTCTGGTCATCTTTGTATACTGGTTTCCTTTTAGGAGACTGCTTCTGGGTGCCAGGTACCTGGTATTTACTTCTTTTAAACAAGACAAAATTAAAGTAAATTTCTATCCTATTTTGAGCCACTTTTGATGATTTATTATTTTATTGATGGCAATAGATAAAATTGACAAATAATCCCCAAATTTTATATTTTCAACCTTATATCCAGTAGTCTTCGTTACTTTATGTCCAATAGCTTCCAGTATTTATTCACCTTAATCATTTTTTAGTGAAACTGACAAGATTGATTCAGGTGATAATTACTTTCTTCCTAGGGAGAGTGCCAGTAGTAAATGATAAAAACTAGCTCCTGGTCCTAATTATAATTGCATGTGTGAGATATGTTAAAATTTGCTTTCTCTTAAAATCAGTTTATACTAAAAGAGCCATGTCCACTCAGTCATTTTAAGAGAGCTGTGCTTGTTTTAAGGTGCCATTTGTAATCAGAATACTGAGGCAAATAAAGGGTCTGAATAGTCCTTCCCTATAGTATTCATCCTTCGTCTCTAAATCTCAGCTGCTGCATTGGCCCTTCAGCCACAATACCTTTGATTCCCTTCCATTGTCACTTGAATCTTGAAAAAGGAAAAGAAAATTATTATGAAAGACGTCTGATTTAGAGATTGGGTTGTCTCAAAAGCAGAGGAAAGAGAAGGCTGGATATGTTGGAGGTGCTTACTCCAGACAACATTATTTCTAAAATTCAATGAATCTCTTGTTCTGGAGTATGAACCATTTCAGAGGTTGTGATAGGACTGGTAACTCTTTGGTCTTTTGTACAATGAGAATTAACTAAAGGAAAAGGGAAAGGAATGAAGACTTAAGAGATTCATAGATGAGTCCTTTGTCTACTGAACATGATAAAATGTAGAAATAGTTAATTGTGAACATACTTGATTTAATGACACTGGAAGATAATCAATGTATGTGTTAATAGTCCTTATGCTAGATTGATTGGTAATCTTATTTTAACTTTACCAGGTTAAACTTATTTTAAACTTTACCAGGTATTAAAGGTAGCTTAAAAGAATTTTTTTGTATTACTAGCTAACATAACATATCCCCAGATTGCTAATAATTTATATAGTCAACACTAGCTGCTGTGAGAGTAAGTGGTATAAGTGAGTGAGAGAGAGGTAGTATGAAAAATGGTGAAAAAATAAATACTTTTTGGTATAAGCATATTTAGAAGCTCTAAAGTATATTGCTTATAGACACTGGCATTATCTAGAAGTATACTTTTTTCCAAAATGACAAAGCTTTTCCATTTTTTTTTTGCCATATAACTCTGTTTATAAGGATAGTATCTTTTAATAATGTTCAGATTATTTATATGACATTATGCTGTAGAGTAACACTCATTATTTTTCTCTTGTTTAAGTTATTTATTTACAGGCTTACCTCGGAGATATTACAGTCCTAGACCACTGCAATAAAAAGAATCAAATGAAATTTTGGTTTCTTGGTGCATATAAAAGTTATGTTTATACTCTGCTGTAGTCTGTTAAGTGTGCAGTAGCATTATGTCTAAAAAATAAGGTACCTGCCTTAATTAAACAATACTTTGTTGCTAAAAAATGTTTACCATCATCTGTGTTTTAAGTGAGTCATAATCTTTTTGCTGATCTTGGGGTCTTGTCTTGATGTTGGTAGCTATTGATTGATAGATCAGGGTGATGATTGCTGAAGGTTGGGGTGGCTGTGGCGGTTTTTTAAGATAAGACAACAGTGAAATTTGCCACATCCATTGACTCTTCCATTATGAACTATTTCTCTGTAGCAGTGATGCTGTCTTAAAGCATCTTACCCACAGTAAAACTTGCCTCCAAATTGGAGTCCATCCTCTCAAACCCTGCTGCCTGCTGCTTTTACCTACTAAGTTTAAGTCATATTTTAGGTCTGTTGTTGTCATTTCAGCAGTCTTCACAGCATCTTCAACAGGAGTAGGTTCTGTGTAAAGAAACCAAATTTATTTATTTATTTATTTATCTATTTATTTATCTATTTATTTATCTATTTATTTATTTATTTATTTATTTATTTATTTATTTATTTATTTATTTATTTATTTATTTATTTATTTATTTCTCATCCATGAGAAGCAGCCCCCCATCTGTTCATGTTTTATATGAGATTGCAGCAATTCGGTCCCATCTTCAGGCCCCACTCCTCTTTCTAGTTCTCTTGTTATTCCCACCACAGCTGCAGTTCCTTCCTCCACTGAAGCCTTGAAGCTCTCAAAGTGCTCCGTGAGTTTTGGAATCAGCTTCATCCATACTCCTGTTAATGTTGCTATTTGGACCTTTGCTCATGAGTCACGAGTGTTCTTAATGGCATCTTGAATGATGAATCCCTTCCAGAAGATTTTCAGTTGTCTTTGCCCAGATCTGTCAGAGGAATCGCTGTCTGTGTCAGCTGTAGTCTTACGAGATGAAATGTATTTCTTCAATAAGACTTGAAAGTCAGAGTGACTCCTTGATCCATGGGCTGAGAAGGAGTATTGTGTTATAAGGCATGGAAACGTTAATGTCCTTGTATGTCTCTGCACCAGAGCTCTTAGGTAACCAGTTGCATTGTCAATGGGCAGTAATATTTTGAAAGGAATCTCTTTTTCTGAGCAGTAGTCTCAGCAGTGGGCTTAAAATCCTGAGTAAACCATTGTTGTAAACAGATACGCTGTCATCCAGGCTTTGTTGTTCCAACTATAGATCACAGGCAGCATGGACTTAGCATAATTCGTAAGGGCCCTAAGACTTTCAGAATGGTTAGCATTAGCTTCAACCTGAAGTCACCAGCTGCATATTAGCCCCTAACAAGAAAGTCAGCCTGTCCTTTGAAACTTTGAAGCCAGGCCTTGACTTCTTTTCAGTTGTGAAAGTCCCCGATGGCATCTTCTTCCAATAGGAGGCTGTTTTGTCAGCGTCAAAAATCTGTTGTTCAGTGTAGGCAGCTTTATGAATTATCCTAGCTGGGTCTTCTGGGTAACTTGCTGCAGCTTCTACATCAGCACTTGCTGCTTCACCTTGAGCTGTTATGTTATGGAGAGGGCTTTTTCCCTTAAGTCTTATGAACCAGCCTCTGATAGCTTCAGACATTTTTTCTGTAGCTTCCCCATCTCGTCAACTTTCACTGAATTGAAGAGGGTTATAAGGGCCTTGCTCTGGATTAGCCTTTGGCTTAATGGAATATTGTGGCTGTTTTGATCTTCTATCCAGACCACTCTCAGACTTTCTCCATACTTTTAATAAGGCTAGTTTGCTTTGTGTTCACTGCAGTAGCACTTTTAATTTCCTTCAAGAACTTTTCTTTTGCATTCACAACTTGTCTATATGGCACAAGAGCCTGGCTTTCAGCCAGTTGACTTTTACGATGCCTTCTTTACTAAATTTAATAATTTCTAGCTTTTGACTTAAAGGGAGAGGTGTGTGACTCTTCCTTTCATTTGAACACTTAGAGGCCATTAGAGGGTTATTAATTGGCCTAATTTCATTATTCTGTCTCAGGAGAGGAGGAGAGAGACAGGGCAGTGGTTGGTTAGTCAAGCAGTCACACAAACATTTACTGATAGTTTGCCATCTTAGATAGGATTAGAGTTTGTGGTGTCCCAAAGCAGTTGAACAGTAACATCAGAAGATCAGTGATCACAAATCATCATAACAAAATAATGAAAAATTTTGAAATACTGTGACAATTATATGTGACACAAAGACATGAAATCTGTAAACACTGCTGGGAAATGACTCCAGGGACGCCTGGGTGGCTCAGTGGCTTTGTATCTGCCTTTGGCTCAGGGCGTGATCCCAGGGTCCCGGGATCGAGTCCTTCATTGGGCTCCCTGCATGGGGCCTGCTTCTCCTTCTGCTTGTGTCTCTGTCTCTCTCTCTCTCTCTCTCTCTCATGATTAATAAATAAAATCTTAAAAAAAAAAAAAAGGAAATAACTCCATTGGATTTACTGAAGTAGTGTTGCCACAATCCTTCAATTTCTTAAAAACAGTAACTTGGAGCACAGTAAAGTGGGTGTAGTAAAATGAGGTATGCCTATAATGTTAATTTTCAACTACATGCTTTCTATATTTTAAATACTTGTCCAGATTTCCTTTGATTACTTATTCTTAGAATTTCCATGCTGTCCTATCAACACTTAAGGATACTGATTCACAGGATTTCTGATGCTGGTTTAAGTATTATCTAACGGTTATATTTGCTGGAGGCAGGGAGATAATTAGTTCATACTAAAACCAGATATTTGTAAATTGTATCTGAATTATTCCTTGTTTTTACTATGTTGTGAGTTGTTGGGAGAGAACATAGTCTTTTTTTTTTCATAGTCTGTATTTCCATCAGTGTTTCCCAGCAGTGCTAATCACAGAGATCTTTTGTATACTTGAAATTCCCTAAATAAGACATCTGATTGAGTTAACATATTTATGTATCCATAACACCAGGGAGCTTTTCAGACTGACAGTTGGTATAGTCACACAGACACTTGTCAGGGCACTAGCTTCCCATAACAGTATGGGTGTACAGATCCTTCCCCTCTGAGTAGGGGCCTTGATTAAAGCCACATCTTCAGTTACCATTTACCACAGAAGGACATGATTACAGTATGTTCTATAGAGTTCACTGTAATTTGGATCACCTTAAGAATCATAAGCAGCTAATGAAAGAAAGCTGTGGCTCAGGAATCTTTTTTTAAGTTTGCCTAAAAAGTACTCCATTTTTCTTAGAGAAATCTTGGGTTTTCTTTTTGCTTTCTAGAGAAATACTAAAAGGAGAAAGGAAAAAAAATCCTTTGAGAAATTAAACGGATTTTAATGTTGTCTTTGTTAACATTTACTTTGAAACGCATACTCTTTCAAGATTATAGGCCTGTATATGATACAATATTGTAATGATGTATTATACCCATGTTTTGGAGTGTTGATCTTTTCATAAAAAGAATTTTTTCTCTAATAGAGTGATACATCCAGATGTGCCTGGGATAGGCCCTACTTTGTACCTTTTATCCCAGCATAAATAATAATATTCACTCTCACAAATGCCTTGGTTTGGAGAAAAAAAAGTTCTGGTCAACTCTTAGAGCTAAGTTTCCAGGCATGACTCATTGCATAAGTAGATAGTTACTCCTTGACAATGATGAGGTGATGGAGATTGCATGCATTCAGGGCACTTTTACTGTCAAATACCAGACAAGGAGAGGTGTATTGCCTCCTACCCCCCTCAAACACACATCTACAGACACAGTTGAAACGTTACAGAACAAAATATTTGCCAGGATTTGTATGAAGAGTGGAGGTTTTTTCTTGGAGAATACAGCAAACATATAGAGACCCTTGGTCCCAAATTAATGTGACATTTGGAGTAGCTTTTTTTAAATGAAAAAGTATTTAATGTGGTTTTCTTACCATTACTAACAGTAGCTTGAAAACATGGATTATTCAACATTTTTCTTAATTTTCAGAAAATTCGTTATTTTCATCACCTAGTGAACCACCCAGTAGTTCTATTGTGTTAAATTTTTCAGAAATATATTAGTGCAGTTTCATGCTTTCACTAAGTATTAGTAGAAATTCAGTTGACACTTGAAAAATACCAGGGTTAGGGGGCACCAATACCCCAAGCAGTCAAAAATCCACATTTAACTTGACCACCCAGAAACTTCTACTGATAGCCTATTGTTGATTGTAATAGTCATTTAATACATATTTTTAATGTTATGTATATTATATACTATATTCTTACAATAAAGTAATCTAGAGGAAAGTAAATGTTAATATCATAAAGAAGAGAAAATGCATTTGTAGGTCCATGCTATAAAAAAAAAAACAAAATCCACGTTTAAGTGGACCTGTGCAATTCAAACTCCTGTTTTTTAAGGGTCACTGTAATAGCTAATAGTAGCTAATGTTTATCAAAAGCTTATTTACTATTTAAGGCACTGTTCTGAGCACATTTCATGTATTAACTCAATATTATTCTTAATATCTGAAAGAGACATTACTCTAATTTTGCAGAAGAGAAACTGAGGTGTAAAGAATTTAAGCAATAGCTAGAATAGAACCAGCAGGCAGTTTTGTCCAAAAGCCTGTTTTGTTAACTATGTTGAAATGAATCATGGTATTCTGTATATATTCACCCCAATAATGTGTCTTTTAAAAGTTTTTTTTTTTAAAGTATTTCTCACGTTGAAGTGCGTACACATATTTGTGGGTAGAGAAATTATGGAGGTTATGAAGAGCAGGAACGAGTTTTTTTGTTTGTTTTTTGTTTTTTAAAACATCCAGTTAGCTGACATTTTACTGTTTGCCTCATTTTTAATGGTCACACAGTACTGCATTTTACGGTGATATCACAGTTGATTAAATCAATATCCTGCTGATAACATTTAGATTTCATGGTATCTTCATTTTTTTTTTAAGATTTTATTCATTTATTCATGACAGACACACACAGAGAGAGAGAGAGAGAGGCAGAGACACACAGGCAGAGGGAGAAGCAGGCTCCCCATAAGGAGCCCGATGCAGGACTCCATCTCGGGTCCCCAGTATCATGCCCTGGGCCAAAGGCAGGTGCTAAAACACTGGGCCACCGGGGCTACCCTTTTCGTGTTTTTATGAAAATAGTTTTAGCCTTGCAGATTCCTTAAAAGGGTCTTAGAGACCCCCCTGGAATCTTTACATAACAATTTGAGAACTGCTGCTTTGGTAAAAGCTTGGCCTATGCTGGGTAAATACCCACACCTTTGAGGAAGTAGTTTTGAGAAGCTATTTTATGAATATATTTATTAAGCAAATTTTTGTAGTTCTGTAAGATTTTTGGTCTTACACAGCAAATCTGCATATTAATTGATGCTGTTTGCCAAAAAAATATTTTCTGGAAATACCTTTAAAAAAGAATTTCTTGAATTTTTTGAGAACTGAACTCATTTTTCCTTTTGCTTTTTATATTTAAAAAAATTCCAGTAGTTTATCAGTATTTTCAGTAAACCCAAAATAGGATGTTATTTTTAAAGGGTAGATGTTAGACAATGTATGTGTGTGTGTGTAATTAAAATTAAAAAAAAAATATTGATGCACAGAAAAGCATGTAGTAAAGGTAACATTTAGAGATTTTTATAAACCTTGATTTTAGGTATTCAAGTTACTTTGTGCAGAATTTACTTAGTCATAGAAATCAGTGAGAATTAAAGAAAGTGATCAAGGTTATCTATTTGTATCATAATAGTGCTGATGAAATTCAGAAGTTACTGGTGAGAACTTGGAAGCCTAATTTGCATAATTCTGTCAAGCTCTTTGTTTTCACTTGAATATAATAGAGAAATGATAGGTAGCTATTAGGTGTATTTGTTAGCTGCTGCTGAGTAACAGCTCACTCCAAAATGTAGTGGTTTAGAACGACATACATTCACTAATTGAATAGGTTTTGTGGGTTAGGAATGTGGGGACGGCTTAGTGGGTCCTCTGCTTCAAAGTCTGCCACAGACTTTGAGATGGTCATCCTAAAGGCTGGACTGAGGGAGTGTTTTCAAGATCACTGACCTCTGTTGAAATCAAGATTCACTTCCTCTTCCAAAGGCAGCTTGCTTCATGAAAGCATGCATGCCGAGAAAACCGTAGAGGATACCAGCAAAATAGAAGTCACTGTCTTGTAACCTAGTCACAGAAGTGACATCCCATCGTTTTGCTGGATTTTGTTAGAAAAAAGTCATTATATCCAGTCCATACTCGGGGAGGGTATATATACCAAAGGTATAAAGAGGCATAAATACCAGAGTCAGGGATCATTAGAAGCCATGTCAGAGGCTACCTAGCAGATAAACTTTTCTGCCTTAGAAAAACAGTGATGGGCTGCATTGAGAATGAGTTCATCCACAGTTTTTGGTTTTTTTTTGTTGTTGTTGTTGTTACTTGCAGAGCTTCTATTAATTTTGTGTGAATTTAAAAAATATAGTTAAATTCCTTTCAGTAAGTATCACAGAGCTACTGCCTTTCTGCTGCTTTGCCTCCGAGGTTCCTTCAGTTCCCAGATAGGATTTCAGGTCCATACTTCCCATTGAAGAGTACACATTACAGGAAAAAAGTAAATCTAATTCTCTTTCTTTTGAGGATACCAGTAGGCTGTCATTCGGCTGTATTATTTTACTTTAGGGTGTTACATGCTTTGTTAGTTTCATAAAAATTTGGAATGGAATTTACTTTTGTGTATTTGACAGTCCATAGAGAAGTTTAGGATCTCATTCATTGATTCTCAAAGTATGATCTCTGCTCAGCAACATCATCCTATCCTTGTTAGGTATGCAGATTCTCTGGCCCTACTCCAGACCTACTGAATCAGAAATTCTAGAGGAGGGACCCAGCAATCTGTGTTTTAATCAACTCTCCAGGTGATTCTGGTGGTCACTGAAGTTTCAAAACCACTAACCTATCCAGTCGTTCTAGAACTTGAATATTACTTTTCCAAAAGCTTTGGCCTACAATACTAGACA
Organism: Nyctereutes procyonoides; assembly: GCF_905146905.1. NCBI lineage: Eukaryota > Metazoa > Chordata > Mammalia > Carnivora > Canidae > Nyctereutes > Nyctereutes procyonoides. Next base: position 8,761,708 of record NW_026575021.1, on the reverse strand, counting down.
TTTTATTCTTACTACTGTTAGGCAAGCTTTCCAGGGAAATAAACATTTTTTCCTACTCATTTTACAGATAAAGGAAACAGTAAAACACAATACTAATACTTGTGTAATTCCACTCTGTTGGTTAGGCAGCATGTGTGTCAGTAGGAACGTGGGAGTGTTGAGGATGAGGACAGGAGTTTTCGAGACCAATTTTCTCTTTCCTTATGCTGTTTCTCTTGTTAACAGAAGTCAAGTACTAAATAGTGATTTTTATTTGATAATTACGTTGAACCAACATTATATCACATACTAAACTTTTGTAGTTGTATTTTGAAAATACATCTGATAATACTGAGGAATTGATTTGTATTGCCTTTCATCAGCTTTGTGGTTCTGGTTCAGTGAACATTTACCAATAAAGATTTGCATTGAAATATCTTACATGAAATGGAAACCTCACACAAAGGGCCTTTTCTAGTTCACATGCTCACTTTGTGATGAGTAGATAGTTACTGGAATGAGATCTTTGAATAGCATGAGATTTTTTTTCTTTATTCTTTCCAGTTGATTTTTTAAAAACCTGTCCTATGATACTACTGTAGTGATACTAAAATTAAAAGCAGAGTGTAATTTTAACAACCTTCATAGCATATTTAATAATTTGGTTGTAAGTCCTTTATGTCTTGTGAAAATTTGACAACTTTTAGATGCTTTTGAAGGCTAAATTTTGAGAGGGGCTGACTAGTAATTTCTTAGCTATTTTGCATGAATTTACATTTTATTTTAGTAAGCTGTAGTAAGCTTTAGCCAAAGTGCTGCATGTTGCTCATGAGTTCATTTAAGTAGTTCATTAGGATCACGGAGTGGTTTGCTGAATTTCATATAATTCTTTATCTTATACAGTAGTCTCCTCCGATCCCCCGCCCTTACCTGCAAGGGATATGTTCCAGGACCCCCAGTGAGTACCTGAAATGGTAGACAGTATTGAACCCATATATATTACGTTTTTCTCCCATTCATTCATAACCTATGATAAAGCCTAATTTATAAATTTGGCAGAGTAAGGGATTAACAACAGTAATAAAATCAAAACAATTATAACAATATACTGCAATAAAAGCTATTTGAATGTGATCTCTTTCTCTCTCTCTCTCTCTTAAAATATCTTAGTTGTACTGTCCTCACCTTTCTTGTGATGACCTGAGTTGATAAAATGCCTATGTCCTGAGATGAAGTGAGGTGAATGGCATAGGCCCAGTGACGTACATAGCATTAGGCTACTGTTGACCTTCTGACCTTTCATCAGAAGGAGGATCACTGCTTCCAGAATGTGGTTGACTGCAGATAACTGAAACTGTGGAAAGCATGGCTAAGGAGGGACTACTGTACACCCAAAAAAAAAAAAAAAAAAAAAATCATGTATTTAAATGTAAAAACTAGATTACACAGCGAAGTTAAACAGTGTTCTAAAAGACTTTTTACTGTTCTTTTTTTTTTTAATTTACTTAAATTCTGTTAATACATAACGTATTGTTGGTTTCAGAGATACAGTTTGGTGATTCTTCAGTCTTATATAACACCCAGTAACAACAACAACAACAAAAAACCAACCCAGTAATCATTATATATCATATGCCCTCAATATTTGTTCATCACTCAATTACTGTTCTGAACAAAATTAGGTAATAGTAGATATTAAGAACGTTTAATATGCTCTGCCTTTCTTACTTTTCCCATTTAGTATGGTGTCTGGGACTCTGCTAGCTTGTATTGTTTGCTGGATTCTTTTAGTTTAGTAATTTAGGAAGCAGCAAGGTAACTTCAGGATGGATGAGAATTGCCATATAGTGTAGATTGAGTTAGTAGACATTTGGAGGTGTAATGTTTTTTCGAAACATAATGGTTCACATGTCTTTACATATCTTTTTCAGCCTTGTTTTTGTAAGTTTAGCATATCCTCTTATTGTAATGGGTGGTTAAATCAGGTGTTTGATTCTCTGTTTTAAGACCTTAAGATTTTTTTATATAAACCTCTTGTTCTGGTAAAACATGCAGAGAAATTTTAAATTATTAACACATGTTTCTATTGACAAGAAAACACTTAAAAGTAATTGTTTTTAATATTTTCCCCCATGCATTTAATGAACTTGACTTTTTTTCATCTTTTGAGCTAATTTTGATACAGTTTTTAAGATAGGATTTAGTAAACCATTCTGTGTTGAAGTTATTATGGTATAACATTTTTCATGAAAAAAATTTTTTTTCTATTTTCCTACTTAGAAATGTCATTTTTCTTTAAACAAAAAGTAGAATTTGTATGCCACATAAGTTTTACATTAGGATTTAAGGGCACATTTGACCAATGTAAATTGAGAATGTTTATTTATACATAGTTTATTTTTTAAAGTTTATAATGTATGTAAATAAATGAGAGTCACTCAAATTAGTATTTACAGACTCCAATAGAAGTAAATTGTTCACATTTATCTTACTGTGCCCTGGGGGTATATATGTATATGAATTGGCTATACCCCCCTTTTCTAGTCCCACAATCAAAGGAAATAATAGCCTTTCCCCAGTCCTGTCAACAGTAGTAAAACCTAAATCAACATTTGAACGTCCCACAAAGCTTTACTAAAGTGAATATTCATCGTCTTAGGAGTTACCTTGTATGACCTATGATATTAAAGAGTCCATTGATAATTTCCCTATTAAAATTAAATAACAAGATCAGATGTTGACTATCAAACTTATTGTTAATTTCATGGAGTTTGATATTTGTGCACAAAAAAATGCACAAGTGTGCTTTTTAAACTGATGTCTAACTTTGTGATTACACCTAGTAGGGGAAACCTTGTTACCAAGTTGTTAGACTGGGTTTTCATCAGGAAGTCGGATGTTATGCTGGAATTGTTGGTCCTCTGCAAGAATACAGAATGTTTCTTTTGAGTGAATAAGCCAGGAAAATGAGGCAAGGGGTTTTATTTCAAAGGTTTTTTTTTTTTTTTTTTTTTTGGTGATGGCATAAATACATAACAGGTTATAAAATCCAATTACTATATTAAATTTCATCACTTGTTTTTTAGGTATTCCAATAACTGTACCACCTCCAGGTAAAACTTTTTTTCATGTTTTCTCCATCATTGTTAATAAACATGAAATTTCAAGCTTGTAGTTACAGGAGGGGCAGTGTCGATGTGGTTAGACTATGGAATAGGCTATTGGGATTTCAAGGTCCTATTTTCAGCTCTGCCTTTGCTTCATTCCAGTTTTGATTAAGATACTTAGTTTTCTTATACCTGTCTTACCCATTTTTGTAGCAAGAGAGATTCTGAGAAAATTCTCACCTTATCAATTTGTTGAAGAAAACAGTATGGGATATAAAATAAAATTTTCATGAAAAAGAATTTTTTAAGACCACTGAATTTTTTTATATGATAAAGCAGCTGCAAAGAGAAAAGATCATTTATCTTGACTTTATCATGGTTTTTGGGTTTTTTTTACCGTGCTGGCATAACTCAGTATCGTGAAAAAATACGTTCTGAGCCATACAATTAGATAGATTGACAACTGGTCAGATGGTTGTTCTTAAGAGTGATTGTTAAATTGTTGATTGTTGTAATGGTGTGATCAGTAGTTTATACATGACCAAGGGTTATTTTTTTACACTTTTTTAGTGTTGTGGTTTTAAATATTTTTAGAATGTGATGCAATATGATAGCAAGTGTTTTTGTTACTTAGTTCAGTATTCAGAGCCAAGGAATATAAAGAGAAAGAGAGATGACCATGCTTGGAAGGGTGGGTTCTGAATTCAGGATGACCTTGATAAAGAGAAATAGTGGAGTTTAGATACCATAGGATAGTATACATATTTATTTGTGGAATAGTGAGTCATTGTGTATCAATGTGTCTGAGAAAGGCCTATCAGGAAAAGTCATAGAGGAAGAATCATTGGTGTGTCTAGTTTAAAAGAAAATGTGGTTGAAAAGCTGTATGGGATAGGATTGTGGTCATTGCTAACTAAACTGCAGAGTTCTGAGATGTTTAATAGAGGAGTTACAGGTCTTGAAACTGGGTAGTGAAGATAAGCATGGTGAATTTGAAACAACTTGTAGCAGGGCCAAAAATTGATTTAAATGGACTTTGAGAAGGTAAAGAGAACTGGGATTCATTTTTACATAGAATACTAAAGAATGAGGCCTAGTGGAAGTGTTTTCAAATATGTAGAGGGTACGATAATAGATTGCTTCTTGTTCTCATTCAGGACAGCATATGAATTGTAGTGTGAAAGATTTAAATTATATAATTTAATTCATTTTCTAATAGTGAGGGTTGTTAAAACTTGGAAAGAATTGGTATCATAAGGAATTGGTATCATAAGGTATTTAAGTTGAATCTTAAAGTCTTTTGTTGGGATGCTTTATTGCCTATCTGAATTTGAAAGTGCAGAGTAGATTAACTGTTAAGGTCCCTTTTAGCCATATTCTATGGTATTTCATTTAGGTATTGTGAATTGAGAATACAGACCTCATGATATAAAGATGCAAATTATTTTCTCTCTAAACTAATCCAAAAATTATATTATATGCCCTTCTGTAAAATAGTTCTTTAGGGTTGTGCTGTTTAAAACATTTTATGGTAGATGTTCTCAGCCTTAAGCATTTATATATTTACTGGTAAGATTTTATTTATAAATTATATATTTTAAGGACATTTCTATACATCTAAAATAAAAACATTTTTTGAAAGAGGTAAATGCTATTTTATTTGCTTTTCTTCAAAAGTATTTCAAGTATAACATATCTGGTGGCAACACTACTACTGTTTTATATATGGATAAGGTAAGGCATTGAGATTAACTGTCTCATACTCACAAAATGGGCTGTGTGTGGTGCTGAAAATAAGACCGGGTGTCCTGACTCCCAGTTTGTGCTCTGTGTGTTAGACCAGACTGTTCATTTAAAGTTTTATTATTCAAAAAATTATTTGTAAGTTTAAGCTCCATTTTTTTTCTGTCCATTGTAACATAGAGAAGCACGTTATGTCCCCAGAGAAATTTAGTGATACGCAGCAACTTTGTTTCACACGTGACATTAAATGTACATTCTATTAACTTTTTTTATCTTATGATTGAATGTTTCAGGTTTTCCTCCTCCACCAGGCGCTCCACCTCCATCTCTTATACCAACAATAGAAAGGTAAATCAGTATGGATAGGGTAAAACTATTTTTCATTGGTAGACTTGTGACAGAAAAGTCCTATGCTTATCTTGGTAATATTTTCAAAGATTTAATTTTGTAGACATTAAATAGTACCTGCCTTTCTTAATTCATGAGTCTAGAACTATACCAGTTACTTTTATATAAGATGTTGGACCTATATAGTTCTGTAACAAAACAGGACAGAGAAAACCAAATGACAGTGTTTTTGAAATGTCTTGCTTTGATGTAGGATACACTGATTAAAGAAACCCCTAGATTGGTAAAAACTTGGCTCTAGTCATTTTTGTGGGATAGCCAAGTAGATGACTGATAATAATGAATAATGCATGTCTGTTTTAGAATTAAGTAAGGACAGTTATGTCAGGAACCATAGTAAAGAAAAGCTGCCTTATTCCTTTTGACCCTGCTGTAACTCAACTTCCTCAAAGGAAAATTGAATCCATTCTATATGGCAGTAACCTTCTTTTTTATGTCCTGCATTTCTGGTTTATGTTAGTTGGAATGCTGTACTAAAGAATATTTACCTCGTAGATGGCAGAATGGTGTTTAGCAACATAAGGCTTTGGAAATCTCACAGGCTCAATTTTAACTTCAGAATTCCCTAGCTTCGTGCTGCTAGGCAAGGTCCATAATCTCTTTGAGACTCAGTTTCCTTTTACTAAGTGGGGTTGATAGAGTTAAGATTAAAACAGCTAGTGAATATAACACATCAGCACAATTCTTGGCATGTAGAAATCACTAAAAAGTGGTAGCTATTACTGTTTTCCTCTTACGTAGCAAGTAGACTCCATGAAAATAATGTATTTCTGAAAAGTGACCCAAATTATATTAGAAAAATTGTGAGAACTTTATATCAGTAGCATCAAATCATGCAAAATTTTCAAAAAAATGATAAAGCTCAGAACAATCTTAATTGGGAAAATAGAAGGATTTAATTTTATTAAGTCTTTGTTAAATATATGTTTTTCTCAATCAGAATGTTAAAAAGCATTATTGTTTATTCTGTCAGTGGGGCTGAATTTCTGAATCCTTAAAACCTATTTTTTTAAGACTAAATTTTAGTGAATTCCCAAGTACTTTTTTAGCCTCAAGGTTTCTGTTATCTTGGGATTCAAGCTGAATTTATTGGATTATTCACATTAAATAGTACTGGCAAGCTATGGTTTTCTTTACAAGTGGGTATTAGGTTTAATATATATTGAGATTAAAAGCCTGTTTTTTATATCAAAATAAAATTACAGAATTAAGATTTATCATTATATGATGGTTAAATGAAAGTCATAATTCTGCCTTGATGTTTTGCATTTGTACCAAATTATTAAAACTTAGAACTTACTTGCAACACATAATAAAAATACATTTTTCTTCAACAGTGGACATTCCTCTGGTTACGATAGTCGTTCTGCACGTGCTTTTCCATATGGCAATGGTAAGCATTTTCAGTTGCCCAGATTCAGTTTGAACCAGTACTTAAGTAATTTTAAAGCGATGAAAACATACTCCCATGGTGTAAAATACTATCTTACAGAGCAATTTAAAAATATTAAGTAATGGAATAACTAGGTCTTACATTCTGGATTACTTAATTTTCTTTTATCAACTATACTTTTAAAAATAAACAAATGGTGATATAAGAGGGATATTTGTACTTTGCCCTTTCCTAAAAGAATTTAAGATTTGTCGGCAAATTGTCTCAGTCTTTGTTCTTAATCTTTTTGTTTCTTAACTCATGGCATCCAACTAACCTTGTTCTTTTTCTCCCTTGCTGTTTTTTCTTCTAGATCATTGTCCTCTTTTCCTATTCACTCTTGACAACATAATCCATTCTAAGGATTTCTGATACTAGTTTCTGCTTAGATTTCTTGATCATTCATTTTAAAAATGCTTTGCATTGTACTAGGTTTTAAGGCTACAGTAAACTAAACATAAGTTTGCAGACACTTAACTGAGCCACCCAGGTGTCTGAAGATTTCATTTTTTAAAATATTAATTAAGCATTTAGCTTTTTTTCAAAGTAGTATGTGCAGATTTTTAATCAATAAGCAAGAGTTTTCTTTACCAAACCCAACTCCTCTCTCAGAGAGAAGCATTTTTTTTTAAATAAAGGAATTCTTTAGTGATAACGATTATAAAGCATATTGCAGAAATTAATGAGAAGGAGTTACGAGTTTTCTTCATCCTAATCAAAACCTTGGAATGAAGGTAATAGATACATCTTTGCTTTGTTGGTAATTCTGTTTTACCTTTGTTAATTTATTTTAAAATTTTGTACTGTATCCTCAAATACTGCTATGCATATTAAGATTATGCTTGTAAAGTAAGACCTAGTTAAAAAGTAATCTTTGGGGACGCCTGGGTGGCTCAGCAGTTGAACATCTGCTCTTGGCTCAAGTCGTGGTCCCGGGGTCCTGGGATGGAGTCCTGCTTTGGGCTCCTGGCAAGGAGCCTGTTTCTCTCTCTGCCTATATCTCTGCCTCTTTCTGTGTGTCTCTTGTGAATAAATAAATAAAATCTTCTTTTTTTTTAATTTTTTTTTTAATTTTTAATTTTTTATTTTATTTTATTTATGATAGTCACAGAGAGAGAGAGAGGCAGAGACACAGGCAGAGGGAGAAGCAGGCTCCATGCACCGGGAGCCCAACGTGGGACTCGATCCCGGGTCTCCAGGATCGCGCCCTGGGCCAAAGGCAGGCGCCAAACCGCTGCGCCACCCAGGGATCCCCTTCTTTTTTTTTTTTTAAGTAATCTTTGTAGAAATATCAACTGCAGAGAGAGCATTTTTGATGATTTTTAGTTCTTCTGATGGTCTGCATGGCATTCATACATAAGCTATTACCCTGTTTCTTGATTTATATAACTGTAGATACCATCTGTTACCCTCTTCCTCTGATAGATGCGTATTTTGCTTACATGTTGCCACTCTCTTTTCCCCACCAGTGACATACTACTGTTTTTGTTCTTCTTTATATATATTCATTCATGTACCATCAATATCTGTTACTGTGCAAATTTCCAAGCCCTCACCTCTTCTTTCCCCTCTGCCTCCCAGCTTTGGTCAGCCATCCTTCTGCTTAGAAACTTTTATATTTGGGGCACCTGGGTAGCTCTCAGTTGGTTTGACTGACTCTTGGTTTTCAACTTAGGTCTTGATCTCAGAGTCTTGAGATTGACCCCCCACGTTGGGCTCTGCACTCAGTGTGGAATCAGCTTGTCCTTCTCCCTCTGCTCCTTCTCCCTCTGCTCCTCCTCCCCGCCCCCTGCTCCCTCCCTTCATCCCTCTCTCTCGTAAATAAAAATCTCTAAAGAAAACAGATACTTTTTATTCTGTATTATAACCAAAACTCTCTGTGCCCTGATAAGTTTTTTATTCTAAAAGTTAAACAATAAATCATACTTATATTATTATGACTATGTAAATACTGTATACAGTAGAAATAATTATAATACTCAAGCCATGCAAAGGGAAAAGTTCCTATGGCAAATAAATTGAAAATACCATTTTTTTCTTACGCTTCATTAGCCGTGTAAAGTCCTACTACATTTTAATTGGGTTCATATTAGGACTATGACTTTATCCATCTCAAATTTTTTTTCCAAAAATTGTTTTCAAATTTTGTTTTTCAGGTGTTAAGCCATGTGAAAGGCATTTTTGCCTTTGTTATAAAGATATAATTGTGCCAATGTCATCTGTGGAATAGCCTGTCCTTCTGAGAGATCCATAATGTCCTATCCATTCATATATCAGGTTTCTTAAGTACTCCTGAATCTGTTTCTTGGCTTCCTAGACTATTCACTAGTTGAACTCTTCTTGTGCTAATAATGCCACACTATTTTAATTATGAATTTTGTAGTAAATCTGATACCTTGTTCAGCAAAATCTATCTACCTAGTCTGGTTCAAAAGGATTCTTGCGTCATTGCTCTTACATATTCATTCTAACATCAGCTTTGGAAGTTGCATGAGAAACTATTGAGATTTTGATTAATAACTAACATTTATATTATGCTTACTTTAGACAAAACTGTTAACTCATGTAGTCTTGACAGCCTTATAAAGTAGACATACTGTTACTATTCCCATTTTATGGACATTGAAGAATAGCAAAATTCAGTGGTGTCCCCAGTATCACACAATAAGTCGTAGAATCAGGAATTGAAACCATGCAGCCTGGCTCTAGAGTCCTTACTCTAACTAAACCATGTTGGAATTGCATTGATGCTTGGATCAGTTTGTGTGGAATTCATATCTTACAGCATTGATTCCATGAAGAAGGACTCTCTTCATTTATGGAGATGTTCTTTAATATATTTCATTTAAGGGCAGTCCGGGTGGCTCAGCGGTTTAGCGCCGCCTTCAGCCCAGGAGACCTGGGATCAAGTCCCACATCGGGCTCCCTGCATGGAGCCTGCTTCTCACTCTGCCTGTGTCTCTGCCTCTCTCTGTGTGTGTCTCTCATGAATAAATAAATAAAATATTTAAAAAAATATTTATATATTTCATTTAAGTGCTATAATTATCTCCAAATACTTTTTGCATATCTTTGATTAGATTTAGTCCTTGGTACGTATGTTTTTGTTGCTGTTTTAAATGATACAGTCATTTGAACTTTCTGTTCTATTTCTAATGACTTGTAATTAGAAATAGGATTGGTTTTTGTTTTATTTATACATATATATATAAATACATATACTAAGCAAAAACCTTTTTTTTTTAAAGAAATTCTTTTACATTTACCACTAGGCATTTACTGTTTTTTTTTTTTTGATGGAGTCCTGTATCAGATCAAGGAAAGTTTCCAAGGGCTTTTAAACTGTGAATGGATATTGAGTTTTATCAAATGCTTTCCAAGATAATCATGTTTTTCTTCTCTAATCTGTGAATGTGGTAAATTTCTAAATTTTTCTAACATTTAGCCACTTTATTTGCTGAGATAAACCTGACGTGGTCATGATTGGTTATCTTTAAAAAAACAAAACAAAACACTGATTTATTTGGGATTTTGACATCTATGTTCATATGTAAGATTAGCTTATGCTTTTTCTTTATTTCTACTGTCTTTAACTAGTTTTGGTATTATGGTTATATAAGCCATATGGGATAAGTTAGGGAATAATCTTTTTTCCCATTCTTTGAAGTTTATATAATAATAGGATGGTCTATATCTTCTAAGTTGTAAAACTTACCTGTAAAAGCTAGTCTCTTGGGAAGGTTTTAAATTACTGATGAGTATCTTTGATAGTTAAGGGACTAGTCAAGATTTTTTTTTCATTCTTGAGTCACTTGTTGGTTAAGTTATTATTTGGAATTAGTACATTGCAGCTAAGTTTTTAGCATTGAGATAAAGTGTATTCTCTATTTCTTTAATGTCAGTAACATCTGTAGTTACAGTTTCTTTTTGGTTCTGATTGTTGATGTGGCCTCTTTTTTTCCTCATCTTGTCAGAATATTATGTTTAATTTGTCTAGTCTTTAAAAACCACCTTTCAGGTTTTTTTTTTTTAATTGTATGATTCTTTCCTAAATGGTAGCTTTTATTTTCATTATCTCCTTTCTGTTGGATTATTCTGTTCGTGTCTAAGTTCTTAAGTTTTGGAAGCTTTAGCTCATTAATTTTCCATCTATTCTAATGTAGTGTTTTTTAAGATTAAATTTATCCACAGAACAATTTGCTCTCTACGCTTTTGATATGTCCTCTGTTTTTAAGCTCAGTTCCTAAATGATTTGAAATTTATTATTTTTTTGACCCCTGAGTTTTCAAAAATAAATCTTTAATTTGAAATATATGGAGATTATGGTGTCTACTATACTTATCCTATGAAAGCATGCCATAAAGTTTTATGTTTCATATGTGCTTGAGAAGAATGATTATTATTTATTTAGCTGTTATGGGCAGTATTCTGTGTTATGCCCATTAAATCAACCCTGTTAAAAGTGTTTTGCTCAAATCTTCTATATCTGTAGTGAACTTTTTTGTCTGCTTCAAGTGGTAATAATTGAGAGAAGTATGTTAATTTTCCATGATGATGGATTTTTCTGTTTCTACCTATATTCATATTAGTTTTACTATTTCATATTAGTTTTACTACCTATTTCATATTAGTTTTTACTCCCTAAAAATTAAAGCTTGTGTTGCTAACCACCTGGAAGCTTAGTTTGTTCTGTCTGCTTGGTGAGCTGCATCTTCAATTCCCTGTCCTCATCCCCTCTGTCCCAGGTAACCCGTTGGTGTGACTTTGTTGTCATTAATCAAGCTGCTCCTGTGGAGATGGGTGGTGTGGGGTGTGATATTTTCCTTTTCTTCCCTTCCTTTTACTTTCAGCCGTTTTGTGTGTGTTTATGTTTCCTATATTCAGAATATAGTTAGAGGGATTTTTTTTATTGGTTTTTAGAGTTTTTAAAAGTACAAATCAACAAACTCTATCATTTAACTGCTGAATTCGATCTCTTGAATTATTGTGACTATTGAACTAATTAAACTTACCTCCTCCAACCCCCATCTTTTCCAAGTCTTTTTGAACTGAGTTTTTCAAGTGATTTTTTAAATTCTGTTTTTCCTTATGTTGTTTTGAAATTATACATTTTGTTTCTATTATTTTAGTGGTTATTCTTGGAATGTATTATGTATATATCTCATAGAAGTTTTTTTGGTCAGGTCTGTTAAAACTTCTCATTTTTAAAATTTTATTTATTTGTTTGTTTATTTATTTATTTATGAGGGGGGGAGAGAGAGAGGGAGAGAGAGAGAGACAGGCAGGCAGAGGGAGAAGCAGGGTCCACGTGGGGAGCCGGATGTGGGACTCCGTCCCAGGACTCCAGGATCATTTCCTAGGACGAAGGCAGGCGCTACACCGCTGAGCCACCCAGGGATCTCAAACTTCTCATTTTTAAATCTGTGAATGTCGTTGTTTTATTCTTGAGATTTGATTTTGTTGAGTACATATTTCTAGGTTGGCCATTACTTTTTCTTATCACTTTGAAGATATCTGGTTTTCATTTTTGGTCAGAAAGTTTGTGGTGTATTTAATTCTGATTCGTTCACCTTGCCAAATGATTCTTTATATATTAAGTCTTTAAGGTTTGCTTCTGGATATTATCCTAAACTGTGGGTATTCACCATATGTTACTTCTCTTTTCTATTTATAAAAATAGGTTTCTATTATAATCTACTGAAGCATTTTTGATGGGAGTTTTGTCTTTTTTGGTTGGTGTTTTTTTTTTGTTGTTTTTGTTGTTTTGCTCTTTTTTTAAGTGCTGTAACTTTTGTTTTTAATTGTTTTCCTTAGTTGCTTTTCCCCACCTTCCTGGTTCTGCTCCTTCGTGGCCCAGTCTTGTGGATACCAGCAAGCAGTGGGACTATTATTCAAGAAGAGAGAAAGACCGAGATAGAGACAGAGACAGAGACCGAGAGCGAGACCGTGATCGGGACAGAGAAAGAGAACGCACCAGAGAAAGAGAGCGGGAGCGGGATCATAGTCCTACACCAAGTGTTTTTAACAGGTTTGTTGAGTTTGTGGGAATTTGTACACTTGTGTTTCATATGCACAGAGTTTACATTTGGTGTAAGGATGGAAAATATAATTCAGTTGGGAAAGAATTGCTTTCAGAGTAGTTAGGAGATAACCATTTTAAAAGCGTCAAGACTTATTTAATTCATAAAGGCTTTCCATTATGTAAAGTAACAGTCTTGAATTTATTCATCTCTTCCTTAAAAGAATTGAAATTTTTATCTTTCCATCTTAATTTTTCATCTTAAGTTTAAATAGTTGGCAATAGAGACATAATTTCCAGTGTATTATGAACATTATAATTTTAAAATAAAATCATTACTCTTCATCCAGTGGGTTAAGAACATTATAGTGATTTGCTAAACATCATCATCCATTTTTTAAAAATGTATATAACAGGCTGTCTTTAACAGTCAGAAATTCTGCATTTCTCTTTGAATTCTTATTTCTGAACCATTTCCCCCAAGGAATTTTTTCTACTGTAAAATATTTTTATTCTTGAATAAGTTTTTTTAGTTGATCATTCCATCATCTTTCCTGCAGCATACCTGTGGTAAGTTTAAATACTAAAAAAATTTATGACCGTTAGATTAAGTATTTTTAAAAATGTTTTCCCTGATTTTAATTATTACTCATTTTTATATATGAAGATAATGCAACTTCTGAAAATAATTCAGTGGAACTTCATCCTTTAATGTTATGGAGGACCTTTCGCCATCCCCAATTAATACTTGGATCCGTGAGTGAATATTACTAATGGTAGAAAAAAACAGACTTTGCCATTAATTACATTTCTTCTAAAAATATATACAGTGATGTAAGCACTGAGAAACCTTGTTCACGTAAAATACTTAAATGAGAAAAGATGGAATTTTGTTGTGGCTCTGTCATTTAATTATTTGAGCACCTTTAGATTCAGTGATAGGTCAGAATGACAGTTAACCTATATTTAAAATTATTTCTAAGGATCTGTCAGCCCTATCAGCCATGACTCGACTTTGTTGAAAGCAGAGAATTGGAAACCTGATTTGTGAAAGTATTTGTTATTCAGTGTAACTGTTTCCTAGGGCTGCTGTAACAGTCCCACAGACTGGCAGTCTGCAATGACAGATACTGTCTCTCTGCAGTTATGATGTAAGCTAGAAGTCTGATACTGGGGTCAGCAGAGTTAGGTCACTTTGATAGGCTCTGATGGATAATCTATTCCACGCTTTCTTACAGCTTCTCATAGTTGTTAGAGATCCTTGATGTGTGTTTGTCTTCATATTGCATCCTCCCTTCTGTGTCTGTGTCCAAATTTCCCTCTGTTTATAAGGTTAGCAGTCATTAGATTGGGGGCAGCCAAATCCAATATGACCTCGTAATTACATCTGCAAAGACTCTGTTTCCAAGATAAAGTTACATTCACGGGTATGGAGGGTTAGGACTTGAACATCATTTTTGTGAGGGAGATACAATTCAATCCAGTACATTAAGGAATTAAAATCTAGTTTTCCCAGTTTACATGGAAGAACACCAGAAGTCTTACCGAGACTTGTTACTGTTTCTGATTCTTTTAGCTGCATCTTATTTAACTTAATGTGCTCAGAAAGGATTAATTTTAATAGATCTTTGCAAAAAATCCATAAAAAATAAAACATCTTTATGTGTGTTAAATATTTATTTTCATGAGTTGTCTTTTTTCCCCATTCCATTTATGGAAAATAGCTACCATATAACATAGTTGGTAAAAGACAGCTGTTGTCAAGCCTGACAACCACATCACACTCTGTTTTTATCAGGGAGGTCTGATTTCATTTTTCTCTTCACTTAATATAAGGTGCTGTCCCTCAGCACTTTGATTTGTTTCCCTTCAAAGGGACTTGTGTGGGGTTTTTTGTTTTTGTTTGTTTGTTTGAACTAGGTCAAGGAAAATTGTTAGGACTTCTACTACACTGACAATGTACCTGAAGTTAGAACATCAGGACACATCCCATTTCTTAACTCCATAGTTTATCTTTGACAGAAAAATGTATAATACAGGAAGACTTAGAGCCTTATATAAGGTTTTTTGTTTCTTAAATAGATCTGACATTAATATTTTAAATTAGATATTTTTAAAGCCCTGATGGTTTACATACCCTGAGTCGATGTATCATAGTAAAATTGGTGAAAGGAATGCCTTTTGTAAAGGACTGGAAAGTTGATGATAAGAAAAGAGGTTGGCTGGAGAAGTGTCATGTTTTACCTGCTGGTATATCATTAAGCAGTTCAGATTTAAGAAAGATAAATAAGGAAGTTGTGAATCTGGAAGTTGGTTCCCTAAAACTTTTTGTGCCACTGAAAAAAATTTATATCCTGCTGTGGTGTACTGGCAAGTACTGCTGACCTCGAGAATAATTCAGTTTTTCTTATGGTCCACAACGTCCCCAGGTCACTACACTTTCTTTTTTTTTTTTAAGATTTATTTATTTTATTCTAGAGCCAAGAGAGTGTGCGTTGGGGGTGCTGAGGGGAGAGAGTCCCTAGGTGGATTCCATGCTGAGCCTACACCCTCCTCCACTTTAACCTCAGTTCTCCCTCAAGCCAGTATACACCCCCGTCTTAGCTATGCTGAGCAGGTTGCTTTTTTGAAAATTCCTTATTGTTTCATACTTCCTTGTTCATGTTATTCCTCTCCTCTCTGCCTCACTTGATTCTTCAGGGTCCAGCTCATGTCTGTCTTCTGTGAGCTCATCTGAATCCAAATGAAAGTTGAATTATTTCCTTCGCATGGTTCCTAAGTACTTAATGTATCTTCTTTAAAACCTGTGTTTCTTGGGGCAGCCCCCGTGGCACAGCGGTTTCGTGCCGCCTTCGGCCCAGGGCATAATCCTGGAGACCCGGGATCGAGTCCTACGTCGGGCTCCCTACGTCGGACTCCCTGCGTGGAGCCTGCTTCTTCCTCTGCCTGTGTCTTTGCCCCCCCCCCCTCTCGCTCTCGCTCTCCTCTCACTCTCTGTGTCTGTCATAAATAAATTAATTAATTAATTTTTAAAAAAACCAAACCTGTGTTTCTTAGCAAGCCTGTGTAAGGGCATTGACCACCATCTTCCATTCTGTATTCTCAGCACTTTGTACAATAATGCCTGGCAGGCAGTGAATAAAATGACTTATACATTGCAGAGGAGGAAGATGAATGTAGTAGAGAAGAAACAGTTTTGAAAGCTGTTGAGTAAAACTGTTAGCTAAGCAGATTTTGAAATTAATAGAAATCAACCTTTATGACCAAGAAAGCAATAATTTTGGCATCTCGTTAACATATCGGTCTCGATACCATCACAATATAGAATGAGACGAGTCACAGAACTTTTTTATACCACCTCTTTTAATAGATGAGATAAATAAATATAAGGTACATAGACAGTTTTCTAATTTTGCTAAATGAAATGAATAATGTATCAATTCAGGATGTGAGCGTATACTTGATTCAGGCAGCGTTTGTTGTATTAGATGTGATCATGTTCTTATAGAATTCTTAATCCAAAAAAGGTCCTTAGGTATTATCTAAATTTGGACAGTGGCAGATTAGGAAATGGACACAGAGAAATGAAGACCATGGTAGAGAGCCATTCTGTGTACTGAACCTGTGGTTGAGATTACTTAAAATCTTTTCTGGTCTTGGAATTAGGTAGTTTAAAAATCTGTTACTTTTCATTTTCTTTATTGTTCCCTATGTCCTTTCTTATGGGTGGGGGGAGACAGTTCATTTATTCACGTAACTGACATTTTCTGATCCCTGTTACGTACCAGGTACAGAGCTGTGTGCTGAGGATACAGAAATATTCATACAATAGTCTTACCGATTTAAGCACATAATATCATCAAGGTGACTAGGTCTGATTAGTAGTTTGAAATTTTACCAAAAAAAAATGTGGCATAAGAAACAATAGGATTTATTAATGTTTTTCCCTCCTATAGCTAATAATGACTTATACATTGTAGGCATCTGATAAAATTTTACTGACTATAAATAAGTATAAAGGTATGATACATAAGTGTGTATGTATGTGTATAGGTTTTGTATTTCTGTGGTACTATATGTGCTGTTAACTTTAGTCACATAGTGCATGATTCTTTTAAATTCAGGAGCATACTTTCAGAAAGTTGAATTGTTTTTAATGTAGTTCAAATGGATATTTTTGAGATAGCACTGCTATCTCTAGAATATACATGTTCACAACTTAAGATGCTGAATGTAAACTTGATAGGAAAGAAGACTAAAATGAATTGCTTGGCTAGACTTCATAAATTTTATTTGCATAGATATTTATAGAATATTTGAGGCTAAATTCAGATTCTTCAGTGTCACACACACAAATGCTACTCAATTTTTATGGAAACTAAAAGTGTTAATGGTTAAACCATATTTGATTTTCAGAATGCTAAGCTGTAGGGCATTAGGAATCCATGTTTTCCTAAATCTGACTAAAAGTTCAAGCCAGAGGGGCATAAGGTAGAGGAATTTTGTGTTTTTCTGAATTATCCCAGGAATAGTGTTCTCTGGGAAATCCGAGGGAAGTATAAGTAAGGGCCATTTTTTCTAAAGACTGACATTTTGCAGTATGTCATATGTATGTGTTGTGTTACAAATTACATGGTCATTGTTTTGAAATTCATAGACCTGTTTCAACATCTGGTTTTTAGGCCACTTAAGTGTGGGCCAGCAAGAAGGTTAGTCATTGTAGGATGTTTGAAATGAGCTGTAATGATTTCCAGGCCCAGAGAAACCTCTGTGCTGCAGCTGTGTATCAGAGAAGGTGATGGAAGGATGCCTCTTCATATGATCTGTGTATAAGGCTGAATCTTATATCATTTCTCTAGTATGGTTATCATCATATGGCCGTCTTCAGAATCTTAAAGGCATCACAGCTAACAAGAATTGGTATTAGGATGAGAGGGGAAAGAGGGTTATAAATGACAGATTGAGATAATTGACCTTAGTTATTTTTATGTAAACCCAATTTGTAAATCCGTTACAAAGAGGCCTCTTTCTTTTTTTAATAAGGGTACTATTCATGATAATATTCATTTGTCATAGTAATTATTTTTGAAAATGATACTGGAGAGTCAGTCACCTTTACAGAAAGGGTCTGCTTCTAAAAAATCTAGCATTCAGTTGACTGAACCTGGGGAGCCTGCTTGCTAGTTGCCACTTATTGAGGGCCTACTACTGTGCCAGGCACTTTGTAACTGTTATGCCACTTCACCAACAACCTTGAAAATGATTGTTGCCAGTTTTACAGATGAGAAAGCCAAGGTTCAGAGAGGTTAAGTAATTTACCCAGGTCACACATAGAGTCACTAGTAGAATCAGGTTGTGATCCTTGGTCTACTCTGTACTGCTTGTCCTATCACATTGTATTTCAGGTGACATGCTTCCAATGTCCAAATGCAAAAGTACATATTTATGGTTAGAAAAATGTGTATATTCACAGATACACATACAGGCATATGTGTATATATAAATAGGTATACTTTAAGTAAAATTTGTAAATGTGTAATGTATTTCAGGCAGTGAAAACTTGGTCAGCAGTAGGCATTGTTAGGTATAGCACTACTGAATCACTGCTTTTGGTAGGAGATGATAATTAAGCTTTCTCTTTTATATGGCTTCATCTGATATTGTGTCCTGTCTTACTCAAATGCCTTAACATCTTGATGCGTCATGCAGATTACTGACTTACATTAGATCTTTCTAGAAACCAAAGCTGTTTATTTAGTGCTCTAAAAGATACTTTTATTTCCAAGGGAGTTTCTGATAGGTTATGGAAATTGTTGACTTCTGTGCTGAAACACCCCCCCTCCCCCCAAAAAAAGGCTTGAAGGATTAAGAGAAAGATGGAGAGAAGAATATAAGTGAAGAGACATGAAAAGAGGACAGATCTAGGGAGGTTAAAAGAAAAAAAAAAAAAGACTACCGTCTAATTCTAGCCATCAGTCCCTGTTTCGGCAGTTCATTCTATCCAAAATCAGGAAATGGAAGTGCGCCTAGGTATATGCACTTGTTGCTGTCAGCCATGTGAATCCCCCCATCCCTAGCCACACACACATTCCCCTATAGTATGTCAGACTATAAGTTTGTCCACGGGTAGTGTTTTGCCTGCATTTTGTGTGGATATTGTAGAAGTTGCTCTGCTGTCCCTTTCTTTATGTCTGTACCTCTTCCTTGGAAGCATGCACTCTTCATGTGATTGAAAAACTTAAGCACCTTCATCTACTTTCCACTCTCTAGCCATTGTGAATTGAATATTTTTATTATTTGTAAAATCTTAAGCACACAAAGATTCTAAAAGAATTTTGGTTAGAAATCAAAGATATACAAACATGCTTTTAATTTTAAAAGGAATAAAAGAAGATGAGGCTGATTAAAATTTAAATCTGTTATAGCTCCTAGTTCTTGGAAGGAAAAAAAAAAACTAGTATATACAATTTCTACTCTGTAACAACTGTGAAAGCACAAAACAAAATTGGACTTTTAACGTGTAATTATTACATGTTTTATATTAGATGTAGTGCTAGTTGGGAATGGCATTGTTTTCTTCTCAATTCAATAAATATTTTGCACCTATTCTGTGTAAGATGCTAATAACAGTGTGAGGTCCTCTGGTTTGGTCTCAGATCACATCCCTTGTAGTCTGAAGTTATTCAGAATTAAACAGTCCAGTTGTCATGAAAAGTTTTTATTCCAATTTCAGTGATGAAGAGCGATACAGATACAGGGAGTATGCAGAAAGAGGCTATGAGCGCCACAGAGCAAGTCGAGAGAAAGAAGAACGACACAGAGAAAGACGACACAGAGAGAAGGAGGAAACCAGACACAAGTCCTCTCGAAGGTTTGCTCCTTTATAGTGAATCACTTTGAAGCTCAGAGAAATTGATTTGACTGCAAAAAGTTAAAAACCTCTCCAAATAACTAGTAGAGCATATGTGTTCCTAATTGGAAGATTAAGAGTAATGTGTTGAAATAGTTGGTTCCTTAGAGGCTCATCAAAATTTTTAAATCTAAAAAGACCTCATTTAGTACTCATGGACTTATTACTATCTTGTTGGGAGAGGGGAGGGGTTTATTTAGCCTATGAACCAGTAATACTAATATTTAAAGAAAATTCAGGGCCTCATAGTCTAAAATTGTATGCCTGTTGTTTGTTGGTTTAGGATCAACCCTAGACAGTGTTTCCTGTTCCGATTTAGTGCTTCAGTTTCTAATTTGTAATAGTTTTTCAGGATAAAGTATATGGGGTCTGAGAATCTAGGATAATAACAGGTGCAGGTGAACCTATACTGTACATACAATCTCCATATAAAAGTCACATACCTGGTTACTCCTCAAAGTGTGTTTGAGAAAAAGAATTTATTTAAAACCCAGTGTTATATTGGGAATTCACCTTAGACATAGTAGGTTGATATTTCTTATCTCGTGCGTACTTAAGAACACAACTTTTTTTCCTTTTCAGTAACAGTAGACGTCGCCATGAAAGTGAAGAAGGAGACAGTCACAGGAGACACAAGCACAAAAAATCTAAGAGAAGCAAAGAAGGAAAAGAAGCAGGCAGTGAGCCTGCCCCTGAACAGGAGAGCACCGAAGCTGCACCTGCTGAGTAGGCATGGCTATGGCCTGTTGTGTATATTAGGGCCAGAAATGTACCATAAATCTTGTTATTTTTCTGGATAATGTTTAAGAAATTTACTTTTAATCTTGTTCTGTTAGTATGAAAAGTTAACTTTTTTCTCAAAATAAAAGAGTAAATTTTTCATGTTAAGTTAAAAATCTTTGTCTTGTAATATTTAAAAAAAATAAAGACAGCAATGACTTTATATCCAAGAAAGTAATGTGAATGAGTCACTCAGCAGGGAATTTTAAAGAGCTATGTACACACACAGTATCTGATAAAGGTTAAGGTTTCACCTTGGCCATAGTTTTCTTGAGTTAATCAAATACCAGTCTCAAGAGGTTGCACTGCAAAAGGGCACCTCTGGGTCTTGAGATTAAAAGTAGTCTTTATCAATACTGCTGTGGCACTCTTGCTTATTGTATTAAAGTACCCGTATACAGTTTTGATATCACAACTTTTTGATAGGTTTTCAGTGTTCTTAATTTGGGTTCATGGTATAACTAAAGAGGGAACTTTTATATCCAAATTAGTAAAATCTAAAGGCATTTGGCTGGTGTCTGCAAAATAACTTGCCCTAAGGGTAGTTTTTATAGCAGGCACGTGGACAAACACGCGTCACTGTGACACAAACTTGAATTGTCTCATGGCTGTTTATGAGCTGGGGTCAAGCTGGTTTGGCCTTTCTTGATGCTTTTTCCAAAGCTCATTGGATGAGCAGTATGTGGAGGTTTTATACAGTTACTAGCTAATTGTGAAGGAAAAGGACAAGAGCTTTAGATTAGTCCTCTCCTATTAAATCTAAGAAGACAAGTTTATAATTCTGTGAGCGTTTTTAGGGATAAGCCTTAGGATGTATTTGTGAGCGGTGGTAACAACATGGTTTTGAAAGAATGAATTACTAGGATCCTTTAAATAGCGATAATTGAAATGAATTTAATGTCGTATACTAAAAGACAACCATAATTTGAAAAATATTTATTTCTCATTTGATGAACATTTTCAACAGTGCACTTTTAAAATCCTCTGGCTGTAAATTGTTTTTCTAAATGCCCATAATATACCCTTTACAGACCTCAGCATATACCAAATTTTTAATTGTAGGATTTGAATCCAGTGGGGGGATACAAATGATCTCAGCCTTTTAAGATCTTTTTAATGAATAGAAAAATATAAACTTAAAGTTGTGGAGTAATGAGAAATCTTCCACACTGAATAAAAGCTATTCAGATTTATGTTTTGAGTATTACATTTTCTGAGGTGTAATTGGCTTTCATTGGATCATACTTTTCCTGACAAGAGTTTACATTTTTACAGTGTACCCTTTAAATATAAAAATTGACAAGATAAATACATTGTTTCAACTTAGCTTATCTGTAGTTTTCTGTTTTCCTATGACCCATCACTGATTCTATAAAAAAGTGCCAGGCCAAGAAACAATAGTAAGAGTAATCTTTCCTTTAAGTTCTTTCAGCATCCTTGCCAAGCAAGCATGTATCATTCCTGATGTACTTCTACCATTGACAGCCAGAAGAATATCTCCGCATCTAAACAACATAAAACACCACATGATTAACATTTTGATCCATAGCTGAAGTCAATGCAAGTGTATTTGGTGGTCTCAGTTTTTGCTCCATCTGTCAATTTTAATTACATAAATTTCTAATTAAATTCTGCAAACTATTTGGCTTCTGTTAGAAGTTAGAAAGGACACTAAAAGCCTAGGAAGTTGCTGTATGGGACCAAAGAATTCTTAGAAATTGAATGCTATGTAAATGTTTTTCTTACCGATAAAACACAGTATATAATACATGTGTTACTTCTAATGGGGCCAAACTTTTGCATATATAAAACAAAATATTGGTAATAAGTCGTCATTATTACCTAATTCTTCCATCATTGTATGCTGGTGTTCCTTCGACAATGGATTTAATAAAAAAAGGTTTATTCCCATTATATTCTTCATAACCTCCTACAATGCAGAAGCCCAGACTTCCAGCTGTGTTTCTTCGTAATATAACATCTTTACAGTTATACAGGTACCTGAAATAGAATGTGTAAGCAGTATATCTGCAGTTAGGTTGAACTCTAAATAATTATTCTGATTCATCTCCCATTCCCTTTATTGACATTTTTTCAGGCTAAATAGTGGAGGGGTTCTTAACTCAAAACTGTCATAGCCAAGTGACCTTTGTGCTACGAGCGGGCTTTTTCTAGTTGAACTATTTTCCATTGCCAAACACCCTTTAAAAAATATTATATTCTGCTTACATGTTTACTGGGAAAGATAATCATATTTTTGGCTTAAAGATTTAATGCTTCAATTTATATTAAACAAGTTGGATAGGCCTAAATCCTTATTGATGAACCAAATTCAAACATACTTAGCAATATCATATCTTTATTTACTTGTGAATATAATGAAAGCAAAAATCCTTTAAATGATTAATCTCAGTGGCAAAAAAAATTAATGCATTTGCCAGAGTTTTGACTTTCGAAAAACACCAGTTTAAATGTAGTTTCACGTGTTTGATAGGTTATAGAGAAGCATGCAGGCATAAGGTGAATGGAAATTGAGGTACATTTAAAGATAAGAATTATTCATAATGGAAAAAAAAATAGTAAACTGAATAGGAAGTTACAGAAGGAATGGGAGAAGGAGAGGCCACAGGTCTTCTGTAAGTGAATAGAATCTTCACCTAAGGTAGAAGACGGAAACACTCAATATAATTCAGTGGCAGCTGGATCAGTGTTCATCTATGTACAAGCCAAGTGTAAACTGTTACAGTTGTGACAAGTGGTGGTGGTGTCAGGAACTGGATTTAACTAAAATCCCCCAGTTCAGGAACTGGTTTTGGAAGAAAAATCGGCATTTTCATACTGGTAAAACTCAAGATATTGTTTTGTTTATAAGCTGTACCTTAAAATAGTAACTGCTTTTTGAAAAACCAATAAAACGTCTCATGAAAGGTTTTGTTAAGTGATGTAGTTGGTCTTTACATTTGTTCCTTGATAATCCATGTAACATGATTTTTCATGGTGTTGCTGATTGCAACTTGAAATAAGCTTTGGTTTTGGGGGATAACTTTAAAAAGTAGTCGTGAAGTTCAACTCGATTTTGTTTTGTATCTCTTGTCACAAATAATTTATAATCAGTCTCACTGATAGCTGAAAAATGATTTTCATTAAATAAAGCAACTATTTTGATTGTAAATTATTCATCAGCTATATTTCACCGATTTGATGTAAGTAATAAATTCATCCGGTAGGAGATACCATATTTTACATAATGGTTCACTGCTCATACACAAAGCAGGTAATTGGCAGTTCTCCAAACACCAGAGCATTACATTCCTATACTCAATATTTAAAGGAAAGCACATGAATTGGTTGATTCTTACCCAAGGTCATGAGCAAATATCTATCTTAATACTTCCCAGCCATGATTCCTTAAAACAGAAATGGGTACATAGAACAATACTTTGAAACAAGTATTTACCCTTCCATTGTCCATTGAGTTTTTACATTGAGTATCACCTTGGACTTTACATTGGTCCTTACTGGGTATTTTAATTCATGTGGATAAGCTGTAAACCTCAGCATCTAAAATTTATTATGTTCTAGTATAAAATTTTTAATATTGAGTCACAAATTGTGTCTATTTTCCTAGACTCTTGATATTGGGGATGTTTACTGAGTGTACCACACTCTAGGCACTTGGTAGATCGGTGAACAGAACAGGTAAAAACCCTGCCCTCTGGCTGTGCATTCAAGTGGCTAGCAGTGTTACTAGTATTTTTTGCACTAGGTGCTTTCCTTCCTTTGGAGTATTTCAACTTCATTGTAGCAGCAAGAACTCAGTAAGTTAAACCCTTTCAAAGTCAGACCTTGGTTAGTTGGAACCAATGTGTACTCGGGCATTGGTTTTTTTCAAGCTGAATTACTTCACTCCCCATTGGGAAATGTGGAAGCTGTCTTTGGTTGACAATGTTGAGGATTTACCTTTGAAATATTAAGTGACTTTAAATTCTAAATGTGAGCTTTTTTTCCTATTCTGAACTCATTCTCTAAATTTAGGCCTCATTGAAGGAGAGTTGGCATAGTTTAAAGAATAGCAAGGAGTTTAGTAATTTTCCTCCAATAAGAAAGTTATGGTTACTTCAAAGATCAACTCCATGTTAAGGACTATGGTGAAGTCTTAGGTTGCTCAAGAAGCTGTATATTTTTCTGTTTCAACTGGCTGTTCCTTCTCCATCTCCTTCAAAGATTCCCCTTTTCTCAAAGGACCTCAGAATTTCACTGAGCCCCTACACTAACAAAGTGGGGTTCTCAAAAATACCTTTCAGGGAGTGTAGAGGTGAAAAAATGCTTTTATCTAAGAATGAGACATGATCTGCCTTTTAAAAAAATTCCCATTTTCTAATAAGCATTTAAACTCAGACAACACACAATAGGTGACCTGGCAACAGACTGAATGCAGAAGTAGATGGAAGAGTCCAGTTATCTTTTGTTCAAGCCATACGTTAAAGAGGTTGGTAAAAAAAAAAAAATGTTGCCACTTTTCTCACTAATTCACTCTAAAGTCGTTCCCAAAGCACCCTCTGCCTGCATAACAGTAATACATATTAACTCATCTCTCCTCTAGTCATACTAGTCCAGATGACAGCATGTTTTGAAAGACTTCCAGATGTGGAGTTTGGGCCTGCAAGCCAGCAGAAAACAAAGCAGAAGGTCTTCAGTGATTTCTGCATCCCCCCCACCCCCTTCAATTGAATGGCACCTGATAATCTGTATAGCTTTGAGACAGTATCTGGAGCTCCTGCCCAGGGGTCACTCCCGGCACAGAAGGCACCGCTAATAAGGGTGAGATATATTTGCAATGTCCTTTATCACCCACTTTTACTCTCTCTGCTACTGCTTATATCTGACACCCACTGGTTGAAGACAGGCAGCCACTGGTTCAGGGTATGAACACTATCTTCTTCATGTATATTCTTTTCTGTGTGTTGGACTGTACCCGAGGGCATGATTACAATGTCCTAGAAATGGATTTCCTGTTTCTAGACCTGCTGATACCATGTTTCTTCATTGGTAGAGAATCTTAGGTAACTGACTGGATCCTACTTTAGGGCAAATAGGTTTCCTCAAAATCTGTTCGTTGAAAGGGGAAAATGTTTTTGAGTAAATGTATAACTGGGAGGGAAATGCTCTGGTGAATTTTTTTCAAAAATATCTATTTTCAGGCTCAGTCTATAGCAGTTCAGACAAGTAACTTTTGCCGAGGTATGATAAATGGCTGAAATTCTTAGGACATCAGTCATGCCAAATGTATTGAGACCTTTAGGCCAATGGTATTGCATCAATTGAGGAGAAACTGGGGTCTTTGAACCTCTCTGCCGTCAAGTTTAGAGATGTGAGTGCATATTACCATCCATAAAAATTGTAGCAGTGTTATGACTGAGTGCTCGCATCCTGATACCAGCTGAGGGCCTGATCCAGGGACATAATGGAGTATTAAGGATGTCTGAAAAATGCCAGGATGGACATACTTGTAGTTTCAAAATGTCAGAGTAAACATTATGTTTCCCCTTCTGCTTTTAAAAATCACTGTAAAGGCACCTAGGAGACTTGGAAACAGAAATGCAAACTCCATCTGAAAACAAAACTGGGTCATGGCATTTGAGGGAGAACCAACTGCCAGAGGCAGTGGAAGAGAAGGTGTCCGCAGCTGGAGCCCTGGGGCCTGCAGGGAGCGGCCCACTCAGGCAGGACACCCACTCCCACAGGGCAGGCAGGCTGGTGTTTGCAAAGGAGGACACAAGTGAGACAACGAAAACCCCAACAAGATAACCCGTTACATCCAGGGAGTATCCTGGCTGGAGGAAGGGATGCACCTGGACTGCTGATCTTGGTCTGAGAGAAGTAAAGCAACACAACCCTGTGTCATAAAGAGAAGCTTCTGCCACTTGGAAGATGGCCCTGGTTCCTTCCTCCTTGTGAACCTCCAGCCAATAGCTGCTCCAGGAAAAACTGACCTAACTCAGAGATTTAAAAAGAACTAGCAAACAGACACTCAGGACAACAGAAAAACGGAAAGGAACAGTGAAAACAGCAACACAGAAACCACTTGCCAGAAAAATGCTGCCACAGGAGTGAAATGCTTCTAGAGAAAATGAAATTTATAACCCAACCACCTTACCGTGAATTTAAAATAGTCCTGAAACAATTCCTCTATAAACCAGAGATCCCCGCAGAGATGTAAGATTTCCAGGAAGATAGGAGACAAGAGAAGAAACGAACTGACAGTAGAAAGACAAAGAAGGGAAGAATAAAAGCCACCACCAAAATGAAAGTAGAAGCTGGAAAGGACAAGCCATAGTAATGAACATGGAGGGCAGACCAGAGTAAGCAGAGGAAACAAAGGGAAATAAACAGTTGAGAGGAGTCAAGAGAATGCAAGATGTGAAAACAAAAGGTAAAGACATGTTTGGAAGAACCCAAATAATCAGTTATTTTGAAAATCAGGTGAAGGGATGCCTGGGGGGGCTCAGTGGTTGAGCATCTGCCTTCAGCTCAGGGCGTGATCCCAGGGTCCTGGAATTGAGTCCCACATCAGGCTCCCTGCTTCTCCCTCTGCCTGTGCGCCTTTCTCTGTGTCCTAAATAAATGAATAAAATCTTAAAAAAAAAAAAAAAAAAACCTGAAAGGAAAATCAGGTGAAAAAGGACAAGCCATGTATACAGAGGAAAAGATGAGATGGGCCTTGCACTTGACCACACCACCTCTCGATGCTCACCAACATGATGTGAAGCCTACTCAGTCCAAAAGAGGGTGACCCAGTAATCTTATAGCCTGCCACACGGCTGTGCAGATGCTCTGTAATTTCTGTAACGAGCTCGACGGCTAGTGGAGCTACCCCTGTATGACCCTTATGAGGTCTTATGACAGCATCGTTTGTGAAAGCAGAGATGGAAAACAACTGAGGGTTCACTACTCATAGGAACTGTTTCAATGACTATGGTACATCTGGATAACAGAACACTACTCAGCCATAGAGAAGAGACACAGCTTGATATATGCCCATGTGAAATAACACCCAAAGTGTATTCTTACGAATAAAAAAAAAATCATGGTACACAGTAGTGTGTATGCTATGTGTGTGTGTGTACATATAGACCTGGACCGGGGGCCAGCAAACCGCAGCCCAGTCCACCGCCTGTCTTTGTGAACGAACAGCCACGCCTCTCCATTGGCATATTGCCCATGGCTACTTTCACACGACCACGACAGAACCGAATCCTTGCAACTCAGAATGTGACTCTTGAAGCCTAAACTCCATCCCTTTACAGAAAAAGTTTGCCAACCCCTGATGTAGACTTTCCCTGGAAAAACACACAAGGGATTGCTCTCAGTGATTACCTCTGTTGAGCGGACCTGGGAGGACAGATCTGAGGGCACCCTTCTCCCCCCTTTGGTGCCTTGGGATTCCCCCACGAATATATATTACTGCGAGGAGACGAGGGGCTGAGGGAAACGAAGAGCCGCCAGGGTGACTGAGGACCAGTGTTGTCTGTGCTGGCATCATTTCACACTTCCTGTCTACTTCTTTCAAAGGAAATGAACCAAATCCAGACTATACTTCTGGCAGGAGCAGAGAATTGCTGCCTAAGGCCAAGTGACAAAAAGTAGAGGGAGAGAAAGCCATTCACATGGTTGTATTTGGAGTGAAAAGCATCTCACATTTGTCCTGTCTTACACGAATGAACAGTGAGGAACTCTGAATATATGACAAATAGCTTTCAAGCACAAAAGGTAAAAGGTAAATATATATATATATATATTCTTCCACTTCTCTCTTCCACTCAGACTCTGTCCTAAAATGCTTGGAGGTTTTCAAACAGCCTCAGTGCTCAATGTTCAGCTGTTTAAAAATACACTTATCTTAAAAATAATTTATCAACTAGGAAAGGCTCAAAAAGGAATCTAGGTCAGTGTATTTGAGACAGGGATGTTTTTTAAAACCTCATTTAAAATTAAAAAAAAAAAAAGACAGAGAGAGAGAGAGTCATATCTCCACCCTCAAGAAAAATGTACTAAAACCAAACATCCTACATTTATTCATTTAATCCTATGGCACTTCATCTTCAGTGACTCTAATATCTAACATTTAAATCATGTGTTTGGAATTTGTGAGGCAACTGTTTGAAGGCCAAGAATTTGTGCTCTGATGCAGGTGTGCAAACCCCAATTTATCTGTCCCTTGAATATTTAATTTCTGCATGTAGCTATTTAGTAAGTCTGTCCTTAAAACTTTTCCTGAAGTGTCTGAGACATTTTAATGGCTTCACCATAAAGCTCTAGTTACCTCTCACTAAAATGACAACCCAGTTGCTTCCTAAAGATCTTCATAAGAGTAGGAACTAGGTAGAGAGTCTGAAACATACCCTCAATCCACACATGCTCAAACATCAAGGGACAGGCAAAAAGTTCTTCTGCATTGTTTTATGTTTAGCCAGGGCCACACAAAAGCTAAAGAGGTAAAACTTCCATACACGTTCTGAGGATTGCCACTAGCAAATTTGGGAAAGAATCCTTCCCCTGGCTCCATAGTGGGTTCCAGGAGACTGGATTTTAGCCTTCTCTCCCTGTCAGCAGAGCTCTTTTGCTGCATGAACAACTGATATAACCATACAGGGCAGCTCCAAGCTCCTCAACATGAGGGTATAACAGTACTTCCACGTCTAGGCTCTCACCCTGCCCTGGGCCTTCTGCATGCATTTTTAGTAACAAAAGGGAAGACAGGATCATGTCAAATAGTCTCACAATCAAACTGGGGGCTCATTCAGATGCTAGTGCCATGAATCAGCCCAAGAGAGTAAAAGAGTGCCCTAAGAAATATAGTGGTTCCCTCCCATGCCTCCCCAAGGATGTCACCTTGGGGCTCACCGTGGTAATTCCAGCCACATGATCCAGGAGGGGGACCAGTCTCTGGCTGGGGCCATGTTGTGGTTGGAGTCCAGGGCTGCTGGGCTGCTGCAGGCTTCCTGAGGCTCGTGTTCTTCGACTTCCAAAGCTTTCAGAACCACCAGGGAGGATGTGCTTTTCAATAATGCCACTGCCTCGCTCCGGTTGACCTCTGTTAGTTCAATCCCGTTCACATTTAACAAAATGTCACCTAATGGCCAGAGAAGCAGAAGCCATCTTTAGTGAGAGTGCAAAGGGGAAGTTCTGTAAAAGTGCCAAAGGGGCAGGGACTGAGTGGGATGCGGGGGAGCGAGCAAGCTGAAGGGGGCATGTCATTAGCCTCCTGCACTGACCTGAGGCTGAGTTCTCGAATAGCAAGTGGTTAGTGTGTGCACGTTTCAAGGCATTGGCAAATCATGCTTGCAGGTTTCTAAAGCATACCCATTAGTGTTTGGCTCTTGCTTAAAAAAAGGGGTGGGGGGAGAAGGAAGATAAACTAGCTTCGTTTACTATTTAGTCAAAGATCATCTACTTCTTTACTTCTTGTTTCTTGTTTTTACCACAAAGGGAGAGCATTTGGCAAAACTCTGAGTGCTTGCATGGAGCCTGGCATGTGGTAGGCACCCAATAAATAGGGATTACATGAGTGAATAAGAGACTACCCCTGAAAGGGCCTGGCAGAGGGGTCTATAGCAGTGAAGAAGAAGGAGCTGGAACTACGCCCTTGAACAGGGGAAAAAGGAGTTAACATTATTGTGATTTGCTGCAAAGGGGACACTCCTACCGTTGGGCAGGCACCTCATATGTGCAGGGCCACTTCCATCCACCATCCCGCACAAGCCTCTGCTCACATTCTCTCGCTAACAGGTCACTTCTTGGTGAACCTCATCATTCAACACCCAGGTGCTTGGGTGCAAAGGAAGAGCAAGAAAACTAAAGCACATTCCTCTCCTACCTCCGGTTTGTATTCTTTTATCTCTCTCCTGATCTTCTGCTTCCTTTGAATATCATCTTTTTCACACAGAATAACCACAGCAAGAGTAAAAAAGATAGGAAGAGACAGATGGCAAAGGCCTGGAGTCCTGCCCGACCTCAAAACATGCTCTGTTAGGTTGGCCGAAGAAATCCCTACCATGCCACCCACTGCCCTGTGGCTCCTCGGGCTGAGCGACGGTGCTTCAGAAACTTCGTGCATCTGAACCCTTACTTGACATAGTTGCTCAACCATCTGAGCTACCTCAATTGGCAATATTATTAAGGATACATATGTGACACCCCTTTCCTTCACTGAAAGTAGCCTAGGACACATAAGACTAAAAGACGGTGACATTTCCACCCGTGGAAAAGAACCTAGCATGATACTTTCACTTAATACTCGTTGACTCAAAACTCTATGAAAGTATTTCATCCACCCAACCCACAAAATGGAGCAATTCATGAATAGGCTCACCACACGATCAACCCAGCAAAGAATCACTTAGAACAAATGGAACCAAGTTACGCTATTTAGTTGAGCCACTCGCTCATAACTGTAGAAGCTCCCCATTACTTCCCGGCATACTTTGCAGGTACTTGCTTTCTTAGCAAGCCAAGCGGCCCACGTCAACCCACAAGAACTTCAAGGGGTGAAACACCCAATCCAGCAACTATACTTAAGCCGGTCACAGTCAGTGTGTGACAGAGGTCCTGGGCAGCTCAGCATCTCATGCTCTCATCAGTTCGGGAAGCAGTTACCCAACCCAGCAAGCTGCGAGTTCACGGTAACACTCCACTGGCCCAG
Organism: Nyctereutes procyonoides; assembly: GCF_905146905.1. Classification (NCBI taxonomy): domain Eukaryota; kingdom Metazoa; phylum Chordata; class Mammalia; order Carnivora; family Canidae; genus Nyctereutes; species Nyctereutes procyonoides. Next base: position 8,730,628 of record NW_026575021.1, on the reverse strand, counting down.
TACCTTGTCTTTTTACCTGTTTTTATTCTTCCATCTCTGCTGATGACTCCCCCGGGCTCCACGCTGATGACGTAGATGGGCAAATCCCACTCCCGATGTGATGCTCCACCGGCAACGGTCATGCCGAGAGACTCGCTGGGGTCTTTTCGGACACTTACCACCTTCTCACGGCAAGTGGCCACAGGATGGAGGGGCTAAAGGCACAGACAGGAAAACAAGTGTGGCACACCTGTTCACAGGGGGGCTTGCATTTCCTCCGCATAAAAAACCCCTACCCAATTGGATAAATATATGACAGTCGTCCTTGGTCTCATAGAGAAAGACACGTGCAGAGGGAACCCTCGCTTTGCCTGTCACCCTCAGCAGAGCAGCGTTATCCCAAATCCCCTAGGCTGATTCAGAGAAAGTTTACATTTCAAATGGGAATGGAAAAAAAACGGAAGAAGAGCAGGGTGGAGACCACTGGAGAAATAGCTCACAAAGTGAATCACACCCCCAAGTTTTCAAGTGACTATTCCTGATAGTCATATTTCATAAAGCTCCTGCCATTCATGAGTATCAGGAGTTTTCTTCTAAGTTAAAAAAAAAAGGAATTGTATTTTAATTAAATGACCTCTGTTTAATTTAGGTAGGGAGTCAATTCTAGAACTCCATAGTTAGAATCATGGATTTCATAGAAACTCACTACTAACTGGGTTCTCTCCAATTAGCATCTTCAGTCTTTCAAAATAATATGTAGTTCTACCCTTCAATTTTATGATGTAAAAACATAGTATAGGGATCCCTGGGTGGCGCAGCGGTTTAGCGCCTGCCTTTGGCCCAGGGCGCGATCCTGGAGACCCGGGATCGAATCCCACGTCGGCCTCCCGGCATGGAGCCTGCTTCTCCCTCTGCCTGTGTCTCTGCCTCTCTCTCTCTCTCTCTCTCTGTGACTATCGTAAATAAATAAAAATTAAAAAAAAACATAGTATATACATTGTGTAGCATACATTGAGGACTGACTTTTGAAAAGCAAATTAAGAGAACTGTGATTTTGGTTCAGCAACCCTAGGTTGAAAACAATCAAAGCTACATGCAGTGTTTTCTTGAAGCAAAAAGAGTCAAGGGCACTGTTTGTCAGTGAATTTATATCAACATATAATTATCTAAAAATGTATTCTCCTCCATGTGTAATGACCTAGGGGACTATGTGGGAATGTGCGTTGCAAATAAATGTCACCCTCTGATCTGACCTCAGAGAAGTCTAGGGCTCGGAACACAACTTACAGTTTTATCTACGGAAATAAAATTCAAAAACTCATCTGGTTAAAAAAAATTAGGGTACAAAAGAAGGTGTAATTATACTAACTTTTGTGTAGAAAGAGGGAGGAGAGAGAATTTGTATTGATATTTACATTTTCATGAAGACGCTCTGGAAACAAGAAAGTGGTTTTATGGGCGTGGAGGTGGGAACCAGACAGATGGGGCCTGGGTAAGAGGCTCCTTCCGCATGTTTTTTTTTTTTTTTGAACCCTGTGAATATATTATCTATTCAACAAATCAAGCGAATGATAAACTTCTGCTAAGTTGATGGTTAGCATCATATAGAACTATTGCTTGCATTAACAAGAGTTCATTTTTACCACTTCATTATGAAGATAAGCCTAAGCTTTTTGTACATTTATTATCTCATGACTTTTTATAGTATAAAATTACCCATGTCTGTTTTAATGGCCCCATTGTATCCAGTAATAGCCTGTTACTATATCCCTAGTATTGCACATAGCATTTAGCACATTAAAGATGGTAACTATGTTTGGGAAATAAATGTATGGATAAATTACAAGGTGCCACAAATTGTTTTTGGTAGCCATGGAATACTAAATCCGGAATCACAAATTATTATGGGAAGTTATATGTTACAATTAGTATTTGTAAGGTCTGGATTATATGTTTCTATAAACCTCAGAACCTTGAAGAGATTGGTTACCTGAAATGAGTTGTAAAACTAAAATGGGATCTTCTTCAGGGCCAAGTTTCAAAATAAGACAAATAAGTAACAGTATGAATACAGTGGTCCCAGCACTCCTGAGTAGTTCTGGAGACGCTCTCCAGATCCCTTCTCAGTTCATGACTTTTCTCCTCCACAAAGCAGTGAGATTCAGGACGTCTCTGCCTTTGAATACAGACCTCTCAGAAGAGCCCTACTTGGAGATGCAGGCTGTTCTGAGACGCCCCCAACCCAGGGCAAAGTTCTAGACCTAGAGACTCTTACTGGCTGCTCTGTTGCTTCCGCTCATTCCTGGGGATATTCATAAAGCATTTACTCCTGATCCTCACAAAGAAGGGCTTTCCTCCATTATTTCCATATGGAAGCCAGGGATATTGTCAGGGTAGCAGATCAATCTCCCGAGGTGATATCTAAAACACAGTATTGAATGCTCTGGAAAACAGAGACATCTTTTCACATTGAAAAATATGTGTGTACACACACACACACACACACATACACACACGCTCTTTTGCATTCTTGAACGGCTGCCTAGTACTTCATCATGTGGATATGTCATATCCCCCCATTGATGACCATTTTGGTTGTTTATAAGTCTCTTGCAAAATTAAACAGTGTCACTGCGAACATCCTTAGACACACATATCTTGTGCACTTGTGTAAATATTTCTTTAGGCTAATATCCTAAGAGTACAACTGCTAAATCAAAGAACCTGCATATTTTACATTTTGATACGTATGAAACAGTTTGATCACCTATAATCTCACCAATACATTGTGAAAATGATGATTTCCCACAATTCTGCCAATATTGGGCTTTATCAATATTTTACAATGTTTGCCCAGAAAAAAAGGAGATCCCAATAATTTAACTGCCTTTTTAGGTAGCAAGTTTAAACCTATTTTATTGTTATTTGGGTTTCTAATAGTAATATCCTTTGAGATCTTGTAATACTGTCATCACTCAGAGCACCCCCAACCTCATTTATGAAGTGGGGAAGAAGGCCCATATAGGGCACACCTGTGACTGAAAGGGACACCTTTGATCTGAGAATACTTAGTTTTAAAAAATGTGTCCCTAAGTTCATTTGGAAAGTAGCAAAATTATCTATCTTATAAGATATTTCAGAAATGGCTTCGTGCCTGCCACACCAGTGAATAGAAATAAGTGAGGCTCTAATTGCTCTGTTGTGAATAAATATTCCTTGAATAATGTGCAGATTGGCCAGATACTCTTTGAGGAAAAGAAATATTATTTTTTTTATCTACTTAAAGGTATCCAGGCAGAAAAACTGAAACTCAACATTAAAACAAATCTGATCAGTGAAGCACAGCTGGTGGGGGGTTGGGGATGGGGTTGGGAACTGAAACCCAAGATATCTGACTAATTCCACACTCTTGCCCACTACACTACTCTGCTTTCAGAGGTCATGTTTTAGCACATGATAAAAATTAACCTATCAATTTTCAGATAACTGTCAGAAAAACACATGAAAGAATCAGTTACCCAATTTTTCCAGGAACAGTTTATCTCATTGACTAGAAAACTCAATTCAAACCCAAGTCTGTCAAATAAAATACATGACAAATAAGATTTGGATGCTGAAACCTACGTTTTCCTGGCTGCAGAGATAGGTTATTTATGCTTTTAGATACGAGTTCCTGAAGGGCAGAGTTTTCTTCCACATTTGTTCAGCGCTAACCCAACAGCCTTGCTGTACGGAGCAAGGTAAGGCTTCAAACACCTCTGGGCTCCACATAAGCGACTGGGTTACCCCAAACAGGAGGTGCGTCCTTTCTCTCGTGTTTCTGACAGCCATCTGCCTTCCCCCCTGACCCCCAGAGAAAGAGATCCACGTTAGCAATGGAAAACCCAAGTACCGCCATGAACCCTTCACATCCAGAGTGGCCTGACTCTGGGTGGGGAGAAAGAGAGTTAAATATGAGAGAGATCTTCTTTCCATCTGCGTTCTCTCCCAATGCTCCTTCCCTACTTTGGAGAGAGACCTCAGAATGTTCCCTAACATGGGATATAAGAAATAGTGAAAGGGACCATAACAGAAAGGAGGGAAACTGAGTGGCAAAAAATTACAGAATGAGACAAACCATGAGAGACTCCCAACTCTGGGAATCAAAGGGTTCCGGAAGATGAGGAGATTGGGAGGATGGAATGACTGGGTGATGGGCACTAAGCAGGGCACTTGATGGGATGAACACTGGGTGTTTTACTATATGCTGGCAAATTGAATTTAAGTAATAAATAAATAAATAAATAAATAGCCCCCACAATTTAGTATGAACTAAATCAAGCTGATTAAAAAACATTATGGGCACAGATCTACTTATTACTAAGTTGTAAGAAATACTTCATAGAATATTGGGATTTCTAAAATAAAACATTTTAGATTTATTAAAAAAAAAGTATGAAGATGAACATAACGACCTACCCATGTACCTTACAACCCAGCATCAGCGATACATGTTCCAGTACAGTTGAAGTCCCTCTGTGATTTCTCTCTGGTCACTTTCCCTTTCCTCCCACAGAGGTAGCCACAAGCCCACATTTGATGCCTAATTTGTCTTTAGTATTTCAGTTGGCTACAAGCTTTTCTGTGTCACAAGTGTAGGTTTGCCTTCTTTGGCATTTCACTGACTCATTTAAGCTCCTACTTCCAGAAAGCCATGTTGTTTCCTAGGTAGAACAAGGCTTAGTAGGATCATAAAAAACTAAATCATCAAAGAGCCAGATAGGTCTTAGTTTTATTGTAAATAGGCCACGTGTGTATGTGTGTGTTTGAGGGCACCTCAGAAGGCAGACAGACTATTTTAACTTAAAATGAAAATATTACAATTTCCCACTAGGCCAGTTTGGTTCTGTATGTTTTCCAGGAATTAGATATGTGATAGAGATTGCAGCAAAAATTTGAACAGCTCATCCTGGCTGTTTCCATGATTCATGGTGGTTAGATGGAAGGGATTATAGACCACAGTGCTGGTGGAAGCCTCATGCTTAGTGGTTTAATGAGCTAGAACACCATATGGTCTAGTTGATCCAACTATAATTAATTAGATGAATTAGATGAATTAGATTAAGCTAATAAACTAGTTTTCCATTAATAAATACCATTAGTTTAATTTAAATACACTAATGATATTTACTAGCAAAAGACATCCGGGAGTCCTCATCCATAAAATGTTTCAGCAGGAGTTACCTGGTCTGTCTAGATTGCTTACTGTAAATAAGCTTGGAATTTATGGATTTATGGGACATGGCTGGCTAGCTGGCTGGAAAAAAGGGTAGAGCTGTGGCCTTGTAGGCTGTGTAATTAACAGCATGTTTCAAAAATCAAGATTTTGAGTTATTGTTTCTGTATACATTACTCAAAAACCCAAAACCTGTGAGTTATTCCTAATTGAAACATAGCCCAATAGGTTCTGATTGCCATGATAGACATTTCCCTAATCTCTGTTCCAAGAAGAATGGGCTACCTATCGATTTGTTTTTTTAGTTACAAGTGATTTAATGTAATCAGATCTTAGGAAAAGTGGCTAGAAACTCATTGCCATCACAATGCATGCCAAGCCAAGCCTACAGGACTCTGAATTCAGACTAAGTGAGGTTTGTGTTGCTTTAGAGACCCATCCAATGGAGAGGTTATAGCATTAGCTTCCTGATTTGTCCCATTTCCCACCACTTCCTAACGTTATATGTACTTCAAGTGTTTATATTCAAGTGTTTATATTATCTTCCTGGGTTCTTCTGCAAAAACAAACATACTAAAATTAGCAGAATTATTTTAATAATTTATATTAAATATATAACATACTATATGATATATAATTATATTAAATTTAATTTTTAATAAGATACTTCAATTTTCAAGCGGACTGGGAACTTCAAAAATAAAAAAAACCCAAGTCAATCTCGTTTCATTTCAAAGTGAGTAAAAACGGTCCTTAAGCAAAAGGACTATTGGAAAAACATGACATCTATTTGGCTTACACTTGAAATTATGTTCCCATACAAAGTCTGCAAGATCAGGTTTCAAAACTCTCCTGCACCTTCTTCCCTCTTGCTTGGATGGGAGACACCTGCTATCTCATCAGGTCTTGAAGATGGGACTTTGGGCTTTTTGTTTTACAAGACAAGTCAAACAATATTCAAGTGATGAAGTCCAGAAATGATGCTTAGAAATGTTAAAGTGTGCAGCCTTCCCCAGAAACAGCTTCCTGCAGGAGAAGCAGACATACCCTGGCTGGGGCTCACCTTGGGAGTGCTGCTCCTGTCCCCCGGCCCTGGGGATTGGCTGCCGTCGCTGTTCCAGCCAGCTTCCTGAAAGATGTCAGGACTCTGCAGACGCACCTGGCGGGACACGACGAGGTGAACACGCCTTTCACTGGCCTGGGTGAGAAGACACAGATATTAGCCACTCTCAGAGCTTCCATCCAAAGGGTCCAGCACCAGGGGCTTATCAAGATGTGAGTTTTATTCTACCCTTTTTATGAAAAAAAAAAAAAGGTATCTACCATTTCTCATGACAATGCCCATTTTGTAATTTGACAAGAACGTGAGAATTATTTCCTTTATCTTAAATCAGGAAATGACACCTGCTTCAAGGGAAAAACTAGGGAAGGTTTGACTGATGCAACAGTTTTTGAAAAGACATCATCAAACATCGTTTTTTTTTTTTAAGGGATGGCTCCATTGCATATAAGCCACATCTGAAGGACTTTTCAGATTGAACAGAGTATACAGTGTAAAGTAGTAGCCCAGTCTAAAACTCAGACTGAAGGTAAATAGTATAGAAAAAGGAATAGAGTTGGTGGCAGCAGCACTACCACTATAGGAGGAGAAATCCTGCATCTACGGTGCTAAACATGTAGTAGACATAGGAAAGGATGAACACTTTAGAAATACAGGGATGACTTAATAGGTTCAAATACAGCCTCTTCAAGGGCCTTTGCCTTGATCCTTTATTTTTTTACGGGACTATCATTAATTCTGACTACTATTCCTCTGTGCTATGTACATTGATGCTTGCACAGAACATTCCAAATAGCAGATATATTGCTTACTGCGGAGGTCCATTATTCCTCACCATAAATTTACAAACTGGCTTCCTGCCACAGATGAATTTCACGTCTGTTTGAGAACATTACTCATTTTTCCAGAACTGCTGACTACTGAGCATCCAGATCCTCAAGGCAGACAGAAGAGATCTTAGCCCTGTGAAATGTACGTCAACAAAGCACCCCGATGGCCCAGAGTTGATTAGAAAGGTCCCCAAGAAAGACTACATTTGAGGACAAGGTGGAGAAGAGCAAAGTAAGTTTTTGCGGTCCCTCTCTTCATCCCATCCCCTGACCGCCTACCACAGCGCAGAGATAGACATTGGCTGGCCTGCCTTCTTCCTTTACAGGTATGGCAATCACACCATGGGAAAATTAGGCCATGAAGGAGGACCATGTTTTTAAAACCTAAAGCAACCAGAACCCCATTGATGAAATCAGATTCCCAGGATTGTCCAACAATTAGCCAGCCCAATCCTTTGTGATTTTGCATCCTTATATTAATGAACATTTCTTCTCAGAGTTTTCTTGAAACTTAGGCGTCATCCTCTAGGTAACTGTAAATCAGATGAAAATTTAAAAACCATCTCTCAAGCACATTAAGAGTGTCGGTCAATGATGGGCCATTCAAGTTGATTCGCCCTGCAACTCTGTCATTACAAAAATCCTACCTAACAGGCCCCGAAAAGCACGTTCAAGTCTTTCACTCACGTTCTTTCACATAAAGCCCCGTCATCCCTTTGGCTGGTCTACGCAATCATCATTTACATACCTCTCCTCTGTTCATTTGCCTATCTTGAATTCCTTGTTGGTTCTTATCACATATAAAACTTGCATCAGAAGGAAAATAACAAGCTCCGGAAACAACAATGAAGCAAGCTGACATGAAGAACTATGAGATTGGCCAACTAAACTCAATTCTTAGAAGAGTATTTTGTAATAGTGTTTCTTTCTTTATACTGTAAGCCTCGCTTATCCCGAGGAGGTTATCTCTAGGAACTTTCTGAAGCAAAAATGACTAAGAGATAAGTGGCAAACACTCCAGTCAAAACTCCAACTGCCATGCCCAGAGTTGCTCCTTATCTTCAGGGAAACTCCGATGTTGTGAAGGATCTCAGTGGGGGATTTGTCTTTGGCCTGCACGTGGTATCATGTTCGCTTGGCCCATGAGCAATTACATGACCTAGGCATCTCGGAAGAGTTGAGAAAATCTGAGACTTCTATATCGAATCAACTTGCCAGGAGAAATTCAAACTGCCAAGGAGCAGCCTGCAAGAACCGTTTAATTCACATTTTCAAACCCAAATTTCTGACCGGGGTTTCAAATGCCGACTTTGGTAGTAAGTTGCTGGCAGAAACAACACTCCAATGAGTAACCCGGGTATCAATTTTCTTGGACATACGTTCTCTGCAAGGCTGGATCTGTGGCCCTTACCAGCCACCTTACAAATTGCTCTCGGGGAGATGGTGCTGGATTTGCTTTCTTTCCCAGTGTTTGAAGCTGTAAGGTGGAAAATAGGCTAATGTGTTTGTACTGGCTCTAGCCCTCAGGAGCAGCTGGATTCAGTGTCGAGAAACAGCTCTTAGAACCAGTGAGTCTTTCTTTCTGTGGGTGTGAGCCTGGTGTGAAGGTGAAGCGTGAGCAGGGGGTGAGGGGGAGACGGAACAGCAGAAATTTTTTATTGCGAGCCCGCATCACATGTGCCAGAAAGCTGGCGCAGCAGATCTGTCGCTTTCAATACCATGCTCAGAGGAAGAGCATGCTAGCAGGCAGGTGTAGGATAGCCTCTCGCGTGCATCTCTTGGAGAGTTGCAATTTGGGCCAAAGCAGTGTTTAACTCCTAAGATTGTGGCTATCTTGAGTAGCAAGCAAGGCCAGAGGACAATCCTTTTCAGGGGAAGTTTCCTCTCTCCTCTCTCCCTTAAACATCCTCAGTTTTGATCCAGAAAGACTCTGGACGTGGTGGTTACAAGTTGCATAGTCTCACTGCTTATACCTATTCTTTCTCTTCATAGAGCCCACTCATTAAACTCCCTCTCTCCTTTCTGTGGGTTAAGGGAAGCATTACCGACAGCCTTCTCCCCCGGGGACCTTAGCTTGTTGGCAGTCGTTCTGTCTCTGTGGGTGACATGTGCCAGGCACTTCACGACGAGCCTTGGGGACATGGCTCCTGTCCCCTTATGGGACCATTAGGAGCAGGTGCCAGGAAAGAGATATGGGTTCCACACATAAGAGTCTCTAAGGGTGGGACTAATTACTTCCAGCAAAAGGAATAAGAAAAAAAATCTAATATTCAGAGAAAACCAAAGAATTAAAATGGAGGAGCATTTATCATGGGAAGGCTTGTCTTCTTGGGTCATGTTTGAAGGATTATTTTCCTTTGCTCTTTTGAGACTTGACTCAAGACTGCCAATAATATTTCCACGACAGGACTAAACAGGGGCCAAAAAAGGGAACCATAGTCTAAAGCAGTCTCATTTAGATGCAGCCTGTTTAAAAATCATAAAATCCCACCTCTTGTAACTGGAAGGAGTTGTCTGAAAGCACCACACTGACATCCTGCAGGGCAGGCATCTTGTAGGGTCATGTTCAGCCTGGAAAGGGCTCTTTTCCCTACAAAAGCCACTGTGGCTGGTAAGAAGTGTTCACCGTGTCAGGATCCAACACAGGTCAGAAACTTCACAGAGCAGAGAAATGGAAAGTCAAAGACGCCACCACACAAAGCAGGAGAGGCATTTTGCAGAGCTCTACATTGGAGCCGAGGGCGTCTTTCTACTATTCCAACACTGCATGGGTCCACGCAATGGCAGAGCCAGCCAGCGACAACTAGGGCAGACCAGGAGTAAATAGGGTACCTGTACTTCAAGGTGTGACCTTCTCACCTAGCCCAGGGCTTCACCTATTCATTGTGAAAGAGGACTGAGTTAAACCAAATGCATTACAGCATTTGCTGCTTAAAAAAAAAAGGAAAAAAAAAAGGACACACACACACACACATACACGAATATGCTTAAATAAAATGGTTTAAAAAAAATAAAATGGTTTTTTAACATTCTAAAGACCCAAAACAGGGAATCTCCAAGCTTTTAGGCATCCAAACGACTGCTCAGAGCATGAGACCATATACACACAACCCTTATAACATTGGTATGGGTCCTCAGGTGACCCATGCTTGACTGGGAGCCCTCGTTACAGAGACAACTGAGAGCTACAGTTGCATTTATAATAAATAAGCTTGTCTCAAATTAGTGTTCCACCAAGAAAGGTTTTCATGAACATTGCTTTAAAAATAATTCAGCCTGGATCTGCATTCCCCACTAGTTTATTTTCCCAGGATCCCAGAGTGAGATAGTCTAGCTTTAGTGTTCAGTGTATAGTTGTAGGGATGGTTTTTTTCCATGCTGTTTGGGGTTGCCCCATCTTAGCTTCCCTTCCACCAACTGCTCATATAGCCTTGCCAGTTCATCTATCTTGTGTTCACAGTGCCCTGGGGAAATTGTGAAGCACTGGTTTCCACATCATTGAAAAGTCACCTATATGGAAGAGAGGTCAGACATCATCTAATCCATCATTCTCTCTGTAACCCAGGTTTCAGTTCCCCCTACAAAATCCTTGCCATGTTGTCTCCCAGCTCACGGCCCAGTGCCTCCAACAACCATGAGCTCACTGTGTCCCATGCAGCATGGGCCATTCTTGGCGCTAATTAGAAAGTTTATCCTTAGGCTGAATTAAATGTGCCATTTTCTTGCTTGCCCATCGGCTCCACTCACGCTCTCCTGGGCAGCCGAAAGTCAATTTCCATGTGACAATCTTATTTGAAGATAGGGGTTTACTGTTCTCCCTCAGCTCTTCTCCTTTCCAGGTCAAATATTTCTACTTTCTTAAATATTTCATATGTTTTCTTTCTTTTTTAAAAATATATTTTATTTATGTATTTGACAGGGAGAGAGAGAGAAGAGAGAGAGAGAGCATGATCACAAGCAGGGGGAGCATCAGACAGAGGGAGAAGCAGGCTCCCAGTTGAGCAGGGGGTCCAACACGGGACTTGATCCCGGAACCCTGGGATTATGACCTGAGCCAAAGGCTGATGCTTAACTGACTCAACCACCCAACCGCCCTAATATTTCATGTTTTCAAGTGATCTCAAGAGCTCGATGAACTCTGGACTCACTCTAATAGAGTTGAGCAGGTGTGTGTGTGTGTGTGTGTGTGTGTGTGTATAGATTCGGATCCAGAAGACCCAATACAGAGTAGTATTTTCGCTGATGGACCAGCTGTACCCAGGACCTCAGGGACGGAGTTTCCGTTTTGCCATGTCTTGTGTGCCTAGGGGATTAGCTCTGTGAAGCCAAGGACTGCATAGATGTCTGTCTTCATTATTCCTGATTAGTGAAAAGATGACAGGGAGGTTCCCAGGCCTTCACTAAAGGACGCATTACATCAGTACGGCCTAGCTCCGACATCATGTATGGCATCGACCCTACATGGCAATCAGAACCGTTACCATTTGCTATGATAGAAAAATACCAAAGTCATCAATCATCTGCTGACCTGGCGACACGCTACACAATGGGGTGTGGAAACAAAGTCCTTGCCCTAACCCCCCCCCTCTTCCAGTGAGCAAGAGAAATTGAGAAAAATCTCTCTCGCTGAGCAAAAAGTTGGGGGCTCCAAAAATAGAACTCCAGAACAAGTTAATGGAGAGAGGGTTTTTTTTCTTTTCTTTTTTTTTTTTTTTTTTGAGAGTTTCTATAAAATGAGCTTGGTGAAAGCAAACCTGGTGTGTGCCGATTTGTGCACCATTGCAACGTTAGCACCTAGTATAATGCCTGGCACATTTTTAAAAGAATTCAAGAATATCTTCAGCAGCTACTTTAGTGAGCAAAGAGCAACCAGAATCTAGCCAAAGAAAAAGGAAATTTAAGAGGCGTTGAGGAAAAGTGATGAATAGAACCTTAGGATTTCACCAGGATAGAAAAAGATTTGAGACAGAAATTCTGTCGATTTTTCCCTCTTGACTGTCACTCCATTCGCCCATGTGCTCCCAGAGGCACATCTTTTAAGTGCTAAGATGTTAATGATGACAGGCTGATATACGCAGGGTCCTATGGATGTCAGTGACAAGGTCAAAATAAGAATTTCGTTCCTGAGTTCTTGTGGCTGCTGATTGCTCAGTCAGCGGAATGGCCCACATCCCTTGGCTCAAATGTCATATCTTTTATGGTATCTAGAAGTGACTCTCATGGTTCATTCTGTTCCGTGGTGTTAAAAAAAATGCAACATGAGGGATCTATTGAGTTGGAGGAAGGGCAGTGAAGCCTCAAGATTCCCTAAAAAAAAAGTTTAAAAATTCCCTAATATTTGCAGTGTGTAGCTGTGCATCAGATTTGCTCACAAAATTCTAAGAAGCTGTACAGTGTCCCAAGCCATGCTTTATCATGAACGCATGAAATTTAGAGCCTTATAGAAAAATCATCTGGGCTTTGAGAATTCATCTCAAGAAGACTGTTCTTACATCTATGTATTCTTTAGCCTTTGTATTAAATTTATTACAATGCCGTGTTAATAAAATTGGTCTAAATGGGGGATTTGACTCGGTATTAGCTGTGCTGATTTGTAAAAAGCACATTGATCTATCAGGTCTTATTTCACTGGCAGTTCTTACTGGCTCCAGGGGACAAGATTTCTGTCTGTTTTCCAGTTGTGCAGAACTCATGAGCTGGAATCACGTGTTCAGAACAAATGTAGGTAATACGAGGAGTTCGTTATTTACTTTCTGGCTCTGTCTAGAGCCTCTCACATTCTTTTGAAAAGTTCGAAGAGCCTGGGTGTTGGTAGTTCTTTGATAAAAATAACTTCTCATTGAAATATTAATTCATGCAAAGAGGAAAAAATAATCCCACATATGCAAGTATTAATGAAAACCTATGTTATTATCACCTCTACGGATGGCTTTGAATTTATGTTTCTGCATCTGCCTCAAGTCTGGGAGTGGCCTAGGGGGAAAAAAAGGCATAGAAAAGAGACTCAAATTCGAAATCCAAAATTACTTTCTTCACTTATTAACTGTATATATTTGAACTCCCAAATACATCTGAACTCCCTGCTCCAGAATTGCAGATAGATGAGAACATCTCAAAATAGGCATACCTGTCAGCATAAATCATTTGCACACTGATGTGTGGGGAGGGAGAAGCAATCTCCATGATAGGGGGGTGGAGAGCCCTTTCTTCCCTTGAGTCTCAATCTTTGGTCTGTATTTTGTGGTTCTCTGGTTTTAGGTAGGACACCAGGCAGTGTCACTAAGCTGCCTCTTTCCTTCAGTTATTCTAGACTTGGTGCTCAAAAAAAAAAAAAAAAATCAAGAAATTGACAATGGAGAAAAAAAAGTCAATAAAGTTAATTGGAGTCAACTACTCCATATTCGAAGCTTCTGTCTCCTTAGGGTTTCTCCTCCTGGAGGAGTCCGACTCACTCCTGGGGTCTGGCACCCGGGGCTGCTGAGTAAGTGGGGGTAGGACTCCACATATGTAAGTTGGTCAAATTTAAAACAGTTGTGGCTTCTCTGTAATAGCTTTTCCCTGAAATAATGGAGAAAAAGGCAAAAGTGTGGTACTGTGGGAGAAAACATGACCAAAAGGACATGTTGTCTGGGAATTTCTTTCTAAGGCAAGTATGATTCATGGAGGAGATACACGAGGGCCAGGCAGCCAAGGATTGGTGGGTAACTTGACTCTCCACCTTTGAAGGGTATTAAGTTTAATTCCCGCTGCCTGGTGTGTGTTACAAGTATCACATAAATAAAATCAACGCTTGAGATTGCTTAACTGGATTTTCCCAGCACTCTACTTTTTCCATTTCTTTTCCAGCTAGCTTTGCCCAAGCCTTTAAAAGATTTTTTTCCCCCTTTTCTGCTTTTAAGTACGTTGGCTTTGTTTAGTAAGCAGAAGACTCTTTTAGGAAGTCCCACTATTAGGCAAGATTTTACTTCATAAATTTACATTCTCTGGGAAATTTTTCCCCCTCTTCTGCTATTAATCTAAAAAAGTAGAATGCCACATGTAATCAAAATTTGTCCAAGTGGTATGAGTAAGGGAGGTTTTCTTATGCCTATTGTGAGGTGTAGTGGGCAGCTTATCTCTAGAACATGAGCTGACCTGCAGGGGGAGTTGACAAACACAATAGGGGAAAAAAAATTGATGATGGCCTAAAAGTCTAATTCCAAAGGAGGAGAAAAAAATCATGCATAGGGGGTTTGTTCATGACAAGAACAATGATTCTTCCTTTTCCATGGGTGAATGTTTTCATAAAATGTCTATTTTCTGTTCTCATCCCTTGACATATACAAGTTAGAACCACCTGCTAAATGCTGACTTGATTGTATTTGAGATCAGAGACCAGAATATATTCCAAGCTCTACAAGGCCAGAAACTGTGCCCATCTTGTTTACCACTGTGCCACACACTTGTTGGCACCTAGAAGGTGCTCAACCAATAATAACTGAACAAAGTCAAGAGGAAAAGATGTAGAAATTCCATCTTGGGGACAAACAGCATGTAAAAATCGATTTGGTGTTTGTTCTTTGGCAAATGGTTTGATGATGAAAAATCCCTAAGAGATGGAATTAATGCATAAATTTTATCTTCTGTATATTTACATTTTTATAACTTGGCTCAATGTACTCATTCAACAAACATTTATTGAGTGGCTGTTCTTGCCAGACATTTCTCTAAGTGCTTGAGTCACAATACTCTACTGTATTATTCTGCACTAGGCCAACAGGTAATAAAGTAATTCGTTGGTAGGAAAAAATAAAGTATATTCCATAAAGGATGTAGATCTGCGATGGGAGAAGCTATCTTAAGTGGGATTGTTGGTGAAGGCCTCTCTGAGGTGACGTTTGAGGATACCTGTATGAAGCGTAGCAGTTAGATATTTGGAAGATTCTTCTAGTCAGAGGGATAGCAAGAACATCAACCTTGAGGTGAAAGAGGTCTTGAAATGTTTGAGGAGTAGTAGCAAGTAATAGCAAGCAATGTTTGAGGTAATGTGACTGAGCATGCTAAGACAAGGGCGAGAATACTAGAAATCCTCTACTTTGCTTACAAAATGAATTTGGAAAAATAACTAAAGGTCAAATTACATATGGCTCTGAAGGCCACTGCTAATATTTGGAGATTTTAATCTAGGTGTCTTGGGAAGCATTGGAGAGCTGAGCGTGGGAGTGACAGGATAGGACTGATTTTGTAGAGCGCCCATGTGCTTCCTATCCTGGTGGACGGAGGACGTAGGGTAAGTCTCCTTGCACTCTTTGCCTCAGGCCGTCCACACCTAAAAGGACAGTAGCACACACTCCTTGGTTCTCCTTGAGGAAGAAGGAGAAGATACCACGCACACTACAATGAAGAGACTTGTGAACACCTGCAGGAACTCCATGGCCGGAACCCAGGGTAGGGAGATTTGTGTGTGTGCGTAAGCGACCAAGTTCTCGAAAGTACTCTCTGTCTTCTGATTATCATCCTCCGCGGAGCTTGGTACAAGGTTCAGTCAACTACTGCTGCTGACTCGCTGTCCCTTCTTGAAGTATTAATACTTTAATTGGAAGCTGACGTGGTGTGCCGGGTAATTGCAAACGCTTCATACGATAAGGCCTCTAATCGGGCCCCTCCCCTATCAGCTCTCTACTACCTCTAGAGAGATCTAGAAAATCATGTCACTTCCTTTCTTAAACCCTTCCAGGGACACCCCCATGGCCTTGAGGATAAAGTCTGAACTTCTTAGAGTGGCTTATAAAACTCTGCAGGATCTGGTCCTTGCCTCCCAACCCTGCCTTGCTACGGCTGCTTTTTATAATAGACACCACGCTCCAGGTATTAATGCTTTTCCTAACCACCTTCCAGGGAAATGTTCCTTTGTGGTGTATTGCCTTAAAATGACCCTCCCTGCCTTGTCTACCTAGAGAATTTCTACTGATTCCTCAAAGCCCCAAGTTCAAGATTTTTTCCTGTAAAGAATTCCTAGGCCCATGCAAGAAAGATCTCTCCATCTGAAACAACATTATAGTACTAACATATCCTATGGCAATTATTTACAGAAAGTCCATCCCCTGTACTAGATTTGGGCTCCTTCGAGAGAGCAGCCTAAGAGGCCACCATCTCTATGTTCTCTGTACCTGACACCGTGGCTGGGTGAGTAGCAGAAACTTAATACATCTTGGCTAAAGGGAGTGAATAAATGAATTAGAGTACAAGAGCCCACAACAAAGCCTAAGAATAAAGACGGCAGCTCATTAAATATTGGAAAAACATGGTGACCTAGCCAAAGACAACAAGACCCAGGCTAGGGCTTGATGATGCTATGCCAGTCAGGAAAGTGAATTCATTTGAACCAATGTCAGGCTATCGGGAACATCACTTGTATGCCTCTCTTTCTAGGGCCCTTCTGACAGATTCATACTTGAGTTCCCACGGGCTTTCCAAGAAGGCTGGACTCAGCCATCGAGAGGAGGCTCAGCCTTAGCCAATCCCACGGTGGTCTCCATCCACAGGATTCCTGGAGGGCACATGGCACCGCTTCTTTTTTTTTATTTTTTTTGATTTTTATTTACTTATGATAGTCACAGAGAGAGAGAGAGAGAGAGAGAGAGGCAGAGACACAGGCAGAGGGAGAAGCAGGCTCCATGCACCGGGAGCCCGATGTGGGATTCGATCCCGGGTCTCCAGGATCGCGCCCTGGGCCAAAGGCAGGCGCCAAACCGCTGCTCCACCCAGGGATCCCATGGCACCGCTTCTTACGGGAGTTAGTACCCCTAGGTGTCTTGGAAGTGTCCAGAATGGATGTGAATGACCCCTGGGTCTGCAAATAACAGACTGGGTCCAAGGATGACACAACGCTGCTGATCTTAAGTGACCTTCACCTGGTTAGGTTACAACCCCTACGTGGGCAGTCAGATCGGATGGCTGGCAACACTGAGGGAACGGCCGTGGGCCTGAGACACATCTTTTGCTGGAGTAATGTTCCTACCTGGCCCTTCAGTCTTGACTCCTGGGAAGGGGGCCACTGCACGTCACACACGGTCGTCAGAGGGCGGGTAGGTCAGGGTAACGAGCATCTCACTTACGCTGACAGGTGCTAACCAGGATCTTGGCAATGACCCGTGACTCACCTGAATCAGGTGAGCCGCACTTTCTGGGCTGCCATACCGAAGGTCGTGTCCGTTGATGGCCAACACACGGTCGTTCTCCTCCAGCTGACCGTGTCTGTCCGCCACACCGCCGTCCAACACGTTGAAGATGTACACCCCGGGCTCATCCACCCTGCGCACCAGTTTTATTCCCAGCTGCTCCTCGGGGCTGCTCTTGTTGAGAATCACATGAAAGGTGTCACTGCGGGGCCCGTAGGCATCCAGGGCCTGTCCGCTGCTCCGGCTCTGGAACTTCTGCTCACGCAGCACTGTGAGCCGCAGCACCTGGCACGGCTGCCGCAGGAGGTGCAGGGCATAGTTGTGAGGTACGTTGCTGATGTCCATCCCGTTGACCTGGATGGGGAGGCGGGTGGGGGGGGCACCGGAAGCTAGAGCCAATCAGCCAGCCCCACCTGCCACAACAACCCTTCCTGCAAGGCCCGGCCCCACAGCATCAGCAGGACCCTTCCTGAAAGACCTCTCTGGTTTGTTACCTTCTCCTCTGTCCAAATATTCCAAAGACCCCCCCCCCATCTTCCAACAGGACTTCTAACCCCACTTTCCTCCTGTTCCCTGTACCTTCTGCTGGCCTCTCCCTCTTCAGCCTGTCCCTGCACACGCCCCAGGTGTGTTTACGCAGTCCCAGCCCTCCTTTCTGTTGCTTGCCCAACTTGGTGTTCAGTGAAGGGGCTGGGGGTGGGGAGTGGATAGAAAAAAAGAAAGAAAAAGGAAAAGGCAAAAGAAGAAAATTTCCCATTGAAGGTCAAATGGTTGCACAAAAATGCTGTTCAGATTAAACTGAGCTGACACTTTCTTCCCTAAAACCTCCAGGAATTTTTCTCCTGGGGTCATCTCTCTGCTGGAACTTCCGGGCCATGCCACTGCACATGTGTGCGCGTGCAAGCATGTGTGTGCAGGTATGTGAGTGCATGGGTGCATGTGTGTGGTCTGAAGCTTGTTGCTGCCTATGAGGTCTTTTGCCCATGTTCTCAACAAAAAAGGGAAAAAAAAATCTCTGTATAGTTTCAAGCAAAGTGATAGGCATGAGCTTCCAGGCCCTCTTACTGAAAGGCTGGATCACTTTATTATGCTACTTACACGTCCTCGGGCTCGGCCCTCTAATTTGTGCCTCATTAATTATCTGCGGGGCTGATGCCGCATGGGGCTTTCTGGTTTTAATTACTCTGGTTAAGCAGGCCCAGCCGGAAGGCTCAGACCCTAGCGGGAGTCACTGCTTCGCAAGAAAACCATCTCGCAGCAGCCCCACGCTCTGCGCAGGGTCTGCAGGACCGGGGCCCCACAGGAGAGAGACAGCCTTCTCGAACTTCTGTGGTTGGGTCGGATTTCTTGTACTTGCAGCCAATTGATAGAGGAGGCTCAGAGTGAGATTTTAAGAGGTCTCCCTGCAGGACACAATCATCATTTTTTTTTTTCTGCCTCTCCAGGGATGGATGGAGGCTCGCGTGCACAGACAAGCCTCACCACTTGTATCCAAGCACAGGTGAGCTTAAAGCCCTTGCTCCGCCCTGTCATATATCCTGTGTCTCGTTTCCCCCATCACACCCAGGCCGGGGTCATCTGCTAGACAGTCCTGGCAGCCCTTGGCCTGCAAGGGCCACCTGAAGGCCCTAAGAATCAGAATGTCTTATGTGACCCTCCTGGGCAGAACAACTCCCTCCCTCTGGAGGGAAGCCAGTGACTGCACTGTGGACTGTCTCTGGAGGTTGACGGGCCTGGCCTTGTGCTTTATCCCAGAGACAAGGGGGAGGTTTGATCGCTGCTTTAAATGCTTTCTCCTCTTATTCCAAAAATAATAATAAGAAGAATAATAATAAGAATAATAAGAATAAGAATTTTTTTTGGCAGAGAAATAGCTCATGGTGTATCAGGAGCTGGCCCCTGAACCACCTAGAAGAAACAGGATGAAACTCTTCTCTGGGTATCAGATGGAGTCTACAGCCAGGGAGGGATTCCTTGTCACTCTTGCCGCACGTCCGACCTCTGTGTGATGAACAACTCTCCCTTTGTCCTTTCTGCTCTCAAGAGTCTTCCCTAGCATCCTTCTTCTCACCCAAGCCCCCGAGCACAGCAAGGCCCAGGGTGCGCGGTTCCACCTCCTGCCTGCCCTGGAAGGTCGGTGCCTTGGTGGGAATAGCTTAGCCTCACCTTTTGGGTTTTCTCATGGAGGGCCATTAAGCTACAGGAGGTTTCCTGCAAGGGGGGTGTGTGAAAGGGAGTGACCAGATCCAAGATGACATGTTCCATTAACCTGCTCTAAAAACAATACGAGAAGACAAATAGATGCTCCAGTTTCATATTCTTTTATGTTATGGTTACTGCAAGTGGGAGGAGGGCTTGGGAAGGAGACAGGAAGAGAAGGAGGTAGAGAAAGGGAAGTGGGGACAGGAGCTGGAGGGGAGACGAGGAAGGAGGGGAAGACAGAGACAGACAGAAGTACTCTTACCCAGAAAGAGGCAGAGGCTATAAGGACAAGACAGAAGGGGCAAAGACCTATCTCCATTAAATGACAACTCTCAGGGAAAGAGCCCTATCGGCGTGACAACCCTAGAAAGTGACCGCTTCCCATCCATCTGGCATTTCCTCCATCCATCCGCTGACTTGCTCCGAAGGGATTTTAGCAAGCCCCCTCTTCCCGGCCCCACCACGACTGCGGCCTACCTTCAGGATGATGTCTCCTGGCAGCAGCCGGCCGTCCCTGGCAATCACCCCGTCGCGGTAAATGTGCTGGATGATGATGTGGACCAGTGGGGTTTCGCTGCCTCCCACGAGCCTAATGGAGAGGCTTTCATTGGGATCCACTCGATTGATCTTGACGCTTGTAATTTCACCATCTGGAATCAGGTGATACAACCTTGGAAAGACTAAAATGGACAAAGACAGTATTTATTTAAGACACCCACCCGGCGGACATTTCCAAGCCCTCCTCTTCTTGCCAAACCTTGGTGTCAGCCAAACTAAGCTATTCATCGTTCCTCATACATGTTTTCCATTTTCCTGCCTCCTTGCCAGCGTCGGTTTCTCTGCCTGGAATGTTTTTCATTCTAGGCCTAGACCCAATTTTTCCTTCAAGACTCGCATGAAATGATCCCTTTCAATTAAGCTCTACCTTGGTCCCTCTTGCCCTGCTCTGTCCAAACATCCCATTCCACCCCCCACCCCCCCAAAAGCTTGTATTTCTCCCCAGCACTGAGCCCTCTGTTGTCATTCATGCTCATTTCATTCATCCTCCTCCGGGACCCTAAGATTTCTGAGGACACTGTTTGCAGCTGTCCTGTGGCTGTGTGTACAGATCACGAGCGCCGGCCAGAGCCTCCTGAGGGTGGAGGGGTGCATGAGGACGAAGGGTCACTAAGGGAGAGACCACAGGCTCAGCGCCTCCCTGTCGAGGGACAGAACGGACCAAACCAGCTTTTCTGCTTTCTCAGGCCATTTTGAAGATTTCTCCCCGGCAGTCCCTGCTCTTCAGGCTCAGGGCACTCCCAGGCCTCCCTCCCAGACACTGCTGTCAATAAAGGGAAGTCAGCCAGCCCGATCCCTGACCAAGGAGAGGTGGTGGCATCTGGAGGCTCATCCCTGCTCTGGCTGGATTGCTGAATTCAGAGCTAGCAGGAGATGCAGAGAGCTCAGACTTTACCTTTGAATGGAAGACCCTTCTTTCCCCATGAAATCCTTCCTGGGTCCCTTCACCACTAGCCCCCACCACACCCCACCCCAACCCGACCCCACTGCTGGGCCCACATGCAGAAGAGCTTCCTTAGTCGTCTGGTTTGACAGCAACAGACACCATAGTGCAGCTTTATTCTGCATGGGAGGGCGTTTGAGCTGAGAGTGGGGAAGTGACCCGGTCTGCTGGAGGCTGCAAAGTAAGGTGGCCCTCAGAGCCAGTCACACCCTGGGGCTCTAGGTGACCTGCCGTCCTGTCACCCACCTCCCTGGGGTTTTGGAACAACCAGGGATTCACAACGGTCCCACGGGGGACTCACCAGAGAGACCCATAAGCCAGCACTGTCTGCACAGAAGTGTGCAGAAGGGACACCGCGGGATGCCAGGCAGGCCGCACCTGGTTTGGTGGCGCCTGCGGCTCCTCCCTGGTTGCTGAGTTTGGATGCGGTGGGCGGGATGCTTTTGTCTCCTCTAGCTGCTGACAGCTGCCTCTGCCCTAAGATTCTCTCTTCATTAAGTCAGCTGGGAAGGGGGGAAACAGCAGGTCTGGCTCTGCATAATGAGCCCTGTTTTCAAAACCCATGACCTTAGTCCATTTTCCCTAATGAACTATGAGTTCATTAAGAAGTGCTCAACTCTCCAGGAACAATACAGAAAGAATTAAAATGACTTCAAAGTACCGTAGGACATGATCAACAAAGCAATTTAGCAGCCAGAGGAAGCCTGAGACGTTGCAAGTGCGCGTCTTAACCTCCGCTGGGATGTAATTTAACGTAAGATTGGCTTTGCTGGAAGGCTGTGGGCAGCGGCCTTAATCTGTCAGTTCCTGGTGCTAACAGTACTTGGGTGATTGCTTTCAATTAATGTTTAAACTACTTTGATTACATTAAGTAGGCGTTACCATAAGCATTTGTTGGAACAGGTCTGGTGACAGGCAGTGGCGATTAAAAAAAAAAATCACTTTGAACGAAGATTTAGAAATAATCATCAAAGCTGCTGCTGATTCTTGCTCCCCTTTCCCTCCCTGTCGGCTCCTCCCCCATCCCTAAGAGATTTACAGAAACTATCCTCCCAAACCTAAACTACTCAGGGCGTTTGATTTGAGAATGTGAAAGGGCACACCCAGTTGTCCTTTTACATAACGTGAATTAGAGCCACGCCAATGAGACCCTAGTGACCTCGAAGCATTAAAATAATTTTTGGGGAGGGTGCCTCAGTGGGTTGGGCATCCTACTCTTGATTTTGGCTCAGGTCACGATCCTGGGGTCATGGGATGGACCCCACATCAGGCTCCATGCTCAGCAGAGAGTCTGCTTGAGATTCTCCCATATAAATAAAATCTAAAATGACAACAACAAATCCAACTGCCAAATTTGTACTGGTCTGGAATGAAACAGAGTTGCTGAGTATCGTGTCCTCACCGAAGGACTAGGGATATGTTATTTACTGAGTGTTTGTTATGTGCCAGGCATTGAGCTAGCCAGTTGCATGCATATTTTGGGGGGGGGGTGGTTCGTCCTTACAACAATCCTATGAAACAGATTATTATTATCCCTGCTTTTTAGAGGACAGAATGCTGGACCTCAGAGAAGTTAAGTAACCTGGCCAGGGTCACACAGCCAATAAGCAGCGGAGCCTCTTTCCCCGTGACGGATGGATACACCATGCCACGTGAGTTCACGGGCCCAACCACAGGTTGCTGAAGCAATGAGACTTGAAGGCCATATTAGAAAGGTTTGTTGCCTTTTGTTTGAATCCTGGAAAGACCATCACTACCAGCCTTGTTGAGTCTTTAGCACCTCACCCTATACACCCCTGGAACATCTGAAGAAACCCATTCTCTCTTGCTCTCAGGCCCCTGCACACCTGCTTCTGCAGCCATCCCCATCTTCCTGGGACACAGATGCTCCAGAAACACTGTGCAAAAGCTTTCAGGTGTGCTCACTGCCCCAAATCAAGACCCCGAGCGGCATCCGGGACCCTTCCAGTCTAGTCTTAACCTCACCTCCCACTGCTTTCTAACACCCAGTCTAGATCCCAATGCCCATCCAGGTCACAAACTGCCCCTTAAACGTGGGTTATGCTGTCCTGCTCCGAAGTGATGCTCCTTTTCTGGGGCTGCCGCTCCCATTTGTTTACGGCTCAGTCTTCCTGGTATTTTATTTTCTTCCAGTCATAAACGAGCCTCTCAAAGCCAGGAACTGGATTTTATAATCTTTGTATAAAATCATAGAGCCCAGGCCAGTACTTCACACACAGTAACCTCTGCTCAGAAAGGTTTCTGCAATAAACACGCAAACCGATCTTATCCAGGCAGAAGAAAACTTTAGAAAGCTCAGGACCCTTTCATAAGAGGGAGGACTGGCAGAAAGGACGTTGTAATCCTATAGTCACTGCACATTCGGCGAACGCCATAATATGTGCCAGATATCACACTTCACCTTGAGGATGCAAACACTCACCAAAGAACCCCTGCTCTTACAGACGCAGTTGCAATGAGAGATGACATTTGCTATAATAACGATGCAGGCACGTCGAGAACACAAGGAAAGAGCACTGAGGGAATCAGGGGGGCTTCTAAGAGGAGGCCAAGCCTACGCAGAGCCTGGAAGAAGGAATTCGAGTGGCAGCAGAAGGGGTGTGGGAGTGAAAATTGAACAACAGCCTGGAAATATTCACAGGACTGTAAAGCTCAGAGTAGTGAGAGCATGCAGTGTGTGTGTGTGTGTGTGTGTGTGTGTGCAGTGGGGGGAGAGGTGACAGGTGAGCAAGAGGGCTTCTCTAGGACAGCTCATGGATTCCCTGAAGGCATGATAAAGACCGTGGTGGGGGATTGGCCTCTCAACCCCCTAGGACGAGAGGGAACATAACCCAGCAGTTGACAGAGTGGACTCTGGAGCCAGAAAGCCTGACAGTCAGATGTCATTTTCTAGCTGGGGGACTTTGGGCTAGTTACTCTCTGGGTCTCAGTTGCTTCATCTGCAAAATGAGAATCATCAGCCCTATCCCTTGGCATGTGACCTCTAAATGACTGAGGACAAACATTACCTGGCACCCAAGAAAGCTCCATTTTTTTTTTTAAAGCTATTGTCATTGCTCTGAAGCTCTAATAGAAGATAAAAAGAAAATATTTCCTAGCTGCATTTTTATTGGCAAAAACATGTAGGATCTAAGATCCAACAGAGCCTGGACTCTAGAGTCATGCTACCTGGATTCAAAGTTAAGCAAGGTAATTCGGGGCAAGCTAGGTAATCTCTCTGTGCCTCGATTTTCTCATCTGTAAAAGAGGGTAATAATAATAGCAGCCACTTCTAGATTTGTTCTGAGCATTAAATAAATTGGTTGCGTGGACAAACACACTCAGAACCACACATTATGCATAGTCGTCATAAGAACTTATATCTTATAAGTTATAAGAACTTATTTACTGCATGCCAGCCACTGTTCTAAATGCTTTTCATTTAATTATTATTATTTCTTATATGTGTGAAGCTAGCACCTGGAGGTCAGGGCTTCAAAACCTACTTGCTCAACCTCTGTAAAAAGAGGAGAATCATTTCTGCCTTTAGCTACTTATGTAAGAAGTAGTCTAGTCAAGGTTAAAAAAAAAAAATCTTATGCCCTTGTCCTAGAAGGGTGGGGTCCTAGAAAGTGGGCGGGGTCAGGTTGTCATCACCCCTGAGGTCATCCTGGAGGCCTCGCCCATGTCCAGGCCCACAGGGAGCTCACTTACCTTCGGGGGCAGTGGTGTCTTCAGAATTTTCCCTGCCCTGGTCAGCTTGGTTGGCAACTGCACTTCCACTCTTTGTCCTTCGAAGAACACTCAGAGCTCGGTTGATTTTTTTAAAAGATCTGCTTCTGATCGTGGATCGCTCAAAGGGCCGTGCTGAGGACAAGAGACAAGGAGAAACAGCAGCTATACATTCACAGAAATCTGCTTTTACCTACGCGTCTGGTCAGATATATATACAACAGCACAAGAACGGTGATCACTCCTAGGTGGTAATTTGCTTCCCTGCACAGTCTCAGTTTTCTACAATGAAATATGTATGGATTGTTTAAAAACCTGCTTTTCTCTTTTGCTGGGCTGAACGTAGCAGCACTTCTCTCGAGCAGCAGGGATGGGAAGGTGCCGACACTGGCGGTGGTAAATCATCGGCCCTAGCTTGGCTCCTTCCACCAAGTTCGATTACACGTTTTTAATGATCTGAGGTACTTGTGGTTTCATTTCACTTTGGAGAATTGGACGTTGGATTGCTGCCAAAACTACCAGGATGATTTCCCCTTTAAAAAAAAACATTTCTAGAACTCTCTACAGTAAGTATTCCACAGAGGGCAATCTCAAGGCAAGGAGCCTGTTCCCAGACAACCACCCGTTTGACTCACCCCTAGTTCGGTTGCTCCGGCCAGAGTCCAATGGGCTGTCTGCTGGCTGACCATCCTCCACGGTGGACACGTAGGCAGGGTTGTCTAGGCCAGGCTCATTTGTCACCAAGGAGACGGTGGCAGCGGCAGAGACCTCTGGGGAGAGAGCTGTTGCCGTGAGGCTCACGCAGCCATCGGGGCAGCCATCTTGAGAGCGCCTCTTCTTGTCTTTGGTCAGGCCGTAGTGGGAAGCACCTTTACAGCTGTAACAAAAACCAGTGGGAGGTCAGAAAATGTGGCTTTGCTCATTGTTCAACCAGGCTTCTTCAAGTATACATGCTTGTTGCACTTGCAACGTGAGTTGTTTGCGCCTATGTTTGCTCCCCCCCACTCCCTTTATCACAGGGAGGTACTCAATATACACTCATCAGCTAAATGATTTAGTGGCTTGAGAAAACAAATGCCAAAAGATGATTTTTGCATTCTCTTAAAGCTCTCTCTACACTGGTATCTACAAGAGCAGAGCTGGAGGCAGGCAGTCTTCAACTGTGGACTTGGTCATTCCCTCCTGTTGGTGTTTATTTTGACCACAAAAGTCCTTAGTCACACTCAGTCCTTTCTTTTGGGTTTGGTTTCCAAAGCACTGAACATAAATACAAAGCTCCTCCCAGATTCCATATTTAACTGTCCATGGAAACAGAATCGCCATCGCCACAAAGCCACAGGGGTTTACTTAGCATCAGTATTCTCTAGAGGCAAGCTTGCTGACTTCCATGCTCTACCTCTGGGCTGCTGGCCAGAACCAGGGGCCGGGGGCTCCTGTATACTAAAATCTTATTCATTCTCATGTCTTCCAACATTAGGAAAGGAAAACTACATTCATGGTCTTTAAGAAAGGAAATGGTAATCGTCTATAACCATTCACTCTCCATGTTAAAGAGCAGACCCCAGGGTCAGGAGGCCAAGGTATAAGCTGATTTAGGTCCATATTTTGCTGTGAATGTACATCTACGTGTCACTGAGAAAGTCATTTCAGCTCTTAGGTAGCATTTTGGTCAGAAAGTAGTGACGAGTTGACCATCTCATCCTACTGTGGTGAGCAAGTGGCAGTGGACAGTCACATCAGCTCCCTCAATTGTTGGAAGGCAGAAATCATATGGGTGAGTCCCTTTAAGAAATATCCATTTGCTTATAATGGATGTACTAATAATAAATTATTTTTTATCAGTTCCTTACAGAAAATCTTCTGTGGTTAAAAAAAAAAAAAAAAGGAAAAGAAAAAAAGAAAATCTGTGGTTGAGCTATTTTATTTTTTATTTATTTTTAAAAATTTATTTATTTATTCATAGAGACAGAGAGAGAGAGAGACAGAGACACAGACAGAGGGAGAAGCAGGCTCCATGCAGGGAGCCCAATGTGGGACTCGATCCCGGGTGTCCAGGATCAGCCCCAGGATCAGCCCTGGGAAGGCGGCACTAAACCGCTGAGCCACCTGGGCTGCCCAAGGCTGAGCTATTTTAAACACAGATCCTTTGAGAGCCTATTTGGAGTGATGCTTCTTCACGTTCTTACAGGTCAAAGGAATCAAACAGCAGTCTACAGTTGATATGCACACAATTTACATGACCTATAGAAACAGAGCTGGTGGATAGAATGGCTTATTTTCTGCATCAGAATCCTTGCTCTGAAATTTACCTGTGTAATCTGGGGGCAATTTTGTTAACCTGGTTAAATGTCCTCATCTGCACATACGTCTAGGGCTGTTTTGAGGTCGGGTCAATATTAGGTCTTGCCAACATTTTAGAACCCTACCAGATATATGGTATGTCATCAAAGATTGTAGCTACTTCCATAATTGGATCCATTCTAGGATGCTTGTTTGTTCATACTCTAACATCCTGAGATTAGAAATGCACGGGTGATGGAGGGAGTCCTGCAGTTTCTACTGCGAAGCTGCAGTCATGATGCAGAGGTCATTTTCTGAGCAGGGCAAACACAGTCACAGGTGACCATCTTGTAACTTCCATTGCGTTGTGTCCACTCTTTGTGCTACGTCGTTGAATTTACTTGCCATTCGATGTCTTAGAAAAGATTACATTATGGTTCAGCACTGAAATGAAAAGTTAACTGTATATATAGAAGTCTCTAAAAACAGCAGTGGCATGTAAGTTTGATGTTGATAAAGCAAATATTCATTGTCAGGAGGAAGACAGCAATGCTATATTTTCTTGTAAAGAGACAAGGAAATGCTTTATTTGCTTATAAAGGAAGATGTCCCCAAGGAGATTAAAAAAAAAAAGTGGTGTTATATTTTGTTACTGAGATCATTCAAAAGGACTGGCCTATTTCATGCCAAACAATACAACTAGAGGGCAGGAGAGGTCACCAAATTTGTCTGAATGGATTTCAAAACCATAGGCGTCTGACGTGACCAATCCACACACTGCAGGGAAATCTTTAAAGGTGTTTTAAAATAATTTAACCAGGCATTTTTTAAAGCTGTTGGTACGTAAAATATGTTTCTTATGAACAACGGCATCTTAGATTTGATGAAATGTGGTTTTATTTTATTTTATTTTATTTTTTGAAATGTGGTTTTAATATTAGTAGAAAAGGACTTTGGTTATACAATCCTATACCCTTATCTTCTAAAAGATGAAACAGGCCTCCAGTTTTTAATGCTAGTCTTTCCCCTCACTGAAAGAGTTTAAGCAGTTTGCATGAATTGGAAGGTTTTACTGTTCTGATTAGCTACTTTGGCTTAAAATTGTTCTGCTTAAAAATAGCAAAGTAGTTGATACGGGAAACTAAAAAAATTGGAAGAATCACTGTGTGATGGAAAAAATAAAAGCCAGCATGCATTTGAACAGCTCCAAAGTCATAAATACATGAGTGGAACACTTCTACACAAGCCAACAATATTTGGTTAGCAATGCATGGGAAGGAAGTTCTTAGACTATTTAGTTGGACTGGGAACAGTCTTTCTTTTCTTGGGGGCAGCAATGCCCTTGACCATGTGCCCGGCCAGAGCAGGAAATGAATTTTCCTGTTGGACAAATGGCTGGTAAGGGCACAAGCCATGGCTTCTTGGGAAGATATAGCACATCCCAATGGAACAAAGGGACATCTTATTTTGCTGCCACATTCATGTGGAGGATATTTAAAATATCTCAATCTGAAGAGCATACCATTAAGAAATCATTGCTGTTCCAAGTCCTTGGGGTTCCAGAGTCACATGTTTTAGTCTAGGAAAAGAAAACCTTATAAAATGGGTAAGTAACCTTCCCTTTTGCCTCATATCGTAGCTGTCTTTATGACAGCTGGGGTTTGGGGGGGTACAGAATCTAGATTTAAACGTCCAGACTCATATGCCTTGAATAAAAAATGTTCTGCTAAAGCAACTCATAATTGTGTGATGCTGCTTGCTCCAGTTTCTTGGCTTAGCTTGAATCCAAGGCACAGAATGATCTATGAAGGTAGCAGCTTGTACTCACTAATTATCTCTTTTGTGGTGACTAATACTGAGGGCTCTTGATTTATAAGCACAAAAGAGGGGAGGAGTGGGGAAGAGCTGATTAGCATTGGCCAGTACAGGAACATACAGTGAACCTTGGGTTGTGTTCAAAGCAAGCAGGATTTATTCTCCCTTTTAGTTATCCTAAGTACTAAGTACTCTCAGGTGGTGATGGGTGATGGCCATGAACTTGAAGGATGAACACAAGGAACATAAAAAAACTATTTTTCAAACAAATTATGCACTTTGGATATGCCATCTGTTCAACAAAGCAACTCTGAATCATTTTTTTTGTAATAAGGGGATCCTGAACTCTTATATCAAAGTTAGCAGAGGTAAATCAGTTTTAATACAAGAATGTGGACAATGGGGGGATCCCTGGGTGGCTCAGCGGTTTTGCACCTGTCTTTGGCCCAGGGCTTGATCCTGGAGACCTGGGATCAAATCCCACATCAGGCTCCCGATGGAGCCTGCTTCTCCCTCTGCCTGTGTCTCTGTCTCTCATGAATAAATAAATAAATAAATCTAAAAAAAAAAAGAATGTGGACAATGGATGTGCCATGGAACTGTTTGTTTGCTTGTTGTTTTCTGTTTTTATTTTGCAAGGGGATGGGGAGCAAGAAGAGGAAATGAACCCCTTTCTTGAAAAATTCCTGAGTCCATGAGTTTGCTAGTTAAAGGAGTTAACCCGAAGCATGCTAGACCCCAACATAATTCAGAGAGGCTCTGATGGGGTGTCCTGCTGAATTTATCCAACTAGGGAGCATCAGCTGTTTTGCAGTGGAGGACTCCCTCTGACAGTGAACTTATCCACTTAGGATAGAAGAATATACATTATCTGTAAGAAAGAGAGCCTCAATATCTCATCGTAATAGTCTGGGTAACTACACAGCTTCCCTTTGATCTAACTTCCCTCACATTCTTTCTCTCTTTGTTCACTTCTGAAATAGGTAAACATCAAGTCTGTTCTTCACATTGAGTTAATTAATTACCCAGTCTGATCCTACTTTAAGTCAAGACTTGTAAACTCATATGCTAGTGAAGTGAGGGAACTAGGATGGTCGGGCCAGGTGAGGACCATGGTGAGCAGTGCTGCTCCATTTCAAGGGTCTAGAAGCTGTTATGGGCCTTCACTGGTCCCTATATCAAGAAGACCAGCCTGAGAGCAATTAGGTAAGAAAAAGAAATAAAATGCATCCAAACTAGACAGGAAGAAGTAAATCTGTCACTATTTGCAAATGACATGATATTATAGAAAACCCTAAAAATTCCACCAAAAGACTATTAGGACTAATCAATGAATTCAGTAATGTTGCAGGATATAAAAATCAATATACAAAAATCTGTTGTGTTTCTACTTACTAATAATTTCTGATAATTCATTAAGAAGACAGTTTCACTTATAATTGGATCAAATGAAATAAAATACCTCAGAATAAATTTAACCCAAGAGATGAAAGATTTGTACACTGAAAACTGTAAGACACTAAAGAAATTGGAGATGGTGGGACGCCTGGGTGGCTCAGCGGTTGAGCAGACGTCTGCCTTTGGCCCAGGGCATGATCCTGGAGACCTGGGATTGAGTCCCATGTTGGGCTCCCTGCATGGAGCCTGCTTCTCCCTCTGCCTCTCTCTCTGTGTCTCTCATAAATAAATAAAATCTTAAAAAAAATAAAAAGTGACGGGCACGGAGGGGGACACTTGACGGGATGAGCACTGGGTGTTATTCTGTATGTTGGTAAATTGAACACCAATAAAAATTAATTTATAAAAAAAAAATAAAAAAAAAATAAAAAGAAATTGGAGATGGTACACATCAATGGAAAGCTATTCTGTGCTCATGGATTAGAAGAAAACTGCTAACGTGTGCAACCACTTACAGCAATCTCGATTCGATGCAATCCCTATTAAACTTCCAATGCCATTTTCACAGAAATAGAGTAATCTAAAATTTGTATGGAATCACAAGAGACTTCCAAGACCCAAAGCAATCTTGAGAAAGAACAAAACTGCAGACATTGTGCTGCCTGATTTAAAACTATTTTACAAAGCCATAGCAAGCAAAACATTATATTATTGGCATAGAAACAGACATATGAGTCTATGGGAGAGAGTAGGGTCCAGAAACTCATGTATATATGGTCAATTAATTTATGACAAAGGCGGCAAGAATACACAGTGAGAAAAGCACAATTTCTTTAATAAATGGTGCTGGGAAAACTGGACAGCCACTCGCAAAAGAATGAAGCTGGACCACTATTTTGTACCATATCCAAAAATTAGCCCAAAATGGATGAAAGACTTGAATGTAAGGCCTGAAACAATACAAATCCTAGAAGGAAACATAAGCAGTAAGCTCCTTGACATCAGTCTTGGCGATGACTTTTTGGACCTGACACCAAAAGCAAAGGCAACAAAAGCAAAAATCAATACGCAAGACTACATCAAACTAACAAGCTTCCGAACAGCTGAGGAAACCCTCACCAAAATGAAGAGGCAAACTACAAAATGGAAGGAAATATTTGCAAATCATAAAGCTGATAAAGGGTTAATCTTCAAAACAAATACAGGAGTCATACAACAGCAGGAAGCAATCAGATTTAAAAGGGACATATAGGGATCCCTGGGTGGCGCAGCAGTTTGGCGCCTGCCTTTGGCCCAGAGCGCGATCCTGGAGACCCGGGATCGAATCCCACGTCAGGTTCCCGGTGCATGGAGCCTGCTTCTCCCTCTGCCTGTGTCTCTGCCTCTCTCTCTCATTCTGTGTGACTATCATAAATAAATAAAAATTTAAAAAAAAAAAAATAAAAAAATAAAAGGGACATATACAGATGGCCAACAGGTACACGAAAGATGCTCAACATCACTAGTCGTTCAGGGAGATGCAAATGAAAACCACGATGAGAGATCCTGTCACACTTGTTAGAATGGCTGTTACTAAAGACCAAGAACTAAGTATTGGTGAGGATTATGGAGAAAAGGTAACCCTGTGTGCTGCTCGTGGGAATGTAAATTGATGCAGCCACTCTGGACAACAATATGGAGATTCCTAAAAAACACCCTAAAAATAGAATTACCTTATGATCCAGCAGTTTACATCTAGGTATTGATCTGAAAAAAAAAAAAAAAGAAAAAAAAAATAAAACAAAAAACCCCACACCAATTCAAAAAAACATCTGCACCGATGTTCCCTGCAACATTATTCACAAAAGCCAAGAAATGGAAACCATACAAGTGTCCATCAATGAATGATCAGGTAAAGAAAATGTGGTATATATACAATAAAACATTATTGAACCATAAAAAAGAAGGAAATCTTGCACTTGTGACAGCAAGTGGACCTTGAGGGCATTATGGTAAGTGCAGTAAGTCAGAGAAAGACAAATATTATATGATCTCACTTGTATGTGGAATCTAAAGCAACAGTAGCAAAAACAAAATCAAAATACCCCAAAGCTTCTAGAAACACATTGGGGGTTGCCAAAGAAGGGATGTGGGGGTAGGTAAAATGAGTAGAGGGAATAAAAAACATACAAACAGCTGTTAAAAAATTAAAAAGAAGTCACGGGGAGGCAATGTATATAGCATGGTGACTAGTAAATAATACTGTACTGCATAGTTGAAAGTTGGTAAGAGAGTAAATCTTAAGATTCCTCATCCCCAAAATAAAAATTTATAACTACGCAGATGATGGATGTTCACTAGACTTCACTGGATCATTTCGCAATATCAAATAATTATGTGGTACACTTGGAATTAATCACTAATAGAGTTATATGTCAATTAACTACCTCAATTCCTACCTCAAAGAAAAAAAAAAAAACAAAAACCAAAAAACTGCCCGGTGCTGCTGGAGTGAAAACTTTATAAGCTGAAATCCAGTTTCTGATGTCAACTTGTAAAAATCAAGAGATTGTACAACAAAGTCAACATTTTAAAAACCATTGTGCGGGCCAAACAAAACACACCCATAGGCCAGATCTATCTCAAGGGAAGACAATTTCTACCTCTGGGGATTAGAAATAAAATAAAAAAGAAACAAGCAAAAACAAAAACCAAAACCCCAGCAAAACCCCCACCACCCAGCCAGTGTGACTTGGTCAGACCCATTTCTCTCCTTTCAGTCCTCTTTGAAGCAGTGCTACCCTCCCTTTACTTTTTCCCCCATCTCCCCCTGTCCCCACTGAGTGAGGGTGTGTGCACGCATACATAGGACAGATGGCTCTAGAAGGGGCATCCCTTTCAAGATCTGCCCCAGCCCTATTTCTGACCCAAGTTTGAGGAGACTGAATTCCCAGATGTTTGTCTCTCAGTCCAGGGAGAGCTAATGACTTGTCCCAAGCTACTGCTTAATGGGACAAGGAGCCATTCAACCCTAATGGATGTGTTCACTCTTTCAGGCAGTGAATCGAGCTGGGGGGTGCGGGGAGCTCTGGAGGGAAGCAAGCTCTCCTGCCAGGGGCAGGGTCTTCGGCTTCAGCTGCTCCACTGAAAGGATGAGTGACTCAACTTTGGCTCCAGGTCCTTGGGGCCAGGCCAGGAAACTGCTGCAAGAGATGTGGGCCACCGTGAGATAGCAGGCCCTCGATGGTGTCCTTGGACAAGGCAACAGGAGGGGGACAGGCCATTGAAATTCTCAGCGACCCTTAGTGCTTTGGCTCTGAGAAAGCCTTTATGAAGGTGCTGGTGACTCTGCACCAGAGGGTGGCCTAAGACATGCGTGCTCCATCTCCTGGGCTCCCACCCCAGCCCTCCTGACCCTGGACCCCCCTTGCTTTGCAACACGACCCAGCCCGTCTCCCTACTCCCGGTCTTCCTCCCCAGCCAGTCCATACTAAACTAACCAACACAATGTATTTTACTCAAAAATTTCCTGTAGAAATATTTTCCACTGCATTACAGATAGTCCCAAGTCCTCGTGCTGACGTTCTAGGCCTTGTCCCATCTGTATGGATCATGGGCTCACCCCCGAAAGGGGTTGGGAAGAAGACAGTTATTGCCTATTGATCTACTGTGTACCCTGTTACACACTATGTGTGTTGCCTTCCTTAACCCTCCCGACTGTCCTGTAAATGTTCACTATGTCACCTCCACTTCACAGGTGAGGACACAAGCCAACAGGGAAGAAAGCCTTGTCTAGGTTCACAGGGTGGAGCTGGGATTTGAATCCAGCCTGCAGGGCTCCATGCCTTCTCCCCTCCTGTGGCCTGGCCCCCAGCCTGGATCCTCCTCGGCTCTCCAGGCTCATATATCAACCTGCTTCCTCCATGTCTTCACTTCCACGTCTCACAGGTCCTGGAACTCAACCTATCCAATCATCCTAAGCTTCCCTGCCAAACCAACTCTTCTCACATCTTCCCTGTTTTATTGAACAGCACCTCACATCCTTCCTGTTGTTCAGGCCAAAAACCTCAGTGTCATCCCCGAGTCCTTTCTGTCTCTCAGCACTTCAAATACAACCAAGAAGATATATCCATAATCCAACTACTTCTCATCACTTCCACTGCCACCATCCTGGTCCAAGTGACCGTCATCAGTGCCTGGATTATGGCAACAGCCTTCTATGAGGCTTCCCTGTTTCTACACTTGTTCCCCTTTCCCCATCTATTCTCCATAGAGCACAAGGTACTTGCAAAGGCTCACAAGGTCCTGTGTTCTCTGTCCTGTGACTCCCGCCTTCATCCCCAGCCCTCACTCTTTCACCCCCTGCTGGTTCTCCCAGGGCCCAGCCCATTCCTGCTTTGGGGGGCTTTGCATTCTGCTGTTGCCCCTATCTGGAACACTCTCTCCAGGTTCCCACCTGGTCTGCTTCCTCATCTTCAGGTCTGTGATTAAAATCCACCTTTCCTGACCACTCAGAGCAACTTTTTTTTTTTCTCCCTGGCACATCCTATCCCCACGCCCTCTCCCCTGCTTATTTTTTCTCTACAGAATGCAAGCTCCCAAGGGAGGTTGGGAAGAGTATAGTTCCACAATTTAGCCAATAGAACCCAATTGTGAAGTCTTGATCCTTCTAGGCATGTAATAACTTCCTCATTGGTGCTCGTATTGGTGCTGGGGGAAGAGTTAGCTCATGGATTCCCATGTTACTTGCCACTTACCTTCGAGGCACATTAGCTCTACCCCCACTAACCAGTTAGCTCAGGGCAAGTCTTGCTCCAGGGGCTATAAAGGGACAAAGTCTTGGTCACCCAGGTGCCTCTCAGAAGGTCTGAATAGCATATACGTTTCCTAGGGCAGGCATCCAGTCAACATTTGTTGAGTTGAACTAAACAACAGTCACCCTTCTGGTGTTCCATTTATTGAAATTATCAAACTGGGAATGGCTGGATTCATCCCCATGGTCCTGAGAGCACATAATTATCACAGCTGATCGTGATAAGATGTGGGTCTCCTTCTTCCCTCAGCAAGCTCATGATGTTCCTTTTCATTGCCCTCACTCCAACTCAAGAGGAGAAAATGAAAGAGAAGAGGGGAGACCTTTTTTTTTTTATTCTTCTGCTTTTCACTTACTTCCCCAATAACTTTCATAGGATTTTATCTGATCTGGATTTTAAAACTATTACACACATAGTAGAACTAAGTAATAGCTATCATTCACCGAATTTTGATGGATTACGCTGGTAGGACAGGCAAGTGACTTTAAAATGCTTTGTTTTCCATTCAATATACACTTAGGAAATTCTTCCTGAGAAAGATGGCATAGCAAGGCAACAAAACCACAGACTTCTGAGTTTAAGACATCTGGGTGAGAATCCTAGGTCTGCCATCTTCTTGCTCTGTGACAAATTCCTTAATCTCTGAGCCTCATTTCCCAGATGTGCACACCAATGTTTACTGTAAGATTTCAAGATCCATGCAAAGGATCCAACAGGATCTGGAACAGAGGAGCAATAAGCAGTAACTAGCATAGTTATTATATATTAGGCACGATGTGAGACACTATGGATGCAAAAAAAAAAAAAGGATACAACTCTACACAGCATATGCACTCAAGGTGATGAACATGAAAACTGAAAAATCCCCATGTCACGTTATCCGAGGGACACAGAGGTACAAGCCAAGTGTTGAGAGATTAGAGGAAGTGGCCACTCGCTGTGCTTGGAGGCAACCGGGGAAGGCTTCCCAGAGCACAGGAAGCAGGAGCTGAGTCTAGAAAAATGAAGGACATTGATCCAGCAGTCTAGATATGAATGCTACACTCAGAGGCCCTAAGGAAGCAAGTACATGGCAGGAGCCAGCATCATTGGGTTTAAGGGGACTCTGTCCCAAGGGACACTGACAGGGGGGAAAAAACAGAGCTGAAGGGACACCAAGGAGGACAGATACTGGGAGTGTGCAGGGGATAAAGACCCAAGGCAACTGACTCCATAATCCACTTCTGAGGTTCAGCAGGATTACACTGTGCCTGTGGGGGCAGGAGATAGCTGGGCAGTGAGAAATCTGATGCCAACATTGGAAATGGCAGGAGGGATCCCAAGGGAAAAGTTGAGTGTAGAAGGCTCAAAGTCACCTCCTTAGAGACTCCATTGATCTAAAATGGGCCACACCTCTCCCACCAGCGCCTGATTTCGCTTCCTTAACATCTTAGGAAATTTATTTTGTATGTTTACTTGCTTCCCTTGTAAAGATAGGTCTCCCCCGAAAAGGACATCACTTCCACGAGATTAAAAATCCAGCTCATCTTGCCCACCATGACATTCTCGACACCGTGCTGACAGCACTCATGGATGTGGGTATGTCAGCAGCTTGAGAGATTTGGGAAATGGCCATTTTTTTCTTCCTTTTTTAAGACACCTTCTGTTTATGGTTTGAATTGTGCTGACCCAGATATTTTTTTTTCTCTTGATGGATTTTATTGAGGGATGATTGATGTACAACATTATTAGTTTCAGGTATACAACACAATTTGATATTTGTACATATTATGAAATGATTGTGGTAAGTCTACTTAACATCCATCACCCATGCAGTGACAGTTTCCTTGTAATGCGAACTTTTGAGACCTACTTTGAGTAACTTTAAAATATGCAATACAGTACTGTTAACTAGAGTTGCCCTGCTATATGTTAATCCCCGTGGCTTATTTTGTAACTGGAAATTTGTGCCTTTTTATACCCTTCACCCATTTCACACATCCACCTGCCCTCCTGTTCTCTGTATCTAGGGACTTGTTTTTTGTTTTGTTTTGTTTTAATACTCCACACGTAAGTGAGATCATACGGTATTTGTCTTTGACTTATTTCACTTAGCATAATGCCCTATGCTATGTTTTTCTTTGTCCCTTTTGTTAGAGGCAGAAGGTTTATACTTTTAATTGTGCTGGCCCAGATGTGTTTTTATTTGTTGCAGGCTGCCTTGATTCTTTTTTTTTTTTTTCCGAAGAAAGCAGGCTATATATTTTAAAGACATGATGACTAGTATTTCATGATCCGTTTACTGCACCGTACTAGAAATTCTTGTGTTTAAGATAAAAATAAATGTATCAATCATCATCTTCCAAAAAGTCCCATTTGAGCTCCCTGAGCCCACCCTCGAACAGGACCCACCCTTGCGAATTAATCCTGATCATGTTACTTGGACAAGACTCAAGGAATAGTAATACCACTCCTATTAATAGGATTCCTCTGCTTCTCAGGCAGCCTGGTCCTGAGCATATGCTCTCCCTAGGGACCTTCCTGAGTCCAGATTGGATATTTTCTAGAATTCACACTCACTATACCTGCAGCTTCTTCAATAACCTCTTTGGACGAAAAATGTTAGGTAAAGTCATTCGTCCTTGTCTGGACTACTTTGGCTCCTTCCCTAGGTTAAAACCCATGTTCTCTGGGGTCGAATTACATGGCCGCTCACAAAGCTACTAGAAACTATACATGAAAAAAGTCATTAGCACTTTAGTGTAGTCACAGGGGACGGCAGCATTAGTTAATAAGTAAAAGAGGTCATCAGTTGGTCAAGCCCACCCTCTGGGAATTTGTTTAGACCCTAAGTATGAACTTGAGCCTGAAAGACCCCCCCCCCCCCCGGGGAGCCGATAGACTTCTTACATCACCACCAACCACATACTCCTTCCTCTCATTAGTCCCTTTCTTCTGCCTCCAAACCACTAGGGAAAATGTCCCCAGCAATTCCAACCACCCCTGCCTCACTTGTTAATGAATACCAGAAAGGGAAAATTAAAAACACACTGGAAAGCAACGGGAAACGCAGGCCTAGCCTTGGGCAAGGAACGCCAGCCTCTTGACTTGGGCACAGTGAAGTGGGGAGAGGTGCAGGGGGCTCTTGAGGTAAACTCAGCTCAGAAAGCAAATGAGTCTGATGGACAACTTAAGCAAGTGCACTTGACTCAGTTTACCCAAGACACTGATAGGTTCCTACAGTGATCTATGGGACAGATGGCCCACTGCTGCGCACACATTAGAAACAGTTGGCCAGTCTCTGCATGGTGTCAGTATTTTGAAGTAGATACTCTTAACCTCATGTGAATGGCTCTCCTTTTCTATTTTTTCTATTTGTTTACAGAGTTAGGTCTACAAGATAATCTGTGGCTACACTTTTTTATCCTTTAAATCCCAACTCACAGTTAATAACTTACAATTACTGCCAGTAATTGGCAGTATACGTAAGTATACGTACGGTATACTTACTATGAACCAGGTGCTAGTCTACATGCTTTGCACATATTAGCCCGTTCAGTCCTCACCTCATCTCAGTGACGGAGATCCCTATCACCATTTGCCAGTGAGAAATTAAGGCACAGAGAGATTAAGTAATTCTCCTAAGGCCACTCAGCTGGTAAGTAGAGGCACTGAGATGTCAACCCAAGGCTTTTAATTGAGGCAGGCACCTTAGGTCTATAACATACCATGCACCCAGGTCACTGAGGGTTTAGAGCTGACTGCAATGCAGGAGGCAGGGAAAATGCAAAGAACCTTAGAAGCAGGTTATTTATAACCTTATATTCTTTTTTTTTTTTTTTTAATATTTTAGGGACGCCTGGGTGGCTCAGTCATTGAGCATCTGCCGTTGGCTCAGGTCGTGATCCCAGGGTCCTGGGATCGAGTTCCACATTGAGCTCCCTATGTGGAGAGCCTGCTTCTCCCTCTGCCTATGTCTCTGCCTCTCTCTGTGTGTCTCTCATGAGTACATAAATGAGATCCTAAAAAAAAGATTTTAAAGACAAAGGAGTGAGAGAGGAAGGATGAGTGGAAGAAGACAGAGGGAGAGGAGAGGATCTCAAGCAGACTCCCCACTGAGGTGGAGCCCCATTGCGGGGCTCCATCCTAGGACCCCGAGAGCACGACCTGAGCTAAAATCAAGAGCTAGATGCTTAACTGACTGAGCTACCCAGGAGCCCCATATAACCTTATATTCTTTACTACCATATATCCACAGTCAACTCCTGAGTGGTCTATGAAGAATGCAAACAGCTGGAGCTGCCAAGGGTGGCCCGTTGGCATCCTCAGGTTTGCAGTTGACAGGCATGAGCGGTGAGCTTTGTGTTCCTTATGCCTTTGCTTTTGCCAGGTCAACAAGGCCATGTCTGTAGAGCATATTGGTGGGTTGGTGGGTGGGGGAGGCAGGTATAGTGGTCCCCAAATGCCCTTTACTTGCTGTCTCCCTGCCATTCTTCCTCTCCCCCCTGCAAAAAAAAAAAAAACCCACCTAATTATCTCCAAGAATATGTATGGCCCCAAGCATCCTAAGAAACAGAGGCTTAAAATGATCCTCTCAGAGCAGGTGAGCATCTGTAGGTGATTTGTTCCTCTTTTAGGTGGAGCCCCTTAGTCCAGGTATTCATATTCAAATGTACAGTAGAAATACACCACATTTGGGTAGAAAAATTGGATTTCCAATACACTCCCCCTTATCTACTGTCTCGTTTTCCATGGTTTGCTACTTGCGGTCCACGATAGTCAGGAAACAGAGGGTCCTCCTCCTGACACGTGGTTAGAAGGTCAGCAGTCGCTGAGTGCTACACCATGCCTGTGTCATTCACACCCCCTGTCACCTGGCATTTCATCATCTCACTTTGTCACAAGAAGAACAAGTGTACCATACAGTAAGATTTTGAGAATGAGATCATGCACATAAGTTACAGTATATTGTTATAATAATTCTATTGTTTTATTGGTTAATATTTTACTGGGCCTAATTTATAAATTATACTTTATCACTGGGGCGTATGGATAGGAGAACATAGTACATAGAGGGTTTGGCGCTACCAGCAGTTTCAGGTACCTGCTCCGGGTCTCAGGATGTATCCCCTGTGGAGAAGGGGATGCTACTGTTGGGAGGCCTGGGAGGCTCAGTGGTTGAGCATCTGCCTTCAGCTCAGGTCCTGATCCTGGGGTCCTGGGATCGGATCCTGCATCGGGATCCTTGCAGGGAGCCTGCTTCTCCCTCTGCCTATGTCTCAGCCTCTCCCTCTCTCTCCCTGTGTCTGTCATGAATAAGTAAATACAATCTTTAAAAAAGGGGGGAGGATGCTACTGTGTCAGAGGGAGAAGAGAAGTGGACCTACCTGTCCCACACGTGCTAGGGGTACATTCTCTCTCCTATTAATAGCAAGTCAAAGCATCACCTCTGTGCTTGATCTTTATCATGAGACATGGTATCATGGCTTATTCGGAGCAAATACTGACCCAGCTGGGTGCTAGCATTCCCATTTTGCAAATGGGACAAATGAGGCAGAGAGAGGGTAAGCAACTTATCCAAGAGGACGCAGCAGTAAGCAAAGGAGCTGCGAGTCACACACATTTCCTCAGTCTGGGGCTTTGCTGTCCATTGAAACCAGGAAGCTGTCAAGTTGTTCTATGATAAAGACACACGCATAGTCCTTAATGTAGGTTAGGGAGGTCTCAGCACTTCACCTGCTTTCATTTACTCCTCCCCACAGCAGAATGAGGTAGCTGATGTTATCCCCATCGTGCAGATATGGAAACCTGACGCAAAAGTTCCCATGCCCAGGGTTACGCAGTTGATGTCGAAGGGGACCAAACATCCCTGTTTGCCTAGGACTGACTGGGGGCCTGGGGATGAGAGATTTCCAGGTCGGTTTTTTGTTTGTTTTATTTTTTTAAAGATTTTTATTTATTTGAGAGCAAAAGAAAGAGCGGCGGTGGGGTTGGGGGGATGTGGGGGTGGCGGAGGAGGAGCAGAGGGAGAGGGACAAGCAGATCTGCACTGAACACAGAGCACAACACAGGGCCAATCCCACAACCCTGAGATCAGGACCCGATGGAAACCCAGAGTCCACTGCTTAAACCGACTGAGCACCCAGGTGCCCCAAGGGATTTCCAGTTTTAAAACCGGGTCGGCCCTGGGTAAACCAGGATGAGTTGCTCCCCCTGAAGGCAGCAGAGAGAGAATTTCAAGTTGGAGTTCTGGGTCCAAATAACATGCCCTTCCCCATGGCCCTTCCTCTAGGTCTTTTCCCTTTTCATTGATTTTTGTCATGATTTAATTAATAGGAACGAGCTGTGTGGGCCTATGGTGGTTTCAGGTGTCCCCTCTTAGAAGTGTCCAGAAGGTCACCCTTGAACTTGGCATCACACCTTGCAGGTCCAGGCCTCACGGGATTCCAGGGCTTCCAGGAACTGGAAGAATCGACTCCACTGTTTAGTTAGCAAGAGCCCAGCGGGTAGCCAGGAGCGCCTGAGAAAGACCAGTACAGCTCCCTGGGGTGACCACTCCGATTCTGAAGCTCCAGCCAGATGTGAAGTTGACAGTGGTTAATGAAGGATGGTTGAGGGCCCGGGCACAGTCCAAATGCCAGATCAATTCTTCACAGAGACGTCGGAATAGTTTATCCATTCCCTGAGTCTCTGGCATCCTCAGGGTCACGGAGTTGTTTTCCTGGACACGTTGGGGGAGGCAGTGCAGACAATCCTCATGCCACAGATGATTTGAGTTTTCCGTCCACTGTCCATGGACCTGGGGAGTGTGCGGTGGGGGGTGGGCGGGGGAGGTTGTCTTTCTGGTTAACGCTCGGTCTCTGCAACTCCTGGTTCCATTCAAAACTTACCATCTTTACCCCCAAAACACTTGGAAATAACCCACTTTTGGCTTCTCATTTTCGGGAAACTGGGCTACGGATCAACTGTGCTTTCTATTTCAGGAGGGACTAGGAAATGTTTTTAGGGTAACTGGGAAAGGGTGGATTTCATAGTGGTGAGGGTTTTTAAATATCAGACTGCTGCCCAGTGAGGTTTTCTGACTGGCTAGGAAAGCAGCCTAGCTCTCCATCCGCTCAGGGGGAGTCCTTTCTGAGGGCCTCGAGTTTGGGGGAGCCTGCACAACCCCGGGGGGCTGTCTGGAGGTGATGGCTTGGCGTGGGGGTTGGGGGTGAGAGATGACAGCATGGCATTTGAGTGGAAATCATTCCCAGACATTTTTAAAGCATTTCCTTCATTCCTCAAAGTGCATTCCCCTCCAGCTCTTAGGGTAACTATGAAATGCCGGACACTGTCTCGGGGCCCTTTCTGAGCTGGGTGTGGGGAGCCCTCCTGGACATACTACTTGACCCTCAGATGTTGAGAAAGGGTGCTCTTCCTCACCCTGAGACTGTGTAATGTAAAGATTTTTGGCTCTTTTGGGCCAAATCTTTCTGCATGAAACAAAAATCCAGATTTTATCTGCCAGTTTCTGTTTGCTAAAGGAGCCTCCTCTTCCCTCTCAATATATTGAAAGGAAACCACCTCCCCCCTCCTGTGAATCCTATTTCCTTTCCCCCAAATCGTGTTATGTAAACAGAGGGAGGGGATGCTTCTATTCACAGGAAAAGTGGGGGGCTGGGTTATTTATGTACTTCTTGGATCACCGAAGGCCTCTCCTTTCTCCACCTCTCTCCTCAGGCCCACCTTCCGCCTGTTGCTCTGCTCCATTCTTTTGGTTTGGCACAGTTGCCCCGCTAGACAAGGCTCTCTGCCGTCCAGCACGTCTACAAACTGTCAAACTGTCCCTCCTCACGTCACACTCGCCTCACTACAGGTTTATTGACCAAGCTGGCTCCTCACCTGGAAGGGCCGCCTTCCAAACAAATCAACCTCATTTACCCAGAGCCTGCCCCCAATCCCATTTTCTCCTTTGAAGTGTCAGAGGAATCTCTCTTCTCTCATTCATTCATTCCGCAGATATTTGAGTGACGGCTAAAGTCCACCAAATGTAAGGCTCAAGGCGAGGTGCTCCGAAGACTCTTCCCTCTCAGCGATGTAGCACAGAAGACAGACAGGCAGACAAAGTACAGTATGTGCTGCACTCGTCTTACTCCAGGTCCTCGGTGTTTGCTACACCCTGACACAGCACTGATGGGCCTTGGCGAGTCTCTCTGACTAGATAAAAACACCCTGAGACCATGTCTTGCATGCAGGGGTGAGGAGGACACGATGTATTCTTAGTTTTATTAGAATCAAGTATTGATGGCCTTTTTTTTTTAATTTCAAAAGAAGTTTTTGAAAATACAGAAAAATGAAAATAACCTATAAACTCTATTCCCAAAGAAAACCCTCGTGAACCTATTTATTCTTCCAATTTCTTTTCAATGCACAGATATGCAGATACATATTTCAGTTTTGGTGGTGCTTTTCCATAACCGGACCAAGTAAATAGACATTTAAGGGTTTTGAGATACTATTGTTA
Source organism: Nyctereutes procyonoides (assembly GCF_905146905.1). NCBI lineage: Eukaryota > Metazoa > Chordata > Mammalia > Carnivora > Canidae > Nyctereutes > Nyctereutes procyonoides. The sequence goes on along the minus strand of NW_026575021.1, from coordinate 8,687,181 downwards.
GGTAACACGGCTATCAGTGTATCAGTGTGCTTGTTACCCTACCCAGTGCTTCTCAACTTGGTTGAATAATAGAATGACCTGGGAAGATTTTTAAAATCCAACCTATCAGGAGCTCCAGACCAAGTGAGTCAGAATCTCTGGTACTAAACATTGAGGTTTTCATAAAGCTCCCCAGGCAATCCCAAAGTGTGGCCAAGGGTGAGAACAACCCTAATCCTTCCCATCTCACAGATTTTAATTGGTCAAATTACACAATCTGCTTTGCACAATCTGCCCACTGAGCAACCATTGCCATGTGAATTCATTGTTGATGTCTGGCTGACCAGGTGTCCTAGTTTCCAGGGAGCTGAGTCATCTTCCCCATCCTTCTGTAAATGCAGTGCAGAGAATGGTCTGGGATAAAGTCTGGAGTAGTGGAACCTATTTATGTCGATCCCCCAGAGAAAGAGATGGAATAAGGTTTCTTTCTCTGCTGAAATCATTTGGACCCTGATAAGGGGAGAAATTAAGACTCACTTCCATCTCTTCCACTGGACAGTATCTACTTATCCTGATCTTCCACAGTGTGCGTGCTGCATGAATCCATTTCATCTAAAATGCTAGCAGTTGGATTCTTAGTTTTGTTTACTTGTGTGCTATAATCAAGATACAACCAGGTAAACAACCCATCAGAAGATAGCCAACATGATCATGAAATATTCCCAAGATTCATATATAGCTCAAGGGGTAAGTTGAAAATACCACCTCAATAAACACAGTGATGGATTCCTATGGTTAACAATAAGCCAGATTAAAGTCTTCTTTGACAACCTTAAATGGTTAAAACCTTTAAATAGAACCCACTGAAGTCTCTTTTAGCTCTAACCATATGCCTAAAAATGATAAATCCCTACTGGGAGCCATGCTGAGGTTTTGGCATATAGGAGGCTCTTAATGAACACTTGTTGATTGATGACACAGGAATATTCCAATAATTACATTCTTGATTCCAACTACCTATGTAAAAATGTCACCCTATTCCCCAGGGTTTTATCATCTTTCTGATTTTGGTTCACTGGAGAAGGAAGTTTGAAAGTTGTATGCTGTTAGTGGTTCTCTGCTCATGTCCTGCCTGAAATACGATTGTTTATGAAAAGTATCTTTAATAAAGTTGGATACAATTTTGCTTGACACTCATATAAAATTGAAATAATTTTAATAACACTCTCTTACTTTATCATCCATTTCCACACCTGCTTCAACACAACATACACACACACACGCACACTATGAGTGCTAAAATTATAAGATCCTTGAGTCAAGGATCTTGGGTCAAGATCTTAAGGTTTGGTCAAGGTCTTGACCCATATAAGACCTTGGGTCAAGGTCTTAAGTTCCTACTTGCCCACCACGTGCCCTTCATGATTTTGACAGAGGTTTGCCTACATGTTAAAGACTCTGTCCTTATTATTGACCCTTCAAAACTTCAGTGTTTAGTTTTGACTCCTATTGCCCTGGCTGAATCCTGAACCTGGCCCTACCCCTTACTTTCTATCACTTGTGGGCTCTAAGGTGGCCTTCTAGGCTTCAATCCATTTGATTCTCATTCATTTTACTTCTCTAGGAATTCAACAGTCCCTAGGGAAGAGAAGGCAAAGAAAGGGGATAAGATAAAAAAAAAACAAAAAACAAAAAACAAACAAACAAACAAACAAACCAAAAAACCACATAAGTGTAACTTAAACTTTGGCCACTTGCCAACCATCCAATTCATCATTCAACCTATTCATGACTAAAATCTATCACCAGAGAACCACACTGAAATCACTGGGTCAAACATTTTAATCTGCCAATTATTCCAGGGGGAATAAACACAGTTCCCAGATTAATTAGGGCAATGTGGATTTCACGTTGTTCTAATCAAGCATTTATCATGCCAAAAACAGAAACAAGAGACTGCAAAACGAAGCTGCAGAGTCTAATATCCCAAACTGCAAGGACCCACATCTTTATATTATGGAATTTGGTGCTAACATCCTTTGGATCTGAATTGTTCTAGAATTTTACATTTGTATTAAGATGTTAAACATTTCATTTATTATGAATTGTTTATCATAATATAAATACAGATAAATAATCAAGTAGACTTCTATCTAGATTGAACAAGACCCTCTAGAAAGCTTTCAAAGAAATACCTACCTGGGTATGAGTTTATGTCCCTGGCGAAGAAAAAGTATTGTTACAGAGAAAGATCATGATATTTTAACTTTGAAAATCAATATCTCAAGCTGTGTACAGTGAGTTTTCAAATATAAATATACACATCTCATAAAATCAGACAGTGGCCTGCTAGAAGGAGACCATCAATTCTCTGCTTTATAGATGAACTTGGAAGTTCAGTTCTGGCTTCTTCAAGTGAAGACAGACCCAAATACACTACAGAGATCACTGTGGATTCAGGTATAATTTCAGACTCTTGAAACAATGAGTAACTCTCTTTACTCTGCCAACTGTCCCAAAATACCCTGTGAGGGCTCACACAGTTTCCCCCATCCTCCTGTTTGCCTGTCAGTGATAGATGATTTGGATAATTATAATAGAGGATTTTGTTTGTTTTTTTTTTTTTTTAATTTTTTTTTTTTTTTTTTTTTTTACGATAGTCATACAGAGAGAGAGAGAGAGGCAGAGACACAGGCAGAGGAAGAAGCAGGCTCCATGCACCGGGAGCCTGACGTGGGATTCGATCCCGGGTCTCCAGGATCGCGCCCTGGGCCAAAGGCAGGCGCCAAACCACTGCGCCACCCAGGGATCCCATAATAGAGGATTTTGAACATTAGGATACTGAAAACTGATTTTCAGAGGACAACTTCTTCTATTAACTTAATTGTAATCTGGCTGGCCAGCCTATTCTTAAATTGACCATCAATTGGATTACATAAAACTGATGTTTTGGATAAGTCTTTTGTTCCACCAGAAAACCAGATGATTTGGCTGATGTCTCCACTATTCATGTTAATAGTATTGATTTGTTTTGAGGAGACATGTTTTGTTAAGAAACAGTCCTATGATTTAAACTAAAGTGTCTCCCCCCCCATTTTGAAATTACAGTAAACAAACTTTGCTTGGACCTTGTTAGCGCTAAAGTCATTATCTTGTTGAAATTGTGATTTGAAGAACTAGTTAATAAAGAGTGAGGTTTTCTGTCCCAGGAACAACCAAAGAGCCAGGTTTGGAGGTGGCTGAAGAAAAGTGGCACTTGAGGAAGTGAACGTTTGTCGAGTCCTGTACTACCCTTCCATACACGGTATCTCCCGCATTTAATACCACCAACTCTGGGGATGAACGTGTTGGTGTTCTCCATTGCACAGAAAAGGAAACAGATCTAGAGATGCTAAGTCACTCACTCAAAGTCACATAACAAGACCACCAAGATGCTTTTTCTTGAAGTCACTCATTCTAATACAATTAGTAAATGGCAGATCAAAAGATGAAAAATGCATCTGTCCGACTTCAAGCTCATGTCTTTTCTACCAGGAAATGTTACTTCTAGAACCAATAGAATTCCTGGAAAGCTAATTGCATTTCTGAAGAGATTATTAAGGTTTAGGGGAAAGAAACATAGTTGGACAGTTTGGCGCCTGCACAAAGGGGGCCAACTGAGGACTTCAGGGGATGGACATTCAGCTAGTGCTCTGCTTTCCAAGCCAAGTGCCAGCAGAGGATGCATCTGCAAATAGGAAAGGGCCCTTTCTGAAGGAAGGAAAGAAGGAAAAGAAAAGAAGAAAGGGAGGGAGGAAGGGGAAAAAGAAAAGAATTCTGTCTACCTGCTGGGGGCGGGGGGTACTTTCTTCTAATTTACAAATGATCTAATTTACAAATTACTTTCTTCATTTACAAATGAAGGTCTAATGTGGAGAGACTCTGAAAGTGTACAGATGGGAATTTATGCTGGATTTGGGAGCTTCCAGAAAGTTCTCATGTGTTGCAGAAATCATAATCTACATTTTATAGCTGTTTGCGGGACCTTCACATGCCTCACATGCCCTTGCTCTTCTTTCACTCATGGAGAACTCCCAAAGCCACTCATTGTGGGCTACAGTCTCTTTTGTTATACATTTAAGAAAGTGAATTAAAAGCTCTGCCTCTTGCCCAAAACCATACAGCTGGTAAACCAAGAATATTTGAACCGAAGTCTTTTCCTACCTCCTATTTTTACATTTGTACACTTTCAGCCCAAACTAGCTTATCTAGCTAGCCACACACAAAGATGCTGGTTTTCTGCTTTTTCAGCTCTATTTTGACTTCAGCAAATCACAGAAATGTTTCAGACCCTCAGTCAAAGTTAACTGACCATCACCTCCATGGGGAGGGAAAAGTCAGTTAGGCTGGCAAACAAAGATAGCTCAAGTGTTCACAATTTCTTAATGGTAGATGGAATCAGGAAGGTTCTTGAGTCAAAACATGGTAGGCAATGCTATCATCCAGTGGCTGAGAGCTCATCCCTCTCAGGGAAAATCCTCAGAATGCCAGGAAGGGGGTGTGATTGGGGAAGACAATGGCAAGTTGGGCCAGTGGTTAAAATAATGAAGTTCTTTGTTAGATCATTTTTAGGAAATACCACCTGGGGTCATGCTGATCAGGGTCAGCATGTACCCTGTCATTTAATAAAATGGGTAAAGGGGTAATTTGCAAATTAGACATTGCAAATTGCCAGTATCTAATTATTGTTTAATCAAAATAATTGCTTGGCTATTGACATTTGATTTTTTAAAAAATACAGACCATTTGTTTGGAAGTTGCCTTGAGGAAAAGCAGTATAGTATGTTTGGGGACTTCTTAGGAAACAAAAAATGTAATAAAGATTCCGGGATAATTTAAGTTCTGTTGGACAAGAAAGCTCTTCTAATCAATGGTAATATGAACAAACAACCCAATCACTGGATACATTCTTAAGGGTTCATCCCCATGTTTACATCAGAAATTCAGTTGGGGGAATTTATAAATGTTGATGTAAAATGATGAATACTGGTTACTATGTAAGCAACACACGACAGCTACTGTGAACAATTTCCATTTTCCTGAATTCTTGTGTCTGAATTACCTACCAATCAACCCACCAATCCTTGGCGTTAAGTGGGGGAAACCAAAAGCTTCAACTTCATATGAGAATGACTACTTTTGGAAGGACATTTAAAGCCTAGTGAAAACTGCTTGCCAAGTAGCTGGTAAGGACACAGTACAAACTGACCCCCAGGCTTTCGCCATCACAGCAACGAGAGGCTCTTCCCTCCAGCCACGCCCAACACGGTCCTGCTCTGAACAGGAATTGCAACCATCCCAGTCTTGTCTGTCCACTTTAGTGTCTGCTTGAAATTCCCTTTCCCCTCTTTTGTTGGCCAATAAAACCCTCCTCTGCATTCAAGACCCGGCTTAAAGGTTATTTCTTAAGAGGCTTTCTTAAGCCCCAGGATAAAATTATTCTTTTTTTAAGATTTTATTTATTTGAGAGAGAGTGAGAGCCAGAGAGATCACAGAGGGAGAGGCAAAGGGAGAAGCAGACTCCCTACTGAGCAGGGAGCCTGATGCAGGGCTTGATCCCAGGACCCTGAGATCATGACCTGAGCTGAAGGCAGACACTTAACCGGCTGAGCCACCCAGGCTCCCCAAATTATTCTTTTCTTTGAACCTTTGTAACTTCTGGCACTTTTCAGCTGGAAATTCCTTAGTCTCCCCTGTTAAGTCATGAACATCTTAAGGGTTGAGAGTGCGGCTTAAAAGCTTTACCTCCCCAGGAGTTGGCTCCATAGGAGGCTTACAGGATTTGTAGAATAAATTAAAATCCAGAGCAAGTTCCTCTTCATAAGCTAGACACTCATCATTCTAAAGTAATAGCAAATGAAACCTAGCTGGGGGTGGGATCAGATGGCGGAGGAGGAGGATCCTGAGCTCACTTCCTCTGGCAGACAAACCAGAACAACAACTGTGTTTAGAACAACTCTCTCTGAGAATGATCTGAAGACTAACAGAAAAGATTTTACACAACTAAGGATATAAGAAAACCCCACACTGAGATAGGCAGGAGAGGCAGAGATGCAGGCTAGTCAGGACCATACCGCAGACCCAGTGTCCTGTGCATGGGGGTATATCAAACCATACAGGCTTTCCCTAAGGAATGAAGAGTCCGGGCCAGATGTTGGGCTTCCCACCCTGGGAAGATGAGTCCCCATAATGTCTGGTTTGGAAACCAGGAGCACTTAGGTCTAAGAGAGCCAGAAGGCAGTAGGAAATGGAGACTCTGGTTTTAAAGGGCACATGCTCAGTCTCACTTGCTCCAGTCCCAACACAGAGGCAGCAGTTTGAAAAGCACCTGGGGGTACAAGTAAAGGAAATCCATTGACTAATTTTAGTGTATATTGGAATATTCTCTGAGGAGTGAAAGGCTGGCGAGGATCACTTTTTAAAAAGATTTACTTCCCTTCTCCTAGCTAGCCTGGCACTGGCAGGGCCATTTCTGATGCCCTCTATCTACTGTGTGTTAGCATACTTGGCCTATCCTAGTGTTCTCCTGGGAACTCACCCCGCCCAATCCACCTGCCCCAGCCAGAGCCCCTCCTGAGTGACCCTCACCCCACCACACCTGGCATGCAGCCTCAGCCATCACTGGAACCCCCTCCATGTAGCCCTTTCCAGGGGGTTGGGGAAGGTGAGGGACAGCCCCACGCACTAGAGCACATATAACAGTCATAGCCAGATCTCAGAACCAGCTAGAGGGCTGCCCTGCCCACCAGCATGCCTGCAGTGATCATGACTGGCTCTCAGTCAGATGGGCTGGGGGCCAGCTTAGCTCACAAGTGCATCTGTAACAATATGTCCTGACCGCAGCAGAGGAGTGCATGCAGCTACCCTGGGAGCACCTGGCTTGGGTGGCTGGAAGGGTTTGCCCTACTGGGCCCCACAGGACACTTTCTATAGAAAGTCACCTCTTCAAGACTAGGAGATGTAACTGACCTACCTAATACATGGAAACACAGTTCAGTAAAATGAAGAGGCAGAGGCATAGTTTCCAAATGAAAGAACAAGACAAAATCTCAGAAAAGAACAAAACAACAGCGATAAGCAATCTACTAGATAAAGAGTTCAAAGTAATGGTCATAAAGATGTTCTCTGAACTCAGGAGAGTACTAGATGAATAGAGGTAGAACTTCAATGAAAAAAAAATATATTTTGATTGATATATGTATCAATCAAAGCTGAAGAATGCAATCACTGAAATGAAAAATACTCTAGAGGGAATCAACAATAGATTAGATGATGAAGAATGGATTGGTAATCTGCAAGACAGTAATCAATGTGTTTCACATAACTGAAGCAGAAAAAGAAAAAAAGAATTTAAATAGTCTAAGGGACCTCTGGGACAATATCAAGCATACTAACACTTCTGAGACTGGGTCTCAGAAAGAGAAGAGAGAAGAGAAAAAGAAAGAGAAAGAGAAAGGGATAGAACACGTATTTGAAGAAATAATGGTTGAAAACCTCCCTAACTTGGTGAAGGAAAGAGACATCCATGTCGAGAAAGCACAGGGTCTACCAAATAAGATAAACCCAAAAAGACTCAAACCAAACACATTATAATCAAAATGTCACCAGTTAAAGAGAATCTTAATCTTAAGCAACAGAAAAACCAGTTATATACAAGGGAGCCTCCAAAGACTGTTAGTTAACTTTCAGCAGGAACTTTACAGAGCAGAAGAGAGGGGTACAATATATTTAGAGTGTGAAAAGGGAGAAAAACTCACTGTGAAGAGTATTCTATCTAGCCAGTTTATCACTCAAAACTGAAGGAGACAAGGAGTTACCCAGAGAAGAAAAAGATAAAGGAGTTCATCACTATACTGGCCTTACAAGAAATGTTAAAGGGACTTTGATAAATGGAAAACAATAGGCCATACGTAGAAATAAGAAAATTGTGAAAAAAAAATCTCTGGTAAACATATGATAAAGGTAGTAGATCAACCAGTTACGTAGCTGATATGAAGTTTAAAGACAAAAGAGGTAAAATCATTTAGACCAACAATAAATAGTCAAGTGGGGCACAAAGTAAGATGTAAAATATGACATTGAAACCAAGTCATGAATGGCGTAGTAAAAATATAGTGCTTTTAGAATGAATTTGAACTTCAACACCCATCAACTTAAAATGAACTGCTATATACATAGGATGTTATATATGAATCTTATTGTAACTGAAAACAAATACCTAGAACAGAAAACAAAGAGAAAAGAATATACACATAACACTAAAGAAAGTCACCATGTTGCAATGGAAGAGAGCAAGAGAAGAAGAAAGGAATAGTAAAGAGCTATAAAAACACTAGAAAACAATAAACAAAATGGCAAGATCTACGTACCTACCAATAACTATTTTAGATGTAAATGGGCTAAATGCTCCAATCTAGACATAGGACGAATGGATAAAAAATAAGACCTGCCTATACGCTTCCTACAAGAGACTCATTTTAGACCTAAAGACACATACAGGCTGAAAGTGAAGGGATGGAAAAAGATATTCCATGCAAATTGAAGCAAAACAAAAACAAACTAAAACCAACACCCCCCCCCCCACAACTGGGTTAGCAGCACTTAGAAAAAAAAATAGACTATTTATTTATTTAGTAGGCTCTACACCCAACATGGGACTTGAACTCATAGCCCCTAGCTCAAGAGTCACATGCTCTACCAACTGAGCCAGCCAGTTGCCTCCCAGACAAAATAGACTTTAAAACAAAGATTGTAATGAAAGGCAAAGAAGGGCATTACATAATGGTAAAAATCCAACAAAAGGATTTTGCAGAAATGCAGAAAGCAAATATTAACAGATATAAAGGGAGAACTGATAGTAATAATAGTTTAATAATTAATATTAATTAAGAACACTCCCTTATGCCAATAGAGAGATCATCTAGATAGAAAATAAATAAGGAAACACTGGCCTTAAATAGCACATTAGACCAGATGGACTTAATAGATATACAGAGCATTCTATCCAAAAATAGCAGAATATTCTTCTCAAGTGCACATAGAACATCCTCCAGGATAGATCACATGATAGGCCACAAAACAAGCCTTAGTTTAAGAAGACTGAAATCATATCAGGCATCTTTCCCCAACACAACAGTATGAAACTAGGTATTGATTACAAGAATAGAACTAGAAAAAAACCCCAAACACATGGAGGCTAAACAACATGCTACTAAACAACCGTTGGATAAATGAAGAAGTCAAAGAAGAAGTAAAATAAAACAACGGAGAGCAGCCCAGGTGGTGCAGGGGTTTAGCACCGCCTGCAGCCCAGGGTGTGATCCTGGAGGCCTGGGATGGAGATCCACATCAGGCTCCCTGCATGGAGCCTGCTTCTCCCTCTGCCTGTGTCTCTGCTTCTCTCTCTCTTTGAATAAACAAACAAATAAATAATATTTAAAAACAAAACAAAACAAAACAAAATGGGAACACAATGTTCCAAAAATGTATGGGACACAGCAGATCAGTCTAAAATAAAAGTTTATAGTACTAAAGGAAACAAGGAAAATCTCAAACAATCTAATCTTATACCTAGAGGAACTAGAAAAAGAACAAAGACAAAAGTTAGAAGAAGATAAAGATCAGAACAAAAATAGAGACTAAAAAGATAATGGAAAAAGATCAATGAAACTAAGAGCTGGTTCTTTAAAGAGATAAATTTGATAAACCTTTAGGCAGACTCACTGAGGAAAAAAAGGGGGAAGTAAAAGGGAAGAAGTTACAATTGATACCACAGACCTACAAAAGATCATAAGAAATTATGATTTTCTAAGACTAAATCAGGAAGAAATAGAAAATCTGAACAGATGGATTACAATTAATGAAATTAAATCAGTAATCAAACTCCCCCAAAAAAGTCCAGGATCATAGGCCTTCACAGGTGAATTTTACCAAATATTTAAAGAAGAGTTACTACTTAATCCTTCTCAAACTATTTTAAAAAAATTGACAATGAAGGAATGCTTCCAAACTCATTTTACAAAGCCAGCATTATCCTGATACCAAAACCAAAGACGAGACAAAAAAATAGAAAATAACAGGTCAATATTCCTGATGAACAAAGATGCAAAAATATTAGCAAATTGAATTCAACAATACATTAAAAGGATCATATATTATGACCAAGGGGGATTTATTCCAGGGAGGCAAGGGTAGTTCAATATCCACACACACAAAAATCAACGTGATGCGCATTAAAGAACAACAAGAAAGGATAAAAATTATATAATTTCAGTAGATGCAGAAAAAGCATCTCATAAAGTTCAATATCCATTTATGACAAAAAAACTCTCAACAAAGTGGATATGGAAGTAACATACTTCAATAGGATTAAGGCCATATACAACCAATCCATGGCTAACATACTCAATGGTGAAAAGCCGAATGCTTTTCCTCTAAGATCAGGAATAAGACTATTCTCATCACTTTTATTCAACATAGTATTGGAAATCTTAGCCAAAGCAATCCGTCAACAAATAAAAGACCTCTGAATTGGAAAAGAAGCAAAGGTGTCACTATGTGCAGATGATATACTATATACTAAAAATCCTAGACTCCACCCAAAACCTATTAGGACTAATCAATGAATTTAGTAAAGTTGCAGGAATCAGAATAAATATACATAAATCTGTTGCATTTTTGTACACTAATAGTGAACTATCAAATTAGGAAACAATCCCATTTATAATTGCATTAAAAAGAATAAAATACCTGGGAATAAATTTAACCAAGGTGTAAGAAAGATCTGCACTGTGCAAACTCTAAGACACTGGTGAACAAAACTGAAGAAGATGTAAATAAATGGAAAGATGATCTGTGCTCAAGAGTAGAAGATGATCATCATTGAAATGTCCATACTACCTAAAGCAATCTACAGTTTCAATACAATCCCCTTCAAAATACCAATGGCATTTTTCACAGAACTAGAACAAATCCTAAAACTTACACAAAACCACAGAAGATCTCAAACAGCAAAAGCAAACTTGAGAAAGAACAAAACTGGAGATTTCAGGATCCTTGATTTCAAACTGCACTACAAACCATGGTTATCAAAACAGCATGGTTCTAGCACAAAAATAGACACACAGATCACGGTAACAAAATAGAGACCCCAGAGGTAAACCCGAGCCATTATAATTCAGTTCCTCTTTACAAGAGAGGCAAGAGTGTACAAAGGGGAAAAAGCTCATCTCTTCAATAAATGGTGCAGGGAAAACTGAATAGCTATGTGCAAAAGAATGAATCTGGACTGCTTTCTTATACCATATATAAAAATACAGTCAAGATGAATTAAAAATTTAAATGTAAGACTATAAACCATAAAACTCCTAGAAGAAAACATAGGCGGTGGGCTGCTGGAGGTCTGCCTTTGATATTATATTCTTGGGGGGTTGTCTCCTCAGGCAAGGGCAACAAAAGCCAAAATAAATGAGACTACATCAGACTAAAAAACTTTTGCATAACAAAGGAAGCCACCGACAAAACAAAGGCAACCTACTCTGTGGGAGAAAATATTTACAAGTAATATCACTGGTAAGGGATTAATGTCCAAAATGCATAAAAAATACCAAACAGCTCGATCCAGTTTTAAAGATGGCGATGCCTGGGTGGCTCAGTTGTTTAAGCGCCTGCCTTAGGCTGAAGTCAAGATCCCAGGGTCTGGGATGGAGCCCTGTGCCTGGAACCCCTGCTCAGTGGGGAGTCTGCTCCCCCCACCCCACTCATGCTCTCTCGCATGTGCTTTCCCTCTCAAATAATAAATAAATAAAATCTTTAAAAATCAAACAAAAAACCAAAATGGGCAGACGACCTGAATACATATTTCTCCAAAGAAGACATGCAGATGGCCAACTGGCCCATGAAAAGATGGGCAATTCACTAATTATCAGGAAAATGCATATCAAATCCACAGTGAAATATCACCTCGCAGAGGAGCTTGAGTGGCTCAGTGGTTGAGTGTCTGCCTTCAGCTCAGGTCATGATCTCGGGGTGCTGGAATCGAATCCCGCATGGGGCACCACCCCACAGGGAGCCTGCTTCTCCCTCTGCCTGTGTCTCTGCCTCTCTCATGAATAAATAAGTAAAATCTTTTAAGAAAAAAATCACCCTGTCAGAATGGCTATGATAAAAAACACGAGAAACAACAAGTGCTACTGAGGATACAGAGAAAAGGAACCCTTCTGTGCTGTTGGTAGGAGTGCAAAATGGTGCAGCCACTATGAAAACCAGTATGGAGCTTCCTGAAGAAAATTAAAAATAGAACTACTGTATGGTCCAGCAATTCCATTTCTCGGTATTTATCTGAACAAAACAAAAACACTGGTTCAAAAAAAATATATGCACACCCGTGTTTATGCAGCTTATCTACAACAGCGAAGATACGAAAGCACAATAAGCGTCCATCAACAGATGAATGGATAAAGATGGGATGTGTATACGTTTATGCGCAAAGGAATATCACCCAGTCATAAAAATGGGGAAATCTTGCCATTGTGGCAACATGGATGATCTAGAGAACATTATGCTAAGTGAAGCAAGTGAAAAGACAAATAACCCACTATTTTATTTATACGTGAAATCTAAAAAACCTGCACAGAATAAAAACAGATTTATGCATTCAGAGAACAATCTGGTGGTTGCCAGTGGGGAGGGGGTGGCGGGACAGGCGACATAGGGGAAGGGGATTCAAAGGTTCAAAGTTCCAGTTATAAATAATTCCTGCAGATGGAACGTGCAGCATAGGGAAGGTAATCAATATTGCAACAATTTTGTATGGTGTCAGGTGGAAGCTAAATTTATCACTGTGATCATTTCATAATGTACATGTATGTTGAAACTCTGCTGTGCTTCTGAAATAACAGAATATTGTAGGTCAACTAAAAAAAAAAAAGAAAGAAAAGAGAAAAATGAAAGTTAAATGAGGGGTAGGGGATGCAGGAGTCAGAGGCCAAATACATGCTGGGTCAAGTGAGGTTTCAGACTCTTCTTTCTGTGCCTTGACTCCCCTCCCTGGTCCCCCACCCTCTCCCCCAGCAAAAAAAAAAATAAAAAATTAAAAATTAAAAAAAAAATCCAAGGCCGTGTTTACAGACCTTAGCTGCAACTGAAATCTATATTATTGAGAATTTAAAAATCTAGTTCTATAATTCTCAGCACCAAGGTCAACTTCATTTCATCTTTCCAAATTGAGGTAGATTTTCGGTGAAGGGATATTAATATTAGTTTTAACTCTATACGTTCAACACACCAGCTAATTCCCAGGTCCGTGGTACAAAGAATCTGTGACTTAGAAAAATAGCTTAAGCATCCACTGCAACCATCTCTCTTCTACTGGGGGTGTTTATGCACTTAAATGTGTTTTCCTAATTTGGCGTGGTGCTCACTGTCTGATGGCTTCAAAATCCTTTCGAGAGCGGGTCTGCATGAATTCCCCATGCCCAGAATCCCTTTCCACAAGTCTGGTGTTGGCTCAATTCTTACAAAGGTTCTTAGCTCCAGGGCATTTCTTGGCTCAGCCTGCAAGCATGCTCCCTTTCAGCACTTCATCATGCAGAGGAAATGCTCGGGGTTCCTCTGTACGTACCCTGTGCTTTTAGGTTCATCAGCATTTTCCCCTTTGCTCCATAAGTTGGAATTCTGATTTCTCCCTGAATCCGGGGTAAAGTCCGTGCCCACAGATCCATGGTTAGAGGGTACACAGTGCAATGAGGGGAGCCTCAGCAGGGGAGGGGGCACCCCAGGGCTGTCAGCTACCAGCTTCTGTGAAGACAGAAACCTTGTGAAAGCCCCCCCACCCCTCCCTGGCCGACTTAGCACCTTCCCCCAACATAAAGAGAGAAAGGGGAGGGATTCTAATCAGCAGTTAAGTGATGTTTATGCTCAAATATAGTTTACTTTGTTTTTCATTCACTTATTTCCCCCAAGAAATATTCATTTTGAGCCCACGATGTGCCAGGTCCTGGGAATAAAGTCTTAGGTTTTCTAAGTTTACCCAACCTTCGTGCCCATGTTCGATGGTCTTTCCATTCTGGCTCCTAAAATTCCTCAGAACACAGAAGTTGTTGCCTAACTTGTTGTGTCTGTTCAGTTTTGCCCTTGACAATGGCAGGCCCCAGCAATCAGTGCTGGGAACTCACCTGGGGAGGATGTTTCCTCCAAAACATTACAAAAGCAGGTACAGCCTTCACAGCGACCAGTGAGAAGAGATGATCGGCCTATGTCAACCCAACCCAGACTAAAGGGACCGGCTGCCTGGGCCGACCCTGACACAACCTCCCTTGGAGGAGGGAAGGGTGAGGCACGTGATGTAACCTAGCCAACCAGGACATCCGTAGTCCCAAGGCTTGGTTCTGGGGTGGACACGTGACCCACATCTGATCCAGGCTGAGACTGTGCATGACTGGTTGGAGGGAGGAAGGTGTCTGTGCAAAGAAGCAAGTGCCGAGGAAAACAGAGCTGTGAGCTGCTGAGGGGCACATTGTGGAGGAGGCCCAAGACCCAGGGGTGCCTGGGATTTTCAGTTCATGAGGTGTTCAGTGTTTGCTGGTTTCCTGACATCTGCACCATAGGAGTCCTGACACACACACACACACACACACACACACACACACAGACACACACACAGGAGAACCCAGATGATAACATCCAGGTGAGGAGTGGGGGAGTGTGGGGGGTACACAGAGGGAGGAGAAGAGGAAGGTAAGACGACTTCAAATGGCACAACTCGGGCAACGAACCAACCCAACCTAGGAAACAGGGCCTGCTGGGGCGGATGGAGAGACCCAGCAGCTCAAGGTCTTGCCCCGCGCGTGGACTCATGGAGCAGAACGGGATCCATGGGATTGGCCTGGGGCAGGGTGGAGACTTCGGGGCCCCTGTCTGCTCTTTGGTATGGAGACCTAGAGAGAGATTCCCAGTGTAGAGTGGAGGAGCTCAGTGTTGAGGCAAACAAGCTGCTGTTATCACATTCACTTATTTCTATCTCCACGTGAAGATTATGATTTCCAGGGAACAAGAGAACAAAGGTCAAGGGAGAGGGGATGATGGGCACCTTGTATCCTGGGGGGGGGACAGTCCACCTAGTAAGGCATGAAGCTCTGGGAGGAGCTGCAAGGGGATCCTGGGAGCGGAACAAGCTGGCACTTGACAGGCCTGTGTCCATCGTGGGCTGCCAGAGCGCAACAGGCCAGGGCACCGCTGAGCATGCTGGTGGACAGACCCTACCACCCGGCGGGGGAGGCCCTGGGCCTAACTCACTCCGGGTCTGTGACTCGCAGAGAGCACTGGCCTAGCTGCCAAGCCCACGTCTACCAGAGCTAGGAAAAGTGGACACACACCGTCCAGGGCCAACACGCACTCTTGGAAGAGCATGAAAAATGCTGTGAAAAATGCTACGAAGCCTAGAAGACAATGCAAATGCCTTTCCTTCTGAGGCTGTCATTTATTTCCCTTAACCTTTCCTCAGGGTATTTTAATTGTTTTTCTCTTTTTTCCTCAGCTTCCTTCCTTGCCATCAACTTGTCTTCTATGTCACTCACTCGTTCTTCTACCTCGTCGTTAGGACTTCCAGTTTGGACTGCATGTCGTTTAATTGATTTTTAATTTCGGCCTGATTAGATGTAAATTCTGCAGTCATGAAGCCTCTTGATTCCTTTATGCTTTTTTCCAGAGCCGCCAGTAGCTTTATAATTGTGCTTCTGAATTGGCTTTCTGACACCAAATTGTAATCCAAATTCTGTAACTCTGTGGGAGGAGTACCGTTTCTGATTCTTTCTTTTGTGGTGAGTTCTTCTGTCTAGTCATTTTGCTCAGTGCAGAGTGGCTAAAAACGAGTTGTACGTGTTAGAAGCGCAAACTCTTCTCTCTGTAGCATTCCAGCTGTTCTCTCTTTAAATCTCAGGCCAAATTTGTAGGCTTTCAGGATGATTTGAAAGTTATCTAGGTAAGTTGGTGGGGACAGGTGACTTGGGGACCCTACTCTTCCACCATCTTGCCCCACTCCCTGCAAATGCCTTTCAGACCTCAATATGAAGAACTTTTTCCACCTCCAAGAAATGGAAGAGATAAAGATTGATGTGTTTAAATAAGTAAAAATTAAACAGTCTGTCAACCAATATCCTAAGCAGATTGGAATTGTGCCAAAATGCCTATCTTCGGTCGCAAAACAGTAACAATGGTTGCATTAGAGCAGGCTCTAAATAATATTTGTGTTCTCTAATTTCCAAATTTCTTTTTTTTTTACCGTTGTCTTTCTATATATTTGTAAACATGACTCAAAGGATAAATACAAAGACTAAGAGAATAATTACAACATACATAATCAAAGGATATCTCTAATACATAGAAAGTATAGTAAAATCACTGAAAATTCCACCAAAAATGGCTAATATTGAAACGTACATGGCAAAATGAAACATTAAAAAAATTGTTCACCTTCAGCTGTAATGAAAGAAGTAAAACGTTACAATAATAATAATAATAATAATAAACAGCAACACAAGATAGCATTTGATGTATGGAAGTAGCATGGATCACATCCAGTGCTGGTAGATGTGTTTCCAGTAAAACATGGAGAGAAAAGACAGGGTGTACATCTTTCAGAAAGCAATTTAGCTTACGTGTCAAGTATCTTTGAAAAATCTACTTTGAATAAGAAATTCTAAATAGAAGAATTCGGCCCCAAAAAGATGTATGTTAAAGAATATCCATCACAGATTCCTTAGGATAGAGGAAATTTGAAAATTTATGTTGAAGAAAAATGTACCCATGTCTAGAGATCTTTTAATCAGCTAGGACACGCCAAAAGTCAGGATACCACGTGGTCCGTGAAAAACATTTTGTGGCGGTATTTGAGTAAAATTACATAATGTCTGGAATTTATTTTAAAATATTCCAGAAAAAAAGGGAGGGGGGGCGGATGGCTGGAGATATAGTAAAACTATAAAATGTTTGTGATGCTTAAAACTGGAAGATGCACCTAGGAGAGTGACTCTACTATGCTCTCTACTCCCGTGTGGGTCGAGAAATGCTACCCTGTATGTTGAAACTCATGTTTGTGAAGAAGAGCAAATAAAATAGAGACGGGATTATGGGTATTATATAAATGCAAGATAGAAAACTGGCGCACCTACGTATACACCTGTTATTCATATGGTTTCATATTCAAATTCGTGTAGTTTCTAACCTTTCAAAACAGTGCAAGCCTAATTCCATGCCAGCCTTTCCCATGCATAGGTTGGAGCATGCAGCAATCCAGGTATATTTCTAGTAACCATACTGTATAAAGTAAAATTTTCAAAGCAGGTTTATTTTAACAGGCTCTATTTAACCCAGTGTATAAAAATATTACTATCTCAACACCTAAGCAAAAATTGAGATAGTTTACATTCCTTTTTTTTTAATCCTAAGTCCTTGAAATCTGCTCTATGTCTTACATCCGTAGCACATCATGGCCTGGAGGGGCCCGGTTCAAATGCTCGGCAGCCACACGAGGCCGGGGCTACCCTCGTGGACACGCAGGACACAGCCTGCCCTCTGAAACCTGTCCTTCTGCAGTGGGCTCCCGAGCACTCTGGTTTGACACCAAACCAAGCCAACCGGCTTGCACGAAGCTGCCCTAACCCCCAGCCTGCTCTCTGGGAAGACTGGCAGCCCAAGCTCAAGTAGGGCAGGCCCTGTCAGACAGTGACAAGAAGTTCTGAGGGTCCAGGGATCTGGCCCAGCTCCAGCTTCACCTCTGTGCTCATCTCTTCCTCTCTTTCACCAATGACCTGCGAAAGGTCTTGGCATGAAATGACCATGCCTCCTCAGCAGGCCTCTGAGGGACTCTTGCTCGCGTTGTTTTCTCTCTCTCTCCTTCTGTTGCTCTCATTTCTATTTTGCCCAAAAATGTGCATGTGCATACACCATATGGGGGACTCGATTGCATCCCCCCACCCTAAAATTCATGTGAACACCCCAACCCCTAGTACCTCAGAGTAGGACTATGTGGAGATCGGGCCTTTAAAGAGATCAAGCTAAGGGAGATGGCTCAGGTGTCTCTACTCCAACTTGACTGGTGTCTTTACAAGAAGGGAAAGACAAGGGCTGCCTGGGCGGCTCAGGGGTTGAGCATCTGCCTTTGGCCCAGGTCATGATCCTGGGGTCCTGGGATCGAGTCCCTCAGCAGGCTCCCCACAGGGGGCCTGCTTCTCCCTCTGCCTATGTCTCTGTGTCTCTCATGAATAAATGAATAAATAAATGAAATCTTAAAAAAAAAAAAAAAGAAGGGAAAATTAGGACCCAGAAGGGTACAGAGCATTGACCATGTGGAGCCACAGAGAGGAGATGGCCTACAAGGGCCAACCTAGAATAAATCCTTCCCCCATGGCCCTCGGTAGAAAGCAAGCTTGCCTCCCCCTTGAGAATGGACTTCTAGCCTCTAGAGCATTTCTGTTGCTCCCTCTGGTCTATGGTAGCAGGTTATGGCCAACCCCTGTGCCCACCACCTCGCCCCTCCCCGCCCCCCCACACAAAGCTTTCAGCCTTTTCACTCTTTCTTCCAGTAAATTAAACTCAAGTGGCACCGGTCAAGCATTTCTCTACTCTGCCCAGCAAGGAAGTGCTGTGGACACAAGGGAGGGACACTTCACGGGCAACAGAATTCAGTTGTTTGCCAAAAACGGGGTCAGAAATGAAGATATGCCACCCGTCCTTTCTCTGTCCCAGCTCCTCGTGTTCTCCTAAGCAAGCCACTCAGTTTTGCAGGGCAGCTTCTCATCTATGCCGTGAGGGGCTTCAACTGGATGAGCTTTGATGCCCCTAAATAATCTTCAAATTCTGTGGCTCGGCCCAGCCCAGACACGGGCTCCATCTCACATTCTACACCCGCAGCTCCCTGGATGAGGCACACAGAAACGGACAGCGGTTGGGATAATATTTAGTTTTCAAAAAAAAAAAATTTTTTTTTTAGTATAAATTATTTTAGCTCGAAGCTAGTTGTTTAGCTTTGCCTGCTCTGATGTTTCCCTGCCGTGTAAACATATAAGCCTGGGGAGAATGTAAAGGGAGGTGAATGAACTCCTAATTGTTGTGTAAACTGTGAGCCAGGGTTAACTGTGAGGCTGAAATGCCCCACATTTGTAATACGTTTGAACCAAACTGCTGGGAAGCCACACTTTCTGCACTTCATTTTTCTTGAGGTTGGACCACAATGAATGCTTGGAGTTCTAAGAGATCTCCGGACAAGTCCTTCCAGACTCGGGGGGTGGGGGGTAGGAGGGGTCATTGCCCTTTGTTCTATCACAACAACATCCTGGTGATGGATTTATTTCACTCTCTTTGAGGATGTTTAGGGGACAGACACAGGGTGGCCTCTTAGAGGACTGGACAGCACTTTCTGCCTCAGTTGTTCTTTTGGCTGAAAAGGACTTAAAGAGCACTGCTGATGAGGAAGGAGAGAGGCCACGAGCTGAGGCCCCCAACAGGTAGGGAGGGCTTCCAATGAGAAACAAAGGCAACGTTGTTGCTAACCTAGCCAGGGACGGCTGAACAAAGGGATGGATGAAGGATACGAATACACATTCGGTGTCCCTTTCAAGAAAGCCCCTTCTTCCAAGAAAGCTCGAAGCACGCTGCCCTGGAAGTTGGTGCCAGGCATCCCCTGCTCCAAACATGTCCCCCTCCAAGAGCCTGCTACCCTGATGTTCTCTTCTTGCTTTTTTGGTCTAAAGGTCCCATTGGGGAAGCTTGTTTATTGTTTCCCGGGGTTAGAGAACAGCAGGAATGTTCTCTCCAGAAGGCTCTGTTATTAAGCACATATGCTCCCCTAGATGCAGAGTACCCCTCAAGAGCACAGAGTGTGATTTCATTTATTTGTTACATTCCTTCTGGGTGGCACAGTTGACCTGACAAAGGAAGACCCGAGCTTTCCCTTCTCATCCCCTAGGTGGCCATGGAAGCAGGGGCGGAAGGGCATGCGGTGTTGAAAGGGAGGATAGGGCCCTATCGACTACACATAGGAAATAGATTTGCCCGAGATGCTTGTTAAAATTAGAACCTGGGCCCCACTCTCCCCTTGGGAATTCAAGTCCTTAAGAATAATTCTCAATCGGGGCCAATTTTGTTCCCCAAGAGACATTTGGTAATATCTAAAGACATTTTTGATGGGCACAACTGGGGAGGTTGCTACTAGCATCATGTGGGTAGGAGCCAGGAATGCTACTGAATATCCTACAACGCACAGGACAGCTCCCCACACCAAAAAATTCTCTGCATCCAAGGATCAATAGTGCAGAGATTGAGAAACTCCACTGTATTGGTTAGGGGGTGCCAAGTACTTGTGTTTTCGAACAAACTCTCCAGGTGATTCCAATGCACACTGAGGTATGAGACTCTCTGTCCATGCCTTGGAAGCCAGCCGAGGACATCAGGTTGCCAGGGCAGTGAGGGTGGGGGATGTAGCCACGGCAATCCATGGAACATGCCCTCGTCACTAGCACTGAAGACGATGACAGCCTACTGTACAGATTTATTCTAAGACAGCCCCGTGGAAGCCTTCACCATATTACGCAACATGGGCCTTATAATGGGCCTGCGGGCATGAGTAAGCCTAAGTCCAGTTACCCAGAGCAGGAAGGCAAGGGTATGAGGAGCAGCTGCACCCCTGAAATATCAACCTCACTGCCAGTTTCCCCATGGTTCCCTTCCTGCCTTTGTTGATTCATCGAGACCATTCGCGAGTCCTTTCCTGAGTGTGCAGTGCTTCTGGATAATGTCCTATCTTCCACCTTAAGTGTCAGAAGTTGATAAAAAGGGAGAACAGGTCTTTATATTTTGGTCAGTTGGGATGGAAAAGAAGACTAAGAGAACCTGTTTAGGGAAAGATGTGAACCAGTTCAGGAGAAATAGCTCAACTGTCTTGTAGAGCTCAAGAGAGTAACGTATCAAGAGCCAAAGATCTGTGTTCTTTTTGTCTCTCTACTCGGCAGCCATGTCTTTTGGCCAGGTTGCTGTCCCCGTGTTCTGGCCTGTGATGAGGCCTGTAATGCTGAAGGGATTGCTGAGTGAATGACCAAGCCCTGGCCTTTTAAAAAGTTACAGTAGAGGTTAGCCTGGGTGGCCCAGCGGTCTAGCACTGCCTTCAGCCCAGAGCGTGATCCTGGAGACCTGGGATCGAGTCCCACCTCCAGCTCCCTACATGGAGCCTGCGTCTCCCTCTGCCTGTGTCTCTGCCTCTCTCTCTCATGAATAAAAAAAAAAGTTACAGTAGAAAGAGCACTGTGGTTGAGTGTGGAAGGTAAGAAACCAGTAGCGTGAAGCTGTCGTAAATGACAATTTTTGTATTTTTCTGTTAAGTCACGGAGTTGATGGGAAAGGTGTTTGCCAATCTGGGAATAATTATAAACCTCATGGCTGAATCAGAAGAGCAATAGAAATTTTTTTATGTGTAATTCAAAGGCTTAGACTTTAAGGAACACAAAGGATTTAATTCAAGTTATAGGAGACTCATCAGTGTTGCTGCTTCCATTACAGACGAAGCCTGTTTCATTAGGTTCTTTAGAGTCTGGAAACAACTGACCAGGCAGGCTTTGCTGTTTGGCGAAGGCTTGATTCTTTTGGTCCTTTTCGCAAATTCTAGCAATCGCTGTCTTTCTCCTGAAATACTATTTCCATGACATAAACCCTGCATTCCGATATGGCTACAAGGGAGATATTTCGGCCTCCATTCACAACAGCAAACTTTAATTCTGACTACCTGCAGCATTGGATGAGAAATCCATCCAATAAAACAAACTGACCATTAATTTTTCTTGATTAGCGGGGCTTTTCTCTTCACAAATACTTTAAGACACCATATTAATGTTCTCAGAGGTAAACGTCACCATCAATTATAACAAAACAAAACCCGTGAAAATCTGATCGAGATTGGGGTGGGAGGACGAGAGCCAAGGAAGTAGGAGTTGACTCAATGGTCAGTTCTAGATCCTGAATCGGCTCCCCAAAGTCCCCAAAGCCAGTGTGATGAGGATGCCGGTTACTCCCTCGTCTGTGTTCCCTCCTTAGCCTCACTCTCTCTGTCTCTCTCTCTTTCTCCCCCCCCCCCACTTTCATTTCCTCCATTATTTCTCCTTCATCTGTTGGCTTAGTTTATGAGCCCACGGAGCTGGGCCTACCTTACCTTCTACATTTGGTATAGCATCTGATGACTGTTGACAAAGTCCCCATCATCCCCATTTTACAGATGGGGAAGCTCAAATACCAAAGTATTGGACTTCATCAAGGTCACTACTTCTGAGGGGTTTTCAGGGACCGCCCCAATGTAAGCCTTGTGGGTTAATCGCTTTGACCCTGACCTCAAGTCTTGCCACCTATTTTTAAACACATATCTTACAACACCCGGTAACCACCTTATCATTGTTTTCTTAAGTATATTACGTAACAAGGTAGCATGATTTTCCTTATTTAACCATGAAGATACGGGTAGGGATAACTGTGCAAATGCAATGCCCTTCCTCCGCAAATGCACCTCCTATATTCAAGTCAAACGTTCATGGGAATCTCATAGGAAATGCCTAATAGGATTTCCTCCGGTAATTGAAGCTATTGATCACCCAGGGGAAGAGACTGTCCGCTTGCTGCCTCCTTTGGAAGACGGTCCTAAAACAAAGGGCACAGCCACCAAAGGTGGTCCCCGAAGAACTCTTCCCGTGGAAGGCAAGCACAAAAATGGTCATAGTAAAGTTATCTAGAGATGTTACCGAGTGGAATGGTGCCTAGGCCACAAGCAGCTCCTGACCTCAGGTTTCCCTGTTCGCCTACGCCTTTGTCCAAGAACACAGCATGTTCTATGAGTGTGCCTTGTAAACACTTGTTCAGCAGTACTGATTTACCACCCCTGGGTCAGCCCTCGGAGCCACTCCATTCCTAGCCTAGCGCTTCTATCCCCATGTCACTTCTTTGTGAAGAGTTCCACAGACACTGACGACACACTTTCCTTGAACGAAAGCTCTATATGCACCCTCCGGAGCCTTTTGTTACACTGAGCACCAGGAGCTCATGAGAAATCATGTCTTTGATTTTTTATAATCAGCTGGTTCTTTCCCCCTTCTTGCTTCTACCCCCTAATGATGCGTGGACTTGGTAGGAAACCACCGCCTCAGAAGATGTGCTGGATTGCATTTATTACACCAGGATGTACATAGTTGCACCAACACAGGATTTCTGCTCCAACCCAGGGATCTTTCTTGTCCCTCGATAGCAAAATCTAGCTCTCGCTAACCTGCTTTTAGCAGTGATAATTTCCTAGGAAGCTGTACCGTGTTGTTTATTGCTTTATTCACAGCCCAAGCCAGTCATTATCCTGGCATGCCATTAGATGAAGAAACTCACCTCCAGGCTTATTTTCTCTGCATTTGAAGGTGATGGTGGTGATTGGTGGAAAGGTGTATAGACTATAGACTTTCCTGTCAAAGGTGATGGGCCTTAAAACAGGCAAAAAAAAAAAAAGCGTATAATTTTTTAAAGGCAGCCAACTTGCATGAATAGCTGGTGCTTTTTAGTGGAGTCAAACATCCAGCCAGCTATGAAGGGATATTGAGTGTGCTTAGAAAATCTCTGAAATGGTGACCACCGCCCTTGAAGTCCTATTTGTACAATAGCCTGAGGTCCACCCTTTCTTTTTTTTTTAATTTTTTTTTAATTTTTATTTATTTCTGATAGTCACACAGAGAGAGAGAGAGGCAGAGACACAGGCAGAGGGAGAAACAGGCTCCATGCACCGGGAGCCCGACGTGGGATTCGATCCTGGGTCTCCAGGATCGCGCCCTGGGCCAAAGGCCTCCAGGATCGCGCCCTGGGCCAAAGGCAGGCGCTAAACCGCTGCACCACCCAGGGATCCCAGGTCCACCCTTTCTTAATCAACTGAATCTTTTGTCTGAGGGTGGAGTTAGAATCCTCCTGATGTCCAGCCTTGTTCCTGGGTGGAGAAGGGAGGCAAGCTTCAGTTTCTATCAACAGGTAGCCAGTCGCTGCAGGTGCACACATGCAAACACACACACACAGTGAGTAGTTACAAAGGATTGGGTCATGGCCACTTTTTAGGTTCCTTTAGTGTTCCCCCACCCTCTCCCTCTAACCCAGCTCTTTGTGCCAAATCCTGGCTCTGCTGTCAGACTCAGGAGCCCCTCGGTAGTGCCTGAGCCCCAGGCCAGAGGACAGAGGACAGCCCTGGGCGCCTTCCTTAGTCCTACTCCCCACCTGCCAGGAGTCTAGGACCACACCTAGGAAGTCAGTGACCCGCTGGGACAGAGTATCCTAAGGCTGGGTGGGGCTTGGCTATGGGGAGTAACTGCTTCTTTATTTTTTATTTATTTTTTTAAAGATTTTTTTCTATTTATTCATGAGACACAGAGAGAGAGAGACGGGGGGGGGGCGGGCAGAGACACAGGCAGAGGGAGAAGCAGGCTCCATGTGGGGAACCTGATGTGGGACTTGATCCAGGGTCTCCAGGATCAGGCTCCAGCCAAAGGCGGTGCTAAACTGCTAAGCCACCCCGGCTGCCCAATAACTGCTTCTTTAATTACTGTCCCTTGGAATGTGAAATATTAGGGATGCAAAGCATGTAAAGGAATTTGCATAAGCCTTGCAATTGGTTTCAATCTGTCATTGGCTAAATATAAATGTCTCCCAAAAAATCACCGCTGCCACTGCTGCAAAAATCCCACCAAAAACCCACTTCCAGAGGCTCCTGGGTGGCCCAGTGGTTGAGCGTCTGCCTTCAGCTCAGGTCGTGATCCCGGGGTCCTGGGATCGAGTCCCGCATTGGGCTCCCCACAGGGAGCCTGCTTCTCCCCCTGCCTATGTCTCTGCCTCTCTGGGTGGCTCTCTCGCAAAGGAATAAACAAAATCTAAAAAGAAAAAAACCCATTTCCAAACCCAGCATTCAGAACACATAGTAAGAGAACATGCTTAACACACCAGACTGAAGGACAGGTGTCTGGATCGCTCCTGGGTGGGACAACCCGGGGTGTGTGTTTTATCTGTACCCCGCTCTGCTAGGCTGCCTATGAGACCACCCAGTGGAGTGGGATCTCGTCTTTAAAGAGGCCAAGATTGGCCAAGGCTAAGGGCCGAGATGGGCAACGACAGAAAAAACACTTCTGTGAGACCCTGCCTTTTGGGGCCTAGGCCAGCTTTTCCTTACAGTTCTGCTGCTTCGGGGGCTCCTAGTAACTCTGAGGGAATGCAGGGAGGAAGCACACATATCTGGAGGAGGGGGTAAGAGATCAGAAACTCCGTGCTTCTTTTCTGGATGGATTAGGATTCATCTCTGGAAAAACCACTAACTTGCAACTCAGGTCCAACCGAGCTGAGTAAGTCTGACATCGTAGAAAAGTCTGTCAATCTTGCTTGCACTGCCAGATGGCTTTTAAGCCTCGCGCCGGCATGTGTTTGGTTAAAAGCTCCCCCCCACCCCCATCAGCTTCATCTTACGTGATGCATCTGGGATTCAAAAGCTGTGATTGAGAGGCCTTCGAACTTGCAGGTGTGCAGCTCACTGGGGACACCGCACACAAATGTAAAACGCAGCAGTCTTCAGTGTCCAGGCTCGTTACCCTCATGGCCAGGGGAGGCCGAACATGAATGCACTGCAACAGGGGCCCTTTTGGGGTCGAGAAGGAGGGTGGGGGGGAGAGAAAAGGTAACTGAAGACCCTCAATAGGGACAAGATGTTCCGCAACTTCTGGAAGTAATCAGAGAGAGCAAGCCAAACAGCCCATAACACGCGCGCACAGACAGCTCTACCCGGCCAAGTCCAGGACATCCAAGTGGTTGAAGGGGATCCAGAAAGGGGACTAAATCAACTCGGTCCCTCTGAAAGTGGGGGCAGTTCCAAGGACTTCATCTATCTCGAAGGTTTTTTTTTTGCTTTGTTTTTTAGACCACACTTTAAATAAGGTAGAGTTCCTGAGCAACAGTGGACAGGCCATGTAACGTCCTGCTCCATCAAAGGCGTGCATGATGCTTTACAGAGACCATGGGCTCCCTCTGGCCCTAATAGGACCACAGGAGGCCTCGGCCAAGTGGAGCTGCCAGATGCCCGAGGCCAGGGTCTGGACTAGAGGAATGGCCACTGTTCCCTTCCCAGCAAGGTCCCCTTCCCGTCCTCTCATCCTGCAGGATCTCAGGACATTAGGGCAGCTATTTTATCCTCTCTGGACAGCAGTAGGGCTTATAAGGTACGTACCCACTGAGTAGTCTGGGCTGACCAAATGCTCGGCTGTTTCCTAGTCCCTCCTTTGCCAAGAGCCCTTAGGATTTGAGAACTTTTGAATGTCTCTTCTTGTAGCAGAGGATTCACATAAACATCCTTTCACTTGCAGAAAATGATTCCTTTCCAGCGGCTTTGACTTCTGCTCTGAGCTCTTAAGAGTACGTGTGTACATAGATTGCCAAATGCCAGGACCATGGTTATGCTACCAAAAACACTGATGACTGCAGGTTTTAAGAATAAAAGTAGGCTTTCAGAAAACAGCGTCTTGTAAGCTGCGGGGCTAGGCCACCACTGCAAGCTGCTCCCTCTTTGCAGTGGCTGTAATTAGAATTTAATTTCTGCCATCCTGGCATGGGGCGTCCCTGACAAAGGTTCACTTGGCCACGTGGTTAAGACTGGAAATTTGGTTTTCAGATGTTCCAGTTATTTTTTGGCTCAGGCTGCCAATCAATACCAAAATCTAGTGCCATTGGAATAAAATAAAATTGGCACAGCAACTACCATGTTCTTGCTAACAGCTCCAAATGACATTGGGGCATCACTCGAATGTACTTCAATACCAGCTTCAAAGTCAAGTGCCACCCAAACTTGTAATATGTTAAGAAGAAGGGTAATCTGTGTTATAAAGCTTGTTAAGAATAAGGGTTATTGCATTATAAACAGAGCTTTCTGCTGGAGGAGTCACTGGCACAGAGCAGTTACAGATTTATGTGTCCTTGCTTATTGGGGTCAAACATTTGTCTTTAGTAAAGTAAGGGCGTTGGATTATATTCTAAAAATAAATGACAGGAATGTGTGCTGCGACTTCAGGATTCTCTAGTGGGTGGGTGGAGGGATCAACCAAGTTAGGATACAGATAGCAACTACATAAACTTCAGAATAGCACTCTCGAAAATCATGTTGATTTGGCAAGATCATCTTACAAAGATAGGTTGGGTTGAATAAGATTATTTCCCCAAGGAAAAGAGTGAATAATTAGTGCCAAAGCATCCGCGTAGTGGAAAGTTCTACACTTTGGGAAGCTGAGCGACTTGGTGGTTTCTAAAACTCAGATCAGCATATTCCACTGGTATTTTTTCCCCTGAAATTTATAGTTCATAATTTCTTTAATTCCAGTCTCTATATGAAATGGAAAAAATGGACATCTATTCAGTCATGTCCAGAGCCTTAGGTTCACCAAACAGTTTTGAATACTTGAGATAAGAAGTAAGATGTCCAGGGACGTCTGGGTGGCTCAGTGGTTGAGTGTCTGTCTGTCTTCGGCTCAGGTTGTGATCCTGGGGTCCTGGAATCAAGTCCCACATCGGGCTCCCCACAGGGAGCCTGCTTCTCCCTCTGCCTATGTCTCTGCCTCTCTCTGTGTGTCTCTCATGAATTAAAAAAAAAAAAAAGAATAAGATGCCCAGACAATGGACTGTATCCATTAAGCTCAGAGAAAATATATACAAGCTGAAACAAAAGAATATTTAGCAATAGTCTTAGAATCCATAAGCTCACCCTGAGTCATAAAGCACAGGCCAAGAAGCTTAAAAGAACACAGATCTACAAGGTTTTTTTTTTTTTTAAAAGAGGCCAACACTGAAATAATAATAATCAAAAAAGACACAAAATGCTAAACTCCTTTAAAAATGTAAGCACATATAAGTACAATTGAGAGTTATAAACTCGTGTGGATCAGTTCGGACAGAAAATAGGTACAGGAATATTTGGCAAACACAAACACACATAAATCAGCTGCTCCAGATGACACATACCCTCAGGGAATAAGAGAATTTGACTAACATGCTTACTGAACAATGGTGCAGTAAAGATGCATAATTATTTCTGAAAAATTACCTTGCACACAGGGGGATGTCAGAAGATGGGAAAAAGACCAACAACATGTGATAGGGATAGAGAAAGAAAACAGAAAGGGTAGGGAGAAATCAGCACATGATATATGCAGTTGTTGGATGTGGAATAAGTATGAGGGGAGAGAAATTTAAAAGGGTCAGAAGACCAGGGATGAATAAGCAAAGAACGATCTGCATTTAAAGGACCAGAGACAAGTTTATGAGATTATCTTTGAGGACTTTAATACAGTTCTTGTCATAGTGAAGAATGTAAGGCTATGGGGAGGAGGGCGTGGAGCTGAACGTGCGGTGGGGCGCAGGGAAGGCCTTCTCCAGTCCAGAGACTCAAACCAGGGGTTGAAAATGGATGGAAATCCCAAACAAACAAGATAATGAGCCCAGTTACGGAGAGGTGTTGCAGGGGGAGATCTTAATCCACCGTCACATCAATACCCTGCCTCACTACCTGGGACAGGGTGTCATGAAATCGATGGAGGATACTCAGGTGGGGAGCACCACAGGAGACTGGAGACGGGAGGAAGGAGGACAACCAGGTTAGATAGACACACCTGCAAACAGAGTCCACCGAACACAGGTATGACCAGGCTGGAGAAACTTAGGAAGCAACACAACTGGTGGTGGTGGTGGTGGTGTGTGTGTGTGTGGGGGGGGGGGGAATGGGAAAATGAAACAGGAATTCACCCTGGAGCAAAGTGGCTGGTGGTGATAGGGGAAGGCCATTGGTATTGGAGACTTGTCTAGAACTACCTGGGGAACACGTGACCCAGAGAGATGTTTAACCAGGTGGAAGCCCTGCCCCAGCCCCCCTCAGAAACCACCTAGCCAAGGTGAAAGCCAAGATAGCAGGAACTCCCCTCGGGCCTCCTGCCCAGGCACCAGCTCCCTTCCCAGGGTCCCACTCCTCTTGGGAAGCCTGTGCTGCAGGAGCCACGCTCTATGGATGAGCGGACAGGGGAGAGGGGTTAAGGCCACACACAGAGCCGAGGAGCGAGACAGTGTCAGACCCAGGGGGTGCCAGCAGGTCAGCAGGACTCCAAAGTCAAGCTCTCCGATATCAGACGTCCTCATGGCCCTCCCTCCTCCCCTTCAGGTTTCTGCTCAAACGCCACTTTCTCCGAGGCCTTGTTCTATAAACAAGCCAGGGTCAGGACCTGCTGTTTCACTTCATACCACTTATTTCCATCTGATATGCCAGATGTTTGTTGACTGCCCAGCTCGTTGGAATATACAGTTATTGCAGGATCCTCAGGGCCTTAGAATGTGCCTGGTGTTGCACAGGTACTTGATATTAAATTATATGCTTCCCAGGAAGGAGTGATTTGTTTTTACTAATTCACTAATTAGTAAAATTGGGAATTCACTAATTGCCAAACTAATGCCTAGTTTGGGGAAAAAAAACAAAACAACAGCAACAACAACAAAAACCCCAAAACACCTAGAGGGGAAGAATTTTAAGAAGTGGGAAATGACTTGCTGGATTTTTCTTTTTTTTCCCCGAACATGGATTTACTTCAACTGGACAAAGCAGTCAATCTGTTTCTGTAATGCAGTGATTTTATGAATAGAGACGCCCTGCCTTTGTTAGGTCTTGGACAAAGAATCTGAAGGAGAACCAAACCACTGGACTCCTCCGGGGTCCACGTGTCTCAATCCGATCCCACCCACCACACCGAGAAAGGGGAGATGGATATACATACAGAGAAACCACGTGAGGAGTTGAGAGGTTAACTAGTCCCCCTGATGCTTTGGCTTTGAAGATACTAAGCAACTGATGAGGGGTTTCAAAGAAAATCCAAATTGGCCACGTTTCTCACAGGATAACCTAAGTTGTCTGGTTATTTGGTAATTGAAGACACAATGCCGACGTTAGACCCTTTTTTCTTAGTCTCCCTGACCCTCCCCTGTTCTATTTTTGAGCCCTCGACACCATTCCTGCCTAGCTACCATCTAGAGTTGTAAATTCTCTGAAGCAGGTCATAAGCGTTTGGGGGGGCTTTTTTTATGGAGAGTCAGCATCTCTCAAGTGTTTAATCATTATTTGGTGTCATTAAAGGAATGATGGTTCTCTGATGAGGTTGGGCTGCTGCCCTGCGTAGAACGGCCAAAAGTGGGGATACCTCCGGAAAGAGTCTCCAGTAATCAGACGCCGACACCACCACTGTCCAATACCACATGGGGCTCTTTTCTAAGGAGAAAAAGCAAGCAGGGCACAGAGTAAGGAAGTTGGCTTGTAGAGTAGCAAAGGGGGAAGCCAAAATAACTACCATCGGTCTCTACTGCCCACGCGCAGGTATGGTACTGAGCTGGACATGCAGGAGCTCTTACTGACACCACAGGCTGAGCTAGAGAAGTTGAGGCAGCTGCCCAAAGACGTGCATCGCATCTAGAAAGCACAGAGCCGGCGTCTGGCTGGCTCTAGAGTCCACGCTCATGATCACAACACTCTGTGACCTGCGCCTCCCCGATGACCCTTCAGATCCTCACAGGGTTTGTGTCATGGGGGAAGGGGCTTCTGCTTTTGACGGTCGCCCCAGCTGTTTTTCTATAAAAACCACAGCATTGTGGAGCAAAGGGTTTTTGCAAATGCATTCACAACAGAATCCCTGGACAGCCTCTTCCTTCATCAAGGAGCTCATGAGGCCAAAGAGGTTTTTTTGGCTGAGCCCTCTTATGCCTATTTCAGTGGAAAAAAATAATTATACCTGCTAGAAAGCTCCATCCTCAGCGCAATTTTAACTGGCCAGAGAAACTACACAAACGTTTTGCCCAGAAAAGTTTCATCTATAAAGCAATTTACGTTTCTGGTTCAGAATCCATCGCAGTCCATCACAGGGAATTAGAAAGACCTGCAGCTACTTGACCACCGCCCCCCCAGTGACACCATCTTCATAGCCACCAAGGAGGATGTGGTGAGGGGTGCCAGGTGGGGTCGGGTTGGGGGAAGGCCTGGCGCTAGAATCAGGATGCCTGTGTTCCAGCTTGCCTGGCTCATCTAGGGGAGCTTCCCTAACACCAATGAGTCTTGTTTCTCTTATTAGTAAGATGGGGATTCACCGCATTTGCCGTGAGGTCCAAGTGAGTTCATCTATCTCCTCTTACCGCAGCTAATGTTTACAGTGCACTTATGATATTCCAGGTGTCTACTAAGAGCTTCACGTGTGCATTTCATTCTTACCCCATGAAGTAGGTGTTACCATTAAGAGCTCTGATTTAAGGACGGGAAACTTGTGGCCCAGCTGAGGTGAATTAATCTAATAAGCATTAGATTAATGCTGGTAAGTGATGCACCAGCATTTGAACTCAGAGCTGGTGGCTTCAGAGGTTAATCCCTACAAGCTGAAGCTTGTAACTGCTTCATGATCGGCTTCAGCCCTGCTTCTCTGCGGCCATCCATCCGTTGTAAACAAAACCCTGGAATGCCATATTCAAACATTAAGCCGTATTACTGTCAAGGGCCCCCGTTGGCAAATTGGTCGAGGAATTCCTGAGAGAGCATTCTGAGCATGCTTATCTGGGGCGATCCCCTCAGAGGACGCCCAATTCCTAATAGGTGATGTGGGTGGTCAGGTGCATCATCCTAGCACCTCTATGCCATTGCTTTGCCCGAAGCTGTATAAAATTTTAATAACTAACTCCAGCTTTATTGTTTCCTGAGGATACATTAATAAGTGCATTATAATTTTTCCTCCTCAGAGTGTCATGACGTGTTCGAGTTCACATAGTTAGTTGCAGACAAACTGAGTCATTCAGGTAAATGACTGTGCCTAAGTTTCTTCTTATATAAATGGGAAGATTGGACCAGAAGAAATATGTTCTTGTATCTACTGCTATTAATAAAGTCTACACTCAAAGTTTTGCTATACACTAGGAACTGTATTATGTGCTTTACATAAGCTTACTCAATACCTACCACAACCTGCGAGGTAGGTGTGGTTATTCCCATGTATAGATGAGAAAAGCTCAGAGAAGCTAAGTACTTGCCCAAGGCTGCCCAGCTGGCAGGGACCGAATAGGAACCTGAGTCAATCTGACTCCAGAGCACGTGCCTTTAGTCACCAAGGTCTCTTACCACCAGCCTTCACAGTGGTAGGCCATTTGATTATGGTTGTTGGGATGATGAAGGGACTTAGTCATTGTCTTGGGGCCCTGGCTTCTCCTTTTCTTACTCTAGGTAGAAATACTAATGAAGAAAAGGATGGAGAAGGGGTCACAGGTACCTCCTTGGGCCATGGAGCACTGAGAAAACTCTTCTTAGCTCTGGATATGCAAGAGTTAAACACAAGAGAAGTGGGTACCAAAATTCCCAGAGTTGGCTCTATGTGGAAAGAGAGAGGTGTGTGTGTGTGTGGGGGGGGGCGGGAAGAAGGGAGGGTAGGTCATTGCTCACACGGCGGGTGGGGGGGTGTTACTGTAAGACTGATGATTATACCTCAAGGCATGTAGGAGCCTTCCAAGGACCTGCCTGGGGACCTAGCAAGTATGAATTCATGATTGTGTCTTACAAAGAGGACTCCTTAAACTCTAAATCCTTCAGCTTCCACAACCCTGAGCCCTCCCCAGCCCTGCTCTTGAGGGTGGGGGTAGGGCTATGAAAAGAGGTATGGTTGAGAGTGGAGGAAGCTGGGAGAGTAGGGTCCACAGGCATACAAATGAAGCAGTGATGGTCCAAAAAAAAAAAAAAAGGGAAAAGTGACTAAGAAAAGAAGACGTCTGGTTCTTTGGCCCACAAGTTTTCATTGGCCTGCAAAAATGGGCCATTTCCTGCCCTATTCCTTCCAAGGCCAATCCCACAGATGGGCAATGGGAAATTTACTCTGTTTACTTTGAAGGGGTGGTGTTCTAATGCAGGAAGAGTCCTGAGAGCCTGCGACTCTGCGGTGGTCTCCAAAGTGCAGACACCCATGGGGAATGTGGGGAGGATGTAATAGAACTCTTATGTAGACTTGATCCTTTACTGGTATTTGTGTGAGGTTTTCTAATGAGTAGAATATAGGAATACAGGTGTAACTAGATAGCCATACAGCAGATAGGCACATGGACCGATTTCCTTATTGATACAGGTCTGTGACCAAAAAGTTGGAAGATTATCATCCTCGGGAGAAGATATTCCCTCATTCTCTTGAAGTTCCCCTCAAAGCTCTGGATAAGACCATCAAAACAAAACAAAACAAACCAACAACGACAACAACACACTCATTCTGGTTACATTCATAAGATTGTGTTGGCTCTTGCCTTTACATTTCCCTCAACTTGGTAGTAAATTAATACAATTATTTTTCTCTTTTTCCAGCTACTAGCTTATATCTGGAGTTTGCCAAAGCTATATTCCTCAACATGTACCTCATGACCTCCCTTTTGCATTGAGGGGGAAGGTAGGGTGTAAATGAGAGACATGGCAACCGGTGGCAAAGCGTAGGCCTCATCTGGCTCGTGATTCAAATAACCTGTAAGAAGAAATGACAGGCAAATGGGGAAAAATTGAGCTGGCTGGATACTGAATATTAAGGAATCATAGTTAATTGCTTCTGATGTGATAGTAGTGTTACGGTTAAGAATCTTTACCCTCTAGAGATAAAGACTAAAAGGTCTACAAGTCAAACAGGGTGTTTGAGATTTGCTTCAAAACAATTTGAAGTTCTAGATGAAACGAGATACCCATGACTTGTTATTTAAGGTGGGGGATAGGGTACATGGGGATCTATTAGACTTTTCTACATTTGCATTGAGATTTTCATTATAAGAAGTTAAAAAGAAAATAAAGCCAATCAAACATGAAGCTATCAGCGAGTGAGTCCTGACGTGAAAGAAATCCTCACTTTTGCTGGTCATGTGCCTGACTTAGTCATGTGACCCAAAGAAAGGCAACCACAATTTGCCAAGCATCGGAGTGGGATCTCAAAACTCCTGGAGTTTGCATTTTAGACCAGAAAGTGAATGGCTTGGGCCTGGAATTGCTTTACGGCTGGCAAAAGAGAACTTGCTGATTCTCAATGAGAAAAAAAAAAAAAAAAGATTGTTAAATCAGATCCCTGTGAAATTTGGACATCAAAGAATGATTACAAAGCAACATTTTGATGAGTGAAGCATATAAATGAACCAGGAACATGCGGCTTCAATTTCCTTCCAAATACACACGTTTCTAGATTTAAGAAAAAATGCTCTATTAAACATGTGCTAACTGCAATGCTTCGAAAGACATTAAGAGACTCACTGAACCCGAATGGGCCCTGGCTTTGTTCCCCCAGATTGGACCCTGTTCCTCTCCGTTGGAAGAGGATTTCTCCACCTCACCCCATTTCCTCTATAAACCCTACCTCCTTCCTTCCGGGTCTAATCCAAACTTGACTTCAGATACTCAAAACATAGGACAAGAAAAATCCAGAGATCAGCAATTTTTTTTTTTCCTTTTCTGTTTTGATGAGAAAGAAGCAAATTCTTGGAGGCCCAACTTGGAAAGTGTTTACTGGCAAATCCATAAAGCTCACCCTGTTGGTTTAGACTTGGAAAGTGTCGGGAGTAGTTAACACAATGAAGTGCAGAGGAAATGGGGGCTGAGGTAATCTCCCCGTGCTCCCCTCCCTCCTCCCTGGTGCCAGAAAGGGCCCAACTGCAACCCTCTAGACTGGCCTGCGGAGCTCCACGTGGTACTGACTTTTGAAGAGGATGCAAAAGACTATATGGCTCAGGGCCCAACACCCAGCCCCTGTCTGGCTGAGGTCATCAGGGAGCAGAGACCAGTGCTGCGGCACAGCCTTGACCTAGAGAAAGGGAACTCGAGAAGCGGGACCAGGGCCAAATGAGTGCCACGCAAGACTAGGGCAAGCAATCTTCACTTGAGTGCCCGGAATGCCCAGCTAGGTGTGATTTAAGATGCTCTTTGGCCTGCCGGCCCCAAAGCGAATGTTTTTGCTGCAGGAAGATGATGCAGTTTGTCAGAAGCGTGTTTTGCAGTTTGGTGCGAGAACATTCTGCTAGGTAGGTGGTGGGTGGTTGGAGTCTTTGGACCTGAGACA
Organism: Nyctereutes procyonoides; assembly: GCF_905146905.1. NCBI lineage: Eukaryota > Metazoa > Chordata > Mammalia > Carnivora > Canidae > Nyctereutes > Nyctereutes procyonoides. The sequence continues at coordinate 8,652,007 of NW_026575021.1, read as the reverse complement.
CTCGGTGGGTGTTCTGTGTCTCTGAATCCCGGGCCCTACCCTGCACTCTCCAGGGAGGACGCACACGAGGCTGCTGCAGGACGCCTGCTGCTCTTGGCAGTTTCTCCAGGAGACCTCATCTGTCCATAACCCTACATGGTTCAAGTTATGAAATCGGAGTCCCTCATCTTAATTTCCCGAGCACAGAACTCCAAGGGGGAATAAACCTCTGCTTGGATCTGCTGTCTCTCCAGGGGTCAGAGCAGTGTTTCTCCCTCCAGATGCTGGCACGAGTGCTGTTCACGGATACGCCACTTACAGACCCGAAATATTTGGCCATAAGCTGAAGTGAGAGCCACTTCCTGAGAAGCCACACAGCTAGGACAGCAGCACGAGCTTCGGGGACCGGCCACCCTGTGGTGACTGTGCCTCGGCCTGTCTTCCGGATGCCTGTAGCTCTACAGCCACGGGCAGGTCCCTACTCTGCGAAGTGGGCCTCGGGGCCCACCTGGACTTGCACCACGGCCACGAACCCAGCACCCACCAGCACAGGACACGAAAGTGAGAAGTATTCGAGTGCGACAGATGCTGGGAATCGTAAAGGTGGAGGTAAGATGACAAAACTTGTCAGTTTTCTGTAAATGGCTCTTTAGGGTTGGGGGTGTACACACCCTGAAATGCACGCCACCACCCAGCAGGCTTTAAGGTTTTTTCCCAGGCATTCTTGCAAAACAAAATATGTAGAGAAACATTTCAGAAGCCACAGGAGATCCAAGGACAGAGCAGGGGCCATCTCGGTTACTCCAGCACGGTGCTGCCCTCTGCGACACCGGAGGTGAGGCTGCTTGCACCGTCACCAGCAGGATCAACACCCCCTCCCACCGAAACCAGACCAGGGTCATCTCGATCAGACCTCGCAATATGTGGCAATCGGCCAAGATAGGGGCCAGGCTCACATCACTCGGGTTAATGGAAGAAGCTGGTGTGCAGAAGTGAGCATCCCTCAAACCGGGTGTGCAGAGACGAGCATCCCTCAAGCTGTCCCCACGACTCACCAGGTAGAGGGGACCATCGGGAAAGCTGCTGAGGATACAGCGCAGACCCGGAGAGCCGAGCCCAGGTGAGGTCAAGACCAGCTGGCCTCCGAGCTGGAGCTAAGAGTTCTCCTGTTGCAGTGCCCGTAAGGCTCACCTGGTGGGCTTACAAATGAAAACGGATGCCCCCTGCCAAATATTTCCGTTTTAGCAGGTTTTAGGCCCAAACCCCTACCTGCATTTAAAGAAACAAACCGAGCCCTCCGTTCTCACGTGAGGGGTCCTCAGAACCTGTGCTGCTCTGAAGACTTCACCTATACGTTGCCTCACGTGTAGGGCTGCAAAGGGGCCCAGAAGGACGGGCAGGCTGTGTCCGTGCTCATGCGACAAGACTGAGAGTATTTCCTACATTCGATCTGAGGTCTGGGAAGTGCAGAGAGTTTGTGCAGGAGTGGGGGTGAGAGCTCCTGGCGGAAGAGACCATTGCCCTTTACCCTCTCCCAGGCCCTGAGAGCAATCCTCGATGCCTCGCCTCTAACCTAGGGCCTGGGCTTCCACACCAAACACTCTGGTTTTAGGCTGCTTCTGTGAATTCACCGTCTTCCAGGTCAAGGCAATAGGTGACAATGGACATGTTTAAAGGTGGAGCTGCCCAGGGTCATAAACTATTGACTCAGAAGGCAAAATTGGGCAGGCAGAAGCGATCTGCTGGATTGGACAAAGTGGTTTTGTTTTTAAATTGAATTTGAATGCTTTTAGACATTACGCATATATTACATAATAGGTAGACATATTATATTATATACATATATACGACGTACATTAAATTATATGTAAAGTCTAAAAGCATTCAAGTTACACACGCTGCAGTTGCTTAGAGGCCTCACCACTCCCTTTTGTCTTACACCTGAATAATTACACCTGAATGATTCACATGCTTAAATAACTCCTGCCTGGTTTGTTTTTTTTTGTTATTTTTGTTTGTTATTTTTTTTTTTTGGTTATGTGTCTTTTACTTTATTACATTAAAAATAAATAAAAAATTATTTTTTACTTTAAAAAAAAGAAAGAAAAGGCTATTCCATTCTACAGAATAAATTGACACTCAGGCAAAATTAAGCTGTGAGCAGAGCACGGGGGCCAGTGTAACCCTGGGAAATCCCGCGGGGATCTCAGGAATAAAAACAATACACTAAAATTTTAGTTTGAACATCTGATTCCTGGTGTGAGAATCAGCTCACTTACCTCCGATTTCCACGTTCACGTAGCATGAGCGCCCATGGATAAGGCTTGTTTTGACGACAACCTGACCAATCGGCTGGGGTTTCAGAGCTATATTTTTAAAAAGTGACTCAGTCTGCGTTTGGGTTTGCGACCCCCAGGGCCACACGCTATACCTGACGCTGTTTACTGGATTAGTTCCAATCTTCCAGCTGGGCTCTGAGGGGACAGGATGCAGACAGAGCCTTTGCCTTAGAGACAAGGGAAAGTCCAGGAGCATCTCCGCAGCGGGAAGCGTGGGGACACAGGTCATGCTCACCCACGGCCAAGATGCCAAAGCTCAGACGAGGGTGGCGGGAGGAAGCACCTGCCAGGGTTCCACCCAGCTCTGCTTTCGAGATCCCAGCGGCCTGTGGTGGGAAGCGTCTCTCTATCTCAGGGCCATGCGGCCACCAAGCCATGGCCCTGGTTCCATGAACAGCGAAGGGGCCCAGCAGTCCCACTGAGCGCCCTCCTCAGCTGTTTCCCAAAGCTTTGGTGACACCCACAGCCACCTCGTGACCGCTCTGCAGTGCCATGTGCCCTGCCCCAAGTGCTTTCTCTTTCCATCCATGATTTTGCCTAACCCTTCCCTATTCAAAGTCCAGCTCAAAGCCCCTACTTCCCTAGAAGCATTTCCTGACCCATTTCATGGTAACAGGCAAATTCCACCTTCTCTCAACATATTCCCTACTCTACTTTTTGTTTTGTTTTTTTTTTTTTGAAATATTTTATTTATTTATTCATGAGAGACACACACACACAGAGAGAGAGAGAGAGACAGGGACACAGGCAGAGGGAGAAGTAGGCTCCATGCAGGGAGCCCCATGTGGGACTCGATCCCGGGACTCCAGGATCACGCCCTGGGCCGACAGCAGATGCTAAACTGCTGAGCCACTCAGGAGTCCCCTTACCCTACTTTTATGCCTTGGATCATTGTTACTATTTCTTATGTGTATAAATTTCGTCTTCTTAATTGGGTTGCCAACTCCTTGAGGTCGGTGCCACACCGGATTTCTCACTGCCTAAAGCACTGCCACACTACCTGAAGGGTGTCGTTAATTCACTGATTAGTTCATTATCACAACCGTGGCATCAGGTGGCAGCTACACGGAATTCTCTCATAAATCATTCCCAGTGACTGGAAGTTTCCAGAAAGTCCTGGCAAATTAGTCTGGGAATGCCATCCTGGCAATTTTCTGGCATTAGGTTTCCTGGATTGCTTCACATTTTGGAAAGAATGGCCTGCTTGTGTCCACTGACTCAGCAGAAAAGTTGCCTTGATTCATGTTACTTGTAGAAAAGAAAACTGATGAGCCAGTGTGAGGAGCCCTCCTCTAATTAGACTATAACACTGAAAGTAACTTAGTGGAGGGGCTCCTCGGTAGCACCTGCAGTGGGTTGAGCAGTGGTTCCCCCAAAAGATGTCCCACTGGAACTTGTGAATGTGACCTTATTTAGAAAAAGGTGTGATCCAGTGAAAGATCTCAAGAGGAGATCATCCTGGATAATGCATGTGGGCTCTAAATCCAATGACAAGTGTCCTTTTAAGGAGAGGAAAAGACAGAGAATCAGAAAGGACACAAGCGACAGGTTCCTTGATGACAAAAGCAGAGATTGGAGCCCTGCAGCCATGAGCCAAGAAATGCCTGGAGCCACCATGGACTGGAAGAGGCGATACACCCCGACAGCCTTCATGGAGAGTGTGGCCTTTCCGACAACCTGACTCCAAGGCCCTGGCCTCCAGAACTGTGAGAGAGGAGATTTGTGCTGTTTGATCTTACCAAGCATATGGTCACTGCTACAGCAGCCCTAGGAAATGAGGATGGCAACCAACAAGTAGAGCGAGTGGGGGCATGAGTGTAGAGGAGGGCTTTGGAGCTAGATTTCAGAGACACCATCACGGGAGATGAAGAGAAGAGTTGCCACAATCCCTGGTAGCTCTGGCCTCGTATATTTTTCTAGAAAAGCTTCCACCTGCCATATCAGCCTAGAGATGCTCACCCTGCAAGCTGACGCCTGAGCCTTCTTATCTGAGGAAAGCTGGGACTACATTCCTAAAGAATGGGACCAGCTAATCCGGAAATGCAGGGTCCTCAAAAGGAATGGTCTTCCTCCAAGGGCCTAGGTCAATTGTTCTCTCCTCTAGGTATCAAGAATTTATTGGGCATCTACTGTGCTCCACAAATTGACTAGTCGGGCTAATTATAAAAGGGGCCCTGGTTGTCACCACTCATTCGAGGGAGGGGGTTACCTCTATCTGGATATGACCCACTGAGCTTCTCAAGTCCGGGCTCCACAGATTCTCATTAGAATCCTTCTCATTTGCCCACCGACTATAATTTACACATAAGCCAGCCCTTGTGATTTTTTTTCCCCACCCAAAAGGTTAGTGAGGAGGAATACACTTTCATAAATGCTCCCCACACTGAGGCGCACACACATCAGCGCTTCTTATCTGTTGGTAAAAGCTGTTCCCGTTCCCCTTCTATACTCTTTTCAAGCTACGAACAAAAGGAACGAGACAGTATCGCTTTAGAGTTTGAGTGTGTGAGTCATTTCCTCTTCCAAGATGGACAGAGGTCATGTAGGAAAATGTATTTTTTTTTTTAGATTTTTTTTTTTTAGAGATTTTTCTTAGTGAAGTCTTGAGGGGTGACATGTCATGACCGCAATTTACTCCCAACCACCTGAATGAAATACAGAAGGCGAAGGTGGCGAAACGGTCATTGTGAGACCCAGGTGATGGGATGTGGGTGCTCCCTGCATGGTTCTTTTCTGCTCGCCCATACGTTTAAAAAGGGTCAGCACCCAAACTGCAGCAGATGTATATTTATCACACGGAGGGCGATCTCTCTGCTCTGCGGATGCTCTACGTGTTTTCAGGTACGTAGACCAGTTGTCTCAATAAAGGGAGTTGTCTCCTCCCAGCTAGAAATGCCTGACAGGGGCTGCAGTTCTGTGTCTGCAGTTCTGTGCCTGCAGTTCCTAATTGCTCTTTGGTTCTATTTAGGGAAGGAAGAGAAGACACATCTATTGAGAAAAAGTAGAGTACAGAAAAAAAAAAAAAGGCAGTGTTGGCACAGAAGCAAGAAGCAAAATGCCTCGCTGGGAAAGCAAGCAGCGCATCAGTAAGATGGTGGTTTTTTTTTTTTTTTTTTTTGTCAAGTCACAGACCCTAGCATGCCGCTTGGGGCTGCTGCAGGGTGCTTTGTCCCAGTGCATCTAGCTCACGTGGAACTGATTCCTCTACACAGACATCCCAGCCAGGGCACTGACTCCGGTTCTACCCCCGACATGCCCAACACACAAACACAGGCAGGGAGCGTTATAGCGGGACTCACAGTTCTGAGTAGAGGAAGTGCAGGTTGCCCACGTTATCAATGTAGTTGGCAGGGCTGAGCCAAGGCAGGACCAGCAGCAGAAGCGCCTTCATTTTCCACCCAGGATGCTGCTTTCTTCCTGGCCACCTTCTCTCTGTCAGCTGCAGGGGCCCAGCCCAGCTCAGTTCCCTGAAACGACCCTGGCCATATCCCCACAATCAGTAGCTCGTGAGGCATCGGACTTGGAGCCCTTAGATGGAGCCACGCTGATGCATCACAGGCCTGCCAGAGGATCGTGCCCTCCGCTTCTCAGATGGGGCGACAGAGACCGGAGGGACCCACCATGGTTGGCAAGAGGGCTCAGGCTGAGAGCAAGCAGGCTGATGCCTGGGAGAGGGACCTGCCCCTCCTGCAGGATGCCGACTGGTTCTCGGGAAGCAGCTGGTATGTTGACATCACTGGCTGGGAGCAGATGGGCTGGAAGCTGAGCTGCGTCGGAAGAGGGCACGAGCCTGGCCCATTCAGACCCCGTGGGGTGGGTAAGCAAATCAGCCAAAGCTGTCCCCCCAGTTTGCCAGAGGAAGACAACTGTAAGGAATGAGCATCCTTGGACACAGCCTGGAGATGTGAGCTCCAAGGGAGCCTTCAGGTGGTGCAACAGGGGAGGGTTAAACACAAACCAATGCCACGTCTCAATGTATATTCAGAATGTGCCTTTAGGATGTTTTACCGTCCCTGTCCTGACTGCACTGGCAGATGGAAGAGCAGTGACAGCTTTTCTACTGGTTGGGACACTCGGCCCTTTACACGATGAGGCTGTGTCACTGTCTTGGAGAATAGCAGAGAGCATTGATAGATAGACATGGAGTCCTGTCCGAATGATGCACAGGTTCCTGTTCTGCAAGGAGAGAGGTTTCTCCGTTCCTCTTCCTCCCCTGAGTGGCTGACCTAAGCTCTGGCACCAGTTGTAAGACAGTGGGCATTTCACTTAAGCCCTGAGCCTCAGCCATCTCATCTCTGAAATGGAGCTCTCTTCATGCCCTACCCTCTGGGTCCTGCAAACCATCGCTTCCAGCTCTAAGATCCGTGACCCTAGCCCATGCAGTCAACCTTCACATTAGGACCTCTTTGCAGGCCAAAGCCCTGTGACGTCCCAGAAGCCCCTGGGACTCCTCTCCTTCTATCCCATCCTCAGGAGATTTGGGCCTTCCTTGCAGCTCGAGACCTAGATCTTCACAGAGATGGCTTGGAGGGATAGTTCCAACTAATGGCACCCAAGCGATCCCAGCAAACCAGACTGGCCCGAGCGAAGCCCACGAGGAAGCCCACAGGGTGAGCTGTAGTGAAACAGGAATTTGGCCTCAGAGAAGTGCATGTACCTGAGGCTGGGCTGAGAGAGTCTAAGCCCAGTGGAACCTGAGAATGCACAGGTGTAACTGCTACAATTTTGATCGGCGATAAGCAATCCTGATGTAAAGCACGGCCTGTAGTCACTTATAGTTTGGTTGGGACTCTCCTTTGAATTCCACTCCCTGTAAGCCTGGTATGCAAGGGTGAGTCAGGGCCCGTGAAAAGGAAGTAAAATGAAATAGCAGCCAAAAGGAAGTTAAAGGTTGGGTATTTAGCTGCTGGAGTCAAACAGACGACTTTGAACCCTAGCTCGGCCTCATCTGAGCTGGATGACACGGGGCATATTGTTTGACCTCTCTGAACCACTGGTTCTTTCCATGTGAAAGAAAGACAGTGACAATAGGTCTTAATTATGGCCTTGTCAGGAAAGTGGAAAGGGCTAATGCCTGGAAAGAGCAAAGGGCTCGATGGGTGTTGGCTATTCTTACAGAAATTGTAACAGGGAATTAATAATTACAGTTAATAACAACCCCTGACAGTGACTGACAGTTACTCTGCAGTGACAGCCAATGACAGTGAGAGAGTCCAGAGGGTGGCTCAGCCCCTATCTCCAAGAGGTTTTGCTATTCTCTTCTTTCCTAGCCTTCTGCACTGTTAGGGACGTGACAGGTTACAGCTGCTTCCTGGTTGTGGAGTTTCACAGGGTCCTGGGACGTGATCCTCCCGAGTGTCCAGGATCTGCCATATGGATCAGAGCTCATGAAAATCATGGTGTAGATCCCTGGGTGGCTCAGCGGTTTAGCGCCGCCTTCGGCCCAGGGCATGATCCTGGAGTCCCGGGATCGAGTCCCACGTCAGGCTCCCGGCATGGAGCCTGCTTCTCCCTCTACCTGTGTCTCTGCCTCTCTCTCTCTCTCTCTCTTTCTCTCTCTCTCTCTCTCTCTCTCTCTCTGTGTGTGTGTTTCTCATGAAGAAATAAATAAAATCTTAAAAAAAAAGAAAAGCATGGTGTAGAATAAAGGCTGAGGGTTTCCTAATGCGCTAGATTGTATTCCGATAATCTTGGACATGTTCAGCTTGCTTCTCCGAGCCTCAGTGACCAAAGAAGGATGTCTGTCCTTGCATACCATTCATTAACGGATATGAACGTGAAATAAAAACAAAAGAATGGTTTTGTTGTTGTTGCTTATGTCGCTACCTGCAAAAACTGCTGGTTGCCTATCTAATACCTGCTCTTCCCTTCTTCCTTTCAGTAGAAGCTAGATTTACTTGGTGGTGGCAACGCCACCTTAGCCTCTCTCACAGATGGGTGGCCATATAATATGAGACTGGTCGGTGAGGCCCAAGCAGAAATTATGGGGTGAGGCATCCCAGAAGGGTTTTAAAGAGAAGTCCTCCGTTTTCACATTGTCGACTTGCCCTTCCTGCGGTCCTTTCTGCCTGCTTATTTCTGCCTGGAATTTGGATGTGATGCTGGAGTTTGAGAGGCCATTTTGGGGCCAGAGGATGAGAGCTAATCTGCAAAGCAGAAAGAGCCTGGATTCCTGATGGCATCACGATGACAGCATCGTGGACTTCCTACCCCCATACTTTCTGTTGTATAAGAAAAATAAAACTTTTACAAAATTCAAGCAAGATAACTTGAATTTTCTAACATCCGCCAACAGGTGTAATCCTAATACAATCCCTTGAGGATGGGATCCCACCTCCAAATGCTCATATTCTGTAGCTACCTTGCGAGGTAATTGCCCTAACCTTAAACCTTGCACCCTTTGCCTGACCTAAGTTCTATCTATCCTTAAATGTCATCTCAGATATCAGCCATAACCTCCTGGTTTCTTGTCTCTTTTCACTAGCCAGGGAACTCCTTGAAGGCAGGCTCTCTACTGGTTTTGTTCTAAACTGCATCTTTGCCGTAGTGCCTAGAACACAGTAGATGCTCAAGAAATATTTGTGGAAAGAACAGGAATTCAACTTGGTTAAGGAGTCAAGTTTTGGGGCCAACCTTACTTCATCAGAGGCAAATCAGCGACACAAAACAAAAAGGGACTTCAGGACTTCACGTGGGCCAAGAGCCACAGCAGGGGTCATACGGCAGGATAATAAATGTCCAGGAAGAAAGGAAAAAGGTAAGGAAGATTTGGGGCATGAGTGCCCAGGAGAATGTTGTTTCTTTAGCAAACGGCTCAGAGTGTGATAGAGACTCTGGTTCTCGAGAAGGCAAGGCAGGACGACCGCCTCCTTTCATCTGTTCCCAGGAGAGCACAAGGAGCAGTTCTCGACCAGAGGGGAGCCAAGAAAAATTTGGGTTCCGGGTTGGAACGTCACTGGAAGAAGGTATGCAAAACACAGAGTGAAGATGTTGAGCCTGGCTGACGTGACTGACAAGACCCGTAACCTACCCATCTTTCCACAGGACAATACTCCTGAGACCTGTCCCCTGGCCACTGCATCCTTCCTGCGCTACAGACAGTAACTGTCGGGGCTGTGTTGAACTCACTGCTGAAAGGGGCCACCTGCTAGACAGTAAAGGTCAAGAGAGGTTCCGGGGCAGGTGTCTGGAGAAGAAACTCCCAGGACTCTGGGGGTGCAAAGTCAATTAAAAAAACAAAACAAAACAAAAATAAAACCAAACCCAGGGAAACCCTCAGTCAGGTGTATCTTGGGCCAGTTATACACATTTTCATGCAAGGCTGTTTACAAAACACCGAACAACCATCTCTTTATTCCTGCTAGTAAATGCTTAAGGGTCAGCTTTATTATCCGCTCCCCGCCCCCAGTTATGATCTTCCATAAGACAGAAACTGAAGGGTAAAGGGACGCATCCCATGAAACAATTTGATGGGCATGCGTTTTCAACTTCTCCGCTCCTCAAAGTTTATTGCCTCGGAGGCAGAAATCCTGGTGTGTATAGATTTTTCTTTCCTTCCGGGCCTGGCCTATCATAGATCCTTGATAAATATACACTCAGATGATGATACCACACAAGGAAGATGTGGGCTTGGGCCTAAGACGACGCCCACTGAGGATCAAGGAAGTAAAGGCTTTCTGGGTCAAGAGGGATCTGGGTCAAGAGGGATGCATCGGCCTGGCCCCTACAGCACCTCTGGGAGGTCTCCTGGCAACGGCCTATGGTTAGGAAACCTGTCCATCCCTCGACTCAACAAGCCTATTACCCTCGTGGGGATTATCTGCAGGAGACCCACACTTAAGAGGACAGAGGTCAGTGGAATCAGCCAGAAGATTCCAAACATGAGCTCACGTGCCCAGGCTTACTCTTGTGGGAGAGCCCTCTCATCCGAAGTCAGGAACAGTTGTCCAAGGAGCTGCTGGTTCAGCCAGTCGTGCACAAGCACAATCAGTCCTAGATGTTTTGCTTCAGGATTTACATTCAACGCAGGGTCTGAAGTGGTCAGATAACAACGTTTACAGCGATGTTTACAAATGACATGAATCCTGGAGCAACCCGGCAGCGTTTGTTTAAAGACGTGATGCCGCCTGCCTGCATCCTTGGCTCAAGTCAACTGTTAGGATTAGCGTGGGCCTACAGACGGGTCATAAACAGAGACCTTGGCTGAGCGGGGAGATATTTCTCCGCCACGTCTTCTTTTCTAGAAGGACAGTGGCGACATTCTACATGTGACCCATCTCTGAAGAGCTTTGTATTCAAGGAACCCCACTGAAATAGGTTCCCATCCTCCAGGTGGAGAAGCCTAAGTCTGGAGCTCCCCCTGAAGCGAGTGTGTAGATCCACATCCGGTCACATGCCAATCTTCAACCAGAACTGTAGTTAAATCTCCTTATGAGATCGACCCTGAGCCTGCCTAGTTTCTATCCATTCCAATGCCACAAGCCAAAAAGTATCTTAAAAAACTCATTAATTTTAAATATATATCACATGATCTTAAATTTAACAAAACCCGACACTTAATTAATAGTTTTTATAATAGTAATGTTACCATAAATTTGTAATATCAAGACTTACACTCATATTTCATAATTTATCAATATCCCTTTCAATTAATTCACAATTCATCAATAATTCTAAATAATTAAAAATATAAAAAACTCAAAAAAAAAATTTAAATCTATCCCTATTTTCTTTCTCCTTCTTTCTCTATAATACTTATTATAATCTCTTCATAATATTATACTTCATTTCTTATAATCTCTTTACAAAATCTTCTCTTCCTCTATTAATTCTAATATTTCCACCTTTCATCTACTTACATAAAATACAAGTTACAATACAATCAACACTCCTTTCATTTCTTTTTTTCTATATACATCAAAATCATACACAACACCTACCATTTACTTCTAATTGTTAAACTAATTATTTACCAACACACCAACTCCTTAATCCATAAGATTTTCATTTATCCAATCTTCCGTCATCTGATGCACTTCCACTTCATACTATAGCGCGATACCTTTAACCTTGTAGTTGTGTAACATATGTTGCTCTTAGTACATATTATGATAAGACCGTACACTTTTGTGTCCTGCTGTGAATCATTCACAACTAGTTTACAGTGTAACTAAAACTCCCTTACTCTTCGATTTTTGTCCTTGATAGAAATCTCCCTAAATCACAGCTTAGGCCAACTATCCACAAGCAATAAAAGATCCTCACAAATGACTGACTAAGTACAAGGAAGGTGCTCATAAGAAGAGATCCCAAAAAGAGTTCACCCATAAGAAGTATAAAAGGTCCCAAGGCCGTAGGGTTGGTGACAGAAGGAAATAAGAGGCCGTAGATACCAGAGACCTAGCATACAATACTGTGACTCGCCTCATGAGGGGGCGCTATCTGTCTCCTGGAGACCCCGTAACACCCAATTGCTTCTTCCTGGCCCTTCCCTTGCCCCACTTCTGGTGTGGACCCATCTCTGCGCCATATGCCATCGTATCTCCAGGTTTAGGGATAATCTTGGCCCCACATCAGTTCTTTTTTTTTTTTTTTAATTTTTATTTATTTATGATAGTCACAGAGAGAGAGAGAGGGGCAGAGACACAGGCAGAGGGAGAAGCAGGCTCCATGCACCGGGAGCCCGATGTGGGATTCGATCCCGGGTCTCCAGGATCGCGCCCTGGGCCAAAGGCAGGCGCCAAACCGCTGCGCCACCCAGGGATCCCCCCACATCAGTTCTTGAGGAGGAGCTGCTATGTTCACGTTGCCTCCACAGACCACCTCCATTTCTCTCCTCTCTCCCCTCTCTTCTCCTTCCCGGCAGAGCTTCTGTGGTGAGCAGAACAATGCCTGCCCCCACAGACAGCCACCTCCGAATCCCCGGAGCCTGTGAATATGTCACCTCACGTGGCCAAAGGGACTTTGCAGATGTGACTAAATTAGGATCTTCAGATGAGGAAATGGTTGTAGGTTATCCAACTGGGTCCAGTGTAAAAACCAACTGGGTCCTTGGAAGAGGGGGGTAGGGAGGCCAGAGCCACAGAGGGAGATGTGATGATGGAAGCAGAGATGAGAGAGAGACAGAGACAAGCATCGAGAGAGAGAGACAGAGACAGAGACAGAGACAGAGACAGGCAGAGAGAGTGGAAGATGATACTAGCTTTGAAGATGGGGAGTGGGGCCATGAGCCAGGGAAGGCAGGCAGTCTCCAGAAGCTAGGCAAGGCAAGGCAAGGCAAGGAATTCTCTTCTAGAACAAGAGGGAATCAGCCCTCCCTACCTCCTGATGTCAGTCCAGTGCCCCCCCATGGTGGGCTTGTAGCCCTCAGAATTGTAAGATAACATGTATGTGTGGCTTGAAGCTCTTGAGTTGGCGATCATTTGCCACAGCAGCAACGGGAAACTCATGCAGCTCCCAAACACAAAGGTAGAGGGTACAAATGTCGGGAGTGGGGAATGTGAGGTAAGAAGGGAACCCTACCAGGGCCTTTCTCCTCCACCACTCCTCACCTCCCTTAGCCAGGGTGGCCCCAACCTTGGCCTTGGGTCTGCACCAGCAGCTGTCAGTATCTCCCTCACTGTGACCTGCCCGCAGTGCCTCTCCCCTGTGGGTCAAACGTCCAGTAAAGGTCACCAATAGACTCCCTTAGCCCTTCGTCCTCTGGCCACACTTCCTTCTGGGAATGAGAAGAGGGGCACCCTCATTTAGGTGCCAACAATGGAGGGTCAGAGGCAACCCACAAACCTGCGTCGGATGCCTTTTACTCAACATCCTTAGGGGAGAAAAGCGAGTTCACTGGCATAAGTAGCTTGGAAAACGAGTGCTAAGCGTTACACCCAGGCCACTGCCCTGGATGCAAACTTCTACACTAGAGAATCTGTGTGTCCTACAAAACAAAGACTCAGATTCACGGCCTAAGGTATGTGACCTTTAGAAAAAAAACACCTGCACCTACCTCTCGCCCTTGTCACGAGAGGAACTAAGGTAAATACTGGCTTCCACATTTCCTCTTACAAATAATTGTGGTATCATTGTTCACCCTCTCTTAAGCACCTTACATGTTCTAAGAGAGGACCTCACATGAAACGAGGTCCAGGGCTGCCCCGCGGTCATCCACACAGGAAAGCCCAGGAACATGACAGCATACGTGGACAATATAAGAGGCAGACAAGTAGAGGGGATGATGCTCTCCACCAGCAGAGGTGGTCACGCCATCACTCTGCTGCCAGTGTGTCCCTTCGCCAAACGTTTAGCAGAAAAACCACTGGCAGACAGCAGTTTTCTACATTTCTCCACTTAAAACTTAGTTGACTCCCATTTAAAACCTCACATCTCCTCAAAGAAGAGTTGGACTTTGTCAATTCCCATAGAGAGGAAGTTTTAATAACCGTGGATCAAATTGGGAAACTTTTTTTTTCTAACATGAAAAGATACACAATGGCCACTAGGAAAACTTTTGGGGGCCAGGAGCGTCAGAAAAAGTGGCTGGTCAGATCTTTCCAGGATCTCTGACATTTCAGAGTGCCTGCGTATGAAATAAGCCAGTCACGAAAGGACAAATATGCTATGATTTCCCTTCTATTAGGTTCCTAGAGTGGTCCAATTCATCGAGGCAGAAAGCAGCATGGTGGTTACCAGGGCCCAGCCAGGAGGTAATGGGAGTACTGGTATGGTTTCAATTCTGGAAGGTGAAAAAAGTTCTGGAAAAGGATGGCGGCGACCACTGCACTGTACTTAATGTGGCTCTTAAAAATGGTTAAGATGTCAGATTTTATGTTATGTATACTTTACCACAATAAAATAACCCCCCCTTCCCTACACCTCTACAGGCCACCACTCTATCATATGCCGGTTTCTCAGACCGGACTGTAGTTACAATCACCTCAAAGGGTTCCTTGGGGTGAATGTTTTCATCGGCTGCAAGGAAGAAGGCAGAGAAAAGGCGTCTCGTGGAGCACCCGGCCCCGAAGACAGCACTGCCCCTGGGCACAGGTGAGCCCAGCAGTCCCTGAGAGGACAGGGCTGCTCAGGGCTGACCCACGAGGAGGCCCTACCTTGTTTGAAAGTGCTGCTCCAGGTCACAGCGCTGCACCACCTCGGCGCAGTACTCCGAGAACGGGCAGGTCACCATCAGCTTGTTGAGGAGCTTGTTGACCAGGATGCTGGACTTCTTGCAATGCTGCAGCACCACAAGCTTGCGGTCCACGGGGCAGAAGTCCTTCTCCACCAGGAAGTTGGTGAGGCACAGGGTGCAGTAGGTGTGTCCACACGGAGTGTCCAGAGGGTCCAGCAGAGCTTGTAGGCAGATGTGGCATATGAGGTCATCGTCCACATCTTCTGTGTAGGCGTAGAAGTGGTTTTCCTCAGGGGAGTGGGCTTGGCCACACACCACACACAGGGGTGCGGGGCTGGGATCAGGGTGACAGGTGGGGTCTGGCTGGCTCATGGTCGACTGGGGAGACGGTCTGGCATGAACCTGTCCCAGGAAAACAAGATGTCCTCAGGAGAAAAATCAAGATCCTCCAGGAGCCATCCAAAGACCTAAAAGAAGGACAAGAGAGCTCATCTTAGTTTTCAGGGGGGCCTGAAGACTCCACTCACAAAAGACTTGAAGACTCCGCCACCAGTGGGCAGGGCCCCGCGCTGTGGTTCAGCAGGCCACTCTGGTGCCCAACATGACCTTGGACAAGGGACCTTGCCTCCTTATGCCTCAGTTTATCATCTGTCCTCGTGGTAATCATGTTTACCTCTAGCAGCCTCATGGTAGGGTGGCGGAAACCATTGGGCACTATCTGGGAAACGCCAAGAGGAACTCAAAGGAAATATGCCCTAAGAAATATAAATTGTTAGTATAATTCAATTAGATTTATAAAATGCTCTGTCGGGGGGCACCCGGGTGGCTCGGTTGGTGAAGCCTCTGCCTTTAGCTCAGGTCATGGTCCTGGGGAGCCCCCTGCCCAGCTGGTCTTCTGCTGCTCCCCCTGCTTGTGCTCTCTCTCCCTCTCTCTCTCTCTCTCTCTCTCTCTGTCAAATAAATAAATAAATAAATAAATAAATAAATAAATAATAATAAAATCTTTATAAAATAATAAAATGCTCTGTCATATAAGGACAAGAAGAACAGTTAACACTCCAATGGCTTTCTCTTATTTTTCTTCCCAACTTTCTCTACAACTCCAAAAATATAGGGCAGCAGAGCCTTCAGCTCGACCATCTGGGAAGAAATGGGAACAGCTGAGTCTGTTGTATTTTTCCTGCACTGAGAGCACATTTTCTTCCCTCTGCACTTGATCCGCTCGGCCGGTCACTTAGTGGTTATGGGGCTCTGGGGCTGCACTGCCTGGGTTCGAATCCCACCACTGCGATGGGCCAGTGATTTAATTGGTATCTGGAAAAGGAGGGTAACAATAGCCTGCCTCCTAGGGTTGCCATGAGGATGAAATGAGATATGAGATGGAAAGTTCTTCCAGTTGTACCTGGAACACAGGAAGTGCTCGGCCAAGGTGAGCCACTATTTTTACATGTATTTGTTGAGTTCATTCTGTCTCCCATCTTACGCAACTGACCTGGAAACTGAAAGCTATAATTCTTATAAGGGCTCTTTTTGCTTTTTGATAGCACCCTTTTATTTCATTATATATCTATTTCAACCCAGTAGAGTACTATCACGCCATGTATTTTTCCCCCTGGAATGGGAGTCCAAATAGTGGAGATTCTCACATTCCTGATTAATACCTAGAAGCTTCTGAGAATCATTCAATACCTATTATTTGAGCACCAACCCTGAGCTAGGTAGTGAGCGAGGCGTGGAGGAGACCTTGAGGAGAGCTCTAGAGGACATGCCCTTGTTCTCCCGGAGGCCCTGTCCTGGGAGGCAGGCATGAGCACCAGCAACTGGAAGCCCACGTGACCAGAGCAAACAGAAGTGTGCACTAGGCTACTCTGGGTCAACGCTCATGAGGATGAAGAATCTCACACCCTCTGTCACCCACCGCCCTCTCGAGGTTCTTTTATTTTGGAAAACAAGCAGACTCGAGGCCTTCCACGAGAACAGACAGACACATGAAGAAGCCAACAGGAAGCCCGCTGCATTTGGAAAGGGCACAGCATTCCTAAACCGTGGTGCATCTTTTTTCTTTACCAAATTAAGTCCGAGATTGTTTGTGGGAGCATTGCCTTATCTTAAAAAAAAAAATACATTGACTTCAAGCTCTTGTTGGGTCAGCTTCGTGTTTACATTTCTGCGCTGCGCTAATATGCCTGAAAGAACACTCTGGTCAGGAGGTTGAAGTAGAATGCCCCGAATGTGAAAACATTTAGAAATCACAGAATTTTATTTAGCATCAAAAGAGACCACAGAAAGCAAAGGTAGAGAGCGCAGAGGGAGGGGGTCAAGTTGTTTCTGGTCTAATGTCATGGAAACACACACAGCTGCTATTTGTCCTCAAGGCTGATAGAAGGTACTGGAACCACACAGGAAATGCTTTAAGTGGCATGAAAAACAGTCAAAAAGTAAACATGAAAACGGAAATGGGCCACCCAAAAGATTATCATCCATGATAGGGGAAAAAAGTTCACATATTTTGAACTTTGACAAGAGTTTTGTCAAACAGCCCCACGTGCTTGGGTCCTGTCCATTCTTTCTCGTTGTGCTGTCCTGGAAAGCTACAGGGAATGCAGTTGTGGCTCTGGTCGTGCTGCTGAAAAAGCCAACTTCACATCTCTGGTCCATGCCCTTACGCGTGCAGTGGTGGGGCCGGGCCAGATTTTTGGCGTTTCAGACTGTGCGCTGGAAAGTGACAGGTGCCTCAGAGTCTTCCAGGGGAGGGAAGATGGGAAGGCAGTTTGGGTGGAGCTACTTGCCTACTTCTCCCCACCCGGTCCTAGCTCCATTTTTATGTCTCCGACACCAGTTTCCTTACAATATTCTGTTGGAAGAACCCTAGCTTCAAAAAAAGTAAGGAAAAAAGCAAGCCACCAGAGTGATCCCACAACATTCCTTTCAGAAACAGAGTACTAGGACTCTGTGCTAATACAGCAGAGTTTTGCTTTGTTGTGAGTGGTTGGCTTTTGGAAAAAAAATTTTTTTCTTTACTTTCTAATAGTTTTTGAGCATGTACCTTGGACAGGGCACTGTCCTTGGACAGGGGGCCTTATATAGACTATGTTATTTAATCCACTCAAATCCCCAGGGTTGTTGGGTTTTGTTTGTTTTCATTTGACAGATGAAGAAGCTGAGATGTGACATGGAAGCCACTTGCTAGTTAGGTCAAAAGGAAACAAAGCAAGAAGTGCTACCAACTCCAGTTTCTGTTCCTAACCATTTTGCTATGTTGTGTCCCAGCATCTTTCCTGATCATGACTGGTCGGAATTTAACCAACCGAATAGAAGAGCCCCAGGAAATTAGGTTTAAAATCTCTTGAGGCCCATTGCTAATAGGTTTGTTCAAGGCTCTGATTAAGAATATTCCTTGACTTTACTGACTGCAGAAATGCCTAAGACTGAATGAATGGAAAGGGCAAGCAAAAATGGTGGGTTCTAGCTCTAACCCCAATGCTTTTTTCTTTCCTTTTCTTGGTTTACAAAGAGAAATTTGAATTCCCTGGCACTTGTCCATTGAGTACACCAGATTCTTAACATAATATTAATGTAAACAGTCATGTATATATTTTCCAACTTTGCTTCAGACTAAATAAAAACTACACGAATAGACACAGATTATGAGATAATTGGCCAAAAAAAAAAAAAAAGCGGTTTGGGCTCTAAAGAAAGAACTAGGTTGCCTTTAAAAATTATGATTGATATTATTTGAGGTTTCTTATTTCTAGTTTACATTTCATCAACGTGTATGATGTATCATGTTTTTAAGACATATGTGTGCCTTGCTAAACAGATAAGAAATTATCCAAAATCATTGTGGCTTAAAAGGTAAACTCTTGTTTTCTTCCAAAAGTAAGTGAGAAGGCCCATCAGCTTTGAGCTCGTTCATGTCACGTAGCTTCCCAACCCTCAGCAATTCTGGTCCTGGTTGAGGCAGGGAGACAATCTGGCTTTTTTTTTTTTTTTTTAGTTTGGAGAAAGAGAAGGGAAGTGAATTCCATCCTTGGGTGTGTGTCTGGAGCAGGGGGTTGAATACGCTTCCTTGGTAGAACCCAATTCTATTGTAGCTTTGGAATGATCTTCTCTGTGTCTCCTGTGATTTGGGGCTGCAATAGAAGCCCAAGGTGACTTTTAGAGATATGTGTAGTTTGCCAATGTCATGGTGAGAAGTGACAGGAGAAATAAAAGTCTTCATCTATGTCCCTCATCTCTGCTCCCTTTCCTGCTAACTTTATGATCACACCTAAAATGTGTACAGAGGATTTTTTTTTTTTAAACTAACTTTCAAATTCTAAACTTCAGCAGCTGACAGCAAAGACACATTCCAGAGCAAATGTGAACCAGCGCTGTGACCGAAAGGGTCATTAGAGGTCCTATGGTTTACTGTCATCTGAACTAAAAATCCAGTAGTCTTAAGAATAGCCGTTGGGATTCAACCTGTTTGGAAGTGGGAATATTTCTGCATGGCATAACCTATTAGAACAATGGGGTCCCTGGTGGACTAGTGTCCTGCTAATTCTCCTTTAAATGCACGCTGGCTTTATAGAAAATGGTTCCTGGAGATAAACCATCTAGTGCACTGGAAAGATGAGTAAACATACCATTTGGCAGGCTGCACTGACGTTTCCACAGTTTCCTCCTACTGAAAGGACAAAGACTTGACTCCATAGCTTCTCTTGAATTGCTACATGAGTCACAGTTTTACAACAACAGTAATGGGACCTCACATTATTAAAAAGAATTCATCCTCATAGTCAAGTTGGCAGTGTGTCCCGCACTGGGACTTTGACCTTGACAAAGATGAAATGTTGAGCCCATTGAGCTCTTTGTGTTGAAAGGGAACTTGAGAGAAGGTTCCTAAATGAAACAGCCCTTTACTACCTTCTAAAATAGATCATCCTGCTTTGGAGAGCTCTAACTACTAGAAGGGACAGTCTGTATATAGTATAAAAATTTGCCTCTCTAGAACTCATCCCTCCCCACTCCTACCCCCACCCCCAGGCATGGGTGCCAGTATCATCCTAGGAGCTATTTAGAATATGTCACATTCAAAAAAAATATATGTCGAATTCCTTAAGTCCTTTAATTGTTGGAAGATGCCGCATTTCCCCCCACCCCCCAGGTCCAGCAGCCTTATGCTATCTGGCATTCCTTTCAGTTTCCATATACTCTGTGATGCTGACCATTCTCCTCTGCAAACTCCCCAATTATTTAGTGTCCCTCCTACAACATATGTGTAGAATGAACCCCCAAACTCTAGGACAGAGTGAAATGGAGTAACTGCACGCATGCCTAAGGCAGTGGCAGGCCACTGATGTCATTGCAATCCTGGCCTGCTCCAAGCCAGATACTGCCCTGAAGCCTGGGGAAAGCTACTAGCAATTCCTGAGCACAGAGGGGAAGAAAAAAGATAAAGGGTAATAATGTAGAAAAGTAATGGCTAGGGACACAGTTTAGAAAATGCAAAGATATTTAGTGGCATTAGATGGATTTATATAAACAGAAATTCCTCAGTGGCTAAAGAGTTGAGTATTAGAATCCTCAGCGTATAACGCAATCCCAAGAATGAGTGGTATTTGGGGCTTTGGACTCTCCCATTCATCTGTAAGCATTCCTATATTCTGATAAACCTTGCTGTTCTAAAATGTACTGACAAACTGAACAAGGGAAAAAGAGAAACGGAAACCATTTCAACAAATGGCAAATCAGAGAACATTTTTTCTTTCATCCAGAGCACAACATCTATTAACACTCACTGGCATTACTAATCAATGAAAAAGTTAAAGAAGTGACAAGCCAAGGGCAGCTGGCGGAAGAACAATGAGATGAGGTGAAAGTCCCGGAGCTCTGCATGCTCGAAGGAAGGAAGGAAGGAAGGAAGGAAGGAAGGAAGGAAGGAGAAAAGAAAGAAAGGAAGGAAGAGAAAGAAAGAAAAAAAAGAAAGAAAGAAAGAAAGAAAGAAAGAAAGAAAGAAAGAAAGAAAGAAAGAAAAAGGTGCATAAGTGCTGGAAAAGGAAAGTGTCTGAGGAGGTGTCCTAGTCATCTGGGACGACTAGGTGAGCAGCTCACCAAAGGACTCATAAGCCAGAGTAAGAATTTGCTTCACATGAGAGGACGGAAATATAATCTAATGCCAGACCTCAAAATGCTCATGAGATAATTGAATCCTGCAAGAGCTCTGTTTTGAGAGCACATCAGTTCAGTGACAAACATTCTCTCCAGCAGGGACTCCGTGACTATGTAAACAGTGTGGGGCCCTGTCCTACTGTAGCTGTGTTGCCTCATAAATTCTGCTGACCTATGTAATGTTGTTCAAAATCTCCTAATCCCTTCCACCACCCCCAGTGTTTTACATAAACACGTAAAGCCTAAGAACCTCTATGCTAGATCATTTCTGAGGGAACTTTCAGTTTCAGGTTTTTTGAGGTTGAGGTTCTTTGTCATTGATGATGCTTTGAAATTTGGATGAAGCTACTAGGGCGGAAGGGTTATAGAATTGAGTTCAAACTGGTCATCAAGGCCACACCGCAGTGCAGAGATCCCAGTCACTCAGGTACACTGTCCTGGACCGTGAAGACCAGACATAAACTCGTGGGGGAACCGAATTGAATAGTGCTGGTAAATTCTTTACATTGGTGACCTCATTTCTCTTTCCAAAATAATTACTCACTGCTTTGTTTGTCTTACCACTGCCCTGGCCCGGTGGAACTCCTAAATTAGATTTTTGTGGGGGGCGGGGAGTGATCCTCAAAGTTAGGGCAACCTCTTTCTCTATTAAATGAAGTAAACTTGTAATTACATTTTAAATTATAGATAAATTGTGTGAAAATTGGAGGTATCAATTATGTGCCATCAATTTTTATAAATATCAACTGTGACCTAAGGGACATAGGAAGATGGACAAATGCTCTGTGGTCTATTCCTTAGCTTACAGGCACATCAGTAATAGGGAGGAATTCAGTGCTTTTGTGGCCTGAACAAAAACCGTCACACATGGGATGAAAATTATGTTTTAGCCAAAAGGGTTTGAAGAGGGGGCTTTGGAGGCAGGGGTGCCATATACATTGCAGAGGAAAAGGAGAGGGAACAGAAAGAAGGCAGGTGCTTACAGACAAAGGTAAGGGTTAGCTTTGATCCTTCTTAATATCTAAATCAGTGATTTCCAAGAGGGAGCAAGCAATTCATTAATTGGATCTGTGAATGTTGCCTACACTAGAAAGGACAGAAAAAATATACATAGAAATGGTCTTTAACGAGGTTGAAATATCTTCAGGAAATTAAAGGGGAATTGAACGTAAAGGAGACAATGCCTGGAGTCCAACAACTGAGAACATAGGCTGTAAAGTGGGAAGAACAAGGGAGGCACTTAAGTGAAAAGAATCCCAAATGGCTAGCAGATCTGCTAGAAGTTTTAGTAGCCCAGGGAAGATCTTCTACAAGCTAGCTGGAGAGGAGCTTTGCCTCCCTTGACCAAAGATTTACTGCCTTTCCCCTAGGTGTCATACTTGGATTTGTTCGTAAGGACTCTGTCCCAGAAAAAAAATGTCCTTCCATCTCTTGGGCTATCAACATGGTGAAATGGTGTTGACCCCCTGCCAACAACAAAAATGAAGGCAGAGTATTTTGCATTAACTAATGGCTCTGATCATGCAAATAATTTCCATAGGATCCTGGGAAGAGCTAGTGCCAGAGGAGAAGCATGAAAAAGCAGACTTTTCTGCCCAGGGCTGAAAAAAATATGCAGGAAATGATTTTTTTAAACAGAGAACAAAGTGTTATAGAGTGAAAGACAAGGTGAAGGAAGATATTTGAATTCTCGGCATTGTTTCTGCTGTGTTTCAATTCTATATATGTTCACTGATCACCTATTTACTGCATGCTTGGTCTTTGTCTTAAATTCTGTGGGAGCTCCCATAGGGAATTAAATTTTATCTTCTGTGAGTTTAAGTCTAATTAGAGAAAATGGAGCTTACATATAGGAAAAAAAAATAAAGCACTGCAAAAAAATACACAACGAATATGGCAAGGAGTATGATCGACCTACCCCTACCCCATCCAAATAGGAGCCAGGGACAAGTTTTGGAGGAAAAGAGTTAAGAGAACAGTATCATGTGACCCAAAATGGTCAGAAAAGCTCATGGAATAGTTGGGTCTCAGGGTAGATCATCAAAGATCAATGGTATCTGGACACGTGGGAAGAAATTAAGGTAGGGTAAGAACCTGAGCAAATCCCCCAAAGAAGAGAAATACACATACTAGTATTTGGTCACATGATGATCTATATTTGAGATTTTAAAATTATTTATTAAGAAATCAGAGGATTTTGAGTTGGGTAAGAATGTTAGATTCTCCCCAAGTGTAGGAATCCTCTTTACCACAGAATGGTAATGGCCTATCAGCTTCCACTTGACACACCTGCAATGATGGGGAGGGAGGGAGCTCATCAGTTTTCCAACAGCTAAATGCTTTCCTTTGGTTATTTTGTCCTTTCAGTGTCATGTAGATCACATTCACTCCCTCAAAACATGGCGGCTCCCCCAAATTAAAGAGAAAATTGGTGGTTTCGTTCTTGTCTTTCTTTTTGTCTCTGGTTCTTCTAGCTGTCTTCCTCAGTAGTCAAGGTGGTAATAAAACATCCACCCAGGATGCTCTCTGGTTTGTTAAGATCCCTTTGCAAACATGGCACCTGGAAGTGGACCCTTATCTCGTTGTGGTTTGATGGTTCAGTGGAGTGGTTGCTTCCCTAACCAAGATACTACTGGTCTTTTCAAACAATATAAGATGGCCTTTACTAATTGGCTTTTGTAGACACATCACGCTATTGACTGAAAAAACTTAATAGGTTTTTAGATCATAAAACACTCTTGTGTTTTGAACATAGAAATAAATAATGGTAGTGGTGAAGGCTGCCAAATCTAATTCTCTTTATCTTTTTTTGAACATATTTCAACCTCCACGTGGACAAGAAATCACTCTGTAAGTGGTGAGAGAAGCTTGTGTATACGAGTGCCAATAAATTTTGTTGTGGGGTGTAGTGTTTAGAATGTTGACCCCCTCCTCCCAAATATCTTGCCCCATTCTAATCCCCAGAACCTGTAAATGTGACCTTATTAGAAAAAAAGGTCTTTGCAGATGTAATTGAGTTAAGGATCTTGACATGAGACTATCCCGGATTATCTAATTTAACTTAAATCCCCATGACAAGTGTCTTCATAAGACACAGAAGAAGAGAACACACACCCATAGGAGAAGGTAATAGGAAGACCGAAGCAGAGGTTGGAGTTAGGTAGCCACAGGCCTAGGAATGCCTGCAGGTACCAGAAGCTGGAAGAGGCGAGGAAGGATTCTCTCCTGGAATCTTCTGAGGAAGCAAGGTCCTACCAACACCTTGATTTTAAACTTCTAGCCTCCAGAAATGTGACAGGATAAATTTTGTTGTTTTAAGCCACCAGGTTTATGGTGATTTGTCATAGCAGCCTTAGAAAATGAGCACAGAAGGCTATGTATTTCCAGGGGCATTCCCCCGGGAATGGGGTAAACATCCTCAGTGATCCATATGAACACTACATAGCTACATAGCTTAGGGATATGGAAAATATGTTGGGATGGCAGCCACTGAGACTACTCCATTCTTAAGGATGGCAGTTCTGCCCTTGTTTAGCAATGTTGTAATTTTCTCTTAATCCATTGCTAAGTTAGAATACAAATATCTGGGCAGCCTGGGTGGCTCAGCAGATTAGCGCCGCCTTCAGCCCAGGGCGATCCTGGAGACCTGGGATCGAGTCCCACGTCTGGCTCCCTGCATGGAGCCTGCTTCTCCCTCTGCCTGTGTCTCTGCCTCTTTCTCTCTGTGTGTCTCTCATGAATAAATAAATAAAATTAAAAAAAATAGAATACAAAAATCTTTAGTGATGATTGTTAAGTCAAATTTGCTAGGACCCCTGGACAGGAAAGACTACAGATAGACTAGTTGAGCGTGTGTGTTTTGTAGAACACTTAATACACATATAACACTGATACTTAATGAGGAGTTTGAAAACACCAGGTGACTCATATATTAATGTGAGTACTCAGGAGCCTAAGCATGCAGCGTTCTATTCAAAAAAGGCCACGTGACTGACAAAAGCAGTCATAAGCAAGTTATGCAAATCATCTCACAGATAGCCATGACATGTTGACACCTCACCATCATGCATGTGTTCTTGCCATGGACTGTGCCAAGAGGCTATTAAAGATAATTCCTGGAGAGTTTCAACTCTATTGTCGGTGAAGTCTTTTGCGTGCCCATGACAAATGCATCAAATATAAGGAGCAAATAAGAGTCACTGGAAAATAATGGTGGAATTTAAATCCACACATTCCAAGGCACAAATGAGTGATGTAAAAAAAAAAAAAAAAAGAAGGAAGAAGAAAGAAAGAAAACAATGCCCTGGTTAATTGGGACAGAACCTACTGCCATGTTCAGTACACATACTACTGTACCAGTGAATCTATCACATCAAAGAGCATGGCTCCACCAGCAAGGGGAAGAAGCTCTTTTAGAAGGACAGAAGAAGAAGAAGGGCAGGGTTGAAAAGAATAGGAACAAAGAGATTATCATTAAAAACTGTGAATCTCAAACTTGGAAGTCATCTTGTCTACTCCCTGCCTGAACCAGAAATCTCCTCTTCCTCCTCCTTTTTAGAATATAGGAGAAAATAAAACATAATGACTATGACTATTTACTGAAAAGTTCATCAGGTGAAAGATACTGTGCTAAGTACTTTATATGTATTTTCTCATTTAATCATTCTAATACTGCTATGAGACCAATGATAACCTTCATTTCACAGATAAACACATGTGTTGCTAAAGAAACACGAATTCCCTTTGGTATTCACTCATGCATTTAGCAATCCAGACCGGGCACATATAAATATACCAAATATACCCAAGAAGCAATCGCCTTCAGTGACAGGGAACTCAGTACCTCAAAAGGCAACCTACAGGATTTTTGGACAGCCTTGATTCTTAGAAAGTTCTTTCTTACATTGACCTGAGATGCATCTCCCTGCAACTAAGCAATAGGTCACTGTGGTGTCTGTGTTCACTTAGAACAAAATGAGAGAAGACGAAATGGTGAGTGTATGAGGTTTACAGGAGGCAACTGACAGTCTCTGTTTCTGATTTCAGCTAAGTGCAGTTTTAACTTAACAACTTTAACTTAACAACTTAACAACTTGTATGGTTTTCACAGTAACCCTTATTCTTTGGGGATCCAAGGTGGCTAAATCCCATTAACCCGGGAAGAGAGATGTAGTCTTCCGTCCAAATAGTTTTGAAAAGCCCTTGATAGTTTGGAGGTAGTGTCAGAGGACCATAAATGTGCCACCCACATAAAAGTGAGTCTCTGCTATGCCAGCACATAAATAGCAGGAATAGTTATGTGTCACCACCCAGAGGTCCATGAGTCGTGAGGCGATGAGGAGGACACATTTCAGAGCCTCCCTTGTGTGCCTCTCTTGGCGGCATCTTACAGAATGGCCTTTCAAGTAGTCAGAATCCCAGAAGACCCTATTTTCTCCACTCCGAGTGAGGAATTCACATCTTAAAGGGAGACACTGGAAGCCAGGACACTAGGAATCCCTGCTGTAAGAGAATCCAGTTTATGTCACAGAATCCGACTGCCACAGGTCTGTAAAAGACCAGGCATTTCGACTGGCAGCTACCCTAGCCTGGGGCTCCAAGAGAAGCAAGATCATCTTTGTTCACAGCTTTTCTTTCTAACCCTTCGGGAGCCTTTTGGGAAATCTGTTTTTCTCAAAGAGTCTTCGGCCTTCAACTTAACTACTTGCTCCATCGTTATTATGTCCAAACTGCAGCTTGGCCTAAGAAGTCTAACTTCAACCAATGTGATAATTGCTTCCTACACAGGCACGCCTCGGGGACAGTTCGGGCTCAGTTCCAGACCACCACAACAAAGCGAGCATTGCAACAAAGCAAAGATCACAATAAGGCAAATATAATAAAGTGAGTCAAATGAATTTTTTGCAATAAAGCAAATATAATAAAGTGAGTTAAATGAATTTTTTGGTTTCCCAATGTGTATAAAAGTTATGTTTACACTCTACCATAATCTATGAAGTGTGCAAAAGCATTACGTCTAAAAAATTAATGCATATACTTTAATTTAAAATACTTTTTTTTGCTAAAAAAAATGCTAACCATCTTCTGAGATTTCAGGGAGTTGTAATCACTGAGCACAGATCACCATGACAAATACAATGGTAATGAAAAGTTTAAAATATTATGAGAATCACCCAAATGTGACAAAGGGATATGAGGGGAACCCATGCTGTGGGAAAAAATGGCATCGATAGACATCCTGCAGGCAGGCTTGCCACAATCCTTCAATTTGTAAAAAACGCAGTATTTGCAAAATGCCATCAAGCCAAGGATGCCCGTATGTACCAATCTAACAAGAGTTACCACGCATCGAGCACCTACTATATCGAATCCAATGAAACCATTTATATTGAATCTACATGAAACCATTTCAACACTGGGTTTGGGAAATATTCCATTTTCCAGTGATGCCACGTGAGACAAAGAGCACTTTGGGACTTATTTAGCCTGATAATTACATGGTGGGGGTCTTGAACCCAGATCGGTCTCACTCTACCTCCCTTTACAAAAATAATACTGGCAAAAGCTCACGTTGTGCCAGGCAGTCTTCTAAGCACTTTACACATTTCACTCATTTCGTCCTCATAACAAAGGCCTGTTTTACAGCAGAGGTAAAGCGGGGCTAAATCACCTCCACAGGTCACCCTGCTAGTATAAGGGGGAGCTGACTTTTGAACGCAGGCAGTCGGATGCCAGAGGCCAAGCCACTATTCTAAAGCAGTAGCACTGTTCCATGAAGAATGAAACAAGACCCCTATTTCCTAGTGAGGCATTGTCTGCTCCCCTGCCAGCCTTACTCACTCACCTCGGTCTGCAGCCCACCTAGCTCCTGCTGTAGGTCCCAGGCTGGTGCTGTATACCCTTGTAGCATCCCATTTTTGGGGAAAGGTAAGCAAGGAAACTGATGGGCAGCGAGGCTGGAGTCCTTCCCCAGGTTCCCCTAAGCACGCCAGGGTGGAGGTTATGAACCTCTGCCCTCAATCTGCTCATGAATGATGGAAACTTGCCTTAGCTTTTCAGGACAGGAGACTTAGAGATGCCTGGAGCACTTCTGCTGCTCTTATGCAATGACTCAAGGTCATCCAAGGGCGCAGGATACTCCATTAGTGAGGCAATCATATTCAAGAGAGCCACAAGCCCCCTTCCTCAGTGCAGTGCAGCCTCTAAACCAGCCACCACCTCCTCCCCAGCCTCCTCCTCTGGGTGACTTGGCACGACAGCTCACCAGGCTGCGGCAAAGGGTGTTTATCTGCAAGATTAGAGGAAACCAAGCACCCAGTCTGCCCTGGAGAGAGCACAGTTGCAAGCAGAAAGGGCTGCCTGCTAAGTCAGATTACAGCAAACGACCACAGGACTTTTCTCCCCACGGCAGGCCCGTGGAGGATCACGTTTGGTGGGTCTGTCGTGGAATGAGAGCTCTGAGGCAGGAAGGGCAGGAGGCATAGCAGTAGCCAGCCGCTCCTGAGCAGGTCTGGAAGCTGGCACAGACCAATCTGCCCGGCTTGTGTGCATAGTCTAAGCGTTTTCCTGTCTCCCGAACTGTTTTCTTTCTCTGAACGGTTAACAATGGAGTTAATTATGCACAATTAATAACCATAGCAAAGACTATCAGGGTTCCTAATGACGGCAACCACAGAAGATCTTTTATCTTGGTAGGGTCAGACTATCTCTGCCAAGGACTCAGGAAAATCCTTCAAGAATAGACTTTGCCTCTATTTGGCACCCAATAGACACCCTCTCCACATTCCCTCGTTTACTTCTCACGATCAGTGCGTATTATTGGGATTGCCTCCCCTTTTCCTGATGAAGAAACAGAGGGTCTGAGAAGTTGAATCACTTGTTCAAGAATGTAAATGGAAGACATCAGATATTTTCCAATGGGGCCCTACTTATTGCCAAGAGATGAAGTTGAACCAAGAGATGAAGTTACTCTAGGCAGGGAACCACTGTGGGTCTTTCACTCCTTCAGATAAGGCTTGGGTGTAAATTATCCAAGAGACCAACTACATTCTACAGAACCTGACTCCGCATTCCAGCCTCTGTCATTTCTTTCTTCTCTTAGATCTGAGGGCATAGCAGCCACAGCGTTGTTCCTCTTAGTGGCCAACGGACCCTGACCTACAGGGATGAAACGATGTATTCAATCATAACCTCACTGCTGTGCAAAAAGCTAACAGACCACGGGGATCCACAGGGAGGGCAACCTGGGGAGAGGTCTGTGACTTGAATGACACATGTCCCTCCAGAAGATTCAGGATCGAAGAGATCTTTTGCTTTCTTCTGCTGACAAAGCTCTGAATCAAGTGAGAAGACCAGCAAGGGACAACCCAGTAGCCACCATCCAAATCCACCACTCAGGGGAAAAGAACAGACAAAGGTCAGTGAACAGAACAATTCAGGCCTCCAAGGTGTGAGAGAGAGACTGGCCACAAGGCCGGGGCGGATTCCCAGCGGTGGTGAAAAGCAACTGGTCAGAGACCAAACCTTTCTAAGCTTGTTTCAATGTTGACTTCCACAGAGTGGACGCGCACTCTGAATTTCTGGGTGGATGAGTATGAGCAGAACTCCCAACAGGCTGTTCCTCTGCAAAGGTTTTTGTGAACCGAAATCCTCCAAAAAGTAGCTGAAGAAGGAATCCAGAAGGAAATGCCCTCTAGCAGGTTGATTTCTCCCTCCACTTTTTTTTGGGGGGGGGGCGGGGTTTGAGAGGGAAACGACTCATTTTTTTTTTCCCCCAGCAGGAGACTGGATTAATTTTCCCTTCTCTAAGGACAGCGCTTGGGTGTAGAGAGTGGCTCTCGGGCTGTCAAGAACAGAAGTACAGACCGAGTGATCAGGATTAAGAAAACGAAAATGGATCCTAGAGCTAAAATTACTTAACAGCAATAAAAAAGTCAGGTCCTGGCAGAGCCATCTCCTCGGTATACTTGCTATCAAGAGAGAAGAAAGGGGAAGAGTTAAAACAAAAACAAAAACAAAAACAAAAACAAAGCAGACCTGAAGTTCCATCCATTCTTGGAAGCTCGGAGGAGAAAATCTTTCCATTAACCAAAGGTCAGCAGGCAGCCAGTCCAGGTCTGGATGTAAACACTTCTAATCCAGACGCCAAAGTAGCCGACAAAGAACAAAGAAAACAGTAGATTTTGGGTGTTTATTTGGGGAGGAGAAAGGGGGGAGGGCCAGGAGGCCCACAGAAGTTACCTGTCTGGGGGCCGCCGTCTGGGGGGCAGGAGGCGTAAGGTCATCTCAGAGGTTCAGATGGCAATTGCCTCTTGTGAGATGAACGCAGAAAAGTGAGGCCAAACAAGGCAAATGCAGCAAAAATAAGACAACTCTGCATTCATTCGGCACAGGCCTCCCAACCCCCATTAAACGGGCCGAACAGGTCTGAACCTTGGCGTTCGGTTTTTGACAAAGTCTCCACTGCACTCCACTGCAGGGTTAAAAAAAAAAAAAATCAGATCAACTTCCCAGACAAGCAGAGGCCGGTTTAATGATTAAGAGAAACAAAAAGGATTAAATATCTAGCCCGGGAGAATTTTCCTGTGCAAGGAAAATGTCAAAGGCATCCCTCTGCTCTTCCTTCTCATAAAGGGCTTCTCCCCGTGGGACAAACACGCAGCTAAGCCATTCGGCTCTCATTTATTTATTTATTTTCCATCCAAATGGATCCCTCCTGCGGATCCCCCAGGGGCTGGGGGTCTAAATGCCAAAAGAGAAGAGTGGAGGGTTTCAACTCACCTTTCCGGGTGGGGTGCGTGGCTGGGGTTCTCAGGGCAGCGGCAGCCCCGAGGTTCCCAGGCCTTGTGGGTGAGTCCCGTGGCTCCTGGGGCCGCCCGAGCAGTGATCAGGCTCACCCTGGGTGCACAGGTGCCCAAGCAGGAGGAGGGCATTGGCCGCTGGAGAGCAGGAAATATGTGACCTCACAGGGGCCTCACCGATAAAGCATTGCAGGGACCTCAGCTATTGAAAGAGTCAGGAGGTCCCGCCCACCTGTCATTTACCTGAATACCTGCGGGCAGGTAGGTGGCCGGCTGTGTGCGGACAAATGAATCAGTTAGAGCAATTTGCCGGATGGAATTTACTTTCTTTCCTGAGCACAGCACGACGTCCAGCCCCGTGGATGGATCTGAATTGGGAAGCCGGTGGCTTCCACGGCCCCCCCCCCCTCTGGCCCCCTCCCTAGGAGCTACCTGTAAAGGAGTCCAAAGGGAAATTTAAACACCGAGGCAGTGTTCTGGAGGCCGGAAGAAAGAAGGGTGTGAAGGCTGACTGCTTGGAAAAGAGCCCAGAGTTACCCTCCAGTGCCTTTCTGGATGGCATCCGTTTGAGTCCCAAGCGCTCCTCTGTTCCCATATAAAAAATTTGCGGGCGACCCTTCAGATTCATCAAAAAAAAAAAAAATCTAAACACGGTATTTGTTGGCAGTTTCTTTCTTTCTTCTTTTTTTTTTTTTTAAGATTTGTATTTATTTATCCATGAGAGACACAGAGAGAAGCAGAGACACAGGCAGAGGGAGAAGCAGGCCCCTTGCAGGGAGCCCAGTGCGGGACTCGATCCCAGGACCTGAGCCAAAGGCAGATGCTCAACCACTGAGCCATCCTGGTGTCCCTTATGGGCAGTTTCAAGGTCGAGTTTTCTTTCTTTTCTTTTCTTTCTTTTTTTTTAAGATTTGTTTCATTTATTCATTTAGAGAGAGAGAGGCAGAGACACAGGCAGAGGGAGAAGCAGGCTCCATGCAGGAGCCTGATGTGGGACTCGATCCCGGGACTCCAGGATCACGCCCCTGGGCTGAAGGCGGCGCTAAACCACTGAGCCACCCAGGGATCCCCAAGGTCGAGTTTTCAAATACTTTTTTCCTACCCCGCCCCCCCCCCCCCCACGGTGGGAGGACAGCATTTTAATTTCATATCCAGGGGTCTGTAAAACTTCGGTGGTTCCTCCGGTGGCTCGCCTGGCAGTCACATGGCGTTGACAGTTGACTCTAGGCCTGCAATTAGGAGCCATTTAAATGATTCAGATTCGAATGCGAGTACAGTAATAAGGTGGCTTTGTCTGCTGGCTACAGCCAGGAAGAAGGAGTCAGAATTATTTCTGTCCCACGCGTGGTGTGTGACCCTGGGCAAGTCACAGTGTTGCCTCAGCTCTTCTAGAAGGAAACGACAGTAACACTACAGCTCAGCCCTGCCAGCAGCACCGCACCAGCTGGGAACAATTATGACCAACTGTTTAAACCCTTTGGCATCTTCCAGAGGATTGTAAACAACTCCCTTCATTGGAGTTACTGGTTGCGTAGTTCTTTAGTCCCCGTCCAGCACCTCCCAATAATTTATTCATTCTCTGGAAGGTGCTACCTGGGGAAATGGGGGGTTCTCCGTCCCAGGAGATGGCCTGCTTGCCCAGAGAGACATTTTTTCCCCTCAAAGATAAAAAAAAAATATGGGGATTCCTATTCCCCACCCCGGCCCCCTAGTCTGTGCCCCTCTTCCCCTCCTACTGTGCCACACGGTCACTCCTTATGCTGCTGCAGCGTTGTTGGTGGGTCCCTGGGCGGGTCGGTTGGCCTGGCTGGGGGATGGGTGGAAGAGGCAAGGAAGGAGTCCTGATTCTGTTCTCTTGGCCTCAACTTTGGGTGCAGCCAGTCATCTGATACCTTGTAAAACGACCAGGGAGGGAAGAAGGAGAAATTCTAGTCGAGGGCCCAGGGTGCAGGGCGGGCTCTGGATACCTCACCAGGAGGAGAGCTGGCTCCTCAACCCCAGAGTCCCAGTCCCAGGCTGTTTCCTGCCACCATCCCCACCTGGAACTGGGTGAAGAGAATGAAAAGCTTAAAAAAACACACACACACAACCCCAAACCACTCAACACCCCCATTCACATTTTTATGCAACAGAAACTAAGGCAGGGGTGGCCTCTCCTTAACAACAAGAGGAAGAGGTAAACCCTTTTCCGTGTGGGTCATTTGGGAAAAGTACTATCCACCAGCTTATGCTGAGCTGAGAAACATCAGCAAAGCAAAGGCTTCTCCTTCACCTGGGGAGGGTGTCCCCTGAGTCCTGAGAAGGGCAGGGCGAGCCACCAAGCAGATGAATCATCTAGAAGGCCCAGCCTCCCAGCAGTCTGGAGGCCGCCTGCCCTTCCTGCATGTCAATCATGCCTCACCTTTTTCTAGGGCCACCAAGTCTGTCCTGCGAGGCTGGAGTCACAGATTTTTTGTTTGGAGGGGGTGGGGGGAGTTGGGGAGGAAGAATTTATAGGAAGTGACGATGCATAAAGCTTTATCCAAAGGCCTCCAGGCTGTGGGGCTTCACTCGCTGTATTCATATATGCTCAGCCATCCGCATATATGGCCTGAGGAATAAAAAGGAAGGACAAGAGTTGAAGCAGGAGTGGAGCTCACTCTCTGGTGTGGGGTATAAATGAAGAGGAAGAGAAAAAAGTAGATGTATTTCACACAATCAGCCATCCTGAGTGAGCTAGATCTTGGTACTCCCGGATTTAGAATAATCTCTAAAGGTCAAATAAAAACATCAATAGGGACTTCATTATCCCATTAGGGCTATTGGAGTAAGAGCTTAATAATGTATTCCATTGCATTATTAAGGAAATGATATTTCTAAAGTATTGAGGAAAAGATATAACTAATAAAATAAAAAGCTGACATCAAATAAGTGCTTAGCAAGCGCCACTTATGTTCTAAGTACTTTTTACGACAGCCCTGTAAGTTAGGTACTATTTGCATTGAAAGCTGGGGAAACCAAGGCATAGAAAGGCTGAGAACTTACTTAAGGGCCCAGAGCAGTTTTAACCAGTGGAAAGAAGGGGAGGAGAGTTTCTGATTTCATTCTCACCAGGCAACTTCTTGGATACTAACGAAGCTTCTTACCCACCCTCTACTCAGAAGGAGGTATCTAGTGGAAGTAGCCCAGAGGGGGTGTAGTTTCTGGGAGAAGTGTCTTCCGTTGCAAATGAATTATTAATCTACTTTATACATAGACCACATAAGTCTAGGAGGCATGTTTGTGCCCATAGTTATGAGAAAACACACCCTGAACGTGTCACTTGAAATCATCTTTTTGAAGCCTGTCAAACGAAGTCCAAGAATGGAAGATCAACCTGAGGGGCCCCTTCAGAATGATCAGTTGTAAGTCTCAATGACATGTTTTATGGTTATTTCTCTTTATAACTTCAATAGTCCATCCCCTTAAAATCTGAAAATCTTATCAGGACAGCCGTAAGAACAAGGAACTACATACAATTGGATAATATGAGACAACTTGAAATTAAG
Source organism: Nyctereutes procyonoides (assembly GCF_905146905.1). Taxonomy (NCBI): domain Eukaryota; kingdom Metazoa; phylum Chordata; class Mammalia; order Carnivora; family Canidae; genus Nyctereutes; species Nyctereutes procyonoides. The sequence goes on along the minus strand of NW_026575021.1, from coordinate 8,618,094 downwards.
TTCCAGGACAAACCACTGCCATGATGGCTGGTTGAGGCCGGGGTGGCAACTACTAAATTCACACTGTTCCATTCTTTCCTCCCATACCATACAGGGGAACCATTAGTCCTTGCTGAAGGGCCATGGCACCCTGTAGCTCAGAGGTAACCTCAGAATCTTCAAGATGGAAGTCCAAAGACAGTGTAATTTCTATGCCTTGCTTCACAGAAGATGGAGGGATCGTCAGGAAAGGAAAAGAGTAGTGTTGGCTGGTGCCATCGGGGAGGACTTCATGGAGAATGTGTGGGACCTTGGAAGATTGGCGAGACGATGAGAAGGGCACATAGTTCTGAACGGGGTGGCAGCATAGACGGAGGCAGGGATGATCCCAGCCTGTGTGTGCTGGGGAGGAAGGCATGGTGGGGGCAGCTGGGGGAGGCAGGGGGAAGAGGATCCACTGCATGCTACATTTGTATGGCTAAGGGGGGACCAGATTACAAAGACCTTCAAGGGCTGACTGCTTCAGGTCTTCACGGTGTTTCTGGCTACTACGCTTATGATGGACAATCAGCTTTTTTAATTGGGACCAAAAAAAAAAAAAAAAAAAAAAAGGAAGGAAGAAATTCAGCATCTTGGGCACAGAGTAACTTATTAAGAGTGACATTTAAAAAAAAAAAAAGAGTGACATTTTAAGAAAGGTTGAATACAGCAAAAAATAGACTCTTCAGTACAGAGAACAACTGTAAAGTCAATAACAACAACTGTAAATAAGAGTAGACTTATCCAGAAAACATAAAGAGTGACCATGTTTTCAGTGTGGAGCTAAACTTCCAGGAGATGCCATTTCGGCGACCTTATGATCATCCTTCTCTTCAGAGGCAGGCCTCACATCCCGTAAACATGGTTGTCTGGAGGGACAGGTGGATCCCATTAGAACTCTCTCTGAACTCAAGGTTGGGCCTGTCCTGGTTAACCAGCCAGCTCACTTGGGCTTTTTGATTAGTTTTTATTCTTTTATGTATCCTGACAGGGAAATCTAAGGGGAGAAAGGAGGTCTGTTTTCAAAGCTCTTTCCTTCTAGATCAACACAATGAAGGTTGGCATGCTCAAGGCCTCCTCCTGCAGTGAACCTACGGCTAAGACCATGCCTCATGACTCGTCAGAATTACTTAGCCCCTGTTTGCTTCCTTTTTTTTTATTAATGGCATATTTGTAGAGTTGTCTACGATGACTAAAGGCCACAACAAAACATATTCCATGTGATTTTAATAAACACATCTCGAGAAAAAGCCTCTTTGGCTGAAAGTACTCAGCATTATGAGATGAAATTACTGTATACATTCCATCATATTGGCCTCAGGTTTTTTTTTTTTTTAAAACGAGCTTAGCCCCTGATCTTTCATTGGCTAATTACAAGTGCTGAGCATGATGCAAATAAGCAGATCCCACAAGGGCAATTATGGAAAATAATAGTAATAATCACGACGATCAGCTGATGTGATAGATGCCGTCTGGTCCGTGTATGTGGAAGAGATTCTGGTTCTCTCACAACCTCAGGGCCTGCGCATTGCCTGCCGTGCAGATGAACTTCTAGGACGCTCTACGGATCTACGGTTTAGGGGCAGACACTTCTCTGCTTTGTGTGCTACTTGTGGGGTTGGGGGGGTTGCGGGGTTGGGGGTGGGGTGGGGAGGGAGGACATTAGTTATTGGACTTGGCACCTATTTTGTGAACGTGGCACATATTTGTGGCCAGCATGCTCTTCTTTAGCACGCGCGCGCACACACACACGGACTTCATTGTTGGCGGTCTCTAAAATTTTCACAAGGCCTATATTCCACAGCTGTAAATATGTTAATATGATTCCACTCCTGCATAAACCAGGTGGATCAGTCCATTCTTTGGTGATCCACTGAACCAGTTCTTTATTGGTTCCTTCATATGCAGCTGTAATAATGACCCAGGGCCACGTATCAACGATAGAAGATATCTCTTCATCTTGTTAACTTTGGCCTCATTCTAAGGGCTTCCATGTCCTTGTGGATGACCCCTCCAGCATCCTTGGCCTCCTCAACTCTGAGGACATTTACCTCTGCTCCTCTTAAGCTGCTGCTTCTTATGGCCACCTCTTGGATCTTCTTATGACTTCCCAATCTTCCATCTCAAAAAATCTGAGAAATGCCATTCTCTGCTGTATTAGCCACCATTCAGGTTCTTCACTCACTTACTCACACTTTGCCTTCTTCTCTGCATTGATTATGTCCCCTGGTTCCTGGAGGTCACCCAAGAATATCTTTCCCATACTGTTTTCACTTCAAGCTTATCTGGCCCAGATTGCGCATCCTGGCCAGCATCTTCCACTTCCTAGTGACCTGGTGGGACTGTGGCTCTAGCCTTCTCTCTTCCCATAAGCCTGAAGACTGGTGCCACTATTTTAGGGATGTCCTGCAGTGTCTGCTGTACTCGTTACTCTCCTTGGCATTCCTGTACCACTTCTTCCTTCCCTCTTGATGCTCACCCCACCCTCGGTTCATTTTCCTCGCCTGGCACCCTAGGCTTTTCATGGTCTGGGCCCTGCCTGCCTATCAAAACTCAGTTATATCATTTCTTTCCCATCCGCAGAACACCGTGCACCAGACCTGAGGTGCCCGAGTAACTCTGTGTCAGAGAGGAGCACTGCTACACATCCCCGTTTCCATGCAAAAGTGGTTTCCAAAGTGAACCCTGACCGGCTCCACCCTTGGCTCACTCTGCCTTTGGGAGTCCCTGACTGGGAAAATGGGAAAGAACAAGCAGGCCAGCCCGGTTTTGCTTCTTTCTTTCCTGTCCTGGGAGCGAGCCAGACATTTCCTGTGCTGTGCCAAGCTCTGGGTCTTTTCTGGGCAGGCTTCTGATTGAGAAACTGCTGCTCACACGTCTGCCTGGTCCCAGAGTCCTCAAGCTCTTTTTTCCCTTGTTCCAGGTACTGTTCCTCAATTTAATGATTCCCATGTAAAAGGTGATCTTTTTGCCTCCATAATTACTCTTTGGGACTTTGCTCAAATTATCTCAAATGTAGATGGAGAACAGTTCTCCTTAGATACCCCCAAAACCTGTTTGTGGTTCCCATAAATAATTAGCATCTCTCGCTTCCAGGCTCTTACCCTAACATTTATTGTTCATGTACCATTGCCCAGATCGACAGTATGCACATTATCTGTGTTCTTTTACAGAATCCTGGCAGAAATCCCAGGAACTAACTCTACTTAACAGATGAAGAAACGGAGTCTCTGGGAGGTAATGTAACCTGTCCAACATGCCCACTTGGTGGCAGGCAGATGTGAGACTCAGGTACGACTCCTCCCTTGGCCTGGGAGACTCCTCCTCCCCCTGCAGGGCTCAGCTCCAATGTCATCTCCTTCACAGAACCTTCAGTGACCTCCCCGAGGTCTGTGCCTCCCTCGAGCTTGCCACACACTCTACTTCAGCCGTATTTCATGGATTGCCATTTTTAAAAGACCGTCTCGTCTCTAGTTAGCCAGGTAGGGAATACAGCTTTTCATAGGCCCTCAGGACTCAGCCCAGTGTCAGGAAGGAACTTAGCCCAATGCCTGTGATAAATATTAGTTAAAAGAACTAAAAGGGGCGCCTGGGTGGCTCAGTCGGTTAAGTGTCTGCCTTCAGCTCAGCTCATGATCTCAGGGCCCTGGGATCGAGTCCTGCGTCAGGCTCCCTGCTCAGTGGGGAATCTGCTTCTCACTCTCCTCCCTGCTTGTGCTCTCTGTTGCTATCTCTGTCTCTCTCTCAAATAAATAAATAAAATCTAAAAAAAAAAAAATAGAGAACTAAAGATGAATACAAGACAAAGGGAGGAGGAGGGGATGGAGAAACTCACGTCAAGTTAAATCTTGAGGTTCTCTTTCCTTCTCCCAGCACTTTAGGCCTGTGGACTTCAGAAAGGGAGATGATTTTATACCATTGAAGTGCTACAGTAATACTACAATCTAGACATTCATTATTCACCCCTCCATTCTTTCACTTGCTTATCCAACAAATTTATTAAACACTGCTAATACACAAGTCAGTGTCAAGGATGTGAAGGATCTATTTTCAGAAACTCACAAAGAATAAGCAGAGTTTAAGACCAATGATTAAACAATCAGAGGTGGAAATTACCTAATGGGGGGGTGGCACAGGTGCAGTTGCAAGGAGGGTACGGGCTTGTTTCTTCTAGTCTACAGGCTCCAAGTTGTTAAAAAGTACTTGTCCGAGTTTGCCCAGCTAGCAATATTATAGTAGCCTCACCTGTTTTTGGATCCTATGTGTGACACCCCAGAGAACCTGTGGCCTCTTACAACTTACGGTCTTCACATTGTATGGACGGGTTCTCTGAGAGGGTAGAAAGACAAATCACTCCTTGCATGTGGTCTCAAAGTTTCATGACCACAGTCAGAATTGCTGGCATCCTAGGAAGAATCTGAAAAAAAGACCCGTTCTCTGCAAGTGCCAGAAACATCTGTAGAATATTTACATCTGTAGAACTGAAATTCTTTTACTGTGGATCGGTCTACTTCAGTAAGCTATTCTTAAAGATCCCCATCTCAAACCTCATAAGCTTTGAAAGCATCTGGTGTAATTTAATTCCCTTTTAATTCCATTTTCTGAGCCGTCAATCCTTCATGGAGGACAAATTACCATTTTGTTCACCGTGACCCTCCAATGGATTTGCTGTCTTTTCTGCTGTCTTATAGAGTCCAGGCCCAAGAGCCTGACTTCTCCAAACTTTATCCTGAGGGAGTCTGAAAATTCTTAATAACTAGTAACATAAAGTGTTTACAGATACACACCCCTCCAAAAAATGTCCCTGTGAGATGGAGTGGAAAAGGCAAAATCAAGAGGGGAATCGTATTGCTTGGCCTTCTCAGGTGTGATAAACACAGAGGAAGCCAACTTTCTCGGTGGGGAAGCATTTTCTTTCTCAGTGAAATTTCACTTCCGTCCAAGAAAGAGCAGGTCCTCAAAAATGAGGATCAGAGCCAAGAAGCCTGTCCTTTAGTTCTCCTGAATTAAAGAATATAAGAACGAGAATATAACGAAGACCACTCACCATTAATGAGGAGATGGACTCATGGTCAGATTCTGACTAAGAGTCTCAACAATGGAAAGTTCATGTGACTTTTCTCGAATCATGAGCAGGTGAAGACGCTCCTTTTCAACTTGGATGATGAACCTGGATGGGTGCCTTTTCAGGCCTTTCTTAGAGCTGAATTCCATGGCTACCTGTCACTTCTCCATGACAAGGTGCCTGGAGTTAACAAGGGTAGACCTCCTGGTGGTCATGAAGCAGCCGTGAGGTGGAGCAGTGCACCTGGGCTGGGATGATGTGCAGGAAGGGCTTCCCCACGTCCAGTCCTGGGAACTCTGCAGCAGGAGCGGTCATCTACTCCCAAAGTCAGCATGGAAGCTGCGCTTCCAGTCCAAAGTTTAGATTATCACAGAATAATGAATCCTTGAACCTACTGTCCTTTGCCAATTATGAGGCCGTGGGGTTGTTATCACCATAGACCTTTCCTGGAGTCCTCCATTACTGAGTGGCTTAACTCATCCTGAATTGGAAATGTTGACTTCAACTGCAACTGAGGGGCCAAAGTACAGGTAAGGCAGCAGGAAATCATCCCTCGCCCCTGGGAGATGAGAATGTCTGAGAAGAGATCTGCATTTTGCATTCAAATCCCTTCAGCTCAGTTTACTCGGCATTTATGGAGAGTTCAGAGCCAGGAGCAGTGTTATTAACTGGTCTTGGTAACAGAGGCCCTAGGTTTCCAAGTTCCCTGTTTGTACCGTCTTAATTTGAGGCTTTGTCAATATCAATGCAGGCCATCAGCTCAGGGTGGCCAGGCTGGTTCTTCTGGTTCAGGCTGTCCCCCTGAAGTGGTGTGGTCCTTTGGCAAGGGGAGAGGTCACCCTTCCAGTCCAATCTCACTTTCTCTGAGTTGCCCCAGGAAGTGGACTGGAAGTACAGCTTTAACATGTCCTGCCGCAGGCATATTCACACCCCCATGTTAGGTGACTCTCACTAAAGTGTCTCCCCAGGGTGGCCAGCCCTTGTAGGTGATTTGGCTGCAACTGGATCAACACTGTTCATGTTCCATCTGCTCATTAAACTCACAGCTGTGACTACAGTGAATGCAGCAGCAAGCTAGGTGTACTGCGAGATGCTCATTCTTCAACATCATGTAGCTGCAAAGTTTTGGCAGAGGGACAACAATGGTGCTAGGATGTCCCTTCCTCATCTCTGCCCCTCGGGCTTGCTGCATACACCAACTCTGAACTTGAAGTTGGAATAAGATCTATGATTCTCCTGCTCTACCTTCAACCCATTTCAAGGTAGCATCTTCTCCAGGACGAAGGAACCAGGAACCACATGCCAGGGGTCACTGACAGGTCAGTCCCAAGTGTCAGTCTTCTCAAAGTCAAATTCTCTAAACCATTATTTCTCCCTGTAACCCACCCCTTCTCACACAATTCTCCCTGTTCTATAGAATCCGTATACCACCTACCCTCTTTATCCCTGCTTGACTGGCTGTCTTCTATCAGTACCATATTCCTCCCCTGGAAATGATCACATGAGATTTCATAGAAAAGCAAAAGTGGATCCTCATTAGGAAGCCTTGGGATTTTGCTGGTCAATGGAACGAGGGACAGAATGAGAAGTAAAAATCAGGGTCTGCCAATGTACGCGTCAAAAGTGATGGAAATGAAATTAACTTCTGCAGTGATCCCAGGATAAATCCAAATGTAAAGAGTGAACTCTGCTGTCTGTGATCTTGATACAACCATTAGGGAGTTTGTCCGCTCCTGAGAGAAACAGATGCCAAGATATGATGAAACAGGCAAGGACTTTATTAGGGATAATACCTATGTGGGCGATAATGGGACTGGAGCTAAATAAAGATTGGAAGAGCACCTGAAAAAACGTAATAATGTCTTTGTTGAATAAGTGTGTGATGGACAAAGTTCAGTTTGGAAAGGGAAAGAGAAGAGAAACATTTGGGCACAAAATGAAGTGAATTAGCAGAATTGCTATTGGGTCAGAGGTAAGGTAAGCGGGCATCCACCATGTGGCTGTTCCAGGTAATTACTCCTGACGCCTTATCTGACTGGTCTAGTCTATTATTGGTTGATGCCTGTAACTGTACTGATTCTTAATGTTTTCAAAACAACCCCCAGTTACATGGGCTATCATACTGCCTGGAATATTTGCCAATGATTTCACAAATTAAAAATTTATTTCTGATGGCCTTCTCGCTGTAACATAGGCCTCTCACACATATTAACAATTCTTATAGATAGTGGTGCAGAAACAAAGGGAACTGTTGTTGTTCTATGAATTTGTTGGAGGATAGTTTATTAAGCTGATGGCACAGCCAATCAAAGTTGCCAATGAGCTGCTGGTTTTTGTTCTATTCTTCCTAGAAAAGAATGCACATTACTCTTTTCCCATTGCCCCACTAACAATATACCAGCAACTAAAGCTGGCATACTCCTTATTTGTTCTTTTATCCTAAACACAGTATCCCCTCCTTAAATAGGAAAGGGTTGAAGAAAAAATGAACTGAGACCGTGAAATGTGACCTGTTATTAAAATTTTTATACTCACAAATGCTAAAGTAATGAAGATGTTTGGGGGAAAACTGGTGAAGTTTCTAAACTTAAAAGCCTGGTAGACAAGAAGCAGAGCTAGCAGAGCCCATGCCAATGTGGGAATGTGGAGGCAGGAAGAAGCAAGAGAAAGTGACCCAGGAACGCATAGCTATTAAGGTGAGGACTGAATTCTCACAGGCAGTTGTACTGGAGTTCAGGACAAGTTTAACTAGATCTCCAAAGAATATCTGATATCTGGAAAACACTTAGATTAGATGGATTTGTTTGTTTTTTATAACTAAAAGTAAGTTATGAATACAGTCCAAAGTCTGAGACAGAGTAACTTGTCTTTCATATAATGAACTAGAAAGTAAATTCTCAGATTAAAAATGTGTGCTCATGTCTGGGATGGGTTGGACTTCTTGTGTGGGGATGGCAAGTTGTCATCCCTTCCAAGAAAAGAGTGATGCAAGGACAGGAAACTAGAAAAGATGATGCTATGAACGTATCGAATTCCAGGGGAAGTGACATGCTATCTCATGTGCATTTAAACTCCTCTTCCAGGGGACACCTGGGTGGCTCAGTTGGTTAGGTATCTGACTCTTGGTTTTGGCTCAGATCATGATCTCGAGGTTGTGAGATCAAGCCCCATTTGAGGCTCCATGCTCAGTGGGGTGTCTGCTTGAGATTCTCATTCTCCATCTCCCTCTGCCCCTCCTCCCCATTCTTGCCCTAAAAAAATAAATACATAAATCTTTAAAATAAAAATAAAGTCCCTTTCACATTAATGAGGTGGCTGATTTTCCAACAGGGCACAAACTCTGAGTTCTAGTCATTGCTTCTGTTCTCCTGTGTGGTAATGGCCCCACCCCTCCCACTGAAACACACACTCTTACTAGCACTGAGTACTACACTATCCTTGTGGTCACCTTCGGAATGGCCCCTTTAGGAAGTTGTTTTTGATGACCTGCTATGACCATGACACCTGTTTCCTGCCCAGACTGCCACAGTGGCCCAAAGCCACACACAGCCCTCTTCCTTCTTCCGTGCCCAGGGCCTACAGGAAAGAATGGCTAAAATTCCCTGTCTCTTCTTGTGTCGGGCAAAGACAGAAATGAGATTAGGCTAGAGACCAGAAAATGCAAGAAATTCAGACTGGGGATATCCTGCCTCCAAGAATGGTCAAACTTTTAAAAATTAGGAAAAAGAAAAAGTGGGGAAAAAAAGTCAAATCAATAATAACCAAATTAGAAGAAAGAGAGTTAAGCATGTCCACCATCGTGCTAAATGAAGAACATGGCATTTCCTTTCCATTTCTTCAAAACCGTGCATACTCAGCCAAGTTACCAGTGATGTCCCTATCGCCTGATCCATGATGATGCTCAGTCCTAATCTACTACTTTCCCTTTACCCTACCTACTCCAGCCACACTGGCTTCCTTGCTTTCCCTTTTATACACCAAACATACTCTATCTTACAACTTGGTATTGGCTATTCTTTCTGCCTGGAATACTCTTCCTCAGGTGTTCCCCTGGCTGGCTACTTCCCTCCTTGAATTTTTCCTCAAATGTCACCCTTTCAATGGGACCTACTGGGACCACTCTATTTACAGTTGCAAACCTCCCCCTTCTGCTCCCGATCCTACATACTCTGCTCTACTTTCATTTTATTCCATGGCATTTGGTACTTCCAAAATGCTTTCTTATTATTGCTTATTTATTATGCATATTGTTTATTTTCTGTCTGTTCTTATAGATTTTCTTGAGGGCAGGCATCCTGGTTTTATACATCAATGTCTAGAACAGAGTGTAGGCCATGGTAAGGTGCTCAATAAGTATTTGCTGAAGAAGCACATAGCAGAGGCTTTCATACACAAAATTCAACTAAATGGGATTAATGTATGAGAATAAGGGCAGGGAAAGAGAAGAATGCAAATATGAAAAGGTCAGAAATAGGATATTAACATCAGCAAAAATGGAGTTAAAATTAAAATCATTAAATAAGGCAAGAAAAAGACACTCCACCATGATAAAAGACACTTTTTATAAAGAGGATATAATAGTCCTAAGCCAGTTTGCATTAAACATCAAAGTATGCATCAAATATCAGACATCTAACTATATGAAACAAACACAATTAGAAATAGAATAACAACTTGATTTTTTAAAAAGTACAATTCCGGTGGGTAACTTCAGGCTGTCACTAGAATGACTTTGGAGTTGTGACCACAAAAGCCGGCCAAAAGAGATATGCAAAATTAATGAGAGGTAATTTAATGATCTATTAGGAGTCGATGAAAAAATATTAAAATAATTGAGAATTGAACCAAATAACAAAAAAAAAAAAGGGGGGGGGGCGTTGACTGTAAACAAATGCTAAACTACTTAACCCTCTTCACAGCCCCGGTTGATTTGCATTACTCATCAGAGAATTAAGGGAGGATCCAGGAAACCTAGATTATAAAATCACTGCAGAACTGGGAGTTCCCATTAACCTAGGGAAGGGGAAGCTGACAAGAGTTAAGGGCCATGCCTAGAACTGAATTAGTATAACTTCTCCCATATTCTAGTGGCAGAAGGAGTCACAAGGGCCACCCAAATTTAAAGGGATAGAAAAATAGTGTCTCTTGATGGAAAGGAGCAAGTTCACACAGAGAGCAATGGGATAGGAATCATGGTATGGAAGCCATTCTGGAAAATACAATCTACTGTAATAGATAGTTGGCATGCTTAAGAAGAAAATTTAATATACTATCTTTATATCACATAATTTATAGTGCAGTTGAAAATTTTAAGGAAATTTAATAAATTAAGTTATAAAAGTATCATAAAAAGGAATTGCATTTTTTGGCCAGATTTATAGATTTAATAATAATATCTGTCAATTAATCTTAAAATCTCAGTAAATGGATTTCTCTTCAAATGTAAAAATCTGGGGACGCCTGAGTGGCTCAGCAGTTGAGCGTCTGCCTTTGGCTCAGGGCATATTGGTCCCGGGGTCAAGTCCCACATTGGGCTCCTTGAGAGGAGCCCGCTTCTCCCTCTGCCTGTGTCTGCCTCGCTCTGTGTGTCTCTCATTAGTAAATAAATAAAATCTTAAAAAAAAAAAAAAAGTAAAAATCTGGAGGAAACCTCACCTCCTAAGAAAAAGGAAAAGCAGAATAATCTATGCAATTATAACTCTTCTGGGTTCCATTAAAGATCTGAGGTTGTAGGGCAACCAACTAGCCTGAAATCTAATCTCGAAGGAGAAATAAAATGAGTACTAGCTAATCTGAAGCAGAGTATGGAAGGGAGACAGATTTTTCATAAAAGTAGATAAGAAACCTTCAGCTAAAATTTGCAAACAATTTCTGAAGTCAAGTTTGGGCTATCAGGAAAGCATAGCAATTCTGGGAGCTGCAGATAAAAGGAAAATTCACACTCAATCACAGGCTCTTCTCCACAGACCACACCAGGCGTTCATGAGAAAGACTGGGGCAGGGTAGAAGATGAGAGAAGGCCTTCCAAATGGTTCAGACGTGTGGAAGGAAGATGAGAAAGACAGCAGGACCTGTGAAAGCCAAAGGGTATAGAGGAACACCTTTCAAACACTGAAAAGGAAATACTGTAAACACAAATTTCTATACGCAGCAAAAAGCTGTTCAAGTAAAGGGAAATTAAGACTTTTTCAGATAATCAAAGATTGAAAGCATTCATTACCAATAGATAAGAACTCCAAGAACTTTTAAAGGAATTTCTTTAAACAAAAGGAATATGAGACAGAAACTTGGATTTGTACATTAAAAACAAAAAAAAAGCACTGGAAATGACGAAAATAAATGGACCGTGGAAGTCAGGACACAACACCATTTTGGGAGCACACACTCCTCTAATCTGATTTCATGGGCTACTTTATATTGCCCAAACTACCCTGAAAAAAAAAAATCTAGCATTCTAAAATATAGTAAGAATAGTTATTTATGTGTTATTTGGGGGAAAAGACAACTTAGTTAAGGAAGAATGAGACTGGGACCAATTTATAAAAGAGCAAAATTTTTTATTTAAGTGTGGTCAAGTGTAAAAAAATAAGTAGCAAGGATAAGAAAAATCCAGAGTGTAGGAGGAGCATTGAAAATATAAGCACTGGGTGTTATGCTGTATGGTGGGAAATTGAACTCCAATAAAAAATACACAGAAAATAAAAATACAAAAATACAAAAAAGTTATAAAAGCCAAAAAGAAAGAAAGAAAGAAAGAAAGAAAGAAGAAAGAAAGAAAGAAAGAAAGAAAGAAAGAAAGAAAGAAAAGAAAATATACAGTTATGGGTGCCTGGGTGGCTCAGTTGGCTAAATATCCAACCCTTGGTTTTGGCTCAGGTCACGATCTCAGGGTTCTGGGATTAAGCCCTGTATTGACTTCCATGCTCAGTGCTGAGTCTGCTTCAGATTCTCTCTCCCTCTGACCACCCTCCCAGCCCCCACCACCACTGGCTTGCTCTTAAATAAGTTAATAAAATCTTAAATTTTTTTTAAAAAAGGATATATACAATTTTAGAAAGCCAAGGAAGTCTTACATTTTAAAATTTATCATTTTAATAATTTAAAATTTAACTAAAAAAGAATACAGTTTTAACCCACAAGCCATCCCCCCCAAAAAAAAAACTTATATTAACTTGATATATCTCTTTGGACTGTATTGGACAATTCTGCAGAAAGAAAGAAATAAGGACATAGACTTGATTATTTTATTTACATAATAACTATGTAGCACTTGTTATTGCTTATTTCCATTCTAAATACCTTACTAATATTAAATAATGTAATCCTCATAAGAACTCTATGAAGTTGACATTATTATCATTCATATCTTACAAGTATGCTCATAATCATAGGGTAAAGTGAAGATTCGGAAGTAGACATTTTCTCTGAAGTCTTTGCTTTCGATCTCTATGCCATGCTGTCTTCCAACACCATAATTGGCCCAAACCCTACATTCCTGATAGAATTCTCATGTCTGTGAAACATTTATGAACATTTATACCTGGCTGCAAAGAAAACTTCAGCAAATTCAATGAGTAAAAATTCTATAGGTTATGCAGTCTGATCCTAATTCACTACATAAGAAAGAAAATATTTTAAAATGACCAAAAAATTGACTACTTGGAAATTAAGAAATTCTTAGATTACATTTGGCTAAAAGAAGAAATTAAAGGGAAATCATTGGCCATTATAAAAGCTACAAAAAATAATTTTATAATATACTCTAAGGCTCTACGAAGGTTGTATCAAAAACTTTATAGTCAAAATGTCCTTGTGAAAGAATGAAGATGAGAAATAAAGAAACTAAAACCACATTCTAAGAAATTATCAAAAAAAGAAGAAAACAAAAGAGTAATTAATAAAGTTAAAATCTTAAATTAATGAAGTAAAAAACGTAGTAGAATATGTAAATAAATTTAAAATCTTGTTATATTAAAAATGCAAACATTTACTAGATAAGCTTGATTTTTAAAAAGAAGAAAGGGCAAAATTATAAAAGATCAGGAGTTAAAAGAACAGGTTAAAATGACCAAAAGGATTAAAAGAACATAATATGAAATTTTATGGGAACAAATTTTGAAACTGGAAAAAACATTGGAAAAGAAGAGGACAAACTTTCTTTCTTTTTTTTTTTTTTTTTTTTTTTTTTGTGGATGACATGATTGTAAACCTAGAAAACCCAAAGGAATCTAGTAAAAATCTCCCAGAATTAAGAAGAGAATTTGGTGAAGTAGATGGATCTAAAAATATGAAAACAAAATCAGTAGCTTTTCTTTACTCTGGCAATAAGAACAGGAATGGAAGAAATCCATTTAAAACAGTGAAAAAGAAACCCTTGTGAAATACTTAGATTTAACAAAAAAAGGAAATAAACAACAAGGTCATACTAAAATATGTAAAAGGAGAAATGAAGAAATGGAAAGATATACCAAATTCTTGGATGAGAAGACTCAATGCCATAAAAATTCCCCCAAATCTCAACAGTGTGGGTATTTTTTGTCTTTGCTTTTGGCAGTTGGGTAAAGTGATCCTAAAGCTTCTGGAGAAAAATAAATACCAAAGACAAGACAAATAATTTTGGAAAAATAGAGATAGGGCAGTGGACTTCCTTGCCAGTTATTCCAACCCTCTATGAAGCCATTATATTCAAATGAGAACACTATTGGATCTCAATTTTATGGCACATCCAAGGATATAGTACAAAAATATGAATGAAAAATATAAAGAAAAAGCAAAACTCTTGCAAGAAAATCCAGTAGATTATATGTACTATTTGTGCAAGAAAAGTTTTCTGATAAAAACTGAGAAGTCAAAAGCTACAAGAGAAAAGACAGTTGTATTTAGCTATAAAAATTACAATTTTAAGGCAAAAGTTTACAAATATCATTGACTATGACAGATTTGCAGAAATAGATATAATACAGACAATATAATTAGTTTTTATAATGTATTTTAAAGATTATAATTTGACAAGAGAGACAAGAACAAGCCAATAGGAAAATGGGTAAAGAATGTGAATGGCCAAACTCAGAAAAGTGAATCCAAATGCCAAGAAACATGCAAATAACCTCAAATTCACCACAAGGGAAGGGGTTGCAAATTAAATTAACAACGAGATGTCAGATTGTCTAAAATTTAAAAGATCCATAACATTTATTGCTGGCAGGGCTGTAGGAAAGGGAGCAAATTCATGCAGCGTGAATGAAATGAGAAATGTTAGAGCCCGGATGCCTGGGTCGCTCAGTCAGTCAAGCATCCTACTCTTGATTTCGGCTTGGGTCATGATCCCGGGGTTGTGGAATTGAGCCCTGCATTGGGCTCTGTGCTGGGCATGGAGCCTGTTTGAGATTCTCTCTCCCCCTCTCTCTCTGCTCCTCTGTCATTTCCTCTTAAAACATTAATTAAAGACCTTCATATGAAGGGTAACAGGGAGATGGTATATGACTGCCCCAGCTCTTCCTTTGATGGGATCATTGTGATGATGAGTCCAGAGGACCAGCTGGGTCTCCAAGTGGCACAGAGTCAGCAGCTTTAAGTCGAATATGTATGGAGTGTCGGTCACTGGTCGCTTACCCCAAGGAATTATGCAAGAGCTGTACAGTTGAAGAGTGGCCTACAAATCCAGAGACACAGCTATTAAGACCTAGCAAGATGCATGGCCTCCAGCATCTTCACTCCCCACCTCCTACATTCCCTTGTTTTCTGTTATGGAACTAAATGGGAGGAATTCCAGACACTGCCCACCCTCCAATTCTGAGACTTGGTAGACTGGGAGAGAGAGCACAATGTGTCCCTTGGCCATTCTACCTTTGGACAACTGGTAAGGCTGGTGGATTAACAGAGACTGAATGGAGTGCAGGGTAGGAGACCAGGTCTGTGCCCTTGCCCACGGGTAGGATTCTGGGTCAAATGCCAGACCCATAATCCATAAAAATGGATCCCTAGGAAAGTTCTTAAGCAAAAAAACCCCAAACCCCAAAAACAAAACAAAACAAAACAAAAAGTCACAGCCTCTTGGGGAAATAGTAAGGTGATATGTATTACAATTAGAAATACATAGACTCTTCAGGCCAGCAGTCCTTTTCCTGAGACCCTGTTGGGTAGAAACGAGGTCACCAGAACCAAAGGGTTCACATAAAGGTGTTTTTTGGAGAGTGAGAAGTTATTTTAGGTTTTATGGTTTTTTTGTTTTTTTGTTTGTTTTTGCAAATTGTTCACAAAAGCTACATTGTGTTTCTAGGAATAGGAGAATGGCTGAGTAAACTATGGAATATCCATATGATGGGCCAATGTAGCCACTAAGGAGAATGATTCCAAGCTGTGCTGGTTGACAGGAAGACCTTCAGAAGGTGTTGCTGACTGAGTAAGGCACAATGGTTCTATTTTTGTAAAAGAACAATGATCAGAAAGCACTTGTATGTTATGTGTGCCCATGTGTATGTGATTATGTAGCCATTGGTAAAAATAGGAAAGACACATCTTAGACTATTCATATGGGTTATCTGGGTAGGTGGGTGGGTTGGGAATTGGTAGGTGTGGAAGAGAAAAGGAGGCACCAAGCCAAAAAAGGAGAAAACAAAAAGACCACTCACGTATGACCGCACACTTGTACCTCGGCTTGAATCACCTACGCAGATTGGACAAAAGGAACTCACCTGGCCAGTTGGAGGGACCGTACCTCACGGATAACTTCTTCCTATCCAGGAAAATTTGCTATTCCATTTGTATTCCTGCACGCCAACACATTCCCCGAGAGATAGTTTCTGCTTCTGGGGTTCCTATATTTAACTCTAAGACCCCTCCCACATGACATAGCATTTCCTCTCAGAAATAGCACTCAGAAAGTCTCCAACACCTTCTGGAAATGGTTATCTTTTGATGTTTTTACCTCTCTTGCTACCTTGTCCATGCTTCCTTTCTTGGCTGCAGGGTTAACCTAAGTAAAGCGGATCACACAATTCTGGGCAGAAGGTGAAGGGTTCCACCACGGGTACCTGTGGAAACGGCCAATTCTTTAGCTCATACATCCTAGAGTCACAGACTTGTCCAAATTGTGAACTTCCTCAGGATCCAAAATGAAGTAAGATAGGAAGAAGCCAAAAACGACTTGAGATACTTTTAGTCAGCCCACGCTGTTTACTGCTCCCGAGTCCCTTCCCTTCTGGTGTTTATAGAATGTTTACTAGACTTGCATTCCACACTCACATCTGTCTCCTTCAGCCTCCTTGCGGTGGAGCCATTTCCTTCACTTCAAAGGGAGCTCCAGGTGCAGGGAGGACTCCAGGGGTGTGGCCCCGCCTGGGAATCTGGCTCCTTTTCTCTGCTAAGACATGTACATTCTTCATCTTATCCCAAGTTGACTTTTGGAGCCATTCCTAAATTCATTCATCTGTTTCTGGACTCTGAAGTGAGACAGAAATGGAGATCTCTTTCCTCTTTCCTCACATCATCAACCCTAGTTTTGTCATGACACTTCAAGTCATTAGCTGTGGAAAGAAATGAGGGCTAAACATGCCACTACAGAGAAAATGCCACAACTTAAAGAGTGGTACATAGGCTGAGGGAGATTACTATGATGATGGCCTCCAATGAATTATGGAGACATTTAAAACTCATTGTTTTAAGCTATTATCATTATTTTTTTAAAATTCAGCGGTGGTTAACTGATGCTGTGCCATGTGATATGCTTCTCCCAACAAGAAGAAGGGACTATTTCTCCATCCCCGTAAACCTTTCTGGGCTGGACCCGGGCTCTGTGGGAGTTTCAGAGCCTAGGCCCTGGGAGGCTTCCCCTCTTGCTGGCTTGGAGCCTTGAGATGGCCATGCTGCGAAGAAGCTCAAGCCAGCCTACTGGTGAACGAGAAGACTCGGGAAGAGAAGAGGCTCTGGCCTGTAACCAGCCACGTGAGTGAGGCCAGCTAAAGGCAGTCTCACAAGTGATTCCAGACAAAACCTGCCAAGGAATAGCTCAACCAACCCCCAGAATCATGAAAAATAATAAATGGTGGTTGTTTCAGTCTCCGGGTTTTGAAGTGGTTCATCATCTAGCAATAGTTGACTAATACACAGGCTTGGACATTTTGATTCAGTACCTATCCTTTCTCTTTTCTAGTGTTCTGTCTATAATGAGGCTCCTTTTCATTTTTTTTTCCCCATAGAAATCTAGGAAAACACATTCTCTACATGGACACAGGTCATTCCTAAGTACTACACACTTTAAAAAGTTCACAAGAGACAAGACTGCAAAGGCAGGCATTAGGTCTTAGGGCAGCACCATATGACCAGTGAGAGGTCAGCACTTGTTGACCAAATTAAGAACCTTATGAGATCCCTGTCGCTGCAGTCATCTCATTCTCTGTGCTTGCGTGTGTCGCAAAACAAATATCTGGTTGGTTTGGCTGGCTCTGCAGGTGTTCCCTTGTTGCCTCACTTTTCCAAATAATAGGTAGTTCTCAAAGATTCCAGGCTGGAAGCAGAGAATACCACCCCCCCCGCTCCCACAGTGGGTGGAAGACTGGGTACATTGGTCAAGAGGGTAGTGGTTGTAGATATATTAGTGGCTGGGGCGGTAGGAGCAGCAGCTAACATTTACTGACACCTTATCAATATGCCAGTCATTATGCCATTCACTTTCTTTAGTCAATCAGTTATTTATCACTTCCATAAGGAAGCTGAGGCACAGATGTGTGAATTGATCCATCCAAGCTGACAGTTAAAAGGCAGAGGCTTATCTCTTAGCCAACTCTCTGGCTCTACATGTGGCTAATTGTATAGTTATAGCCAAGGAATATTTAACTAAGGTTTAAACGAAGGACTATTAAACATAGTCACTTAGAAAAGTTACCCGATAAGAAATCACCTATAAGTTATAATCTCCAAAGCTTTTAAATATCACTTGTAGTTTTCACCGGTCAAGAAACAAGCATTACTGAGAACATAATATATGTCTGTGCTTGTATGCACAAAGTGATAAAACTGTGAACCAATAAAAAAACAACATCAGGTAAGAATCTTGGCCCTAAAGGTACTTACACTAAAGAGAACCAGACTTACTCAATGAAATGACCACAGAGTAGGACAAGATTAAAAAAAAAAGTAAAAAGAAAAAAGAAAAAAAAAAAAGAACAAAGGAGTTCTGAGACCTCACCTCTTAGAAGGAAGAATCTGAGTCATATTTCAAATCATCCTTTCTCCTCGAAGCAAAACCACAGCTTTCTTTTTGGATGTCACAGCACTAAAAGATGGTTTAATAGGCCAGACTAACCTGTGTTAACAAGTAGAATAATCTCCAAAAAAAGAAAATTTACTTTGGGATTTAAGATAATCAAAACT
Source organism: Nyctereutes procyonoides (assembly GCF_905146905.1). NCBI lineage: Eukaryota > Metazoa > Chordata > Mammalia > Carnivora > Canidae > Nyctereutes > Nyctereutes procyonoides. The sequence continues at coordinate 8,599,640 of NW_026575021.1, read as the reverse complement.
GATTACTTCTCAAGAGGCTTAGAAACCCAAAGCTGTAAACACAGCTGGGGAAATACTTGAATGTGGGTCCGTGAATAATCCATCCTTCTGCCTCATGACGTGGACATTACACCACACCACTAATGTCCACCACGTGGACATTACACCATGAACCTATAGGAAAGCAGTAAATATTTTTATACAACCTTGTTGGTGAACAGAAAAAAAATGTATTGAGATAGGCCCACCCACATCTTCTACGCGTGTAATGTAAATATCTTTCTTGTTTTATTGAAATAAGGGCTGAAAGATCACATTCAGCCCAGCCACTAAATCGTAACACAGGGATGTTGTATACCAAACCTATGCAAACTGGATTTTTCTTCTGAGAATTTAGAGTGCCAGTAGAATTATTTTTGATTGACTGAAAAATAAATGTCCTACTATTTGTTATCCAATAATCCACAACAGCATTTGCTCCAGTTTTCCCTACATGGAATAATTATGACTTACCAAGACCTTTTTTTTTTCCAATGGAAAGATAGACATTTGTGTATTAACAATGATTATCTCTGGCAGTGAGATTAGGAGCATTTTCTGTTTTTTTGTTGTTTTTGAAATGTTTCAAAATAACACACATTGTTTTCATAATAAAAAGATGTTATGATTTAAAAAATTTTTTTATGATTTTTTAAAAAGCAATCAACTCACTTAACTTCCTCAGTGAAGGACAATCTTTTACTATTTGAATAATTTGCCCTTCATTATTGTGCGTACCAAATAAACCCTTGCGCTCAGTTCATGTAAAAACAATTTCCCTTCAGGAGAATTCCTATGATCCGTTTTCACTTAAATCCAGAAATGCATGTCAAGGCTAAGAATATTGTGACACAGAACTTGAGGCTTGGAAAAGAGTCACTGTGAGCAGGAAAGAAATGATATTTTAAAAATTCCTTTTTCAGATGACTTGCTGTGTAGTTCATTAGCAAAAGACACAAAAAGTACTTTCTAAAATAATAATGACCCAGAACCTTGCTCTTTGAGATAACAAGGCTCTGTTTTTGCAGGTGGCCTTCTACTCAAAGAACAAAAACTGGAAGCATCCATTGAATTGCCCTGTTTACATGTGTTGAGTCATGCTAATGGAACAGAGCTAATCAGGCCCAGGGTACAAAGCCCTTTATGTGAAGGAGAAGGGCCAGCCTCAGATTCACTAACTTCCAGATGCAAACACTTTCACTGGCCTCTGCAAAGACACCAACCTGCTGTGGGTGACCTTGAAGGCAGAGCTGGCCATGAGAAAGACGATGTGAGCCACATATAGAATTTTAAGTTTTCTAGCAGCCACGTCTTATTTATTTATTTATTTATTTATTTATTTATTTATTTATTTCTAAAGATTTTATTTATTTATTCGAGAGAGAGAGAGAGAGAGAGAGAGAGAGAGAAGCAGGCTCCCTGCAGGGAGCCCGATGTGGGACTCGATCCCAGAACCCAGGGATCACGCCCTGAGCCAAAGGCAGACGCTCAACTACTGAGCCACCCAGGCGTCCCTCTAGTAGCCACATTTTAAAAAGTAAAGAAATAAATAGGTAAGTCCGTTTTAACATTATATTTTATTTATATATATCCAAAATAGTCTCATTAAGATATCAAAAAAATACTTCGGTAATGCACGTTCTTTTTCTTTCTTTAGCGAAGTTGTTGAATTCCAGTCTGTTTTTTCACTTACAGCATAGCTCATTTTGGACTAATTGCATTTGAAGAGCTCAAGAGCCATGTGTGGCTAGTGGCTAGCCGCCTTTCTGGACAGTGCAACTCTCAGATGAAAATGTTATTCTCACCAAGTAGGATTCTAGGCTCTTAATCCTTTTTTTTTTTACATTGATATATAATTTGCATACTATGAAACTCACCTTTTAAAGTGTATAGTTCAGTGGTGTTTAATGCATTCACAGGACTGTACAACTGTCACTACTATCTAGTTCCAGAACATTTCATCGTCCCTAAAAGAAATCACATGTCTCCACTCGTCGCTGTCTAGTCCCTTCTTTCCCTGGCCCTGGCAACCACTAACTTGCCCATTTTGGACATTTTATATAAAAGGAGTCATACAATAGGTGGCCTTTGTGTCAGACATCTTCCCCTTAGCAAAATGCTTTCAGGTCTCAGCCATGTCGTTGCATGTATCATTCCTTCCTCCTTAGGGTTGAGGGCTAGTCCATTGTATGGCTATCTACCACATTTTGTTGGGTTCTTTCCACAATCTGGCTGCTATGAACATTCGTGTAAAAGTCTTTGTAAGAGCACACATTTTCGATTCTTTTGGGGATCCCACCTGGAAGTGGGATCATAGCTCCAATGGTAACTCCATGTTTAACTTTGTAAGGATCTATCAAACTGCTTTCTCAGGTGGTTGCACCATTTTACATTCCCACCAGCAATATATGAAGGTTCCGATTTTTCCAACATTTGTTGTTGGTGTCTTCTTTGTTACAGCCATCCCAAGGGGTGTGAAGTGTAAAACTTTTAACAAACCCAGGGGTCAGCTAATGTTTTTAACAAAAGAAAATACAAAAACCATGGTGGCGAAAGTGCAACAGGACCTGTGATATTTCTCCAGATTTAAAAGATGAGGGATTAAAAGTTTACATTTGCCACATTTTTGGGTAAAGGAATGCATTGTGGCTTTGTTAAGAAGCTATTTTCTTCTCTCTGTGCCATCATAAAGGAAGGGGGTTCCTTTAGCAGTAACAATATGTATTTGCAATTCCTGAGCGTTTTCTTTTTTTTTAAGTTTAATTTTATTTAAATTCAATTAATTAATATAGAGGCTTTGTTAAGAAGCTATTTTCTTCTCTCTGTGCCATCATAAAGGAAGGGGGTTCCTTTAGCAGTAACAATATGTATTTGCAATTCCTGAGCGTTTTCTTTTTTTTAAGTTTAATTTTATTTAAATTCAATTAATTAATATAGAGCGTCTCATTCATTTCAGAGGTAGAGTTCAGGGAGTCATCGGTTGTACATAACACCCAGCGCTCATTACATCAACGGAGTGTTTTCAACATATTTGCTCAGTGTGAATCCTCACCTTGGCCCTAGTAAGTGGGTGCTGTCATCATCTTCATCACGAATGCTTACTCTGAGGCCCAGAGAGGTTAACTAATTTGCTCATGATTCTATAACTTCGAGGGCATGATTTTAGTCATTAACTTACTTACTTTATCTTATTTGCTAACACCATTTGGTAGGAAGTCATCAGTGATCTCCCCTAGACCAGTGGTTCTCAAAATGTGGTCCCCAGACCAGCAGCATCTCCATCACCTGTAAGCATGTTGAAGATGCAAATTCAGAGGCTCCATCCCAAACTCTGGGAGTGGGATCCAGCAATTTGTCTTAAAAGCCACCCAGGTGATTCTGACACATGCTAACATTTGAAAATCACTAATCTAGAGCAAATATATCACATGACCCAAGTTCATGGAAAAACTTATATAGGTCAGATACAGTGATAGGTGTTGGGTGCGTGCAGTTTGTGGATGCAATGCTGAAAAACATGTAACTGTCCTTCCAGTGCTTAGAGTCCAGTGAATTTGATAGATGGGTGATTCAGCATTACCTTCCAGTGCAACAGGCTCTAAATTAAGGTATGCATGTGATACTCCACCCAGGGATGGTGAGAAAGCCGTCTGGTGGAAATGACTTCCAAGCTTCCAATAAACTTTGAAAGCCAATATTGGTTTCAAGTTACCCAAGAATATCTGTTACTCCTGTTATGTTTTGAAAAGAATCCAAATTCGATAGCATGACCTTCCAAACGCTTTACTAACCAGCTCCTGCTTATGACCCTACCTTCATCTCCTCTTTACCTCCTTGCTACTCAGATTGGGGGCTACAGCGTACATTGGCATCACCAGCGGGTTTGCCAGCAATGCAGAATTTCAGAGCTTACTCCTGACTTGCAGAATCCGAATCTGCATCTTAACAAGAGCCCTAGGTGATCTGTATGCATATTAAAGTTTCAGAAGCACAGTTTCAGCTCTAGTGAAGGACCTAGAAATTTCCCCAAACTGCCAAATTATATTCTCTTTGCAGTACCCTCTACCCAGGACGCCCTTCCCATCTTTGCCTTCTCCACCCCCCCACCCCCAGAGAAGTTGGACACCCTTTCAAGACAACACACTGACGGTGCATTGTTCAATTACTTATTTTTTTTTTTTTTTAGTACTAGCTTGTGAGCTTCTTAAGGACAGGGAGACTGTTTTATTTTTCTATATATTTTGCAGGGATTCAGGACTTACTTGCTGCCTCGCATATAACGGATGTTCAGTCGATGTTCATCTGATAAAACATCATGTGAAAGAAGGAGATGTGCCAATTACCCGGGGTAGCTACCACGTCACACACTTCTAGTCAGTTGTGAGGTTCACAGGTATCCGAGAGAATCAGACAAAGCTAGGGAAAGAGGAGGCAGGGAAGTGGCTAGCGGTTAAAAAGAAAATCTGGTTTCTACTTTAAAAAAAAATTTACATTATGATTTCTCATTATGTTTCTACTTCCCAGATCCCATCTCAGAAGACAGAGGCAGTGACAAGATGAGATGAGCACTGGGTTGAGAGCTGGGTGCTAAATTCGTTCCCTGCTACCTTGCTTTGGGCCTCTCCTTTCACCTCCCCGGACTGTCTCCTCACTAATAAATGAGAAAGTTGGATGAAGCAATCCCATAGATCTCCCCCAACCCCACCATAGATCTTTTTAAGCACTAGGATTCTACTATTGTGGGTATGTCTTTTTTTTTTTTTAATTTTATTTATGATAGTCACACACATACAGAGAGAGAGAGAGAGAGGCAGAGACACAGGCAGAGGGAGAAGCAGGCTCCATGCACCGGGAGCCCGACGTGGGATTCGATCCCGGGTCTCCAGGATCGCGCCCTGGGCCAAAGGCAGGCGCCAAACCGCTGCGCCACCCAGGGATCCCCTATTGTGGGTATGTAGGCAAGTTTTGGAAATTAGGGTTTTAGTCAAACAGGGCTCTAGAGGATAATACGGTTTTCAAAATCTCTTTTACAGGCAAGTTCCACTCAGTTATATGTTCCTCCTCTTTCCCTAGATATTTTTGACAACATTATTTATTGTACTTTTAGTTTTTCACGAGAAGGCAGCCATTGCATGCAATCTGCTTCAGAAAGATGTAGGTATGTCGGAAGCCAGGAAGGGCGGATTTTGATCACAAAAGTTGGCATTTGCAATAAATCCAACCTTGTTCTGAGCGGTTGAATTCCTTGGAAAGCCTACTGACGTTTCAAAGAGTGCGTCGATTAGAAAATACTGACAATTTTCAAAACACTAGCCTTGCATGTTAATGCCCCGGTGTCGTGAGCGTGAACAGTAAAGCACTGTTGGTGCACACTGGGCCCCTCTCACACATGAAGTATGTCAACCTGATGGGCCTGTGGAGACTACAGCCCTCCTTGTTTCTCCGTCATCCCTTACACCAGGGCTAGCAATGGACCATTATCTCTCCGTCTGACATCTGAGGCGAGGATCTGAATGCCAGGAAGGAAGGGATCTGAATTCCAAATCGGTGTAAAAACAAAATCCTCTTATTACAACAGGATACAGTAAAGAAAACAAAAAAGAAAGCTCATGAGAGGGAAAAGGTTTAAGTGTAAACGAAAAATACTCTGAGGAAAACAAGATGCCCTAAGTCATGGTTCCTTGTATTTACTGGGGAAAATCCAGCATCGCCAGAGAGACTGGAGTCTGGGAGTCAGGCTGACGCCTCTGTCGCCAGGAAGATGGCTCATCATTGTCTGTGTCACAGGGCTTGACATGGGAAGTCAGTAGCGTATTCTTTCACAGTTTTGTCTCCCTTACAAGTAAAATATTATTCTTCGGGAAGGGAGTGTTCATGAGTTTGCACAGAGTAATTTCGGTTTGCACCAGAAAGGTGGAAAGAGTTTGTCTTTGTATTACCTGGAGATTAGGAAAATGTCGTGTTGAGAAATGCAGTCATCAAGGGCCCGAATCATTAGCCCAGCTCGGAGCTGGAGATTTCAAAATAGTGGCCTGTGCTGTGCCCAGGATCCCTCATCCTAGACAGAGCTCGGATGGCTACCTTGTGTGGCCGGAGTGCACCCAAGGCAGCCAGTGTGAGTGGCTGGACCCAAAGGCGTGCCAACTGCATCTCAGTTACACCAGAGGACAGGAGAGGAAAGAGATTCAACTCCACATAACACAGGTAGGGTGAGTCACAGACAGTCCTTAAACAAACCACATGTGCTTCTCAGATATTTGTCCAGAGCACTGTGCCAAAGTGGTAGGAGGAAGGTTATGATGGAACGCAATATAATTTTAACCAGTGGAGTTCTCAGTTGCAGGATGATGGGTGTGCTTTGTCTTGGTTAGAGCTACAGAGAACTTATAACGACCAGGAGACTTATGTGTCGTTCTCATACGATCCTCACTCAGCCTGATGAGGCGGGTCTGTTATTGTTGCCACTTTATAAAAGAGGACGGTGAGGACGCGGGTGAACCAGCTTAGCCCAGGTTGCACAGCTACCGAAAAGCAAGGCCAGAATTCAAATCTGTGTCTACCTGAGCCTGGAGCTCAAGTTGTAGATTTTGAGCTTCTTTTAGTATAAACTATAATCTTGCATTGAAAGATCTCTGTATAGGTAGTTACTCCTCAAAGGAAGAGCGCTTTTTTAAAATTTTTTAATTTTTTTTTTTTTATTTTCAAGTTCCTTGTGTAATCTGTGCTTTTAACGCTGTCCTTTTTGCTCACCTCTGAGAACTGGGCTCTGCTCCTCCTGTTCTTGGGCTCCTTTGGAGTGTCCTCATGATTATCTCTTCTCAGTGCACACGTGTTCAGGTTTCCCTTATATTGAGTAATTTGTTCCTCTTTTGTACCTTTTAAGGATTCACCGATTTCTCTCCTTTTCATGACAAATAGCCCCTGAGCTGTGACTTCACAGCCCTCACTGCTACCTCCCCAGTCTGCTGGAGTCCTGCTCAGGGCACTTAGCTAACCACCATGCCCAAAGACCTTTCCTAGCTGTCCTTCACCTTGACCTTTCTGCAACATCTGACCCTGCAGACCATCCACGCCTTGGAGAGCTACATGTGCACATTAGACACACAAATTTACCAAATGATTGGTTAAATAAAACGTTCAAACATTTTCCGGTTTTCTAAATACAATGTATATATATGGCTAAAGACCAGAACATTATTTACATGTAAACACTCTTGTATATTTTTAAAGAACTCATGAGAAAATGACTTTGGTTTAGGAAACTGCCCAACGTTGCAACAACAGCCTTCTTTTGCAGAGTAATGAATATATTCAACTGTTTCTATAGAGACTAATATATTTTTAGGTTAATGTTTTTAAAAATCTTAGGCATACCATATATAAAAATTAACTCAAAATGGATCATTGGCGTGACTATGGTTAATAATACTGTATTGGGTACTTGGAAGTTGTTAACAGAGTAGATCTTAGGAGTGCTCATCATAAGAAAAAAAACTGTAACTACGAGTGCTGATACATGTTAATGAAACTTATTCTGGTAATCATTTTAAAACATATACATATATCAAATCACTATGTATATACATAAAATTAAAATACTGTTATATATCAATTATAATTCAAGAGAAAAAGGATCATTGACCTAAATGCAAGAAAAAAAGCTATAAAAATTCTTAGAAGAAATCATCATGACCTTGAATTAGGCAATAGTTCCTTAGAGGTGACACCAAAAGTAAAAGGAACAAAAGAAAAAAATAAATTAGTCTTCATCAAATTTAAAAGCTTTTGTGCTTCAAAGGTACCATCAGGAATATGAAAAGACACCCATGTAAGACAATACTGGCAAATCACATATTAGATGAGCAACTTGTATTCAGAATATATAAGAAGTTGTTATAATTTGACAATAAAAAGACAAGCAAACCAATTGAAAACTAGGTAAATGATTTGAATAGATATTTCTCCAAAGAAGATATATATAAATGGTCAACTGCACATGAAAAGATGTTCAATGTTATTATTAGAGAAATTAAAATCAAAATCATGATAAACCATACCCACTAGGGTAGCTTAAATAAAAAAAAAAAACACAAATGTTGGTCCACAATGAGATATCACTGCACACCAATTAAGATGGTTACAATTAAAAAAAAAAACAGAAAATAACTAGTACTGCCTAGGATGTGACAAAATTAGAACCCTTTGCTTTGCTGATGGGAATGTAAAATGGTGCAGCTGCAGTGGAAAACAGTACTGTCATTCCTCCAAAAAATTAAACATCGAATTACTGTGTGATCCAGGAAATCCACTTCTGGGCATATGTTTAAAAGACTTGAAATCAGGGACTCCAACAGGTATTTGTATAACCATGTTCACAGCAGCATTATTCGGAATCACCAAATGGTGGAAGCACCAACTGTCCATCAATGGATGAAGGGACAAACAGAATGTATAACCATGTGAAGAAATATTATTCACCCTTCAAAAAGAAGGACATTCTGACACATATTATAACATGGATAAACCTTGAAAACATGACGCTAAGTGAAAGATGTGTGACACAAAAGGCTGCATGTCATATGATCCATTGAAAAGAGATATCCAGGATAGGCACAACCATAGAGATAGAAGACAGCTTAGTTTTCAGGGGATGAGCAGAGCGGGGGAGTAGAGAGGGACTGCGACTGGCTCTGGGGTTTCATTTTGAGGTGTTGAAAAGATTCTGCAACTTGATGGTGGTGATGGCTGCACAACCTTGCAAATATACCAGACCCCACTGAATTATATACTTTAGAAGGGTGAATGTTATGACGTGTGAGTTGTAACTCAATAAAGCTTTTAAAAAATAAGCAGAGTTCAGCTACCTGAAAACTAGTATTCACTTCCTCATTCATTTTTTCATCAAATTTTTGGAACATGCTTTGAGCCAAGGACAGTGATAGATGCTGGGCTTAACAGCATTTTGAAAAGATCACCCAACTTCGGCATGGAGACCAGATTAGAAGGGCATCAGAAGCCATCTGAACAGTTGACAAAATTGGGAGCTAGCCAGTAGAGAGAATCCTATCTCTTCTCAGTTAAAAGTCCTTTCTTTACTTTCTTTTTGCCATAGTCAAACCAAAGAAAGGAAACGAGCTCTTCTTCGGCTCTTTTGTGATCCCAAGAAAGCTCTGAGGTTTCTTAAGGGCTTCAGAAAAGAGCTTTACAATCATAAAAGCCAAAGACTTGAGTATTAATTCTACTTTTGAAATCTAATGAAAAACATAACCATGTACCCATCTTTGCCAAGAGTCTGAAATGGAAAGAGAAGCTAGAAGCACAACAAGTAGGCTGCAAGACTGAGCCTTCATTCTTCAGATGTCTTTGACAAAGGAAAAAAAAAAAAACACTATAAAGATTGGCCAAGGATCCGAGGCCACTTTGGTCAGACAGGAGTAGTGGGGAGGAGCAGCACAAACCCCAACAGGGGCTCTTCCAATCAGCTACATTTACCCCACATACACATACTGGGTTTTAAGAGGGCTTTGGCATGGGACAGTTTAAGCTTTGTACCCGCCTTTGTCTCATAGGCCTGTGATGTCTTCAAGGAGAAGGAACATTTTGCTAATGTCATCAGCCTCCTCTGGATGAGGTGAAGGAGACCAGGCTTGGAGTTTTTGATTACCTAGGAGCTTCCCCATCCTCTTGACTCTTCCTATTATGGTCCTTGACCGTACGGGGCGGGGGGGGGGGGGGGGGAGTTTGATTCCCTTCCAGATAACTTCGGTTGACTCTCCCATTAGCATTTCCATGAGAATTCCTTCTAATGGGGCACGCTTATGTTGCAAGTAACAATCACAAATCAACAAAACAAGATTGTCTGCTTTAGATTGATGCACCTCGACTCTAATGAATAAAACAATCCCAAACTAAATTCCTCTGTGCTAAAGAAAATAATATTCAAATATAAAAAAAAAGCCAACTAATTGTGGAATGAATGCAAGGAAGTAATTTATTTCTCTTCTTTAAATGTGCTTATGGCCAGGTCTGTCTTGGGTTTGCGCATCTCTGAAGAGGGTTGCCATAGTCTGTTCATATTTAACTCTCTGAACTGAACCAGAGGCTGTTAAGCCTCTGTTGCCATTGCTGCTTCTCTTAAAGGTCTCGAGGTGCTTCGCTGAGAAGTCCTGCACCCTCTTCCTGAGCCAGTCCTCTTCCTGCATTTCCTACTGGTTTATTCCAGGCTGGGTGTTCAGGGGGAGCGCTCAGCGCTCGTCAGGTGGACCTGTGCTTTACATCATCTTGACTCCACAAGTCTCTGAGGAAAACTGCATTTAGGAAGCAACGGAGACAGATCATGATATCAGTTTACAACTCTCCAACTTGCAGGTATTCTTTAGCACCTCTTCAAGTTTTCAAGTGGGAGTGAAAGTTAAACTCACTGGAAACAGGCTCATCACCAGAATTTCTGTTAGGCAAACTTGAAGGCAGCCATGTAGCAGGAAGAATGAAGCAAGTAGAAGACTTTTCTTGAAATTGGGTCTGCATGGCAAGCACACAGGTACAGAAAGTTTGTTTGGGCTGAGTAGGGGGCTACTTGAAGTGGGAAGGCGGGCCAAGGCCGCTCCCCTTTGTCTCTAACCCTCCCTGGGCGGATCCACAAACAGAAACAGGACGGGAAGCCTGAATAATGGCTAGAAGGTCCTCCCCATCAAGAAACAGACCAAATTCATGCCAACTCTAGCAGAGGAGCAGAGTTTCAGTGCTGAGAGCTCACTCTGGCTCCTTCTGTCCTTGCTTTGGCCCATCCTTTCCAAATATCTCAAGCAGTGCCAAAGCATGGGTTCCCTCCAAGACCTGGAAAGAAAGTGTGCTGTCAAAGGCAGAGTCGGCCCTCCAAATGGCTTGTCAGCACACAGGCTGCAGCCCAGCCCATGGCTGCTCTGAACTAGCAGCAAAGTTGTTTGCCCTAGGGACATAGCAATAAAGTTAGACAGAAGGTAAGAGACAGGCTCAGACCTGGGAGTTGGGAAAAAAGACACCCATTCTCCTTGTTTGCTACATCTGTGGAGTGAGCTGAGTCGTAGAGCTTAGTCTGTACCCCTCCCTAGTGATCTCAGCTGGACCCCACTGAGGCCACACCCCTGGCCTGGAGAGAGCTTTTTGTTTTATTTTGTTTTACATTACAGGCACACCTTAATTTTTTAAATGGTTAATACCATTTTTGAAAAAAAGAAAAAAGAATCCTCTTTATGTATCCACAATAAAGACCACAAATACATCTGTTTTTCTCATTCCTCCAAAACACTGTTCTATTTAGAAGCCAGAATCTACGCAGTGCACCTTGTCTCATTTTGTCTATTCTGTTCAATTGGTCCGGAAAGCGAACAAACAAACAAAATCTTCAACTATCCTTGGAAACATAAGTATTTTCCCATAAAAATAGTTACTTGGTTGAAAAAAAAGAGGAGGTAGCAACACTGTACTTGAGCTGTCTGGTATTTCAGGAGACCTAGCTTAAAACAGAGGCTTTTGAATTAATAGGAAGGCATTAAAAAGTCTTGTCACTCAGAACTGGATGCTTATGTGGTCAATCCTCAATATTTGTGGGTTCCATAGTTGTGAATTTCTGTACCTGCTAAAATTTATTTGTAACCCACACTCAATATTTGTGGCACCTGCACACTCTTTCATGCACATGCTCAGCTAGGCCTTCCTTCCTGTTTCAGGTCAACAAGCTTACTTTTCATGGTCCATTTAGTGCCACCGTTTTTGTGATTACTGTGGGCCACTTTGCTGTCTAAACTGGCCCCTAGGCATTGTGAAGTGCTGTCCAGTGTCCCTTAGTACAAGAAAGCTGTCATGTGTCTTACAGAGAACACAGGTGTTTCAGATAAGCTGTGCTTAGGCATGAGTGATAGTGCATGAGCCATGAGCCCAGTGTTGATGAATCAATAATATATATTAAGTAAGGTGTCTGAAACATGAAACAAGGTTGTATGTTGACCAGAAGCTAGCAGGAACCTAAACCTCTATTTCTCCTAGAAACAATGGTTCAGTATTTGCCAATTTAGTGTTTCCAGTGACTTTATAGGACATTATTGCCAGTAATACTAAGAATCAACTGGATCAGTTTTTAAATCCTGGAAGGGGGCATCAGGAAAGGGTATGGGAACCAGGATGGGTTGGGGCTTGCCTGGTTGCACAATTTGGACACACCAGTCCAGGTGAGCCAGTAAGGGGAGCTATGAGGAATTAGCAGTAAGGTCCACTAGGCTTGAGGTGCAGACCCAGGGATTAGGTCAACACAGAGGCTGGGGGTTGGGGGGGGGGAGGCAGAGGGCCAAGAATTCGAGGAATGCAGCTACTGGGAACTAATTTCAGTACTAAATGGCTGGTCTTCATGAGATCTAAGTACCTGGTGAGGGGAAGGATCAGTAGTGGGATGGAATAATGCCTGAGCTGTTTTAAATGAGTAAATTAATCCTGAGTTTAATCTCACGTATGGTAATCTCCTTCCCACTCACCAGTTTTGGGAGCAGCCTCTTAGTGGATCTCTAACAGAGAGCCACTGAAGAACACCTGAAGAAACCAAAAGATTCCTGAAACATGTAGGTCTATTTGCATTTTATGGGAAATGTGATCAAACTGGCTGTTTCACTGTCAAATTAATACTGAGAATCTCTTCTTTCACCTCTGCTGCTACTGTCCATGAAAGCTTCTTGTCCTACAGTTCGAAATCTCCCTATCCTGACATGCGTCCCCATGGAGTAATTTTTAAAAATCCCCAAGCCAATGTCCCTCCTCCTTGGCTGCACATGAAAAGCATCTGGGGAGCTTTAAAAATTCCCAATGTTAGACTCCCACTTATGACCCATCAAATCAGAATTTCTGGGGGATGAGATTTGAGCATAGATATTTTTTTAAGTCCCCTAGGTGATTCTAATATATAGGCCCAGAGTGACTGAGGAATGCTGGGATAGTAATCTTTAATCCTGCAATTAGAATCACCCAGAGACTTAAGAGAAACCTCAGGTTAATAGATTCAGAATCTCCATGGAGGCGGAGGGAGCCTAGGCATTGGTGTATTTTTAAAAGTTCTCGAGAATCCTTGGCTGAGTGACATTCTGTGGTTATGTGTTTACAATTTTAAAATAAAATCTGCTAGAGAAAGAAGAGCCAACAAGAGAGTGGAGAGAGAGGTGGTGATAAATATATGAATGTGGTGAGGGTGAGGTCAAAGATCCCGGGCCCTCTGATTTTTCTAAACCATTAAATCTTGACCTGGGAGAGAGGAAGGGAGCCACAGAAGGGAGCAGTATGGTTTGGGGGCAGATATAGGAGCACATTATCACAGAAACTGCCCCTGTGTGAGGTCTGCAGCTTGACTGCAGCTTGACCTCACAGCTTGACTGTGAGACTGCCTACCACAGTGGCTAGGCCTTCGGAACTGACACCGGCACTCAGAATGGGCTCTTCAGTGACCATGAGGGCAGTGGCCACTTCTCTTCTGGACTCTCCTTCTCCTTTCCTTTGCACAGTCAGAGATTGGTAGCAGGGTGCAGAGAAGATGCTGTTGCCTGGTGCAGATCACCTTTCCGGTGCTGGTCCACCCAATCCTCCAACTGCTACGAACATGGCTACTAAAGGCTTACAGCCACCTCCTTCTCCAGAGACCTGCCTTCTTCTAAAGAGCCACTCCCCTGAGATGTTACACCTCTCACATCCACCTTCACCAAGAGGGATGGCCCACAGATAATGACTGACTGATGGGGGTGCCAAAGTCTGACTCCCTTGCCTCAGGGTGGGATGAATTCTGAAGGGCAATTCATGTTCCCGGTTGGATCAGCTAGTGATAAGAAATTGAATAATATCCTTACTTAGAGCTTCCCACTGCCGTCTCCCACTTCCATTACTCTCCTCCTTCTGACAAACTTTCTCAGGAAATCCTTTGTATAAGAATCCTTGTCTCAGGCTCTGCATCTAGATAACCTGTCCTAAGATTAGTGATTAGATAACATGTGGATGATTGGAGAGAAGGGTGGAAAGAATCTCGCCTTGGGGGTCAGATATGTCTGGGTTCAGCTCCAGCTTCATCACTGCCTAGCTGCATGAATCCATCAAGTTACTTGGACACTATGATCCTCTATTTCCTTCACAAATTACCGTGGGATGGTCACACTTTGCTTGCAAGGATGTCACAATGATGGCATTAAGTACAAGAGAGTAGATGTGAGAGCCCATGACACGTAGTAAGGATTTGGTAATGTCAACCTCTCGTGCCTCCTGGAACTGTGGCACCACTTTCCTCTGAACTTGGTTCTCCACTGTCTCCTTGGTTGCCCGTGCACTACAGTTTTCTCAGTATCTCCTTTCTCTTTCTCCCCGTTTATATCTTCCTTTTACTATCTCTTTTCTCCAGGGTTTCCATCTCTTGTTTTTTTGCAGTGCTTATCACTCCCCCCAGCCACGATAAATGAAGAAAGATGCACGGCAATATCCAGAAATACAGATCCTTGGTCTGTGGACCGTGGCCAGGGAAGCTGAAGTGAAGTTATCAGTTTTTGCCAGCTCAGCAGAGTTAAGTTGGGCTCAGTTTTGTAAACAGGACTCAGGGGGCTGCTTTGTGGCTTTTCCTGAAATAGCATTTAGCCAGAGAAGGATATGTTATTTTCCTTCTGAGATGAAAATAAAGACGATTAAAAACCAATCACACTAGTGCTTGACATAAGAACCCTCATCACCATCAATCTTCCTCATCTGGGCCAAATGGTGGACCAGAAGGGAGCTGATCCCTGCAGTTGGGACCTAAGACAAGAGTTTACTGGCTCAGCCACAAACTGGTCGTGGGACTTTGGGGAGATTGCATAACCTCCTTAGGGCCCAGTTTCTCCATCACCAGAAAGGTTATACAGCAAAATATGTGCCAGCTACTTCACACGGGACCGCCTAGAATTCATAAAATATTATGTAGGAAACACTGTAACCCTGTGCAGAAACTGATTGAGAACAATGTATTTGGTTGTTACTGTTCTTGTTAATAACACTGAAACCATCCCAAATCAACTCAGTAGGGCAAAGTGTATTTTGTAAATCATGTGTGTCACGAGTAGATTCTACACTGAAGATGATGGGAAATCTGAAAGTCATACATTCGCCTTGAGCACCCGATACTAGCTGCTCAACTGGATTTTTATAATAATAATTATTATCATAAGCCCTGTGAACAGGCTGAGCTAATTAATACTTTTTTGTCTGCAAGATTCTTTCCACCCTTCTCTCCCAATCATCCACATGTTGGGATGTCTGCCCAGCTCATTTTTCTGTCCTTCCTCTGGCATTGCTATGTCCTTCCCTCTGGGCAGCTCCTTCTCCACTCCTAGTGAGGTCCTAGTGGGGCTGCGATCCTAGCCTGTCATTGCCTAATCGATTCACTATGACACCCTGCAGGAAAGGGGGGCATATGACCCAGCCTTTTGGCCATAGTCCACTCTTCTCTGGTCTCGGGGATTGGTCCAAGGGGTGGCTGATTCATCAAATCAACCAGAATCCTTCACCAGCGTTTTGGAATGGTGGGGAGGGGGAAAGGTAGCACCCTTCACCATTCTGAAAATAAGCAGTTAGTTCAAGGCCTACCATCCATCTTTCTTGACACTTGGGGTGGGGGCAGATAGAATGCTGGCAATGCACTATGTAGGCAGAAAGGTGCAGAGGCCAGATGTGGGGAAGGAACAGGGTGCTGACATTGTTTGAGCTGGATCCCTACTCTGAACTTCTCCATCTTATGAGCCAAAAAAATCCTCTTTTTTTTTTTTTTTAGTAAGTTTGAATTGGGATTATTTTACGTAACTCCCTACAATGTTTAAAGGAATTTAACTGATTAAGAAATATAAATTTCCATTTAGATAAGTGTTTTCCTTCCTCAATGTCTTATAGTAAAGAATGTGTGTGATTAGGATACATTGAGTCCGTTCAGTGTACCTATATTGCAATTATTATAATATTATCATAGAGTGAAATAGAAACAGTATCTCGGCAGACGTTATATATGATTTAATATAAAACATATCGATTGGGAAGCAAGGGCACGATTTGACCAACATTCTAGCCAATGCATTAAAAACAAGCCTTCTTACAACAGACTTTTTCCTACTATTTCCAACACGATGTTTCAGAGCATCACGAGCTTAGGAAAGTCATCACAGTGAACGTTGTCCTCATTGTCTCTCACCAGTGCACTTCTAAGTGACCACAAACCTTAGGTCCTTTAGTCCAGGTTGTACTTTCTGCCCAGGACACTAAAGAACAACCAGGAGACTGAAAAAAACAAAGTAAAAGTCTTAAATCTTGGATCTCTCAGTTCTAGTCTAGCACTTTAATTATCAGGGGTGTTGTGTCCCTTTCATTCAAGTTCATGTTCCTCACATCTGTTTTACATGCATTTATATATACACACATATATATATACACACAAGTACTTCTTGTCCTAACTGTGGCTGGGAAGATATTTAAAGCTGTAAATATTTATTAAGTGTGCATAAGACAGCGGGGTGGGCTGATAGGGGAACTATTGGGAGTATTGGGCTCCCCTTCTGGCTCCATGGCTAATTCCTGTGTGAGGTTAGGCAAGTCAGTTAAAATCTCTGTGTTCCAGTGTGACGTTTAAGAAAAGGAGATATTAATCTTTATTGGCCAGCACCCCCAAAGTAATAATTACTGAGGATAATACTTGTGATTCAGAACGGAAGTCAAAGAGGAATCTCACTGAGACCACACATCTATTACTTTTTCTCTTTCTCTCTTCTTATTCTAAGGGAGGAGGCCCCGTGGAGCAAAAGGGATGTATCCTTGCCTGGTTTGTGGGAAAACAAAACTTCATTGTCTCAAAAAAATTATATATATATATTAGCAAGCACCTGTTTATGCATGTCACTGTGGTGAGAAGACAACGGTGTGAATCAAGCAGCTCGGTTTGAAATTGCTCTCAAAGGTCGCAGGAAAAGTGGATGACAGGACAAGTGTAACAGCATCTCTGAGACATTAACTGCCCCCCACCTTGTGCCTGAGAATACAATGAGCAGGGCTTTGAGGCAGGCCTTGGGTGTTAAGGTGATTCTGTTCCTTATTCCTGTGGTCTTCAAGGAATTATGTCACCTCGTGTATCAAGTATTGATAATAGTAAAACAGAGATGGTAATGCCCATATGTAGGTGTGTTGGAACACTTGCACACAAGCACTAACAAAATTGCACATAGAAGCAGCCTCATGAGTTCTGGCTTCCTACCCCCTTCCATGCACTCACTTACTTTGCTAGTAATTTGGCAATAGGATAACTGATAAAACAGCCTTCATATTTTGTTATCAGGGAGGCAGAATTCAGCCCTGCATGCCCAATTAAATGTTCCCATCACATGTCCATATTTAGACTCCTGAGATATTTTTTTGGATTTAAATTGACCCTTGGCATCAAAGAACAAACATATATAAAGGAAACATGGCCAAAGTCTGTATTTAAAGCATCTGTGTGAAGTGAAGGTATTGTAAGCTTTGTCTTGGACACAGAGTCTAGGTGACCTCCCTCCCCTAAAAGAGAGCAATCGAGGCGACAATGTGGATGACCCGGATGGAAGATTCTTTGGGTTATATGGTTAACTTAGGACTGAGTTATTGCCTTAATGTTTTCACTTTCATTACTGAGAGGACAGAACATATGCAGAAGCAGTTAAGTGACAGGAAGTCCAGCTCATACTGTCAAGGAACCTCATGATGCAAATAAGAGAATCCCAATAATTGAATCCCATGCACCCTCACAGCTGCAATATCATAAACACAGAACAAGGACTGCGCTAGTTCTCATGAAACTTTCATTTTACTTTCCTCAAAGTAATAGTTCTCAAACTCTTTTTAGAAGCTATTTCCAATGACAAAAATAATTTTAATGACCCCCCCTAAACCAATATGTTTGTATCACCATTGCATGAAAAATATAGTCAGAGTTGTAGGAGTCATGGTACAATTGCAAAAGTAAGAAGTCTGACCTACTCCAGGATCAGGGCAATACTCCCAGTCATGATAATTATTCCCTAATTTGCAACTGATGGTGCCATACATGTCTGGTCACACACACTTTTTGACAAGCCTGTGACAATGCAGCATTGCTCAGTCCCTATAAGACCAAGAAGTAGGTGTTGTTATTGCTGCATTCCATCATTTCTTAGTTTCCAACCAAAGGATGGAATACGCACCTTTGTTCGATATACCACACAGAAAGAAAACAGAATACTGCCAATTAAACCACAACACATCATTGATGATAAAACAAAGAAATCATCTTAGATATTTTAAAATGTGAAAGAATGAGTGTCTGAGACCTGATGAAGCATAGACTTTCCCTTCCAAGATGAGGGAACACATGCCTTGTTCAAGGCCAGGCTGCTGATGGAGATGGAAGCCTGAAGCCTCACTCAGACTCAGACCTCCTGACTTCCACCCGACTGGGCTCCATGCAAACACACCTATGGTTCTGAAGATGATCTTGGAAGCAAGACAGAAGGTCCTACCAGGTATTCCTGAATGCACCACTTTAGAAGGAAAGGATCTGTCATGATACCTGGCAACCATCATGGTGGCATTTTAATTTATTTTTTATTATTATTTAAAAATATTTTATTTATTTATTCATGAGACACACACACACACACAGAGAGAGAGAGAGAGAGAGAGAGAGAGAGAGAGGCAGAGATACAGGCAGAGGGAGAAGCAGGCTCCATGCAGGGAGCCTAAGATGGGACTCGATCCCGGGACTCCAGGATCACACCCTGGGCTGAAGGCAGGCGCTAAACCTCTGAGTCACCCAGGCTGTCTGCATTTTTAACAAAAAAAGTGACAAATTATTTTCAGAAGGGAAGGATGAATGGCCAAATGCCTTCTGTCCTCACAGTGTCTGGCATTAATATAATGTAGGTACAGTAGATTCTCACTAATCTTGGATTCCATATTTGCAAAGTCATCTACTCACTGAAATTTATTTATGAGTGCCAAATCAATACTCATGGCACTGTCACGGTCTTTTGAGGATAGTGAAAAATACAAATGACCAGCTGAGGTCCAACAAAATACCTTCTAATTCCAGTACACGGCCTGAGCCAAAGGCAGATGCTCAACTGCTGAGCCACCCAGGCATCCCTGTTGGTGATTTTAGTATTAAAAATGGTCCCCAAATGTAGTTCTGATGTGTTGTCCAGTGTTCCTCCACACAAGAAGGCTGTGATGTGCCTTATAGAGAACCTAGGTATGTCAGACAAGCTTTGTTCAGGCCCATGATATTTGTGCTGCTGACCATGAGTTCAATGTTAATAAGCAAACAATATATATTAAATAAGGTGTCTTTATATAGAAATACACATAGAACAAGGTTGTATATTGATCAATTGATGAAACTGTTGGAACCAGAGGCTCACAGGAACCTGACTCTATATTTCCCCTAGGAACGCTTAGTATTCACTGATAAGAATTGACTCTTTGGGTATTAAAGTGTCAAAAGGACTGTTTCTTCTGTTTCTAAGCTTTCCAACCATTCATATCTCCTGGCTGCAAATTCAGTGGAGAAGTCAAGTTACAAGAATAATCAGGAGGTTTATATATGTATATGTGTATGTATGTGTGTATGCATATACCTGTACATGCATATATATGTACACACATACATGCATATATATAAATACACACATACATATTGTAAACAAAAAAAGTATGCCCAGTGACAAGATCTGGAGGGAAACACAGAGCTATGATGACATGGCGGTGGGAATATAGGTGTTTAAACATTCTTTCATTAACTTTTCTAATTATTGGCACTTCTTTGGAGATTTGTATTAAAAGACAATAAAGACTATTAGGAAGGGGAAGAAGCAGCCCCAAGCAGAGGGTGCAGGGGGTGGCAACGCAACCCAGAAAGCAGCACCCGGGAGGTGATGCCTGCAGAGACTTCCTTCTCCTTTGGAGTGCTTCCTTGGCTGCGGAATAAGCTGACCTGATAATAGAGGAATCCCAGAACTCTGTATAAGCTTCTTGAACTTTCTACCTTCTCTTGAAAAAAGTCAGTAAGAAAACATGAGGGGGGGAGAGGAAGAGGAGGAGGAGGACAGAGAAAATGAGTCTGCGATCTCAGTGTTTCTCTGCTGAGGATAGAGCACTGGCAAGCACATCAAACACACCCCTCTTTGCTAAATAAGGGTCCAATCACATCGCTTTATGCCTTGATGTGATATAAATGATAAGGAGCCAGCAGTTAGAGCGAGACTGCCCTGCACCTGCAACCTTGAAAAATCTATCAGTTTAGGGGCCACTGCTGTCGACGATGCAAACCACCACCAAGACTGTGCCATTATGGAAATACTGCGCCTCACTGGTCTGCAAAGGAGTGGAGGGCCTTGGAAGGCAGTTTGTTTCCCTGTGGCTGGTGGCTGATTTTTCACAAAATTGTGCATTGGCTAAGTCTCACAAGAGGTTTTAAAAATGAAGCTAGGGTTTCAGGTTCGACTCACATGAGCTGCCTTGATTTGGACAGTCTTTGTTTTCCCCAGTCTGGTCTGCCGTCCTTCCGGAGCCTCCCTCCATCCCTGGCGGGGGCTGAGGCCCAGCCGTTGTTCGGGATGAAAAGGTATTGGAAGGCCGGCTGCTCTAATTGGAGCCTGCACCTGCAGACCCCAGCCTCAGAGGCTGTTCGTGCTGGTGCTGCTGTTGCTGTGTGTGTGTGTGTGTGTGCATTTGATTTCCTCAATGAACACTGGGATATTGCTCAGCTTTTTGGCCTGAATATGCTGGAGAGGATCCAAGCTGCTCCGTTACTTTCTCTGTTCTGGGTGGGGAGGCGCTCTCTCCACTCCCTAAGAAGGGATTTCGCTATGCAAATAAATCTAGTGTATTTTGATCTAATCTCTTCTGGCTCTAAGAGGGCTTACCCAAATGAAAGGTGCCCTTCAGGGTGTATGAGGGGTGCCCTGGCAAGGCTTTCACCTACCCATAAGTTGCTACATTTTTTATGAGTTTCTCACACTTCACTCCAGTAACACTATCCAGGCAGTGACTGCAACCTCTGTGCTCAGCCTGATGAGAGGGAAATGGAGAAATCACCCCAGTGGGTCCACTGAACGACTGTGCCTGTGTCCCCCTCACAGCACCCTCGCTCCAGAGCTCCTTCCTAATGCACAGCCAACGAATGCAATCTGACCAACT
The DNA here is from genome assembly GCF_905146905.1 of Nyctereutes procyonoides. Lineage (NCBI taxonomy): Eukaryota > Metazoa > Chordata > Mammalia > Carnivora > Canidae > Nyctereutes > Nyctereutes procyonoides. The sequence continues at coordinate 8,578,406 of NW_026575021.1, read as the reverse complement.
CTGGCATCTGGATATGGCCATGCAGTCATCACCCCAGCTGAGAAAATGGACAGGTCCGTCACCCCCAGAGGGTTCCCTGTGCCCCTTGGGAATCCCTCCCTCCCGCTTCCCCCTGTGCCGCCATCCCCAGGCAAGTCTTGATCTGCTTTCTGTAACTATCAATTATTTGCATTTTCTAGAATTCTATATAAGGTATGTATTCTGTTTTGTGTGGCCTTTTCCGCTCAGCATAAATAATTTTGGATTCATTTATACTGCGTGTATCATTCCTCCTTACTGCTGAGCGGTATTCCATTACGTGCACGGACTAGTCGGGTCCGGGCATTTACCCGTTGCTGCGCATTGGGTTGTTTCTAGTTCTGGATGATTACAAATAAAACTACTGGGAATATATGTGCACAAGTCTTTGTGTGGGTATAAATGCTTTCTTGTCTCTTGGGTGAATACTTAAGGGTGCAATGGCTGGATCATACGGCAGGTATACATTTAACTTTCTATGAAACTGCCAAAGTGTTTTCTAAAGTAGTTGGACCATTTTACCTTCCCATTAGCAGTTCTGATTGCTACGGATCCTTACCAACATTCAGTTGGTCAGTCTTTTTCGGTTGAGCCATTCTAATAGATATGTAATGATGTCTCGTTCTGGTTTGAATTTGCTTTTTTCTAATGACTAATGATGTCGAGCATCATTTCCATGTGTTTTCTTGTTATCTGTTTGTCTCCTTTTGGCCAAGGGACTGTTCAAAGCTTTTGAGCCCTTCTTAAATTGGCTTGACTATTTTCTCATGATTGAGTTTGGAGGGGCTATTCTATGATTTCTCCCAGGGATATTTTCTATTTCAAGAAAATTATCCTGGAATGTAAGACACTGCAAAGAAAAGTTTCATAGAATTTTTCAGCACTAATCAGAGCATGTGGGGAATAACTTGGGGGCCAGGGCCTTCTAAGCCCTGGAGATAACACTCCTTATGTGCCATATTCTGACTTATAATGATGAAAGCAGGCCTCGCCAGAAGTCCAGACAGGCTGAGGCCACATCCACTTTTGGAGGCTCTTGGGACGTTGAACATGAAAGAAATTCCAAAATAGAAATATGAAAACCGTGATATATTTTGAATGCATATATTGAACACATTAGTGCTTTTGACCAAATGCAAAAATTCAACATGTATATAACATTGGAGATGATGTCAAATTTTAATTGACCCAATGTGGGACCTGGAACAAAGGGCTCTCCTGGCCACTGGCCATCTTGTGATAGGCCACAAGAGACCAGCATCAGCTTGGGGACACTTCTGATATACCCCGTATAACCCTGAAGTCACATCTGGCATGGCTACTCTAACCATTTATGCCTGGGGGTCAAAAGAGTGCTACAGAGATGGCTATATAAGAAAGGAACATTTCCCAGTTATATCCAAATTTCTTGTCACAAAGGTGGTGACATGGGGAAGGCTAATCATGGCCCTTTAAGGCCCTTTGGAGGGACCCTTGCTCTACCCATGTGAGAGCCTGAGGCTTCCTTTGAGCTGGTTAGAGCCTTGGCCTTTTCCACTTTGAGTCCTAGTGGTGCCATGACTATGAGAGGGGTTGCATCATTCGAAGGATCCTGGAGACCTCCCAGACATACACACAGAAGCTTCAAAACCTCTGGCCTTGTTCACCATCACTTCAGTGTGACCTCTATATCCTTTCACTTCTGGTTGTATCTAGTGCAGTGGCTCTCCTTATGGGGCAGTTTTGCCCCCCAGTGGACATCTGGCATCACCTAGAGACATTTTTGATTGTCAAAACTTGGGAGGTATTATTGGCATCCAGTGGGTTGAAACCAGGGATGCTTCTAAATATCCTACAATGTACCAGACGGCTTCCCACAATCAAGAATTATCCAGCCTCAAATGCCAGTGTTGGTGAGACTGAGAACCCTTGATCTTGATGATTTAATCAGGTGTCAGCCAGAACAGACAGTGGATATGACTGTCACAGGTTCTGGGAAAGCGGTTCTTTATTCATTAAGCAGATGAGCTCTGCGGTACCGACGTAGAGCCTTGGTCCAGAAGCTTGAAGGGATGTGAAGAGCTGGCTGCCCAAGCCCTGCATGCTCTCACAGCCCTCCTCCCCATCCCTTCTCCCTCCAGGAGCTCTGAAGGATCAAGGACGTGCTTTCAAGCCCAGTCCTGCCACACAGTGACTCTGGGCAAGTTACTTAATCTCTCTAAACCACAGAGTCTCCACCTGAAAAGTGAAATAACCTTAGTATTTTTTAGAAATATGAAAAAAGATAAACCTAGCCACGTAGGGTTTGACAGTGGCTGACACAGGAGAAGAACCCAGTAGGGGGTTGTGATTATTATTATTTCATGAACTGAGCACCTGCTGAACACAAAGCGCCTTGCCAGGTGTGTTTCCCAGTCGCTCAGTGCCAGCTGGGGACAAATTTTTGTTAGTCTATGAAAAGATATTTTTCTTGACCAGCCTTAACGATAGCCCTCGCCCCTCAGCAACAAAACCTGATGGATATGTTGAACTCACTGTGTTGTATATTTCACTCTAGTGATGAAAGAAATGAATGAAAAGGGATTTAAGTTAAAACAATGTGTTATATATTGAGATATTTGTGAATGTGTGTAAATATATGCCTCTATATTTGTGTATGGTCTGCGGAAAGGAGTGTACACAGTGAGCTTTGTCAGAAAACATAGCACTAGCTGGGACTCCCATAGCAAGTCCTTGGGAACTCTAGGGCTGTCCCATTCCAGGACGGAGCAGGATTCCATGTCAAGTGACTTGGATAACATCTCTGGGAGGGTCGGTTACTTCAACACCAGGAGGGCCTCATTGCCAGATGGCCAAGCAGAGCCTGCGAGGCTCGTGCCAGCCACTGAACTTGGGGTGTTTCTGGAAGGTCATTGTTGCAAACCCAGAGAACCAGTTCTGTGAGGTTGGTTCAAAGGGGATATTTAGTCAGAGTAACAGAGAAGGGTGGTAATGGAGTGGAGGAAGTGTGGGTAAGGATTACACCTGGCAGTCAAAATGCTCTTCTTGGTTTTCAAAAGAGTGAGGGAGAAGCGATGTTTTGGTTCTGGCCCTCGGACAACGCCTTGGTGCAGGAGAGTGAGCCCACAGAATCGCCAGTGAGCCAAGAGGTGATCCAGGTGATAAGGACTCAGCTGGGCAGCATCTGGGCCAAAAAAATAAGGACAGAAAATTTGGCTCAACTGTATTTTTGCCTATGTGTTTTCTCCTGGGACAGGAGGCACATCTCAAGGTGTAGATGCGCTCTGCACCTGGGGGTTCACAGTGGAGCTAACATAAACTAAGAAGCCTTGGGGCTCCTTTGGCAAGGGAACTCTTATGACACTCTGGACACTGGAGCCCTGAAAAAACTCATTGGGAACATTCTAGAAGACAGGCTAGATCTCCTGCCAGCCCAGGAATGTAGGAGAATCTTCTTGTGCAGGGGGCGGATGGATTTAATCATTTCCTTCCCTTGGGTGGGCTGTTCTCCACATTAAGGAGTCAGTGTGCATAACCATCCATGTTCCCCCATGGGGCTGTTCCAGTAAAAGGGAAGGAGATTTACCTACTTACATCAAGAGGTCCAAAGGCCACAGGAGTTGCCTTTCAGTGATAAGGATGACTGTCACCGAGCAATGTCACGAGGAACTGTTCATTCTACTCTTTCTTTCTTACGAACCAGCTGAGAGAGGCTAGATTTCTGGAAGGAAGAGAGTTTGAGTGACCGGCATTCTGTCCATCGTGCGGACTACCCCATGCGGGAACGAGGGGTCTGCGTGACATTATTTTGACCTTCACTGAGGTTAGTGTAGATGAAGCGTGGTCTCGTCTGTTATCTATGGACACTAGGGGAAAAAGAAAAGAGCACAACAGGCCATTTTTGCATCTCTAGTGCGTATTTTAGTTTCTCAGTGACGGTGTTTTGAATGAATGACTGAAACCAAGGAAAGTCCTCTACTTCTGTGCCTGCGTTGGTGAGACTACTGATGACTTTATCACTCAGCCTTCCCTCTAGAAAGCCCAGTGTCATCAGTTTCTACTCCAAATTCAGGTGATGAAAGCTCTGCACCTATGAAGGAATGAATGGCTTTATTTCTGTTTTCCCAAAACTGAAAATGCCTCCATAGGCCATATCTCCTTTGGCTCTGAGTTCCAGGAAGCTCTGAGTTCCAGGAAGCTTTGAGTTCCAGGAAGCAGAGCGTGACGCTCAACTGTACCACTCATGTAGGCTTTCGTGGCATTCATACTTGGATCCTATTCCTTCTGCTCTTGCCATTCAACGCTTATTTATTTATGTATGTATGTATTTATTTATTTATTTTTCTTATTTTTCTTTTTATTTTTTCAATGCTTATTTATATGTCCCCCATTCCTAATTTAAATTCTAGATTATATTTTCCATCATTTTGGGATGACTGGGTGGCTCAGCAGTGGAGCGTCTGCCTTTGGCTCAGGGCGTGATCCCAGTTTAGGAATCGAGTCCCACATCAGGATCCCTGTGAGAAGCCTGCTTCTCCCTCTGCCTGTGTCTCTGCCTCTCTCTGTGTCTCTCATGAATAAATAAATAAAATCTTTTTAAAATATTTTTTCCATAATTTTATTGCAGAGCTCACGACCTCAGATGCCTCCAGCTGCCAAACAGGCAGCAGGAAATGACCGACGTGAGCAGGCCAATAAGTCATGGTGCGTGGACTGTGGCAAACTGGAAAAGTTCTTCCCCTGCCCACTCTCCTAAAATAGCCCTGCCTTTTTACCCCATCAGTCTCTAGCCTCTGACCCTGCTTTGTTCGTAGCATTTCTCATTTTCTGTAATCATCTTATTTATCTGTTTAATTAATTATATTAATTATAATTACTCTGCTATGTCCTAACACCCTGAAGAGCGCCTGACACAGAATTCTCACCCAGTCCAAGTTTGCTGAGTGAGTGAATCAGCAGAAAAACATGGGGCCCGTGTGGCCGAATGTTTCTATATTTTAACAGAATTTAAAATTTGGATTTTTATATGAAATCATCTGATTTTTAGATGCTGGTGGCTAATGTGAAAAACTAAAAGCACCATGCTGACCAGAAACATCTCTCGGTGACTCTCTCCTACTTCCTATTATCTGCTTTGTCGTCAACATAATTTCTTTGCAGAATGAAGTAGTATGCAAATAAATAAAAACACACGTCTGTTTTATGGCTTATTATGCACTGTTGCCCGCTGGTATTTCATTATTGTTCCGATTTTACATATGAGTAAATTGAGACCCTGCAGAGGTGAAGCGAGCCTGCAAGACTAGCTTCAGAGGAAGCAGTAAAAGGCCGGACCCGCCCTGGGAGGCAGAGCTGGCCTCCTGGTCAGGTTCAGGAAAGAGGGAGGAAAAGCCCTCCTTGTTATATTTCCTCCTTTCCTGCTGACCCAGATCCAGAGGTTAGGCAGATGTTTCACCCAACACAGGCTGTGACCTCAAATTCAGATTTAGCCTCACGCTGGGTCTGTTTCTGTACTTTTCAGTGCCCAAGGAACCAGCACAAGACATTGAGGCGGATGTCTTTTAAAAACCCTCTCACACAGCACCATCTGCCCCCAACAAGAACTACAAGCTTTAAATATTTTAGCAACACACGCATAATTGAACCATCAACCTATTGAATAGTGCCTCTTTCACACCTGCATCTTCAAAATGATGCTGATCGTATTAGTTTTAGGAAGTGACCTCCTTACATCACGAGAAGACTGGTAGGTTGTGATGGGCAGAGAATATCTCAGCAGCTCTTTGAATTTGACCAGGTTCTGACCGAGATGGATTTTCTTACTTCTTTTCTCAGAGAAAGACTTCAAAAAAAAATTTTTTTTTGAGTACCAAAGTTTAGGTCTCTGACATTCCTTGGGAAACTCTGAGATGTGGAAAATTTCCCTAGAAAGTGTAGAATTATTTTTCTTCTACAGTTCTAATTTTTTCTAGAATCGCCTTGCTAGGGAAAAGCCCAGCTTGATTGGCATTTCCTAATTATGATTTTTAATTGTGGTAAATATCAAAAAGCATCCAATTTACCATTTTAAAGACCACTTGAAAGTGTACAGTTCAGGTGGTGTAAAGCACACTGATGTTACTGTGCCACCACCACCACCATCCAGAACTCTTTTCATCTCCCCAATCTGAAACTCTGTGCCTGGTAAACAGTAACTCCCCATGCCCACCCCCACCCCCCAGCTCCTGGCTACTCTAGGTTCCTCATATAAGTGGGATTCTATAGTATTTATCCTATCGTGACAGACTTATTTCAATTAACATAATGTCCTCAAGGCTCATCCATGCTGCAGCATGGATCAGAATTTCCTTCCTTCTGAAGGTTGAAGAGTATTCCATTGCATGGATATACCACATATTGTTTATTCATCTATTTATGGACTTTTAAAAAATTCAATGTAGTTAACATACAGCATATTACTAGTTTCAGGAGTAGAGTTTAGTGATTCATCGGTTGCATAGAACACTGGGTGCTCATTACATCACGTGCCCTCCTTAATGCCCATCACCCAGTTACCCCCTCCCCTCCAGCGACCCTCAGTTTGTTTCCTGGAGTTAAGAGTCTCTTATGTTTTGCTTCCGTCTGTTTTTATCTTATTTTCTTCTTCCTTCCCTTCTCCTATGTTCATCTGTTCATGGAGTTTTGAGTTTCTTCCATCCCTTGGCTTTGTGAATGAAGCTGCCATGACTGTGGGTGAACAAATATCTGTTTGAGTCCCTGCTTTCAATTCTTTGGGGCTAAATACACAGAAGTGGGATTTCTGGATCATATGGTAACTATTTTTAATTTTTTGAGGAACCACCATATACTGTTTTCTATAGCAGCTGCACCATTCTCCATTCCTACCAACCGTGTAACAAGGGATCTTACCAATACTTGTTATTTTGTGGGTTTGGCTCTTTCTTTCTTTCTTTCTTTCTTTCTTTCTTTCTTTCTTTCTTTCTTTCTTCTTTCTTTCTTTCTTTCTTTCTTTCTTTCTTTCTTTCTTTCTTTCTTTCTTCTTTCTTTCTTCTTTTTTTTATAGCAGCCACCCTAATGGGTGTGAAGTAATATTTCATTGTGGTTTTGATTTGCATTTCTCTAATGATTAATGACATTGAGCATCTTTTCATATGCTTTTTTGCCATTTGTACATCTTCCTTGGAGAAATGTCTATTTTGCTCATTTTAAAAATGGGTTGTTTGTTTTTGTCATTGAGTTGTAGGAGTTCTTTATATATTCTGGATATGAATCCCTTATCAGATACATGGTTTGCAACTATTTTCTCCCATCCCATGGGTTGCTTTTCACTGTGTTGATTGTGTCCAATGCATAGAAGTCCTTTAATTTGGATGCACCATGTGTACTTTTGAGCTTCTGTTTCTGGTTCCTCTGGCTCTCAGGGGGTGTGGGGTGTGGGAAAGGAGGACTGTCCCCTCAGCTCCAGTGACAGGGGAGTAGAAGGCCACTGCTGAAAGGCTGCCAACTCTTATTTCAAAAAGACTTTAAGATGGGTTTCAAGACCATCCCTCCCCCAACACACACACACACTTATGGAACAGTGGGGTGCAGAAATGCTTTAACATTAATTGAGTTTTAAGACCGCCTCTCTTCAGCTTTGGGGTAACCTTGTTTGGTGCAGGTGTCAGAACAATCATAACCGATCCTATTGCCCTGGGACTCCAGGAGTGTGTACAATGGCTTCTCCTCTGGATCTCTGTGCCGGGGAGACCAATAGAACAGAGGTCTCCATAACATGTTTCTCTTGTAACACCCCGACCTTTAGAGGCCAAAATAATGAAAAGATTACAGTGGACTCCCAGCCCCCAAAATCTATCAAAAGAAAACAACAGCAAGCCATAAAGTAAGCTTACAGAAGGGCACAAAAGTTCTGATTTTTCTCAAGATAATGACTTCAGAGTTTCTGTTAAAATGCCCAAATCCATTCTTTTAAATTTATCTGTTTTAATTAATGATGATTTTTGGTGCCTCTGTTTTGCCAATGCCTTAATCCCTGTTGGATCTATCTATTGAGAAATAATAAAAACATCTAATATTTATTACATGCTTTATGTACACTGTGCATTTTTCTATGTGCTACGTAAAAGAATTAATTTAACAATGGCCCTAGTCTCATGAGGTAAGTACTATTATAATCTCCAGGTTTTTTTTTTAAAGATTTATTTATTTATTCATGAGAGACACAGAAACAGAGAGAGGCAGAGACACAGGCAAAGGGAGAAGCAGGCTCCATGCAGGGAGCCCAATGTGGGACTCGATCCCAGGACTCCAGGGTCACGCTCTGAGCCAAAGGCAGGTGCTCAACCACTGAGCCACCCTGGTGTTCCTATAATCTCCAGTTTTATAGTTAAGGAAACTAGAGCACAGAACAGTAACTTGCCTAAGATCACACAGCTAGTAAGTAGCAGAGGCAGGGTTTGAACCCAGAAAGCCCAGCTCCAGAGCCTCTTGTCCTCAAGTCTAAAATCCAGCTATGGTTTAAAAAAAAAAAATTAAAGATTTTATTTATTTATTTATGAGAGACACAGAGAGAGGCAGAGACATAGGCAGAGGGAGAAGCAGGCTCCCTGTGGGGAGCCTGAAGTGGGACTCGATCCCAGGACCCCAGGATCATGCCCTGAGCTGAAGGCAGATGCTCAACCACTAAGCCACCCAGGGCTTCCTAAAATCCAGCTGTGTTGGCCATGATGTGTGTAGCCTCCCTCCACCAGCCTACACCCACATTGCTAGCCCCACCCTTGCCTCTGGCCCTTTATGCGCACGGGGCTCCCTGTGCCTCCCACCAGCCCTCCGCACCTTGCTGACCCTGCCTGGTCAGGATTCCCCTCGGGCATCTGCTCTCTGCTGATTGCCCTCCCACATCAGGCTCTTGAGACAGCTAACACTGCACATAGTCACATGGAAAGGTGACTGTCTGACCCTTGTCAGCTTCCCACAGTGGACTGAGAGTCTCTTGAAGGTGGACAGCAAGGTTCAAAGCTCTATGTCCCAACCTAGCCAAGTACTTGTACCCAGTAAGTGCTTAAATATTTGGTTTTGAGGAAATAAATGAGAAAAAAGCCTAGACTGCGACTTAGAGTAGGAAAAGGAGCTGTGATGGGCCAAATCATAATTTTCACTCTGGAAATGCAGTTAGTACCCTAGTGGACAGTGAGCAGCCACGTCCAAATAGATTAGAGCAATACTGAATAGAATAGAATGAACAGTGTGAACCTCAGTCCCTTAGGCCTGCTACTGGAGATGTGGGGCCTACCTGTGTGAAGGAGGCTGCTCTGCTCCCCACCAATCAAGGAGCACCGACAGATATACATACAGAAATGCACATCGTGGGTCACAGAGCAACTTCTGAGTTTCCCAAAAGTGTCAAAATCGAATAAATATCTTCTCTACCTTCCTTCATCTTCCTGAATAATTCAGTCTTTCAAGCTCTACTATGGGGCCAAGTAAGGTAGTTACCCACGCAGGGGGTGGTGGAGATATGGTGACCCAGATAGTGGGTCAGAGCCTGAACAGGGTGAGGAGGTCGGCCACACAGGAGGGCTGCCTAGTACAGGTGCCAGAGTCCTTGTGAGCCGGGGAAGTTCTCCCTGTGGAGGAGAGCCTGGCACAGAACATTGGAATCCAAGCAAGATGAGGAGGGCAGCTGTGCGGGGAAGGGCGCAGAGATTGTGACAGTAGTTGGTCACAACCAGGGGACTGATCAAATGTATTAAGGATGATGGGAGGGGAATCCCTGGGTGGCTCAGCGGTTTAGGGCCTGCCTTCGGCCCAGGGCATGATCCTGGGGACCCCGGGATCGAGTCCCACGTCAGGCTCCCTGCATGGAGCCTGCTTCTCCCTCTGCCTGTGTCCCTGCCTCTCTCTCTCTCTCTCTCTCTCTCTCTGTGTCTCTCATGAATAAATGAATAAAATCTTTTAAATAAATAAATAAATAAATAAATAAATAAATAAATAAATAATAAATAAAAGGAACCAGAGCTCTTTGGAGCAATCACTGATTTTTAAGGCTGGAACATCTCATTATACCAGGGGAGTCAGAAAGTGCTCAAGGAATGACGGGAACATGTTGGAAGGGCACGTGGAACTTTGGATTAAGAACGACAGTCATGTAACTTCAAGTACACTGCAGAACATTTATGAATTAAAAAGGGAGGAGGAGTAACTTTACAATGGAGGGCCCTGGCAGGCATGACTTTCACAATCTCAGTGAAGTTTATTTATTTTTTATTTTTTTAAAGATTTATTTATTTATTCATGAGACACACACACACACACACAGAGATTGAGAGAGAGAGAGAGAGAGAGAGAGGCAGAGGGAGAAGCAGGCTCCCTGCAAGGAGCCCGACATGGGACTTGATCCCAGGACCCCGGATCACGCTCTGGGCCAAAGGCTGGTGCTCAACCACTGAGCCACCCAGGTGCCCCCTCAGTGAAGTTTAAAATCATCTGCCACCTGATAGGATGCAATGAAAGGGACACAGGTTCATTTCTGTGATGCTTTTGGGCCAAGGTTGTAAAACTTGAATCGAAGCATAAGGAAACTCCTGCAAACCCAGATTGAGGAACTTTCTGCAGAAAAACTGGCCTGTATTTTTTAAAAAGGGCCAAGATCGTGAAAGTGAAGGGACTACTGAAGAAGGCTTGATCGTGGAGCAAAGAACATAGTGACAGCTAAATGTAGCACTTGAGCCTGAAAACCTTGAGTTGGTCTGAGGATTAACTGGCAACTGGTGGGGGTGCGCGGGTGGCTCATTCAGGTGAGCATCTGACTCCAGGTTTCGGCTTAGATTGGGATCTCATGGGTCGTGGGATGGAGTCCCACACTAGGCTCCATGCTCAGCATGGAGTCTGCCTGAGATTCTCTCTCTCCCTCTCCCCCTGCCCCTTCCCCCACTCGGACTCACCCTTTCTCTCTAAAATAAATAAATAAATCTTTTTTTTTAAAAAGATTTATTTATTTATGATAGACAGAGAGAGAGAGAGAGAGAGAGAGAGAGAGAGAGGCAGAGACACAGGAGGAGGGAGAAGCAGGCTCCATGCCGGGAGCCCAACGTGGGACTCGATCCCGGGACCCCAGGATTGCGCCCTGGGCCGAAGGCAGGTGCTAAACTGCTGAGCCACCCAGGGATTCCCTAAATAAATCTTTTGTAAAAATCATTAACAGAAATGGCAACTGATGAAAATTTGCTGGGGTCTGAAGATTAGGAAACAGGAATACGTCAACATCGATTTCCTGACTTTGCGGTTATGCGGGAGAATGTCCTTGGGTATAGAAAACACACGCTAAAGTACACACTACAATACATGGGGAAGAGGAGGCACTGTTTTGGCAGCTTACTCTCAAAGGATGCTGGGAAAAGGCAGTGCAAAATTCTTTGTACTATACCATCTCTGTGACTTTTCTATAAGTTTGAGGTCTTTCTAAATACACACATACGTACGTCTATGCTTCATTTAGATCTGTATCTCCATCTACATGTAATGCATATGCTAGGTTGGAATTGTGTTTTCCAGACTTTCCAGAACACAGGCACCCAGAGGGTGCTTTGGGTAGACAAAATTTGGAGTGGCTGCTCCAGAAGCAGGCTCAGGGTCTGTCTGCGACAGGCTGGCACTCCGACAAGGAGCGGAGGAGAAGTATTCTCCTTCCACTCACCTAGTGAAGGATGGAGAGATTCCTGAATAAGTAGAGATCCACGCGGTGCTGTGTACGTGGCTGGGGGTGAAAGTGGGATTCAAAATCACATCGGCGCAGCTCCTTTCACTATCTTATGCTACCTGCCTACACAACCGGGCCTCTACTGGGAAACGTCTTCCCGCCTCCCCCAACAGGCCCAGAATACCTACAGATGATCCCTCTGTCTGTGGTCCCAGGGCATTACTGCACCGCACGTAGCTGGTTGCACACAACTAATTCACAATGTTTGATCAAATTGAGAGTAGAGCTCCTCTCATCTGCACTCCTGGTATCTCCCAAGGAAGCAGGCGTGGGGTAATTAAATAGTATTTTTGAGCGCTCATTACGTGCCAGCAAAGGCTTTACATGCATTCTCTCATTTAAACCTTAAGACAACTCCATGAACGAGGTGTTACCATTATTCCCATTTTGCCTTTCAGAAAACTGAGGTCATATGAGTTAACTGGATTAACTCCAGGGCACAGAGCGAGTGGAAAATAGTACCAAGATTCAAGTCTAATTCCCAGAATGTGCTCTTTGTCGCCTGTTCTGTTGTCACCATCTTGCTCTGAATGTTCCATGAGCAAATTCCTACTGTGGGGAGTGGTCCCAATCTGAAAAGCTCTCCCTCAGTCAAAGTCCCCTCTTTATGATGCCAAGCTCAAGTGTGAAGCTCCTGTCCCGTGGCGAGTCTTCTCACGTACAACCTCCACCCTCGGCCCCCAAGGCGCATTCCTTCAGCACGCCTTGGCCACATGGTTTGCACCATGCTCAGATATGTGGCCCAGTGCTGGGCACCCAGAATGCAGCTTATCAACATTTGGTGAACTGGATTCGGTGCCCAGGGATGGATGTAAGCAGCGATAAATAACAAGGTGGCATATCGTACTGGATACTCTATTTCTGGATTTTCTAGGCAAGTGAGTTCCAATTTCTAAAATCTTATCCTCCCATCGGATCATTGGCCAGAGAATATGTGGCAGAGAATATAGCCTGGTATTTTGGTTTGAAGAAGCACCTGGCTGGCTCAGTCTGTTGAGCATCCAATTCTAAATTTCAGCTCTGGTGGTGATCTTGGGGTCATGCTCGGCAGGGAGTCTGCTTGAGGATTCTCTCCCTCCTCCCTCACCCCTCCCCATGCTCTTGCTCTCTAAATAAGTAAGTAAATAAATAAATCCTTAAAAAAAAAAAAAGGTAGAGTCACCGTTCTATTGCAAAGAGGCAGGAATAGAGACAGGATGTGCCCTCTGTTACTCACCTACCCACATGTTGGCAGGAAAGTCAAATTTCCCTGGACCTAAGTCTCTCCATGAGTAAAACTGCAATGGCAATACCTATTTCCACTACAGAAATGAAGCAAAATAGGTGAATATGTTTCGGATACTGATGAGGAATAATGTTATATGAATCCAATTACTGTTAGTGGGATTGTTTATGTTTTTACTGACCTGTTGGACCAGTAAAAAACAAACAAAAAACCCAATAAAATAAAAAAAGCAGTTTTTATTTTTGAAAATGAAGGAAGAAGTTTCTTGTGAGGAGTAGCGCAATAAAAAAAAATCAGGTATTAAAAATGTAAATATCCTGAGGTCCTTTCTGGAGTGTTTTGAAAAAGACATACCTAGACATTTCTAGCTTTTGGCTGTCTTCAACAACTTGGGGGGCGGTGTGGTGGGTGCTGGGGGGTGGGTGGTCGGGCTAAGGGTGGGAGGCTGGGCTGGGAGAGTTAGGAGCAAAGTGTCTCAAATCCCATGAGATGTTCCCTGGAGGGGGAGGCGGACCTCTTACCTTTGCTGCACAGTGAACCGGTTCCCAGTCGTGTGAGGCCTCGGGTGGGGGGCAGTCTGCTTGGGAGCTGATCTTCTGTGGCCCAGGGAGATTTTCTCTCTCTTTCCTGTGTCTCCTCTTCCAGACAAGCATGAAAACCATTCGGCCTTGGAGGTAAACAGCTCACCTCCTGCCCCTTTTGCAAGGCTTTGTGTCATGCTGATCCATGAACCCGAGAGCAGCCTCCCAGGAGCTTCCAGGGAGAGCAGCCCCCCCACCGAGCAGCGCTCATTAGCATCAGTGACTAATCTGTTCTGGTCTGGAAGGGGCCCAGGCTCCCTTGACCGTCCCTGTGCTCTCAGGAAAAGCCAGGATCCTTTTGTTCACCTTTCGGCCTGCCAAGTCAGTCCTACCGCACCCCTGAATGTTGTTTTCCTGCAGGCAATGGGAAAATGAGCTGGGAGCCAGAGAAGGGAAATCAACAAGGAAGTAAACACAGGGTTCACTGCACCTCCAGGTCCAGGTCGTCCCCAGGGCCTGGGACATCCTCGCGCTGGGACCAGTTCCTCAACAGGCAGGGGCTGCTGCCTGGACGGGCCTCAGAACCCTGGGCGTCTTCTTATTTTTAATTATGCAGAGAAGCATGAGCTGAAATGGGTATCAGACAAATCAAGGCATCCCGACTCGTTCCACGGCCTTGCCAAGACTTTAAAAGATTTTCCATAGGCAGCATCTCTTATAACGGAACATGGCCTGATGTTTGTCAGACAAAGAAGAAAAAGATGAGCAAGTTCATGGCTGATATTAGTTAAGACCTTTAACTCTAAAGATACAGGACTGTTGTTTAAATAAAAGGTAAAAAAAATAAAAAATAAAAAAAGCAGTTTTTATTTTTGAAAATGAAAGAAGTTTCTCGTGAGGACTAGAGCAATAAAAAAAAAAATCAGGTTTAAATAAAGGTTTCTCCTACTTACTCGTGAACAGCGGGGTCAGCATCCGCAGCCCAGCAGCGTCTCTGCCAGCATCTGTCGAGGGCTGACTGGCTGCAGGGTCCTGTGCCAATGACCTGACCTGCATTATTATCTCATTTACTTCTCCACATAGTCCTACAGTTATCATTCCCATCGTATAGGCGAAGAAACGAAGGATTCGAGAGCAAAGTGCTCCGGCCAAGCGCTCCAGAGAGGTATGAATGGAAAAATTGCCCTTCTGGAAGTGTGGCCTTCCCCACCAGTCAGCTTCAGGACCTCTGTGCACTGGCATCTCTGGCGATGGCCAAAGAGCTTGCTCCCTGGGGCTGTGAGTTCGATGCCATCTTTATATAACTTGTTTGTAGCACACACCGGGCTGGGCACCTTCTCTTGTCTCAACCACAGTGGGGCTGCTGGCTGCTATAGACCCGGCTCCCCCCTGGGGCTCCTATTTACCCCAAGGAAGTGGGCTACAAATCTCTGGGCCTCTCTGTGTGCTTTGATCATGGTCTGATTGCAAGTATGCCCTTCTGGTTTTAGGAGCCTAACAGTTATGAGCTTCTTTTAATCAATAATCCAAGGGATGAATGACAAGGAGTTCACAGCCTGGAAACCTCTCCCTGGTGAGAAAAAAAAAAAAAAAACACAAACCAGCACATGTGTTCCCAGTCCTCAGGTCACACTGCAACGTGTTTTGGTTTTATTGGCCTCCTCCTTACTTCCAATTGTTAGCATTTAGCTCTCCTGTGCCACGGCGGTTCCCGGGGACAGCTGGCCGCTGGTCAAAGGAAAGTAAAACCGTTAATTAGGAGACAAGGAGATGCCTCCCAGCGGGGTCAAAGTTGTCTGTTTTTGTAAATATAGGAGTTGCGACATCAGGGCAGTTGCTCACCCTTGTTACCCTGGCGTTGGTTTGGGTGGAGCTTTGGGGTGTCTGGCTCTGAGGCCACATAGGCCTTGAAACGTGAGGTTGGGCAGCTTTCCGTCCTCAGCAGAGACTAAAGATTGATTTGTTGGAATTATGGCAATAAAGAAAATTGGAAAGGGGCTGGGCTTTGATTGTAGGTATCATTTCATTTGTCTTTCCCAGTGGTTTACAACTAAACACGTGTCCAGATATGTTTATAGACTCTGATCTTGGAGGTCTTTGATGAAGAAAGGCAATTTATAACAGTCAAATGGGCCTTTTCAACCTTATCATTTGAAACCAAAAAAAAAAAAATCAAAATGTTGGAAAGATGCTGATGTAACAGAGGCTTTCATGTTCCTCATCTGCTTGCCAGCTTTGCCCCACCGGGGAATAAAGACAGCAGATTTGGGGACTCTCAGAAGCTCGGGGCTTTCCACTCCGAAAGGTGAGGTAGATGGATTTTGTTTCACCTTCCTGTGAGCATCTGGATCAGTGCTGATTGAATGGCTTCCAATGGTTAAGTCCATCCTGGGATTCACAATAAACACACATACCCCCCGAAACATATTTTTTGCACGGTCATGTACCCGAGGCAGCTCACTGTTTCAAACTGGAAATGAAGAGAAGTCACGGATGAAAACCAGGACATATGAATTTAGCTTTACAAATGTGCCCTTTCCAAAGCCAGAATTACTCACTCCCTGGCAGCGCACAGTGTGGAGACCTGGGTCTGCTCAAACCCCATGGCTTTAGTGTCCTTTCCATTTGGTGTGGGACATTCCTGCTGAGTGACAGGATCCAACTCAGCAGAAATGTCCAGATGCAGTTAAAATCCCGCTCGTCATTGGAAGGCAAATACAACTGCACCATGTGAGGAAAACAGCCCATGCTTAGAGTGTCCCCCAGAAGCAACCTGTCCTGTCGTACGCAGACCAAACGTCTTCATTTCTGGTGCATGTGGAAGGAGGGCTAGGACGGCTGCAAAATGGAAAATTGCAGAGGAGCTTGTTCAATATTCTGTAGTAAAGAAGTCAGAACCTGAGCCAATTTTCCCTCAGGCCTGCTTTGCTCTTGCACGATGCTCAGCCTGAACGTGGATGGATCACAAGAGGAGCGAGAACATGGCTTCCTTAGACCGTCATGGACTGGCTGCTTTCCTTTCCCTCCTATTGACATACAACTGAGAGCTTTTCCACCCTGTCCTACAAGTGGGGGAGGCAGTGAGGAGTGCAAACTGCCCCCCACCCCGGGGAGGCTGTGAATGCCATCTCCGTGTCAACATTTCCAGAGTTGTGTCTCTGCCTCAGACCTCTCTTCTGAGCTTCCAACCGCGTTCTCAGTGTCATGCAACCATCTCAGACTCCACCCACCCAAAGCCAACTCTTCATCCCTCCTTGCCCCTCCTCCTGTGTCCACCTCAGCTAACACCCCTTGCCTTCCCCCAAGCCCCCCAGCCTGGGGGCACCCTTCCTTAGCCTGTCCTCCTGTCCGACACCCAGTCCATGAGGACATTCTGTCAACACCCCCTCCAGAACTTACAGCAGGACCAACCATGGCCTCCTGTTCCCACTACCACAACTGCCTGCCCTCCATCCCAGCCCACCCCCCTTAACTGCAGGAATCTCCTAGCTGGCCTCCCTGGCTGGCTTCCTTGCTTTTCTTCTTGCCCCAGTCTCTCCACCAAATCTGTACCCCACATTCCAGCCCAACTAGACTTGGAAAAATCTAATTCAGATTATGCCATTGGCCTTTCTAAAGGCCTCCAGGCCCTTCAGTGCACTAAGGGGGAAATACAGAATCCTTAACTGGCCAGCTAGGTTTGGCTTTTTTCGGTCCCTGCTCATCTCTCCAGTGTTACCTCAGCGACACCCCCTCTTTGGCCCATTCCGACCATACTAGCTTGCTGTCAGCTTCTTGAACATTCCAGGATTTTTCTCCATCTCATGGTTTTGCTGTTTCTTGACTGGCTCGTACTAACCTACAGTCTTCTCCCACCACCCCTTCCCCCTAAATAAAATCCACGCCAACTCCCTCTCACTTCCTGCCTCTTTCTCATCCTTCGTGTCTCAGCTCAAGTGTCATTTCTTAGAGACACCCTTCAACACACATCATTTCCTTTGTAGTTATGATTTGCCCTCCTATACCCACCCCTCCACCTACCACTTGGTTTCCTTCCCTGAAAGCAGGAACTGTGTCCATGTTGTTTGCAACTACATGTCCAGCTGCATGACAGAATGAGTAATTGAATAAGAAAATATTTTCTCCCCTAGCTGGAGAGAACAGACAGATGGTCATCAGAGGGGAGGTGGGTGGGGGAGGGGTGAAATACGTGATGGGGATTAAGAGGACACTTATCATGAGGAGCACTGAGTAATGTCTAGAATTGCCAAATCACTAGATTTGCTCCTGAAACCACTAGAACACTGTATGTTAACCATATTGGAATTAAGATTAAAAAAAAACCCTAATAAAGATACAATAATAAAAAGAATTTTTTTCTCTCTCTCTATTCAGCTCACCTAAGGAACCTGAGTTTCTTCGATACCTATTGAGGGGTACTCGCTTGTTCTTACTTAGAAGCAGTTTACCCTGGGTACAGATAACGAGCAAATGACAGTGGTTTTCGAGAATCTAACCAGGTCCTCCCTTCAGTGAAAGCACTTTCTACTGCTTCTGGGATGGCTGTCCCACAGTCCAGGGAAACAGGCAGGGGGAGTGGGGCAGCAGCCTGCTACGGACCCAGGACTAGTGTGTTTCTCGCTTCCGTGTTAGATTGTGTAATTAATTCCCCATGAAAATAGTAGGGAAGAGTGGAAACTGTTCTGTTATAAAAACGTTTGGAGGCCAGCTTTGGGGAACCAAAGACCATTTAGAGGTAGAACATCAGTTTATGGGGGAAAAGTGTTTGGAATTCTAACAACCAACACACCAACCAGCCAACCAACCAACCAAACAAAACAACAACACAATCTCTCTCAGAACAAACACTTTCTAAGTGGGAGTGGCCTGTTGTGTGTTTTATATGAATTCAAATATATGGTGACTCGGCCACACCTTCCCAGACATCTCTTCTTAGGTGCTGGTGAGCATGCATCTGATAGCATTGGGAATGCCTATGAGGTAGTTTATTCAGCCAGGAGTTGTATTTATTTGTGTTGTGGCAGAGCCAAGAAACATTTATTTTCCTGTCTGTATTTCAGAAGGAATCCCCCATTCATTCCCCAGAAAGAAGCAATATGGAGCCACACCTCCAGGTGCCTCCCCAGCTCCTCGCCTCTTCCTCCCAAGAGGAGAAGTAATGACTAACCTGACTGGTGAGACAGGAGAGCCCATCCTTCCCTGGGACCTCTTATTCAAGGCCGTTGGGCCGCTGCATTGAACGCAAGGGCCTCCCTCCCATTGCCTCTTGGATTTTGGATGGTGAGACTTGGATGAATGCAGGGGCGGCCCATGCAGCATCTAGTCTTCCTGCTTTAGGCAGGCCATATGGGGGTGCCAGGCCAGCTGACGCAGGTCTCTGCTTCCCTGCTTCCACTTTCTTCCCTCTCTCAGGTTGGAGGCGTAAGACTGTTGTGGCTCCCATAGTTCAGGGAAGGCAGGATGAAGCTCTGTACTATTCTCAATCCAGCTTGTCAGAAGGTAGCAACGATATTAAGATCTCTTTTTGGCTCTTTATTTCAATTCTCAATGAGAAGGAGACACCCATTCCCCCCAGGGTCAGCAATTTGCATTTTATTTGAATCTGTCACTTTTATAAATAACTTTTCTATGCCTGGGCATAAAATGCTTGTGAAAATAAATTTCACACTGGAATTAGAAAGTATGTAAATCGGGCACTTTCCTTGTCTACAAAACCAGCCTTCCTACATCCTGGATTTTTCAGCAAAACCTAAGCAAACTCCCTGAGGATTTTATATTAAGAGGTTTTGCCCTTGAGTCAACCCAATTGGATGCACAGCCATGCATCCTATCTCCTTCTTTAGGATTTCTCTTCTACACTTTTGCCATCCAGAGAATAGTTTTTCAGTGCTTTGCCCGCCAATAGCTATTATATCATGGAAGGGAATGGGCCTCAAAGGATGTAGAGGGCTTGCTCAAAACCACAGTGAGTCTTGGAGCTCGGCAGACAGAGGTCAGGCTCCCAAACCTGTACACTATAAATTCCAAACTCCTGGGCAGGGGCTGTAGTTCTTAACTGCTTCCCACAAAAACCCAGTTTGCAATCTCTGGGAAATACGGTCTTTTCACATTTATACACCTTAGGTGCCCCAGATTTCTGTCTTGAAGGGGACTTGGAGACAGACATTCAACTAAAAGCAGTCAGGATAAACAAAATGAGTTGTTTACATCGAGAAAAATAAAGTTTCGTTTGCAATGTCTCTGAGTTTTTTATCAGAGTGGGAAAAGCACGTAAGCTTAGATTCTTCCAGTAAATCATAAATATTAGAGATTCTGAGCAACCTGCTTATGATCCCCAGGGGTTAGGAAGATGTCATCTTGACCTACGTATTTCTTTATTTGATGCTTTTTTTGAAATTGGGGATATTTCCCTTTGAGATGAAACCATCTCTCTCAGGATGCTGCAATGCCACGAGACTAAATATTGTACATTCTGGGACTCACAGGAAGAAGAGAACCAAGCTCTCATGATTAGGAAGAGACTCCAGTCTCCTCAAGGATTTGGTTTCCAGCCCCGAGGATACTGTCAACACTTAATAAATAAGTGAAAAGAGCAATAATAAATATTATGAGTGGAAATAACAATGTGAGGTGTACTCCGATTACTTACAATCCAGGAAGAAATGTGCAGAGTTATCTCAGGCTTTGGGAAAAATCCCAAGATTCTGTGATACTTACCTCTATTTTCAGGGGACAAAGGCCTTTAGATTCCTTATTTTGAAAAGACCCGATTGGGTGAACTAACTGATTGGGATATTTGATTTTTAAAACCACACTGCGATGAAAAAGCGACTGGAAAACATATAGGAGCATTTGTTTTTAAATGTGGAGTTCTCTAAGCTGGTCCAGACAGCTGGACCCCATTTTGTGTTTGTTTTTTCAAACAGATTCTTAGTGTTCTAAACTAGATCCATCTGTACATACTAATTGCATTCCACTGACTAGGTTGGATGTCGTCTTTTGGGGAAAATCTCATTTAAAAGGAACACGGATGCTTAAATCTCATTGTAGCTGCTTTATTATTGGAGTCTCCATGCCATACTTCGTTGGAGAGCATTCATCGCGGTACACCAAGCCCATGCTTGGGTTCTGGGGCCATGTTGTGCGGTTAAGAGAACTTAAATGCCCAGAGCAATCATGCCAGATGGCCTCTAAATGCTCTCAAATGGATTGGTACCTTCTTCACTCTAGTTGCTCACATACATGTGTACATAAAAATGCTTTGAAATACCATGATAAATTATTTTTTGTTTAAAAAAGTATAAAGTCAACATTCTGCGTGAAGAAACTCAAACAACTGCAAAGACAAAAGTGGAGAAAGTGTAAGTCTGCCTGCCTCTTGGCACTTATCATCAACAGCACACACACACACAGATACCTTTATTCCCAGTCTCAAGGGATAATAAATATATATATATATATTGATTATAATACATATAGATAACTCTCTATATATTATATATTTATATATAATATATTATATATATTTATATATAATATATATAGACATACATTTATATATAATATATCTATTAGATATATATTATATATATATATAGACATAGAGATAGATCAGTGTGTGTGACATTTTTTTTAAAAAGCTTTTAGTTGGCAGCCTTCTGTACTTAATTTATTTCCAAAAAAGCTTTCAGAAATAGAAAAAGTATCTTTGGGCACGCACACACATACGCACACAGGTCACAAATCATTTGCATTGCTTACTCATTATCTAATGTTTCCTAACCAATCCCTAAAACCCAGTGGCTTAAAATAACACAAATCATTTCTTCTCTCTCAATTTCTACGGATCAGGGAGGAGGGAGTGGCTTGACTGAGTGGTTCTGGGTTCTGGGCAGTTTGGGGGGCTGTCACGATGTTGCAGCTCGAGATTGGCTGGGGCTGTAGTCATTTGAAGATTTGCCTGGGGCTGGAGGGTCTGCTCCCAAGGTCTCTCACTCCCACAATGACATATTGGTGCCAGCTGTTTGTTGGCAAGAGGCCTCCGTCCCTCTTCGTGAGGGCCTCTCTCCAGGCTGCTTGGATTTCCTCAGGGAATGGCATCACACTTTCTCCACAGGGAGAGGCCCGAGAGCAAAGGAGGAAGATGTCATGTCGGTGACAACCTGGCCTCAGATGTCACACACCACCACACACTGGAGTGCAGCCCAGGCTCAACATGGACTACATACAGACATGAACCCCAGGAAGTGAGGACGATGGGGGGCACTTTGGGGGATGTTTATGAGACAGCAACTCCCATTAAGAGGTAGAGTCTATCTCCCCACTCCTTGATTCTGCTCTAGCATCACAATTTGTTTTGACCAATGGAAACTGAGAGGAATGAGGTGGCGAGGATACCGAGCCAAAGCTGCAAGATGTGCCCTTTTGGCCGCCTCATCCTCTTGGAAAGCCACTGCTGTGCGAACAGCCTGCACTAGCCCTCCTTGAGGATGAGGGGACAGCACTTGGCTGGCCCTGGCACCCTTGTTTCAGCCTCAGGTGTATGAGTGAGCTCAGGCAACGCAGCATATGTCAAAGACAAGTGGTCCTAGGGGAGCCCAACCCAAATTGCCAAACCACAGAATCGTGAATAAATACACATGATTGTTGTTTGAAGGCACTAAAGCTTTTGGGATGGTTTGTTATGCAGCACTGGGAAACTGATGCATTATGCTAAACAAGTCTATATTTCCTTATTTGTGAATTCGAGAATATGTTGTAGGCATCCTTTCATCCAAGTAGGTACAGATCTTCCTCATGTTTTAGAAAATGTTCCAATCGGGAAATTTCATAATATAGATATGCCATCATGATTTAGCATACTGCTAGTGAACATTCAAGTTGTTGACAACATTTTTGCTAATGCAAACAACGCTTTATTCACTTTATTGCATTATATCCATGGAAGTGGAATTGCTGGGTTAAGGGGATTATGTGCTCACATATTTGATGGGCCAAATTGTACTTCAGAATGGTTGTGCCAATTTCCATCCCACTGACAATATCAAATTTTTTTTTTTTTTTATAAATTAATTTTTATTGGTGTTCAATTTACCAACATACAGAATAACACCCAGTGCTCATCCCGTCAAGTGTACCCCTCAGTGCCCGTCACCCATTCACCCCCACCCCCCACCATCCTCCCCCTCCACCACCCCTAGTTCATTTCCCAGAGTTAGAAGTCTTTATGTTCTGTCTCCCTTTCTGATATTTCTCACACATTTCTTCTCCCTTCCCTTATATTCCCTTTCGCTATTATTCATATTCCCCAAATGAATGAGAATATACACTGTTTGTCCTTCTCCGGTTACTATGGCCAAGTTCAAAAAGGGTGTTGCCTGAGTTCTTCTCTGGGATTTTGATGGAGTCTTGTCTCACATTTAGATCTTTCATCTATTTTGAGTTTATCTTTGTGTATGGTGCAAGAGAGTGGTCCAGTTTCATTCTTCTGCATGTGGATGTCCAATTTTCCCAGCACCATTTATTGAAGAGACTGTCTTTCTTCCAGTGGATCGTCTTTCCTCCTTTATCGTATATTAGTTGAGCATAAAGTTCAGGGTCCACTTCTGGGTTCTCTGTTCTGTTCCATTGATCTATATGTCTGTTTTTGTGCCAGTACCACACTGTCTTGATGACCACAGCTTTGTAGTACAACCTGAAATCTGGCATTGTGATGCCCCCAGATATGGTTTTCTTTTTTTTAAAATTCCCCTGGCTGTTTGGGGTCTTTTCTGATTCCACACAAATCTTAAAATAATTTGTTCTAAGTCTCTGAAGAAAGTCCATGGTATTTTGATAGGGATTGCATTATACATGTAAATTGCCCTGGGTAACATTGACATTTTCACAATATTAATTCTGCCAATCCATGAGCATGGAATATTTTTCCATCTCTTTGTGTCTTCCTCAATTTCTTTCAGAAGTGTTCTGTAGTTTTTAGGGTATATTTTGAGAACCATTTGAATGGTAAATGGTTCTCCAACCTTTTATTTTCAGGTTGTAGGTGTCCTTCTGTCTAAAATGAGTCTCTTGTAGACAGCAAATAGATGGGTCCTGTTTTTTTATCCAGTCTGAAACTCTCCGCCTTTTGATGGGGTCATTAAGCCCATTCACGTTCAGAGTTACTTGAACTTCTTCTTAAAGGGGAGTTTTAAGAGTCCCCCTTAAAATTTCTTGCAGAGCTGGTTTGGAGGTCACATATTCTTTCAGTTCCTGCCTGTCTTGGAAGCTCTTTATCTCTCCTTCCATTTTGAATGAGAGCCTTGCTGGATAAAGTATTCTTGGTTGCATGTTCTTCTCATTTAGGACCCTGAATATATCCTGCCAGCCCTTTCTGGCCTGCCAGGTCTCTGTGGAGAGGTCTGCTGTTACCCTAATATTCCTCCCCATGAAAGTCAGGGACTTCTTGTCTCTTGTTGCTTTAAGGATCTTCTCTTTATCTTTGGAATCTGCAAGCTTCACTATTAGATGTCGAGGTGTTGAACGGTTTTTATTGATTTTAGGGGGGGATCTCTCTATTTCCTGGATCTGAATGCCTGTTTCCCTTCCCAGATTGGGAAAGTTTTCAGCTAGGATTTGTTCAAATACATATTCTGGCCCTCTGGCCCTTTCGGCGCCCTCGGGAACCCCAATTAAACGTAGGTTTTTCTTCCTCAGACTGTCATTTATTTGCCTTAATCTGTCTTCATGGTCCCTTAATTGATTGTCTCTTTTTTCCTCAGTTTCCCTCTTTGCCATTAACTTGTCTTCTATGTCACTCACTCGTTCTTCCACCTCGTTAACCCTCGTCCTTAGGACTTCTAGTTTGGATTGCATCTCATTCAATTGATTTTTAAGTTCTGCCTGATTGGATCTAAATTCTGCAGTCATGAAGTCTCGTGAGTCCTTAATGCTTTTTTCTAGAGCCACCAGTAGCTGTATAATGGTGCTTCTGAATTGGCTTTCTGACATTGAAGTGTAATCCAGATTTTGTAACTCTGTGGGAGAGAGGGCTGTTTCTGATTCTTTCTTTTGAGGTGAGGTTTTCCTTCTAGTCATTTTGCTCAGTGCAGAGTGGCCAAAAACAAGTTGTACTTGATAGAAGCGCGGACTCTTCTCACTGTAGCGTCCCAGCTGGTCTCTCTTTACATCTCAGGCCGAATTTGTAGGTTTCCGGGATGATCTGAAGGTTATCTAGGTAATTTGGTGGGGACAGGTGATTTGGGGACCCTGCTCTTCCGCCATCTTGCCCCTCCCCCCGACAATATCAAATTTTAAAGAAAAGTCCTAAGAGCTAGTTTATGCCCTCTTCTTAAAGTTGCTTAAGTTCAAAGCCAGGGGATTGGGAAACAGAGCTGAGGTGACGTACAGGACTGTGTAGAGCTAGTACTTTCCCTCAAGCTGTCCTGAGAACAGCCCAAGGAACACAATGTGAAAATTCCAAAGGTATGTGAGAGAGAAATAGATGGACTCTTGGCGGCAGCTGGCTCCTCCCACAGGACCCAAAGATACTTTCTCTATCTCTGAAAGCTTTTTTGGAAGTAAATTAAATCCACACGGTGGCCAACTAAAAATCTTTTTTTTTTTTGAACTATGACAATAATTGGCATTAAGTCTGAGGTATTAAACATAGCAACTGTGGTTAAAGTCCTGTAAAAGTTTAATGTTTTTGCACCTGACATCCAACTGGTGTGTCAAATTTTTAGGCATAGCTCTTCTTTTTTTATTGGAGTTCAATTTGCCAACATATAGCATAACACCCAGTGCTCATCCCATCAAGTGCCCCCCTCAGTGCCCGTCACCCAGTCACCCTCACCCCCCGTGCACCTCCCTTTCCACCACCCCTTGTTCGTTCCCCAGAGTTAGGAGTCTCTCATGTTCTGTCTCCCTCTCTGATATTTCCCACTCATTTTCTCTCCTAAAGGGGACTTTATTCCCTTTCACTATTTTTTATATTCCCCAAATGAATGAGGCCATATAATGTTTGTCCTTCTCCGATTAGGCATAGATTTTGGATGAACCCCCAGATCGCAGGAGATTCTCTGTGATCCTAGCCACACCATTAATGATGCTTAACATATAGCATGTGACTGATACTATTCAAAGGTATTTACATATATTGTTGCATTTAATTCATGCAGCAGAGGAAGAAACTGAGGCACAGAGTAAGTAACTTATTCGAGTTTATGGTAGTAATGAGTAGAGAAGACGGCCTTCTAATCAGTTTGATTCCAGAGGCTCTGAATATATGACCTTCTGCATGGTAGACCTGTTAGCTGCCCATTCCCATCATTCTTCCTTCCAGGAAGAAGCCAGAGAGGTGTTTTCTTCCCCGGCAGCCAACAGGTCTACACAATAGTATTACACAATACTGGCCAATGGGACCTTAGGAAAAGTCAGCTGGGAGACATCTGGGGAAGGCTTTCCCCCTAATAAAAGAAGATATATGGAAAGGAAGCTCCCTCCCCACCTCAACCTCTGTCCCAGATATTGTGGGGTATAAATGTGCTGCCTAAATGTGGCAGCCTTTTTGTACCTATGTTGCCAAACTTAAGATGGCAACATAGAGAGATGAAAAGAGCTTTATCCCTGATGATGCTGTTGATCCAACCCTGGCCTTGCCTGCCTACCTCTCAAATTCTTGTTTTGTGAGATTACTAAATGGAGGTATTCTGTTACTTGTAGCTGAAAGCAATGCGACTACAACATGACTATGTTACACCGCCTCTCAGAGGATTTGTTTTTTTTTTTAATTTATTTATTTATGATAGTCACAGAGAGAGAGAGAGGCAGAGACAGAGGCAGAGGGAGAAGCAGGCTCCATGCACCGGGAGCCCGACGTGGGATTCGATCCCAGATCTCCAGGATCGCGCCCTGGGCCAAAGGCAGGCACCAAACCGCTGCGCCACCCAGGGATCCCAGGATTTGATTAATTGTAACCTGAGTACGTTGAAATTGTACGTTGAAATTTTAAACACAACCAAGAAATCCTAAAAGAAGAATCCAGGGCACTAGTTCCATATATAATAACCAAACTCCTGCTTGATTCTACTCTTTCAGCCAACACAGGAAAAGTTATTAATAACAAGTTTCATCCCTTTAAAATGACTCATACGAAAAGAAAAGTGCAAGAGCGAACTCAGTTTTTAAGTGATGGGGACCCTGGCTTTAAAAGTTCTCCCCAACCTCACTGGCTGTGCCGAGGCCTAGTACTAATTGTTGAAATAAGGGAGAATTAGAAATTTGAATCGGAAGTGCCCCCTACTTGGACCCCACTGTGGACCAGAAAGCTCACATTCTTCCCTGCCCTTGTACCATGAGTAGTTTTTAAAAATGTATTTAATCATTCACCAAGAAATGGTCATCCAGCTAGACTTTCAAAATCAAAAAGTTCGAAAGGCTCCAATTTCTGCCTGTCTCCCTTGGAAAACCAGATCCTCATTCTCTGACATTCCAAGAATGGCTATAATCCAAGGAAAGGAAATCTCGAAAGCACTTTCAGTGGAGAACACAAAAGTTTTTGCTTCAGATCATGCTGCCCTGCACGGTATAACCTCACTGAGGATGAATTAATCCGGGCAAATCTCACCCTGCCCGGTAAGCTAGCAGCACCTGCTGGGGTGATTGTCGTTGGCAGTGGGCGAGGGGGATCTTTGGAAAAGGACAGTGGTGGAGGACGAGGGGGAGGACCTGTGGCTGCCCCGAAACTCATTGCGGCCAAATGGGCTGCACTGGAGTCCTGCTAACTGCCTTCTTCTCGGTATCTCCTTAGGAAGAAAGGCAAAGCAAAGAACTCAAATCTCTGCCCCTCCAGCACTGGAGGACGAACAAAAGGGAAAGTTCCCGGGTAGCCCTGTGCTAATTTTAGAATTGCACAGCTCAGGACCTAAGCCAACCAAGCTCATGCAAACGTTGTGGGCAAGCAATGCCACGCCAGCTGCTCTGGGCCAGGCCAAACATGTGGCAGGTGAAAGCGGATAACGTTTCCTCCCAAACATTTGTTTATTATTCTTTACAAACTTTGTTCTTAGAGAAGAATGAGATTGGCTAGAATTTTGAATCCATGTGGATTTTTTTCTTGCTTATTTATTTTGAAGTCTCTTGATTGGTTTTCTCACATGAAAACTTAAAGCTTCCTCCACAAGGAAAAAAAAAATCTCAACAACCCCAAAATGGATAAGGGAACAAGTGAGAGCCTCTTGGCCTTGCCTTCCCCCCTGCCTCCCCCTTCTGCCTGTGGCCCTTCTGTCTCACTGTACAGCGTTAGTCCCCACTTAGGCTCACTGTTACTCATTCAGTTTGTATCCTTCTGAACTTTTTTCTGTGCACATGAACAGAAGATAAACTATTTTAAAAGAAAATCCACTGCCACATGTTCTTGAGGTGACTAATACTTCTGTTCCCATTCTCGAACATCTTAGAAAGATGAGAGGTAGCAGATGGTCCTGTGCTCAGGACTCCCTGTCAGTGTCCACATATTCTCTTGAGACTTCCAGATCGGGTTTAATTAACTGAACTTTACGTAGCTGCATGTGGCCACCACGTCAGACAGTGCGGGTCTACAGAAATTAATCTTTCTCCAAAGAGATCCAATTCCCCAAAATGGAAGACTCTCACCCATGTCCCCCCTGCTTCCTCTCTCTGGGCTCCTTTTCAGTGATCCAATCCTGATCCATTTACGACTTGGGCTCTGAAACTATAACCTTGAGATAGGGGTGATAAATTTTAGAACTGTCACACTCATTGGAAGTGAGCAACGGAGCCGGAGAATTGGGTTGTTCGCCAGTTGCTGTTTCCCTTTTGGAACAAAGTAAAATATGAACTCTCCATAATCATAGACTGGGAAGTCAATGGGGTCTATTTTTTTGCCTTTAGGAGGACAATCCCATAAGTGAATCTGGTTAGATGTTCACATATTAATTGCTAAGAGGCCTCCAAAGAAGGAAACAGCCAGCCTGCCTCAGTACCCCAGGCCAATGTTTAATTGGCCTCCCCCTAAAATGCTCAGGGGGTGTTTGGGTTCTTGTCTGCTTTGACTCTTCTCTGCTTCCTGGTACTAACAGTGGAGTGAGTCATCATCTTTCTTCTTAGATTCCACTTTAGAAAGACTTCACTCAGTTTCCCTATTTATTTTGTAAGCTTCTCATACTAGGATCCTGGGAAATTGTCACTAGTCATAAACACCAACCTTTGCCCTAAGGGGCAGTGAGCAAATAGCTGGAAAGGCTGAAGGTGATGCTTCACGGAAACATGTGATATCAGACAGCCTGTGCTTGGAACCCGAAAGGGTATGATCTGTGACTGGTATAACACAGATGCACTCTCCCATTCGAAACTGGGTACGCCTCTTATTTCCCCTACTTCTTCTCAACTTGTTTGTGTAGCCAGAGGATGCTATTTTGCACCGAGGGTCATTTTGAAGCTTCCAAGCATTCTTGAGGCTGTAATCATATTTGGACTTAGCGGATACACGTGGTAGTTTCTTTGTTTCCCAAATGGCAGTGCAAAGTGGGGAGAAAAAACACCCTCAATTTTTTGCTGATTAAAAACTAATTTTAGTTATTTTTTAAAATACAGAAATCAGAAGAAATAAATCTCTTCCACTCAATGCTCACAACTAGTAACATTTTTGATGAGTTTTATTTCAGATATTTTCCCCTGCAAATCTACACAAATATATTACTCCATTCCAAGGCTAGCAACATCTGGAAGGCTGCAAAGGCAAAACACATTTCCATCAAGAAAGTGATCATATGGATCAGAAGACGGTACAACATGTTACATTTCCCCTGATATCCCATTTCAGGCCAAACAGAGCCATGTAGGTGGGCACCTGACCCTCAGCACCTTCTCTGATCTGCCTCTCCCTACTCCCCCTCCCCACACAACCCCCACAGTCTTTCCTAACCCCTGCTTGCTCCCAGAGGACCCAACTCCCTCCTAGAGGTCCAGGGCCTTGTCCTGCCTCATTCCTGAAGAGCTCTTCTTCCGGTACAGGAAGGATCACAGGCCTCCATGCTATACAGAGTGATCAGTTATAAGGACCAGCACTCTCCACCATGTTCATCTTGTCCACCTAAATGCCCCTGCCTCCCACCCCACTTATACCATTCTGCATTGGAAAGCCATTTAAAGAAGTAGGGAGTGTGACTTAGTCTAGCACTTTGAGGATAGGAAGAGGCAATCAGGCCAGACTCCTACCAGGGATGTCCCCTGTAAGCCTGGGTCTTCCCAACAGTCAAATGGACCGTGATACCTACCTCACAGGATTGTTGGGAAGATAAAATGAGCTCCATGGAGAAGTTTAAATAAAGCCAAAAGTAAGAGAGACTCCTAGATACCTGGCTGACTGTTCTCCAAGAGTCCCTGCAAAGTAGCAGCACCCTCATGTTCCCAGATCTGGCCCTTAGCTTTATAGGTCCAGAATCTGGATGATTCGTTCATCATCCATATAGGGCCCTGGGGTGGGAGGAGCTGTTGTGCATAATTCAATGATTTAATTAAAATGTTTCTGGTGGAATTCTCACAGAATAATCTTACTGAGTCCTTCGAGGGATAATACAATTCGCATAACGTTCTGAAAACATGTTGTGTGGCTCAGTAGAGGCGCCATATGATCCCATATGCTTTTCTTCATCTTCCCAATCAAAGTAGAAATTCTAATGAGAACAGGAAATGGAAAAATTTGGTAGGTGATTCTTCAAAACAGCCTCATGACCCTGGGGCAAATTGTTCACTGTTTGGTCTTTGGTTTCCTCGTTGGGAAAATGAATGTTTATCTGTAAGGTGCTTTCCAGACTTCAGGGTCTGTTCTGTCTGTATTCCACAGGATCTAGAATGGCACTGGAGCGAAGACAGCACTCGGTAAATACTTGTTGATTGAAATCGGGCCAGAGTAGCAAGATGCACTTTTTAAAAGCTGTCCTTCCGTGAGTGCCAGAACAAAGTGTTCCCACATGGGTGTGGAAGACTGAAAGACTAATGGAAGGTTTTTGGGAAACCTTCAAGCAACAGGGGAGAGTCCCCCAAACAGAACTTGGCTAGATTACCATAGGAGAAATAGCAGGAAATTGCACAACTTTGTAGGAACCAGATTAAAAGTGCTAACGGAAGGAGACATTCCACTTTCAAAAGACATGAAGCAGGAGGCAAGATCCATTTGTTGCTCAGAGCAAAATAATGTAGGAAGTCACCCGGCTCTAAATGTCCACTCCCCCACAAAAGGTCTTTGTCTTAAAAATAAGACAAAGCGTTATCACTCCCACCAGCAGACAAAGTGCTCTAATATTTCCATTAAACTTTTCTTCCTTGACTCCCTTAAATACCCAATTTTATCTCCTTGTCCCGAAAGGAAAGGGGTCTTTTGATATAACAATGCATCCAAGTCTCCAATGGATGCTTTTTTATAGAAGCCTTCAGCTATCAGGATGCACTGTGCTCCTCCTAGGTTGCACTGAGGGGAATCAATACTCTGAAGGGGAAGCCAAGGGATCCAAAAGGGAAGTGGTAGGAGAGAGAGCACAACAAAATGGAGATATTTATATGATTAAATTAGGCCACAGGACATTCCCAACAGTGGCTGAGACTGGTTGTTGTCTCCTAACATCTATTCTCCTTTCAGAATAGACACTTAAGCCAGGTACATGGAAGTGCCATTAAAGAATTGATTGCTTTGCAGAGAGGTGTGGCCATGTGACTGGGATCTGGCCAGTGGAATTTGATTGGAAGTGATGCATAGATATTTCTCACCATGTCTTAAAGGGAAGAACTGTGTCCTCCCCCTTTATTTTTTTCCTCCACCGTCTGGCTGGAATGTGGATATTAAGGTGTGAGCTAGAGCAGCCATCTTGGGCCATGTTATGGACGGAATTCCATCCTCCTCAAATTCATATGTGGAAGCCTTCACTCCCAGTGTAACTGTATTTGAAGATAAGGCCTTTAAGGAGGCAATTTGGGTTATATGAGGTCATAGGGTGGGGCCTTATTCCAACAGGACTTGTGTCATTATAAGAAGAGACACCAAGGGCAGGCATACACAGAAAAGTTTATGTGAGGACACAGCGAGAAGGCAATTATGTGCGATTCAAGAAGAGAGTCTTCACTAGAAACCAACATTGCTGGCACCTTAATTCTTTGACTTCCAGCTTCCAAAGCTGTGAGAAAATAAATTTCTATTCAGTCCTCAAGTCTGTGATATTTTGTTATGCAGCCATAGAAAACTAACATAGGTCACGAGATAAAAGTCATGTGTTGAGGATGACAGAACAATAAGATTCGCAGAAGCCAAGGTTCGTGGTGGTTGTAAAGTTGCCATACTAGCCCTGGATCACTTCCTTGGTCTTCCATAGGAAAGAGCACAAACTTCCATGGAATCACTGTTATTTGGGGCTCTTTGTTAAAGTATGAAAGTTTGTTCCCAAACTAATATAGCAGCCCTCTTAGGTAAAAAAGGATTGGCAGTTCAAGAGAAACATTCCTATGTTGTATGTTTGTAATTAGTGATATGTCTAACTTTACTGTATGGTAATGTCAGTTAATAAGTCATCTAGAGTGAAAAAAATCATTCTCAAATGTATCCTTTGGTCTCACAACCTGATTAAAATCCTTAACTGAATTATTATTTATTTATTTATTTATTTGTTTATTTATTTATTTATTTATTTTAGAGATTTTATTTGTTCATGAGAGACAGGGAAGGGGGGGCGGTGACAGACACAGGCAGAGGGAGAAGCAGGCTCCATGCAGGGAGCCTGATGTGGGACTTGAGCATGGGTCTCCAGGATCACACCCTGGGCTGAAGGCAGTGCTAAACTGCTGAGCCACCCGGGCTGCCCTTAACTGAATTTTTTTAAATGATTGATTGATTTATCTGAGGGAGAGAGAGGGAGAGAGAGAGCGAGCAGGGGCAGAGGGAGAGGGAAAGAATCTCAAGCAGACTCGTCATTGAGCTTGGAGCCTGACTCAGGAGTTGATCTCATCACCCTGAGATCATGACTTGAGCTGAAATCAAGAGTTAGATGCTTTTTTAAAAAGAATTTTATTTATTTATTTATGAGAGACACACAGAGAGAGGCAGAGACACAGGCAGAGGGAGAAGCAGGCTCCATGCAGGGATCCCGATGTGGGACTCAATTCCAGGACCCTGGGGTCACACCCTGGGCTGAAGGCAGACGCTCAACTGCTGAGCCACCCAGGCATCCCAAGAGTTGGATGCTTAATCAACTGAGCCACCCAGGCACCCCCTTGACTGAATATGGACTGAAAATAATGATTTGAACCAAGATTATCTCCACTAGATATGTGTTCTGCAAACTGTAATCCCTACAGGGACGCTCTAGTTCTTCTTTGTAGCTACCCTGCTCTGCCTTTTTCCATTAGATACAAAAGGAGGTGGCATTAGAGATTCAGGAAAAGGACAGATACTCGTTGTGTCTGTGATACTCTTGACTTGCAGTCTCATGAACCCTCAAAGAGGACACAGAGAGATAAAAGCAGAGATGCAGCGGAGCGATGAAAACTAAATTCTGCAACTGGTACCATCAGAAATGTCAGGCCAAGAATCTGTTATTATGGAAATGGTTTTATGGTGCACTTAAATTTATTATAACTGCTTGGTTATTAATTTTAAAGAGCCCAGCGCTTAAATCAATTCCTCTCTCTGACTGGACTACGCATTCACAGACTTTAAAACCTACCCTTAGAATTTCTTAAAAGCAACAAAGTTCATATTCTTGAAATAACTTTGCAAAGCAGATAGAAGGGATATGTTGAGGTCATTTGTTTTGGTGTGTGGAAACCTCTCCTATATCATGATTCTGAAGACTGGCTTGACGGCCTGTGAACTATTTATACAGCGCACATGTGTATATACACAATACACTTACAGATTCCGTATGCTCTTTGTCTCCTACCTCTCAAAAGTCCTCTTCAGAATGGAGGCTGCCTCTGCATTTGCTTATTTCCTGCTACATTTGCTATTTCTCTGTATCTGGCCCAGTTTCTTTGCTCGCAGTTTATAATAACCATCCCACCCGCTAAGGATATATGGACAGCCTCCCCATCCCCCTCACTGTTGATACAGAGCTCTTAAAATATTAATACTGCTCTTAAAATGGATGGCAATGTCTTTGCTGAGTATGTTAAGGATCCATGAAATCAAGTATAAACTTTCAATTTGTCAATCTTGTAGCGTGGGAACCTGACCTCTGAAATACAGGCGGGCTCTTTCCATCCCAAAAAAGTTCCCTTTCTCCAGCTTTTCAAAAAAAATCATAGTCATTGAGCATCTATTATGGGCCCGATGGCTTCTTTCACATACATGTCTCAATGAATATTCACAGAGAGACTGCTGCTATTGTCTGTGTGGTATGCATAGACCCCTTTCTCCCTTGCTAACAGAACCTGGATTTTATTTGCAGAGGAAATAGACCCAGAAAAAACTTGCTTTCCCACATTCCATGGCTGCTAGTGGTGACCATGTGACTAGCTGGCCAATGAAGTAAGTACACGAGGAGGAGGCGTGGTTCTGGAACTGCATTACAGACACATGTGGCATTACTCCCATCTTCTTCCAGCTTCTTTCTGCCTGAAACTCCAATGTGATGGCTGGAGTCATGGCAGCTACCTTGCAGTGCTGAAGAGGTCAGCTCAGTAGAGCTGTTGAATCTATGTTGACAACGGTCAACTTCGTGTACTCTGAGAAAAAACAAACAACTCCTTGTCAAGCCACTACAGTCAAGTCATGAGGTGTTCACAGCAATGAGGTCCACAGCTTACAGTGATACCGAAGTTGGTTTTAATTCTGTGTCGCCTTTCTTCCTTTTCTTCATTTTTACTGCATTTTCAGTTCATTTGTTTTCTCTCTCCGCTATTTATCCTAATCCTTTTCCCATCCAGGGTTTCTGCTTGACTTTATTTCATTTATGGCTTTTTTTTTTCCTCCACTGCTGTTTCTTCCTGGAGTGTTATTAAGGCCTGTCTATCTACTATATGATGAGGTGTGATTCAGTCTGGGAAAAAAGGTGATGTGGCTTTGGTGTCACTGTGGCTATCCCTACTTACATTACCTAGCCCACACTTACACACACGTGTGTATGTGTGCATAGACCCCCTTGAAGGTTCTGAGAAGAAAAGAACACAGAGTTTACCTTTAAGTCTTAGATATCCTAAAAAGAGCAGTGATTTTTATGCCCTATAAGTAGCCTTTGCATTGTTGTCGCTGGTTGCCTACATCACAGTCATAGCCTCATTCTTTCTTTTTAGCATAATCTTGATATTTTTCAGTTTACAGGAAGGACTGTTCATGCTTATAGAATAAAGTTCCCCCCTACTCACCTTCCTGCCACCAATCACAGGGAATGACCTGAAACTGAGGGGTTTTCTTTCTGCCTCTCTCCCAGGAGCTCTGAGGGTAAAATGTTTGTGCTGTATTGTCCCCAGTAGCCTAAACTTTGCATTGTATGGCAGAAAGGTTGGCATTCATTTTTGCCTGTTCTCCAATGACATCTTAACATTTTCTACATGCCTGGGCCACTGAGGGGTGCTCTCTCTGGTCCCTTCTCTTGAAAGCCTTCAAGCTTTGTGAAAACCTGTTAGGGGCCCAAGGAGAAGAACTTGAAAGTAAGAATTCCTCTTGTGTTTGTAGCTCACAGTTAAACTATACGGGTATATCAGCCACATACTAGGTCTTCAGGAATTCGCTAAAATTTTAGCTTGTTTCTTCTCATTCCCTTCTATGGCAGCTACACCCTCTCTGTGTGCCTTGCCAAAGGCAAAACAGCTTGTGTATCTCCTTTCTCCTGAGAGAATCTTGTCGCTTTTTTTTGAGTTCCATTTCTTGGGTTGCCTTGAGACCTCAGGTCTCTGATGAGCTTAAGAAAAGTCATAATTTTATTGATTATCCAGATTTTTCTCATTGTTAGCATGGCAACAATATACTCTTGTGGTTTTCTACATCTTAAGTAGAAACAGAATTTTGAGAAATTGTGTCAGCTTTAAATTTAAAATTTGTCCTAAATCTGACCACCTCTCACCATCTTTACTGTTTCCACTCTGGTCTCATCTATCAACAGCTCTCACTCGTATCATTACAAAAGCCTTCTAACCATAATCCCTGGTTTTGCCCTTGCTTTGCACACAGTCCTTTCTCAACATGTCATCCAAGGTGATCTTTTCAAGCTTTAAGTCAGATCATGGCACTTCTTTTGCTCAAAACTCTCCAAAGTTTCTGCACCTAAAATAAAAATTGAAATCCTTTAAATGCCCTCTAAGGCCTTGCATAATCTGTCCTCATTGTCTACTGTCCTCTCCCTTGTTCATTCTGTTCTAGTCACTTTGGTCTGCTTGTTGTACCTGAACACTTTTGGTGTGTGTTAGCCTTAAGGCTTTGCAAAGGCTGTTCCCTCTCCCTGAATCTTGCCCCACACCTCCCAGGTATCTGCATGATCATCCTCTTATTGCCTTCAAGCCTCTGCTCAAATGACTACTCTGATGGACTATTTAAATTGTTGCCCCACCCCTCTCCATAATGCTAGTCTTGCTAACCCTGATCTCCTTCTTATTCCATATCACACTGATCACCTTCTAACATACTTTGTAATTTACTTATTTATTATCTTCTTGTTTTATTTTCTGTCTTTCTCTGCTACATTGTCAACTCCAAAAGTAGGAAGTATTTTTACCTTTATGCTTCTTGACATACCACATTAGAATATAAATATTTGTTGAATAAGTGAATTAATGGCCGCAACATATTATGGATTGGCATGTTGAGGGAACTCTGCACATCCACCACTGGAACAGCTGATGACTAAAGGTTGAATTGTGAATCATAAGATCTAGAACACAGTACAGTATGAAAAAGTACAATGTATGTGCATGAGAGCACATTATTCATTTGCAAGCACTCAGACACACAAAATACATATTAAATATACTGGAATGGATGCTGGTGCTGAAGGCAAATAAAAGGTAAGAAGAAAGAAAAATGGAAAGAATGAAAGAAAAGAATTGAAGGAATTTCCCAAGGACAACTTATAGGAATGCATCATGAAATGAAGAATGTAAATTAATTCAACACTAGGCATGTGTTGAATTTCAGCACTTTTTTTTTTTACTCAAATTGTTCTTCCCTTCGATGAATCAGAACAGAAAGGGTTTATTTACTGTAAATATGTATGTGCCCAACATGAGAGCAACCAATTACATAAAACAGTTAATAACAAACAAAAGAGTTAATTGATAATAATATAATAGTAGGGGACTTTAACACCCAATTTACATCGATGGACAGATCATCCAAACAGAAAATCAGGAAACAGTGGCTTTGAATGACACACTAGACCAGATGTATTTAACAAACATATTCAGAATATTTCATTCTAAAACAGCAGAATACACATTCTTTTCAAATGCACACAAAGCATTTTGCAAAATAGATTACATAGGCCACAAAAATAAATCTCAACAAATTCAAAAAGCTTGAAGTCATACAAGGCATCTTTTCTGACCACAACACTAAACCAGAAATAAATCAATCACAAGGAAAAATCTGGAAAGAACATAGATACATGAAGGTTAAATAACCTGCTATTAAACAATGAATGGGTCAACCAAGAGCTCAAAGAAGAATTAAAAAATTACATAAAAAGAAATTAAAGTGAAAATACAGCAGCCCAAAATCTTCTTTTTCTAAGAGGAAGTGTATCGCCATATAGGCCTACTTGAAGAATCAAGAAAAATCTCAAACAACTTAACTTTATATCTAAAGGAGCTAGGAAAAAACAAACAAACAAAATCCAAGACTAGAACAGAAATAAATGAATAGAAACTAAAATCAATAGAAGAGATCAATGAAACCAGGAGCTGGCCTTTTGAAAAGATCAACAAAACTGATAAACCTCTAGTAGGACTTATTAAAAAAAGAGAGAGAGGATCCAAATAAACAAAATTACCAATGAGAGAATAGAAATAACAACCAACACCATACAAATAATTATAACAGAATATTATGAAAACCCATATGCTAACAAATTGGGCAACTTAGAAGAAATAGATAAATTCCTAGAAACATATAACTCACCAAAACTGAAACAGGAAGAAATAGAAAACCTGAACAGACTGCAAAGAAATTAAATTAGCAATGGAGAAAAAAACCTCCCCCAAAACAAAGGTCTAGGGCCAGATGACTTTACAGGTGGATTCTACCAAATATTTATTTATTTATTTATTTATTTATTTATTTATTTATTTATTCATGAGACACACACACAGAGGCAGAGACACAGGCAGAGGGAGAAGCAGGCTCCATGTAGGGAGCCTTATGTGGGACTCGATCCTGGGTCTCCAGGACCACACCCTGGGCTGAAGGTGGTGCTAAACCGTTGAGCCATCTGCACTGCCCTCTACCAAACATTTTAAGAAGAGTTAATACCCATTCTTCTCAAACTCTTCCAAACATTACAAGGGAAGGAAAGCTTCCAAATTCATTGTATGAGGCCAAAATCACTCTGATACCAAAAGTAGATAAAGACACTACAAAAAAAAAGAGAACTATAGGTCAATATTTCTCATGAATATAGATGCAAAAATCTTCAACAAAAGATTAGTAGAATGATTCTAATAGTATATTTTTAAAAAATCATACATTACAATCAAGTGGGGTTTATTCCCAGGGTGCAAGCAAGGTTTAATATTTGCAAAACAACCAACATGATACATCATATCAATAAGAGAAAGGGATAAAAACCATTTGATCATTTCAACTACACTGATGTAGAAAAAGCAACTGACAAAGTACAACATCCATTCATGATAAAAACTCTCTGCAAAGTATGTCTAGAGGGAACATACCTTAACATGATAAAGGCCTTATATGAAAACCCACAGTGAACATCATACTCTATGTTGAAAAACAGAGAGCTTTTCCCATAAGATCAGGAATAAGACAAGGATGCTGTTACCACTTTCATTCAACATAGTACTGGAAGTTCTAACCACATCAATTAGACTACATAAGGAAATAAAAGGCATCTACATTGGCAAGGAAGAAGTAAAACTCTCACTATTTGCAGATGACATGATACCATATATAGAAAACCCTATAGACTCCACCAAAAAACTACTAGAACTGACAAAAGAATTCAGTAAAATCATAGGATACAAAATCAACGTACAGAAACCTGTTGCATTCCTATACCCTAATAACAGAGCAGCAGAAAGTGGAAGTAAGAAAACAATCCTAATCAGACTTAACAGATATACTCAGAGCATTTCATCCTAAAGCAGCAGAATACACATTATTTTCAAGTGCACATGGAACGATCTCTAGAATAGATCACATACTGGGTCACAAATCAGGACTCAACTGGACAAAAAGACTGAGATCATACCATGTTTCTTTTTAGACCACAATGCTATAAAATTTGAAGTCAACCACAAGAAAAAAATTGGAAGGACCACGACTACATGGAGGTTAAAGAACGTTCTACTAAAGAAAGAATGAATCAACCAGGAAATTAAAGAAGAATTAAAAAATAGATGGAAGCAAATGAAAATTGAAAATGGAATCAAAACCTTTGAGATACAGCAAAGACGGTCCTAAGAGGGAAGTATATAGCAATATAGGCCTTCCTCAAGATGCAAGAGAAGTCTCAAATACACAACCTAACTTTACACCTAAAGAGCTGGAAAAAGAACAGCAAATAAAGCCTAAAACTATCAGGAGAAGAGAAATAATAAAGATTAGGGTGGAAATCAATGATACAGAAATTTTTAAAAAGGTCTAACATTTCAGTGAAACTAGGAGCTAGTTCTTTGAAAGAATTAACAAAATTGGTAAACCCCAACCACACTTATCAAAAAGAAAAGAGAGAGGACTGAAACAAATAAAATATTGAATGAAAGGAGAGAGATCACAACCTACACTGAAGAAATACAAACAATTATAAGAGAATATTCTGAGCGATTATATGCCAAAGAAATCAGGCAATCTGGAAGAAATGGATAAATTTCTAGAAACATATAAACTACCAAAACTGAAACAGGAAGAAGTAGAAAACTTTAACAGACCCATAACCAGCAAACAAATTGAATCAGTAATCCAAAATCTCCCAACAAACAAGAGTCCAGAGCTGGATGGCTTCCGAGGAGAAATCTACCAAACATTCAATTAATACCTATTGTGCTGAAGCTGTTCTAAAAAATAGAAATGGAAGGAAAACTTCCACTCTCATTCTATGAGGCCAGCGTTACCTTGATCCCAAAACCAGATAAAGACCTC
Source organism: Nyctereutes procyonoides (assembly GCF_905146905.1). Taxonomy (NCBI): domain Eukaryota; kingdom Metazoa; phylum Chordata; class Mammalia; order Carnivora; family Canidae; genus Nyctereutes; species Nyctereutes procyonoides. The sequence continues at coordinate 8,538,609 of NW_026575021.1, read as the reverse complement.
ACCACAAAAGAGAATTACAGACCAATACCCATGATGAACATGGAGGCAAAAATCCTAGCCAAGATACCAGCCAATAGGATCCAACAGTACACTAAAAGGATTATTCACTATGACCAAATGGGATTTATTCCTGGGCTGTAAGGATGATTCAACATCCACAGATCAATCAACATGATACACCACATTAACGAAAGAAAGGATATGAACCATATGATCTTATCAATAGATAAAGAAAAAGCATTTGACAAAATCCAGCATCCTTTCTTGATAAAAACCCTCCACAATGTAGGGATGGAGGGACATATCTCAACATCATAGAAGGCATAGACTAAAGACCCACAGCAAATATTATCCTCAACGGGTGGGAAACAGCTTTTCTCCTAAGGTCAGGAACACCTCAGGGACGTCCAGTTTCACCACTGCTGTTCAACATAGTACTAGGAGTCCCAGCCTCAGCAATCAGACAACAAAAAAGAAATAAAGGCATTCAAATTGGCAAAGGAGTCAAACTTTCACTCTTCTCAGATGACATGATACTCTATGTAGAAAACCCCAAAGACTTCCCCACAAAATTGCTGAAACTGATACAGGAACTCCACAGAGCCGCAGGATATAAAATCGGTGCACATAAACCTGTTGCATTTCTATACATTAACAATGAAGCAGCAGTAAGAGAAATCAAGGAATCTGATTTACAGGATTCTGTTTACAATTGCACCAAAAACCATAAGATACCTAGGAATAAACCTAACCAGAGAGGTAAAACTATAGCGCACTTATGAAAGAAATTAGATAAAAATAGAGAGGGAAGTAAACCATGAAAGGCTCTGAACTCTAGGAAATAAACTGAGGACTGCTGGAAGGGAAGAGGGTAGGGGGAAAGAGTAACTGGGTGATGGGCATTAAGGAGGGCATTTGATGTGATGAGCACTGGGTGTCATATGCAACTGATGAATCACTAAATGCCACCTTTGAAACTAATAATACACTATATGTTAACTAAATTGAACTTCTATAAAAAATAAACAAATAAAATAAAAAGTAAAAAGAGGTTCAGGATACTTGTGATTTTTGACCCACTGAGAAATCTACAATTATAGTTAAGCATGGATTTCCAATATTATAATTGCCATTAATAAAAGTTGAAATCAATCGCTTCTTGGCCTTTTGGCTAAGATCCAGTGTAATAAAAATTGAAATCAAATTGTAAAAAGAAAAGAAAAGAATGATCCCATTTACAATTGCACCAAAACAACAAAACATCTAGGCATAAACTTAACCAAAGAAGTGAAAAATCTGTACTCCAAAAACTATGAAACACTAATGAAAAAAATTCAAGATGGCATAAATGGAAAGACATTTCATGCTCATGCGTTGGAAGAACAAATATTATTAAAATGTCTATACTAGCCAAAGCAATCTACACATTTAAGGCAATCCCTATCAAAATACCAACAGTATTTCTCACAGAACTTAAATCTTAAGTAATCTTAAAACTTGTATGGAGGGGATCCCTGGGTGGCGCAGCGGTTTGGCGCCTGCCTTTGGCCCAGGGCGCAATCCTGGAGACCCGGGATCGAATCCCACGTCGGGCTCCCGGTGCATGGAGCCCGCTTCTCCCTCTGCCTGTGTCTCTGCCTCTCTCTCTCTCTCTCTCTCTCTCTCTCTCTCTCTCTCTCCCTCTCTCTCTCTCCCTCTGTCTGTGACTATCATAAAAAAAAAAATTTGTATGGAACCACAAAAGACCTTGAATAGCCAAAGCAACCTTGAAAAAGAAAAACAAAACCACAGGTATCACAATTCCAGATTTCAAGTTATACTGCAAAGTGGTAGTAATTAAAACAGTATGGTATTGGCATAAAAATAAACACATCAAAGGAGTAGCATAGAAAACCCAGAAATAAATCCATAATTATATGGTCAGTTAATCTTCAACAAAGGAGGAATGAATATACAATGGAAAAAAAGACAATCTCTTCCACAAATGGTGTTGGGAAAACTAGACAGCCACATGCAAAATAAAATGGACCACTTTCTTTTGCTGTACACAAAAATAAACTCAAGATGGGTTAAAGTCTTAAATGTGAGTCCTGAAACTAAGTATTCTGGAAGAGAGCACAGGCAGTAAGCTCTCTGACTTCAGCCAGAGCAACAGTTTTCTAGAAATGTCTCCTGAAGCAAGGGAAACAAAGGCAAAAATCAACTATTGGGATGGCATCAAAATAAAAAGCTTCTGCACAGTGAAGGAAACGATCAACAAGAATAAAAGACAACCTATGGAATGGGAGAAGGTATTTGCAAATGACATATTTGATAAAGGGTTAGTATCCAAAATATATGAAGAACTGATACAACTCCAAACCCAAAACCCAAATAATCCAATTAAAAAATCAGCGGAGGGTATGAACAGACATTTCTCCAAAGAAGACATACAGATCACCAACAGATACATGAAAAGATGTTCATCATCACCCATCATCAAGGAAATGCAAACCAAAACTACAACAAGATATCACCCCACACCTGTCAGAATGGCTAAAATCAACAACACCAGAAACAACAGGTGTTGGCAAGAATGTGGAGAAAAAGGAACCCTCATGCACGGTTGGTGGGAATGCAGGCTGGTGCAGTCACTGTGGAAAAGAGCATGGAGGTTCCTCAAAAAGTTAAAAATAGAGCTACCCTATGATCCAGTAATTGTACCACTAGGTATTTACCCAAAAAACACAAAAACACTAATTCAAAAGGTTACATATACCTCTAGGTTTACTGCAGCTTTATTTACAATAGCCAAACTAGGGAAGCAGCCCAAATGTCCATTGATAGATGCAGGGATAAAGACGTGGTGTATATACATGATGGAATATTACTCTGCCATAAAAAGGAATGAAATCTTGCCATTTGTAGCAACATGGCTGGATCTACAGGGTTTAATACTGAATGAGGCAAGTCAGCAGAGAAAGACAAATGCCATAGGATTTCACCATAGGTGGCATTTAAGAAACGAAACAAATAAGCAGAGGAAAAAAGAGAGAGAGACACAGATCAAGAGACAGATTCTTAACTATAGAGAACTATAGATGGTTCCCAGAGGGGAGGTGGCAGGGGGGAGGGGTGGAGGAAACAGGGGATGGGGATTAAGGAGGGCACTTATCACAATGGAAAAAAAAAAGGAATGAAAAAAATGCATTTTAGCTCTTTTACTAATTGAACTGTTCTTCCCCTCCATGAATCAGAGCAGAGTGCGCTTATTTAGCGTGATTTCACTTCTCAGTTGGGGAGCCTGTGGTTCAGGTGAGTAAATGGTGCAGGAGTTAAGACTGAGAAGATCTAAGACTGGGTGCTGGGTGCGTCTTTAAGTGATGTGATGTTGCTCGTCTGTAAGTGACCGACAGTCCAGAGATGTAGCTGTCAGCAGGTTCTGCAATTTAGGTCTTCAAGTCCTTTCTCTAAGACCCATAGATTATTTCCTGTCTCTAGAATTAACTGTTTCTCTCCCTCTTATATCTTCTACCAAAATGTTTTCAAGGACAAAATTCTCCTTTAACTCTCTCTCTCTCTTTTCTTTTTCTTTTCTTTTTTTTTTTTTGCTAAGAACAAGAATGTGCTTTTTGAATTTACGAAGTCACCTACGTACATAAACAATAAACAATTGAATAAAACAAATCCTCAAGAGGCCAGTTGTAAGCAGTATCGAACGGAAGGGGCTCAGTCTCATCTGGCTCATACGTTCTAGAGTTTTCCTAGAACAGAGCATCACGCATCTATGCACAGGAGACACATAAGCATTTATGAGGAAACTCTCCTACTCTGACCTGCATGGGACCAACGTTTCGTTCGGTTAACACCGGGCAAGTCCTTACCTTGTCCAACTCTTAGGCATCTGCATCTTACATGATTTTTTTTTCTTATATCCCAAACTCTAAAAGAAATGGCCTACTACTTTGCATGAAGAGATGCATCCTGGGGGGGTGGGGGGAGGGAGGTAAGGCAGTGGCAGCTTGGCCAGGGGTGGGGCCGTGCAGCCCGTGGGAGCCTCACGCCGGGTGTGTCTGGGGACTGGCAGAAGGTCTGTGCTCTGAAAAAGAAACCACCAGAAAGGTCACTGGTGAGCTGCACTGGTCGGTTGAGAAACAGAATCCAAGGACATCGCGAGTGAAGCTGGCGAAAGGAAATGCAAGTCATCGGAAGAGAATGGGTTGACAGCTCTCCAGCATTTCTTCTCCTTCACGTGCTGCTTACAAAGCACGTTTTCCCGGGCTTTGAGGGGGAAATGGGCCAGAGACATATGGGTTCTTTTTTCCCAGAAACTCAGATGTCTTCCACAGTGATGTGGAAAACTGCTCAGAAAATACACACCAGAGGTTACCCGGGGTCCTCGAACCTTCGAAACCTATTTTCAACTATTTTGCTGATTTTAAAAGCTAAGTCGATCCCTAGACATGAATGAGTTCTTAATTCTAATCACGAATAATAGTAAACGGTCACTTCTCACCCATCTCAGGTGAATTTCCATGAACTTAGCCGGCCAGTGGCCTGGGCACCCGCCAACCTGGGGAGAATTTCTGGAACTGTAGGTTGTTGCAGGCAGCTTCCTTCTCCTGCTCCCCGACCCCTGTGTCCCCCTCTTCCGTTCTCCAGTGGGCTGTGATCTGCACAGTTGACAACGGAGGGAGAATTTGTGCTGAGAGGTCATTCATTCATTCATTCATTCAAAGTGGCTTCCTTGTGCATTCGTGTATTGTCGTTCCTAAGCGCTGGTCATTTCGTCTGTGTGACACAGACTGCATCAGTCTGTTGGGGCCGCTGTAACAAAAGCACCACAGACCTGACACCTTACATCACAACGAGGTGTCATCTCAGCTCTGGATGCTGGAAGCCTGAGATCAAGGCCCTGGCAGGGCTGGCTCCCTCCGAGGGCTGTGTTCCATGCCTCTCTCAGAGTTTCTGGTGGTGTTCCTGGCGATCTTTTGGTTCATTACCCTGACCTCTGCCTTGATCCTCACGTGACATGCTCCCTGCAGGTGTGTCGGTCTCCAACTCTCCCCTTTCTAGAAGGACATCAGTTGTATTGGATGAAGGGCTGCGCTGGTGGCTGCACGTTAACTTGATTGCCTCTGTAAAGACCGTATCTCCAGCCAAGGTCATATTTTAAGAAGTGAGTTGGGGGGAGGGGACAAAATGTGACCTGTAACATGGACTGAACCCTCTCAGACCCGCTGCTTAGGCCCCTTCTCTCTGTCCCTTGTAGCTACACAGGTGTAGCTCCTTTGCAGAGCCCTGCTCCTTCAAACTTGGGATCCAAGCATCCCCAGTAATGCTCCAGGAAGTAGAAAAGCTGTCTAGGACGTGCATTTGGACCTAGAGCTCTCTGTAGTAGCTTCCCTAAAAGAACATGAGAAAGAACCTGCATCCCATTTGTTCCAGAAAGTGAATGGGTTTGCCTGGAGTCTCCATCCCTTTTCTAAGACAGAAGACAGAAGCATGTGACTGGACTGTGCTATTGCCTCAAGGCCCTAAGCTAGTATCTTTTTTTTTTTTTAGAGAAGTTGTGGGGAGGGACAGAGAGAAGGAAGTGGGAGAGAGAGAATCTTAAGCAGGCTCTACACCCACCGTAGAGCCTGACATGAGTCTCGATCTCATGACCCTGAGATCCTGACCTGAGCTAAAACCAAGAGTCAGTCGCTTAACTGACTGGGCCACCCAGGCACCCCTCCCTTTCTCTTTAATCAACCAATCATTACAACTTGGTCTGGGGGAGCAAGGGTGAATTTAACAATATTGTATAGCAATATGTTACCTAATGGAAAGAAACCCATTCTCAAATATTATTTTCAGATTTCTTCAGCCAGTGTTGAACATGTGTATTATACTCGTAGAATCAGGGAATTTTAGAGCTAAACACACCTGGGAAACCCATTTAACTAAGGAACCTTTAGCAAGAAGAGACGGTTATTTGCAGTAAAGGTTAAGCTGATACTCACCGCGTGCTGGGCATGTGCCAAGCACTCTCCATGGAGTATTTTCTGGCTTTTCCGCATGGCTGGGGAGTCCTGGGGCTGAGGTGGGGATGCAGAGGCTGGAACTCCAGGGCCAAACTCCTCACCGTCTGCAGTTGCTGCTTAGTGGCAGGGCTGGGGTTTGCAGCCAGGCCTCCTGAATCCCCATCCAGTGGTTGTCCGTTACCAGCCCCCCCCCATTGCCTACCTTGCCTTACTCTGTTCACAGTATGCACACAACTGCTAGAACAATTGCTGCTAAGAACAACCGTGACCTTCCGTACACACGCTTGCAATCCCTTGCCTACCAGGAGGCGGCACAAATTCTTCTTGGTAGATAAGTGGACGGCCTGGGATGAAAATTTTTCATCTTGTTTTTTAGACTCCCTTTGTGTGTGCTCCTAGACTCTTCAGCCAAATTTGGCTACAAGCTCTTCTTCTTCTTCTTCTTCTTCTTCTTCTTCTTCTTCTTCTTCTTCTTCTTCTTTTTAAGATTTTATTTATTCATGAGAGACACAGAAAGAGGCAGAGACACAGGCAGAGGGAGAAGCAGGCTCCTTGCAGGGAACCTGATGTGGGACTTGATCCCGAGTCTCCAGGATCACGCCCTGAGCCAAAGACAGACATTCAACCACTGAGCCACCCAGGTGTCCCCCAAGCTCTTCTTTAAAAGAGGCCTGTCTGTTATGCCCTTGTCCAAACTGCCCGCCAGGCCTTGACTGCCCTCCCCAACGTTGCTTGAGTGTGGTCTAAACCTTCCCTCTCTGTGCATTTTTTTTCTTGTTCTAACACTTGTGACTTTCTGTGCCAGAGGCTGCTGGCTGCCTCTCCGCATCCATTCTCCCTTTTCTTCTTTTCAAAAGAGACTCTCTGAGTTTTAGTGAGGCACGTGGCTCCCTGGGAGGAAGGGAGCCCAGCTCCCCTCATGACTCTGTGTGGCCCTGTGACTAGTTCTGGACGAGAGTCTGAGCAGAAGCAAGGTGTGCGGTGACAGGTGACACCTAGAGGACCCAGGGTCCCTTCTCTCTCTCTCTCTTCCTCCTGCAGGAAATGCAGACCCAGTGGATGTGTGGGTAGCGATGCCATCTCCAGCTGGGGAGATAAAGGCAACACCAAAAGTGACGGCAGTGCCAAGAGTCGGAAGGATTCTGATCCCCAACACAGGGGAGCTGTTACTTCAGTGGCCTGTGCTCAGACCATCGTGTGTGTGAGAGAATGGTTCCGCCTTGTTTAAGCCACTGTCTGGTAATTCTTGGTTCTCTTCATTACAGCAGCCCACCTGCAACCTTGGGAACGCATTCTTGATTCTTTGACCACCTTGGGGGTCCTTTGTGCTTTTCCCAAGACATTTCTTCAACTTACCACATAACAAAGAAAACTTTGGATTTTTTATTAAGTTTTCATTTTAATCCCAGTGAATTAACATCCAGTGTTACGTAAGTGTTGGGTGTACAATCTAGTGATGCAGCACCTCCCTTTATCACCTGGTGCTCATCACAGGCGCCCTTCTCGAGCCCCATCACCATCTAACCCATCCCCTGACCCACCTCCCTTCGGCTTGTTCTCTAGAGCCAAGAGTCTGTTTCTTGGCTTATCTTTCTCTCTTTTGGTTCCCTTTGCTCATTGGTCTTGGTTCTTAAATTCCACATATGAGTGAAATCATATAGAAAACATGACATTCTAAGTTAGGTGACACTGTCTTTGAGTTACAGCTCCACCACCTATCAGCTGGTGACTCTGAGCTGCTTACTTAGCCTCTCTCTGAGCTTCGAGGTCCTAACCTGTAAACACTGGTGCTAATGATACACGGAGTAACTTTCCACTACTCCGGGCTGCCTCTCCAGCGTGATTTCCATCAGCCTGGGGGGACCCTGTGAGTCACTCTTCTCCACTATAGGAAAATACCAACCGCAGAAACCAAAATGTTCACATCTGCTCCTCAGGCACCCTCTCCCACGATGTGAGCTGGAAATGCTGACACATTCTCCAGCTCTCCATGCTACAACTCTGGGCGGGCCATCACCCCTCTGTTTGTAGATGCAAGGCTATGATTCACCCTTCCTCTAGCCAACTCCTTGCATAAAGAGATTATTATAATTCCAGCTTCACAGCCCATTGATGCTTGCAGTTCCATGTCACTAGAGGGTCCCACGGTGTGATCCTCTCCGTCAAATCAGTGGGGTCCTGCAAGGAACACACTCCTCCGCAGCCGGCCTCACCAACCTAACCTTGCCTCTGCCAAATGGCAGATTGTTCTGGTTTTCAACAGCACAATCATGTTAAAGCTCTCCTTGACAGTCTTATCATGTCCCATTTACAGAAGGCTCATCTCTTAGGAATTTTAATTCTCAACACAGGGTGGAATAATTCAGGGGCTGTGCCCTGCAGAAAACTCATCTAACTCCTTATATACATCCTCGACAGTGTCAGTTTTAGGGGTGCTTAACTACAATCTCTCTTTCTCTGCTATCTCACACGTGGCTAGCGGTTTCCAAACGTTTTCCACCAAGCACCTCCATCAGTAAATAACGCTGAGCATGCACCTTCCGACATATACATATTTGTTATGTGATGATATATGTACTGCGGTAGTAACATATTATAAAACTAATAAGACATCTATAAAGGCAGATATTAAAGATCATAAGAAATATGTAAGTGGAAGTTCAAATATTTCCCACCCACATACCCAAAGATCGTCTTACACATCTCTGGGTTGCATATCCCCCCTCTGTGGATACCTCTGAGCTACACATGATAAATTTCCTCACTGACGTGAGGCTAGAGATTCGGTTGTGTCTTCACTACTGCATCCCAGGATTTACAACCATGTCTGTCACACAGGACACACTGTGTGCAAATGTTGATCAATGAGTGATTCCCAAACCTTTATATACAGTGTGACTCCTCCTCTCCAACTGTCTACCAGTCTCACCTGTACTTCCTTAGATATCTGAAACAGAACACAGGCCAGGTTGAGCTCTCCGTCTTCCCACCTACAACGCGATTCCCCCCTCCAAAGCAACATCCTTTGCTCTTCTCTGCCTACTTCCTACCTGCCCTCCTGTGGCTAAGCTGGCTGAAGCTGAACACGCAACCAGACTGCCTGATTACACTTTAAATTAGGAACCATGTTATTCAGCCATGAGAAAGAAGGAAATCCCGCCATTTGCAACAACCTGGTGGATCTTGAGGGCATATACTAAAGTGAGATAAGTCAGATGCAGGAAGACAAATGTGGTACAGTCTCACTTATATGTGGAATCTAAAAGAGCCCAACTCATAGAAACAGAGCGTGGAGGGTAGTGAGAATATGAAAACTTCTCAATATCTGCTGGCTCTTCCTTTTGCACACTGTGCAATTGGCAGAGGATGATCAGATATGGATAAAGAATAGGAAGGTATATAGGGCTATGTGAATATGGAAAAACAATCTCCCCCCCCTCCTTTTTTTTAGGAAACCGAATGTATCTAGTTTAAGCTACCCTTCCCCATAGTTGTCTTGTTGCCTTATCCACTTAATTCATTGTTGATGCTGACAATAAATGTTTTTGGAGGTAATTTGGAACTACCAATTTGCAAGTAACATAATAAAACATTTCATTTAAAAAAGGAAAAAAAGAAACAGAGTAGGATGGAGGTTGCTAGTGCTGGGTATGGGGAACAGGAGATATCAGTCAGAGGATACAAACTTCCAGTTATAAGATGAGTAAGCTCTGGCGATCTACTCTACAGCTTGGTGACTAGAGTTACCGATTGTTAAAAGTCCCTAAGAGAGATGCTCTCAGATGCTCTCACCACAAAAAAGAAATGGCAATTCTATGACACGATGGCAGTGTTAACTAACACTAGTGTGGTAATCACTTCACAATAGATAAGTGTATCAATGACCATCATACACCTTGAACTTATATATAATATTATGTGTCAGTTACATCTCAGAAAAACTGGATAAAGTTTAAGGATAAAGATAAAAAATCTCTTAGCTGAGCACTCACCATGGTCTGGCAATCCTAAGACATCTGCTATCCAACTTAACTCTCCTGACCTTGTGGCTTCTCAAAATTCCTACATCCTTTTCACTTCCTCACTCTCAGCTGAATATTTTCCCGAGGATATAAAAACAACTAGAGAGGACTCCTGGTAGGATCAAGCACCCGTGCCCCTTGTTTTGCCATTTCTCCTCTACCAGCACGTGGGATGGCACCTATCCCTAAGACAACCCCCTCCACTGTGCTCTGTATTTCATCCCTCCTGCGTAGGCAAGGGTTTGAGTCCTACAATTCACCCCCTCTGTCCTCTGTGTTGTTAGATTTCCTTTCTCTATTGAATAATTTCCATCTGTACATAAATATGTTGCAGGAACAAAACAAAGTAAAATCCCCTTGGCCTCTCATCCCCATCCAGCTCTCATTCCATCTCTCTGTACCCTTTAAAGCAAAGATGTTTGTGAGAATCATCTATAGTCCTGATGTTACACCTTGCTGTGTCCAGTGATCAATTCTCAGGTCTCCTCTCAGGAGAATTCTCAGCAGCAATGGGCATGGAGGATCACTCCTTGAAACAATTTCTTCAGTTGGCATTTGGAACACCAACCTCTCAAATATATCTTCCCAACCCTTCTTTTTCTTTCATTGGCTTCTCCTCCCTCTCCACTCAACCACTATTATCTTGAGTGAATAAGCATCAACCCTAGACCACCTTCTCTTTCCTACTAGATTCGGCTCCCTGGGGTGGCGATCTCATTCAAAATCATAATGTCAAACACCTTGAAAATTTTATCTCAACCCAAACCTTCCCTATGAGCTCCGGATCTGTGCAGCTAGCTGTCTTACGATATTTCCTCTTGAGTGCTAAATACGCCTGAAACAAAACCTTTGATTCGCTCCTCAATTGCCTTAGAACCTAATCTTGCCTAACGCTTCTTAACCTCAGTAAAGAGTGCTAACATTCACATATTTCCTCAGGTGAAGAACCTAGGAGTGATTCTTGATTTCTTTTTTTCCCCACATTCAATCCATCGCAAATCCTGATTTTTCTACCTTCATATGGAACAAAAAGTGATCTACTTCTCAACATTTTTGCTGCTGTAACCTGACTTTCCACCATCATTGTCTTTTGCTCAGACTACTGCTTTCATTCTTGCACCTCTGAAATTCATTCTGTGCTCTACGTCCAGAATTTCAACAGGAGCAACAAAAGTCAAATTGCTCAAAGCCATCCCTTGGCTTCCCATCATACTTTGAATGTCACCGTCATGGTGGAATTTGTAAAAATCTAGCTCCTGCCTATGCCCTGATATCCTATGAATTAACTTAGTGACCTTCTCCTTGTTTGTCAAACAAGCATCTCTTCTTTCAGTCTCAGCTTCTTTATGCTCATTATTCCCTCCCTCTCCCTGGGTATCTTTCCTTCTGGGTCTTTACAGAGCTTTCCTGAGTTCTAACATCACCTCTTCAGAGAACTGCAACCTGACTCCTGCATAAAATTAACATTCTTTTCCATCTTTTTACCATGCTTTATGTTTTATCATAAGGCGTATTACAATCCAAAATTATATACTATCCCTTTGTTTACTTACTGACAATCTCTTTCACTTGGGCTTTCTCTATTTTGTTCAAGGCCATATTTCCAGTGCCTAGAGTCATGCCTGGTACGTAGTAGGTTCTTAATAAGTATTTGTTGAATGAAATTATATATTTACCTCAATTACCCAAAAGACACTTGGAGGAATCATTCAAGTCTTTTTCTGCTCAAGCTGGACAACCCCCTCGCTAAGTCTTCGAGAATCTGCTACTTGATATCTGTCTTTTTAAAAATTCTTTGCTTAAATTCAATGTAGTTAATGTATTATATATTATTAGCTTCAGGGGTAGAATTTAGTGATTGATCCGTTGCATATAACACCCAGTGCTCATTACTTCAAGTGGCCTCCTTATTGTCCATCACCCAATTACCCCATTCCCTAACCCCTCTCCCCTCCCGCAACCCTCAGTTTGTTTCCTAGAGTTCAGTGTCTCTCATGGTTTGCCTCCCTCTCAATTTTCATCTTACTTTATTTTTCCTTCCCTTCCCCTATGTTCATCTGTTTTGTTTTTTAAATTCCACATATGAGGGAAATCATATGGTATTTGTCTTTTTATGATTGACTAATTTTGCTTAGCATAATACCCTCTAGTTCCACCCATATCATTGAAAATGACAAGATTTCATTCTTTCTGATGGCTGAGAAATATTCCATTTATATATATATATAATATGTATATTTATATATATATAAAATAATCTTTCCATTCATCCATTGATGGACATCTGGGTTCTCCCCATATTTTGGCTATTATGGACATTGCTTCTATAAACACTGTGGTGCATGTCCTCCCTCCTTTTTTAAAGATTTTATTTACTTATTCATGTATTCATGAGACACACACACACACACACACACACACACACACACACACACAGAGACAGGCAGAGGGAGAAGCAGGCTCCATGGAGGGAGCTTGACTTGGGACTCAATCCTGGGTTTCCAGGATCACACCCTGGGCTGAAGGGGGCGCTAAACCACTGAGCCACCCCGGCTGCCTGCATGTCCCCCTTTGAATCACTATATGTTTATCCTTTGAATACGTACCTAGTTGTGCAACTGATGGGTCATAGGGTAGTTCTATTTTTAACTTTTTTGAGGAACCTCCATATGGCTTTCCAGAGTGGCTGCACCAGTTTGCATTCTCACCAACAGTGTAAGAGGGTTCCCCTTTCTCCACATCCTCGCCGATATCTGTTGTTTCCTGAGTTATTTAATTTTAGCTATTCTGACTGGTGTGAGGTGGTATCCTATTGTGGTTTTGATTTGTATTTGCCTGATGCAGAGTAATGTGAAACAATTTTTCATGTGTCTGCTGGCCATTTATATGCCTTCTTTGGAGTAATGTCTGTTTATGTCTTCTGTCCATTTCTCAACTGGATTATTTGTTTTTTGAGTTTGATAAGTTCTTTATAGATTTTGGATACTAGCCCTTAAAATTGCTAGAACTTATATAGGAGTTCAGCAAAGTTGTAGGCTATAAAATCAATGCACAGAAGTCAGTTGCATTTCTATACACTAACAATGAGGCAGAAGAATGAGAAATCAAGGAATCAATCCCATTTACAATTGCACCCAAACACATAAGATGCCTAAGAATAAACTTAACCAAAAAGGTGAAGGAACTGTATACTGAAAACTATAGAACACTCATGAGAGAAATTGAAGATGACACAAAGAAATGGAAAAAACATTCCATTCTCATGCATTGAAAAAACAATTATTGTTAAAATGTCTATGCTATCCAAAGCAATCTACACATTCAATGCAATCCCTAGCAAAATGCCATTAGTGTCTTTCACAGAGTTGGAATTAAAAAAAAAAATCCTAAAATTTGTATGGAACTAAGAAAGACCCCCAATAGCCAAAGCAATATTAAAAAAGAAAACTGAAGCTGGAGGCATCACAATGCTTGGCTTCAAGTAGTATTACAAAGCTGTAGTCATTGAGACAGTATTGTACTGGCACAAAAACAGGCACACAGATCAATGGAACAGAATAAAGAACCCAGAAATAGGCCCTCAACTCTATTGTCAACTCAGCTCTTCAACAAATGGTGTTGGGAACACTGAAAAGCCACATGCAGAAGAATGAAACTGGACCACTTTCTTACACCATAAGAATAGAAACTCAAAACAGAAGAGAGACCTAAATGTGAGACAGGAATCCATCAAAATCCTAGAGGGGAAGGCAGGCAGCAACCTCTATGACCTCGGCTGCAGCCACTTCTTGCTAGACACATCTCCAAAGGCAAGGGAAACAAAAACAAAGATGAACTATTAGGATTTATGAAGATAAAAAGTTTTTACACAGCAAAGTAAACAGTCAACAAAAACTAAAAGACAACCAATGGAATGGGAGAAGATATTTGCAAATGTCTAGTTAATGTATCCCTTAAATCCCTCCCCTTGCCACACTCAGTTACTGCCGCTTGGCTCAGCCATCTTCAACAGTAATACTGAAGCAACCTCTGAAGCCCTTCTTCCCAGCTTCCCCCAGTTCTTTCCCCAGAGGACTTCCCCAGAGGTCTCTTTAAAACATAACTCCAGGGGTGTCTGAGTGGCTCAGGCAGTTAAGCGTCTGCCTTCAGCTCAGGTCATGATCCCAGAGTCCTGGGATACAGCCCTGTGTTGGGGTCCCTGCTTAGCAGGGAGGCTGCTTCTCCCTCTCCCTCTGCATCTCCCTCGACTCATGGTTTCTCTCTCTCTCTCCCCCCCAAACAATCATAAATCCAATCATAGCTCTCTTCTGCTTAATAGCTTTTAATAGCTCCCATCATCTGAAGGAGGAAGTCAACATTCCTTAGCTGGACATGAGCTGGGGTTGGTTTACATTTCCATCTTTGTTTCTTGCCACCACCCTCTCCATATGCATCCTTTCCTCCTGTTGTGCCAAATCGACTTGCAGTTCCCAAATAGGCACACTCTTTTCCTTAACACTGTTTCCTCTACTCGAGTAACCATCCCTTTTTCTTCACCTAGCTACGTGCTACTTATCCTCTGAGATTAAGCAATGAGCTTTTGAATGTCTATAAGGATTTTCCTCTGTGTTCTCAAAACACCACTATACCTGTGTAGCATTTGTTTCTTTGCTTGCCATGAATGTCTCCTTTTGTCAAAAAATAAATTAATTCATATTGAGCAACTACTACATGCTAGGCACTATTCCAAGGACTAGGGATACAGTTGGATATAAGACAGTCAAAATATTTGTTCTTAAGTAGAAAAGGGGAGACAGACAATGAAAGTAAGTAAAACACACAGTGTTGTTAGATTATGGGGAATGAAATGGAATAAAATAATTCTGGGAAGAGGTGAATAGAGGCTTGGAGTGGGAGCTACAGTATCAAATAGGGCAATCAGGGAAATGATGTCTGTATAAACTCTCGACGGAAGAGCGAACCATGTGGACCCCTAGTGGATGAGCATTCCCGCTTACAAAATAGCAAGTGAAGAGCCACAAACATGGGAGTGGGCCTGGCCTGCTTTGGAAAAAGCAAGAAGGCCAATATGTTCACCACACCATCCCCAAGGGGAAAAGAAAGAGGAGAAGGTCAAAGAGTAGCAACAGAGTGCTCCCCAGAGAAAGAGCACGCTCTGACATGTGTCTGAAGGGATTTCTCTGGTGCAGAATGGAGGATTAGGCTGGATGCATGGAGATCAGTTAAGAAGCCTCTGGAACCATCCAAACGAAAGGCTGTGGTGCCTCGGTCCAGGATGGTTGTCTCCACTAGACTGGGAATGACTTGAGATGTGGGACAACTTCCATTTATCCCCAGCTGCTTTAATCCCCAGCTGCTAGCACAGTGCCCAGCACATAACACAGCAGGCACTCAAAGGCACTGAATCAACGAATGAACCAAGTTGTCCAATCAAGAAACCAGAGCTCCTGAAGCCGGTACTGTTTGTTTTCCTAGGGCCAAATTTTGCAGGATTCTGTTTCCAGTGGGCAAACTTTGTTTTCTGTTTTTCCTAATTAAATGACCCGTAGGCCACATTTTGAAGACAGCGTGGGTGTTTGCATGGAGGCCAACATAACCAAAATCTGATTGTGAAATTGTTTTTTAAATTATGTTTGGGCATTTGAAACATGTTTTATCAAAAAAAATTAAATAAGAACTATACATTTTCAAGGCAGGCTGCCTCAGGTAATCAAGTACCCCCAGAACCTAGGTGTATCTTTAGAATACAGCCAAAACTTGTTCAGAACCTAAGTTAGGCCTCTGGCTGTCAAACCCCATCTTTCTGGTTCTAATTTAAGGATCAAAAAGGAAAAGGCATTTTAAAACAGATCCCAAAACAATATTTAGATAAGCTAATTGAGAAGGATTTATGAATATGTGGATTAATTTTTCTAAGAAAGCGAAAGACACAGTGAGATGTTGGGGGGGCAGGTGGTGAGTAGTGTCTTAGACTTACTGTGAAAGTGGGTGATCATAGTTGTAAGGCCTTAGTGAAAAAATGTACCTAAAATGTCCAGCACCAAACAGAGCAGAGAGTGGCCCTCGAGAAATGTTTCTCCCACCTTGCACTTTTCCTTAAAAATTCTCCTGGCTCATTTGCCACAGCTTGAACGTTCCTCATCCATTAGACTTCTCATGCATGACAAGATCACTTCTCTAACCTGGTAACAAGCAGGGTGGCAACGTGACCCTTGTAGGCCTCTTCCTCATAGAATATTCTAATAATATCCTGGTGTGACTTTAAATACTTCAACACTTTATTCATTTGTTGTTTTAGGCAAAATGTGATAGATATTCCTAGACCCTAGAATTTTCTGTTTGCTTTTATTCCCCCCTGCGGTAGGATAAAAATAAAAGCATTTTTAACCCTTAAAGCTTATTTCTTTTCCTTCTGATTTTAAAAGTCATGAAACCATGGTGTGGGCCCTGAAAAGGGGCCCCAGGTGCTGTGCCTAATGGATGAGTGGTCCAGAGAGAAAGAGTGAAGGGGTCTCCAGTCTATGGGAAGTTTCCTCGTTCCCCAAATGGGTCTCCTCAGCTCCCTGACCCTTCAATCCCTTCTAGAGGGCTGGCAAGAGAAGGGACAATATAAGATTTGTCCCCTGAAACTGATGGAAAACAAAGAGGCAGTCTGTGACAGGGTCGGTGGACGTTAGCTAATGTGAACCAGAGCACGGGCTCCGTCTAACAAGGAAATTAACTATTCCCAGGCACAAACGCCCAGGCCTGGTGCAAGTCTTGCCCCGAGGCCAACAGTAATGAATGCGGAGCAGCCCTTCCAGAGTGGCCAGGAAATCACCCCCCCCCAACCCCACCCGAGTTCAGGGGCCTCCAGGTCATGCTCACGGGAGCCAACACAAAGATTGGCAAACAAAACCAAAAAACCGAGCCTGCTTTTGGGGGACAGGTGATTCCTGGACCACTGGGGAGTGTTGAAAAGAGATTAATTGGCCAAGGAATGGGGGTGGCAGTGGGGGTGCTACTCTACCCACTTTTCCTACAAGTGTGGGCTACTCTCAACATCTTTAGGGAATGTCACCAATTAGTGCTTGGGTGGAGAGCCAGTTTGGGCAGCAGATTCTGGGAATGAGCTAGCCCTAGTCACCTTCTTTTCAACCTTCCCAAAAAGTCTCTGCAGGTCTCTTCTTTACCCTGGAGGATGAGCCCTGCTGACCTACTAACATTCTTGTTAACTGGGCTCTTTTCCCAGTGTCTGGTGGATGGAACAGTGAAGAAATAACTCCTCTTGTCATTTGATTTCAGCCTCTTTGTTTTATTGTCAGTTTATTCGACAAATGTTCACTGAGGTCTGACTCTATACCAGACTCTTCTAGGCACTTAACGTAAGGCAGCAAACAAAATTAAGGCTCCTATCCTCCTGGAGCTGATGTTTTGGAGGGGGAAACAGACAAGAAACAATAGCACGGGGCACCTGGGGGGCTCAGTGGTTGAGCGTCTGCCTTCAGCTCAGGTCGTGATCCCAGGGTCCTGGGATCGAGTCCCGCATTGGCCTCTCCAAGGGAGCCTGCTTCTCCCTCTGCCTCTCTCTCTCTCACTCTCTCTCTCTTTCATTCCTTGTATCTCATGAATAAGATAAAGAAAGAAAGAAGGAAAAAGAAACAATAACAACACCGTAGCTTACCATCTCTAGGGTGGCTACCCTACAAGATCCATGTGCCACTAAAGACAGGTAGGAAGAATGCCACTAATCGCTATCAGTCATAAAACTCTTCCTGATTGTATGTACCTTAGAGTGTGGGGGGAAAAAAGTCACACAACTTAGAACTGATTAGATATGGTAAATAAACTATATAGTGTATCAGAAGGTGATTAGGAGGGAAAAACCAAACAGGCGAAGGAAGTTTGGGAAGGCAGTGGTGATACTCAACAGACTTGAAAGAGATGGGGCCCTTAAGGGTTTTTTTTAAGACTTCATTTTTCATAGCAATTTCAGGTTTACCATAGAATTGAGAGGAAGGGGTGGGGATCTCCCATGGACCTCCTGCCCCCACATATGGAGAACTCCCCAATTACCAACATCACTCACCAGTGTGGCACGTTTGTTCTGAGGAGCTACATCGACACAACATGATTGCCCAAAGTCCATCATTTACCTTAGTGTCGTACATTCTATGGGTTTTGACAAATGTAGAATGGCATGCGTCCACCAGTATCAAACATAATTCCACTGCCCTAGACAACCCCCAACTCGCCCCGCCTATTTATCTCTACTCTCTGGCAACCACTACAGTTTGGCCTTTCCCAGAATGTCGTATCGTTGAAATTATATAGGATGCAGCCTTTTAGGATCATCTTCTTTCACTTCGTAATACGCCTTTAAGGTTCCTCCCTATGTTTCCATGGCTTGATAACTCATTTCTTTTTAACGCTGAATAATATTCCAGTTTTTTGAAAACAGCTTTATTGAGGTATCCCTTGCATACCATAAAATGCAATGAATTTCAATGAATTTAAATGTACAGAGTTATGCAAACATTACTACAATCCACATTTCTTTCTTTTTTTTTTTCATTTTTCATTGTAGGAGGAACACTTAGGATGAGATTTACCCTATTAACAACTTCCAAGGACTGTGCAGTATTGTGAACTGTAGGCATCGTGTTTTACAGCAAATTTTTAGAACTTATTCATCTTGTATTAAGTGAAATTTTATGTTTATTGAATAACAGCTCCCTGTTTCCACCTCTCCTCAGCCCCTGGTAATCACCATTCTATTCTCTCTACGAGTCTGACTGCTTTGATTCTTCATATGCATGACATTATGTAGCATTTGTTCTTCTGTGGCTGGATTATTTCACTTAGCATAATGTCCTCAAGGTCCATCCATGGTGTTGCATACTGTAGGATCGCCTTCTTTTTTAAGCCTGAATAATATTCCATTGTATGAATAAACCACATTTTCTTTATCCATTCATCCAGCAGTGAATATTTAGATTGTTTCCACATTTTGGCTACTGTTAATAATGCTGAAAGGAACATGGGAGTATGAAAATCTCTTCAAGATCCTGATTTTAAGTCTTTTGAATAAATACCCAGAAGTGAGATTGCTGGATCATGTGGTAGTTCTATTGTTAATTTTTTGGGGAACTGCCATACTGTCTTCCATTGTGGCTGCATCAGTTTACACCAATGGTATACAGGAGTCCCAATTTCTTCATCTTCTTACCAATATGTGTTATCTATCTATCTATCTATCATCTATCTATCTATCATCTTACCCTAATAGGTGTGAGTTGATATTTTATTATGGGTTTGATTTTTCATTTCCTTTTTTTTTTTTGATTTTTCATTTCCTTGATGATTAGTGACACTGAGTATCTTTCATGTACCAATTGGAATAGTGGCTATCTACTGAACAACTTTACACTCCGTGAGGGCACAGATCATTGTGATCACCATCCTGTTCCTGCTGTTAAAGTTTCTGACACATGATCAATACATATTTCAGGCAAAAAAAATTGTTTTTGAATGAATCAACTACTGTATGCCAGGCACTCCACAGATATTATTTCTAAATTCTTATCAATGCTCAGAGGTAGGCATTACCGTCCTCACTTTATGGATGATGAGACTTTGATCTGGAAAGTTTAAGCCGCCTGAGCTCACACAGCTTGAGTCCTTTGATATAGAACTCAAACCCGGGTCTCTCTGATGTTACCATGCAGGCCCTTCTTCACCTCACTAGTTTCTCTGCTTTTGTCCATTTTGATATCCTTCTAGCACACACACACACACACACACACACACACACACGCACACAAAACAGAGGTAAATTGGGACTCAGGCAAGCAAGACCTGTGGGCGAAAACCAGACTCAGAGAAATCAAAATGAAGCCTCCAGGAGCAGGGTACCTGGGTGTCGCAGATGGTTGAGCATCTGATTCTTGATTTTGTCTCAGGTCATGATCTCAAGGTCATGGGCTCAAGCCCCATGTTGGACTCTGTGCTCCAAACAGAGTCTGCTTAAGATTCTCTCCCTCTCTCTCTGCCCCTTCCCACTGCTCACTTGTTCTCTCTCTCTCTGTATCTCTCTCTCAAATAAATAAATAAATCTTTAAAACAAAAAAAGGGGGGAATCTCTGGGAACAAAATACCCCACCTATGGCCTGGGAGCCACCGCATTTTGCAGAGCTAGTTGCTGTCCGGCTTATTATCTCAGACCTCACGTCCTAGCTCCCTTCACTTTGAAATCTATTATTTGAGTGAATCAAAACTCCTTGCCTAAAAAGAAATAATTTTTAATAAAAACCTTTAGCCTATTAGTTTAACCCAAACTGGCAGCAAAACTGTTAAAAATAAACTTACTGTGATATTTTATGAAGCACAAGGCCAAGTAATGATGGATGTGGAAATCTACCACAATCTTTCCAGGACTTAGCGAGACATCCTATGTATAGAAAAACATCTTGGGTAAAACCTGTTAAGCCAATATTGGCTTAATGCAAAATCACAACTAATTTGAAACAACTGTTTTTTTTTTTCCTTAGCCAATTGGCTAACCTAGTGTTCTTCAATGAAAACAATAGAAAAATCCAAATTCAAAGTCGATTTCTCCCCCAAGAAAGCTATGTTTCATATTAACAAGGCTCTGCTGGAAACCACTCAGGCTGTGAGCTGGGGTCTCTGTCACTACCCCAAAGTGGGAGGATTGTCTGTGTGTAAGAAAAATCCTGAAAGACTTGAAATTTTGCTTTCAAACATGAGGGGATAATTAAACTTGGTCTGAATGAACCAACCTGTGGAAAAGCCCAGACAGAGATCAAAATTCACAAGTTCCTGAGTCCTTTGTTGTTTTGTTTCGTTCATGACTCGCTCAGAGGAATGCTCAGAATGGGTCCTACGTATGAGGAGCCCGTTTTTTTTTAAATTTTTTAAGATTTTATTTATTTATTCGTGAGAGAGAGAGAGAGAGAGAGAGAGAGAGAGAGAGAGAGGCAGGGACACAGGCAGAGGGAGAAGCAGGCTCCATGTTTCATTGCAGTACAGCATCCCATTGTATTGGCATCCCAGAGTTTGCTTATCCAGTTTTGTGCTAATGGATGTTTGGGTTGCTTGCAGTTTTGAGGTATTATGAGAGAAGTGGTAGTTACCAGCCAGGGTATGGTTGGCAGTGCCATGGACCAAGTGGCATTCCCCCCAAATTCTCATGGTAAACCCCTAATCTCCCAAGGTGGCTGCATTTGGAGATAGAAGCTTTATAGAAGTAATTATGGTTAAATGATTTCGTAAGGGCGGGGTCCTGACCCGATAGGACTAGTGTTCACATAAGAGGAGTGTCTGCTCCCTCTACAGATACACACAGGGGTCTGTGAACACAAAGCAAGAGGGCAGCCATCTGCAAGCCAACTCAGACACGCAGGTGACGTATAAGCAGGCTGGAGACTAGAAAGGGACACAGAGAGACTTTTTACCCCAGGGTAATGGGAATACTCCGTATCTGGATCCGAGTAATAGCTGCATGGGTGGATACATAGGGAAACAGATTTATCAAACTGTCCATTTAAGATTTATACATTTTTGTGCATGTAATTGACTTAAATGGGAAAAAATAGGCCTTCTTCCCCTTCTTAATTGTCTGAGTCCGTTCAGGCTGCTACACAGAATCACAGACTGGGTAGCTTATAAACAATGAAAAGCTCATTCTCACAGTTCTGGAGGCTGGAAGTCTGAGACCAGGCGCCAGGATGGTCCCGTGAGCGCCCTGTTCTGTCCGTGCAGCGTCCTCACATAGAGGAAGAGGCCAGGATCTCTCAGGAGCTTCTCCTACAAGGGCACTAATCCCGTTCATAAGGGCTCCACCCTCCCTCTGACCTAAGTACCTCGCAAAGGCCCCACCTCCCAGTACTATCACCTTTGGGGGTTAGGATTTCAACACATGAATTCTGGAGGGACACACACATTTAGACCACACCACCAAGGGAATCTGTGGTTCAAAAAGATAACCATACAGTCTTAACACCCTTGAGCGAGCCTGGTGTGTAGGGGGGAATGAACACATAGCAGTCATTGCTCACATATTTATATACATTTTTGCACATCAGAAACAACCCCGGGAATTTGGCAACTTGCTCTAGACCAAGCAACTACCAAATGGCAGACCTGGATTCAGACCCAGGCCCGGGTGGCGACAGGCCAGGTGCCCTTCCCTAACCCCCCTAGATCTGCAAGTGAACCGGCTCAGCTAAGGGGGTGTGCACGAAGGACACCCTGAGGGGTGGAGGTGGGGCGGCTGTCTGGGCACAGGGCCTGAGTCACCACCTCTGGGGGAGCAATCCTGCTGTGCTGCCCTGTAGGAAGGGAGCCGAAGACACTGGAAGGAGCCAGCAGCACAGAAGCCAAGGGCTCTGAGAGAGGAGCCAAACAAACAGCCGGGCAGCCTGGCCAAGAACAACAGGAAGCTCCCAGCCGCACCCCTGCTCCCTGTAGCCCGGCCTGCAGACCCGGGGTTATTTTCTCCAAAGGGCCTTCTGCACATGTTACATAAACAAAACCTCCATTGACTCCAGTTCTGGGCCTGGCCTAAAATAGCCCACAGGCTCCACCCTCCCTCACCAACCCCCCCACCCCAGCACTCCAGCTTCTGGGCCACCCCTCATGGTCCCCAGGGTGAGTGAGCTGCTTGCTTGGTGACCATACCTGCGGACCTCACTCTGCTGTGTCCCCAGGACCTTTCCCCTCAGGGTTTACTCTCCTTGACAGGCTGGACACAAGGCATCCCTCTAAGACCTTTGAGGAACCCTGGGCCAAAGGACATGTCTCCTCTCACCAGCGAGGCAGGAAGCAGGTCTTGAGGGACAGCTGGGCTGGCCAAGCAGGAGACACGAGAGGGCCCGACGGGGGCGGGGGGGGGTTCTCTTTCTCTCCTCTTCTTGGTAGGATGGACTTGGAGTGAGATCCCGAGAGCAAACTTTCCAGGAAAGAGCACAAGCCTCCTCTGTCAGGGTTTCTTTTCGAGCTGGATTTGATGATGGAACCACCCTGCTCCTAGCTCTTTCTGGGAGGCCCTGCGAGTTTCTTTGACCCCCATTTATAGCTCGTCTTCCTTCTGCAGAAAACCATTCCACTTGTGAACATCTGGAGACGTGCAGATCTCTGACACAGCACGGGGTCACCCTGCCTGGGCTCTACTCCTCCCACACAGGCCCCGGAAAACCTATGATAATCTCCCCCCACCCCACCCCACCCCCACCCAGGCGCCTGCACTCCCCCAGAATCTCAACTCATAAAAATAACAAAAACAACATCTACAATTCAGAAAAACATTTATGTTAAAAGTTTACCATGTGCCTGAGCCCGCTAAAGCATTTTATGTTTTATTTTCTCTAATCCCCATTGAGCAGTCCTATGAGCTAGATGCAATTATTATCTCCAGATTACCGAACAGTAAACTCTGGTTGAGAGCAGTTAGAGGACCTGTCAAGGATGCACCGAGGTGGAACACAGGCCTCAGTCTGTTGGGCTGTTTTTCATGTCTTAGCCTCTGCATCACGTATCCCAGGGAAAAAATCAGTAGGTCTTATAGAACCTCTTTTCCACAGCCTTCCTTCTTTCAAAGTCTAAGCTACTGTGCCTGTTACCAATGTAGTTAAACATAAGATACTGACCAATTAATTATCCAACCAGTATCTTCTGGGCACGATGCTATTTAAGTCTATACCAGGCCAACAACAACAAAAAAGTATGTAATAGGTGAATATTTAGCTCTTGTTTTATTAGTAGTTATACTTCGGTCTTGAGAGAGTCTTCTACTCCTCCAAGTTGGAGATCCTCAAACCAGGTCTCTAGAGAGAGTCTAGAAGGCCTGCAGCCTTGAGGACTTAGGGTAGGAAGCAGTGGGAGCATATGGAGAGCTGAGAGAGACCTCACAGGAGCCAAAGGAGAGGTCCGCACTCAGGCTGATTGGCTCGAGCCAGGCTGTGGAGATACCGTGGGGGTACTGATGGATCCTCAAAACACTGGCATTCTGAGGAATTTGGTTCAGAGCCAGTTGTGTTCACTCTGGTGGCCTCTGTGAGGCTGGTTCATTCCATGGTAGCCATAAGATAACCCCCAGGCCTGAGGCTGCCTTGTCCATGGACCAACTCAAAGCCTTCATTTATTTCTAGAAAAAAAAAATCCCTAACTCTCTGGGTTCCCACAATTTTATTCTCTATTCGTTTGTTTTATCCAGCCATCCCGGGAACATTTTTTGAGCATCTACTACGTACAAGGCACAAGGGGTGTGGAGATGCATGGAGAAACAATATAATACCGTCTTGCATTTCAGAAGTTCAAGCTCTAATGCAGGAGATGAAAAGAAAACAATTGTGGTTCAGAATGATAAGGGGAGCCATAGATGTAACCGCAAGCTTGGAAGCCCTGGGGTGGGGTGGGGGGCTCCTGACACCCTCGTGGGAGGTCTCGGCGATGTGCATGAGTGTGCCTGAGTGTGCCTCAGAGGGAAGGAGGGAGGGTAGGGATTTACAGAGGCTTCCAGAGGAGGTTGTTGGGGACACTCTCTCTTGCTGCTTCTTTCCCTGTGGAGACCTTCCCTAGACTACCACTCCTGGGCTCTGGCCAGCCCATTATTCATCTCCCCAGGGGAGGACGGATGACTTAGCTGATTGCTGAGTTCAGGAGAAGGAACCGTGGCAGTGTGACTCAGCCATTTCCTGGTGGGGACCCTTCCGTTCTGCTCCTCCGTGCCATAAACTTCATAGAAGCAGGCCTTTGCCGGGAAGGTGCCGCTCGTGGCTGGGTAAGTTGAGCAAGAGAGGAGAAATTGGAACATCCACTTGGCTTCCAGATGTAAGGCCTCACTCTCCAGCCTCGCCCTCATCGGCATGATCATCTTGCTCTCCACTGATCTGATTCCTGGGACAGGGAAGGTGGACGTGAAGAGGTTTGTAACAGGGTGGACCTGCCGCTGCGGCCCACTCCACGTGCTGGACGGGGACCAGGGTGACCCCGAGCTCTGCAGAGGGAGGAGGCACTTTTTCAGGGATTTTCACAACCTCGTCCCCTGTTTCACAGCTTCCTGTTGACCCACGTCGGCAGCAGGAGAAAAAGAAGAGCACACAGGATGAAATCTGGATTGTCCTTCTTCTTAAACGTAGGTGGCAGGGCAGCCTCTGGTCCAAGGCCGGAGTTGCCACCGAGGTCCCAGATGAGACTCTTTGGGATGCCTGCCTTCCTTTGGGTCTGTCTCTATCTTGGAAGGGCCACTTTTGTCAATGTGTTTTGGGTCCCCTTTCTGGAACACCTTTGCCCTGGTGTTCCTCATGCTTGTTGGCTTCCCGAGGAACTGAGCTCGGGATCATACTTGTCCCTGGAAGAAAAAGCTGTCACTGTATCATCCTTGGCCTCTTGGGAGGCCAGTCAGAATTACTGCCCCTTCTTTCTCAGACGACAAGTTGCTGCACTGCAAAGAGGGATCTAAGGTGGCCGACCACTCAGAAAGGACTGGCAAAGCCCCAGAGGGTCCCACATACGACGCCCCCCTCGGGATTCTCACATCAGACAACGCCCACTCTTTCTGGATTCTCTCAGCTGGGTTCCTTAGGTGGTAGCCACACGGGTTCTTTTCTCCTACAGTTTGAGGGACACTGAAAACTTCCGGGTGACGAACAGCCCAGTAGAGGGAGCTGTGTTAAACAAATTCTCCAAGCCGAACAGAAAAAAAAAAAAAAAAGCTTGCATTTAGCCAAGCAGGTGGCCCTGTGTGTACTTTGGAAACTCCATCTATCAGTGGAGTGGTTGCCTATTCGAAAGCTCTGAGCTAGAGCAAAACTTTTGCAAGGTGGTATCTTGGGTTTTATGGGCTGCCCAGAGCCAGGCATCTTGCTTCCATCAGCAGAACATGGTTTTGGCTCAACGTGACAGCTGCCACAATCAGACCAGCCGGAAGATTCCATAGGCAGGCCCTGACTCCAGCGTGGCAAAGGAGATGCATAATTCCGCTGACCCTGTGCTTGCACACCAGGCAGAGCTACTCATGCTCTGTCTCCAGAGGTAGATTTGTCAGAGAAACTTATAATATAGCAGTTTTATTAGTGATGCGCTTGGAGGGCAGAGGTTAAGAAGCGATGCAAAAATGTTTGGAGCTTGTGTTCACTCGATCCACCTAACCCCCCGTGGGGCCTAGGAATAGGCTAAATTCAAATCCAGGGCAGCCCCCGGTGAAGAGTTTCAAATAAAACTCTGTGACCAAGACAACTGTGGAGTGTGGAAAATATCATGCAAAAGCAATACGGGTGTATTTGGAGTCACACGAGAACTACCAACGTTGATCGCAGGTGATGAAACATACCTCTGGCAGAGACAAAGCCAGGGACTCTGGCATCTTTGAGGACCCACAGTTGCTCACAGGTTAAAAGTACAAGCAAATCTTTGGGGAAATAAGAAGGAAACAGGATAATACATGAGGGCTATACATGAGAAGACCTGACCAGGTGTGTTGGTTTGGTAGAGCTGCCATAACAAAATCCTACAAACGGGTGGTTTAAGAAACAGAAATTTATTAAAAAGTACAAATAATTTTAAAAAAGTAAAAATACAATTAAAAAATTTATGGGCTCCTGGGTGGCTCAGTCGGTTAAGCATCTGCTTTCCGCTCAGGTCATGATCTCAGGGTCCTGGGATTGAGCCCAGCATCAGGCTCTCTGCTCAGCAGAGGGTCTGCTTCTCCCTCTCTGTCAGCGTCTCCTCCTGCTCATGCTTTCTCTCTTTCAATATCTCTCTCTCAAATAAACAAATAAAATCTTGAAAAAAACTGTTTCATAATTCTGGAAGCTGCAAGTCCAAGATCAAGGTGTTGATAGAGATGGTTTCCTCAGAGACCTCTTGCCGTGGCTGGTAGAGGACCGCCCTGTGGCCATCTCTACATGATTGTCCCCTTGTACACTAAACCCTTCTTGTATTTCCCCTAAGAACATGAGTCATGTTAGATTAGGGCCCACCCTAACAGCCTCGTTTTAATGAGTCACCTTAAGGACCTTAGCTCCAAATATGGCTATAGTCTCAGCTACTGGTGTTTGCGGCTTTGACACATAAATTTGAGAGGCTGGGGACATAATTCAGCTCATAACACCATGAATGTCTATGACAAAGAAATTGTACTGATTACCAGAAATAATGCCAGTTGTTATAATAGATAAATCTGAAGTATTAAGGTTTAACACAAAACATTTATTTTGCATCCACATCAGAGTTCATTTCAGAGGTTGTGAGATGACTGGACAAAATGTGGTCCTCTAGGAACCTAGCCACCATCTCCAGCACATGCTGTGCCCAAGGACACTCCTGGGAGAGAAGGTAGGAGCAAAGTGCAAAGAAGACACATGGCTCTTAGCGGCCTTGACCCAGAAGTGACACGCCACTTCCACTGACATTCCATCAACAAGAGCTGGTCTTTCATGCCCATGCAGGTGAAAGGGGCCTGAGAAATGTGTTTTGTGTCTAACCCAGGAGGGGAGTGAGCTAGGTGAACATCTAGTCAGTTGCTGCTTCAGGAAAAAACAAGTCTAAAGTCTACAGATGGGCCAGTTGTTTTGCGGAGTGGTCACCAGGTACTAGAGAGTCAAGCAAATGTGCCTGAGGATAAAAGTACTGAAGGACCCCTCAAGGTTTCCAAGGCCATGATGAACCTTGGTCCAGGTGGAGCTCCCCAGCCTTTTCACATCGCGGCACACAGAGAAAGGGATGAGTCTTACATTCTCTGTTAGACTATGGGTGAGGACATTCAGGCCCAGAGGTTTAGGAGGCTCCGACCACTCCAGGAGGCCGCGTGGCCATCATGAGGCCTGAGGATCATATACCAATCACCTGCCTGCAACATAGTAGCATGCTGTGACTTACCTAGCGGGGAAATTGTGGTTTCCAGAATAAAGCAGGTTAAATGTACATCAGAAGGTGTACTCTGTGAAGACCAAAACCTATTGTCACCATCATGGGATAAAACCAGAGACTGAAGCCAGGTGCTTTAAAAGCCAAGGGAAGCAGAATCATCCTGAAAGACTCTATGGGGTGATAAAGTACCGAGACCACAGACTGTCACTTCATCTGGAATCCACATTCAGAGTGGGAAGGTCCCTCCTGGTGAGGAGGGCTAGTGAATTGGACTATCAATTATATTTATAGCAACTTTTCTTTTCCTCTCCTGAAGTCATTAACTGGGGAAACATTACAAAAGAAGAAACCCAGACATGGACATTAATACCTGTCAGAAAACACAATAAAGGACTCTGGAACAAGCTAGAGAGCTCAGAAATAAGCCCATGCATATAGGGTCAATTAATTTATGACAAAGGAACCAATAATATACAATGAGGAAAGGACAGTTTCTTCAATTAATGGTGTTAAGAAACCCCAGATCACACAAAAAAGTGTAAAACTGGACTGCTAGCTTACACCATACACAAAAATCAACTCAAAATTGATTAAAGAAGTGAGTGTAAAACCTGAATCCATTAAACTCCTAAAAGTAAATATGGAAAAAAAAAAAGAAAATATGGGGGCAGGCAGGGGGTGGGGTAAGATCCTTGATATCGGTCTTAGCAATGATTTTTTTTTTAATTTGACATTTAAAAAAGGCAATAAAAGCAAAAATAAACAAGTCAGACCATATCAAACTGGACCGCTTCTGCACAGCAAAGGAAACCATCCACAAAATGAAAAGGCAACCGGTCAAATGGGAAAAAAAAATATCAGTGAATCATTTATCTGATAATGGATTAATAGCCAAAATACATTGAACGCATACAACTCAATAGTAACAACAACAAATCCCATAAAACATTGGCAGAGGAACCGAACATCTTTCCAAAGAAGAGATGGCCAACAGGCACGTGAAAAAGTGCTCAGCATTAGGAACCACCAGGAAAATTCAAATCAAGCCCACCGTGACATGTCCCTTCTCACCCCTTCTCACCAGAACGGCTATCAACACAAAGACAAAAGAGATAACAAGTGTTGGTGAGGAAGCGGGGGAAGGGCCAACCCTTGCGCATTGTTGGTGGGAACGTGAAATGGTGCAGCCACCGTGGAAAACAGCGTAGAGGTTCCTCAGAAATTTTCAGATAGAATTATCATATGATTGGGCAATTCTAGTCCTGGGTATATATATCCAAAGGAAGTGAAACGAGATGTCAAAGAGATGCCCACCCTCCCACGTTCATTGCAGCGTTGTGCGCAATCGCAGAGATAAGGGAACAATTGTGTCCATCGGTGGCTGAAGGAAGACGTGATGCGCGTATACGATGGAATATATTATGAGGCCTGAGGATCATATAGCAATCACCTGCCTGCAACATAGTAGCATGCTGTGCCTTACCTAACGGGGAAATTGTGGTTTCCAGAATAAAGCAGGTTAAATGTACATTGGCAGAGAAAAATGTTCACAGTTCTGAGAAAGAGGAAAATTCAGCCCCTTGCCAAGACATGGATGGACCTTGACAGCATTATGCTGAGTGAAATAAGCCAGACAGGGACACCCGGGTGGCTCAGCGGTTGAGCGCCTGCCTTGGGCTCAGGGCCTGATCCTGGGATCCAGGATCGAGTCCCACGTCGGGCTCCCTGCATGGAGCCTGCTTCTCCCTCTGCCTGTGTTTCTGCCCTCCCACCTCTCTCTCTCTCTGTGTGTCTCTCATGAATAAATAAATTAAATATTTTAAAAAGAAAGAAAGAAAGAAAGAAAGAAAGAAAGAAAGAAAGAAAGAAAGCCAGACAGAGAAAGACAAACATGGCATTGCCGCATGCTATCACTTACATGTGGAATCTAAAAAGAAAAGTCAAACTCACAGAAACAGAGTAAAGAAGTGGTTGTCAGGGCCTGGGGGGTGGGAGAAATGAGGAGAGATTGGGAAAGAGGGTACAAACTTTCAGCTATGCAATGAATGAAGTCTGAGGATCTAGTGTAAAACACGGTGACCGTCGGTAATAACCCTGTATTGCACAGCTGAAATCTGCTAGGAGAGTAGAACGGCAGTGTGCTCACGCACACACGAAGAGAGAAATCTGTGAGGTGATGGATGGGCTAGTTAGCGAGACTGGGGAACGCTTTCATTATCTTTAAATATACTTTAAGTATCATGCTTTAAAAATTAAGCTTTAAATATCTCAGAACTTTATTTGTCAATGATACCTCGATAAAGCTGAAGTTTTTTTAAAAAAAGGTGTGTGGTGGCGGGGGACACATACCAAAGAAGAAACCAGTTTCTGAGCATTGAACACAGTTTCAATGCTAATAAAATTTATGCATGTGGTCTTTGGGTTTGGCTTAAATCGTCTCCACCTCTCAACTAACAAATATCTAGCTTTATCTATTAAAAAATTCATCTGATGTCCACAAATTATGGGAAAATGTAGTCCGATCACATCACGGCAAAGAGGTGGGAGGCCAGTTTAAAAGCTCATATGCTATTGAGGGGCATCGCACTGAAGGAAATCAATTTACATCCTTGTGATTATTGTATCATCAAAGAATCTTTGCAACGTTATCAACTCTGCACATCTTAAAATACAAATGCCAGGTGGCACTTAAAACTGATTTACAGTGTACTCAACGATTTAAATGATGTTTTTGCCTCCAAACCAGCTCTTTCACAGAAATCATTCTTGCTTTCCACAAAGTTATGAAAAATATATTGGAGAAAACTCATATTAAGATTTTTAAAGCATGCAAATAGCTTTCAGGGTAATATCCAAATCGTTTGTCATTTCCTGTCTCCGTGTTCATCAAATATGGGAACATTTAACCACACAGGAAGAAGTTGGTGGATTTGGAAAGTTGCTGAACTCTCTTATTTGAATCAATCCACATTGAACACGAGCAGTTTCTTTATTAGCAAGGGAAGGATAAACTCAGCTTCTGCTGAGTGGACTATGGAAGAGAAGTCCCTCTGAGCCCAGTAATCCTGGAACAAATGAATGACTCCAACAGAAGCCCCAGGAGAGAAGGGGTTCCTGGGATCTGGAAGGCCAGCCCACCCGCAGAGCAAACCCCTGACGTCCACAAAACCCGGCCTCCAAGGATTGCTGACTCCTGAGCTCTGTGCACCCATGGGGGTGCAGGAGATGATTTGGGGGAGGTACAGAGACCAACAATTTAATTTGAACAGCAATGTATTTAAATCAACGTCTGCTACAAAAAAAAATACATCCTGCACTATTAAACCCTGATTTCATCAATACCACTACCTAGAATGAAAGTATTTAAATTATAAGAAAGAATATTTAAGTTAAAAAGATATTAAGTACCATTGATCGTCATTATTCATGGATTCTGAATTTGTGAACTTGCCTCCCTGTTAAAATGTACCTGTAACCCCAAAGTCGATACTCACAGCGTCTTTGGGGTCATTTGCAGACATGCGGAGGGATGAGAAATGGGAGTGCCCAGCACCCCTTCCCAGCTGAGGCTGGACAAGGTGACAGCTCTGTGGTCTTTCTTCAGCTTCCATACTTAAGACAAGTGTCCTTTCTGTGATCTATTTAGGGCCACGTTTTTGGCATTTTTGTGCTTTTCATTTATTTGCTACTTAAAACGGTGTGCAGGCATGGTCCTGATGGGCCGGCTAATGGTCCTTCGTGCAAGAAGGTCACAAGGAGCCTTACAGAGAAAATACCTGCACTAGAGAAGCTTTGTCCAGGTCTGAACGCAGTGTGGTTGGCCATGAGTTCAATGCTAATGAATCAACAGCACATATTTTTAAAGGTGTCTTTTTTCTTTTTTTACTGTCCTAAATTATTAGGTAAGAATTTTACAAACATGGGGCACCTGGGTGGCTTAGCAGTTGAGCATCTATCTTTGGCTCAGGGTCTGATCCCAGCGTCCTGGGATCGAGTCCCGCATCGGGCTCCCCACAGGGAGCCTGCTTCTCCCTCTGCCTGTGTCTCTGCCTCTCTCTTTCTCTGTGTCTCTCATGAATAAATAATTAAAAATCTTAAAAAAAAAAAAAAAAGAACTTCGCAAACATTACTTATATCAGCAGGTGGAGCTGGAGGGTGTTGCACCTTCTCCATGCCAGAGTGGCGAGAGCCTCCAACAGTGCTGTAAAACTTGTGACCCCTTCTAAGGCCAGGGCTGTGGTGGCCTGCAGCTGTCAGCCCTTGCATCTCCCTGTGCTAGTGGATGGGTCTGGTGATCCACTGGGTGTCAGGATTTCTTCTGATGGCTTTATGGAATGGATCACTGAGGGTAGCCTCAAAGAATCTGTACGGGGCTGGGCGTTGGTGGCCACCATGACCTACGCAAGTCTGATATGTGACATACCCTTGCTTGCCTTGTAACCCAGTCCACGTGCCTTACCTGGCCTAGTGGGGCGGGGGGCCCTGTGGAGCAGAGAGCTGGTGGTACTAGCAGCCCCGCATCCCAAAAAGAAAGTGCATTATTGCACCGGACCCCTTCTTCCTCCATAGCTCCTCAACGCACTTGTAAGTGCCCATCGTGGCCGACCTCTGAGCTGCTGGCTGCTGGCCAGAAAGGGTTAGAGGCACATGTAAAATGACGCCAGCTATTGAGGGGTGTATGAGAACGTTGTGGAGGCTCACCCTGGATTTCCCCAGGGAGCACTGTCTCAGTATTTGCTAATTCAGTGCCCTGGACTGTGAGTAGCAGAAGAGGTGGTCGTGGTAGACTCAGGTGCAGCACCCAGGTCTCCCTAGAAGGACTGCTCGCCGCCCGGCAGCAGGGAGGGTGGTCAGCAGAGAGCCTTCGGCTGGCAGCTCCTTCAGGATCTGCTGGGAGCTGCCCTCTGCCCAAGGTCATGCCCTTTCCCCATTAGCCCAAGGTTGGTGGGGAGTAGAGAGGCTCCCACCTTCTTGGCTCCAGACCCTCAAGGGGTCTTGTAAAGCCTGCCTTGCACTT
Organism: Nyctereutes procyonoides; assembly: GCF_905146905.1. Lineage (NCBI taxonomy): Eukaryota > Metazoa > Chordata > Mammalia > Carnivora > Canidae > Nyctereutes > Nyctereutes procyonoides. The sequence continues at coordinate 8,505,697 of NW_026575021.1, read as the reverse complement.
GGCTTCTCCCTTCGCAGGATCCTGCTCTGCCCCTTTGCCTTCACAGGCGCTGATTCCTAACAGGTCCCAACCCAACCTTCGTTTCAGCTGCAGTTTCTGAGGAGCCCAAGCCGTTGGGCCAGTTCGCAAAGAGGCCAAAGCAGAGACATGCTCTGCTGAGGTCCTGCCTTCTTCCCCTCCGGTCCTCCACAGATACCGGCCTACAAGCTCTGCCCTTCCCGGTTCTGGGCTCTTGGTCCGTCCCAGCTGGAGGTTAGTGCTTGTGGCTGTGAAGTCTGGGTCCTGCTCAGGGATGCATTGGACGCCACAGGTGGGAAGGGTGGGGGCTCTACCCCCAAACCATGGGTCCTGGTGGAGGTGCATTGTTTGGGAGAAGGGGAGCCCCTTCCTAACTGGCCCCCAAGAGTTGTATGACTAGTGATGGTCAAGGCTGTCTGCCCCCCCTTATCCACCTGACCTAAATCCTCCCTGGCCTCACGCCTGCTCCCTGAAGGGGGCCTTCACCTCTTGCCTTGGCATCTGCCATTCTTTGGACTTCTTACTTGGGCCCAACCTCTAATCCAGCCCCCTGACAACAGAAGGAGATCTGGGGAGCCAAAGACGGAAGCATTTCGATTTCTAAGCCTCCTGAAAGCTCCTCCCTTTCAGAGGCAGTGCTCCCCAAAAAAGGCACCTAGGAAAACTGGCTCGTAGTATTATTCCCTTGCAGCCTCTCCAAGTCACAAGCATGTTAAAATAAAGACAGTGCAATATCTCACTGGGATGTACTTCCCAATATCTAGGAGACATTTATGAAAACAGTAGCAACGTTTACTGCGACTCGCTATGTATCAAGCACTCTGCCGAGTGCTTTATGTATTTTATCTCATTTAATCCTTCTAACAGCCCTGCGAGGTTAGCATTAATATTCCCATTTAACAAGGCTTGGAGAGGTTCATTCGCCTTGCACCTGGGAATTGGCAGCGCAGGGTTTCATCCTTTTGCCTGAATACAGAGCTAGAGAAGCTCTCTCAGGTGTAACATCAGAGAAGACTCTCCGGCTTGGTCTGAGGCAAAGGCTCCTGCTGACAGAAACAGCAGAAAGAGCAAAAGCCAGGCAGACAGACAGCCCTTCCCTTTGCAGTGAGGGGAGAATGATGCTCTCTTCTTACCTTGAAAGAGTTCAACTCAAGCCTAAAATTGAACCAGGATAAAGATCTGAGCATTTGAGCTTGGCTGGCTTCATTTTAACAGGGTGCCTACTCATTCATCATCCAAAGACCATTTCCTCTGCACCTGCATCGAGAATGCATCCAGGGTCCAGTATTTCAGGGAAGAATTACTCAGACCCTCTATTTTGCTTCTTAACCCTCCTCCCCCACCCCCCGCCACTTCTAAACTGGATCACAGCGTGTGGATAGCAAGGCCTCTCGAAACCAGGAGAAACGAGGCTGGTAACTCCTGACCATTTGGCCTCCTGAAATGTCAGGGTAGGAGGTGAAACAAATAGTTGAAAATGAGGTTGAAGACTGAACTGTGGATTTCAGCCATAATTCCTGTGTCACTTCTTCCAGGGAAACATGACAATCGACAGCTTCAACGGATTTCTGGTTGGATGTTTTGGCACTCCTTTGGAGAGTCTTCAGAAATAAGTGAAACTCATCCCCAGATTCTTAGGGTTGAACCTTGCTATGGAGATGTAGTGATGGGCAAGATGACTCTTATTTTATTTACTTACTTATTTATTTTTTTAAAGATTTTATTTATTTATTCATGAGAGACAGAGAGAGAGAGAGGCAGAGACACAGGCAGAGGGAGAAGCAGGCTCCGTGCAGGGAGCCCGACGCGGGACTCGATCCCGGGACTCTAGGATCACACCCTGGGCTGAAGGCAGGCACTAAACTGCTGAGCCACCCAGGGATCCCCAATGACTCTTCTTTTATATTTCTCCCAGATTCAGCAAGAAGACCAGTTTCTGATGGTGAATATTCTGATTGATTAGGCCACCAATTAGAGACCTAAAAGGGATGTTAGCAGCATTCCAAGCTTCAACGGGACACCCCAACCTATTTGCCTATCTGGTGTGCTGGACGTTTTGGGGTCGCTCCCCTCACTCAAAGACCCTGGGATTCCTGGGGCCCTACATGTCCAGCGACCACTCACTGCTACTCAGCTCAGTGATGAGCCATCCTGCATTTCGTGGGCCCATCTCACTCAAGTCCAGCCCTTAGGGAAGTGCCTTACTGTCAAAACAGCTTTGCAATGTACTTTTTTCCTGTTTAGGAGACTGGAGGGGCAGCACAATCAGGACTCATCCACAAGGATTCTGGTAGTGGAGCCTGGAGGTTAAGATCAATGGCTTTGGATTGAAACCCCACTCTCTCGCTTATTAGCTGTCTGACCTTGGACAAGTTGCTTGGCGTCTCTAAAGCCCTCATCCCTCATCTGTAAAGTGGATAATTGCCTATGCCCCATTCCACTGTTGTGAGGATAAAGTGAGATCATGATTGTAAAGCACTTCAACATAGAAACACACTGAGTATTAGAAGAGAAATTCAAATTATTCTCAAAAACTCTCATCCAGAACCTTAAAAGAATTAAGTGAGAAAAACCAGACACGAAAGGCCATGTGTTGCACGATGCCATCGGCGTGCAGCGTCAAGAATAGGTAAATCTAGAGATGGAAAGTAAAGTAGTGATTGCCTACAGCTGAAGGGCTGGAGGAATGGGGATTGACTGTTGGTGGGTATGGGGTTCCTTTGGGAGTAATCAGAATGTTCTGGAAATAGACAATACTGATGGTTGTGGAAATTTGTGAATATACTAACATCCACTGAATTGTACACTTTAAAGGGATGAATTTTAAGTATATAAATTGTATCTCAAAAGTAGTTAAACTTAAAAAAATATCCATTATGAGCTAAAACCATGGATTTTGAACTCTCCCTACCCCTTTGGCATGGGAATTAAAATGAATGGTCATCTCACTGGAAGAAGACTGTGTCTCTTTCTAGGTAAATCATTTGTTCTGTGACTGCATAATGAATGTTAACCCACTGCAATTTTGGCATTTGCAAGGATCGGTAGCACGGAGTTCTCTTAGCAAGAGAGATTGCTGAGCAGCCCGGATTTTTGGGCAGAGAGAGGCAACCTACCACCTTACATTGGAAGATTCTTCGCAGCTCAGTCCATCTGGGAGATATTCCAGGTTGCAAATTAGATTTTTTCCATCTATCTGGGATGGAAAAACAAAAGCAGGAAACAGAAATGAAAATCTATTGGATTAGCTATAAATATTTTGATGTATTACGGTCATTGGTTCTAACTGTAAATTTGTGTGTGTCCCTGCATGTGTGTGCGTGTGTGCGCACACATGTGCGTGCGTGCACGTGTGTGTATGTGCGTGTGTGTGTGTGCGTGTTGGTGGGGGAGGGAGTCGGACTTTGCCAAACGGAAAAGGGGAGGAGTTTTGGATGAGTTAGTGCCTATTGCAAAACTGGAGTGGATTAATTCTGGAATTTCATTGAGTACATTCAATGCTTCCAAAATATAATTTTAAAAATACACAGTATTTTCAGATTCATGTCTCAGACAGGGTTGTCAGCACTGCTTAGGGACAATTTCTTTTGGCATAAGTAAGGTTACAAGATTTTGATAAAAATTATTTCTTTACTGTTTGGAACGTCCAAATAGATTTGTGATCTTTCATTTTGCTTTAAAACATGATTAAATATGCTTTAATAAAACCAAAGACTTCTGTCTGGATTTTGAATTTCATCTGGACTTATAGCTGGTTAATATTATGGATGTCATGTTGCTTTTTATTTTTAATTTTTTGGCTCAATAATGTCAACTGAGATTCTTTCAAAAAGAAAAAGGTTTATAAAAGAGGAGGAACTATTTTTTAAACCACATTAAGGCATTAAGAAATTTACCAAAATCTATCAGGGACATTGGATTTTTTTAGATCTTTTCCTGAAACTTCTAGGTGGAGTTTAGAGCCAGTGAGAGAAGTGGAGAGAGATCTCAGGGCAGGAAGGGAATCAAAGGGAAGATAAACTTAAATAGGTTCTTCTCGGACTAGCATAGATGCCCTGGGCTCTTGTACTCCCTTTGGGATTTTTTGTTTTTTGTTTTACTGAGAACGTACTGTGTACTGAGATTTTTGTTGAAACTGAAGTTCCCACACTCTGCTATGTACTAACAACCTTGAAGAGACTAAGCAGGGTATCTTCGTCAGCTCAGGCTGCTGTAACAAAATATCATATGCTTAAACAACACTGTAGTTGTTTAAACAACGGAAGTTGTCCACGATTCTGGAGACTGGGAAGTCCAAGTTCAAGATACCAGCCAACTAGGTTCCTGGTGAGAGTCCTTTTTCCTGGTTTGCGGTTGGCCACGTTCTCATTGTATCACCACACAATGGAGAGGGAGAGAGGGAAGGAGCGAGAGCTTATGTCTCCTCCTCTTCTTATAAGGGCATTAATGCCATCCTGGGGGCCCCACCCTCATAACTTCATCAGAACCTAATTACCTCCCCCAAGTCCCACCTCCAAATACCATCACATTGGCAATTAAGGCTTTGACATATGAATGTGGGGGCGGGGGGAACACAATAACACCAGGGAAGGAAAAATGTTCCCATGGAATGATCTGACTATTTAACAGGCAGTAAATAATGACAGCTACCACGTATTGACCAGGGGCTCTACTGAGGATTTCACTTATTCTTCACAAAATCCAGTGGGGTCTTTGTGATCATGTCCATTTTATAAATGAGGGAACTGAAGATCCAAGAGGTTAAATAAAGGGGCCCATGGTCAAGCATCATGGGAGTGGTCTGTCCAAAATTTGAATCAAATCTCTTTAGTTCAGGTTTTGGACTGCCAAAAAAACCTGACATATGAGCTTGCAATCTTTTAACACACACACACACACACACACACACACACACACACACACACAAAACCCCACTCACTCTCTTTTCATTGCTTCAGGAAGAAGTTCAAATTTCTTAATATTCCTTACAATGACTTCACTGTTTTGGCTTTATCATTCCAGTTCATTTAGTATATAATACTCCCTGGATCAGGATTATATTTGGTTGCAAGTGACAGAAAACTAAAAATAACAGTGGTATAAACTATAAAAAGCTGATTTTTCCCCTTTCCATATGGCAGGTGTGTTTTTCCAATTATTCAAAACCCAAGTTCTTTCTGTATGACTTTTCTTTCTACTTTGTTGATCACGTAGCTTCCATATCATTGGCCAAGATGGTTACTTGAGATCCACCTCTCAGATCCACATATTAGCCCCCGAGAAAGAAGAAGAACCAAAAACAGTTGTGCTTGTCTCTTGATAGTCCCTTCCAAGAAGTTCCACTTAGGAACTTCCAGTTAGGTCTCACATAACCTTGTCACGTGGGCACATTTGCTGCAAGAGATTGCGAAACACAGTCATTGTTTTTGGTGGTCATATGTCCCACAAAACAAAAATAAAAACAAAACAAAACCCTCATATTTTTCACTCTCAACTATTTGCAGTAGCTTTACAGAAACTGTTCTGTCTGCCTTTGGTGTGCACCTCACCCTTGTACCTCCATAAGCGCATCTATAATATACTATCTGTATGGATTTTCTTGTATACTTCTCCATTAGTCAGAGAGCTCGTTGTGGGCATGAGTGACTGACGGGCACTCAAGTTCCAGGTTTTGGTGTTTTTTTTCTTCCAATAGACCATTTCATTTAGCTTAACTGTAGAAACATAACCATAAATGTCTGAGAACGTGGACATAGGCATAATTCTGCCCAGGGAACATGCATTGCAACCCAATGACTGGTACAGAGGCCTCCTTAAAGGGGTGATATTTGAACTAAGAGCAGAATTGGGAGAAGGAGCTAAGCATGCAACAATCAGAGGGAAGAGCGTCCTAGGCAGAGAGTTCAGCTAAGACAAAGGCCTTGAGTTAAGGCAAGCAGGGATTTGGGATTTTCAAGAACAAGAGGGAACAGTGTGGCTGGAGGGCAACATGTAAAGGGAGAGTGGGAAGAGTTGTCAGGGCAGCGGTTACAGGGACAGACTTCATGCCAGGTGAAGGTGGCACAACATGGAGGTCACAAGTATGGGCTCCGGAACAAGCCATTTGGAGAGCCCATGGTTCTACCACTGACCAGCTGGGAGACCTTGATAGGCTGCTTAGTCTCTCTGTGCCTTAGCTTTCCCGTCTTTAAAATGGTTATAGGACAGACTTTTTTAGAGTGGTTGTTAGAGTGGTTTTAACAACAGGAATTTATTTCTTACAGTTCCGAAACACTGTGAGCACCCAATAGGTCCTTGGCACCTGCTCTTATGAAGGTGTGTCCAGCTTTTTGCCACTCCTGTCATCCAATATCTATACCCAAACCTAGGCTCCTGCCACCCTCCTGCTCTCTAACTCAGTTAGTTGTTTGCTCAGTCGGAATTAGGTTTGCTATAATATCAAGCAGATTAAACATAGAAAACTTCCTTCCCTTTCAAGTAGAAATCCTGGGGCAGACAAGTCCAAGCTGAGATGGTGGCTCTGTGGATGATAGAGACCCTATCCTTCCATCTTTTTTCTTCATCATCATTGACTCTGGCTTCAGATAGTTGCTGGAGTTTAAGCTGTCATTGTGTCCCATTCCAGAAAAAGAAAAGGTGGAATGAAGAGGCGTTGGCTAGCTCAGTGGGTTAAGTGTCTGACTTTGGCTCGGGTCATGATCTCAGGGTCCTGGGATAGAGCCCTGCACTCAGCCATCACCTCGCCCCATGCATTCCTGTGCTGAGCAGGGAGCCTGCTTCTCTCTTTCCCTCTGCCTCTTCCCCTGCTTGTACTCTCTCTCTCTCTCTAAAATAAAAAATAAAAAATAAAAAATAAAAAAATCTCTTTTTTTTAAGTGTATGGAAGGAAGAAACTCCTTTTAAAAAGCTACTCCTGAAGCCCTATCCAACAGCCTGCTGTCATTTCATTGTTCAGAATTATTCACATGGGCACACCTAGCTGGAAGAGAGGCTGGTGTATGTTTTTTCCAGCCTGGCACATTGTATGGAATTCAATTACTATGAAAGAATCCTATTGGCGTAGACCTCTCTTCTTTCTCATTGCCTAGATTCTAAGCCAGACTCCTATTCTTTGTCTCCTAGGCCACTCCTCATGGGCTCTCTGCCTAAAAATGCCCATCTTCACCCCACTTTACACATGTGCGGTCTTCAGTGGCTTTCATTTGCATCGAGCAGAGCCCACAAACTAGTATCTCAGAAACTGAATCCAGCCTACAGTCATATTCTGATTGACCTTCATGGTACTTTCAAAACTAATGAATTACTTACCACTGAATTGAATTACTTACCAGAGTTTAACAAACCAAAATTATCTCTAAAATCCTGCATTTCCTTCTTTTGATAGCAGAGGTTCTGGGCCCACATCCCTGAATAGCAATAATTAGCTGTGGTTGAGTAATCACTCACTGCTTCGGATAGCATTTGGGATTTCCAGTTTGCCCCAATCCCAGCTCTTCCTCTTGCCTCTTCCCAGACCATACCCAGACCACTTCCCTAATTTACACTTTCTGACTATCCCCTGGAAGAATTTGAGTTTAAAGATCCTGGGGATTGAGTTTAAAACTCTTTGTCTTTTCTTTAAGACCCTTCCATGATCTGGCCCTAGCTTGCTCTTCCAGCTATTCTCTTCATGTACTGTCTGCTCCAAACACTCCCCACCCTGCACCTCTTGACTGCAAGCTCTATGAAGGCAGAGGCCATGTCTGTTTTGCTTCTATTCAGTCTATTTCTAGCACCCACAACAGTGCCTAGTTCATAAGGAATGCTCAATAATTAATTGTTCGATGAATCCGTACTTGCTTTTTGTCACCTCCCTGTTTATGCTCATGGTCCCACTCCCTCAAATGACCTTTTCTTGTATCCGCATGATAGGAGCTCAAACATTCTTCAGAGTCCAACAGCCCTCTTTTATGAAGACTTCCTTGACACACTTGCTGGCAAAAACTACAAATCCTAGTGCTTTTAGGAATCATGGAGTTCCCAGGACATATCCCAAAGTGCCCAAGGCTTCTACACTCTGGAAGAAAACCAGGTTGGAGAAGACTCAACAGGCCTGAGACGTTATATGCCAAGTTACTCTGGTGGCTAGATTTGGAACCCATTGAGAAAAAAGATAGGAGGCTACTGCAGTAGTCTAAGCAAGACATGATGGTAGCTTGGGCTTGGGGACTGGCAGAAAGGCAGGAAGAACTAAATGGATAGGAGAGATTATCAGCACATTAGAATGTCAGCACTTGACAGTATAATGAAAGATAGTAAAGACAAAGGAAGGAGAGGGTTTCAAAGGTGACTATTTGATTGCTGGCTCATGCAAGAAACACAAACTACTATTTTTATTTATTTATTTATGATAGACAGAGAGAGAGAGAGAGAGAGAGAGAGAGAGAGAGGCAGAGACACAGGCAGAGGGAGAAGCAGGCTCCATGCAGGGAGCCCGACGCGGGACTCAATCCCAGGACTCCAGGATTGCGCCCTGGGCCAAAGGCAGGCGCAAAACCGCTGAGCCACCCAGGGATCCCCCCACATACTACTATTATTCCCTGAAAAATAAAATACAGAAAACCAGACCTTGGGGTCTAGTTTGGGCCTTGTTGATTTTGAAGATCTTGGAAATATTCAGCTTAAGATGTCAAGTAAGAGGTTAGATATATGGGTTTGGAGGTCAGAAAAGCATTCTGAGCTGAGGATATGAATTTCAAAGTTATCAGAATTATCTATCAACTGTTAAAACTCTGGATATGGCTTTGGTAGCTAAATGCCAAGGGAGGTAGTATAGAAGAAGAGAATAGGGCTCATGGCCAAGTCTTAGGAAGTCGACGCTTAATACCCAGGCCAAAGAAATTGAGCCTACAAAGGAGATAAAGGGGGTTGTCCAAAGATCTAGGAGCAAATCACATAGGGATTGCATTGGAAAGCCAAGGAAGAGGGTATCTCCAATGGAAGGAGTGATACATTGGTGAAAGGTGAAGAAAGGTGAGAACTGAAAAACACTCATTAATGTAGCATTGTGAATGTCATGGGTGACCTATGGGAGCCATTTGAAAGGGTGAGTGCTGGGCCTGATGGGAGGAAGCCTACTGAAGAGCATTGGTTGGGAGGTGAGGCAAGGGAGATTTATGGGCAAAGAGAGGTAACCTACCACCTTAGATTGGAAGATTCTCTGCAGCTCAGTCCATCCAGGAGATATTCCAGGTTGTGGCACCTTGGGCCAATGTTGGATTACGTGATGTGGTCATCAAGGACATCCCTGGGATGTGACTAAAAATGTCTAATGGATTGAGCAACATGGAAGTCATAGGTGTCCTTAGAGGTGGGACAGTATGAGGGTTGAGAGACAGGGTTGAGGCTAGGAAGAGAAGGAAATGGAGAATGGAGACCATGAAAATTATGTGAAAACTAGCTTCTCCCTCCTTAGTCTCTCTGCTTCTACCTGCCTATGTGCTTAACAAGAACCTCATTTACCCCTCTGCTCTCTCCCAGCAGATGGAACCACAGATGGTAGCAAGGAAGAGGAGATAAAATGTATGGATAAATGCCTCAGCCCTTTCCTGAATCCCAAAGACAGCTGGTGCCTTGGATTTTTTTGATAGAGGCCATACATCCTGTATTGGGTTTCCTCATTTGTATGTGTGTTTACACGATTTTAATCTCAATCCCAAAGTCTACTGCTGATTTAGAGTTCAAAAGCATCTCCTCTACAGTTAGGTACATCCCTGTGTGGTTTCTGAGAAGAACAAGGAGCTTCCGAAGGGAAGATGCTGTCATTCATAGAAAACAAATTCACTGTGCAATCCAGGAGGGATAAAGAGCATGGCATATGGCAGGGCTTCCAGATTCTGTCCCTCAGAAGTGAGATAGGGACAGCTCTTGAAACTTCACACTTACTCGCAACATCAGAGGACGGGACTCAGATTATGCAGATGGTGGTGAAATGCAAAAAATGTAAATGTTGACAACTAGACTTATTTCCCATCAAACACATTCAATATAATCTCTAATGATTAAGTACCTAACCCTCCTTTCAAAACTCCATTGAATTTTAGGCAACTAGATCTTTATAGCAAAAGATGAAAAAGATTGAAATATGTCATTGATCACCTACCTGGGTTTTAGAGAGGCCTTGCAATTTAATTTCGTCATTTCTCTGGACCTGTAACTGTCCAATAGCAATATAAGGTGAGCCACAAATCTAAATTTAAATTTTATAGTAGCCATATCATGAAATTAAAAAGAAACAGGTGAGATGTCTTGAGAATATATTTTATTCATCCCAATGTATACAAAATATTATCATTTAAATATGTATTTAATATGCACATGTATTAATGGAATATTTTATGTTCCTTAGTTCATACTAAATCTTTGAAATCTGCTACGCATTTAACTCCACACACCCTGATTCTGACTAGCTACATTCCAAGCTCTCAATAGCCATGTGTGACCGGCGGCTACCTAATTGGACCACCCTATTCTAAACAAATCATCCAAGAATCATGTACAAAAGAATCCATCTCATTAAAAAAATATGCGACTCCTATTGACTGAGTACCTGTTACGTGACAGACACTGGGCTGACGATTTTACATATGTCATGTTATTTACTCTGCACCGTGATTCTACACATAGATATCATTATCCTTCTTCTATGGAGGGGAAACTGAGGCTCAGAATAGTCAAATAAACTGTGCTTCACTAAGTGTCAGGATCAGGTTTTAAACTGAAGCCCATGCTTTTCTTAAGACTCAACATTTGGGGACGCCTGGGTAGCTCAGTGGTTGAGCATCTGCCTTTGGCTCAGAGATTGAGTCCCATATCGGGTTCCCCACAGGGAGCCTGCTTCTCCCTCTGCCTGTGTGTCTCTGCCTCTCTTTCTGTGTCTCTCATGAATAAATAAATAAAATCTTAAAAAAAAAAAAAGGCTCAACCTTTGGCCATATAGTTGGTTAAAATCTCCGAATCTTTGACATATATCATGATGTTCATTCAAGACACATGTTCACAGTAAGAAGCACAGCTATAAGGCCACCAAATATTAAACACTCAGGAAAGCAACAACGAAGGAAAGGGACGCCCCGTCAAATCCCAATTCTTATTAAGTAGTAGACATTAACTCATCTGAGAGCAAATTTTATTGAGCACCTTCTTTGGTTTGGATTTTAAAGATCTTAAGTCATCTCTACACCCAACTCAGGGCTTAAATTTATAAATTTATAACCCTGAGTTCAGAAGTCACGTGCCCCACCAACTGAGCCAGTGAGGCGCTCTGTGCACTTCCTTGTATACCAGGCATTATGGAGAAAAGAAAGAAATACACAAAATTTCCTGGCTCTGACCCACCTCTGCACCACCCTCTGCCCTCCTTCCTTTCTCTCGCAGGAAATTTCCTATTTCCGGACTTGCCTTTCCTGACTCACATTTGTGTACCTCCTGTTCCCTCTGGTGGAAGAGAAGCCCTTCTCCAGTCTGAGTGACTAACTCCTCATCCCTCAAGCTCTGGCTCGAATGTCACTTCCTACAGGAAGTCTGCCTTGACACTTCAGGCACTTTTGCCCTCTTGGGTTCACAGCATCTTTCTCTCAGAGCACTTACTACACATGTGTTTCTGAGTCTTTTCCCAGAGAGTGAGCTCCTGGAAGCCAGGAGAATGCTTGATTCAACAATTTGAGTGACTAACCCAACTATCTGCTAGGGTCTCCTAGTCTCTAAACTCTAGGTCAGATTGACTCAAGTCCCAATTCTATAGATTAGGGAAACCTAAAGCCCATCCTCAGGATTCTCCATATTTGGGGAAACGTTTTTACAGTCTTATGGTTCTCTTTTTATGTCCTGATTTTGTCAGAATTGTTCGCTCTATCTCATAGCTATGTCTTCAATCCCGCTCTGGCATCAGATCCCATACAACACACAGCTTCTCTCTTAGTCTCTCCCCGCCCCAAAAGCAACCACAGAACCACGTAAACAAGGCATTTGACTAAAGACCAAGTGACCACAGGGAGGGGCGATGTGGCATATGACAGAGCAAAGGCCTCAAAATCATATATTAGAGCTTTCTGCAGCCCTTCTGGGCAACCCTGCCCCCCCACAAGCATATTACAATCCCACTTCTCAAAAACTTCCCAGCTCCTCTCTCCAATCTTTTTTCTGCCACCCACTCTGCTTCGCCTTCCTTTTTTTTTTTTTTTTTTTCTTTTTTAGGAGCCAAAATCCCTCTCATTTTCTCACATAGAATGGTGCATCTTTTCCTTTCTGCTTGGGCTCCTCCAAATACCTAAGTATTGGTTATTCTCCAACCCAAACCCTTAACAAGGTATTTTCCTCAGCAAAAGCAGTTCCCCCTCTTAAGAAAAATCTCAGACAACAGTTAAGGGAATAATAACTTCTGTCTGGAGAAAGTGCTGGCAAACTTTTTCTGTAAGATCCACGGGGCACATAATTTTGGCTCTGTAGGCCATGGGATCTCTGCCACAACTACTCACTTTTGCCACTGTAGCACAAAAGCAGCCGATATATAAATGAATGAACCGGGCTGTGTTCCAATAGAACTTCATTTGTAAGAACTGGGGAGGGGGCAGGATAGGCCCCCAGGGCCCATTTTGTCAATGGGCAGGATTTGACTCCCAGACAATAGCTCCTGACCCTTTACCTGGAGAAGAGGGATTCCTGCCTGTATGGAACTTCCAATCAAGTCTGGGAAACAGGGCAGAAACATGAAAAGATAGATCCCTAATATTTTTAAGAGATATAAATGATAAACTCCAGATGAATGGTCTAGGTCCAAGTTGACACTGTAACAAAATTTCTTAATGCAATTTTGCATGAAGCACAGGTAGCTTTTGGATAGTGTTGGAGAGGAAGAGCTCCTTTCTGAGAGGCGCCTTTGCTAGGAGAACAGGGTCACCTAACGCAGGTGTCAATAAGCTACAGCCCCCTAGGCCAACTCCTGCCCACCACCTGTTTTTGTAAATAAAGTTTAATGGCTAGCCAAGCCCATTCATTTGCATATTGTCTCTGGCTGCTTTCCCTTTGCCTTCAAAGTTGTTTTGACACATATAGCCCACAAAGCCCAAGGTATTCACTACCTGGCCCTCTATAGAAAAAGTTGGCTGACCCCTGAGCTAAGACATTTGCAATATGGGGTTGTAAAGAGCACAGATTGTGGAGCCAAAGAGCCTTAGATCCAAGCAACAGGCCTGTTACCTTCCAAGTGTGGCCCTAGATGAGTTACTTCGGCTCTGAGGCTAGTTTTCTCACCTATGAAATGAGCTGATGGGTCTATTTCACCAAGGTGTTAGGTCTATTGAGCGAGACAAGGTGAAAAACAATGCAGTGCTCAACACACACACACAAATACGATTTCCCTTTCTCCCTCCGCATAGCAACTGATTATAAAATAATACTGCAGTCTGCGGGTTTTAATTGACTCCTGAACAATCATGATTGCAGTTCAGGTGTTATTAAGGCAGGTGGAGTCTCACGCGCAAAGGATTTAGAGATTCTTCTAAAGGGAGCTTCAAGTGCGTTGCTAAATGTATGTGTTGTTCTTTCCTTTACAAGTGGCATAAAACCAAGGCAAAGCGGCTTTTTAAAAAAGAACATTTGTTGGTTTGCGTAACTAAAAATCTCTGGGTTGGATCTTTGTGCATGGTGGGTCCAGATAGTCACACAGGCCATCGGGAATCTGTGGTCTGTCTATGGTCCTGCGGGCGAGGCCTTCTCCTGAGCCATTTCACTCTCAGGCAGCCCCTCCCCACGCAGTGGGAAAAGCCCAAGAGCTGCTCAGATCTATGGGTTAGCACAGGGGTCCCCCACCCTCGCCCCAGGGCCAAATCTCACCCGATGCCTGTTTTTGTACAGCCTGTGAGCTAAGGCAAGCTTTTGCTTTTTTAAAGGGCTGTAAAAAAAATGCAAAGAAGGTCTACGTGACAGAGACATAGGGCTGAGCTGACAAAAACCAAAATAATTATTATCTGGCTCTTTGCAGAATGCATTTGCCAACGTAGCAGCTCCACTATCAAAAGATCCCATTCTTGTCCATTGCTCCCAGTAAAAGACCCCAGAGCGCCTTCCTGGGACCATCTTGTTTACCTGCACTGCCTCATGGGAAGTATTCTCATTTCTTTTCTTTCTTTCTTTCTTTCTTTCTTTCTTTCTTTCTTCCTTCCTTCCTTCCTTCCTTCCTTCCTTCCTTCCTTTTCTTTTCTTTTCTTTTTTCTTTTCTTTTTGAAAAACTAGTTTTTTTTTTTATTGGAGTTCAATTTGCTAACATATAGCATAACACCCAGTGCTCGTCCCATCAGGTGCCCTCTTCAGTGTTCTCATTTCTGTCACTGATGTCAGAGAGCTGGGTGGATTAAGGGCTCCGCTGATTTTCTCTTGAGCCCTTGAGCCTGTAACTTCATTCATTTCTCAGAATTTTATGTAACACAATCGGCTGGACTTTCTGATGGGTTCTTTTTTTCTCTCATTACTTCCTTCTTACCTTTAACCACTTTAAAGCTTCTTATCTTATAGTCTGTATCTGATATCTGAGTATCGGAAAGATTTATATCTGCTATTCATATGGCCGCTGGCATGGGTTCATGCGTCTGAGGTTTTTAAAATCTTGGATTGTGAATTCATCTTAAGTGGTGTTTGATCCTCAGGAATCCTGAAGCTCCAGGTTTGGGGGTGTCTCTCCAGTGAGGCTTCACCTCTGCTTTGTCAGGAACTTTGGGAGCATCTAAGAACTGTTTCTGTGCTAATATAACATCCAGAGGTCCCCAGCACCCTGTAGCAAGTGCACCTTTGAACCCCAAAGCTAGTGAGGGCAGGCCTGGGGTTTCAAATCCCCATCCCCTACCTACCCTGCCAAAGCTCTCTCCAAGAAATGCAAGCTTGACTCTCATTTCCTTTGGTCATTTGGGGGCCTTTTTTCTCTTTACCCTTTGACTAAGGGTAGCAGCTTTATGTGGAATATCAATTTTTCCTTCTGTCCCAGAGTAACCATTAAATCTCGAGCGCCCTGGTTTCTGAGATCATCAAACACCCCCAGGCAGCCCCTGCGTTCGTGTGCAGATTGTACTCTGGTTTTTAGTTTCCATTTCATTTTTGGTCCCTGGGATTTCCTTTTCTTTCTTTTGAGCCCCATTGGCCATTTAAAGGGATGCTAGTTCTATTTTATACTGCATTTCCAGGTGTTTCATAGCAGGAGGGTTTTATGTAATGCAATCCACCACATTGCCGGAAATGGAAATCCCATTAGGCCTGTGAGCCTGTATGAGACCATGCCAGCATCATATGCCACCTGCAGATATCTTCCTCTGCCACTTTAATCACCTCGGATAGCATCAGGGGAGGTGCTCACGAGGGATTTAGTGGAGGTGATCAGTTGAGTGAGTTACCAGAGGGGTTAGCAGAGCGTGGCAGCGACGTGTTTCAGGCACAGGCACTCCCCATACTCGTGTATAGAGCAGCAGCATTGTGTAGGGTTTTAGAGGACAAGCTCTAGAATCAGATTGTCTTGATTTAAATCTGAGTTCTACTTCCAAGATGGATAACCTTGAGCAAATCCTTTAACCTCTGCACCTTCATTTCTGGCACGTGACATCCTCCCCAACAAGGTAAGGTGAGCCCTTGCTAGATGCTGGGGAAGACACCCATCTTCCCTGAGCTCTCACACACAGGGTCAGCCATGGGAGGGACACGAGCTCATAGGAGAGACCTGCCCCTTCCAAGAAATAAAAAAAGGGAAGAAGGATGTGGAAAAAGCCTGAGGTCATCACCTTTGTAACTGAGGAGAAATTGGCCCAGTGCTCAGGAAAAAAAAAATAATAAGATTGTAAGAAATGCTCTTTGAAAATGTAAAATTGGATGAGGATTGCCTAGTTTGTGTGCATGGATCTAAAAATGAAAACTCCCCCAAAGGGTCTCAAGGTCTTCGCCAGCCCCAGAGATGTCACCCTTCATTACGGAGGCTGTGGGGAAAAGGAGCAAAGCATGTCTCTTCAGCACAGGCAGGGGTGGGGCTGGGGAGAGTTAGGGGTCTCCTGACCTTTGCCACTTTGGGTCTCTATACCACCCCTGCACCTCCATCTGCTTCTCATCTAACCCCTAAGTCCTCGGGATGGAAGTGCCCTGCAAATTCCTGGGGAACATTTACTCTCAGGAGAACCAAAGACCACCAGAAACTGCTCAGTTTTTCTAAGGGAAGTGGAAGCTGATGAAAAGGCAAACAAGTGTGCAAAATAGAAATGCATTTCTGCCACAGACTAGAATCAGCATCCTTGAAAAGATTTTTCCGTATCTGCACAACATTTGGCTACAAGAACAATTATTCATCCAAACCACTTTTCAAATGGGTCATTTGGCACTGCCATGCAGAAGTGTGTCGATTAGGAAGTGTTCTGTTGTTTCCTCCCGAGAAGTGGGCTGAGCCCTGGAAAATGTGTTTCTCACTCAACAAGTCCTTATTCAGCAGCCTGAGAGGCAGAGAGAGGCTAGAGTGGCCAGCTATCAGCAACACTCCATTTCTTTTCCTTTTTTTTTTTTTTTTTTTTTTTTTTTAAGGTTGTAGGAGCAGCTCTCCTTGAACTTTGAACAACATCTTGTAGGTTCAAGTTAAATCCAGATAAAAACTTGCCACAAAGTTAATCTGGCATTTTTACAGTTAAAATCATTTTTTTTCTGGACATTTAAAGGGAGTGGAGGGGGAGAGGGAGTTCAAATAGAAAATAATAATTCACACAAATTTGTTTTTTGTTTTTTTTTTTTTTTAATTCACACAAATTTGTTCCCTTATAAGCACATAAATCCTTTCATTGTTACGTTTCCTTTTCAGGATGCCGGGGTCTCTGCATTGTGACAATGTCAAAAGCTGTCCATTATGCCACCTGCTAAGCAGAGCAGAGCTAGAAGCTATAGGTTGAAGTTCAGGAAAACACACTTCACCTTAAGAGATGGAGATAATGACAAATTCTCAGGGCTGTCCATCTTCCGAATAACAGGCTTGGCCAAGAAGTGAGTCCCCTCACAGAAGGAAGCAGAAGCCATCACCAGGAAGGCTGTTGCCGGGTTTTTGACTTGGGTATGGGATTAAAACACGAGGTCCTTGGTCTATTCCAGCCTTAAGATTCCAGGACTTTTCCTTTTATTTATTTATTTTTTTTGGACTTTTCCTTTTAAAAATAACATTGGTGTGGTACTTCAGAGTTTTTAATGAACCTCACGTGATCTCATTGATTTTTTTTTAATGGAGATGACTTTTCCTGACTTTACAGTGAGCATGAGTAAATATAAACAATGTAGGCTTTTGAAGGAAGATGAACAGAATGAAAGCAAAATAGAGATTCTCCTCCCCCGATGTCTAAAATGTGAACGGAAATAATGAAAACCAGCAAAACAAGAAAATTGGCAGTAGCAAGCAAACAAGGAAATGTGTACAACCTCAGGTCACGTACCTCAAGAAGTGAGGGATAGAAAGGGGAGATTTTCAAGCAGTGTAGCTTCTAACGCTGTGCTCACCCTGGAACCTTGCACTAATTAAAAATCTTAAGAATTTTCATCATAAGCTCTAAATCTAAGAAACAAACTAGCCGAGCATAGTGTTTCGCCTTAGTGTTTTGAGTTAGAGAAGCTGTGAATAAGAATATGAATTCAACATACCGGGGCCCAGAGGGAAAAAAAAATTATGCAACAAGAGAAGGATCTGGAAAAAAAAAATGAAAAAAAATGGAAAAAAAACAGGAGACTTCAGTTCTAGGTAAGCAATTAAAAACCAAAACAACATTGCAGTGGAGCTAATAATAATAATTAAAAAAAATCCCTATATAGACACAGCTCAAAATAAAATTACAGATACAGAAAAAATACTAGAGATAAACATGATGAAGGCACAGAAAAGGCATAAGTGATTTGAGCCTCACTGTTCCTAGAGCAGAGAACCCACAGACAGGATGGTCTAAATATACAAAGATATGAAAAAAGAAAATTGCTCTGACAAATGAAAAAATGAATCTACAGATTGAAAGAGTACACGAAGACCCAGGAAAACAGACACTGAATGATCCACATGGAGACATGGCCTTTTTAACTTGCTGAACTTCAAAGACTTCAGAAAAAGAAGTCTTGGTGTACCGATAACAAGTAAGGAAAGCCAGTTAGATTGGCCTCGATCTTTGATAATCTCTATTCAATGCCAGAATAAGAATGAAGCACCGTCTAGAATTTCCAAGGGAAACTGTGACTCAAGATGGTTTCATCCATCCCAGATCAGTTCCAGAACGAAGGCCACAGGCAAACACCCAGGGCCCATGAAGGAAGTCAGAAGATACGCACCCATGGGTCTTCTTTGAAAAAAGAAAAAAATTATTGAGTGATGAAGCCCAGTCAATTTAGAGATGAGTCAAAATAAAGGGTTTGAGGAAGGACGGCCTGGGGTGAAAAGGATTTGGCATGAACGCACGATTCATTGGAACACAGAACCGGTGACAGTAAGCGATGAGGGCACGCTAGTGTTTCCACAACAGAACGTGAATAATACAGACTATGCTGTTGTACAAATAGTAATAGAGCCAACATTGGGAGGTGAGGGACAGAGAGATGGGAGGAAGCACACGTCTAAAGATTGGCTCATCTTTCATATCCGTGAGTCATTCAATACTGCCTGAAATTGAAACCTACGGCTAAAAAAATAATGACTCCAACCTCTTAACATTTTTCATTGCTTTGCTTAACCTTCTTCCCTCAAGAGGGGCTGTTAAGAAATAATATCTCTTGCGGTAAAGATGCATTTAACTAAAGGGCAGCAATTCGCTCAGTTGAACTCCCCCTTTGCTCTTCTACTGCGGAATTTGAGTGCTAAGTAAATCTATTATTTTAAAAGCAGCGTGGATAATATACTCGTATTTTTGTCCAAAATATGGTTGCTTCTCTTTCAATCTGTCTCCAGCCTGCATTCATTCCCCTGTCCCTCTTCTTCCTCCCACACAGGACTCGGATTTTCACTGATGGTGGGCTCTCGGCCAGGGAACCCCTGTACTCCAGGGTGCTCGGAGCCCAGCTCTAGCTCCAGCCCCATGGGGTGAGGTTGGTCCAAGCATAAGCCTGTTTCTCCTCGCCCCATGGAACTGGGGGCAAAGACAACCAGGGTGTGGGATATTCTTGTCACAGAATATGGCCGGGCCTTGTCACCCAGTTAAGGCCAATAAAACTGGAGGAGTGGGGAAGGCTCCCCAGGGATTTCTGGGGAAAGAGGCTTCCTAGCTTTAAGAGGACACTGATCATTGGAGGCTCCCTCTCTCCCTCTGGACTTGGTGGTGGGAAGGTGCAGAGCCTGTTGCAACGAAAGCCACTCGTAAAGCCACCTGTGACTGACACCCCCACTGCCGAGGCCAGAGTCACAGACAAATGACGCTGGGTCAGGCCACCCTCCGAATGTGGGTTTTGGAAATCAACACATTTCCATATGTGTTAAACCAACTAGAATTGGATTTTATTTTATTTTTTTATATATAAATTTATTTTTTATTGGTGTTCAATTTGCCAACATATAGAATAACACCCAGTGCTCATTCCATCAAGCGCCCCCCTCAGTGCCTGTCACCCAGTCACCCCCACCCCCCGCCCACCTCCCCTTCCACCAACCCCCAAGTTCGCTTCCCAGAGTTATGAGTCTCTCATGTTCCATCTTAGAATTGGATTTTATATGTATTTTTGATGCTGAAAACATTGTAACAAACCAGAAATGATCCCCGACACGTCGATTTAGAAAACTGTGAGATGTTGTTTGCCTAATGGTAATCATATGGAGTTATTATAAAAAAATGTACATTTCTCCATTGTCTAAATATTTTGTAAGAAGCATGTCTTATTTTTACCAACACAAAAAGTCATTCTTCTTGAATATTAAATTGTTAAATATAAAAGCAATCCATGCTCATTGTAAAAAACCAAAAACCCCCCAACATCCAGTTTCTCTACCAGTTGCCCCAAATGGAACTAGAAAGAGAGAGAAATAATATTCTCTGATCAGAAAATATAATAAACGTGATCTTAGAAATAGTCAATGTCTTTACCAAACTAAGCACTTTATGTGTATTATTTAATTTTCACAACATATCTATGAAGCAGTTAACATTAACATCTCCATTTTATAGAGAAAGAAGTATCTTGTTCATTTCTCTGCAACTGCCTGAAATGCCCTTGAAAAGAGGCAAAGTCTGTCGGAGCGTATTAAAGACCAACCGTTTATACCACACACACAAATAATGTGTGTGAGAGTACTGTTCCTCAAAATAGATATAAAGGTAGCAGATCATGTTCTAGTTTAGTAGGCACAGGGATGAGAGGACTGCAAGTCTTGGGGCTTTTGGAAGTTGCGGGTGACTGGGCTCTCTTGATCTTGTAAAAATGAACCCCCAAATCACTCTGAGAGCCGTCACCACCTAAATTGTGGACTTCTGTCATTTTTAACAATCTATTCAGAAACATAAGCCCCGGAAGGTGAGAACTGAGTCTGTGTCATTTGATGTTGTATCCTCAGTGCTTAACACAGTACCTGGTACATCGTGCTTAATGAAAGAAGGAAGGAAAGACAGGAGGAAGGAAGGAAGGATGGGGGGAAGGATGGGAGGAAGGAAGGAAGGAAGGAAGGAAGGAAGGAAGGAAGGAAGGAAGGGGGAGGGAAGAAGGAAGGATGGGAGGGAGGAAGAAAGTGAGGAAGGAAGGAAAGATGGGAGGAAGAAAGAAAGGAAGGGGGAGGGAGAAAGGAAGGATGGGAGGAAGGAAGGAGAGATGGGAAGAAGGAAGGATGGGAGGAGGGAAGGAAGGAAGGAAGGAGGGAAGGAAGGAGGGAAGGAAGGAAGGAAGGAAGGAAGGAAGGAAGGAAGGAAGGAAGGGAGGAAGGAAAGGAGGATGGGAGGAAGGAAAGGAGGGAGGGAGGGAGAGAGGGAGGGAAGGAGGAGGGAAGGAGGGAAAGAAGGAAGGAAAGATGGGAGGAAGGGAGGGTGAGAGGAAGGAAGGGAGAGAGGGAGGGAGGAAGGAGGAAGGAAGAGAGAGGGAGAGAGGGATTATTTTCCACTTCACTTCTGGTCCACTCACCTGCATCTTTGGTGTCTTTAAAGGGACATACAGGCCTTCCCCTTCCTCCCCTTCTCTTCCTACTGGCAGGAAGACACATGATGACAGGGAGCCCAAAAGGCTGTCTGGGACCACGAGGGCATGAAGCTACATTTTGAGGGTGACAAAGTAACAACACAGAATCCTAGTTAAGCCACAGTCACAGCCCCCCAGACTCCTTCACGGGAGAAAAAAAACAACCATCTCATTTAAGTTGCTGTATTCGGAGATCTCTCAAAAATAGCGGACTGATTCTTGACCAGTGTTAGTCAAGTATAGACACATTCTATAGAAACTATGCTTGCCGGGGTGGCTAAATCATTGACATTCCCTTAATTCGGTTCTTTAGTTAATTTTATCTTAATATCAGATTTGTAGAAATTCCGTTGGCTTAAGGGAATTTATGGCTAAAACCTCTGGAGACATTGGGCCTCTGGGATAGTTAGATCCAAGGGTTAAACAATGTTCATAGAAGTCAATCTCTCTCCCTCGGCTCTGCTTTTCTCTCTAGTGGGTTAACCCCCAGGCAGGACCTCTGTGTGGAGTGAAGGCTGAAAGCTCCTGGCCCAGAGTATCCTTAGAGACAGCAGTTAGAGTAGGGAAAAAACTCCTTACCCCCAGGCTTCCCTGAAATCCTCAAGGCCAACTCTCACGGGAATCTTATGGCATCATGTGCCCAAATGAACCAATCACTGTGGACCGTGTGGCTCAGGCCTGGAACCTGGGCCCTCTCCTGGAGCTAGAGGGACTTCAGCTTTACCTGAGCCAGGTGCCCTGAGACTGAGAAATATGAGGGTCCCCAAAGAAATGACCAGGTGCTCTTACCAGAACCAAAGGAATGAATGCAAGGAGGCGACAACTACAGATGTCTGCTATAATTTACTTATTTCTTGATTCAGCAAATATTGATTGAAACCCCAAGAATGTGCCTGGCCTGGGCCTAGGTGATGGGGGTAGAGAGCAAGGAAAGCAGACAAAAAAATCCCTGCCTTCCCTAAAGATCCTTCACATTCAATGAGGATGAGGCGGTTTCTTGTGCGCTCTTAAAAAGCTTGTGTGTCTCTTCTGGGACACTTCCAAACCCACCAGAAAAATCACTAGGTTCATAAAAAAGCAATTTGGGACTTTCACATTATGGGGAGGATGCAGAGGCTGGGGGATGGGGACGAAGAGGGGAGCCAAGAAAAAAGTAAAGGTAATATCCGAACAGTTTATAGGTGGAGTCTGGTCGTTTTGGGGTGAAGTCATCTCGCTCCCCAGACAACTCAATCACTCTTGCCCCCGCCCTCCGTCCTAATCTTGCAAGCAGAGTATAAAGAGCTGGAAGAAATATTAGTCTGACATATGGGCACCAATTAGGTTTTTATAGGTCCAGGAAATAAAACACTAACTTCTATAGCTGCTGCTAGTGCAAATGGCCCAGTAATCTGACCCCCGAGGAGTATGAAAGCGCTTGGACGGTTTCCTGCGTTGCACACCGTCTCCCCCCATGGCAGTTTGTTGTCGCAACAAATTTATTTTCAGCCCTTGTAAGAGCCATATGCTTATGGTTTTAGGAAGGGAGCCACTCCAGATAAAGTGGAACCTGTCCCTGAAAAATGAAGTCCGGGTACGTTGTTTCTTTGCCCATGTTTTGGGATAAAGTTTGGGATAAGTTGATCATCCTCCAGATTGATTCAGAGCTTTGTGCGAACTTCTGACACAGGCATGGACCATACTGTAAAAGGCACGGGAACATTTGCTGTGCACACCTCCTCCTCCGTGCTGCCCTCCATCCCCACCACCTCCGCCCCCAGCCACCACGACTTGGCAAATACTGCCAACCATAAGGTCTTTATTTATTTCAGCGAGTATCTGGTGAAGAAAGAAAACGGGAATAATCATATTTTGGTGGTGGTTGGGGGCGGTGAAGGTGGGGAAAGAATTGAGGAAAGACCAGCAACGCATTTCCTTCTCCTCCAATAGTCACTCGAGCGTTTCAGGGTGACCGGTTATGTCCTTGCCCAAAGCAGAACAGAAGGGCAGTCCTGATATAGGTGAAGACAGTTTTTGTGTGTGCCCTTTGACTCAACGTCTTAAAAACTGGTCTCCTATAAACATGCTTACAAGCTACTTTCTCGCTCTGAGTCTCAGTCTTCCTCATCTGTGAAATGGGCTTAAGAACATGTAGCTCCCGGGGGGTGTTGAGGGGTTAGATGGCAGGTCCTATGTAAAGGCACAGAGGGAGTGCCCAGTGAAGGGTCGTCGGGCATGCACGAGCCCATGTCATGTTTATGGGGTCATTCATGGCATGGTAGGCCTGGGACGACAGTCCTTCCACATACAGGTGATTCCACCTCCAAGGTCTCCAGACTGAACCCCGGAGCCCCCCAGGCGTTGGAGAGTGACAGGATGTTCAGAGAAACTCACTTCGAACCTAGACAAAGACAGCTCTCCCTGCTGGCTCCAGCATCTGTTTTCCAGCCCCAAAAAGGCCATTTAGATAACAAGGGCAAGTCTGAGATGTGAAATGGCTGATAGCAACCCCAAAATAGAGCAGACCCGAGGTGGAATAGAAGCCCTCTGTTGCCCATCAGTGTCAGCGTCACCTATGTGTGAAAGGTGGGCCCTGCAGAGTCCCAGTGAAGGGAGCTTCCCATATAAGGCCAGAGAGGGGACCCCAGGAGGCAAGGGAGGGGTTGGAGACCCCTGGGCTGGAGGAGGTCATTGCTCAGGCCACCCACATGACACAGACCCCAGGAGCAAGCTTCCCTCCAGCCTCATCTCCTGGAGGAAACGACTCTCCGAGAGCGGACACAAGGGGGTTGCACCAGCAGGTGCAGGACTGGGAAGGGCCCAGGTCTCCCCCTGCTCAGGCCCACGGGTGCCACCCCGGAGCTTCCTGGGTCAGTGGGGCTTGAGAGCGAGTGTTCTGGGCAGCAGCCAGAGGGTTGGAGAAGCAAGCTTCCGCGAGGCAGGGGAGCACCAAAGAAGAAAGGGAAAGAAGATTCCTTTTTTAAAAAGGGAGAGAGCAAGAAGAGAAAGGAATGGATTTTTTAAATAGAAAATTGATATAGGAATATATGTATCAAAACTGTACGAAACTGTAGCAAATGTACCAAATAAAATGGGAAAATCTCATGCTCCTTGTCAGGCCCAGCCTCCCCATCTCACTCCCCATGGGTCAAAACTGTTAACAATTTTTAGCATGTCTTCCAGACTTTTCCTGTACATTTATATGTATATACTGTTTTTTTGTTTTTTGTTTTTTGTTTTTTGTTTTTGTTTTTTTTTTTGTAAGCAATGTACAACACATCCAGTTTGGCAATTTGGTTTTTTTTTTTTTAATTTTTACAATGCAGGTCTTTTTGCATAAATCCTTATGGATCTACCTCATTGTTTCAAAGTGGCCCTGCAGTGTTTTATCATGTGCATGGAACATGATTTATTTAATCAGTTCTATAACGGTGGGCATTCAGATTGTTTCCAGCATTCTTCTCACGAATACAAACAAGCCAGCAGTAAGTATCTTGTTCACCTGTGTGAGTATCTCTCACATAAATGTTTTAGAGTTGCGTCAAAGGACATATATCTTTCAAATTTTGATAGATTTGACTAGCTATGCTTTCAGAAACTGAATTGATCTGTACCTCCAGCAAGATCGTGGGCCAGTTCCCCTTCACCTACACCTTCGTCAACACCCGGTATCATCAATCTCTGTGCTGCTTGCTTGTGTTTTCACGTGTATTCTTGAACTCTGAGTAGAGTTAGACATCCATCTATTTATTTATTTATTTATTTATTTATTTATTTATTTATTTAAAGAGAGAGAGAGAGAGAGAGAGGCAGAGACACAGGCATAGGGAGAAGCAGGCTCCATGCAGGGAGCCTGACGTGGGACTTGATCCCGGGTCTCTACGATCATACCCCGGGCTGCAGGCGGTGCTAAACCGCTGCGCCACCAGGGCTGCCCTAGACATCCATTTATATTGTGAGATATATATATATTATGCACACATATATAAATGTGTGTGTGTATTTGTGAAATACAAATAGCTATTTATTTAAGTGTGAAATACTTTTTTGTATTTTTTCCATCTTTTTCCATTTGGCTTTCACCCTTTTTTTCTTTTTTTGAAGATTCTTTTATTTTTTATTATTTTTTAAAAGATTTTTTATTTCTTTATTCATGAGAAACACAGAGAGAGAAAGAGAGGGAGAGACACAGGCAGAGGGAGAAGCAGGCTCCATGTAGGAAGCCTGATGTGAACTCGATCCCAGAACCCCGGGATCATGCCCTGAGCCAAAGGCAGATGCTCAACCGCTGAGCCACCCAGGCGTCCCACCTTTTTTTTCTTATTGGATTACAGCAGTTCTTTGTAAATTAAACAAGTTAATCTTAGTCTGCAAAATGGGTAGCAGCTATATTTTCCAGTTTGTTGTTTGTCTCTTGGCTTTGTGTTTTGCTATTTAAAATTTATGTGTGTGGTCACATTTATAAATCTATTCTTTATACCTCCTGGGTCTTATGTCATGCTTTGAAAGAATCTCACTGCTCCAAGGGGATACAATTCTACCTTTAAAGTTTTTATGGATTTTTTTTAATCTGTTACAAATAATAGAACAAAGTGCCATTTCCTTTAGATAAGGAACTGTGTAGGAACTCAGCTTCCTCTTTCTTTCTCCTCTTATTTTCCCCAGATCATTAGTCTATTGTCTTAACACTACTGATTGGTAAAAACAAACAAACAAACAAACAAAAAAAAACACTACTGATTGGTTGGTTGATGTGTTCTTCGACCACTTCTATGAAATACCACTATTTTCATCAATAAAATTACTATTCATACTTGAGTATTTCTTTGGACTCTATTCGACTAATTTGCTCTGTTCATTCATGTACTAGCATCATTCTGCTTCAAATACTGTAGATTCTAATACATTTTTAGTTTCTATGGAGGATAATCTCCCCATAACTCTCCCATAAAATGTTTTTTTTTAAAAAGGACTTTTGATTATGCTCCAAGGAAGAGACATAACATTATATTTTACAAAATCCACTTGCATGCACATTCTTGGTTTTTTTTTTTAAGATTTTATTTATTTATTCATGAGAGACACAGAGAAAGAGGCAGAGACATAGGCGGGGGAGAAAAAGCAGGCTCCATGCCTGGAACCTGATGCAGGACTCGATCCTAGGACCCCAGGATTACAACCTGAGCCAAAAGCAGACACTCAACCATTGAGCCACCCAGGTGTCCCTCCCACACACATTCTTTAGGTTTCTACCATTACATCTTAGTAAAATCTTACAATGTGTATTATTAGCTCCTTCCTCTTCATATGTTCCTGACACTGGGGCACGTTGAGCTCTAACCTGTTGCTATTTGTCTAGTAGCAACAAAGGGTAGCCATGGTGTATCTGGAAGAGAATGAGCTCCCGTTACAAACCTTCTGTCCTAGGTGAAGTTACCACAGGATTTCCAGCCAAAGGGAGGTTCGATTCCTCAGACACAGGAGGAACGCATGTCCACTGGCAAGGGAGGCCCAGAGTGACTCAGCTGTGTTGGGGTGTCACGTCCCCCCTTCATGTTCCATAGTCTCCTTCCTTCTCAACCAACTTTCTAACTTGAACATGAGCAACTTGCTAAGGCTGTGAATTCAACTGACCTTGTAATTCTGCAACTCTCCCAATTACATTTTGTGTTTGATGTTTAGCAATGTGAGCCTGTGGCTACAATAAATAAAAGATTCTTTTAGGGTAGCCGTGGCAACTTTCTGGTTCTTAGAGCATGGCTTGAACTGAGAGTTTATGGACATTAGCTTGTCAATTGCTTTCTATCAATGCCCCACTGCACCTAGGAGAACATGTCCAACACTCCAGGCCTTGCTCCTGCTCATACTTCACCAGTCGTCTTAGCTTGATGAATGCTCACTGAATACCATGATGAGCATCTCTTTCCCACTGGCAAGGAGCCCCTCACTGCACTTGAGCCCATGTGTACGTGTGCACGCATGGATGGATGGATGTGTGCATATATATGTGTAGAGAGAGACATTACGAGGAATCTTGGCTTATGTGATCATAGAGAAATCCCATGATGGCAAGCTGGAGACCCAGAAAGGCTGGTAGTATAACTCAAAAACTATGAGCCTCAGTTTTATGGCCAAAGAAGATGAGATGTGTCCCAGTTCAAGCAGCTTCATAAGGAAAAAAGGTGTGAGAGGGTTTTTTTTTTTTTCTTACTATATCTCTTATTTATTTGGGCTCTCAAAGGATTGGCTGATGCCCACCCATACTGGGGAGGACAATCTACTTTCTGGAGTTCACCAATTCAAATACTAATCTCATCCGGAAACACTCACAGACTCGCCCAGAAATAACGTTGAATCTGAGTACCCCATGGCTCAGTCAAATTAACACATAACATTAACTGTCACACACCTTTACCAACCTGATGCTTGATTGTCTGTCTCCTGTGCCTCTCCACATATTGGCATTTGAAATCTACAACGTCAACATCTCTAGTGCTCAAAACCATGATTCCTTTCTAGGGAAAGCTCTGGGGAAAAAAAAAAGATCTTTCTGGGAAAAGACAGAAACTAATAAAATAACGTAAATCTAAGGAGATGAGCCTAACCCGAGCATGGGATATAGATGAGAGTCTATTTCCTTGAGCACTATCTTGAAACCACCAGCTCAGAAGTAAGAATTTGAGCTGAAGTTCCCTGAAACATTATCAGTGGGATGATGAATGTAAAATATTCCCTGTATTCCTCTGACAAAAAAAAAATATTACTTTACTTAAGACTTTTTTAGCAAAATTCAAGACATCGACTAAAGAATTATATCTCTAAGGATAAACCAGTGCCTACCACTAACACAGTGGACCTCAAAATATGACCACAGACTGGCAGTGTCAACATCACCTGGGAATTTACTAGAAATGCTAATTCTCAGACCCCACTCCAGACTCACTCAGAATCAGAGACTTGCGGGGTATAGGCTGGGTGGGGCCCAGGAATCTGTGTTTTAACAAGCCCTCCTGCCCTCCATGATTTGATACATACTAATGTTTGAGAACCACAGGTTTTGACAAACCTGAATTTAAGTCCTGACTTCTCCCCTTGTAACTGGGATGATTTTGGCAAGACATTTAATCTAAGCCTCAGTTTTCTCATCTATGTCAGCTGGACTTTCATGGTAGTCACCTTAGTGGCTTGTGAAAATTAAATATTAAAATTGGTGTATAGAATGTATGAAAGAGCTTGCTACAGAGTGCTTAAAAACTTAGTTTTTTTTTTTTTACAACTGTCTCTTAAGGCTATAATGAGGATTAAAAGGACTAATGTTTTTGGAATTTAGTAAACACCAGGCACATAATAAACAATATATGCTTGGGGCTCCTGGGCGGCTCAGTCGGTTAAGCATCTGACTCTTGATTTCAGCTCAGGTCATGATTTCAGGGTCAAGGGACCAAGCCCTGAGTTGCCAAGTCAGGCTCCTCTTTCAGTAAGGAGTCTGCTTGAGATTTTCTCTCTCTCCCTCTCCCTCTGCCCCTCTTCCCACTCTTGCTCTCTCTCTCTCCAAAATAAATAAATCTTTTTTTTTCCTAAGAAAACTAGTATATGCTCAATGATGGTAGCCAGTAGTAGTATCACTGGTGGTGGTGGTGGTGGTGGTGGTGGTAGTAATGGTAGTAATAGAACCCTTAACATCTATTGTACTTAAACTTTGTACTAAGCATGCTGTGAGCCCCTTACATGCTACATTTAATACTTCGAACAACCCTATGGGACAGGTATAGCATAATTATCACCACTTTTGAGATAAGGGAATAGAGTATAAAAGGGTTAAGTTTCCTTTTTTTTTTTAGATTTAAATTCAATTTGCCAACATATAGTATAATAAAAGGGTTAAGTTTCTCCCCCAAGATTACATAGCTCTTAAGTGGTGGAACAAGGACCCAAACCAGGTTGCCTAGCTCCAGAGTCAGCACAGAAGTACTAATCTGGGGAGATATGGAAGAAATGTTGATAGTGGAGGGAGGGAGAGACAGAAGATAATGGAGGGAGTGGAGAGAGGTAAAGGGAAAGAGACAGAGAGAGAAGATGTTATTTTATATTTATTCCATTTTCTAGAAATGGAATCCATCTTCCTGCACAATTTTCATCCAAAGAAATGATAAATAATGTTGCCTCCACTCTAAGACTCCAAGGAAGCGAAGGAAAATGTTCAGCAGGAGCCCTCAGGGGCCAGGGGTTGGCCAGTGTTACAACTTTTTCACTGGTAATGACCTGGGAAATGGGAAAACATCGCCTGTCAGTGTCATTAGAGCTGGTGCTGGTGGGAAAGGCCCCAGTGGGACATACAAAGGGATATAAGAGAACTTAGACATTCTGGAAAACTGGGGCCAAGACATCTGTAGAAAAATAATCCCAAGTGACTTGGGAGAGGGGCAGGGAAGAGGCAGGTGAAGGTACAGGTCCTTTCAGTCCACTGTCACACTATGGACAGAAAAGCCCAAGCTCCCCCAGTAAGCCATGACCACAGCTGACAGAAATAGGAGGCAAGCCCCCTTCCCCCTCAAGCCAACAGGACACATCTGGAGGATGGCCTTTTGGAGGTGCAGGGGGACCTCAAGCTCCAGTTTCTAAAGATGACAGGGAAGAGCAACCCCAAAAGACTGTGGAACAGAGAAATGAATTCTTAGGTTTGAGAACTACATAGTCTGGGACCCCCTGGAGGGCAGGGAGACCGATTTGCTAGTGTATGAAAGGTGAGAAGGAAAGTTTCAATTCAGTTGATCTGGTATTTATTACATGCCTACTATGCCTACTATGTGTCAGTTACGTCCTAGGTTGTGCTAAAGTAGAGCTAAAAGAAATACAATCCTGTCCTGAGATGTTCCCAGTTTAATGCAAAAGGACAATGATAAACAGATCAGTTTGTAATCATCAGTTATAAACATGCAGTATAACAAGGGTCATTAAGAGGATGACCTAAGGACACAGAAGCAGGAGTATATATAATCTAATCTAGGCCCAGGAGGGACTATATATCAAGGAAAACTTCCTGGAGGAGGTGATACTGGAGTTAAGTACTGAAAGCTAAGGGAATATATCAAGCTAGGGTGCTTTTGGCTGCATATAACCAAAAAATCCAAACTTAGTTGACTGACATGATAAAGGAACTTATTATATTACATTACACAGAGTCTAGAGATTGGTTAATTCAGCTGGACTGTGTGATCAAGGACCCAGCTTCTTTCTTTTTTTTTAATACTTTTATTTTTTTATTTATGATAGTCAGAGAGAGAGAGGCAGAGATACAGGCAGAGGGAGAAGCAGGCTCCATGCACCGGGAGCCCGACGTGGGATTCGATCCCGGGTCTCCAGGATTGCGCCCTGGGCCAAAGACAGGCGCTAAACCGCTGCGCCACCCAGGGATCCCGACCCAGCTTCTTTCCATGTCTCTGTTGCGCACTTCTTGATGTGTTAGCAATGTTCCCAGACCACCACCCTTCACGGTCACAAGATGGCTGCACAAAGTCCAGACATCACATCTGGACATACCCATGTCAAAAGGAAGGGGGAAAAAAAAACCCTCTTTGTATTTTTGTTTGTATTTCTTCAAAGGACATAAACCATTCACAGAAGCCTTCCCATAGATTTTCCCATGTTTTATTGTCCAGAAAGGCTATTAGTGCCTATGCCTGGAAAAAGAAAAAAAATGGATAAAACCACCATAATTAACTTAGATCGTTTGGGATCCACCACTCAGGAGAAGAGTGGTTATCTCAACAAAGGCAACGAGGCCCAGACTGTAGAGGATGTTGCATGAACTGTAATCAACAGGGCAGTTATTCACAATAACCCCATTTTCTCACAGATTTGTGCAGGTATAATTGACATATAAAAGTTTCACACATTTAAAGTGTATGATTTGACTGTTTGACATGTATAGACTTACAAAAACATCACAGTAATCAATATAATGAATAAAACCAGCACTCCCAAACGTCGCCTCCTGCCCTTCTATAATACTACCCACCCACCCCACCCCTCTGCCCCCAGGTAACCACTAATGAACTTTCCACTCTGATAAATTAGTTTGTATTTTCCAAAATTTCTAATGCTAATTTCAATGATTATGCAGCATGTATATTTTCTTTCTGGTTGCTTCCATTCAACAAAATTACTTTGAAATTGGCCATTAATTGTGTGTGTATCCATAGTTTCATTCCTTTTTATTGCGTGGTATTAGTCCACTTATGGATACACTGCAATTTGCTCATCCATTTATCCGTTGACAGACGTTTGGGTGCTTTCCAGTTTCAGCTGTTACAAGTAAAACTGCTATGCACATCTGTGCAGAGGTCATCGTATGAACATGTGCTTCTATTTCTCTTGAGTAAATCTCTAGGAAGACAAGGGCTGCATCATATGGTAAGTGCATGTTTAACTTGTTAAGAAAATGTCATTCTGTTTTCCAAAGTGGTTGTACTATTTTACATCCCCAGCAGGAGGGTTTGAGCATTCTAGTTTTGTTCCACATCGTCACCAACACGTGGTGTGGTCGGTCTTGCTAATTTTAGACATTCTAATAGAGGTCAATAACTCCTTTTTTTTAAAAGATTTTATTTATTAATTCATGAGAGACACACACACACAGAGAGAGAGAGAGAGAGAGAGGCAGAGACACAGGCAGAGGGAGAAGCAGGCTCCATGCAGGGAGCCTGACGTGGGACTCGATCCCGGGTCTCCAGGTTCACACCCTGTCCCGAAGGTGGTGCTAAACCGCTGAGTCACACGGGCTGCCCAATAACTCCTTTTTATAATAAATGCTTAGTAGCTCTTCCTTTGGGTTACCTCCCCCCACCGACATCATGGGGTCAGGGGCTAGGGGCACACAGTGGTGCCGGCAGGTGCTTGAGGCCACCTCACTGGACCAGGTGCTGGTCTGGTACATGGACCAGTCCACCTACCACTCCAGGCAGCTCCACCAGGCTGGTCCAGCCAGTCGGCCTGGAACAGATAGCTGCACGGCTCGCAGTTCTTTAGGGGAAGCTGGGTGCCAACAAATAGGAGCATGATCCAGAATTAGAAAGGATCCAAAAAGAGAGAAACTATTTCTGGATGGACATAATAACCATATGCAAAGATAAGTGACCAGATCATGAAGAAAAGATGATGTTCTGAAAGAGGAGCATTTGCACCCAGATGATGAGATCTGGTATGTCTGGCACAGCAGAGGGTCCTTTGACGTGAGAGACAAAGAGGACAAGTGGATCCACATTTTTAAGGAAAAGGAGACATGATAACTTTTCCTGCCAGGATTCATCACAGCTTCAGCCCGGAGGAAAAGAACTGTGCAAAGGCCCCAGGGCTGTTTATGGGAGAAGCGGTGTGGACTGCATACAACGGGTGTTCAAATGAATACAACAATGACAAAAAAAAAAAAACCCTCAATGTATGGATTAAACAGCACATCAGACATAATCAAAGAGAGAACTGGTGAACTGGTAGGTAGACCTAGGGAGATCATGTGGATTGCATCACAGTGACACAAAGATTGAAAGATACAGAAGACAGCTTAAATGACATGGAGGACAGAGTGAAAAGGTCTAGCATACTACTAATCAGAGTCCCAAAAAGAACCAAAGAATGGAGGAAAAATAATATTTGAGGAGATACTAGCTGAGAATTTTCCAAAACTGATGAAAGACATGAATTCATAGATATAGGGAATACAACATACTAATCAGAATAAGTAAAAAAGAATTCTAGATATTTGATACCTAGATACTTGACAATAGAACTACAAAAGACCAATGATATCTTAAAAGCAGGGAGAAAAAACAGATTACCTGCAGAGGAGGACTGGCTGCCCCATTCGAAGCTCAGGGGCGTTAGGCGGAAGTTTGGAGGCAGACAGCATAGCAGTGCTCCGGGGGCCTAGCTCACCCTTGGCCCTTGTGAATGTCCTGAACGTGATCACAGAAGACAACCTGTCCTTTCTCCCTGCTTTTATTTCATAGACTTGGGACTCGGAGAGCTTTCCTTTGCAAGATTTTTTGACCAGAATATGTTTTTTTCTTTTGTTTTGTTTTATGTAGGTAGCCACATTATTTTTTTCCCACAACATTTTTAAAACTTAAATTCAATTAATTAACATATAATGTATTATTGGTTTCAGAGGTAGAGGTCAGTGATTCATCAGTCTTCTATAACACCCAGTGCTCATCACATCACATGCCCTCCTTAATGTCTATCACCCAGTTACTCTACCCCCCCACACACCCCTCTCCCCTTCAGGGACCCTCAGTTTGTTTCCTGTGATTAAGAGTCTCTTGTGGTTTGTCTCCCTCTCTGATTTCGTCTTGATCCGTGTATGTGTTAATGAAAGGAGCTTTATTATAAAAGTGATTTTTACATGGAAGCAACTGTGAGAATGTGGGCAAATCACACTCACTTTACCTAATTCAACATCAGTGGCCAGCAGCCTGGTGTTAGTGCATGCATTTGAGTTGAACCCGAATGAGAGTCATCTCCCAAAAGGTAAGTGCCCAGCTGCTCCATCTGGACCTGATTCTTGGACTATAAGCCAGTCGATGCCACACCTGCCTTGTAAGAAGGTGTCATAGTAGAGAACAGGACTAGCTGGATAGATGATACTTTTTCTTTCAAAACTGGGTGAGGAATTTGCTTCAACGTGGATGGAACTGGAGGGTATTATGCTGAGTGAAGTAAGTCAATCGGAGAAGGACAAACAGTGTATGTTCTCATTCATTTGGGGAATATGAATAATAGTGAAGGGGAATATAAGGGAAGGGAGAAGAAATGTGTGGGAGATATCAGAAAGGGAGACAGAACATGAAGACTCCTAACTCTGGGAAATGAACTAGGGGTGGTGGAAGGGGAGGAGGGCGGGGGGTGGGGGTGAATGGGTGACGGGCACGGAGGGGGACACTTGACGGGATGAGCACTGGGTGTTATTCTGTATGTTGGTAAATTGAACACCAATAAAAATTAATTTATTAAAAAAAAACTGGGTGAGGAGTGCTGTCGGTGGCAGAGGGGTGGTGGTGAGGGGGGCACAAGCTCTCCTATTAGTGAGGGGATTTG
Organism: Nyctereutes procyonoides; assembly: GCF_905146905.1. Taxonomy (NCBI): domain Eukaryota; kingdom Metazoa; phylum Chordata; class Mammalia; order Carnivora; family Canidae; genus Nyctereutes; species Nyctereutes procyonoides. The sequence goes on along the minus strand of NW_026575021.1, from coordinate 8,471,440 downwards.
CGGAGTTACTTATACCACTTTCTTGTTCAAAATAAAGTAGCTGCCTTAATTTAAACATAAATTTAAAAATGCTTTGTAACACCGTCTCTGTTAACCTGAAATAAAATTTAATGTCATCCTACCAACCTATAACACCTCATTAAAACAACAACAATATAATGCCCTGGTTATGAGAAGAGAAATAAAAAGAAAATAGTTCCTGATAAAACAATACGCATTTTAGTATGTAAATAAGAGGGCATAAACTGGAAGCCATGATAACATAGTCAAATGCTTACACGTGCATGTGCAGTAAACATGACTGTTCCTTGGCAAATGCAGATAAACATAGACACGTTGTCTGGCAACCCCCATCCCATTGCCAACAGTGATGTGGTTTTCTGAAATAGTAAACAACTTCAACTCAATTTCCAGACAAAATGAAGTGCATTCTTCCTTAATGTTCCCAGGAATTGCATTTGTGTAAGAGTTAATGTTCATTAAAACCATAAAAAAATTGTTTTATGTTACTCATAAAGTTAGATTCTAGGCTTGGATACAAACAGATTGATTGATTGATTGATTTTTATCTACATGGACACCCAGTGGACATTAGAAGTCCATGTGGGCGAGACGTTTGTATTCTGGATTTTTTTTTTTTTTATGCTCAGACTTAGGTCATTATTTTATTTTTTTTTAATTTAAATTTTGTTAGTTAACATACAGTGCAATATTGGTTTCTTGAGTAGAATTCAGTGATTCATCATTTATATACAACACTCAGTGCTCATCATAACAAGTGCCCTCTGTATTTTTTAAAGATTTATTTATTGATTTGAGAGAGAGACAGAATGAGAGGGAGGGGCAGACGGAGTGGGAGAGAGAGAATCCCAAGCAGGCTCCATGCCCAGCTCTGAGCCCAACATGAGGTTCAATCCTGGGACCTTGAGATCCTGACCCAAGTTGAAACCAAGAGTCAGTCGCCCAACAAACTGAAGCACTCAAGTGCCCCCAACAAGTGCCCTCTTAAATACTCATCACCCATCCAGCTCATCCCCCATCAACTGCTCTCCATCAACCCTCAGTTTGTTCTCTATCATTAAGAGTCACTTAGGCTTTGTTTCCCTCTCTTCTTTTTTTTTCTTTTCCTCCTTCTCATATGTTCATCTGTTTTCTTTCTCAAATTCTACATATGAGTGAGGTCACATGTTTTTTTATCTTTCTCTGATTGACTTATTTCACTTAGCATAATATACTCCAGCTCCATTCAAGTTGTACCAAATGGCAAGATTTCATTCTTTTTGATGGCTGAGTAACATTCCATTGTATATATATCTACACCACATCTTCTTTATGCATTGATCAGTTGATGGACACTCGGGCTGCTTCCATAATTTGGCTGTTGTTGATAATGCTGCTATAAACATCAGGGTGCATGTACCCCTTTGAATCTGTATTTTTGTATCCCTTGGGTAAATACCTAATAGCGCAATTGCTGGACCATAGGGTAGCTCTATTTTTAACTTTTTGAAGAAACTCCATACTGTATTCCACAGTGGCTGCACCAGTTCGCATTCCCATCAACAGTGGAAGAGGGTTCCCCTTTCTCCACATCCTCACCAACATCTGTTGTTTCCTGTGTTGTTAATTTTAGCCATTCTGACAGGTCTGAGACTTTTTAAAGGGACATTATTGGTACAATTGGACAATTGGTACAAATAGGAAAATGTATAAATATGAACTATAAATCACTAATGTAGAATTGTATCAGTTACAAATTTCCTGACTGTAATACCTGTAGTTGTGCAAGAGAATGCCTTTGTTTTTAGGGAAGATAAGCTGAAACATTTAGGAGTAAAGTACTATGATGTTTGCAATTAAATTTCACATGACTTAGCCAGAGAGAAAGGGTTTTTTTCTATATACACACAGAGAGAAAATAATACAGCACATGTGCCAAAATATTACCACTTGGAGAATATAGATGAAAGGTACTCAGGTGTTCCTTGATCTATTCTTGCATCTTTTCTGTAAGTGTGAATATTTTCCAAAATAGAGTTGAAGAAGAGGGAAAAAGCTTTTTGTTGGCCGCAGAGCTTAAACAAAAGAAAGACATGCAGGATATGGGACAATTCCTTGCCATGTGGGACAGCCCTGCACTTCCCAGAACCTCTAGCACTTCCCAAGCTTCAGCCTACACTGTGCTTAGAAACTGGCAAGTCCAAAAGTCCTATACCAAGAGCTAGAGAGAGAGCAAGCTGTGCTCCCTGTCTCCCCACTCCATTGAGAACCATCCCTGGTGGGGACCCCATGTAGTGATGTGCACTGAGTTAGGGGTCAAGAGAATTCATAAGCTTTTAGAGCTAAACAGAGAGTATCTCACTTTTCAAGAGTATGGTCCACTGACCAAACGTAGCCTGGGGGCTTCACTGAAATATGGAGTCTCATCTCCTACCAGCCCAACCCTTCCACCCTCTGCACCCCTCACCCTCCAACCTCTGAACTTCTGAATCAGAATCTATTCTAACAGGCTCCAGGTGATGTCAATGCACATTAAAATGTGAGAAGCATTGCTTTAAACTGTGGATTTTAAGCTGTGCTCTCTGAGTAAGCACCTTGGGTGGGATGGGGCATGGAGACGAAGCCACCTTCAGACTTGCTCCCACCAGAGGGCTCAGCTCCTGGAGCTTCCACTTAAACTCTGGGTTGAAGAAAAAGGTAGACCGCTAAAAACACTTGGAAAGCCGTCTCCTGCTCTCGGTCTACCAATGAAGAAACAGAGGCCCTGGAGGTTACGTGACTTGCCACATGCACAAGATGCACTTCTGAAGGTCAGGACTCAAATCCATGCTCCCGACCCTGAGCACATGCTCTCCCCACAAGCACTGTTTTCCTCAGCGACCCAGGATGAGGCTGGACGAGACTCCTGCCATGGTCCCCAGCACTGACACGCTGGGTACCACCGACAGAATGTCCCCAGACCACGCTGGAAGCTGGGCAGCAGACCCTGGCCTACAGACCCTGCCCTGCTTTGCGTCCACAGACCCTGGCCGTCAGTGCGCACCTGCCATGTGGGCCCAGCCCCCCATGGATTTTGTTGGAAGCATGAAACAGTCCCCCTCCCCCTGCCCAAACTCCCTGTTTGAGTTTGACAGTCTTTCTGACCTAAACTGTTCTATTTCTAACAGTAATAAGCATCTGCACCCTTTTTGCTGAGTGGTCCACAGCTTTTTTTTGCTCAGGGTAGGATGTGAGCCAAGATAATGAGACAGTCCGAACTTCAGAACATATGTGCTTAGCAGATAAATACTAACACTGCCCCCTCACCCCCTGCACGTACTGATGGAGATGTTGACCAAGTCATTCACCACGGGAGCTTCGATCTCTTTAGCTGGAGAATGGGTTTCTAACACATGCCCTCCAATCTTGTCGAGCTGCCAGGGTACAATGGGGGTGGAGCATCTCTGCCCCCACCCTCCTTCCTGGCCTCTCCCTGGCCCACCTTCTCTCATTCACCAGGTTATAATGCCCTTTGCACACCATTATGAAGTTGCAGGTGGAAGGTGGAGGTGGGGGGACGGGATAAGAAGGAAGGAAGGAAGGTGGGGAGGCTGCTCCAGCAACTCCAGGTTTGTTCGGGCAGCTGGACCAGCCTGACTCAGTGGCCACTGATGGTGTGTTCTATTTGTCCCCGACCTTAGATTTCTGCCACACACTCTGTCGGGCCTTCAGAGTCCCTGTGGTTGCTCCTCATAGAGGCTTCCAAAGGGACATGGAAGACACAGGTCAAGTGTGGTTTTTGTCCTCCAAGGGGCTCTGGTCCAGCCCCTGCCCCCCAACTCCCCAGGCCTCCCCCAAAAAAAGGCCAAGTAGGAGGATTAAGGAGAGATGCCTTCCAGCAATAATGCTGTTAAGAACAGAAAGAACAGGGATCCCTGGGTGGCGCAGCGGTTTGGCGCCTGCCTTTGGCCCAGGGCGCGATTCTGGAGACCCAGGATTGAATCCCACATCGGGCTCCTGGTGCATGGAGCCTGCTTCTCCTTCTGCCTGTGTCTCTGCCTCTCTCTCTCTCTCTGTGACTATCATAAGTAAATAAAAATTTTAAAAATAATAATAATAATTTTTAAGAACAGAAAGAACAGATCTCGAATGGTCTCTGTTCAGGAATTGCAAGGGTAGTGAGTGAGCTAGCTTGAGTGAGCTAGAGATTTTTATCAGTCTCCGACTTATTTCTTGAAGAAAATCCTATAGAGCCCTTACCATGTTCCAGGCATGTGCTAAGCATTTTATAAATATTACTTCATTAAACTTCATGACAACCAGACGAGTGACCAGGCCACTGAAAGGTTAAGAGTTTGTGATGAGCACAAACCAATCTCTCAGGCAGGGAGCAGCTGCAAAAGAGTGATTGGCATCTGAGCCCCCAGATCAGAACATGATTCCCCGACTTTGGTGCTGAATGCAGGTGCATGTTGGGAAACAGGCAAATTTAATGATCAAAACTGGTCTCCTCTGGGTTGGTCGCAGGCTCTCAGCAGCCTTGCTGACCCAGCCGCCAGTCTCAGAGTGGGGGGCTTCTTCAACCAGGGCTGGGCTGGTCTTGCCCGACACACTCCTACCTGCTTTATTTCCCATGAGGCTCACTTGTAGACTTCTGAAACATCAGTGGATACTTGGTATGTCAGCCCAGACCACTAAGGTTTTCGTTGGAACTCTTCCCCACCACCTCCCCAAGCATCACCGTGAAACAGCCCCCCTCATCCCTGCCCAACATCTGTGCAGGTCAAAAGAAACAGTCTTATTTATAATCTATACTGGAATTGGCTCTGGGATCTGAGATTGATTTGTTAAATTTCTTACAATAATAAGCAGGGGCTGTCACGGTGGATGTTATTCACGATTGTTTTATCTCCTAAGGGCTGTCTGAGACATTCTGCCTGCACAGACCTTTACAAATTATCATCTGCCTTTTAGGCAAGCCGTCTTTATTAATTCATGATCTGAGGCATTATTAATTTATCACTTGACTTTGTATAGTGGCTTGCCTTAAAAAGGCCAGCAATTAATCCCATCTCTCTGCTTTAAGAGTCTTGATTTCACTTCCTTTTATGTTTTTACATGTATGCATGAGTTTGAAACAGTGAAACGACTCTAAAGTATATATGAAACCTCAAATTAGTGTTTTACACGTTCAAAAATTGCAGCAAAATCAATTTAAAAGGAAATACTTTCACCTAATTGGAAAACATGATGGCCCAAGCCTTATGTATTTGGATACGGTCTTTCCTCAGCAGGACTGGCAGTGTGCCCTGGAGTAAGGCAAGCTGGCCTGCCACTCACACGAAATCAGTAAATAGGCTGATCCAGTTTTCCAGTTCCAGCTGACTGATAAACATAAGCTAAACAATCCCATGAAAGCTAAAGAGTAAATTGGAAACTAAATATTCTCCTGCTTTTATAACTTCTGCTATTGTTTGCTAACTTGGGGGAAGAGAAACCATTGAAAAGTTCACTCATATTTCTATCTTAAATGACATTTTAAGCATTATCTTCTTTGAGCTGGCTCTAGGTAGATCTGTGATCAATCCTGAGATCATTCAAAGTAGCTTAATGAAGAATGTGCAGATTGGAAGCTACTGCCTTGTGCTTGTTCTCAGTAATCTCACTGGTGGATCATCGTGGCCCAACATATGCTCTCCACACGTCCTTTTGTCTCAGAGGCAGGCAGTGAAGCCAGAAGTCTAGGGCCACCAGTGTTTTGGCTTCATATCTCTCTCTTTCTTTTTTTTTTTTTTAAAGATTTTATTTATTTATTCATGAGAGACACAGAAAGAGAGGTGGAGACATGGGCAGAGGGAGAAGCATGCTCCCTGCAGAGAGCTGGACATGGGACTGGATCCCAGGACCCCGGGATCATGACCTGAGCCAAAGGCAGATGCTCAACCACTGAGCCACCCAGATGCCCCATTGGTTTTATCTCTTACTGATACCTTGCTTGTCCAATGTAATGGGATGAATTATGCTCCCCCTAAATTCCTATGTTGCAATCCTAACCCTTAGTATCCCAAGATGTGACTATATTTAGAGAAAGGGTCTCTAAAGAGGTAATAAAATTAAGATGAAGTCATTAGAGTGATCCCTAATCCAATATAATGAGTGTTCAAAGAAGAGGAAATTTGAATATATACATGTATAGAGGGAAGGCCATGGAAAGACACAAGGAGAAGATGGCCATCTACAAGCCAAGAGGAGAGGCCTCAGGAGAAATGAACCTCCCTGACACCTTGATCTTGGACTTCTAGCCTCCAGAACTATGAGGAAATAACTTTCTGTTGTTTCAGTCACCTAGTCTGTGGTACTTTGTTACAGCAGGTGTGGGAAACTAATCCCCCCAGCTTTCATTCAGGTCTTAAATTCACCATTTAAGCTAATAATAATAATAATACATTTGATCATGGAAGCTATATCCTTGTAGTGAATAGAAATAATCTGAGAAATGAAGTTGGAAACCTCGGCAGGCCACGGAGCAAATTCATAGCCATCAGGAAGGCAGATTCTTCCCAGTGACTCGGTAACTGGACGGTTGCAAGTCATCCTCCTAAAATGAGCTTCTCCCTCTATGAGTCAGGAGGACAAATTATACACGAACCAGAAAGGCTTCCCTGAGCTTCCTACCTAGAGAAATTGAGGTAGTGCCAAGAACGTGCGCTCCTAGTAGAAGAAAAGGGGTTTGATGATTTGAATGAAAGTGCTTATGTATCTTAATCACTAGCTGTGCTCAGCTAATTAACAGAAGCTGCCACACAGACATTCCTTAAAGCATCAGTGCATTTGTGTGAAAAAGTGTGATGTGTCTTTACGAGAAGATTTGATGTGGCTCAGCAAGTGTTCTCCTCCAAGTGGTGACTCAGGGATCTAGTATCCCTCTGTCCTATGATGCTGGCATCTCAACATGGAGCTTTCATGATCACTGTGGTGGGAGGAGACAGAGAGAGGCCACACACCAGCTTTTCACTGCCTCTACCCAATGGGAGACATATGCTCACGGTCCACTTGTTCCAACTAATATCAAGGAAAGTTGGGAAATATAAGGGAGCAGTTACAGTATTTGGTGAACTCAGTTGGTCTGTCACATTTTTTCTTTGAATTTTTGTTATGCATTAGCCATAGCACTAGGAACTTTACATATAGTGTCTTGCTGCATTCCCTTTTTACATGTGAGGAAACTGAGACTTACAGAGGTTAAGTTGCCCAAGTTTGTATGAACCTGAGGGAACCCACATGGGGATTCAGGGATGTCTATTTCCAGAAGTCCACAGCCACTAGGCTATACTAATGGGAAATTTTTTACTCCAAATCTCAAAGCTCTCATCTTTTTTTTTTTTATTGGTTTCCTTAATCACTCTGAAAATTGAGGAAGAAATGAGAGGCCAAAATCCAGAAATATTTGACTAACTGTCTACACTGTCTGAACCCTCTGAGTGACTTGAGGATATAGAGACTTAGTTTAAGACTGATGATACTCTCACTAATCTTATAAGCATCGAGTGCAGCATTTTATTTTTCATGTTAAATAACTTCACTGAGTAGTATATCCTTACAGTGTGCTCTACTTTATTACAAAAGAAAAACGTTAAGATGTTTCATACACTTGTGATAGATTGTCCCTGAAATGTCAAAGAAAGGAATCAATCGTAAAGATGATGGTATTCAGCTTCCATGGTTGAATTTTCATACAGGTCCCCAGGAAAAGAAGATGCTGCCCTCAAGATGACCTGTGACTCATAAACTAAGAACTGTGTAATGTTGAGTGGTCAAAAAAGGTCTGAAAAAATGCCAGAGCAGGGCAAGGTCACTGGCCCCAAACAAATCAGACCCATGCAAACATTGATCAGAGCCTTGCCTTCCTTATAGCTGAAGTGAATTCTCTTTGCCCATTTGTACTGTGATGGATTATCATTTTGAAATTGTTGGTCATCTTTAAAATAATGGTCTTCAGTTGGAACCCAAGACGGATTCAATTATTTGGTTTGAAAACAAAATGACTTCAGTAATACAGTGATTTTATTTTCAAAAAATTATTTAAAGACACATTCATATGGCTCAAAACAGAATACTCTGACCTGTGAGACTTACCCTTAATTTGACCTTGTCTCCAAGAACCTTACTGGAGACAATAGGGAAACCTCAAATATTCAGACTAATTTTGTGGTGGAAAAGGATAGAAACCAGATGAAGTTAGTGGGAAGTCTGAGTTCCAAAAGATTATAAGAAACACCATCCTATTTTTTATCCATGCTAGATCCAAACTCAAAGTGTCGCTAATCAACTGCCAGTGGATAGATACTCCCAGGATTAGTTCTCATACTGGGACCAGTCACCAGGGCAGCGCCCTTGTTTTCACTGGTTTGAAACAAGATGGAAAAAAGCAAGAACCATGCAGTGATTTGTTCATGGAGTTAAATTTATTCAGCTCTTAAATTCTGAAATTAGTTATTTCTTACTAATTTTGATTTTGATTTGGTTTTGACTTTTAAATTATTCTTTCTCTACTGAGATAATGAAATAGGTTTTTAAAAAAGAAGTTACTTATTTAGCAAAGGAAATATTTGACACTCCTTTGTCAAATGCCAAATAGTTTAAAAATGTTATTCATCTGTAAAATCCAGCAACAGTGGGCCACAGTCCTTGGAGACCTGCCTTTCTTAATGAAGAAGAGGTTGGTAAATATTTGGACATCATTTGCTTTTACCATGGAAGCAATAGGGAGAAGCGTTTAAGAGCACGGGCTCTCTGATGAGGAAGACCTCAGTTCCCTATACCACTGACAGTGATGAGCCCACTGGGCAAGTTACATAATATCTCTAGTCTTCTATTTCCTCATCTGTAAAATGGGGATAGTAGCACAGTATCTGTTTTCTAGAATCAATTATGAGAAGTAAATGAGAAAATGAATGTGAAGCAGTTAGCACCTAATAAATGCTCTATGATAGTTAACTACTATTATTATTAACAGTATTAATAAATAAATGACTGCTCGAAATGTGTTCTCTCAGTAGTAGTTTGGATTGCACTCTATGCATTTGCCAAGCAAATCCTGTCTTCTGGGATGTTTCCAGAATGAGTAGATTCAATCCCTGTTAAATGAACCCAGCTTCCAGATTATAGGTGGAATGTTGAGACTTTTCTCTCCAATTCTCCTCTCTCCAAGAACAGAGCAAAGAAGGTCCTCTCTGCTCTCCCCACCCCATCTTGGACTCCTGGTGCCAAATGACTTTGCCGCCATGTTGCCTTACGGACACCTCTCATGTCACTCAGGTTCTACAGAGACTCCAGAAAAATGGAAGACAGACAGTGGCAGCAGCCCTCTGTGCTCCTGCCATAGCCACATGAGACTCTCAAGAGAGATTAGAGACAGTGTTTGATCTTATCATTTTCTCAATGAGGCAGCTAAAGTCAAGGTCATTAAAGTGACTTAAGAGTGAAATTGGGGAGAAAAAGAGTCAAGAGGTGGAATGAATGTTTGGTCATTATTTCTTACCCTCTAAATAACAGCACACTGTATCACCACAATAACTTCCTCACAGGACTAGAGCAGTTTGCACATATCTGTGCTTGTCTGTCACCAAATGTCAAGGGAGAGTTAACTTGGAGACTGAGCTGAATATTGATGAGCATTCAGCACCATCTCCCACTCTGAGCCCCCTCCCTGCCTCTCTTTTGGCACCTCATTCTCCCCTCCCCTCCAAACACACAGTGCCCTCAGATCATTTTATTCTAGCCCTATGTTATCTGTTCTCATTGCATCTCATCCTTCTCTTTCTCAGATCTTATCACAGTTCAAATTTTACTTCACCTCTTCTAGACTGAACTCTTAGAGCTCTGTTTCTGTTCAACGTTGTAGCCCACCTTTTGGCAGGAAGCCTAGAATATCACAGGCCTTCAATAAATATCTATTAAATAGGGATGGATGGATAGATGGACGGATGGTTAGGTGGGTGGATGAATGTTTGGATGGATAGATGGATGGATGGATGGATGGATGGATGGATGGATGGATGGAGTACCCAGACTACTTTCATCCCATAGAATTCTAGGATTGGGATCTCTGTTTCCTGCTTCACCAAAATGCACTGTTCTGTTTTCCATCTCTCTGCTCTGAGTCTTTTTAATTTATTAAATACATCTGAATACATGTTCTCCAAAGCAACACACAGGCATTTTAAAAGGAGCCTTTGTGAAAACAAAATGCCTAAGGAACAACTGTAATAGTCAGACTCCAGGCCTCATGGACCTGGGGAAAAGTAAGAGATTGAGTCAGGAAGTCCCTTTGGCAACCTCTCCATTCGGTAGTTTCTAGGCCGCTCAGGTAAATCAGGGGGACAGCGTATCAGATGGTTAAGAGCAAGGCTTCTGGAATCAGACTTCGCGGAACTGGACTCCAACTCTCTCCCTCAGGAACTGTGTAACTTTGGGCACGTTACTTTGCTTTTCTGTACCTCAGTTCCCTGCTCTGTAAAAGTGAGATGAACTCCCTAAGCCATGAGTTTATTGTGAAAATTAAATATGCGATCCGGAATATTCAGAATAGTACCTGGCCCGCCTCGGTAAACATCAGCTATTATTTTATACAAACTTGTGCCTGATTTTTCCATATCACATAACTGGCTTGACCACACACTACATTCATCAGATTTTAGCATCTGTCCCAAAATCCAAGCCAAAGCTTGACTTGCCACCAAGGAGAAAGCTCACCAGACTTGGGTCTCTGCTTGTACACCTGTTCAAAGCAGTGTTCCAGGGAGATCCTGGGGAACCTGATGACATCCCCATGGCACAGCGACTTTGAGGAAGGTCACCACCATTTGGAATCGTGTGCTTTTAATTCTGGAAGGCAAGCTTTTAAAAAAGTCAGCTTACAAAGGAGGTGGGCTTTGCTTAGCTGAGAGCATATGTAGGGAGCCCAGATGTAGGGGATGAGGACACATAGAACCATGTTCTTCCTGGGTTTGGGGTGCAGAGAGGCCTGTCCTTAGGCAACACCGGCATTCCACCTCTGTCTGTTGGCCCCAGGGTTCTGTACCTTTGGCCTCTCCCCCTGCTGATAAGCCTCTCCCAGGGCCCTCTCTGCAATGTTCCCGGTTCAGAGTTTGTTTACCTTACGACAAATGCACATCTCATTATTAATGGAGGCTCACAGGGGACTCAGAGGGGATGAGCAGCTGTTGTTTCTCACTTTGCTTTACAGACTTCAGAAGCCTCCATTAAACTCCTCGGACAAAAGTGTCCAAGGGGCCATAGCTCACACCATCCCCCTGAAGGCCTTGTTTATATGAAAAGTGAAGGCAAATGGGGAGCAGCCCAAAAAAGGTGAAATTCTAGGAACCAGACACTACCACTTTGATTAGAAGCCACAAGAAACAGAGAGTAGCAACTTCTGCCCTTTTACTGAGACCTGGGTGTGTTAAAACCTAGGGAGAGAGAACCAACCCATCATAAACTGGTGGGCCAGGAAAATTAAAAATTAAAAAAAAATTTTTTCGAATGTAGCCAAATCCCAAATTTCCAGGGACAATGATCTTAGACCTTTCCAAAAACAGCTGTGTGTGAAATAAGCCAGGCACAAAAAGACAACGACTATATGATTCTACTTGTGTGAAGTACTTAGAGTCATCAAAACCACGGAGACCAGAAGTAGGATGCCTGTTGCCTAGGCCGGGGGAGGGGAAGGGGGAGTTAGTGTTCGGTGGGCACAGTTACAGTTTCACGTGGTAGAGAGATTTCTGGAGGTGGAAGGGGGTGATGCTAACACGGCATAATGAACGTACTTGATACTGCTGGACTGTACACTTAAAAATGATTAAGATGACACATTTGGGTCATGCGTGTTTTGCCACAATTAACTATACATATGTCCTGCTCCTTGGAGAGCAACTTGCCTGAATTCCAAGCCATGGGCACGATGTGTGGAAATGGCCTCTCTCCCAGGCTGTTTAGAAATTCGTGCCCAACTTACTTCCAGGGGACTGGCTTGAAGAGTAAATGGCATTATGGCAGGCTCTGCGCTGGCCACACTGAGGGAAGGTGCGAGAAAACTGTGTGGAATTAGCCTGTTGCAAAAAATAAAGAAGGTGAGGTTGGTCTTTGCCTCATCAGCCATTTCTTTTCTTTTCTTTTCTTTTTTTTCCCCCTAATTTTATCTGGCTTGCATGCTCTCTTCTGAATTTCTCCTCTCACAGAGCAGGACTTACAACCTGCATAAAGATAAAACTGTATTTTGGTCCTTACATGCAGGTGACCCTTGGTAAAAAGTAGTTGAACGAAGAAACTCGTTTCCCCTGCTGGGACTGATTATTTGTAAAGTCCATTTACTCTTTCCAAGCCTCTTGCTCACTTCTGTTAGCTTATTTTATCCTCAAAAACGTTCATCTCAGGTTTGCCACCACTGGGAACTTGGCATAAGGGGCATTAGCTTTGCCATTTATCAGGCGAGGAAAATTGAAGTACTCTCAGTCAACACCACTCAGACAGCATTTGGAGAGGAAGCCCTAGTATCAGGGCCTCCTGGCTGATTTTTCAATGCTCTTTGTGCACAGCCAGGACGCCTCTCTCTGAGGATAACAGCTGACATTTATTGAGCACATACTAGGTGCTAGATACCATGCTAAGAGCCTTATGTGTGGTAGCTTCTTCAATCCCATAACAACCCTCCTGGGTTGATATTACTATTATCCCCATTCACCGGGGGGAAATAAAGTACAGAAAGAGAAAGGCCAAGTAAAGAGAGATAAAGGTACATAGCTTCTAAATGCTGAAGCCAAGATTTGATCCCAAGTTTTCAGGCTTAAATTCATGCACCTAACTGCTAATTAAATTACTTTCTTAAGGGATCCCTGGGTGGCACAGCGGTTTGGCGCCTGCCTTTGGCCCAGGGCGCGATCCTGGAGACCCGGGATCGAATCCCACGTCGGGCTCCCGGCGCATGGAGCCTGCTTCTCCCTCTGCCTGTGTCTCTGCCCCTCTCTCTGTCTCTCTGTGACTATCATAAAATTAAAAAAAAATTACTTTCTTAAGATGAAAGCCCTATAATATTATTCTACAAGAAGCTTTTTTGAGGAAAACCAGAGAAAGAGGGAATGTTTAATCCAAGAGGATGGCTCCCTAAAGGTAGACTCTACTCTCGGGCATATGGGGGTGAATAGGATTCTATGGGAATTTGGCTGCCCCAGAGCCCTTAGTCTTTGAAATCTATTTGATGAAAAAAAAATGAAATCTATTTGATGGGATAGATTTTTTTTAAAGAGTTTATTTATTTATTCATGTGAGACACAGAGAGAGAGAGAGAAAGAGAGAGAGAGAGAGAGGCAGAGACACAGGCAGAGGGAGAAGCAGGCTCCATGCAGGGAGCCTGACTTGGGACTCAATCCCGGGTCTCCAGGATCAGGCCCTGGGCTGAAGGCAGTGCTAAACTGCTGAGCCACCCGGGCTGCCCGATGGGATAGATTTTTATAAGAAAATACTCAAATGCATCCTGGCTTATATAGAAATTCTAGACTGTTGATCACAATTTTTACCAATCCTGGATAATCTTTTGTGTTGCCCAAGGGAGGCTTCTTCAATAAGGAGTGTATTTTTATCCTCAGATCTAGTGGATTTCACTGGTCATATGCAAGTCCCATCTCTGCTCTTTTGGTTCTGTTTTGATTACAATAGGGAGTATAACATTGATTTTTAAAAATTCCTACTTTCCTCTAATGACACCATATGCCATTGTATGACTTCCTTAGAAGTACATAGAGCAATATTTTCACTATGAGTATGTAAAGAATCACAATTATTTTCCTTCATAATATTATAGGTATGATGCATACTTTAGTATGCATATTTAGACATCTCTGTGCTTTTTTTAGTATGCATCATACCTACAATATTACTAAAAGTAAATTGGAGTGGATATAATTTTATTATTTTAAGAAAAGGAAAAATAGTATTTCCTGTATGTATCAGTATTTTTTTAAAGATTCTTTATTTATTTCAGAGAGAGAGAGAGAGAGAGAGCAAGTATAAGCAGGGGGAGAGGCAGAGGGAAAGAGAGAGAGAGAATATCAAGCAGACTCCCCCTGCTGAGCACAGAGCCCACCACCGGGGTGGACACCAGGCTGGAGGCTGGACTCGATCTCACAATTCTGCGATCATGACCTAAGTCGAAATCATGAGTTGGTCACCAAATCCACGGAGCCACTCAAGTACCCCTGTATGTGTCAGTATTTTTAAGGTAACAAATGAAAGAAAGTCAAATAAAACCACTCTAAACAATGAAGAAAATGCCCTGGTTCATATAACTAGTAAATTCAGTGGTCAAGAGGACCTAAAAATTTTTAAGACTCAAATGATGTCACTTCCCCTCACTTTTTCCCCCCTGTCCTTTTCTGTCCCATTGCTGGCCTCTGCTTCTGCTATATTTGGGCCTCGGTTCCTCTCATTATGTTTGGACCTCCACTATGGGCAGGGCCAGGGTGAAGAGAAACGTGGCCTCAAACATAAGCGTAACCACTCCTTTAAGCATAACCACCCCTCGTGAAAATTTCCAGAGGAAACAGAGGTCTGTTCTCTGAGTAAATAAATATACAATCCCAAGGAAGGACCCTCACTGGTTCTTGTTTGGTCAAATGTTTAATGCTGGGCCCACTGTCAGCATAGCCACTGGAGAGGTTTTAGATTGGCCAGGCATAGGACACATGCTCACTTCTGAGGTTAAGGGGTGGGTGCTGTGATTAGCAGCCCTTCTAGAACCACCAGGAGTGGGAGTAGGCACAGTTTCCCAAAAGGAGTTGGAAACTATCAGTAGAAACTGGCTCTAGCATCCGCTGGGGCATTCTGTGCTCTGGAGGAACATAAACCTCAGGCAGGGTTAAAGCCAATCTAGCCTTAATCATTTGAGCTAAAAGGGGATTCAAATTAGAAATAAAATTAAAAGAAAAGAAAAGAAATAAAATAACTTTATTATGTTGCCAGAACTACTGTCCCTGTGACACATACAAAAACTCGCACACACACTTACTGGGTGCTTACAATACACTAGAAAGATGTGCCATGCTGGGTTTAATGAAGCACAGTGCCACTTACCAAATGTGTGACTTTGGACAAGTTACTGTTGCTTTTCTTTAATTTCCTTATCTTTAGTGGAATAACAATATTCAGTAGCTCATAAGGCTACTAGGAGGATAAATAGGTTAATATATGCAGAGCAATTGTTAGCCCCTGGCTCATAGTAAATGCTGCATAGGTGCTTGTTGGTTTTAGTATTAATATTCATATTTGTATCAGAATTATGTGACCCTGGGCAGGTTGCTTCATATCTCTGGGCTTTAATGATGCCCTTCTATAAAATGGGAATGGGGTGCCTGCGTGGCTCGGCGGTTGAGCATCTTCCTTTGGCTCAAGTTATGATCCCGGGGTCCTGGGATCGAGTCCCGCATCGGGCTTCCCCCAGGGAGTCTGCTTGTCCTCTGCCTATGTCTCTGTCTCTGTCTCTCTCATGAATAAATAAATAAAATATAAAAAAAATAAAATGGGAACGATATACCTATTTCAAAGGTTTAGGTAAAAATGGTACCTATATAGCAGCAAGCATATTGCAAACAAACAAGCCTGGCCATCCTCAGGTGGGAAATGTACTGGCATTACAACTCCTGACCCTTCCCAAACACCCTTACCGTGGACAGAGAGAACCAAGTTCTGGTGATAGAGCAGAGCCTTGCTGTGAGTGGAATCCAGTGTTACTCTTGAAAAGTCACTGCAAGTACCTTGCTGGTCTGTGCCCCCTTGGTCTGTTCCTGGTCTACAAATGGGTTTTTTTCCCCCCTGTGTATGAACAATTTTAACATTAGACCCAAGTAAATAAGCAAAATCAATGTACTTTTGAGAATGAAAGAGAAAAGGCAGTTTCTCACCGTTTAGATGATGTTTGACTCTTCTCTTTTCCTGCTTCACACTTCCTGTTCCAGTCCACAGAGCGTTGTTTGAAATTTTAGTCTTAAAAATGACCAATAAATACTACCTAAATCACAGTCCACGAGAAGGGCGAGAAGTTAACCATATGATAACAATTAAGATCACTGGGCTACGGCTAGAAATGTTAAAGGTTGTTGAAGAGTGGATTCCCAGCTGTCTCCTGTATACAGTTTTGTCCTAAGTAATTTCTGGTAGAACTTTATCACTTTCTTTCCTGCTGAAGGCATCCTACCCTTAAAACTCTTCCCAGAAATAGATCTTACTTTAAGTTCTCTTAGATTCTGAAAGTAGGCAAAATAGTTGGATAAGGTGAGACACTGGGCAACTTTAAAGAGTTTTGCCTGTGCCAAGCTTACTTCCTCATGGTCTGTTCTCAACTGAGACACCTATTTATTAGTCATTAATACAAGCCAGTACAGCAGACGTGGCACCAGAAGTGGGGAATGTTGTTTGTATAATTGACACAAAATAAACTACACACATTTAAAGTGTCAACTTTGATGGGGTGGCTGGGTGGGTCTGTTGATAAAGCCATCTGACTCTTGATTTTGGCTCAGATCACGGTCTCAGGGTCATAAGCTTGAGCCCTGTGTTGGGCTCCATGCTGGACAGGGAGCCTGCGTAAGATTCTCTCTCACACTCAAAAAAAAAAAAAAAAAAAAAGAGGAAGATTCTTTCTCCCTCTCCCTCTGTCCCTCCACCCCCTGCACACACACATACCCTTCTCTCTCTCTCTCTCTCAAAAATAAATAAATAAAATAAAAAATAAAGTCTTGGCTTTTCTAAGTTTTGACGTATATACATGGCATATTATATATATGGATATATATATATATATATATATATATATATATATATCTGTGACACCATCACCACAATCAAGAAAAATACATATAATCACTGCCAGAAATTCCCCATGGAGTTTGGATGTCTTTTTTCCTTACTTCTAAAGTGTGTTCATTTTTTTTCCAAGGTAGAGGAAAACACTATTTATTTATCATTAGAAGCAAACATTTTAATACATGGGGGAACCTAGATGGAAGCTGAAGTTGGGACAGCTCCCTTACAAAATGACTTTTAGAACTGGGAGAGGAACCGGTTCCCCTATTATGTAGAGTATCTGCTTCCCAGCTACAGGTCTGCTAACTAGGAAAAGACTGGGGGGAATGAGTTATCCTTGGGGGATTTCCAAGCACTCCATAAACTAGGCTCATCCAGCCTGATTGGGCTCTCTGAGGTCTTATTATGAGCAGATGGGAAAGGAAGTGCCTCCCCATGACTTTTTTGGAGTCCCTGAAAAAGTCACCAGTGAGAGGTGGATAGCCATGAAAATGTAGTGCCCTGACTTCTGAAGCAGAATTCAACCCACAAGACCCAGCAGTCCCAGGTAGAGCTCAAGACATGTACTAAGAAACCAAAAGAAAAAAAAAAGATAAGACCAGAGGAAACATTCATCCTTCCTTAGTGACTGCAGCTTCTGAGCTGGCCCCTCTTGGGAAGGACTGAAAAATTATGAAACGTTTTGGCTCTGCAGGAGGAAGGAGTGTTCACCAGATTGTCCTGCAAAGTGCATGCAGGAAATTATCCATCAGGTGGGAGAGGATAACACTGCGATTCCATCCAGATGAGACATGATGAGAACAATGAAGGGTCTACACTGAAAAATGAAACAAAACCAAATGAAATCGAGATGAGATGAGATGAGATGAGATGAGCTGGGAAGAGCAGCTGCATTTGAAAATAGTGTATGTTCATTATACTATACTGGACCTTTAAAAAAATTTTTTTTATGTTCCATCCCAGAGCTCTGATTCTCATCTCTTAAATTCCTTGGAAGCCCAGGAGTGGTCATAAGGGGAGGAGGGAAAGGGAGCATCCATTGTTCAGGGGCAGGGGGTGGTAATATGTAATTGTTGAAATGGATTCAATATGACTGAATCTAAATAAACACGCAGCTTTATCAGCCAGAGATGAAAGGGTCTGACCAGCTCTGAGCCTCTGAGAAGCACAGAGATACTAAAAGGGAATCTTATCAAGGGGTTTTAGAATCCAGAAGGAGATATGAAGTAGCAGACTTAAAACATATACAAGATAGGATCAGTAGACAAGTTGAACCAACTGAATTCCCTTTGTCTCTCCTTCCATTTTTCTTCTTTGCTAAAAGCTGATGAATATCTGTGTGCAAAGGCAGTGGGGAATCCAAGAAACATTATATTTCTAAAATAAAGGAAAAATTCACCCAAGTATATGTGAAAAGGCTCTTTTCCTTCTTCCCATTGGCATGGTGAACGAGCCTTAGCTAAGCCTAGGACTTGCTTGTCTAGGCATAAAGATCAAAAGCCTTCAGTGTTGGCCAAACTGGTTTATTGCTGCTTTAGGGGCTCCCTCAAACCAGGAGGAGCCAGGCACGAATACCCACTGCAGAATCAGAAGCACCTCTGAGCAGGGCAAATGGGTGTTTTAGTTCTGTCTTCCTAAGGGATTTGTAGGGCCACTCCAGGAAGGAAGGGATTTGTAGGGCCACCCCACGAAGAAGTTTTTGTGCCTCTTCCAGCAGGGAGCAGGGTGTCTATGGAAAAAGTCCCTGTCAAACAATCAGTTGAAAGAAATAATCATTGGAAATTTAACATAATATAATTTGAAATGGTGATTTTTGCTTGTGTTCATTAAAGATCGAAAGTAGAGACGGGCAAAACAGAAAACTATTGTTAACATTTTCTCGAGTATTCTTCAAAACCTTTATAACACCAAACGAAAGATGACACGACTTCCTTTTTTATAATTTGCTTGCTCCCCCCACTTCACAATACATAAGATGACTGTCATTGTATGTTTCCCTAATTCCCTTGTATTAGTTTGGTGGTTTCCAGTATTTTGATATAATAAATGGCCTGCAGCTAAATCTTTGTGCAAATTCCTCATTTATTTCCTTAGGATCAATTCCTAGATGTGTTGAGTCAGTGCTGTGGATGTTCTGTGGCTTCTCAGGATGGCTGCTGTCAAACTGCAACCTTCCCAACACTGACCCCTGCTCCAAGTCTTCTCAGTCTTCACGCCCATCTCTTATACCTGTGGCGAACTCTAGGTAGTGTCAACTCTGGTAGCAGAGAAGTGGGGTCTTGCTGTTGTTTTATTTTTTCAGCAGACTTGAAATGATGGTTTATTGAATGCTTTCATCCTCTGTTGCCTCCCCGGAACTTCTGGGCTTAGCTGGTCTTAGGCTCGCAGAGACACCAACCTCCGGGACCAGAGCAACCGTTTCTAGCTGTTCGGTTTCTTTAACGATTAGTAAGATTAATTATTTTTCATTTGTGTATTGTCCATCTGTTTTTCTTCACCCCCTTAGCCCATTTTTCTATTGTGATATCCATCTTTTTCTTCATAAGAACCTTTTATATGTAAAAAGATATTCTTTATCAGATTTTAATACAGGCTATATATTTCTTCAAAGTTTGTCATTTGACCTTTAACTTTTTAATGCTGTTTTGTCATACACTCAAAAAAAAAGTTTTTTTCAAATTAAAAAAAAAAAAAGAAATTTATGCCCTGGGAAGATGGTGGCTTTTAGACCATGTTTCATCAAACCTCTACGGCTATGCTTTTTATGCATTTTTGACCAAAAAGAACTGAGGCAGGGAATAGATTCATATTATAGTGGAATAAAATCTTAGAAATTTTTGTTTCCTGGTGTTGACTTGCTTTTGCTAATTTATCACAGAGCATGAAAAGTCCACTGATGCCCCCAAATGCACAATGAAGCCCAAAGGCACGCTGCTTCTTTGGATGCTCAGATTCATTTGGAACCCCGTTTCTTTGGGGGGGGGCTGCATTCTAAGCAGACACATTCACCTTACCTCAGGCTCCTCCTCATCCCTGAGCACCTTATCTGTTAAATACTTTGTTTGTTAAACTAGTTGGAATGACTGCCTCTAAAGCAGAGCCAAGAGGAGAGCCTCTTTGTTAAGAGAATGTTTCCCTGGACTTGCTCAGATAGAAAACTGATCAATCCACAGGGGTGAGACGGGATGGGGTGACATAATCCTCTACTCGGGATGACCTGAAATATTCTTCAAAACCTTTATAAAACCACAGACTCCAAGCTGGAGACACAATCGGCTTCTCTGAATTTCATGGTGGGCACATGTAGTTTGCCCATGAGAAATTCATTTTACGGCAAAGGGGTAATAGCCAGCAGGAAGATCTCACCCATATTATCTAGAAATCCACTCTGCTATTTGACCTAAGTCTCAGCAGCTAGAGTACATCTGTTTCATGCCTGCCCAGCAGCGCCCCTTCTCTCTTCTGGGGTTGATGGAAGTTTGGTTTTCCTTTGAGGAATCTTACTGGCCTCATTCTCCAAGCATGTACTTTGACAATGGAGGGGACTGAGCCCATCCCCTGCCATCATGTAGGCATAAGAGTTAGACTTGGCCAGTCAGAGTGTCCCATTCCCTTTGGCTGCAGTTAATGGTTTAAGAATAGGCACATGTCTCAAGCTGATCAGAAAACTTCAGCGCCCAGACTTTTTTTTTTTTTTTTTGATATTAATGGGAGAGAGCTGAGTTATTTTCACTAGTGGTACCGAGCAGAGAGGATATGAGCCTGAACCTTGGTTGCCACCTTGTCCTGTCATGGGAGGAGCCTGTCTGAATGAAACCTGCCTGTTCAGAGGAAAGCAGGGCCAAGAAACAGAAGGGGACTGAGTGCTGACTGCTACAGTGAGTCTCTGGATGGACCCATGGCTGAAACTGGAATCCCCTCTAACCTATTTCTTGAGCCAACAAACCCCCTTTTCTGCTTATGTCCGTGGGAGATGACATTTTTGTCACCTGAGCACTATTTCTTAGTAATAAAAACCCGGCATCTTCTTATTAGCTCTGCATCCCTTGGCAATGAGTTCGAGTGTGAAAAGAGATTGGTCTGGGAGTCTGGGTTGTAGGCCTACCTCCACTAACTACTTTCACGTCCTTGGGCTCGTTACTTCATTTGTGTGGGCTCGCTTTTCTCATCTGTGAAAGAGGCTGTTGGAAGAGAGAAATTCTAAATGTACCTTCTAAGGCCATCAGGCTTAGTTCTGTGGTAATGTTATGTCAACACTTCAAGCTAATCTGAAGTCTGTCTCTAACTGACACCTTCACACCCAATGACAGGTGACACTGATTTATTTAAAAGTTGAAAAACACATCAGAAGGACCACATAGTCTCTAAGGGACTAGGAGGTAGAGCAAGACCATCTCTGAACAATCGCTAGGATATAGAGTCCTCTGGAAGTGTGTTAATGAGGTGAGTAATATATTAATACACTAACTATTGTAACTATTGTATAGGCGAGCAATAAATATTTTGCTTTTAAAAGGTTTTATTGCTCCAGTTTTGCTGAACTAAAAGTAAACAAAGATCCTAGTATGTCAACAGATGACACAAGTGTTCAGAAGTGATGCTGTCTGCTTCAAGCAGAGGCTCAGAGGAGGCAGGAAGAGAAGTGGGTCACACTCCCAAGTAGCTTTAGTCACATTTCCATTATTTACTTTGGTGAATTAGCAATGCTCAGAACTTCAGACATAGTCATAGAATGATCTTTGAGAAATACAAATCACATTATATAATTTCTCTGCTTCCAGTATCTCCCTGATTCCCTGGTGCCTTCAGAACTAAGTCGAAAACTCTCGGTGTGGTATAAAAGTTCTTCGTGATGTAGGCCTTGCTTTTATTTTTTTTTATTTTTATTTATTTATGATAGTCACACACAGAGAGAGAGAGAGAGAGGCAGAGACACAGGCAGAAGGAGAAGCAGGCTCCATGCACCAGGAGCCCGATGTGGGATTCGATCCCGGGTCTCCAGGATCGCGCCCTGGGCCAAAGGCAGGCGCCAAACCGCTGCGCCACCCAGGGATCCCTAGGCCTTGCTTTTAATTCCATCCGGCCGTTCCCTTTTCTTACATCTCTAGCCTACCCAGCAATGCATATAGAACACTTAGCCTACTTCCCGGCATTTAGTAAATGCTCATACATGTTGGCGGTCATCATCGCACATGAGTGCTATGCACAGTTCCCCTAAGAGGCATTACTGGTCCTGGCTGGTTTGCCCTGATTCCAGCCTCACCCTTTCCCTGCTCTGTTTTTGCCCATTGTGACTGACCCTTGAAGGGTGCGTTGTTTCAGAAGTCCAGCTGGTTGGGTTAAGCCACTGGGAGGCACTGGTAAAATTACGAAGGACAGGAAGAAGGGAGAAGGGAGAAGAAGGGAGAAGGCAGGGCATTTCCCTCCTTGCTGCCTTGGTGGCTCCTCAAGCAGTAAGTATTAGTCATCTGCAGTTCCAGCTGTCCCCAGACAGGCCCACTGTGGTTTCAGCTCTAGGTTTCAGCCTTTCCCCCTCCCTCTAGCAGAGGCGACAGTGGCTTCCACATTGCCTCATCATCCCATGTTCAGCCCTCAGCATCTCTCTCTGTCATCTAGCCCCCCACCCCCGCCCCTGCTTTCAATTCCCTCTGTTGTATAAACTC
Source organism: Nyctereutes procyonoides (assembly GCF_905146905.1). Lineage (NCBI taxonomy): Eukaryota > Metazoa > Chordata > Mammalia > Carnivora > Canidae > Nyctereutes > Nyctereutes procyonoides. The sequence goes on along the minus strand of NW_026575021.1, from coordinate 8,448,944 downwards.
AAAGAGGTGTCTGTTTTCTGGAAGAGACCCTACTGATTCACAGAACCTGCTCTCCTGCTGCCTATGCTGTACTTCTCTCTGCTCACCCTCAAGACCAGCTCTTAGTCATCCTTCCAGATTTTGTTCTACCATCACCTTCTCTTTGAAGCTGGCCCAATTCTTCTACCCACCTCTTCCTGAAGAGTGAATTGGGTGTCCCTCCCCTACACATCTCTCTCATAAAAGTGGTTTCTTTTTGGAAGCCATCAGAGACTTGATATTCTTAAAAGCAGTACCCGGTTGTGTTCAACGTGGTCTCTCAAATCTACCGTGTAGAAGATGTGTTTATTGAATGAGTGACTAATTGAGTAACTAAAGAAACACTTTTCAAATCCAGATAAAAATAATTATAAACTGTCATGTCTCCTTGTTTCTTGCTAACAGAACCCTAGTTCTGTTTGGAACAGCAATGCTCCCAGCTCTAGGAAGGACTTGCTTTTCTAGCCTCTCTTGCTGCTCAAGGGGTCTATCCATTGAAACAGTGGAAGGCTGCTGGGGAGGCTTCTGGAAAAGCTCTGCTTTTCTAACAGAGGGGAAAGCCACAGCCCATACCACCTCTCCTCCCACCCTGCTTTTTCTGTGCCCTGAGCATTTGTGTGCTATCTGGAGCTATCATGAAACAATGAACAGGAGGGGGAGGAAAATCTAACACATTTAAGGCAGCAAAGCAAAGGACAGAAAGACTATGGGTCTCTTATGGCATTACTGGATTTCTGGATGTGAAAGAAAAATAAAACTCTTCTTTGGAGCTATTGTTCTTCCAATTTTGCATCACTTACCACCAAATGCATAGTCTAATGGATAGATTCTGCCATTTGGGGATACTATCTATTATTGTTCCCTTTTATCTTCCCAGATAATAATGTATGGCACTGTCCCAATTAGATTACCTAGTACCTGTAGCTAATTGGGGGAGTCCAAAGATAAAAGTAGGATGATGGATGCGATGATTAATTTTATGCGTCACCTTGGCTACGCTACCGTCCCCAGCTATTTGGCCAAACACCCGTCTCCATGTTGTTGTGAAGGTATTTTTAGAAGAGATTAACATTCAAATCAGTAAACTTTGAGTAAAGCAGATCACCCTCCATCATGCAGGTGGGCCGGCCTCATCCAGTTGGTTAAAAGTCTTAGGAGAGAAAGACTGAAGTTTCCCAAAGACAGGAGAATCCTGCCTGCGAACTGTCTTTGGACTTGAAACCACAACCTCAACTCTTCCCTGGGTTTCTAGAGTGCAGCCTGTCTTACAGATTTTGGATTTGCCAGCCCCCACAATTGTGTGAGCCAGTTCCTTAAAATAAGTCTCTCCTTTTCTCTCTCTCTCTGTCTCTTTCACACACACACACACACACACACACACACACACACACACACCATATTTTATTGGTTCTGTTGCTCTGAAGAAACATGACAGATACATTGGGTTATAAAGAAACTCAGAGAAAAATGAAGTTTTGTTGGGAAACAAAGACTCCTTGAAATCTACACCTTAGTAGAAACCATTTAGAATTTTCATTCCAAATTCTGTTGACCATGTTTATAATTTCTTTTTGAAATTTTGGATAAAGAAAAACTTGATGTAGCATCATTTCTATTTTGATCAAAGAATAGCCTGCATTCCTTCCAGGCTCCATTTAAACAGGCTTTAGCATTCTTTTCTCCTCTGTGGAGTTGCATCCGTTGGAGCCTGGCCTAGTGGTCGGTGCCTTCACCAGCCAGTTTTCTACCAAATGCATATGGAAGCCTCCTGTCCCTGGGATTTATGATCTCATTTTATCATCCAGAGAGTTTCTTTGTTGTTGTCAGGGTCCAAGTTATAGGCCTGTCTTGTGCTGCTTGGAATGAAAAGTTTTGAGATGAGGAGAACCTATCAACAGGAGTGAATTATTTATGAAATCGGACTTTACCATTTTAACTTCTGAGCGTCTTCCTGGGTTGCACTGCTGAAAAATGACAGCATTTCTGAGTAGTGGGATGAAAGCCATATTGAAGCACAGATGTTAGTCTGGTTCTCACCTGTTCCTCACACTGATGCCTGAATAGTCTGAAACAGGCTGGCCTTACTGCAGAATCGGGCAGTGTAGACATGACTCAGTCTTCCTGTCTACTTTACGTCCTTCAGCCTGCTAATCTCTGTGTTGGGTCCCTTCCCTTTGTGGCCACCATTGTTCTCTCCTCTCCTGACACAGAGAGAGGGAATGAGAGAGACAGTGAGAGAGAAAAGGCAAAAAGCCCCTTTCCCTCTTAGATCCAACCCAACAACCCATTTATGTGGATGGACAATCTAATCAGACAAACTCCAAGTTTCTTTAAGCCTTCCTCAAGCAGGGGTCAGCAAACCACGACCCACATAGTCCTCTTAGTTAAAATCCTGCCTACAAAAAAAAATCCTGCCTACATAGTCCTCTTAAGTTAAAAATTTTAAAAAGAAGAATACATGACAGAGACCACGTATCACTCACAAAGCCTGCGATATTTACTCTCTGGCTCTCACCAGGTAGTTGCTGACCCCTCAGGATTCTAGAGGAGTAAAGCCCTTACAGTAGAACTGTAGGCAGGAGGAAGGGAACAGAGAAATTTTGTGGTATGTAGCTTGAGCCAACTCTGTTTAAAAACAAACAAACAAACAAAAAAGATACAAAGAGAAGTCCTTGAAAGTTTTGGATTGAACAACTTGTCCACAGGAAACGGATGTATTTTTGATAGGTTTCTTTTTTTTTTTAAGATTTTTTAAATTTATTCATTTGAGAGAGAGAGAGAGAGAGAGCAAGCAAGAGCATGAGCAGCGAGGAGGGGCAGAGGGAGGGGGAGATTAAGACTCCCCACTGGGCAGGGTGCCTGATTCAGGGCTCGATCTCAGGACTCAGGGATCATGATCTGAGCCAAAGGCAGACACTTAACTGACTGAGCCACCCAGGTGCCCCTATTGATAGGTTTCTAAGACTGAAAAAGTCTCGTGCCTTTATTGTCATGGATTTTGTTGAAAACTAGCATTGTTTCTATTAATTCTATGTATTTACCTTGCACCAGGTATTTCCAAAACAGGTTTCATGCATTTATTCTACTTAATCCCCACAGAGATTCAAAGAGGTAGACCTAGTTATTAGCCTTATTTTTGTGGATAAATAAAACAAACCTTACAGATTGAATTGGTCTAGGATACACAGCTGGTTAGAGAAAGAACCTGGACTCAAATTCATGATCGACAGCAACATGCAACCATGATTTTATGTTGTTTTCCAGTTCTGAGAAAGGCAGTGCAACTGGTTGTCTTTCCAGAGCCCATTGGGAGGTTCTTGATTCTTGGGCATGCTTTCCCCATGTTTCTCTGTCCTTCTGTTTCCCATCCTTCGGCCCCAGTCTTCTCCAGCCTACTTCCTCTCCTAACACTGGTCCCAGTGTGGGGGTGGAGGGAGACTCAAGTAGTGCAGTCATTTAGCTGCATTATGCAACCTTATAATATATCCCAGTCCTTCAGGAAGTTTGACAAACTGGAATATGTGTTTAGATTTCTAAACTCGGAGACATTTCAGAGCAAAGAGGTCTGGCTGTGTCCTCCAGATGTCTACAAATGGTTTTACTCTTCTGTGTACGGTAGGGTTGCAGCTGCCACTAGCATACAGCTGTTTATAGAGTCTGTGAAGGGTAATATGCAGAGAATGTCAATGTTGTAGGCCTGCTTTTTTCTCCCTTAGGAAGGATGAGCAGCCTAGCCTGTGAGTTTCTATGTGAAAACATACCTGTTTGGTTCAAAAAGAGTGGAAGAATTTAAAAGGATTCATGGCCCCAACCCTGCACAGCACAAGCAAGCCTGAGGTGCAGTGAGCCAGTGGGTCTGTATGAGTTTCCTGTGGCTGCTGTAACAAATCACCACAAACTGGGTGGCTCACAACAGCCAAGAGGTATTCTCTCACAATTCTGAAGCCCAAAATCAGGGTGTCCGCAGGGCCACACTACCTCTGAAGGCTCTAGGGAATAATCTGGTCTCTGCCTCCTCCAGCGTCTGTTGGCTGTGGGCTTAGCTTGACTCATGGCTGCATCACTGCATCTCTGCCTCTGTGGTCCCATTACCTCCACCTCTTTTTCTGTCTTCTCCTCTGTGTGTGTCTTATAGGGACACTTGTCACTGGATTTAGGACTCATCCAGAGAATCCAGGATGATCTCCTCTCAAGATCCTTAACTTAATTACATCTCTTTTTCCAAATAAGGTGACATTCATAGTTTCTGGAGATTAGGGCATGGACATATCTTTTTTAAGTCCGTTGTTCAGCCCATTGCAGGAACTAGCATGAGAAAGAGAAAAAGAGAGAAGCCAGGGCATGGAAAGAACCGGTCACCTACCTAAGAATTCTGGCATCGGTCCAAACAGCTCTAGCCCTAATCACATTTTTTGGTCAAGGGGAAATGCACCACTTCCAATTTGCAATTAGTGATGAGTATCACAGATAGGGTGACTTAAACAGTGTAGGTGTTCATGTTTATCGCATAAAGAGAAGTTAAGAGATAGACAATTTAAAACTATTGTGCTGTTCCATCACCTTCTGGGCCCCAAGCACTACCTGTCCTTCTGTTCCTTGTCTCTCCATCCAGCCTTAGTCCAAGGCTTCCATCTTAAGATCAATATATGGTTCAACCAGGCTGCTGAAGCCTCAGCCATCACATCTATATTTCAGGCAGGAAGAAGAAGGAAGAGTATGAAGGGCAGAGTGGTGTGTGCCTGTTAGATCAGCTCACTTAGAGAGCTTCATAGTAGGTATGCCTGGTGCTTATATCTTATTGACCAAAACATGGAAACGCATAGCTGCAAGGGAAGCTAGGAAAAATAGGGGTGTGAGTGTGTGTGTGTGTGTGCGCGCGCGCACACACGCGTGCGCACCTGTGTGTGTTTAATCTGGCACTGCTACATTGAATAAAACAAAATGTTAATTAGTAAGGAGGAGGAAAAGAAGAGATATCAGGTGGGCATCTAGCACTCTCTACCATGGGGGCCTTATGAGTCATGCAAGTCCTAACACTCATGTGGCAAGTGCAGGAACTGTCACCTCATCTCGCTTGTAATAATAATAAAAGTAGCTAACATAGGCTGAGTGCCCACCAGGTGCCAGACACTGAACTTGGTTTATTTCAGGTTCATTCGACCTTCCAACAACTTTTGGAGGTTAATACTTTTATGGTATTCTTGTTTATGGATGGGAAAACTAAGGCCCAGGAAGGTCAAGTAATTCGCTGAGTGTCACATGGCTATAATGTGACAGAGCCAGGATTTGAACCTGATGTGCCTGTCTATAGGCCAGGCTCCAGGATGGCTACCCCACATGGTCAGGCTGCTATGAGAACTTGAAGAGGCTCAAGAGGACAATTTTGGTTATTCTGTAGCAGAGTGATGAGGTGAGCATGGCGGCAGGGCTCCCTTGTCTTTCTTTTTGCTACATTACCTACATATGCACTAAGTTAGCAAATCTGTTATATTTTACCGCTCCTTTAAAAACATTTTCTTAATCTTCCCACTTTCTTTTTCTTTAAGATTTTATTTATTTATTTATTTATTTATTTATTTATTTATTTATTTGAGAGAGAAAGAGAGAGAGAGAGCAAGCACAAGCAGGGGAGGGACAGATGGAGAAGCAGACTCCCCAATGAGCAGGAAGCCCAGCTTGGGGCAGGGCTCCATCCCACGACCCGGCATCATGACCTGAGCCATCTGGGCACCCCAATCTTCGCACCTTCTACTTAGCTCACAGCTTCATATATGTACAGACTCCTATACATATGAGGCAAGTAGATCCACCAGGCCATGGCTACCACCCAGCACATGAGACCTCTGCTCCTTCCCTGTGCCACGTTATGTCCACTTCTCCACCTCCCTGCCTTTGTACCCACCAGTTCTTTCTTCTGGAATGTTCCCCATTCTGTCTGCTGATCCTAAATTTAAGTTGCTTCCCCTGAGACCTAGATCAAGTACCCTCTCATCATGATGCCTTCTTTCTCAGACTGCCCTTGCTGGCAGCAATCTCCCCTCTCTTTCCCTGTCCCTTACTTCTCAGGACGTCTTTTTTGTATCACTCACCAGGTCACTATCACTCATTCACAGTTGTCTCCTGTCTGTGTCTTTTGGGTCTACCTTAAGCTGTCTATATTTCAGGCTATATGTGTTTTGAAGACCAGTGGTGCATCTCATACTTGCTGTGTTCCCTGAGTCCCCCAACACCCTGACCCCTTCATGCCTCACCCCTCTCCCTAGCTCATAATGCAGTATGGCACCTTTACAGCCCTGGCACAGTGAGTTAGGTCTCAGTGAAGGGCTCTCATACACAGGTTGCATGAGCGTGTTCATGCTACAATCCTGTTTATTTAGCCAAGATACAGAGCATAAGGGAAAGGAAGTGGTCACAGCGAGCAGAAGCAGGTGCAATGTATTTTGATGGGGTTCCTCCTTTGCTCCTGGGTTCCTTTACAATGCACAGCTGCCAGCTGGACTCTGCAGATGGGACTCTGCCAGAGTTGAGAAAACATCCCAGGCTTCACTCAACCACTGTCCTTTTAGCCTCAGGCTCATCCCACCCCAGGAAGAACTTACACTAACAATCTGTGTACTTGCATTCATGGAACTGTTTGCAAGCATCAGGCTCTCCAGGTTCTGACCTGTGCTCAGCAGCAGTGAGACCACATCCTTGTCTACAGGGAGAAGGCAGTGCCCGGTAGACCCTGGACCACATCTCTACCTCCAGCCCTCCAGCATTCACGAGAGCCCATCTTCCTGAACTTGCCTAGGTGACTGACGAAAAGGACTCCACCCCAGTGGAGCTCAGATTGCCCTAGGAAGCACATGAAGTCAATGGTAGAGCACGGCCATGCACATTGCGCACCACCCCCCACCCCCCACCCCCCGCCCCGGCCCTTCTGATGCTGCCTGGGAAAGGCGAGTCTTTATGCCCATCATGGGCTTGCTGCATCTCCCTACCTTGGCTTTTCTGCCCTGGGCTGCTGAAGCCATTTCACCAGTTAGTATGGGAGGAACAGGCCCCTTCATTGTGTGTGCTTCGGGAACTCAGAATAGGCTCCCGTCACTCGCAGCAACACCGGCTCCACTGTGAGTGACTACATTTAACCGACTGCAAACCCTAAATCCTGCTTCCCTCAATCTTATTTTCACGGATAAGATGGAGAGCTGATGTTAAATGGAAATATTGTTAAATGGAATACCCCTGAGATATTTGCTTATACTCCCAGTGTTTCAGGTGAGTTGGCGAGAACCAGCAGCTCAAGAACACTGGCACAAGGCTGAACGCCATGAATTTGATGCATACTCCTGCTCCATCAGTGGGATGAGCCCCTGGTGGGTGAGTCAGTGACTATCCCTTGGACACAGTAGTGTCTCAGGCACGCACCTGGGGTTCTGGGCCTCAGGAGCATCTGAGAGCACCTCTCCTTCAGATGCCCTCTCAGCTCCACACTCAGCAGGTCTTGTAGAGTATTCCCTCGAAGAACCCATCCCTGTCTTGGCACCCCCATCACGCCCACCATTCTGGGTGAAGCACTGATCTGCTCACACCTGGATGGGTGAGGGGTCAGAAGCAATACTGCACTTTGTCTTCACTCTACCTTCAAGTCCCCACCTACTCACACCTTCCCCCTGCTTTGCTCCCAGCTTCTTCTCATCTGCTTCTTTGCTCGATCCAATCTCCCCGCCCCCCCCCCATCTCTCTCTGTCTCTGTGATTCTCTCTCAAGGAATAAGTTACCTAAAATACACAGTTCTTACAGGGAACGCAGTAAGTTTTTACAAAGGTATGCACCTGTGCTCTCACCACCGAGGCCCACAGGGGCTGGCTCCATGGGCCTTGCCAGCCAGCACCCTCCTCCCTGGGAAGCACTCTTCTGACCGCTCTCACCACGGGTTAGTGATGCCTGTTTTTGAACTTCATATAAATGCGGCCAGACCATAGGAGCTCTGTTGTGTCTGCACTACGTCAGTCTTATACTTCTCTCCCCAGCAAGTGCCTGTGAGATTCATCCCCATTCTTCCTAAAATATGAGTCTTTGGCTTTTGCGCTTCTGGGCAGCATCCCACTGTATGCAGGCATCTGCCACAATGTGTTGAACCGCTTCCCTGTGGGTAGACGTTGGGTCCCCTCTCGGGGGCTATCACGGATAAAGCTGCTGTGGATGCTCCTGTCCACGTGTTCTCTTGCTCTTCCTGCCATCCCTGGTCAGTTTTCTATTCAGGTGTCCCCCCCCTACCCCCGCCACCTCCTCTGCCCTGGCTTCTCCCCCCTCAGCCTCCACACAGGGCCAGAACACTCCTGAAAGAAAAGAAAAGAGATGGTTTGAAGAAGCCTTCAAAGCAGAGTCCTCCTCTTCATCAATCCTTCCTCTGTTCCCCAGATTCCGTGGCTGGCGTCTCCACTCCCACAGCACCTGCTCTAGGCCTCACCTTGCTGGGCCTGTCCTCTCTGCCAGGCCCTCTCCCACCCCCTCACCCCCATGCTCACAGAGCAGACCTGTCTCCTCCACCGGAACTGGTGATCCAGTGGCCCCTAGCATGCTTTGTCCTCCCATCTGTCTGTCTGCAGACCCAATCCTGCCTCCCCAGCTGATGGCTGATAGCGCTAACACTACCCTCCTGCATTGCCTCAGCTGGAAGGAATCCCCGGCTCCTCCTCCTCCCTCCGAGCCCCTGCAGCTTCTCATTGGAGCTGCTCTCAGGCCTCAAGTTATTATCTGTCTGCCTCACCTTATTGTTATTTAGATATTCATCCCATGGGGTGCCTGGGCTGAGAGTGTCTGCGTGTGTGTGATCTGTGCCTGAATCATCTCTGATTTGTTCCACCACCTAGCACCCTGGTGGGCACTGATAAGACTTATTTTTAAATGAACACTATTCAATTTTACTTGCTATTAATAAATTATTAAGTGACTTATTTCCTTTTTTTGCAGATCTTTTTGTTTTTAAGATTTTATTTATTTATTCATGAGAGGCACAGAAAGAGAGGCAGAGACACAGGCAGAGGGAGGAGCAGGCTCCCTGCAGGGAGCCCGATATGGGACTCATCCCAGGACCCTGGGATCATGCCCTGAGCCAAAGGCAGATGCTCAACTGAGCCACCCAGGCACTCCAAGTGACTTATTATTAAATCATTTCCTAACTCTACCTATATTATGAAGATTCTACCTCTGAAACACATCTGAAAAGTTTAAAGCTTTTAAACAGTAAAGCTATTTGCATGCATCCATGTGTGTGGTCATCAGAATGGTCAGGTTCGAGTGGCCTTGAGTTGGCAAGCGTTTCAGTGACGGTGCAGGGGCCATTTGAGGCTACTCCCGAGCACTCAGATGGGCCCAAAGATTCTTTAGCCCTGAGTCCACCTTCCTGAGTGCTCAGTGGACATTCAGCAGACTTGGGGGCTGACTGTAGCTAACTCAGCCTTGCCGAAATTTCCTTGTGATGCCTCACTGTCTATTTCTTGTCCCAATATTTTCACTACTAGATGACAGCTGGTTTTTCTATTTGATTTCTGTCTGTGTGCACCAGGGTGTGATCAAAAGGAACCAACTTCATCCTCCAATTTTCCTCTTAGTCTTGAAATGCAACCAATCTGACCAAACCCATGATTTACCGAAAGCTAGGTGGGTCTGACATCACTTTTGGATACCAAACACTCCGGTTTTGTCACCATAGATTAAGCCTGTGGGACTCTGCACTACCCCCCACTCCACTCCAGCCAGGGATTGAAGCCCTGGAGGGGAACTCAGACTTCTTTGTAACCTCTAAGGCCAGGCTTTTCCCTCCCTCTGTGGGATCTCCTTAAGAGATGGCCGTGAAATTACCCTCTCCTGTCCAACGAACACTCCCCAAAAGGGTAGCATTCTCAGTTGTCCAGAACTAACATTTCAGAAGAAATGCTGGTTCAATGACTTCTCGGTCTCAAATTTTAATCCAAAAATATTATTTGTCTACTGGTCTGAATATCAAACTTGGGTTTTATCCTCAAGAGGGAAAAGATAAGATAGCAAAAATCTGCTTGAGAGAGAGTTTGCAAAATGAGACTTGTACTTATGAATCACTCACATTTCTGGGAGGGGGGTGGGAAAGATGGTTGATCTCTTAAAAATATATGGGCTTTATTTTTTAGAGAAGTTTTAGTCTCATAGCAAAGTTGAGGGGAAAGTACAAAGCTCCCATTTATCCCATTTCCCTCACATACATCCTCATTATCAACATCCCCCACCAGAGTGGTCCTTTTTTTACAATCAATGAGCCAACGTGACACTTGAAAGTCACCAAAAATCCATACTTGACACGTGAAAGTCACCAAAAATCCATATATTGATCCTTAGAGATCTCAGTTGGTGTCATACATTCTATGAATCTGGACAAATGTAGAATGACATTAATTCACCATTATAGTAGTTGTACTGCCCTAAAAATTCCCTGCGTCTTCCTAGTTACCCCTCCCTCCCCCGTTACCTGGCAAGCCCTGAGCTTCTTGCTATCTCCATAGTTTGTCTTTTCCAGAATGCCATATCGTCGGAATCACACGATATGATTTAGCCTTTTCAGATTAGCTTCTTTCACTGATAACATGCATTTAAGCTTCCTCCATGTCTTTTTGTGGTTTAATAGCTCATTTCTTTCAGAGCTGCCTATTAGTCCATCATCTGGTTGTAGGACCTGTTCGTTTATCCAACAATAAACACCTGCTGCAGGACATCTTGGTTGCTTCCAAGCACAGGTATCCCCAGCTTTCCAAAAGTTTGTGTTATGCCATTTTGCTTTTTCCAAAGACCTACATGAGTACCTGTTTTCACTCACTGAAAGAAATCTGAAGAGAATTTTCACTTTTACCAAAAAAAGGCCAAAGGTAAAAATAGTGCTCAGCATTTGGTTTACAGCAAGAGAAGATCTAGGGGCAGCTGCACCTTGAGGGGTGAGAGAGGCCCCTCAGACTCCTTCCCAGGGACCACACTCAGCATCTCAGCACTGAGCCACCATAGCCTTGAACTGGGTCTGTGAGCATCTGTGCTTTATCTCCATTTATTCTGTGCATCCCTTAGCAAGATGTGTCATAAGGTATCAGAGGAGCCTAAAAGAGCTTATGTTGGGGGTCTGGGAAGACTCAGAAATTTTCCATAAAAATTAATTATACTTTCTGCTTCACTTTATGCCATGTGAGCTTATGAGAGCCTTCATGAGCTTATGAGAACACTCTAACTTCGAAGAGTGAGGGGAAACCTGTATGGACAATTATGCAAAACACTGCTATAAACATCTGCGTGCAGGGGTTTCTTGTGGACCTAAGTTTTCAACCAATTGACTAAAGAAAGGTTTTTTTGAAACAACTTGACAGCGTCTCTGAGTCCCACCTAAAAACAAAGCTTCACTATAATTTGAAGGATTCCATACCCCATAGAGGATTGTTCTAGGTGCTGTAGGGTAGGAGACAGAGAAGAATGAGGTGTTTCTGCCCTTATTTCATGATATGGAAGTGAAGGTCCACTTCAGTAAAGTCCACTCAGTAAACTCACTGAGAAACATGACAGCATGTAACATGTGCTAAAAGAAAAACTCTAAAATGGGCAAGTTGTAGTTAAGAAGCTGTAACTAAGCACACCCCTAACAGCAGAGAAAGAAAGGAGAAGAAATGAGACCTACTCTCCATTTCTGTATTATTCAGCTTAACATTTAAAGAGAGGTCAGTGTCCTTGTGTCCTCCCACCCTTTCAGGGTCTCTCCCTCCCCATCAGCCTCCTCAGTCCAGTGGGGACACACCCTCCATACCCAAACAGCACCAACAAGGAGTGGAAATGCCTTGCTATCCCAACTCACATGGAGGAGGGAAGAATGAATGTATTGCCTTCTACACTGGGCTGAATCATGGCCTCAAAAAGATGCCCCCACGTCCAACTCATTAGAAGCTTTTTTATTTGGAATGCTGCCTTATTTGGAAAAAGATCTTGATATAATAAAGTTAAGGATCCTGAGAGGAGATCAACCTGGATGATGGGTCTTCAGTCCAGTGACAAGTGTGCCGATACGAGACACACAGAGAAGACAGTCAGAGAAGGAGGAGGCAATGGGACCACAGAGGCAGAGATGCAGTGATGCAGCCATGAGTCAAAGTAAGTCCACAGCCAGCAGAAGCTGGAGGAGCCAGAGGCCAGATTGTTCCCTGGAGCCTCCAGAGGGAGTGTGGCCCTGCGGACACCTTGACTTTGGGTTCTGTGTTTCTCTTCAAAACTGGGAGAGAAAACATGTCTACTGTTTTAAACCACCCAGTTTAAGGTATTTGTTATAGAAGCCACAGGAAATGAATCCTCTGGAAAACATATTCACTTGAACAAATCTAACATGCTGATTGATAATAATCATTTTGAACACTGTCGATTTCTGGGCCATCCAACATCTGACTCTCTTCCCTATGTTGAGGAACATATCAGATAAATCGTGTATGACATAGTTTCATCTAAGTACAATTATTCAGTCTGCCAAGACTTAGCCTTTCAGGACCATAAGAGAAGAGGGGAAAGTGAGTGGGCAACAATTAGAGAGGAAGACAAACCATGAGAGACTCCTAATTCTGGGAAACAAGGGGTTGTGGAAGGGGTGGGGGATAGGGTAACTGGGTGACAGGCACTAAGGAGGGCATATGATGAGATGAGCACTGGCTTTTATCCTGTATGTTGGCAAATTGAATTTAAATTAAAAAAAATTTTAAAAAAAGATCTAGCCTTTCACTTTTGGTTGAAGACCTTGGTGAAGTTATCTGCACTATGTTCTCCCATAAGGAAAACTCCTTGAAACTATTCCCTATAATGTTAAGGAGTGCACAGATATTAGGTGTGCATTTAGTATTGTTTGATCATAAAAAAAAAGGAAGTCCAAATGGCCTTCATGAGTTCAGGAAACCAATGATACTCTTAGAAATATAAACACCTGGGATGCCTGGGTTGTTGGGTGGGTTTAGTGTCCAATTCTTGATCTCAGCTCAGGTCTTGATCTCAGCGTTGTGAGTTTAAGCCCCATGTGGCTCCATGCTGGGCATGGAGCTATTTGAAGAAAGAAAGAAAGAAAAAGAAAGAAAGAAAGAAAGAAAGAAAGAAAGAAAAGAAAGAAAGAAAGAAAGATTCCTGATAAATCTTGCTTTTTCTAGCCTTTCTCTCTTACAACTATACTCTGTACTGTAGGCAGACTGACCTTTCTAATATGTAAATATATCCAGTGTATAAAGGCCAGAGTTGAAAACCACTTGGAAGACACAAAACATGGAAGGACTTCACAATCTGGTTTCAAACTTTCTTTTAGGGTCACTTGTCCTGTCATCTTTCCATTCTCAACCCCTATCTCTGCCCAGACTCCTTGTACAACACAGCCACCCTCAAATTCTGCATGCCTCAAGGGCACCATGTTCTTTCAGCTTTCAACTAGACTCAAAACTGGAAAATTCAATAACCCCCCCCCCAACACTAATCTGCTCACTCTGGGTCCCTAAGAGTCCAAGGCCATGTCAGGGGATGCTTCTTATAGCAAATGGCCCATCTGACTAGTAACCTACTCCTTGAATCTTCTATGAAGCCTTTCCCAATTCTTCCAGCAATAAATGAAACCCACTAAGAAAGTACTGTTAGCACCTACCACTCCCAGGGACAGAAGAAAATGTTGTGACCTGGATGGCGGTCACTGGCTAGGACTTCTCTTACTAGAGTTCCTTTTTGGCAGTCTGGCATTAATTAGATGGTGTCGGGCAGAAGTAGGTGAGCTCCTGCAGGCTGGTAGGAGAAGCAAGTCCAGCAGCCCTGCCACTCCCAGGAGGCTGATCTCACACCAGCTACTGCCAGAGAGGAAATGAGGGCTTTCTGCAAGGCCCCACTTCATGCAAAATGATTTAAAATGGGGCCTATTTTAAATGGACCATCTGGTATAAATTCACATACTAAAAAGGAATAAATACCAAATCATCTCCCATCCTCCTCAGAACATCAAAGTCGTCCTGTAGTCTTTTCTTCTACCCCTAGATAATGTAAATACCAAAGCAAAGTTCTTTTGTTCTCCTTCCTCAGGAATGTTCTGACCAGGAGGCCTCACTATAAGTCTAGAAAAAAAAAAAAAAGCAAATTTTACATGATACTTTGAAATGTTATTTTTTATAAGTCGATTCCTCTTTTCTCTTGTGAATTGTGACCACTTGCTTATTGGCACTCCCTGGAAATTAAACCTGATAACATAACTGGAATCTGCAAATATCAAATGTTTAAGAATTCTTTGGAGTTTGTGCTTAGGAGAGGTTTTCTACAGCCTGTTTCTCTACCACACAGTAAACAGGAAATACCTCTTAAAGTTTCTGAAAATGAACAATGAAAAAAAGCAGTACAGGGATACATTGGGTAATCCAGGGGTCATTTTGTTGTTTGACCTTCATAGAAAGATGTCTGCTACTGTTGGTGTCTTTCCTCTTGGGGAATCATCGCTTGAGATCGGAAAAAAACAAAACAAAACAAAACAAAACAAAACAACTCTGCTCTTAAAGAGAGCCAGAGAGAAGTCAAATGGCACCTCTTTCTCTTTCATAAATACCAGACTGCAGTTGACACAACAGCCTTACTCAAACCACTTAGGTTACCATCTTAGTTTCTCCAGGGCAAATGGTGCTCCCCTGAGGCCCCATTCTTTCTACTTTGGTTTCAGGCACTTTCTATAATTCCTCTAACATGGAAGGACAAACAAGAAGTGCACCCTTCAGTTCCTGGTTGGATATAATGAGATTTATCCCCCCCCCCCCCCGCAAATATTCATGTTCTGGTTCACAAGCTTTAGAGGCAAAAGTTCGACTCTTCCCCTAACTTGCAAGCATCTGGCCGAATGTCGGGCCATGAGGAAATCAAAGAACTCCTCCATGATAGCCCAGAATGGTTGATGTCTTCCAATACATCTCAAGTAGATGTCAAGCTTTTCCAACTGAACCAAGAGACACTTAAAAGGGGCATATAGATGGAACATGGTAGGAAGCAGTAAATAGCTTTAGGGAAGAGGCAGGGTTATCTTGGATTTGTAGGTCTTGCAAATATTTATGCAAGGTGCTAAAAAGTAGCATCTCTCCTTCTTAAAATTATTGGCCGACGTGGGCTTATGCCTTTACTTTGTAAGTAAATATTGCTGCAACATTCTAAACAGATTTATTAGGCCTGTCACCAGCAGCCAAATATTTATGTAAGCTCCATGGGTTGAAAAGGTAGTTTAAGGAGACCGTTTTAACCACAGCTTTGTAAATGTTTAAGGTAACATCCTGTCTCTTTGAAACCGTCCCACCTAAGCGTATCATCATATTTATAATAAAAAGACAACACGTTCAAAGTGATGCATTATTTCCTGCTGTCCAAAGTTAGGCCTCTACCTTTTCATCACAGCCAAACAGAAAAAAAGAAATGACTTCAGAGAGATCCTTCTACGTAATCCCTGGGAAGAAACCACTGAAAACGTTACTAGCGGGAGTAGGGAGAGAAAAATGTAACTGTTGTGGTAGTGGTAAATATGAGTAATTTTACATAATATGATTAGGCCTCGATTAGCACACACAGATTTATTTAATGGCTCTATTCATTTGTCAATCGGCTTTGCTTCAGAAGTGCCTCAATAACTATTAGTGAAGTTTGATCCCCGCATCTGGTCTGGTTAACTGAATATACTGTGTGAGTGTGTGTGTGTGTGTGTGTGTGTGTGTGTGTGTGTGTGGCTAGCTGAGTGAATTCTGGGCTTTGCTAAACTCTGATCAGTCTCATTTGCTCGTGGTACTACTGGTCACACGTTCAAGACTATGCTCTATCAGTCAGGACTCTATGGGTACAAGTGAAAGGAACCAAATTCAAGCGAGCTTAAACAACACAGGCCATGGATTGGCTTGCACGGTGGAAAGGTCCAGAAGATACATCTTCAGGCACAGTTGGACTCAGGTACTCTGAGTTGTTCCTAAAATCCTTTCCTTTCATTCCTTTGTATTGACTTCACTCTGGCAGGCTTCGGCTATTGTGGTGGCCAAGATAAGAACCAGCAGCTCCAGGCTTTTTTTTTCTACCAGCTTAGCAAACTACAGACAGAGACTTGGTCCAGACTGGGCTCTTCACAAGAACCATTATGACATCATGTGCCTGCCTTTGGAACCAGAGGTAGCCAACGGGGGCAGGGGAAAGCTGCGCCGTAAGCCCCCTGATGAAAGAGGAGAAGGTGTGATTAGTGGAAAACAGTGAATAGCAAAAGAAAAAAGGATGACTGCTGAATGAGCAAAAATAACTGATCCCTCGCAGATCCCTCTGGGGGACTGGTTTGGTTTCTTTGGGATTGACTCCTGGCGCCTATCGAAGAAAGCAATTTGGAGAGTAAGCAGTTGCAATTTCACTGGGAAGGATCCTTCAGGGTGACAGGTGGCCCTCATTTTATGGGAATCCAGAGGAAGTGAAGATGAAACTGGCGTTCATGGTCAGTGTCATCATCATCAATAACAGAGACGAGGGCACCTAGCATAGGCCAAGGGCTAGGTGGGGGTGAGGTACCGGGTAGGGCCAGCGCTCTGGAAGAGCATGATCTCACTGCAGGATGACACCTCTTCAGGAATTCCATCTGGCCGGATTGACTCAGGGTGGCCGGGTTTCTCTCGTAGCATGCTCGTTGAGCAATGAGATCCCTACAGGAGAAAAAAATCCTCCCTGCTTCTACCCACCCTCTTAATCTTTACACTCAGTAAGGCTTCATCAAAGACGTTTCCAGGAAGCCAGGAGTTGAGTGGATTGACCTATATTGGTAGTGAACCTGAGCAGTCCTTCCTCACTGGCACCCCCCAGGATTTCAGTAGAACAAAACGGAAAGCTCAGTTGGTGTAGCAGCTGTCATCAAAATTCGTTTCCCTCCTGGTACTTCTGTTCTTGTTTTCTGGTTGAGGCTGCTACCCAGAACCAGCTACATAATTTGCAGGGTTCGACGCAAAATGAAAATTTAGGGTGCATTCAAAAATTTCTCAGAAGTGGGATGCCTGGGTGGCTCAGCAGCTGAGCATCTGCCTTTGGCTCAGGGCGTGATCCCAGGGTCCCAGGACCAAGTCCCATGTTGGGTTCCCTGCAAGAAGCCTATTTCTCCCTCTGCCTGTGTCTCTGCCTCTCTCTGTGTGTCTCTCATGAATAAATAAATAAAATCTTTTTAAGATATTACTCAGAATTTCGAAATTGTGACCAGAGAACATAAACCCAGGTATGGACCCTTCTGAGCATGCAGCCCACTGTGACTACCAGGGCCCACACCCGTAAGCAAGGAAGCCAGTTCCCTTGCCACAGGAAGGGTAGCTCAGATGGCCCATGTCTACATGCGTGTTAAAGGACCCACCATCCAGGTGCTCAGTCCTGCATGGAATTAGAAGGGGACCCCACAGACATGCACTCAACAAATACTCACGGTGCTGACACCTTCCTGACTGCCCTTTAGGTAAAGTGGTTAAATTGAGTCAAGGCAACCACCCCCCAAAAAATCAGCTGCCTCCTCCTGCTCAGTGTCCCCTCAACCCCCACCCCCGAGGCTGAACGATAACAGTGGGCACAGCAGTGACTGGGGACAGTTCTGCAACCCCAGCACCCCCTCCAGCTAGGCCCTTCCCCACAATCATTCCAAAAATATGTGTCTGTGAGCCCCCCAAAGTGCTGCAAATGCAGTTCAGACTCGTCGTGCATCTGAGCCTTGTCAGCTGTATTGCAAAGTTGCAGAAGAGGAGCACAGCATTTGCTCTGCTGCACGCAGGGTCCTGCACACGACTCGGGACAGTATAGAAATACTGGTGCCAGGCTCTGCCAAGGTCAGACACTTGTCCCAAGGCCGCAGCAACTCAGGGGGCTCCCGACACTCTATGGCTGCTCAGCGCGGGCAGACATTTGGCAAACAGACCTCCCTTTGAAGTTCAGGCAAAACTGGGCAAACTTTCCTGCCTGGGAACATGTGGCTGTCAGTGGGAGGAGGCCCCCCTCTTCTCCCCTCACACCCCCGAGTTTAGGAGTTGGCACTTCTTTTTCTACAGCGTTAGAGCTGCTGCAGCTTGCGCAGACCTCTCCAGGCGGATGTAGGCCTTTGTCTTCTTTGAACATCTCAGCGCAGTGCATCAGCTCAAGGTGCAGGTACCCACCCTGACTCCACCTGAAAGAAATCAGAAAGGGGATGACTTGGCTAAGGGCAGGTATAATCTAACCAGTGATTCTTGAAGTGAGGTCCCCAGACCTGCAGCATGGGTAACCTGGCCACCCCGTTAGAAAGGCGAATTTCAGGCCCCACCCCAGATCTACTCAATCAGAACCTCCAGAGACAGCCACCAGTAACCTTTACCACGCCCTCCAGGTGACTGAGGCAGCGCTGCTCTAAATCATGGACTCCTTACCTGGAACCATCACACCACTAATTTTCAACAGGAGGCATTTTAGTGACTTTCACGAGCTAATAACCGACAGGAATTCAGTGTTGGGCTAAGGGCCTTTACATGCATAATTATCTTTCTTTTTTTTTTAAGATTTTATTTATTTATTCATGAGAGACACAGAGAGAGGCAGAGACACAGGCAGAGGGAGAAGCAGGCTCCCTGCGGGGAACCCAGTGAGGGACTCGATCCCAGAATCGAGCCAAAGGCAGACGCTCAACTGCTGAGCCACCCAGGGGTCCTGCACAATTATAAGCCACCCAGGTGTTTGGGATTTTGTTGTAGCAGCCCAAGCTAAGATAGTTGATGATTCCTAAAATGCTGCTGCTTGGTCTTTGTGGGACACAACGGGGATGTAGTATGTTCATGGTTGGCATCTGGATCAGCTTAACATGTCACACACACACACACAACCGTGCTGGGCTCTGGGCGTCTTTGACCAACCAACCCAACACAGGCCCACGACATAGTGCACAACTGAACTATTCACCATCTCCTGCTTAATTAGCACAGCAGACGCTTTCCTGAGAACTTGCTGTGAGCCAGGCCCTGTTCTGAACGCTTTAGGGATGACTCTCCCAATTGAACAGAAGAGGAAATGGGAATGTACATCGGTTAATGCATATTTTCTTTGTTCCAGGTTATACGACTGGTGGCAGATGGTGCCGGAACTCAAACTCAGGCAGTCTGGCTCCAGAGATTGGGTCCCTAACCACAACTCTCCCCTCTCTCAAATGCAACCAGAATTGGAGCTTGGCTGCAGAGAGGAATGTGCCCTGAGTCCTCCCCAACAGAAACCTGATCTGAAAAGAGCCACAGAAGTTCATCTGGTTTGGCCCTCCACCTCAACCCGGGAAAGGTGCTATTATCAATAGATGAAATAACCAAGCATCTTAGGTTAAAACACACACACACACACACACACACAAAACACAAAAATCTCACCCGAGTTTATTTAGCCGGTAAGTGGTGGCTGAATCAACAAGCATTCATTATGCGTGTGCTCAGTTTGGTGGGAGTCTCATGGACCATAAATCAGAACGAGCCCCAGTGACTTTGTGGGGCCTCCCCAACGAGCCATTTGTACCACCCCAGGCTGGAGCCACAGTTCTTTGTGAGCCTGGCTCTGCTGTGCGGAACTCCCAGGGCCTGGCACACTGCTAGTCTGCTGGTGGTTGTGCTCACATCCTGGCCTAGTCCAGGAGGCACCTGGGAGACCTCTTCTTACACACATCCAGCCCCTGCCCCTGGCCCCATGCAGTGGAGCCCAAGGCTGCTGCCAACTGCCCATCTGACAGCCCAGAGCCGGAAAGTAGGGCTTTAGGGAAATGGCTCTTGCAGACATGGCTGGGCCAGGTCAGAAATGAACCACAGGCCCAACCCTCAGCCAGACTTGGTGTGTAGCAGATCTAAGCCAGATTCTTCTCTTACTCAACATGAAGAGAAAAGGTGGCTGAGGACTCTACTGGGGGGTACTTATAGCAACCCACTAAAGAAAATGGCCTGGCTCCCCTGGAATTTGGGGAGGCTGATATTCCCACCTAAGATGTGTGCGAGTGAGTGAGGAGTGGAGTAGCAGCTTGTCTGAGAAAGGTTGGAGTTTGCTGAGTTTGGGATGGGCAGCGCAAGGATGCATGCATGCTTCCCAAGGCAAATGTGGACCTCCCTCCTGAAGAAATGAGCTCGTGGTAGGTCATCTTTGAAGGGATCTTGCCCAAGAAGACCTCCTGGAGTCATGGCATGACCCCAACAGAGAAGCAACCAGAAGCCAGAGGCCAGGGCAGGGGGCAATTGCAGCCAAAGGAGCTATCACCTTAAAAGTTCCTTAGATATGAGATCCTCAGTGCTGAGGGCCCCAGGGAACCCAGAGGAAGAGCAGACTTTGAGGCATGCAGCCCACAGAGGGCTTAAATGCTAACCCACAGTGACGACTTTGCCATCATCCCCTAACTCACCCAACCTCCCGCTCCACACACCTGCCCCATCTTGACCCTGAGCACAAAACAAGAGCTAGAAGAAGAAGAGGACCATGTCCTTTCCACTGCAGGCCCCTGGCCCAAGGCAGGTTGGAGCTGGGGAAGGAGAAAAAGTTCTCACTGTGTAAGAGTTCAGAGTTTTAATGCTGGGCGGGACTGGACTTCATGATCTGAAATGGACCAAAATGGCTGTTGGATCCACCTGAGACTTCACCCAAAGGGTAGAGAAGCACAATCCAAGCCTCAGAGTATCTGATAGAAAATGGTAGGAAAAGATTGATATAGTTAGAATTTTTGATGTTCATTTCCTTCAGCTATACACACACACACACACACACACACAACACTCTTTGTATATGTGTTCATAAGCAAAAGGCAGGGCAGCCCAGGTGGCTCAGCAGTTTAGCGCCGCCTTCAGCCCAGGGCATGATCCTGGAGACCTAGGATCAAATCCCACTTCAGGCTCCCTGCATGGAGCCTGCTTCTCCCTCTGCCTGTGTCTCTCTACTCTCTGTGTCTCTCATGAATAAACAAATAAAATCTTTTTTAAAAAAATAAGCAAAAGGCAGAGTGGTGCTCCACGATTCCAAGGCAGTGCATTGTAGTAGTTGTAGTGGCGAGTCAGGTCTACAAAGGATGAAGCAAATGCCAAGGATACTTCGTGGATCCTCAGAGAGAAAACAAGACCATATGTCAAGAGTTTGTCATTAAAAAGTTAACACAGTGCTATTATAATGGTGATAGATGGTAGCCACGCCTGTAGCAGGCACAGGAAAGTGTCCTGAGATGTGGAATCACCAAGTTGTACACCCGAAGTAATGTTGGGTGTCAACCCTACTCAAATTAAAAAAAAAAAAAGTTTTGAAAGTCAACACATGACAAATATATAGAAAATGGTGGAGAGAGCGTGGTATTTGGGAATAGATGCCAGGCTGAAAACTCAGGGTACTCAGTGCAGGGCCAAGTGTCCACTTTTTATGTGATTTCATTACTTTTAGTGGACATTTTGTGGGCGCTCACAACGTCCTTAGGGATATACACATGTTCTTTTCAAATAGTGTTTCCACCACCTAAGTGGAATTTCTTATACTCTAACCTCCTAAAATATAATCACATTGACTGCTTTTTTAAAAAGACCTACCCTTCACAGCATATTTTGTGTAGTCATAGAAACCTAATTTTCTAGTAGAATCTCTGTGTGACCAAGTGGAAAGATATTGGTAATGGAGGAAAATCAATGTCATTACTTATGGAGAAGAAATAGGAGAGCAGATCTCTACTGGGTGGTGGACTCTCCTTCACTCTATTTGGGGACCACGTTGGAGAAATGTTGGCAACCAACTCTTCAAATACTTTATGCATTTTAGGTTAAACATTTTTACAGCGTACACGCTGTCTTAGAAGAAAGGGAAAAGCTCTTGGTGAAACAGTATCTCAAACTAGTGTAATAGTAATGATACATAACCTTACAGGTTATTTAAGGTACAAACTAAGAGACCCCAAGTAAAAAGTCTTAAATAAAATGGAAGTTTCTTTCTCTCTAATGTAAAAGTCCCAAGTAAAGCAGGTGGCCTCTGGTGCAGATGGTTCTGATCCATGAGCTCACGCATGCACTTGGCGCCTCTGCCCTCCTCAGTATGTGGCTTCCATTTCCAGATCGAACCATGATGCTGCAAACGCCAATGTCACCGTTCCCCATGGTAAGCACGGCTCAAACATTGCACGCCTCCCTTCCTTCCACATGCCATTGACCCAAATGTGGTCACAAAGCCACAAGTGACGCTGGGTGATAAAGTCTGTTGTTGGGCACCAAGGTGCCCAGCAAAACCCAGGGGTTCTGTTCCTAAACGAAAAATGAAGGAACGTACACAGGGAGTGGCAGGGAGTGATAGAAATCTCCTCTCTCTATGCATCAGTAATCACTGGAAAGAAACTGAGCCTGTAATGTCATTTAACACACATTTATTGGATGCTTTCTGTGGGCAGTATTCGATTTTACTGTGGAGATGATCTTCCAAGGGAAAGGATTTCATTAGCACAATGCTTTTAAAAGGAAAATCCCCCTCCCCCAAAAAAGGAAAATCCCACCATTTTTAAACTAAAGTCACAAGACCAGCCCTTACCTAGTCACTTCTTTGTGGGGAATGGTAACAGAGACGAACCCTTTCTCTCCTCACCTGGCTTCAATGGAAGGAACATGTTTTGAACACCCACAGATGATATGGCCCTGGATGAGCTCATGGAGATGGAAAGAGCTGGCATTATATTCATTAAGTGCTAGGAATCAAATCATTTTGGTTTGGTGGGTTGGGGTGGGGGGGAATGCCAGATCTGCAAGTGATTGTCCTGAGCCTTTTGCTGTGTGCCATTCCATTCTCTCCTCATTTTCGTGCCACATGTTTAATCCTCCCCAAAATAAGTACTTTAAGGTTGCCATGTGGAAGTAGAGGGAGCTGGGGCATCTGGGTGGCTCAGTCAGTGAGGCAGCTGCCTTTGGTTCAGTTCATGATCCCTCAGTCCTGGGATCGAGCCCTGCATTGGGTTCCTTGCGTAGTGGGGAGTCTCCTCTCCCTCTCCCTCTGCATGCTCTCTCTCTCTCTCTTCTCTCTCTCTCTCTCAAATAAATAAATAAATCTTAAAAAAAAAAAGTAAAGGGAATTCTGGGCTGGGAAGCAGAAGCCTTGAGGTTGATAATGGATCTGCTGCTAAATTGTTGTGAGACCCTGAAGAAATAACAGTCAGCTCCTGCTTTCTGGTTCATAAATCCCTTCAGCAAACTGTCACTTGCACCTGTCACCTGCTATGCAGACTCTGTGCCAAGTCTCTGGAGTTTCCTCCCATCTCTCACCTTTCCGGGTTCATCATGATGTTCTATGTATCTCAGTCTCTATGGCCCATAGAGATGTGGCTATAACCTTATCATACACACAAAGCCAACAAATATTTGTGACATTGGTGTCTGTGGCAGAGATTGCTAATTATTCCCCAGTCCATTCTCCTGTTGTTGCATTGTAATAGAATCCCTGATTTTCACTTGAGTGTAAGATTGTCCCGTCCATCCTCCTTGGTCGCTAAGCCATGCATCCAAGTTGTGGCCAATGAGATGGGAGTGGAAGCAAAGTGTGTAGCCTCTGAATTATGCCCTGAAAAATAAGAGACATGCCCTCTCATTCCCTTTTCCCCTTCCTGCCAGCTGGCATGTGAGCATGCTGGTGACTCACCTACAACCGGGTAAATGAGGGTGACACCCCAAAATGGCAGAGAAACAAGATGGAAGGAGCCCAGTCCCTTGTATTGGCTGCTTCTCTCTAATAATTTATCCCTAAATATAGTGGCTTAAACAACAAACGTTTATGATCTCTGGGTCAGGAGTCTGGGCATGGCTTTGCTGCATCCTCTGCGGTGGGACCCACACCCAAGCTGCTTATTGGCAGCCATCAGATCCCAGCTGGATGTTGACCTAAGACATCACTTAGTATGGGCCTCTCCACAGGGCAGCTCACAACATGGAAGTTGGCTTCTCCCAGACTAAGCAAGAGAGTGAGAGCCAGCAAAATGGAAAGCAGTTCTTTTGTATCCAAGTATCAAAACACATCCCACTCCTCCTGCCATGTATTGTTTCTTAGAAGGGAGTCACTGGGTCCAGCCCACACTCATGGGAATGTGATTACACAAGGGCATAAAAACCAGGAGGAGAGGATCTCTGGAAACCATTCTAGAAGCTGCCTTCCAAGGACCTGACACCATGGGGTTACCCTCTCATTGTTGGGCTATTTGTGCTACAACCACTATGAAAAAGTGAAATAAATACCCATCTTCTCTAAAGCAGGTCTGCGTTAGAGTAGCCACATTTGTGTTTTAATCAATAGTGTCTAATTTGTTTCACTGTGAAACATTTCTCCAATTACTGAGGCTCCTGCAGTATACATTTTCTGAAATAACTGCTCACCTAAACTTCTTTCTCAGGAAATCTTCCTTCCTCCACCTCTGACCCACCTCTCCTTTCTGGGAACTTCTGTGCCATTTTTGTACTAAATAACCCTGGTCCTCCTGGGCTCCATCTAAATAAAGAAAGAGTAAGCAATTGACCTAAGGTGGGCCAAGTCTGTCCCATGGACATTTAGAGTTGGGATCCGGGGACCCTGGTCAGTGCCTCTCAAGAACTGGATGCCGGGATCCCTGGGTGGCACAGCGGTTTGGCGCCTGCCTTTGGCCCAGGGCGCGATCCTGGAGACCCGGGATCGAATCCCATGTCGGGCTCCCGGTGCATGGAGCCTGCTTCTCCCTCTTCCTATGTCTCTGCCTCTCTCTCTCTCTCCCTGTGTGACTATCATAAATAAATAAAAATTAAAAAAAAAAAAAGAACTGGATGCCATGCGAAGCTAGGAGTACACGTGCAGGTACCTGGGAAGGCAAGAAAGCCAGTGTGCAGAGAAAGAAGGGAGATGCTGGTATGCAGAGAGAGGTCTTCAGAGTGGGCTCAGCTCATGGCTTCCTGTTCCAGGCCTTGCTGAAGCTGGCTCTAATCCTTCCCCCCCGGGTGCATGAGATGCTTCTATAGCATTCCAGCAAGATGTCCTCACCTTCCTCTCCACCTTTATTTCTTTTTTTATTTAAACCAGTTGGAATGGTCTTCAGGTCTTTGAAATTAAACAATATCTTACTAGGAAAGGTCCTTAGCTTTCTGTGAGTTTTCAATACCTTAACATTGTCTCAACCAGCTCGTGACATCCTTGTACACTCTCCTAAACCTCGTCCCCTGAAAAACGAATGAAATCTTGCTGGCAATCACTGGGGTGGGGTCAACAGGGCCCACCAGGAAAGAACCGTGCAAGGGAGGACACTGTGTTGATGTATGCCTGTGATTTGACTTGTTACTTAGTCAGAGGTCAGGAGAAGATGTTTTAGCTTGCGGGGTGCTCTGCCAATGTGGTGGCACTCTCTCCAGGAGACAGAGGATTAAAGAAGTCATCTTTTCTCACCTTAACCCCCTGTGCACTCACATGAGGCTTGTCTAGCCCAAAAACAAGCTCCTTTGTATACTTGTTACTGACTTAGAAGGTGCATTGGTTCATCTCGAGGTCCCTAACGGCACTCTGAAGGCGGTGTCTCTGCTCTGAGATGGCATCTCTCTCCACACATCCCTCAATGTGCTACTCTCTGCCTGGATTGTTTACTGCAGAATCCAGGCCAGGGTGCTGGGGATGGGTTGTATTTCTTCAGTGGAATTCCACACTCCCTTTCCTGAGTCACACTCTGCATTCCTATGATGCCTCCTCTGAGCTGGAGGGTCATTTTGCAGCAAAGCTATTGGCTGCGCAGCCCATGGAGGGCTTGTACCCAACCTTGTCCTAGTAGTTGACCCTCTTGTGTGGAAGGAAGCAAAGTGGGATGTGGTAAACAGGAAGACAGCAAGCCCGGCTTGGCCTGGAGAGCAGGAAACATCAGCGACCGAGCTCAGCCCTGTGCCCAGATCACAACCTTCTGAGCTTGCAGCAGTTGCCAGTCTGGTTCAAAGATTGTTCCAGCAGCTTGAGATTGTCAATGCAGCAGGAAGAATTTGTCTTAAGACACTACCTCAAGAATTTCATGGTTTCTGAGTCTGGTGTGATAGATGGGTAAACAGATGGACTAAAGGAGAAGGGAGAGTTGGAGCCTACCCCTCTGCACCTCATTTTAACTGCTACCTGACTCCATCCCGCCCCGCACTTGCAATCCTTCCTTACCAGGCTGTATCTCTCTATTGCTGTAACATAACATACTTTTATCAGCTGTCTCCCCGTGCTAGAATATAAGCTCCGTGAATGCAGGGATCTTTGTTTGTACCCTGATGAATCCTATGAGCCTGCATGTTGCCTGGTATGCAGATGTTAAACAAATATTTATTGGATGGATGGATGGATGGATGGATGGATGGATGGATTTCCCTAGGGATGCTTTCAATGATTTTCTTACTAAATTTCTTTTACTCCTTTCCCCCTGTTCTCCAAACTGGGATGCTCTTTCCTGCTTCTGCTAGTTGTGATCCCATTCATCTTCCAAGGGGACCAGCTTCAGTGCCACTTCTGCAGGGTGGCATTGTGGTTAAGAGTCAGGCTGCCAGAGTCCATCTCCCTGCTCTATTGCTTGCATACCGTGGAAGCCTGATTAAGTTATTGCATCTCTCTAAGCTTTGGTTTCCTTACCTAACAGAGTTACTGTGAGGGCAAAATAATAATTGAGACACGTTCAGTTCACACATCTCCACTGCTGCTCCATAAGGGGGGACCTTCTCGTTCTCCTTAGAGCATCCATATTATGTTAAGTCTCTCTTTAAAACTCTTCACATTTTCTCTTATATGCAAGTTATTCCTGCACATATGGCATTTTCCTTGACAGAGAGTGCTTCTGACATAGTGCCTTGCAAATACAAACTCTTAAACATCCTCCTTGGGTACCTAGATTTGCACACCTTTGCATTCCTTGTTAACAAAGGAATAGCAGAGCGCAGGAGTGAGCATTGCTAGGTAGGAGGAGTAGGGTGAGCTTATATTCAGAGGATGCAGGAGGCATGGTCTGGAAGGGCTTGAGGATGCAGTATTGTGATGCAGACACACATGATCAAAAAACCATTCGCCCAGCACAGGCATTTCACATCATGAGCTGCAACTTCATGCAAGTTTTGGGGCTAGAACCTATGAGTAGGAGTCAACCATCTCCTACAGATTAGAGGCCCCCCAGTTCAAAGAGAGCTGGTAGAGGAGCAAGAGTCAGGCCTGGCCTTGAAGCAGTGAAGCTTTGGCTTCTGAAGAAAAGACCTGCCCCTTTCTGTTATAGGGATCCCCTGGAAAGTCACTCACGATAAACACTGGTGTGTTTCTGCAATCTGGCTTTCATCCCTTCAAAGGTTCCTGAACTGAGGGCAATTAACAGAGCTGGAGAAGCCAAGAAAATGCACTGAGAGTATAAACAGCTTGACAGGACATTTATACAGCAGCGATCAGAGCAGAGCCCTCCTTCCCGGGTGTGGTAGAGGCCAGGAGCAGAGACTGTGAGAGCAAGATGCCCATCTTTTCTCTTGTTTCTGAGATGGGCGTCTTCTCTTGGTTATGAAAGATCCAGCCTGGGTTTTAGGAAAGTGGGATCGCAGGGATTGCAATGCTCCCACTCAGGACCACCAAAGCTCTTTTATACTAAGCAGAAGGGAAGAAGTCACAATCTAACTTTCTTGCCCCAGCTTTATGGAGGTACCATAGACAATACCCAGTCCCTAGTAACCACCACTGTCCTCTCTGCTTCTATGAATTTGCCTTTTAGATTCCACATGTAAGTGAGATCATACAGTATTTGTCTTTCTGGGTCTGGTTTATTTATCTCACTTAGCATAACGCCCTCCAGGTTCATCCATGTTGTCACAAATGGAAGGACTTCCTTCTTTTTTTTTTATTTTTTTTTTATTTATTTATGATAGTCACAGATTGAGAGAGAGAGGCAGAGACACAGGCAGAGGGAGAAGCAGGCTCCATGCACCGGGAGCCCGATGTGGGATTCGATCCCGGGCCTCCAGGATCACGCCCTGGGCCAAAGGCAGGCACCAAACCGCTGCGCCACCCAGGGATCCCTTCCTTCTTTTTTAAAGCTGAAAAATTTTTCATTGTGTATTTATGTGTATACACACATACACGGACACACACACACGTCACATTTTATGTATTTATTCATCCACTGAAAGACATTTAGGTTGTTTCCATATTTCCACATCTTGGCCATTGTGAATAATGCTGAAATGAATGTGAGCGTACAGATTAATCATCAGGGAAATGCAAATCAAAGCCACAATGAGGTATCATCTCTCGTCTCCCAGGACGGCTGTTACCAGAAAGACAAAAGGCAACAAGTGTTGGTGAAGATGTGGAGGAAAGGAAGTCCTGTGCACTCTTGCAGGGAGTGTAAACTGGTTACTAACTTTTGAAAGCTGAATCAGCCAAACCGAGTTCACTGTATTACCCATGGTTAGAACTCCTTGATTATAATTACAGACTCAATTCTCAATATCCACCTTCCCTGTGTGCAAGATGGAAGGATCTTATACCCCCAGAAACGGTTTATAAAGGTCCCAGAGTACATATATATGAGTATATACCTGAAAGGTAGACTGCCTTGGGGACCCTGCTTCTCCCTCTCCCTGTGTCTCTGCCTCTGTGTGTGTGTCTCTCATGAATAAATAAATAAAATCTTAAAAAAAAAGTAGACTGCCTTGAGATCCATAGTGGCCCTGCCACCTGCCACTTGTCAGCCCTGGGCAAGTGACTGATCTCCTAAGGTTTGCTGCCTCAGTCTCCGAAATGAGAATAGAGTTAATACCTACCTCATTGGGATTGTCCTTGGGAATAAAAAATAAATAAGCACAACCCCAGGTTGCCAAATGTCCTCAATGCAGAGTGGCTCCTTTGATTCTTATTAAAACATGAAATCTATGTTCTGTGGTGGAGAGGAAGGCGCTCTCATGGAAGAGAAGGAGAATTGGCTTTAGAATCTGAGTAGAACGAGGGTCTTGAAACCACATTTCTGGCTTCCTATTTGAAAAGATTACCACTTCTCTCGAGGTGATGAATATGTTCACTATGCTGACTGTGGAGTTGTAGTTGTATGTCAAAACATCAAATTATATACTTTCAACATGTATGATTTACTGCATTTCAATTGTGTCTCAATAAAACTGTCTTAAAAATAAAAATAATTAACTTTTAGAGCAGCAACAAAAAAGAAGATCACAGTAAGAATGACTTTCAGGCGATGATTAGAGATGGATGGGCTTGGGGGTAAATGAAAACTCCAATATGAAACCACACTGGTTCACATAGGACTGTTCCTTGCTGTTGTCTTAATCCTCCCCCTTCACTTCCCCCTTCATCTAGCCAGATCCTTCATCCTGTAGCCTCAGCTCAAGTCCCACCTTCTCTGTGAAGCCTCCACGGGCCACTCCACCCCACTGCCCATCCACAGGTGGGATGTTGACCCTGGACACATGAGCTGCTCAGATAGTGCCTGTGGCTTCTCATGTGCTTTATTCTATTACCTGAATCATGATTTGACTCGATACATGCGGTGGTGATGTTAAGGTTTTGAAGGATCTAGTTTTCTTCAAAATAAGTTTTGAAGAAGACACATCTTTTGCATCTTTGATCACATGATGTTTGATAAACATCTCCCTGTTGAATGTTAAAATCCACTGTTCTACCTGCCAGGCTTGATTCTCATCACCATGAACTCCAAGGAAAAATCTCCAGGCTTCCAATGGATGGGAACGTTATGGGATCAAATACTGATGGACTAAACAGGCTATTGGCCAGGCCTAGACTATCATCCATTTTCAGGTGAGGAATCTGTTTTAATGCTACTGGTTGTATTCTTTGTAATAGCTTTTCACATAAAACTAAAGGCTCTCAGGGCAGCCCAGGTGGCTCAGCGGTTTAGCACCACCTTCCTCCCAGGGCATGATCCTGGAGTCCTGGGATCGAGTCCCACATCAGGCTCCTTGCAAGGGGACTGCTTCTCCCTCTGCCTGTGTCTCTGCCTCTCTCTCTCTCTCTCTCTCTCTCTCTCTCTGTGTGTATGTGTTTCTCATAAATAAATAAATAAATAAAATCTTAAAAAAAAAAAAAAACTAAAGGCTCTCAGATTTGAGAAGCCCAAGCAGTGATGCACATACTTGTTCCAGCACCTTCCACATTGGAGCAGCATAGTTCTAAATCCCAGCCACACTTGGATCCAGGAATGCAGGGTGCATGGGTCCCAACTAAAGTGGCAGCACTGATCCTAGTCCATTATCCTAAGCCCTTTCATTTTCTGTTTGTTTGTTTTGAGCCCTCCTGCAAGTCTAATGGAGTCAGATACCACATCTCCCAGAAAAGGAATGACATTTATAACCCCCTTCTGTTCCTGCAAATGGAGAGGTTATCTTGAGATTTCCCCCATCAGCATGCTTGGGTATCTCAGGCAGCTTCTCAGCCCGATGCCCTTGGAGTCAGCTCCAAGGCTGGTGGTTTCAGCAGCCAGGGAGCCTCAGACCTGAGCATAAGGCTCACGGTTGAGAATTAGCAGGACAGCTCTAAGTATCCTCTTCCTGTTTCAGAGGGTTGCTGGCAAGTTTCTGAAAACCTGCAGCTTATTTATGTCTTCAATGCTGGGCTCCTTGCCACTGCTCATTTCAGAACGAGATGTAGCTCTGTTTAATATTAGGCCAGTCCTCCCACCCTCAGCACCATTCTGATGAGAAAAGATGGGCTCCATCATGTTTAATGCCTACCAAGGAAGCAAAGTCCCTGGGGATGGTCACAGGGGATGCACCCTGGAGAGGCAGCAAGGAGGGTGTTGTTTCTCTGGTGTCCAAGGGAGGACAGAAAGGAGCTTTTCTGGTAGGAATGGAAAATGTGGACTTATTTAGGAGGGAATGATTTTTTCCCCCGCAGCAGTCTTTGTTGTTTTGTTTTTCCTTTAAATAATATTTCATTGCTGAGTAATTGCTGACATTAGTATTTCCTAAACTGAATTCTATGGTGTCAATAGACATTTCTTCTAAAAAATGTTGGTGTGAGAGTTCTGTGATCAAAAAAATTAAAAAAAAAAAAAAAAGAGCCAGAGGATGAGGGCTTTAGGATCAACCATAGGAACTGGTGAGAGAGGTTTCAGTGGTCTTGGAGGCGATGGCAACTAAGCCAGGTTTGATTTAGACAGGTGGGAAGGGGGCATGTTCCAGGTAGAAGGGATCAACAAATAATAAAATAAAAATGCTCCAGGAGAAAAGAGAGATCTCTGGCTTGGAGGTTTGGCTGCAAACTAACTTTTAATGGTATAATTCCAGGAAAGTTATCTCCCTTCTGATTGCTTTCAGGAGAGACGCTGCAAGCTGCCTGCTTGTGGCAGACACAGTCATGAACTCACACTTGCACATGCATGCAACCGCACACGTGTGCGCGCGCGCGCACACACACACACACACACACACACACACACATAATTCCTTGCTGGTAGAGGCTTGATTTTGTCTAGGTGCCCTCGCCCCCATGTGGTCAGGGAAAGGAACCCCTCATCCCCGTCCTGGTCCCAGAGGTGAATATTGGTTAGTTTAAGCAAACCATAGTAATTTCGTACTCTTTCCATGGGCTGGTTTGGGCCTGATCACATAACCCAAGTCTGACAAATGGAACCTGAGAAGCCCTCTTTTCATGGCTTCTGGAAAGCTTTTTCTTCATAATAAGAAGAGACAGACACAGAGAAGGAAACACCCCTCTTCCTTGCCGGGTACAGAGTTTCTGTAGACCTATCAGGACCTACTGCAACCAGCACACAACTGGCAGGGGTGAGGGAGGGGGGGCTATGACATTCTCCTAATGGCAGAGCCGAATAACATCATCAATTGCCCGAATTCACATTGGAAGCTTTTTCTCTCTGGACCAGGTATTCAGTGAGACAGTAAAGCCCATCCTGTCCAGGCCACTTTGAGTTGAGTCTTCTGTTCCTTGCGCTAGACACTTTATGGTGTCCTTCCCCTCCATAGAACACCTCTGATGACAGGACCCATTATGCTCCCACCTAATTCCTTGGCCAATCTTTTCATTTAGCCCCATCAGAGTACAAAGTCTGGCCTCCCAGGCTGCCCCTGGTGGATGCCTTTCTCTACTCACTCACTCACTCCACTTTCCTCCTCTTTGGGGGTGCTCTGGCCCCCACCCCACCGATTCCCATCACTATGGTTTACCAAGTCTTGATTGTCAGTTTGGAGCACCGGTTTTAGAACAGATAGAACTGAGTGTTAGTCTTGGCTCTCCCACCTGCTTATCTTGGTTTCACACAAGCAATTTAAGTTCTCCGAGCCTCAGTTTCCTCACCTGTAAAACAGGAATAACATCTCGTTTTGATGCATCCGTTTTAAGAATTCCATGAGATCATAAGGAAAGGGACTCAACCATATCTGACATGCAGTAAATGTCCATGAGTCATAGTCTTAACAGTAATAATTATTAATATTTTTCATTAAAACTGATCATGGTTGGGGCACCTGGGTGGCTCAGTCAGTTAAGCATCCGACTCTTGATCTCTGCTCAGGTCTTGATCTCAGGGTCATAAGTTCAAGCCCCATGATGGGCTCCACACTGGGCATGGAGCCTACTTAAAAAACAAAAACAAGAAAACAAACAAACGACTGTTCATTGTTTTGGATTGACTAAGGCTACCCAATTCAGACCAGGTGGTTCAAATAGCAGTAGGATGTTGTTTTGTTGTTACATAATGCAGTCTAGGCCCAAGTAAAGGCAATAATAACTAACATTGGTACACTGCCTTATAACCTGATGTCTTACTAAACATACTTAAATGTATGTTTGCTTTCAAAAAGAATTTTTAAATGTCCATACTATTCCCATTTTACTGAAGCAACTGAGATTAAGAAGGACTGGGTAAATGCCTTAGGCTCACATAATTTGGGAGTGAAATCCAAATCTGAACAAACCCCAAAATCCATGCTCTTCCCAACATGCCACGTCACATTCGCACTCACACTGCCACTGTAGTGTGCTCTCAGCTTCTAAAGTCTCGTGATTGGCCTCCAGGACTTCTTAGATTGGTTGATTTCTTTTCTTTCTGTCTAGTAACTTGCATATCAATACCCCCTGGTTTTGAGAGTGTTCCCATGTTGGGGGAGGGGAGAGGAGAAGAGTGGCAAACAGCCCAGTGTTCTAGCATCCTCTGTGGAAGGCTGGGTTTGCTGCTGCACTTTGTATAAGCAGCTCCTGTTTTTGGCACTAAGCTGTGTATTCACACCACTTCTTAGCCTTTCTTTGTTTACCCAGGGGGTGCGACTCTGTGATAAGGAGTCTCTAATGAGGTTATGTGACCAGGAGAGGACATGTGCTATGAAAACTGTTTACCATCTACTGAGTGTCAAGAGGGTCCACTGGGTGGCTGTCAAGAGATGTTCATTCAAAGAGAGAATAAGAGGGAGAGAGGGAGAGAGGGAGAGAGGGAGAGAGAGAGAGAGAGAGAGAGAGAGAGAGAGAGAGAAATTTCTATTTAGGGAAAATAGGGATGTCTTAGAAACTAAAAAAGAAAATCTTTTGGAAATTCAGTGCCAAAGAAACAGAGCTCAATTTAATGCTGGGCTTAATGGCTTGAGCATGTTTATCAAAGGCAGTTTTTACTGGTATTTCTGTAGATGATAGTCTAAATTATTCTCTCCTGATAACTACCCATGCTTTTTGGATATCTCTTGTTACCTTCCTTCTTTCCCAGAGTCTACCACAGTCAACCCAAGACAGGTACTTAAACATGAAGAGCTGAGTTTCTTTGTATAGTCTGTTGTGTTTTGCAGGATTCGAATAGAGACTTAAGATAGTCACTGGCCTGGCATCTTTAGAATGAGAGGCTCCAGTTCTAAGTGGGAAGTTGAAGTAAATTACCATCTGAATCCTTTCCAGCTCCAACATGTAACTGCGTAAGCTGTTGGCTGTTAAGTTATTCTAATATTCTGTGTGCCTGGGGTAGAATTCTCCTTGTATATCTCTTGAGTTAATTCTACTTGTGTGAAGTTCAGAGTAAGAATATGACCTCTCTGAGATATATTATTCTTTAGGGAATATCTTGTCTGGGTTTCACCAGAGGAAAAAATTTGAGCACAAGCACTTGTAGGAAAGTGGAGAAGTAGAACAGGACAGGGAAGGAAGCCATGAAAGGCCTATTTCTGAGCCAATTATGAGGGTGGGCAACTGGAATTTAGTCCTCCTAGGGAGCTCTGGAAGGTAGTGTAGAATATGCCTCAGAGTTATCCCAACTACCTAAGAGAGATTAGAAAGCTGGGAAATCTGCCTGCCCACCAGTAACACACCCCTCCCC
The DNA here is from genome assembly GCF_905146905.1 of Nyctereutes procyonoides. Taxonomy (NCBI): domain Eukaryota; kingdom Metazoa; phylum Chordata; class Mammalia; order Carnivora; family Canidae; genus Nyctereutes; species Nyctereutes procyonoides. The sequence goes on along the minus strand of NW_026575021.1, from coordinate 8,414,623 downwards.
AATCTGTCACTGATTCAAGGGTGATTCCCAAGGGTATTAACTCTGGTATTTCTGGCCTATGCACAAGCTGAGCTTGATCCTGCAATCAGGTAAAAACTCTACAGGAATAGAGTTCCAGATGTTCACAGCAAGCGTCCTTGGGTGAAGAGAAGTGAGTGCCAAGGCAGGGTGGGTAGAGCACCAACAGTGTATGCTAGGAGGTTATTTCTTTGTGGTTCCCAACTTTTGAATTTTTTTCTCTCGATTATAAGCACTGGTCTTTTTCACGACCTTCAGGAGTGGAGAAGGAGGAGATACAAGGGGGGACATAGCTTTGCACTAGTCAGCTCAACATTAGAGCATACGTTAGAAGCATATGGTCAAAACACTGTCTCTCATAAAGCGTTTATAGCTTGAGGGAACTTAAATTAAGCATGTGAATTAGTGAAATGTTAATGTGGAGTTTAAATATGCTCTTTCAAAAATATTTTGTTGCAGAATGTCTGATTGGATTATTGCTTCTTTAACACACTAGAACAACCCTCTGTTGTACTGTGAATATGTTTTTTCCCCAATTAGATAAACTTTTTGAGGATCTAGTATAATGTTGGGTGTACAGAGTTATATAAATATTTAACAAAAAATAAATTATTATGCCCCTGACATCAAGTACATACTACAAAGAGGATTTGTGTTATGGGGACAATCCCTCCTGATGAAGAAGGCAAGCTCATCGTGATTGAGATAAATAATAAGGAGCTGAGAGAAATTCCCTGGAAAGTTTCTTTCTCTTGACAGAAAGATTATAAATCCTGTTGGGGATTTCAATTAATGATGTTGAATTGAAAGTATGTCTTAATGTCTACTCCCTCCTGAAATTCCACTTAAATAACAGTAAAAGAATGAAAAAAAAAAAAGACAAAGAATTCCAGGGAGGATACAATAGAAACAAAATTTCGGAAGTTAAAAAGCAGATGCATGAGTAGTTACTGATTAGTACATTCAAGAAAGATAAATCCTGAATGAAAGAAGCGGAGACATAATTTATAGTAAAGAAGCCACAAAAGTGTCCTACTCCTAAGTATGAGCATATAGTCAAGCAGACATATTATGGAAACACCTCAGTTATAAAAGATTAGGGGGAAAATGATAAAGGAAAACAGCTTGGAGACAGAGACTATGAAAACCAAAAAGAAATACCTATTATTAATATCTTTGGACAAAGAAGATATTTCAACAAAAACAAGAAGAATATGAGATAGAATCAAGAGACAGTTTAAAGATGAGATCTCAGAAATTAAAAATAAGATAATAAAAAGAAAGAAAGATAAATGAAGAACAAATTGAAGAAAAGAAGGGGAAATAGGAGAAGACAGGTAAGAAGATATAAAAAAAATTTTTCAGAAGCTCCAACATCTTAATAAAAAAGAGTTCCACAGAAGATGATGTTATCAACAAAATAACTGAAGAAAATTCCTTAGAGTGGAAGTAAGTGAGTTTCTAGAGTAAAAGACAATCATTGTGACCTTCAGAACTCATGTCTTAGAAGACCTTATCGGTGCCTTGTTCGGACACTTGTACCGGGCCAGGGCATCCAACAGCTGTGAGTTCTGTCTCCTCAGGGCTCACAGCCCCCTCCTCTAGGGAACTGCCCTCAGCCAAGTGACAGCTGTATCTCCTTGGAGCTTCACCCACCACCCCAGCTTCAGCACAGGAGAGCAACCAGTGATTGGAAGTTTGGAAAGGTCAATAACCTTGCCTCAAAAGGGAAACTAAGTCTGTGGCACAACTTGTGCTCCAAAGTATCAGGCCAAAGCTAGACTACAGTTGTGATCACATCCTTAGCTCTTTCCCCCAGATACATCCTCCTTCCCTCATTTACCTTCTCTTGAGATTAATCCCTCAATTAATCACATGCACTCAAAACCCTGCCTCAATCTCTGTTTCTAGGAAACCCAATCTTAAGTGATAGGAGACAAAGGATTCCAAAACCTTCCAGAGAGAAAAAGCAGGCTTCGTACAAAGTATCAAGACCAAATGGCATCGGCTTTCTCAACACTGGAAGCCAGGAGACAATGGAGCTATTCCTTAGAGATGTTAATGGTAAATTATTTCCAACACAGGATTTGATGTTGCATATACAAGATAAATGAAGGGAAAGAGGAAACCCAAGACATTTTCAGAATTCAAGATCTCAAAAGTGCTGCCTCCTTTGCATCTTTCTTAGAAATATTTCACCAGAATAAAGAAGTCATCCAAGGAAGAGGCAGACATAGAATGCAGAAAATAGGAGACTCAACAAGAAAGAAAGGTAAAGGGAATAGGCATGAAATTAATGAAGGCAGATCCAAGAAGACAGCCATTAAGAGGCCTACTAGTCAGGCTCCGGGAGAAATCCCTTTGGAGCATATGAAATTGATAGAATATCTAAGGGATATGAATATACCAAGTTACACAAGAGGGTGAAGGTAGAGAAATACAGTGGTCACAATAGCACAGAAAACCAAGCAAATTAAACACAAAGCCATTATTAACTTTAAGGGCCACAAAAATGTTTGGTGGGAAAGTAATCCTACATGACTTGCATATAGCTAGGATTTACAAAGTCATCGAATGCTACCTATCAATCTTCCCAAGATTATGATATACCAGGAAGGCAGAGAACAAAAAAGTTTATGTGTGGCACAGTTTAGGGGGATGGGAAAGAGTGGCAAATGAGCAAATGAAGAACTCTGGTCATCTTCCGTAGTTGGAAGTCAATATATTATGCTTAACACTGAAAAATCCAGAAGTTGCAGGAGGACCATGTTAAGGAAATGAAGGTAACAATTATAAGAAAGGCAGAGGAGGTTGAAAGTAAGAGCTTTTGAGGGGGGATAAATGGGCCAGGAGAGGCTGCTGTAGTTTCTGAATGCCTTATGGATGCATTTGATTTTTTAGATGATGTGCAATGTAACTTTGATTTTTAAAAACTGCATTAAAAATGTAAATGCCTCCAGGGACAGTTACCAGAGGATGCTGATTAGATTTTGGGATAAAATGCTGTGAGGAGGGCAAGTTCTGATCAGGTGCTGGCTAGGAGCCCAGGCTGAGGAAACAATTTTTCTCAAGGGAGCTTAGTTGCTGAGAGAAAAAGCTGACTGTGGACCAGACGGTGGAAGTAGAATGATGAAGCATAAGGACGAAAAGCACGCTGGCCCCGGGGTCAGAGCTGGAGCTTGCTAGTTCGGAGGAAATTGAGAAGAGGCTGGAATATTTGGGGTTTCAGCAACTTGTGCACTCACAAGTGGTCATATCGATATTAATGCCAAATTAGGAGTTCCCAGTTCCCATTTGCTTGTTTTTAGAACAAGGGTCTTTACCCCTCAGCTCCCAAAGTCCATTCTGGGAGTCTCCAAAGTGGGTTTTCACCCAGGCTCACAAATCTGAGAACTGCAGACAACACACAGAGGCTACCATATTCCTTCTTTCTGATCCCCTCACTCTCACGCTTAGGATTTCTGGAGGCTCATCCTGTTACGGAAACTTACTTAGAATTAAACATGGAAACCATGGGCCTGTGTCTCTGTTAGAGGGTCTATATACCAAGAGCCATGCTGATTGCCATGGCAATAGCTCCACAGGGAGCTCTATGTAAAGCATGGATGTTAACCTCAACCCTGATTTCTGGAGTTACCTTTTTTATTTTCCTAGGAGGTGGCCAAAGAAGTTATTCCAAAGGTGATAAATGCAGGACACCCACTGGGGGATTCATGTTATAATGCTGAATCACTAGAGAATCCTCAAGGAGAGAAGAGAATTGCCTAGCTGATGAACAGTTTTTCAATTTAAATAAGACCATTGATTTAAAATTCATATATCCACATATACATATACACCCCTATATATACACATATGTGTGTGTGTATCGGTATATGTAGATATATGAATTTTATATAATTATATATAATAATTTATAAATATAATCAAGAGAAAATCTATTGGATTAACCAGAGAATTACTAGAAGATTCACTGACGTGGTGAATTACCCTACTTTCTATACATTCCAAGTCTAGATTTCTTTTGGCTTAAATTATCTGCACCTTCAAGTGAGGCAACCACAGCAAAGACGGGAAGGTGGGTATATTCCCACAGATTTCTAAATCTATTATACTTTTCATGAGAGGGGATATCCATGGATTACTAAATGCAGACATCAGATGCTGATATAAATCAGCAGCCCCCAGACTTGGAATCTTTCTACCCCATTTGGAAGGGAGTGGTTGGGCAGGAAAGAGCAGGAATAAGAGAAAAACAGTAAAGCCAACAGGCTGCCTGGCTTCACACACAGAGAGAACAAATGAAGAGCTCTGGTCAGAGAGCTTACCCGTGACCCCTGTGGCCAGGGCAGCTCATCAAGATTGATGGCCAATGGATTCCACAGCCAACATTAAATTACCAAATGACACCTGAGAGATCCAGTCTCCTCTTTCCCCTCAAGTGACCCCACCAACCTCCATGTAGACTCCCTAATCTTTTCCACCCACCCCCACTTAAGTTTCTACTCTCTGATGGCAGCCTATCTCACTTCTTATTGCCTTAATCTGACAAGAGATCGACTATGTCAAATGCCTTCCATCCCTTTCACCTCAGGCTACTTTAGTAGCATCCCACCTAAACACCTCTCCCACAGCCAGCCCAGCACTGGGCAAGAGAAAGTTGTTAGACTTCATAGAGAAAGAGATCTGCCCTTCACTTTGCTCAACCACTAAATAGGGTCAAGAAAATTTCTTAAGCATGGGATCTGAGGTCACAGGGGAGACACCAACTATAATAGTGGGGTTGAAAGGGAACCTTGGAAGTACCCCTGGGGCCTGCCTTGAAAAATCATAGAAGGGTTAGTCCTGAGAAAGCCCTTTCCTCCTTGCTCCTGGACTGGTTTCCTTTATAAAGAGTAAGTGCAAACAACAAGACATCACATGAAAGAGAAGAACAAAGGGAAATAAGTGTTTCTGGACCTACACAGAGAGGATGCATATTCATGAGGATTTGGGGGCCATTAGGGAAACAACCACCCTTACTAAAACAAAACACAGACTTTCCAAGGTTTAGCACTGGAAGCAAAAGTACCAGGAGAAGAAGCTGAAATGACCTAGTGGCCCCTACTAGTGTTATGAAGTACAACTGTAAAGGTTAGAATTCGTGTTCTAGAATCTGACAGATTCAGATTCAAATCCCAACTCCCTTACCGCAAACCTGTGTAGGGTTATTGGGAAAATTATCTATGTCCCCTGAGCCTCCACTTCATCACTAGTGATATTAGTAATTGTCTCCCTTACAGAGCTGTAGCAAGGAAGCCATGACATGTTCTCAGTGTCGGCATATGGCAACTGACCACTGGATCCGAGCTGGCATTATGAGGACAGGTTCAACTTCTCCTTAGGGTTTGATCACTGTTGATGATGTCATTTCTACATTGAGTCCCAGAAGAGTAGCAATTTTCCCTCCTTTAGTGGATAGTGTTTCTTTTCATCCTTGAACATATATGTATATATGTACACAGAAATATATTGGCAGAGTTGACTAAATGGTAGAGCCACTTAGGATTTGAACCTGTGTCCTACTCTTGAGCCCTAATGAAGAAGTGTCTTAGGAAAGAGTACCAAACCACAGGGATATTACGTTCAGAATATCCAAGCCCCAACCACACCAAAGGACAGAAGGTCATTCTCTTTCTCACCCTTCCTCCAAAGAAGGGTTTTTTGCTAACTTGATTGGAGACCGATCATGACCTCAAACAGGACTAGTAGGCTCTACTGGTGCACCATTTTTCACTCACATTCTTGTTCCTAGTTTTTTTCTTTAAGCAGCTAAGTGAGCAAGTCAAGCTACAGCCTATTCTGCCGCCTCAACTTCCTTACTCTGTGAGTCTGAACAAAGGTCAGAAAGACTGCCAGTGGCTGAAGATGTAAGCCGAGACAGTGAATTTTTCTAAATTGACTTTTGATTGACTATGATCATCTTCAGAAGATTAGGCAAATCCTATCAATGGCAGGTTTGGCCTGGTTATTTCTGATACAGGTTGATGGGCAATCAGTTTAATTAGTGCATGATTTGGTAAGTCCTGAAATTCCAAATCAGCATTCGAGTTCTCCTGGTGGCGCCATTAATTCTGGGACTGCAAAAACTATAACTGATGATACAAACAGAAATACTTATCCTGAATTATCCTCTACCTTAAGTACCTATCTGTGATGGTTCATTTTATGTGTCAACTGGACTGGGCCACAGGCGCCTGGCTATTTGGTTAAACAACAAATAGGTGTGTCTGTGAGGGTGTTTCCCTAATGAGACTAATATTTGAATCAGCAGACTTAATGAACTGGATTGCCCTCCCCAGTCTGAATGAGCATCATCGAATCCTTGGAGGGTCTGAATAGAAGGAAAAAGTGGAGAAGGGAGGATCTGTTCTCTGCCTGACTCTTTGAGCCAGGGAACTGGTCTCTTACTGCTCTAGACTGGGATCTATACCTGGTTCTCAGATTTTCAAACTCAGACTGGAGCTACACCATGAGCTTTCCTAGGTCTTCACCTTGCAGAAGACAGATGATAGAACTTCTCAGGCTTCATAATCATACGAACTAATTCCTTATAATAAATCACATATACTAGATATGTCCTATTGGTTCTCCTCTGGAGAACCCTAATATATCATCTGATCTTTAATTCCTCTGCATCCTCTCCTAATTCTACCTCTTTATAGCCTCAGAGTACACAGTGGGTGTTGACTAATGTCCCCTGCACAGACTTATTTTACTATCCTTTATAGGCTTCAGTGGCAGGATCATATTTACAAATAGTATCATACAATAGTTAAACATGAAAGATGTTACCTTGTGAATCAGAATCAATTCCAAGTGGCTTAGAAATTCAATGTGAAAATTCAAGGCACCCATCAATGAAGAAAATGTAATATCACAATTCTGATATAGGGATAATTTTCTAAGCATAGAAGGATACTAGAATAAATAGTAAGAGAAGAGATTGACTTGTTTCGTTGCATTTTAGAATTTAGAGCTACACTTAAAAAACAATTTTAAAGACTAGAATAGAAAAGCATTGAAACTATGTTTGAGAAAGAGTTAAACAGAATCATTCCAATCTGAAGCTGATAAAAATAGATACCAAAAACCCTAAGATACTGGTAAAAACAATTAGATGGACAAAATTTCTCAAAATAAGGTGAGAGTTCGCCTAAACACCATATTTACAACCACCTTATTCATAATTATCCAAAGAAGAAACAATCCAAATGTCCATCAACTGGCAAATGGATAAACAAATTATAATTTAGCACATTTGTACGATAGAGTACCACTCTGCCAGTAAAAGTAACAAACCACTGATACACGCAATGACACAGCTAACTCTCAAGATCATTGTGCTATGTGAGAGAAGCCAGACACAGGAGAATCACACATATTATATGATTCCATTTATATAACATTCTAGGAAAGGAAAAACTGTAGGAACAGAAAACATATTCAAGGATGTGGAGGCCTGGGGAAATGGGGAGGAGTTTGACTACAAGGAGAACTTTAAAGGGTGAAGGAAATATTTTATATCTTGACTATGGTGGTGGTTACAGGCTTATAAACATTTGCAAAACCATATACCTAAAAATGATGAATTTCACTGTATGGAAATTATATACCTCAATAAACTTGGTTTAAAAAAATCAAATAGACCATGTTTCATATTACTAGTAATCAAGTAAGTGAAACTTAATGTAAAAGGGATCATTTTTAACTTAACTAATTTTACAAATATAATTGATAATATCCAATTCTGGCTAAATTTCAAAGAATTTGGTATTCTTATATAGTCATGTTGGTGGTGTGAATTGGAAAGACTTTTTCAGAAATCATTCTTTTTTGTTTTTAAGATTTTCTTTTTAAGTAATTTCTACATCCAGCACGGGGCTCAAACTTACAACCCAGAGATCAAGAGTCACATGATCTACCAACTGAGCCAGCCAGGTGTCCCTGGAAATCATTCTTGAAACAATGTACCAAGGGTCACAAAAATGGGTTGCTGGCAGGGAGGGGGGTGAGGGGATGGGGTAACTGGGAGATGCACATTAAGGAGGGATCTAGATATAAGGAGCACTGGGTGTTATACAAGACTAATAATAAATCATCGACCTCTATCTCCGAAACCAATAGTATATTATATGTTAATCAATTGAATTTAAATTTAAAAAAAAAAATTTTAAAGAGTGATGAAAATGTTCACCCTTTGACCTGGAAATGCCATTTATGGGACTCTATACCAAGGAAATTCTGAAAAAATGGCTCGAAAACAATGGTATTTATAGGATAACTTATTACAGATTATTAATAATTTTAAACAACTAGAGGATTTCAATTTCTAAGAATGGAGGAATGGTTTGTAAATTGTTATGAAAAAGAATGAAGAAATCTTATGCATTAACTCAAATGGTTGTTATAAAGTCTAAATAGCCACATATAAATGGAAAGTAAGTATATGATAAAATGTTCCTGAAGAAAGCCAAATACAGACTTATGTGTGCTTTCTAGAAAGGTAATAAGTATAGTGGTTAGGAGCATAAATTCCAGAGTCCAATTGCCTGGGCTCATATCCCAACACTGCAGTTTGCTTAACCTCTCAGTAGCTCCATTTCCTCATTTGCAAAATAGGAAAAATAATAGTGGCTTTTCATAGGTTTTTCTCAAGGGTTTAGTGAGTTACTATGTCACATGAAACTCTTACTAAAACTACCTGATACGAAGTAAGCACTTTTAAGTTTTGCTCTGCTGTTTCATCCCTCCAAATGCAGAAGGATTCGGCAAAAATAACACGAGAGTATTATTCTGGAATATGTGGCTGCTGAATGATTATATTAGCGTGCTTGCAGCTGTGGTCATTTTTGCCTACTTTTTCCACTTTTGCAGTTTAAAAAAGCCATTTTGACTTTTAAAGGTTTGTCTAGATCTCACTACAGATTTGTATTCGGATTTCACTGAAAGAATATGTTCTTAATTGGTGGTGTTTTTTGGTTTTTGGTTTTTTGGCTTGCTTGTAAATCGATTTCCAAGCGATGGTGGTGAATCAAGAGCTAACAGGGTGTGCCTACCAATGATTCATGTAGATCTCTAAAGGAGATACCCTGGAAAATAGGAAACACCATAAAATGGCTTAAAGGCAATCATATCCACAGAAATGGTAATTAAAGATTATTAGTGGTGTTAAGCAATTAGAAGGTGCTCCATTTCCAATAGGGGAATGATGAATTAAATAATAAGACGACCTATTAGAGGGAATATTATCAACAATCTAAATTGTGATGATAAAGATTATATAACTCTAGATACGCATGGAAACATGTAGAATAAAACACTGGTGAAGAAAGCCAAATAGTTCTGTGTCTTGAAACAAAGCCTAAGCTGCATGAGTGAGGGATGGATCCCTCTCTCCTGGGTGTCCATCCTCCTCAATTTCTTGGTATTTCTCATCCTGGTTTTAGAAATAGTTATGGTCTTCCAAAGCAGTCAACACCAGGGCTTTGCTTTGTCTCTTTAGGGCTGGTATTCACATAAGATCTATGCTGGGTGGCACTCACGTAAAGCCCTTTCACACGAAGGGTCAGTTCACTACCTCTGCCCCTCTCCATGTGTGTTCCGGGCAGCACCGCTAGCAACACCCAGCCTCGCAACTAATCTGGGGAAATTTATGCTGACACTTGGTTCCACATCTGGAAATGCTGAGGGTCAGTTATGATTCTTAGCATTGTGGTCATTCTCTTCTTGAGCAAAACTTCAACATACCTCGCAGGCAAGCCCTCTTGTTTGCAGACGCCCAAGACATTCCAGAAACTGACTTTCCAAAACTGGAACGGGTTTCAATGTGTCCTAAATCACAAGATCAAACTTTCTGGTGTTTTCGGGTGGAAAAATCCAGACCTGTGTAGATCTAATACCTGTTAAGTTTGGGGCCATAAACACAACATTTGAAAATATTTTCCCCCAAAGACTTCACGTGTCTTTTAAGAGCCAGTTAAACTTGGCAATTTAGATCCTGTGCCTTAGACCTGTCTGATGGGAAAATGATCAAAAGCAACAAATGGACATTTCTGGAAAGTTGGGAGACCAATGGAAAATAGAAGTAAGTTAAAGGAAGTGTTTATCATTTTATTTTACATAAAGGAAAATGGTCAGCCAAAGAAAACAGAAGTGTCTACTTCACGATTTAAAGAGAACTGTATCTCTATCTATTTCCCTATCCTTGCTTCATAGTTTGTATAACTTGTCTTTCAGTAAAGGACAAAGACATTTATTTATGCTTTGACCTGGACAGAAGGAAAGGAATTCAGTGGGACTGTACTAAGGCCATGAAGTACTTTGTCAATCAATAGACTACTATTCTAAAGTGCTGTCCTATAATCTACCTCCACCCTCCTTATTTTTCAATGCCATAATTATTTATAGGGCCAGTTGCAGACTCGACCATTTCTGGGAGGCCTCTAAGCTCTTATCCCAAGCACAGCACTGTCCTATCAGGCCTCTCTGCACAGATGTTTGCCCATATGGATCCTGACTCAGCCGTGCCTGCATGTGTTAGTAGCGATGAGACTTACGCTTAATCTGGGTTTGGGGGGGAACGTCTTAGGTCATAATATGGCTAAGTACTATAAATGACGGAGTAGCACAAGCTGATTCTCTCCATTACTCTGCCAAGGAGATGGTCCTGACACCGGAGGCGACACAAATCCTCCACCCACTGGCTACCAAAATGGGAAGCCGGCATAGACTTGATTCACCATGGCCAACGAAATTAGATCACCCTTGAGAAGAGTGCATGCAGGTTGTGCGAGGTCAAGAGATGCACATCAGATATAGACATCCAGGCCTCATATTCCGTGACCTGGGAGTATTCGGGAAAGCTTTGAAAATCTGCTTTTGCCTCAAGTGCATCTGACAGTTGGCAAGTAAACACACCATAAACCTGCACATCTGACCCGGCACCTACTGCGGCATTTCCTTGGACCTCAAGCGCTCCAATCAAGGAAGCAACCTAATAGAGAGATTCAGAACGTGGGCCCTGAGCCTGACTGCCTGGACTTGGACTCTGCACTGCCACTTATTAACTGGGTAACCTTGAGCAAGTTACTTAACCTGCTCATTTTTCTGGAAAAAGGAGATGTTAATTGTACCTATTTTGTAGGGTCAGGAGGAGGCACACATTTGGAAAGTGCTTCACCCAGTGCCCCGTAAGAGCTGTGTAAGTGTGTGCCAAAGAAAATGAACAGATTTACAGATAACATTTCATTCCTGGTTTCACCCGCTTTCACCCAGGGGTTCTGCATGGTTTAAAAATAGCAGAATTTTTCTGCCTTGTCCTAGATCTTTAATCCTTAACTTTCCAATTAAATTTATTTAGGCAGGAATGGCTTTGCCATTAGAAGCAGGAGCACGGGTAGAGATCAGACATTCATTGCACAATGCATCAGGGTTAAAATATGAAGTCAATCCTACAATAACTACAGAATAAGGACTTGAGAAAGTCTCTTCACTTCTCTGAACTCAATTTAGTCGTTAGTAAATTGGCAATAATCTGAACCTTTCAGAGCTGTTATGAAATTAATAAAAGTTATTGTGGAAAGCACTTGGCACATAGTCTAGTGGGGGGAAAAGTCCTCTTCCTGATAAGATCCAGGCCTTATCTTTTTTGCTTTAACCCCCCTACATTCAACTGGTTCTCTTACAATTTTTGAAAGCCTGGATCAATGATTCATCATAGGTTTGGAGGAGGTCTTCTGATGTAAACAGTTGAAACTTTCTATTCTTTGGATGTTGTCACCATTAATATTATTCTTAAGTCGTGTTTCTCTGTTCACTTTATCTGAATCACCCTCTCAATGATACTGGTGAGATCCAAAGAACTGGTGAAAATTACATGGATGGAAAGAATATTTTGAGAAAGTACAGTTCAGGAAAATCCTACAGATCTGGTTTGTTTCTCTTTAAGATCTATCAACAAATGTGTCTCAGGAATTCTCTCACACTTTTGTTGTTTTCAAAACTTCACGCCATTAGGCAGATGTCACAGAGAGCTGCTTGCCTTTTTCAACAGGTTTTTTTTTGGGGGGGGGTGCAGTGAGGGAAGGGGGTGGGGAGCTTTATAAAAGACAGTTTTCTAAATCATTTTCTCAATTAAAATTAAACTTTCAACGTGTCAAAGTTCTCCACGATTTTCAGCTGCTCAACATTCATCTCACATATGTTCTTTCTTAGCACAGATTATTTTTTTCTTCCCAATGTCAAGTTTAAGACCCCAAATCCTCTTTTAAAATCTATTTAAAATATTGAGCAAGTTGCTCTCTGTGGGGTTTGCTGACGCAGGGGCGCCTGTGTTTGTTTTTACAAAGGCATGGCTGTTCCTCTGGTCCTGTTACTTCACTCCGCGAATGTTTCCCTGGAGAATTCACCAAACCAACTAACTGTCTCTCCTGGAAAGAAGAATCCAATAGCTGTTAGTGTGTTTGCCACACTGTGTTTCTGTGACAGATACACAGGCAAATCACAAGCTCCTGGGCCCCTGGGACCACCCTGTCCCCGAGTCACTTCCCTCCTTGGATATACCATGTCCTCTCCCGAAACCTCTTGCAATAAGCCCTGTGCTACAGGAAGCTCCAGGAGAGAAATAAAAAACATTCATGTGGGCAAGGAGGCCAGGAGAATCTCTGGAGAACAGTTTCAGTCAAACATGTTGCAAACTGTGGTCCTTTCTCTGGAGTCGCAGTGCACATTAGCATATTAGATTTGCCTTAAATTTCTTAGTAAAGAAATGACTATTTACTGGAAAGAAATAATGTCACTGTGTGCTACCCAGAACTGTTTAACATGGGATTCCCTTTCTCAGCATTGTCTACTGGAAGCCTGAGAACTTGGGGTTCCGTGTAAGATACTCTGGGAAACAGTGTTTTACATTTAAGAATGCTATGATTCCCAAAGTTAGGTGGTGTCACACTCATGGGCCAGGAAATAGCCGGCAGTGCCCATTTTCCCATCGTCGTGATAACTCGTCTCCATTTCCCTGGTGCTGGCATGGAGAACCCTACTCCTAAGCCTTGTGCCATGATGGCTCTAGAATGAGAACACAATGATAGACTATTATGCAGTTTAAAAAGAAGGAATTCCTGCCCTTGTGACAACACAGATGAACCTTGAGGCTGTTGTGCTAAGTGAGCTAAGCCAAACCCAGGAGGACAGGTGCTGCGTGATTCCACTTCTATGTATCTAAAACAATAGGACTTCCAGAAGCAGAGGACAACAGTGGTCCCCGGGAGCTGAGAGGGGAGATGAAGAGTTGCTGTTCAATGCATGTCAAGTTTCAGTTATGCACAGTGACTAAGATCTAGGTGTCTGCTGTCGAGCATCGCGCCTGCACTTCCCAATATTGCATTATCAAATTTGAGAGTGTAGATCTCATGTTTAGTGTTTTTCAACAACAACAAAGTGAGAAAACAAGCAAAACCATAGAAACACACACACACACCAAAAAAAAAAATTCAGAGGTGATAGGTGTCTATTACTTAATTGTGGTAACAATTCATGTGTGTACACACGTGTCCAAGCTCATCCGAAGGTGATGTTGAATAGGTGCACTTGCTTGGATATTGATTATGCTCAAGAAAGCTGTTTTTTTTAAGATTTTATTTATTTATTCATGAGAGACACACAGAAAGAGAGAGGCAGGGACATAGGCAGAGGGAGAAGCAGGCTCCATGCAAGGAGCCCGATGCGGGACCCATCCTGGGACCCCAGGACCACGCCCCCTGCCGAAGGTAGGCGCCAAACCACTCAGCCACCCAGGGATCCCCAATAAAGCCGTTTTTTTTTAACAACAGTGCATATGTAGGTGAGTAAGAGAGTACATGTGTGTGCACTCACAAGTGTGCCTATACACATTCCAAAACCAAGTGAATGATCTAGAGTTGTCTATCACGCTGCAGTGTTTACTTCTCTCCCCACCTTGTTAGCACAGGTCATTGAGAGAAGTTCTGGAGACTGTCAGAAACGGAACAGAATTGGCAGGTGGCAGAGGTTGGAAGAAAGCCACTCCAGCAAACAGGCCCTGGGGATCTCTTAGCTCTGAGGCTCTCCTGCTGGAAGGGCTGTCCCCAAACTCCCCACTGTGGGGATCTGGTGAGGCCCTCTGGTTTTTCTTAACCACCCTCTTTCTCTTTCCTCAGCAGAAATAGGAATAATCAAGAATGCAATAGTTCAATAGTTCCCATCTCTCTTGAAATCAAGTCCAGCCTCTCTGAGAATGTTCCAGGAGGCTCAGTGATATCTGACTTCTGTCTTCACTCAGATTTTGACTTTTCCTTCCTCACATGTTAGAATCCAGTCACTTGTCACTTTCTCCCACTACCCATATATACTTTCCACAATTCCCTCTGCCCAAAACTCTCCAGGCTGCTCCCTTCCCTCACCAAATTCTCTCTGACCCTCACCCTGACCACTGCCTGGTGCCTAGCTGATTCCCTCTTATTGCTTATGTCACAGTCTAGACATCATTTCTTCCAAGAAAACTTCCCTGACCCTTCCACAAAGCTGAGTTGGCTGACCCTTCTCTGGCCTCCCTTAGCAATTCTCCTACCCATTTCAGAGCATTGCCTACACTTCACTGTAATTGAGTCTGTCTATTGATCTGTATCCCCCATTGGGCTGTAAATGCCACAGGGGCAGAAATTCTACTTCTTGCCATTGTATTCCGGGGGCCTAGCTCAGAACCTCCACCATGGCAGCTGTTCAATAAATACATGTTGAATGAAAAAAATCAGTCAGCCAGTGGATCAATTTCAACCTTGTTGCAGAGTAGAACAGTGAGATTCTATCCCCAGATTCCCAAATCTCAACTTCTCGCTTCTGGATCGTTCAGATGAATGACACACTACAATCCAACTACACAGTTTTTTGAAGTTATCTTTCTCAAGCATGTGGAAGGTGTAGGACCTGAGGGGATGGGGGCTCCCTCTTATTGACAAAAGTAAGGTACAACCTCATGTTGCCTGCTCTTCTATTTTTTGAAAAAGTCAACCAGCTAGGTTATGAGTCCTCATCGGAGTTTAACTGGGCCTACATTCAGCCTTGCCAGAAAACCTGCTTCCCGTTTTCATGACAAATCATGCATGTTCTAGGGCTCTGAGAATCTTACTTATATTTTTCAGTCTCATTGCATAATGAAAGACAGACACCCATGGTCACACACAGCCTCAACAACAACCTTATTCTCCTCTGTTCTTTTGCAAACTGCAGTCTTACCCAGCTGCCAAATTCGTATTCTAATAGGATGACAAAAAACTATTTCCCTAACGCAATAATGAATCAGTCTGTGTCACACAGGACTATTCACCGCAACGCCCTTCCTGGTTGGAAAGCAAAACTTGTAAGCTGGATGGTTTCAGAGATACAAATTGCTTCTGGCTGCAGAATGAGATGACTGTGTAGTTGACCAAGAAAAACACAAAAACACACAAAAACACCCCTAGGAGATGAATTATTTGAAATTAGGAGGCCCACATTCCTGGGGCCAGATAGTAAAACTATTTTACCCCCTTAAGACATGATGCTACAGTTAGTCAGACACTTCCAGGATTTGTGCTTTTGGAAAAATATGTTGACCCCATTTCAGAAAACTGCCCTAAGAGGGACATGTTGTAAGCATATCCATTGCAGAATACAGCTTTTGAATAATATTAAGGGGAGGATCTTGCCACAATCCCTGCCACCACTTCAATAACTGTAATTATGAAAAGAGTTTTAAGGCCGTGGGGGGTGGCTCAGGAATAGAATTGTAAAATGACTCTCCACCCAATGGCTGTAGAGTAATCCATATGCTGTACCCTTTTCGATTCTCTGCGTTGTTCAAATCCCAGAAAGTTAACATACTTTGTTCTGTACTATCAGTTGCCCAGCTGTCAAAGCTCATCCTTTGTTTTTGTACCATTGGTATTATAAATTAAAGGGTGTCAAAGAATATGCGAGATGAGTTGTAGAGAATGCTGGTATATTAATTAAGATAATACTAGCTGCTGAAACAGAGGAACTTGAAAGTCTTGACATCTTAATAGGGTAGAGGTTTATAAAGGCTAATCAGCTGAGAGTGGAGCAATGGGGAGGCTCCTTGAAGTCATTCAGAGACCTTGGTTGATGGAGGCTTTACCTATAACCTATGCTTTCCAAAATCACCCCAGTCATTGACATCCAGTTGGCCTATGGAAGAAGAGAAAACATGGAAGATCATGTGGGAGGTTCCATGGACCAAGACTAGAAGTGGCACAAAGCACTTTACCCATAGAACTCACACATTTGATCTCAAGTAACTGCAAGGGAAGCTGAGCAAGGGGTCTGGCTGTGTGTGGGCTCAGAAAGTAAACAGGCTTAGGTGAACACATACTATTCTTGGCCACTGTCCAACACGTTAGTCACCAAATATCCATTTCACTTGTCCTCCCACATCAGCAACAAACATTTACCTTCCCAAGATAGGAAACTTGAAGTCTCATCCAATGACTTCAGAATCCAGAACCTCCAAGAGACGCAGATTCCTTCCTATTGATCACACCCACATGTGGCTCCTTGTGACCCAATCACCTGGACACACACACAATGCAGTGGGGAGCAGAGATTGGAAAACCACAATTAAAACTCCCATTTTCAAATAAGAAGCATGGAGAACACTCAGCATAATTATAATCCAACAATGATAGAATTTTGCTGGACAAATACTGTGAAAACCTCTGTTCTAGAAGTAGGAAAGTTTTCTTGGTTTTGATTTTGCTGTTTAAGATGATCATTAGAGGTCTGTTATTCTCCATGACTCGTGGGTCTGCCCTTCTGGGACATCATGACTTTCTGGTCTATATCTGAAGTAGGCATTGGAAAGTATGCCCTTCTAGGGGTTTCCCAGCTCTCAAAGCTTATTCCCGAAGCTTCAAATTGGGGATCTTAAATATTGCTCTAAGCTTCAAACAGGAAAAGGCTTTTTCAGGCTAGCTTCATGATTCTTTCTTCACATAACACGCAAACATACTATGGTATGTTTCCCATCTGTCTCCTTCCAGTCAGTTGCATGTCAGTTCTTAGATATAATTCTCAAGCCTGATATATTTCTTTGCTTTCTTGCCCTCATAACTTCCTCCTAAATCAATGGCAATCAACTTTGGGCCATTCAGATTGGATAGAAAAGCCATACACCTAATCTGGTCTTTGCTATAAATCTAAATCTGAATCTTAACAA
Source organism: Nyctereutes procyonoides (assembly GCF_905146905.1). NCBI lineage: Eukaryota > Metazoa > Chordata > Mammalia > Carnivora > Canidae > Nyctereutes > Nyctereutes procyonoides. Next base: position 8,397,336 of record NW_026575021.1, on the reverse strand, counting down.
ACCATTGTTGCTCAAAGCGTTTCTCCATCTTATTTCCTACTATTTGGCATCTAAAAGCAGATGGCAAAAACCAAAACATAAATAAATAAATAAATAAATAAATAAATAAATAAATAAATAAAAATAAATGCAGATGGCTTTTTCAATCTTTCAATACCCAAACCCTGGACTCCTTAGACTCCTTTTTACTTATGCTTTCACATCAACAAATCCTTATCTGAAGCCATCTCTTTCTTCTGATAACTTGGTAAATGCAGCCAGTCACAGCCAACACACACTGTTAGCATTGTATCTTCCAAACTCTTTTCTAAATTTACAGGGCTGAGAGCCACTTGGTCTTCTTGCTACATGAGCTCAGACACAGTTTTAACAAATGTGTTTCCCAGTGTAATATATGGATCACTATCTTCCCACCTGCACTATCCCTGTCTGCCACCTGACTACTAAACTGATATCACTTAATTTGAGTATTGAGTCCATTTATATTAGTGTAGTTAATGTTACATTGGGGATTTTAGTTACCATCTTACCATTGATTTCATATGTAACCCATAGTCCCTTTTCTCTCTTTTTCTGCCTTCTTTTGATGACCAAATCTTTTATTACACATTTTACTTTTATGCATATTTTACCTAGAGGTTAAAAATGTTTCCTTAACTTATTACAATTTAAAATAGCATTTTTACCATTCCCCATAAAGCACTAAAAACTTTAGAAACTTTTAACTCCATTTATCTCCTTCTCAGATTTTGTATTAGTGTTGTCCTGCATTTTAATTCTATACAGATATTACAGGATTAATATTCAGTCAATATTCACTTATATTTATCCACATTTGGACAGCAACATTTCTGTTGCTCTTTATTTCTTACAATTCTGGGTTTTCCTCTGCAATCACTTTACGTCTGTCTCAAAAATTCTTTTTAAGATTTGTCTTATTGAGGGTTTGATGGCAATAAGCCCTTTCTTTTTCTTTTTTTTTTCTTTTTGTCTGAAAATATCTTTTTTCCTTTGACTTTTGAAGAATATTTTCACTAAGTATAGAATTCCGGATTGACAGTTTTTTCTTCCAGCACCTTAAAGATGTCTTTTCATCATCTTGAAGTCAGTTATCAGATTAATGTTTCCTCCTTTGCAGATAGTGTATTTTTTTTCTAGCTCCCCCTATCATCAATCTAGATGTGGTTTTTCTTTGTATTAATTCTGCTTAGGGTTTGCAAAAACTTCTTGAATCTATGTTTCTTTTATAAATTTTGGAAATATTCTAAGCCATTATCTTTTCAAATATTCTTTTGTCCTATTATTTCTCTCTCTTCTTCTACTAGGAGTCCAATCACACATATGCCCCACATATCTTAATGCTCTCTACTGCAGTCTCATTCTTTTTTTTCCCCCTCTCTCTGCTTCAATTTGGTTATTTTCAATTAACCTATTTTCTAGTTAACTAATCTCATTTCATGCTATGCCTAACCTGCTGTTACATCTATCTAATCAGCTCTTAATTTCAGGTATCCTGCTTTGCTTCTAGACTTTACTTTGATTCTTCTTACAGATTCCTTTTAGTTGGTGAAATTCTCTTTCATTATATAGTTTCTCTGCCTTTTCTCCTGTTTTCTTAAAGATAGTAGTTATAGTTATGCTAAAGTTCTTGTTAGCTAACTCCAATGTTGGCCCATTTCTATGATCTGTTTATCACTTGGTTTTTATTCTTGTTTTCCTGTCTTTACTACAACTAGTGATTTTTTAATGAAGGACACTGCATATAAAAAGTTTTAGAGGCTCCAGATGATGGTAACTTCATTCAAAGTGTACCCTACCTTCTCTTAGACCAATAGATGTGGTGTTATATCACAACTCTGTTTCAGCCTTCATGATCTTAATACACTTTTTGTTTCTCTCTGGCTTTTAAGGTTTTCAGCTGAGCACCTGGTGTATTATGCACAGTCCCTCTCCCTGGCAGGTCCTTGCCTTGCAAGATTGCCAAATTCTCTGATTTTCAAAGGCTTGCTGCTATATCTATGGTCTCTCCAGTTCAGCCCTAAAATTATGCAAAAGTGCCAAGGGAAAATCTGGTCATGTGCTTGAGGCCTTAAATTATCTTCTAAAAGAGCAGCCCTCTTAAGGTACAAACCTAAGATCTTCCCCTTCAGCTTGAGCCCAGAAATGGTACATCCTCCTAGAGTTAAATTTGATGAATAAGTCAGCTCACTTATCTGAATTTACTAGCCTCTGGAGTCTTAGATGTACAGTTCATATCACCTCTTCAGCTCTTTAGGCCTTCAAATTCCCTAGAAGATCGTGATTGAAATGTATATTCTCAGGCTATGCTCCTTAAAACATAAAGCTAATGACCAGGGTCCAGAAATTTGCCAGGTGCTTTGATACAGCTAGACCAGGGATTATAGGATGATAAATACTGGCCTAGATCCTTGCCTACTATCCCCTCATAGTACCATCTCTATCTGGGAATTTGTTTGTACCTTCTACAATTGTTGCTGTGAATGCAAGTGCTGTGCTAGCTACCAAGGACCTTCTGACTCACCCTCAGGAGCCATTCCCAGGAAGGGGTCTGACACCATGAGCCAGCTACTGCTCCACCTACCATAGCCTTAAACTCACCCAACAGAGAACATGTTAATGCATTCCTTGCTTATCCAGTTGCCATCTGACTGTCATTGTAGCCAGAAATCTCAGATGATGTCTGCCATCTTACACAAGCTCATGGATACTCCCTTCCTTCCTTGTTGATGGATATCAACAAACTCCCAACATGCTTTTTCTTCTCCCACCTGTGGGAAGAAAAAAAAAGTTTAAATAAGGCCCCAGTGGAGCTCATCCATAGAATACCAGCTTTTTTCTCAACATAGTATTTTATCCATAACATAGAACAGAGCTTTAGTGTAAGAGGATTCTTTTTCTATTTCTGGAGTTTTATTCTAGGTCCCTCCTATGGGTGCCACTGGGAAACATAGCTTGACCATCAGCAAAAACTTGAGCCCCTGTTGGTAAGAAAAAACTGAAACCACACCAGACTTAATGATGAGGGAGACAACAAAATATCTTTATCTGTCTGTTACTCGCAGCCAAAAGCATTCTAACACATGCAAATTTAAGCATACCACATATCCATGATTAAAAACAACATCTTGGACACACATATCCAGAAGTACAGAGCTCTTTCTATTCGGGAAATAATGTGGCAACAATACTTAGGAGTTGTTGATGTCCTTGGTATAGACCTAATTCCAAATGAACCAACTTGTACCTTGCATCTAAAAGTGGTTTCATGGTGGTAGGCAGGATTACTTGTAACTGTACTCAAATTGTACCAAGCCCCATTGCTCCAGATGCCCATGCTGTAGGTAATAGCCTGAGAAGAACCATGGGAAGAATTACAAAATAAGGAAGGCAAACAGGCTGCTAGAAGTCAAGTGTTTGAGGCCACATGTGTCTCGTTATGGGTCATGACTCATTGGACCAACTGCTGCTCTTTCCCTTGCCTCATTTTTTCCACAGAAGAATAGAGAAATAGCAACCAGAGAGCTGCTGGGGATTATCTTCACATCCTTTTTTTAGGGATAGTTCTTTCTTCTCTTGTATCTTTTCATTGCTAGCCAGATGCATTCTGAATGGCTTGATACCACTTTTCCTTGAAGTGATAAGGTGCTCCTGAAATTCTCACCTCAGGAAGTGGACCATTTGCAAGCAGTGTTAGCAAAAAATTCTTTAAAGCTCCAAAATCCAGGCTGCTTTAAAATATAATTGACCTCGGAGGGGTCCTCATAGATAAAGTTAAGCAGACCCTTTTTCTAAAGCATTGATTTGAATAATTTAGCTTCAAAACCAACAAGGGACCACCAGAGGGATTTTACTGAGTGGAAGGCCTAAATTCATGTCTACAGTGAGATAATCAGTACCATTTGCTGAACTGTTTTACTTTGTTTGAGGGCTTATTTATTCAAATTATAAATGGCTGGTCTTATTACCAGCCCCAGACTTTTTTTTCATTGAGGTCTAGGTGACATACAATATTATACTAGTTTTAAGTCTATAACGTAGTGATTCAGCAATTATATATATTATGAAATGCTCACCCTTGTAAGTGCAGGTATCATCTGTCACCATACAAAGTTATTACATATTGATTGTATTCCTTATGCTATACTTTTCATCCCCATGACTTATTAATTGTATAAATGGAAGATGTACCTCTTAATTCCCTTCACCTATTTTGCTCATCCCCCCACCTACCTCCCCTCAGCAACTACCAGTTTGTTCTCTGTATTTATGGCTCTATTTCTGTTTGTTGGTTTAGATTCCACATATAAATGAAATCATACAGTATTTGTATTTCTGTCTGGCTTATTTCACTTAGCATAATACCCTCTGGGTCCATCCCAATTGTCATGAATGACAAGATATCATTATTTTTATGGTGAACAATGCTCAACATGTTTTACATGCCAGGCGCTATGCTCAGCTCTTTATTTGCAATACCTCTTGTAAAGATTGCAATAACCCCTCCAAGGGTAGGGTTTCTGGTATCCATATCTATTGATGAAAACAATGAGATTCAAAAAAAAATCTGGACTAAATAACTCACCCAAAACATGCTAAAAATGGGCTAGGAATAAACAAAACAACAGCTCAAGCATAGTGATAAATAGCAATGAACACAGTACATGTGGGAAGACAATGAAAAGAGATCTTGCCCTAATTAAGAGGAGCTACCTCTCTTCATCTGCAGCCCCTTTTGCTATGAGGAAACACAAACACTGGGTTTCCAGACCTCCAATCTTTCAGGAGTATGTAGAAATCCAAATTTTTATGTGAAATTGAAATCTTATTGTTAAATGTTGGCCGCTATTAAAAAAGTTTTTCAGCTCTCTGCAGCCAAACAAAATACAGCTGTGGGCTAGATTCAGCTTGTAGGCTTTGCAAACTCTGTCCTCTGTCCTGGGCGATTGGGAATCATCTTGGGTTCTTTTGTTCTCTTAAAGAAACATGGCTCCTTCATCCAGAGGCTGGAGGGCTTTAAATGACCATTAATGGTTTTATACTGAGGTATAGCCATTGCCCACCCACCCACCCTTAGAAATACAAACATTCATGACATGACTCCTGGGAACATTCATGTGTAATTTGTGAAATCATTATTCTGTGGGACTTGAGGGATCTGAGTGGTCATGGGGATGCCCAAGGAAGAAGAAGATATAAGAAAGAAAAGGAAAAATGAGTGCCTGGAGAAAGACACCGGAGCACCCTGCTGAGGGCTGCCCACCCCCATTCCTGGCCCCTGTCTGTTTTCACCATTCAGACCCCTGAAGCCCAGCATTCAGAGCCTTGCCCCACCATTCTTCATTTCTGATTTCTCTCCTCTGAGGAGATAAGGACGACCCAAGGCCTCTCGGTATGTTTTACATCAAAGACCACTGAAGGGTCCTGACAGGCTGGATGTCAGTGCTGTAAATAAACCATTAATCACTCTGCCATTTCATGGACATACTTTTCCCAGAGGGCATGAACTTTCTCCAGGTCACTAATATAAACCACATCTTCCCTAAGCCAACGGGGGAGGCCGAGTGGGGTGTGAGAGCTCAGGGAGCAGGCTCCCTCACCGACACACCATTATTTTCCTCTTAACCCCCCAGGTCATTGCTATAGTCCCAGCAGATTGTAAATGGTCAATTAAAGGGGAGATGGTTGAAATGAATTAAACAAATGAAGTCGCAGCTTCAGGGAACATGTATACCACAGGGCAGCTGCTTCTACTCTCCTAAAACTTTCCACCTCTAGATCAAGCACCAAGAGAAAGGCTACAGGGACACAACAAGACACTAATGATTTTGCCATTGACCCAGAGCAACATGCCTTTGGCAGACCCCCATAGTCTGAGTTCCAAGAATTAGAGCCCAGGGAAAAGGCATAAAATAACTTTCCAGAACAGAATTTCTCCTCTGTACTATGAAATTAGGCTCACCTGACCAATGGTTCTAACCTGGCCAATGTTATCCACTGGAGACCAAGTCTTAGGTGCAGGTTCATTCATTCACTGAACTTTTCCTCTGGGCAGGCACTGCTCTAGGCCCAGTGAAAAGACAGGTGAGGTCCTTCCTCTCTTGGCATTTGCATTCTTGTTGGCGCAGGCAGACAATAAATAAACCAGATAAATTTAGGTAGTGACAAAGCTAAAAAGAAGATAAAATAGGTAGGTGGTATCAGCAGTGATGGAAGAATGGCTACTTTAGCTTGAGTGGAAAGACGAGACCTCTTATCCTCTCAGCAACTAAACATGGTAGTAGGCAAAGGAGGGTTACGACAGAAATAAAAGGAGTGATATTTCTGTTTGAAGGACCTTACAGTTAGCTGGAGAGATGAAGCAAGTATGTCAGGGTCCAGAAGACATCATGAATATCCAAAACCTACATGCAAATCTGGAAGCCCAAAGCTGAGCTACAGGAAACAAGGGGATGATCAGGACAAGTTAAAGTGAGATGGACAGGTTTCTCAGAGAAGATGAGTCTCAGCGATGGGGAATAAGTTGCATCTGGGTTGTATCAGAAAATGATCCTTAGGTCCTTCCTACTGAGACACTGGAAACTGGAATCAGGATTTGGTCCAGGGCTGGCACCCCCAAGCTGAGGTCAGTTTTGGAAGGAAGGGCAGAAAGAGAAGTAACGCTGTGCTTCAGATAAATTCTGAACCCGCTTACCTGGTCTGCAAAGCACTGCCTGCATCCCCCTGCCTTTCTCCTATGTCTCACCCGCCCCCCCCCCGCCCCAACCTCACTGCAGTCACATTGGCCTTTCGCTCACACTCACTCAGCTGGGCTCATGCTTGTCCATGGAGGGGATTTTAAATTTGCTGATTCCTCAGCTCACAAAGTGCCTTTTTCACATCCTCACACGTCTGGCTCCTTCTTGTTGACTAGGTCGTGGCCCAATGATCTCCTCCTCTGTGAGGTCTTTGCTGAGCACCCTTCCAGGAGAGCCCACCCCCTCATCATCCTAATCCCTTTCTCTCACCTCCCCTGACATATTCTCTTCAGAGCACCTCAATGTCCGACACCTTTCCTTCCCTCATTAACCTGACTGTTGTCTAGACAGTGAGCACTACTTACTTATGAATATTTGCTGTAGAAAATAAGTTTGATGTGAACAGGAAGCTGTGTTTTGTTCCCTGCCTCATCTCATTGCTGGAATGCCAGCTGGAAGGTAGCAAAAGTGGACTGGATACTTGTTGGACTCATTAAGTGCCTACTCTGCACCAAGCACTGTGCTAGGCTTTTCCTTAATAATGTGACATTCTGCTAGTTCTAGAGTTCTATGCTTCTACCTAGTTGAATATTTTACCATGCTATTTTTTTTTTACCATGTTATTGCTGGGGGTTGGGACTAACACAGGAGAGCTACTAATTTGATGTCTAACTTTAAAGTCCATAAATGTTGTCTCCAGAAATATATTATTTGACCTATAGTATGTCTAATTCAATCTAACAAAATCACTTGATATCAGGAAAAAAAATGACATCACATTTAATCCTCATGAAAATGCTTTGTGATGGGCCTTGTCATACCCATTTGATAGACGAGGAAACCAAAGCCCAGAAAAGCTAATCGACTCCCTCAACAGCACAAAGCTAGTAAACAGCAACTGAGTCCAAGTTTGCCTAACCCGAAAGTCTGTGTTTGTCCTACTCTCCTACTTTCTTTCTGTGGAGAATAGAGGAAGTGAAATCAGGAACATGAAGGATCTAAATCAAGTTAAGATGCTCATGCGACGGTTAGGAATTGAGGGAAGCTGGTCCAATTATTAAGTGAGGACCAGGAACCCCAGGGTTCAAGATGAACATAGTATATGATAGCTGCTGGAGCAGGGCAGGACTGGGTAAGGAGGTCACCAATGGAAAGGAGAGTGATGGCCCTTTTCTCTCCTTAGCTGTGCCAAGAGCCATCCAGCTAAGCATGCCTCTGACTAAGCCTGGGCTTGGTGCCATCTAGTGCCGCTTCCTCCCCCAGAGCTCCAACAAAGAATAAGAGTCGAGGACAGGCATGTTCAACACAGAGTTTGGATCACCATGGACATGAAGCCTTGCCTCAAAGGTAGAGAAAGAGAATCTCAATTGCATGTGATAAGGAGCCATGTAAAGCAAGGTGGACTGTGCTGGCTTGGCCGACATATTTGTAAGAGAGATAGCCAAGTACGCCTCAACCCCAGCGTGTGAATTTGCTGCCATGCAATGACTCAGCCCGTGGCCCTTGGAATTCAGGCTTGCGGACAACCACCTGCCTTACACAGAAATAAATGTATCGACTACTCAGGCTCCTTGAACAGGAAGTGTGACAATGGCTGCCATGTTTATTATGTAGCCAGTATTATTGCAAGGCAGTTTATATTATCCTAAACATGTATATTATTAGTATGTATTAGTATTTCCATTTTACAGGTGAGGAAACTGAGCTCAAAGAGGTTAAGAAGATTGTTCAGTCACAAAGAGAGAAACCTAATCCTAATACTCAGACCTCTCTAATTCCTTAGCCAGCACTATGGGTGCCACACCAGAAGTTTCCATCCACACCCTTCATACAGCTTTTGCCAATTTGTGACGAAATGAGAAAAAAGAAGGGTGATACTGTATTTTTCTTAACTCTGAACCATCTGTTATAAAACAAAGATTGTTTTATAATATATCAGGGGAGGAAAAAAGCATAAGGGTAAATGTATATGTTGATCAGAGAAGTTAAAAGATAATGATCTCAAAATCGTTCGTAGATGATAAAGATGTGTTAGAATTGAAGAAATAAAGGGACATGTTGGTGTAAGGGTCTGTCATAACTGAAAACCTGCATTTATTTTGAGCTCATGTTATCCAGTTTTGGGTGTTTAACTCTTTTTGAGAATTCCAAATGATAATAGCTTCTTTTAAAAGAAAAAAAATCCTTCGTTGGCCAAAATAAAAACAGAACGCCCTCTCTGGAGAATCTTTGCAGTCTTTCTTTTATTCTTTGAAGACTCCAAATGTCCGAGAACCAATGCACCTTCCAGCATGGTATCCCACTCCCGCTGACAGAGGTCACAGACTGGAGGCTAATGAGTCAAATTCAGCCCACAGAGGATTGTAAAGGATTGTAGGGGATTGTGGTTTGGCCACAAAGGATTGTAAAATTTTAACTGACAATATTTTAAATCGGAGAATTTATATACAACTCTGGATTTCTGGCTTCTCTTTAAAATTCAGAAGATCTAAGAAGGAAATCCTGCTCTTTGAGGCCACGTGGATGGAACTTGAGGATATTATGCTAAGTAAAATAAGTCAGAGAAGGACAAATACTGTATGATCTCACTTTTTGTGGAATCTTAAAAAAAAAAAAAAGCCAAACTCAAAGAAACAGATTGAATAGTGGTTGCCAGGAGGCAGGGGGGCTGGGGGAAATGGGAAGATGTTTGTCAAAGGATATAAACATCCAGTTATAAGTTATCTTCTGGGGTTCCACTATTCAGCATGAAGACTATAATTAACAATACTGTATTATGTATTTGAAAAGTGCTAAGAGAATAGTTCTTAAATATTCTCATCACGCAAAAAAAAAAGGTAAGTATGTAAGGAAATGGATGTTTAATAAACTTTACTTGGGGAATCATTTTGCAATATAGGTATCCATTAAACAATCATGTTGTACCCCTTAGACTTATACAACGTCAATTAACTCCCAATCAAGCTAAGAAAAGAAGATAAAATTCCAGAGATCTGGCTACCCCAGGCCTACATGCCCTCAGTGAAAGAGGGGCGGGCTGTAGCTGCTTCCTGTCCCAAAGGCATGTGTCTAGGTGACAGTACTGCCCGCCCCTTATGTGCCCTGACACTGTCATCTTCCACACTCCCAGGACTCTGGGCTTTGCCTGTGCCACTCACTTTGGTCAATGGGACAATAGCAAATGGAAATGCAAGCCGAAGCTGGAAAAGTACTTGCCCAGGGGGAGCTTATCTCCTCTGGCTGCTGAGAACCATCGTGAGGCCACCCTGTGAACAAACCAGGTGAGCCCACTGGGAAGGTCCCGAGGAGGAGAACCAGAGCACCCTGCCTTGCAACCCACCATCACCCCACACAGCAAGGCCACTCCAGACTATCCAGCCCCAGCTGAGCCAGCAGCCTGGTGCAGCCACATAGAGGAGCCCTGGGGAGGCCAGAGGAGAAACTCATCAGGCAAGCCCAACCCAGATTCTAGTAAGTTTTGAGCCACTACTTCGGGAGGTTATGTTTTGTTATGCTGATAGTACACCCTTGGCCTTACTCATTTGTCTCAGCTCCTGGATTTTTTTTTTTAATTCATGAGAGACACCCAGAGAGAGGCAGAGACACAGGCAGAGGGAGAAGCAGGCTCCCTGCAGGGAAGCCTGATGCGAAACTCGATCCCAGGACCCTAGGATCATGACCTGAGCTGAAGACAGACATTCAACCACTGAGCCACCCAGGTGTCCCTCACCTTCTGGATTATGAAAGTGTGTGAGCCTATGACTCCTACTTTAAGACACCGCAGACCCCTTGCACATCCCTATGCACACACACGCACACAACCACATACATATGTAGGCACTTGGTGTTCAATGAGAGCAGGAAATTTATATCATTCGCTCTGGCCCCCAGAACAGCACCTGGCACACAGTTGGCCCCTAATAAATATCTTTTGAATGAGTAAATGAATTCACAGATGGGTCCCTAAGTAACTTAATTTAAAAGGGTGCCTGGAGGTGATCACTACCCCCAGGACTTTGGCACTAGAGGAATCTCCAGGATAAGCTCCAGGTAGCATGAATGATCGCTGAACACCCATCCCGCCAGGCTACCAGCCTCCCAGACACCCTGCTGGGTCTGCTAAACTGGTTTAGGAAAGCTAGCATGTGTGAGCCTACTCAACGGGGATTGAGGTTTGACAAGACTGGTAATAGCAACCTATTTGTCATGTATGTTAGCTTTCCACGGGTGTTGACAGAGGTCTAAATGGCAAGGGGACCGTCCCACCAAGGCTGAAGGAAATATGAGGTAGCCGTGGGTGTCAGCCAAAGAACAGCCAAAACGAGAGCTGGATCTTATTTACCTATTGAGTGAATTGTGACTGTGATTTTTTCAAGGGATTAAAAAAAATTGAATGCCACGTGGAAGAACACCCTGGCTACCCCAATCACACGGATGTGAACACACAGCATTGTTGTTTCGCCAACAGAAATGTTCAGCAGTCTCCTGCCCTTTGCCATTTCGTTGTCTTGCTTGTTCTCTTTCCTTTCTCAAAAACAAGAGGATGTTCATTAAATTAATCACAGACACCATTCTGGGGAGATGAATAGCAACCTGGAAACCATAACAATTGGAGAAGTGGGAAGCAATTCGCAAAATTGGAAGGCCTAGATTTTAGTATAATAGCCAGCTTCTTTTTTTTTTAATTTATTTATTTATGATATTCACACAGAGAGAGAGAGAGAGAGAGAGAGGCAGAGGGAGAAGCAGGCTCCATGCACCGGGAGCCCGACATGGGATTCGATCCCGGGTCTCCAGGATCGCGCCCTGAGCCAAAGGCAGGCGCCAAACCGCTGCGCCACCCAGGGATCCCAATAGCCAGCTTCTTAATTACACTGTGACCCAGCCAGCCTATCTAGACCCCTGTTTACACTCATCTACACGACGGTGAAAACAGTATCTGCTGTTTCGACTTCATAGGGGTTTGAGATGAGATGAGATGACATGAGTGGAAAAAATGTCAACCCACTGTTAATGATTCTAGAATAAATTGGTATTGATTAATAGGCACAAACACAAGAAGAGAAAATCTGGGCAGGGCTGTCCTTCCAGGGCACTGTGGCTGAGCCGATTGGAAGCCATATGCTATGGGGAACGGGAGCACCAACCCCAAACTATCAAGGAAGGAACAGAGAGGAACCAGGATGAGATAAAGAGTGTGAAATCAGAAACAGATGTGGGAGGTAGTAGGGCGGGGAGTAGAGGTGTTCAACCACAGAGACACCGAGGCTCACTGGGGTGTTGAGTGGACAGCTGCTGGTTTTGCCTGCCCAGCCTTAGTTCCTCCTTCTTTCTTGAAAGATGTTTTATTTATTCATTTGAAACAGGGAGATATGGAGAGCAAGCACATGAGTTGGGGGAGAGGCAGAGGGAGAAGCAGGCTCCCCACTGAGCCAGGAGCCTGACCTGGGGCTCGATCCGAGAACCCCAAGATCATGATGTGAGCCAAAGGCAGATGCCTAACCATCTGAGCCACCCAGGCACCCTTGTTCCTCCTTGATTTCCCTCTGAAGGGCTCTCCTTCCTTCACTCCATATCTGACCCACAGCCTGACCAACAGCCCTCCCTGCGAATGGACCAGTCAGCTTCTCTTTGCTGGGAATGAAATCTTCACTGGAGTGACACAAGGACAGGAATGGTCTAGAGAGACTATGTTCCCTAGAAGGACCTTTAAAAAATCATTCATGAATCCTGCTACTAAAATCTTCCAGGCTACCCTTGATGAAGTCCTTTCTGAGGCCTAATTGGTCATATTAGTCAACCCTTCTTGATTCTTTGAGCCACCCAGAATGCTTCCAATACCTTCTGTTTTTCTTTTTCTTTTTTTTTTTCTTAACAAAAGTCCATGTCCACTGCTTATAAGTAAGCAAAAAGACAAATGTAAATGATCAAGGTATCTACCTAAGTTCTAGGCTCATAGACAGGGACAGATGTCTCACACATCTTGCTCTCCTGGGTGGTGTCAACTGTCTCCTCACCTGGTCCCACCCTGCTTACTCCTCTGAGTTTTCTGATACAGCCCGAGGAAACTTTGGGGCCTCTCAACAGGGAGGTATGGGAAAGAATGGTGTGTAGGCCAATTCTAAGATTTAAAGCAAAGCCACTACCAGGACATGAAAACAAAAATAGGGGGAGCAATGGGGTACAGGCCAAATCGTCATTAGAGTGTCATGACTGATTTTACATCCTACAACCTTAAGAGAGTCTGAAGAAACCCACAGTGATAGAAATGGGCCAGTAGAGCACATGGCTAAGAGACACCAGGGCTCAGAGCCTCGCTCTGCACCTTGGAAGCAGGGTGACCTTGGAAAAGTTACTTAACCTCTCTGCTCCACTTTTACCTCACTGAAAAATGAAGACTGTACAGGTGCCTGTCTCACAGAATTGTCAATGAGGATGAAATAGTTTGATCCTTGTACCTAGAATCATGCTTGGCATCTTCCAAGCTTATGTATAAGCTATATATAACCCTATATAGAAAGGTTTCTTAAAATAAATCACAAGTGTTTCCCTTAAGAAAATGTTGGAGGCCTGAGGTGGTCTAGCCTGGAGAGGAAAAGTCTCAAAAGAAAAAACCCCAAACTCTCACTAACAAATATGAACATTGCTGGGCTAGCCACACGCCATTTGACCCTGAAGAAAGGATCAAAGGAAATCACCAAATAGGGCCCCTGTGTCATGGTTGTTTGGGGTCAGTTATATCAATTGACCCTTATTTATTTTGTCTGAAAAGAGGAGGCTAAGGCTCCCCCATGGAGCCTGCTGCTCAATGAAGATGGATTAGAGCATGAGAGCTGGAGAAAGGGAATACAAAAGGGGGACCATCAGCTGTGATCTGAGAGGACAAGTGAGCACTAGGGCTAGAATTGCTCTTGGCACCAGCTCCAACTTAATTGTTCTTACCTAACTAGACATATTTGGGGTTCGAGCTGCCAGCAGTGACTTCTTGCATCTCCATCATATGGTTTTCCCTGTCCCACCTGCTAAAAGCTGCTCAGGCAGAGAATCTTTCTCTCCACTGACTTCAATGCTGAAGTGAGGGCTCTGCAGGTGGCAGGACCACCAGAGGCTTCCATTACTCCCCCTTTGCCCACACAGTGCCTCCAGGCCCATCCCATTTCCTGACCCTCAGCAGCTTCATTGGCCATGGCATACACCCCCGGTCAGCCTCCAGTTCTTCCCATATCTCTCTCTTAAATCCTCTTCCATTTGCTCTCCACTGCACATTCCAACCCACATTCCCCAGCCTTTGGCAGGATTATTTTAAGACCTTCATAGACCCTAAGCATTCTTACTTTTGAAGACCCCACCCCACATCAAAGATGTCCTAAACTGTATGCACATCCATCATCAAAAAAAATTGCCGTGTAATAATAGATGGATTGAGTTACTGTTGACAAATTGACATGATCACTTTCTTTTAATGATTTATTTATTTTAGAGAAAGACAGAGAGAGAGAAAGAGAGAGAGAGCGAGTGAGCGCAGGAGGGAGGGGCAGAGGGAGAGAAAGTCCAAAGCAGACTCCAGGCTGAGTGTGTAGCTAGCTTGACTCAGGGCTTGAACTCATGACCCTGAGATCTCAACCTGAGCCTAAATCAAGAATCAGATGCTTAACCAACTGCACCACCCAAGCACCCCACAATTACTTTTAATAGATATTTAATTAGACATTTTAATTAGGGGCACCTGGGGGACTCAGTGGTTGAGCATCTGCCTTTGGCTCGGGTTGTGATTCCCAGGGTCCTGGGATCGAGTCCTGCATCAGGCTTCCCACAGGGAGCTTGCTTCTCCCTCTGCCTATGTCTCTGCCTCTCTCTCTGTATCTCTCATGAATAAATAAAATCTTTTAAAAATATTTTAATTAAACTTTTACAGGTTTCTTTTTTTATATTTTAGAAGGGAATTCCCAAAACAAAATTTTTACTGGCCTTTGAAAATCCCTTAGGCCCTAGATATTGTGCCTGTAGTGAATAAAATGTTCCTGTCTTTCAACCAAGGACAGTAGCTAGAAAGAGATCCAATCTACTACGCTTTGCGAAGCTAAGCAATGCATTTGGAAATGGAAAGTGGGGCTTGCTATGGGATTGTGCTGATCGGAGGCTGTAGAAAACTGCATAAGGGGGAGAGCACAACTGATAAGCTAAGGATCACACATCTGATGTTAATAACATCATCGTACATTGTTATAATTAATCATAATAACCACCCCTTGTTAAGTATTTCCTGTTTACTGAAGGCTTTATATATATCATCTCAGCTAAACTTAGAACCTTAATGTAACACATATGATCTGCATTTTATTAATGAGACAGCAAAGACTGATGGAATAATGGGAGCCACAGTTGAATTTGACCCTAGGTCCGGCTGACGTCAAAGGATGTGTTTTTCTGGCTCACCATTTGCCTGGCACTTTCTTGTATTAACTAAAATCATCAGACCAGGTAGGACCATACGTATCTGTGATCGTTAATTTTACGTCCCAATTTGCAACTGAGCCATGAGGTACCCAGATATTTGGTTAAACATTTTTCTGGGTGTTTCTGTGAGGGTGCCTTTTCTGATATAGTTTTTTTTTAATTCAATTTATTTAAATAAAAATAGTCGACCCATTTCTCCCTCCCCCACCCCCACCTCTGATAACCACCAATCTGTTCTCTGAATCCAGGAGCTCAGTTTTGTGTGTGTATGTGTGAAATCATGCGGTATTTATTTTTCTCTAACTTATTGCGCTTAGTATAATGCCCTCAAGACCCATCCATGGTGTCACAAATTGGCAAGATTGACATTTGGTAAGGCTGAATAATATTACATTGTATGTGTGTGTGTGTACTTGTACCAAATCTTCTTTATCCATTCATTCATTCATCCATGAACACTTCGGTTGTTTCCATATCTTGGCTTTGTAAATAATGCTGCTCTGATCACAAGAGTGCACGTCTTTTCAAATTAGTGTCCTCATTTTCTTCAGATAAATAGCCAAAGGTGGGATTGCAGGATCATATGGTAGATCATTCTATTTTTAATTTTCTGAAGAACCTCCATACTATTTTCCATGGTGGCTTCACCAATGCACATTCCCAGCAATAATGAACAAGGATTCACTTTTCTCCACATCTCTGCCAACATTTATTATTTCTAGTCTTCCTGATAATAGCCACGTTGGCGGGTGTGAGGTGATATCTCGTTGTAGTTTTGATTAGATTTTGATATTAAACATCTTTCATGTACCTGTGGGCCATCTGTGTATCTTCTTCAAAAAAATGTCTATTCTGATCTTCTGTTTCTTTTTAATCAGACTGGGTTTTTTTGCCGTGGGGTTGTATGAATTCTTTCTATATTTTGGTTATTAGTCCTTTCTCAGATATATGATTTGCAATTACTTTTTACTATTCAGTAGGTTGCCTTTTCATTTTGTTGGTGGTTGCTTTTGCTGGGCAAAAGCTTTTTAGTTTGATGTAGCCCCACTTGTTTGTTTCTGTTTCCATTGCCCTTGCCTTTGGAGTAAGGTTGAAAAAAATCATTGCAAGACCATTGTCACAGAGCTTACAGCCTATGTGTTTCTCTAGAAGTTTTAGTTTCGGGTCTTACATTCAAGTTGTTCATGCATTTTGAGTTAATTTGGGGTCACAGTGTTATTTTGCATGTGGTAGTCCAATTTTTCCAGCACCATTTATTGCAGAGGCTATATTTTCTTCATCCTTGACTCTATTGTCATAAATTGGCCATTTACATGTGGGTTCATTTCCAGATTCTCTATTCTGTTCCACTGATCTATGTGTCTGTTTTTATGCCAATGCCATACTGTTTTAATTACTAAAGCTTTATAATCTAGTTTGAAATCAGAGAGCATGATGCCTCCCAGCTTTGTTCTGTCTCAATATTGCTTTGACTAGTTGGGGTCTTTTATGGTTCCAAACAATTTTTAGGATGTTTTTGTTTTATTTCCATGAAAAATGCCATTGAAATTTTGATGGGGATTGCATTGAATCTGTAGAGTGCTTTGTGTAGAATTTTCTTCCAATCCATGAGCATGAAATAGCTCTCCATTCATTTGTGTCTTCTTCAATTTCTTTTATTAATGTCTTATAGTTTTCAGTATACAGATCTTTCACCTCCTTGGTTAAATTTATTCCTGGGTATTCTAGCCTTTTTCATTTAACTGTAAATGGGGGAACACCTGGGTGGCTCAGTGGTTGAGCACCTGCCTTCAGCCCAGGGCGTGATCCTGAAGTCCTGGGATTGAGTCCCACATCGGGCTCCCTGCATGGAGCCTGCTTCTCTCTCTGCCTGTGTTTCTGCCTCTCTCTCTTTCTCTGTGTCTCTCATGAATAAATAAATAAAATATTTAAAAATAATAATAATAATTGTAAATGGGATTGTTTTCTTAATTTATCCTTCTGATAGTTCATTATTAGTGTGTAGAAATGCAATAGATTTTGGGGTATTGATTTTGTATCCTGCAACTTCACGGAATTCATTTATTAATTCTAACAATTTTTAATATAGTCTTTATGGTTTTCTATATATATTATCATGTCATCTGCAAATAGTGACAGTTTTACTTCTTTCTTTACAATTTAGACATCTGGGTTTTTTGTGTTTTTATTTGTTTTGTTTTGTTTTTTGCCTAATTGCTGTGGCTAGGACCTCCAATATTGTGTTGAATATGAGACTGGGCATCCTTGTCTTGTTCCTGATCTTAGAGGAAGAGCTTTCAGCTTTTCACTGTTGAGTAAGAGGTTAGCTGTGGGCTTATCATATATGACTTTTATTATGTTGAGATATGTTCCCTCTATATCTGCTTTGTTGGGTTTTTATCATAAAGGGATGTTGAATTTTGTCAGATGCTTTTTCTGCATCTACAGATATCACCATATGATGTTTACCCTTCATTTTGTTAATGTGGTGCTTCACATTGACTTGTGAGTATTGAATCATTCTTGCATCCCGGGAATAAATCCCATTTGGTCATGGTTTATAATCCTTTTAATGTGCTGTTGAATTCAATTTGTTATATTTTGTTATTTTGCATCTGTGTTCATCAGGGACATTGGCCTGTGATTTTCTTGTTTGTGGTGTCCTTGTCTGGTTTTGGTATCAGAGTAATGCTGGCTTCATAAAATAAGTTTGGAAGAGTTTCTTCCTCTTCTATTTTTTGGAAGTGCTTGAGAAGGATTTTTTTTTTATTATTTTTAAAAAAATGTTAAAGAGATGGGAACGGGACAAAGGGAGAGAGAGAGAGAATCTCAAGCAGGGTTCAATCTCACCACCCTGAGATCATGACATGAGCTGGAATAAGAGTCGGAATAAGATGACTAAGTCACCCAGGAGCCCCAAAAAGGATGGTGTTAATTCTTCTTTGGATGTTTGATAGAGTTCACCATGAAACGATCTGAACCCAGATTTGTTTGTTGGGAGATTTATGATCACTGATTCAATCTCTTTACTAGTGAACAGTCTTCAGGTTTCCTGTTTCATCACAGTTCAATATTGGTAGACTGTATGTTTCTAAGAATTTTCCATTTCTTCCAGGTTGTTCAATTTTTTAGCACATAATTGTTCATAATAGTCTCGTGATCCTTTACATTTCTGTGGTATCAGCTATAACATTTCCTCTTTCATTTCTGATTTTATTTGAGACCTCTCTTTTTTCTTTGTGAATCTAGCTAAAAGCTTATCAATTTTGTTTATCTTTTCAAATAATCAGGTCTTAGTTTCATTGTTTTCATTCTTTTGTCTTTTTAGATTCTGTTTCATTTATTTCTGTCCTAATCTTTGTTATTTGCTTTCTTCTACTAACTTAGTTCTTTTTCTAGTTCCTTGAGTTGTAAAGTTAGGTTAAGACTTTTCTTGTTTCTTAACGTAGGTGTTTATCACTATAAACTCTCCTCTTAGAACTGCTTTTGTTGCATCCCATACATGTTGGTATGTTGCATTTCCATTTGTATTTGTCTCAAGGTATTTTTTTATTTCTCTTTTGATCTCTTCTTTGGCCAGTTGGTTATTCAGTAGTATGTTGTTTAGTCTCCACATATTTGTGAATTTTAAATTTTCTTTGTGTAATTAATTTCTAGTTTCATAACACTGTGGTCAGAAAAGATGCTTGAGATGATTTCAATTCTTTTAAATTTATCAAGACTTGTTTTGTGGTTTAACATATGATCTATTGTGGAGAATGTTCCATATGCACTCGAGAAGAAAGTGTATTATGTTGCTTTGCAATGAATTGTACTATAAATATCCGCTAAGTCCATCTGGCCTAATGTGTCATTTAAGACCAATGATTCCTTATTGATTTACCATTTGAATGATCTACCCATTGATGTAAGTGGGGTATTTAAGTCTTCTATTATTATATTTCTCCCTATTTCTCCCTGTAGATCTGCTAATATTTGCTTTATATATTTAAGTGCTCCTATGTTGGGTGCATAAATGTTTACAAATATTTTATCTTTTTGTTGGATTATTCTTTTTATCATCACATAACACCTTTCTTTGTTTCTTATTATGGTCTTTGTTTCTTTTTTTTTTTTTTCTTATTCATGAGAGACACAGAGAGAGAGAGGCAGAGACACAGGTGGAAGGAGAAGCAGGCTCCATGCAGGGAGCCCAACGTGGGACTCGATCCCGGGTCTCCAGGATCACACCCTGGGCTGAAGGCGGCACTAAACCACTGAGCCACCCGGGCTGTCCCATGGTCTTTGTTTCAAAGTCTATTTTGAAGTGCCTGGGTGGCTCAGTCGTTAAGCATCTGCCTTCAGCTCAGGGTCCTGGGATTGAGTCCAGCATCAGGCTCCCTGCTAAGTGGGGAGTATGCTTCTCCCTCTGCCCCTCTCCCCACTTGTGGTCTCTCTCTCGCTCAAGCTGTCTCTCAAATAAATAAATAAAATATATTTTAAGTCTGTTTTGTCTAAGCATAGCTATTCCAGCTTTTTTTTTTTTAAATTTTTTTGGTTTCCATTTGCTTAAAATATCTTCCTCCATCCCTTCATTTTCAGTCTGCATATGTCTTTACATTCACAGTGTATCTGTTGTAGGCAGCACATAGATGGGTCTTGTTTTTGTTTGTTTGGTTTTTAATTCATTTAGCCACTCTACGGGTTTAAATTTCATTTAAAGTAATTATTGAGAGGTATGTGCTTATTGCCCTTTCTAAATTGTTTCCTGGCTGTTTTTGTAGTTCCTCTATGTTCCTTTTCCCTCTTACTCTCTTCCTTTGTGATTTGATGACTTTCTTTAGTGATTTGCTTAGATTCCTTTCTCTTTCTTTTTTATGTATTATTATAAGTTTTTGTTTCGTGGTTACCATGAGGCTTATGTATAACAACTTATATCTATGATAATCCATTTTAAGTTGGTAACAACTTAAGTTTAATCTTATTGTATAACTCAACATTATTATTCTTACCTTCCCACCCCATGTTTTATGCTTTAAAAAAAAAAGTCAAGGTTGTTTTTCTTTTAAGATTTTATTTATTTATTTGAGAGAGAGAGAGAGAGAGAGAGAGAGAGAGAGAGAGTGCTCATGCAAGCAGTGGGGAAGAGCAGAGGGAGAAAATCCCAAGCAGGCTCCCCAGTGAGCACACAGCCTGATGTGAGGCTCAATCTCACGACTCTGAGATCATGACTTGAGCTGAAACCAAGGGTCTTATGCTTAACTGACCTAAACATCCAGGTGCCCCTACCATGTTTTATGTTTTCGATGTCATATTTTACATCTTTTTTATCTTGTGTATCCCTTAATTAATTATTGTAATCAATTATTTTTAATACTTTTATCTTTTAACCTTCATGCTAGCTTTATAAGTGATTAATTTACTGCCTTTACCATATATTTACTTTTCCAGTAAGATTTATTGTTTCATATGTGTTCTTATTACTAATTAGAACCTTTTCTTTTTAGCTTAAAGAAGTCCCTTTCACATTTCTTATAATGTTGGTTTAGTGGGGACGAACTCCTTTAACTTTTGCTTATCTGGAAAACCTTTTATCTTTTCTTCACTTCTGAACAACAAATTTTCCATGTAGAGTATTCTTGGTTAGAAGGGTTTTTTTCTTTTCTTTCAGCACTTTGAAAATATCATGCTACTTTCTTCTGGTCTACAAAGTTTTTGCTGAAAAATCTGCTGGTCATTTTATGGGGGTTCCCTTGTCTGTAACAAGTTGTTTGCTCTTGCTGAATTTAACCTTCTTTCCTTGTCTTTAACTCTTGACTTTTTAATTAAACTGTGTCTTGATGTGAGTCTCTTTGCATTCCTCTTATTTGGAACCCCCTGGGATTCCTGGATCTGGAATTCCTCAGGCTAAGAAATGTTTCTAGCCATTATTTCTTCAAGTAAGGTTTCTTCTCCTTTTTCTCTCCTCCTCATGGAGCCCTATAATAAAAACATTAGTCCACTTCATTTTGTCCTATAAACTCTCTTCACTGCTCTTCACCCTTTTCTCTTTTTACCTATCTAATTGATTGAGTTCCATTGCCTTGTCTTGAAGTTGATCAATCCTTTCATTTGCTCATCTAGTCTGCTGCTAAAATTCTGTAGTGTATATTTATAGTTCAGCTTCTGTATTCTTCAGATCTGTGACTTCTACTTGGTACTTTCTTATATTTTGTATTTCTTTGTTGAAATCCTCTTTATAGTCATCCATTATTCTTCTGAGATCAGTGAGCATCTTTATGACCATTGCTTTGAACTCTTTATTTCATCAAGGTTTTTTCCTGGGGTTTTATCATTCTTTCATTTGGAACATATTCTCTGTTTCTTCATTTTGCTTGACTCTGCTGGTTTCTATACAGTAGATGCAACAACCACCTCTCCCAGTCTTGAAGGTGTGGCCTCATGTAGAAGATGACCCTTGTTCAACTCTGCCTCACTTCTTGACTGTCATTCAAACTTCTGTGCTTATCCAGCAGCCTATTATATTTTAAGTAGCTCCTAGTAGTTGAGGATGTGCCAAGACCTGTCAGTGTCCCAAAAGGGAGGATTGCAGCATTTAGATTCAGGCTGACTGAAAGCCAGGCCCTCAGGCATCAGCTTTTTAAAGTATTCAAATGAATAGAGTCCTGTGGGACTGCAGGAATAAACCCTCTGGCCGCCAGAGCCAAGCCATTTGGACGTGTCTTCTGAGTGGCAATTGTAGAAATTGGGGCTCCAGATGAATATACATATAAGTTCATTTCTGGGTGATAGTTGCAAGTCAGAGCAGAGCAGAGGGTGTGTGCCAAGATGGTGTCCAGAGCCTACATTCCTTGAGAGCAGCTTCACAGGCCACTAAATGTGTGCCAAACCCAAAACCTGCCCCTCAGGCTGATGCTCCAGAAGAAGCAGAGAAAGCTTCTTTACAGAAAGACTGACTGTGCAGCATCCTGAGGCTGGTAACCTGCCAAGAACCAACTCTTTGATTGTCATTAAGCCTGTAGGACCAGGAATGCAAGCTCCCCTAGCCACTAGAGCCAAGTGATCAAGGGGCATCTCCTGGGCAAATGATTAGCTAATAGGCTTCCTTCACCAAAAGACTGAGCTCCTGAGTCTGTTGCCTCTTGCTATGCCCTAAGGGTAGTAGCTGTTTAGGAACTCTTTCTCCATTGGTTATAATCCTTGGGACCCACAAGCATAAACTCCACTGGCCAAGGATCCAGGTGATATAGAAGTGTCTCCTGACGTCAGCTGCAAAAAGTCAGGATGCCAGACTGTAAGCTCCTTTCTGGGAATTTATAATTGTAACACTGATTATTACAATCCCATGTGACCAGAGCACAAGCTTCTCTGTTCCCCAGGACCAGGTGATCCAGAGGAGTCTCCTCAGCAGCAAACACAAGAATTGGGGCACCAGATGCATACACAAGCTCCCTGCCAAGAAACGCCAGTGCTCTGGAGCATGGCAAAGAAAGTAAAGATAGTACCCCTCAAGTGTCCTTCCCTAGTGTTCCAGCAGGCTCCTAGGTGTGTGTGCTAAAATTAGATGCCTACCCCTCACTTTAATATAAGAAGGTGAGTCTCCTTCGCTTTAAGTCTGGGCATGATTGGCTGCCTCTAACCTGGGTCTAAGGCAGGCAAGTCTGACCTTGGAAGCCCTTTAAGAGCAACTTCTCAGAGTACTAGAGTCTTGTAGGTCTCAGGACGTGATTGTTAAGAGTTTTCAAAGCCAGATATTTAGGAGGCCTATCTAAATTTACATCCCAAAAGTTGGGATGCTCAACGTGGGGTCTGAGGTCCTCACTTCTCAGAGAGACACTGCAAGTTCCAAGTTCCTTCCCACTTATAGAGCATCACCTTAGGGGTAGGTTTATAGTGAGCATATATTCCAATCTCTCCTACCCACCTCAATATGGTTTTCTTCTTGTTTACCTAATATGTAGTCATCACTCAGCCAGTCTTTAGGGTTTTTTAAAGAGACAATTGTTCCACATGTAGCTGTAGACTCAGTGTGTATGTGGGAGGAGTTAAGTTCAGGATCTTCCTATGTTGCCATCTTGAACTAGACTCCTATGATGGTGTTTCTGGATGAGTTTAACATTTAAATCCATCATGTGAATAAAGCAAACTGCCCTTCCTAAAGCTATAGTACATGCTGGATAGCTAGATTGTGCAAGCACACCCTGAATGTCCTGTTAATCACTATCTTGAGAAAGTAGAGATCCCATCCTCCCTCTATATTCCCACTAAGCAGAATGTGTAAAAGAACATATTCAGTGTCCAAGGTTGGGTACTCTAGGAGTGGCCAACCTGGAGCATCTCTTTTGTAACAAAGAATGTCCAGAGGGCGGACCCTGATCTCTTTGGAATGCTGGCTGTGTAAAGAAGGGAAGGGCTACAGATAGTTGCTAGACTAAGTTGCTACACTATAGAGCTTGCAGCATGTAGATCCCATCAGCAGATGCTTTGTACAGTTGGCTGCTCCTGGATTCCCTTTAAGTAAGTTCCTCCAGTAAACCTATATCTTGATTGCTGTCTCTGGTCTTTTCTTCAGTCTGACTGGACCATTACCCACCTTTGGCTTAGAGTCTGCTGGTGTACAGCTACACTCTAATATGGGTGGACTCCATCTAATCAGTTGAAGGCCTAAATAGAATAAAAAGACTGACCGTCTCCTGAATAAGAGGGAATTCCTCTTGCTTGACTGCCTTTGAGCTGGGACCTTGGGATTTTCTCTGCCTTCACACTTGTACCAAAACATTGGCACTTCTGGAGTCTTATGCCTACTCGCTTTTAGACTAGATTCATGCTATTGTCTCTCCTGGTTCTCAGGCCTTCAAACTTCTCCCAGGTTTCCAACTTGTTGACTGCCAATCTTGGGATTTGTTAGCCTCTGAGATCACATGAGCCAACTCCTCATAATAAATCTTTTTATTACGGGTTCTCTCTGAGAATCCTGAATAATATAGTACCCTTAGCTTTTAGTCTCTCTGCAAAACATGTTCCACTGTGGGACTTCTGCAAACACCCTGTCAGGAAGCAGTATGTGGAGACAAGATTTCCAATGGTAACTCCTTTATCCTTTTTAGGGGAAGAAACGAAGACTTAATCACAGTTTTATTATATTATTTTTACGTTAAGGGGGAAAAAAAAGAAATGCCCAGCCCAAATTCTAGCTGACAAAATTAGAAGAGTTTCTACCTAACCCAGCAGAAGTATGAAAAAACAGAACAGTAAAGGGTTGGGAAGGGGAAGAGTCTATCTCTTATTCTGGAGTTTGGGTCTGCTTTGAGCCTTATGTTTGTTGTTCAAAGAGTAGGATCCTATGGTGTCCTATGGGATTATAACCAGGCCAATTACCATTATTGGGCAGGGTTCCTTTGTAAATATCTTTAACTGCTCCTACAACCATTGCCAAAATCAAGTATGGTGTATGTGCAGTAACTATGAAATCAGCTGAGTTGCAATTGCCTAGTTGATATATCATTGCTTTTTATAGATATTCAGTTAAATATATTTAATTGTGGCCACTTTCAGTTCTTCTAGTCAGACAGAGGGTAAGCACATAGTTTAGGACTGGAGGAACTAGCTCAGTATGTGTATAATGCAGAAACCTGGCCTTGGAAACTTCACACTTAATCTCAGAAACAACAAGTACTGAAGCCACTTTCATCATCTGGGTGGAGGGGAAGGCAATATTATATCCTCCATAGGGAAGAGAGGATTCTGGTCTTCCTTCCCAGGTTTAGTGCTCTGGTTTAGCACCTAAGGTCACTAGACCAGGGTTATGCTTTTAGGTTTTCTACTCTGAAACAAAACTAAACTAAAGCAGAGGAAGTTGGGATGCCTGGGTGGCTCAGCGGTTGAGCATCTGCCTTTGGCTCAGGGCATGATCCTGGAGACCCGGGATTCAGTCCTACATCGGGCTCCCTGCATGGAGCCTGCTTCTCCCTCTGCCTATGTTTCTGCCTGCCTCTCTCTCTCTGTCTATCATGAAAAAATAAATAAAATCTTTAAAAATATATATAAAGCAGAGGAAGTAGAAGACAGCTTGCCCAAAGTCATCCATGTGATAATGAGGAGGAGGAACAGGAGGAAGAGGGCCATTTTACCAACTCCTGCTACATGTGAGGGACCTAATTACATGCATATGGTATTCCTAGTCCTTACGACAATCCTACAAGATATAATCATTCTCCTCTTATGGTTGAGGAGATTGAGGCTCAGAAAAATTGGTTACTTGGATGTAGTCACATAGTTTCTAATGGTTGAGAAGAGATTTGAACTCAAATCCATTTAACTCCAAAGTCTACGTGCCTTCCTTCTTTTTGGCATATAGTTGTTAGGTGGTTTTTGTTGTTGTTGTTGTTGTTCTTTTTATCTCCCCTTTATGATAATAAATGAGGTGGATAAGCCAATCTGATGGACTGTCCAGCTGCCACCCTCTCTCTCTCATGGAATTCTGGATTATATTACTCCAGAGTTACTGTTCAGTGGAGGAGAATTTTTTTATGCTTCTGTTTTTGACTCTAACTGTCATGGTAGTTACCCTAGGCTGACATAATGCAGTTCCCATTGGTTTAATTGTCCGGGAGCCTTGAAATGACACTCCACTTCTCTCCAAACCCGTGTTCTGTGGTCTCCAAATTGAGGATGTCTGCTCTAACTCCTATTTATGTCTTTCCAGTGCTGACTCCACCATTTCTGGCTAGGAGAGGCTATGTTTTTAAATACTTTTGCCTTCTAACTACCTCTGCCTTGCCCTGTCTGATCCTTCCAAGCTATGGCCAGAGTTGTGTATAATTAGTTACCGTCCCTCACTGTCTCTTGTGTTTATGGTTCTCTGCTCAATTCTACATGACAAATAGCTATCCAAAGCCATGGGCTTGACCTCAGATGACCCTGTATTTGATTGCCTTCATCCCAGTGCATGGGTCAGCAGTCAGTGTCTCCCCGAGCTCTTGCTCAGCTAGTAATTGATTACCATGTGAATTCATGGGCCAGTTGGCAGAACTGGGCCACTGGGCACATTGACAGCACAGGCAGGGGGCAGCCTATGGCAGCCACTCTTTTAGAGAAAGTTTGCCAGAATATTCATGTCAAAAAAGTCCTGTATTTGAGGGGCCTTTCCCAATTAGTGCCAGAAAGGTACAATGACTACTGAAGTGGATTCCTAACCCAAGGTCCCCAGACTTCTCCTGGAAGCAGGAATTCGGTGAACAATTCTCAAGCCATAAAACAATAGTTTCCCCAGTTTTCTTTTCGACCTTTTGTTTGGCTTCTGTGCTGGCCGATGCCAATCAACCATCAACAAATGAGGAACAGTGTCTAGGCACACTTCTGTTTTCTATCTAGTGGTCTGTTTATTTATGAACCATTAATACCTCCACTTTAAGCATTGTTAATGTTTCAAAGACAATGTTTGTTCAAGCTCAGTAAAGTGCAGTAAAGAAGGAAAGGTCATAGATAAGAAGTGTGAAGACCTGAGACTTAGACCCAGCTCTCCTTCTCCCTGGATGTGCGCCTCTGCAACTACTTTACCTCTGCATATGGTTTCTTCATTTGTGAAAGGAGGGGGAGAAGAAGGAAGATGAGAAATAAAGAAAAAGGAAGGAAGGAAGGAAGGAAGGAAGGAAGGAAGGAAGGAAGGAAGGCAGAAGGGGAGAAAGCAGTTTGAAAATTATTTCAAAATTCCCCTTCAGCTTCCTGCATCATGTATTTCAAAGCTATGTTATTAGGTGAATAAACATTTAGAATTGTTATGTCTTCTTGATGAATTGAGTCCTTTATCATTTTATCAGCTGACTTTCTTAATCACTGGAAATATTCTTTGTTCTGAGATCTATTAATTGCTAGTAAAACTATTCTAGTTTTCTTTTGATTAGTGTTAATATGGTATATCTTTTTTTTTTTTTACTTTGAATCTGTTTTCGCTTCATATTTAAAATACGTGTTTTGTAGTCAGCATATAGTTGGGTCCTGTTTATTTTTCCTCTGCCTTTTAATTGGAATATTTAAATCATTTGCATTTATTGTGATTACTGATATGGCTGGATTTGAATATATCTGTTCTTTGCCTCATTTTTTAAAAGCTTTTATTTAAATTCCAGTTAACACATACAGTAAAATTGGTTAGAGGTATAGAACTCAGTCAGTGATTCATCACTTATATATAACACCCAGTGTTTATCACATCTAGTGCCCTCCTTAATGTCCGTCACCCATTTAGCCCATCCCCATCCACCTCCCTCCACTGGTTTGTTCTCTATAGTAAGAGTCTCTTATGGTTTGCTTCCCTCTCTTTTTTCCCCTTCCCCTATATTCATCTGTTTTTTCTTTCTTAAATTCCACATATGAGTGAAATCAGAGGGTTTTGTCTCTATCTGACTGATTTTACTTAGTCTAATACCCTCTTGCTCCACCCATGTTGTTGTAAATGGCAAAATTTCATTTTTTGATGACCGAATAATATTCCATTATTTACGTATACCACCTCTTCTTTATCCATTCATCAGTCAATGGACATTTGGGCTCTTTCCATAATTTGGTTATTGTTGATAATGCTGCTATAAACCTCAGGGCGCATGCGCCCCTTTGCAGCAGTATTTTTGTATTCTTTGGGTAAATAACTAGTAGTGCAATTGCTGGGTCATAGGATAGTTCCATTTTTAACTTTTTAAAGGAGCTCCATACTTTCTTTGCTTCATTTTTGCTCCTTTTCTTCTTTAGGATTGATTTCATTTTATCTTTTCAGCTATAATTCTTTGTTGTGTTATTGTAATTATTGCATTAGTGCATACATCTTTAATTTATATTTTACCTTCAAGTAATATTATCCCACTTTACATATAGTGTAAAAACCTTATGATAGTCTGCTTTCATTTCTCCCTTCCCCACCTTTAAGTGATTGTTAGCATTCATTATGCTTTTACTTTTGTCATAATCCCCACACAACACTTATTTTTTAAATAGTCAATCATCTTTTAAAGAGATTTAAATAAGAAAAAAGCTCCTGTATAATTACCTACATGGTTACCATTTCCAGTGCACTTCATTCTTTTGTGTAGATCCTTTCTCCTTCTGGTACCATTTTCCTTCTGCCTGAAGGACTTCCTTTGGCATTTCTTGTAGTGTTAGATCCACTGCTGAATTATTTCGGTTTTTGTAATTCTTTTTAAAAGCCTGTATTTCATCTTTGTTTTTGAAAGCTTTTTTTTTTCTGAGTATAGAATTCTGGGCTCTGGGTTGGTAAGATTTTATATTTTTCCTTTCTATAATTTAAAGATATTGCTTCACTGTCTTCTCCTTAGCATTGTTTCTGATAAGATATCTGCTGTCACTTTTACCTTTGCTACTTAGTACATAATATTTATTTTTTCTATGGCTATTTTTGATACTTTTACTTTAAGCCTGGTTTTGATTAATTAGATTCTGATGTCTTTTGGTAAAGTTTTCATCATGTTTCTTATGCTTGAAATTTATTGAGTTTCTTGGATCTGTGGGTTCATTGCTGTCATCAAATTTGGAAATTCTTCAACGATTATTTCTTCAAATATCTTTTTTCTTCCTTCCCTGTCCCCTCTGGGAACTCCAATTACATATATATTAAGGAATAAACTATAAACATACTCTACAATTTGAGGGGACTTTAAAATAATTATGCTGAGTCAAAAAAAACAGACAAAAATAAGAGTGCACACCATATGATACCATTTATATTATGTTCAAGAATATGCAAACTACTGGATTGTAAAAGAAAACAGATCTATATTTCCCTGAGAGCCTGAGGGAAGGGGAAAATCTGGAGGAGGAGAGAGGAATTATAAAAGAACACAAGGAAACTTTAGGGAATGATGGATATGTTTATTATCTTGACTGTGATGATAATTTTATAGGTGTATCCATATGTCAAAACTTATCAAATTGTATACTTTAAATATGTGCAGTTTACTGTATTTCAGTTTATACCTCAATAAAACTACTTTAAAAAAAAGAATAAAAGAGTTGATCTTAAGTAGGCTCCCACTGGCCAAGTTCAGGATAATTTGTACATGAAAAGAAATAGAAATAATAATGGCAATGGGTAGAATAAGGAAAATAACTCATGAATCCACAGTGATACTAAAAAAGAGAGGTAAAGAAAGAGAAAAAGAGGAGGGGGAACAAACAAGATGGGGCTCTTGTTTATAAAAGAATGCCATCCAACAAATATAGAAGGAAGGATAAAATGAGAAAATCACTATTTATCAACTCCCAAATTAATAATCAACTCAGGTAAAGACAAACAATGGATACTAAAATAGTGAGAAAAGTACTTCCATAAATATTAGCCTACTCATTGAGATATGATTACGTTACAATCAACACACATTGTTCTTAAAAGCAGAAAAGTATATACTGCTTCGGGCGGTTTCTATCAAAATGGTTAACAAAGAAGGGGAAGTTGTGAACCTTTGGCATGAAGGTATTGGTTCTAGGTGACTGGGAAAATCATTATGGGCAAATATAATCCCCTAACCCTACCAGTTAAGTAATAATAATTTTTCTGTGCCTAATGAACCCTGAAAGTCTTTGGATAAAGTTTGCTGGGGACATGAAGGGAAGAGGTGCAGATGCTGATGGTTGGAAGTCAGCTGAGTGCACTGAACCAGTAAAGCTTACAAATGTGTGTCAGGCAAGGATGGCTCTGCCTTAGATGTTCCTCAAATAATTTATCTCAGTTTGTAATTATAGATTTGTTAGTATAATTACTTGACTCATGGCTGAATTCCTCCACTAGACTATAAGTACCAAGAGAGAAAGGACCTGGTCTTTCTTACCTCACCAGAATTCCACCGGGTGCCTGGAGTGTGGTAGGAGCTTGCTAACTACTTCTGAAATGGAAAAGTGAATGAGTGAGTGAATGGAAAATGAGGACGGCAGATAGTTTTTTAACTGAACTGCCCGTGTTCAAGCTCGCTGTTGGTTGTACTTGTAAGCACCATGAGGGCAGAAGGCTGGCCTGTTCTTGTCACTGCTTTAACCACAACACCTAGAACAGTGCCTGACACTCGGTAAACATTTGCTGAACTAATTAATTAAAATAGCTCTCTCCATCAGACTATAAGTTTTGTGAGGGCAAAGACCATTTTTTTAATCTCTCCAGTGACAAGCACAGAGACCTGCACAGAGTAGGGGCTCAATAAATAAGGAGCAAATGAATGACTGATGAATACATGAATCCTGTCCACATTTCCTTACTAAACAGTGAACATCTCAAAGATTCCAAGGAAAAGTGGTTCAGAAATGGCTGAATGGAAAGCACTGTGGAGAAATGGCTCCGGGGCAGTGGATGGAAGGCCAGGTTGGTGGGGGCTAACCTGTAAGCAAGGGAGCAGGCCCTGTGACCTTTTCCCCTCTGGTGTCCCTAGGGTTGGAATCATTCTGACTTTGCCAGGAAAACGTCACCCACTAATTCCCACTATTCCCCCAGAGTGTCCACACCCCACGTATCCTGTTTGGTGGCCAGGCTGGCTGAGCCCTTGGCCAACAACCTCCTCGAGGAGGGCTCTCTGGAGTCTGGGCAGGCAGTGGGGGTCACCTTCACTTAGTCCGTGAAAGGAAATGGTCCAGAGGAACAAAGACCATCATCCAGAAAAAAAGACATCAATAACCCAGGATTATTTTTGAAGCTCCAGATCTGAAAGTAGTGGTTTTGCTAAAGCAGCAACCAAATTTAAAGAATGAAAAGAAAGCAAAGCAGAGGAAATCAGGCTAAACATTTTGCTAATAAACTTATCATTAAAGGAGCATTATATTCTGAAACTGAGCCTTGCCCCAGAGAATCACAAAACTGTATTGTTCATATGCTCTGTGATTTGTTCAGGACAGAGTGCTGCCTGCCATTTAGGTCTCATATCTTACAGCAAATGCTTCTAGGACAGAAGTTTCTCTGCGGTCAGAGCTACAGACAAAGGCTCACTCATTTAAGTTACACTCTCAACAACTAAATTCCAGCCTGGTGAAAGCATTGTTTACCTAGAGTTTACAGTACTGGCTTTGAATTGATCCAAGTTCTTAAGTTCAGAGCTCCCAACAAAAAGGAAAGGCAGCTCGCTACCATGCTCCAACCCCACCTGGAACCCTGTGGGAGAGCCCTGATGGACTATGGAGAACTCCAGTTTGATTCAAGCTGGATCAGAGTCGAGCCACTAAGCCATCCAAAGAGAGCAGTGACTTCTATTCCATCAGGTCATTGAAAAAAAAAAAAAAAGGAATGCCTTAGCTTCTTGCTACCCAAACTGTGGATCTTGAAAAAGCAGCATCAGCATTACCTAAGAATTTTTATTTCTTTTTTTATTTTTTATTTTTTTTAAAGATTTTATTTATTTATTTCTGAGAGAGAGAGAGAGAGAGAGAGAGAGGCAGAGGGAGAAGCAGGCTCCCTGCGGGGAGCCCGACATGGGACTCCATCTCAGGACTCCCAGATCATGCCCTGGGCGAAAGGCAGATGCTCAACTGCTGAGCCACCCAGGCGTCCCTACCTAAGAATTTATAAAAATGAAAGATCGTTGTGACCCTGGATTAGGAATGATTTTTTTTTAGATGCAGCACCACAAGCACAAACTACAAAAGGAAAAGTAGATAAACTGGACATCATCAAGTTAGGGCTTCAAAGGGCACTATTAAGAAAATGAAAAGATAGATTCTAAAGTTAAAGAAAATGTTTACAAACCATCTATCTGATAAAAAGCTAGTATCCAGAATATATAAAGAACACTTACAGCTCAACAATAAAAAGAGTTCACACTTTAAAATGTGCCCAGGAAGGATGCCTGGCTGGCTTAGTTGGTAGAGCATGCAACTCTTGATCTCAGGGTCATGAGTTTGAACCCCATATTGAGTACAAATATTACCTTTTAAAAATGCATTTTAAATGTGCCAAGGATTGGGGCACTTGGGTGGGCTCAGTTGGTTAAATGTCTGCCTTCAACTCAGGTCATGATCTCAGGGCCCTGGAATCGAAGTCCACCTTGGGCTCACAGCTCAGCAGGGAGTCTGCTTCTCCCTCTGCCCCTCCCTTCACTCATGCCCTCTCTCTCTTTCAAATAAATAAAGTCTTTAAAAATAAAATAAAATGTGCCAAGGACTTAAATAGACATTTCTCTAAAGAACATACAGAAATGGTCTATTTAGCATATGAAAAGATGCTGAACATTATTAGTCATTAAGGAAATGTAAGTCAAAACCAAAATGAAATACCATTTCACACCTACTGGAATGGCTGTAATAAAAAAATCAGACAATAACAAAAGTTGGCAAGGATGAGAGATACTGGAACTCTCATACACTTGGTGGGAATATAAAATAGTGCGGTGATTTTGAAAACCAGTTTGGAAGTTCCTCCAAAAAGGCTAAATAGAGTTACCATATGATTCAACAATTCTACTCCTAGGTATACATCGACCAGAATTGAAAACATATGTCTATACAAAAACTTGTACACACTGGTTCATACCAATATTATTTATAACAGTCAAAAAGTAGGAGTAACCCATTTTTTCACCAACTGATGGATGGTTACACAAAATGTGGTATATCCATAGAGTGGAATCAGCTGTCAAAAGAAATGCTGTGCTTCAGGGAAATACAATGCAAAACTACAATGAGACATCATCTCATACTCATCAGAATGGCTAAAACAACAAACAAAACAAAAGATGTTGGTGATGATGTGGAGAAAAAGGAAGCCTTGTGCACTATTGGTGGGAACGCAAACTGGTGTAGCCACTGTAGAAAGCATTATGAAGGTTTCTCAAAAAATTAAAAATAGAATTACTGGGGTGCCTGGGTGACTTGGTCAGTTAAATGTCTGACTCTTAGTTTCAGCTCAGGTCATAATCTCAGGGTTGTGGGAATCAAGCCCCACATTATGCTACATGCTCAGTCAGGAGTCTGCTTCTCCCTCTCCTTCTGCTCCTCCCTGACAGTCATGTGCTCTTAATCTCTCTCTCAAATAAATAAATAAATCTTTAAAAAATAAATAGAACTACTACAATCCAGTGATCACACTACTGGGTATTTACCCCCTCCCCCCAAAAAAAACGCTATTTTTTTAAAAGATTTTATTTACTTATTCATGAGAGACACACACACAGAGAGAGAGAGAGAGGCAGAGACACAGGCAGAGGGAGAAGCAGGCTCCATGCAGGGAGCCGGACGTGGGACTTGATCCTGGGTCTCCAGGATCACACCCTGGGCTGAAGGTGATGCTAAACCACTGACTGAGCCACCCAAGCTGCCCCCAAAACACTATTTTGAAAGGAAATAGACACCACTATGTTTATAGCAGCATTATTTACAACGGCCAAATTATGGAAGCAGCCCAAGTGTCCACTGACAGATGAATGGATAAAGAAAGTGTGATATATACACACACAATGGAATATTATTTAGCCATAAAAAGGAATGAAATCTCACCATTTGCAACAACATAGATGGAGCTAGAGAGTATGATGCTTAGTGAAATAAGTTACTCAGAGAAAGACAAATACCATATGATTTCATGTGTAGAATTTAAGAAATAAAACAAATGAACAAAGAAAAAAAGGGACAAACCAAGAAACAGACTCTTAACTATAGAGAACACGCTTATGGTCAGCAGAGGGGAGGTGGGTGGGAGGGTGGATGAAATAGCTGATGAGGATTAAGGAGGGCACTTATGGTGATGAGCACTGCGTGATGTATGGAAGTGTTGAATCACTACATTGTACACTTGAAACTAATATAACACTGTGCTAACTATACTGGCATTAAATTTTTACAATTCAAAAAAGAGAAGAAAAAAGGAATGGTGTACTGATAAATGCCACAATATTCATGAGCCTTGAAAACATCATGCTTAGTGAAAGAAACCTGACACAAAAGGCTACATATGGGACTATCCAACTTAAATGCAATGTCCAAAATAGATAAATCCACAGAGGCAGAAAGTGGTTGCGCGTTTGTTAGACCAAGGGGAAGGAATCAAGGAATGATTAACACTGATTACAAGGTTTCTTTTTAGGGTGATGAAGATGTTCTGAAATGAGATGGTGGTGATGGCTGCGCAACCTTGTGAATATATTAAAAATCACCGAATTGTATGCTTTCGAGTGGTAAATTTTATGGTAGGTTAATTCTATCACAATAACATGTATACGATGGAAGCAACTATTGAACCCAGACCACATGCCCACACTACGCTGTGTTACATTCTCTAATGCAGCTTTGGCAGCAATTCTAAGACACGTCGATTCATCCAGAAAATATCTATTAAGTGTTTGCCGACAACGTGCCTGACCCAGATGAGAAATTAAAGTCAGGTATCTTAGTTCAGGCAGCTATAACAGACAATCATGAATGGGATGGCTCATAATCAACAGAAACTGATTTCTACCAGTTCTGGAAGCTGAGATGTCTAAGATCCAGGTGCTAGCAGGTGTGGTGTCTAGTGAGGGCCACTTCCCACTTTGTAGGCACCCAACTTCTCACTGTGTCCTCACAAGGTAGAAGAGGTTGAGGGAGCCCTGTGGGGTAATCTTTTATAACAGCGCTAAACTCATCATGAGGACTCTACCCTCATGACCTCATCACCTCCCAAAGGCCCCACCTCCTAATACCATCACACTGGGGACTGGATTTCAACATAAGAGTTTTAGGTGGACACAAATGTTCAGTCCACAGCACCAAGGAAGTTAAGTGACCTGACCACAGTCCCAGAGCTCATGAGCAGGGAAACCCAGTCTGACTCCAGGATCTGGCTCTGGCCATCCACCTTCTGTGACCTACCTTCAAAAGGATACAAACTGGCAGGAGAAATGCAAAAGCGAGTGGCCAACTGGGTGCAGGTATGTATGAGACGGAGGTCTGGGGATTCCCAAAATGAGTATTTGTGGTGGCCCTTTGGACCAAGGCCCCTAGTCACCTGCAAGGGGAACATGTGTGCAGCCCAGCCTAGCGGGGATTGGTGCTCTAGGGGGTGGGGAGAGCAGAGGGTCTGCTGTGATCACACAGGAGCTTTCTTGGCCTTAAACCCTGGCACAAGGTGGGGAGCACTGCCAGAACATGAAGTGAACCTGAAGGCTTCTCCGTGAGCCCAACAGACTCCTGGACCCTGGAAGGCCTCCCCTCATCAATGACACAGCAGCAGCCCGTGGTCGGTGCCCACCACAGCTCACAGGCTCACACAGAGCTCATTGCCAGTCTCCTCAGCCCCTCAGCCACCAGAGCCACAAATCCTCACCTAGGCACCACTTCCTCACTGCTTGGTCTGCTTGCTTTCTTTCTTTTTCTTTTTCTTTTTCTTTCTTTCTTTCTTTCTTTCTTTCTTTCTTTTTTTCTTAGGGACTTTATGTTTTAAAGCTGCTGAATGCAGAAGAGAGGAGAGACTTAGCCAAAATCTAACATGACTATAAATGAGTGGCTTGAACCCACTGTGTCCCAAGTCCTTGCAAAGCCCCCACACGCAACTCTAAATTCCTTCACCCTGTCACACATTCTCTATGCCCACATCCAAAAACCTGAAAAATAAAGCCCCTCACAGGCTCTAACTCTTGCCATTTTTCAAACACAAACAATGTTTAAATAAGTGCTGTTATTGTATATTCGGATTTCAAAGTGGGCTTGACCCCAACCAGATGTTATTGCTTACATGACTGTCTTCTGCGGGGGAAATGGTGCAGAGGGCCCAGCGTCTGAGACACTTCTCTGTAACTCACCACTTGGCTGTTTTCTTTCCAAAAGAAATTAAAGAAAAGAAAAAGAAAGAAAGGAAAAGACTGTTTCTGATGTGAGACACTAGTTGACTTCAGAATTGTGGCTTTTCGCCTTGCTAAACTTTGTCCTCGTTTCCTCCACTCAGCCAGCAGTCTCTCTCCTAATGGAAATGCTGGAACCACTTACCCTCCAGTAAGATGCTAACCTGTTTCAGAAAGGAAAGTAAAAAAAAAAAGAAATCAGAGTCATGGACTCAGAAAGAACGAAACAGCATGAACACATTCGTGTGTGTGTGTGTGTGTGTGTGTGTGTGTGTGTGTGTGTTGGGGGTGGTGGGCAGAGAAGAGTTAGGAAGATCACTCCCAGAATGATATTTATCTGACTGTTTTTGCAAAGCAAAGAAACACCAGTCTAGCTTCTTAATTAGATCACAATCCCATTTGGTTTTAATTTACCCTTGACTTTAAGAGTCTTGGATGGGCACCAGGATTGGAAGTCATGGTGACATGGGTCTCTGTCCATAACTCTTTTTTAAAGTTTGTTATGACTTTTTTTTAATAAAAACTTTCAAATAAACACTAATCAATTCACCATCTCAAGGTAGCAACTCTTTTGATGTCCTCATGTCCTTTTTCACATTGTCAAACATATTACCTGAATATGCTCTATCTGGTCTGATTCCAGAACATAGTCAGGCCTTGTTAGCCCTGAGGGGGAGAGGGGTGTGGGCAGGTGGTGGGCAGCAGGCCAGTAGGACGCTCATGGAGTAAAAATACCTGGGTTCATAGCCCGGATCCATCACTTACCAGCCCTCTTCACTGGGACAAATCACCTAGCTTCTGAGAATTTCAGCTCTCTCTTGTCTAAAGGGAGCATAACACACCTAACTGGCAGGGATGCTGAGTGGCCATATATAAAAAATATAGTTATTTTTACAACATATAATTTTCCCTAGTTAGTGTTTGACTGACATGTATGGACAATTCGCTTCTTTTCTTGTTTCATCTAGCTAGCCGTGTTGTTGAATGTACAGGCAGTTTTTCCACAAAGTTTGTGTCTTTGAGTAGCATTCTTGCAATAGAGATGAGAAAGCCAAAATAAATTTTCTTTCTGAGAATATGGAAAGGATGTTCATAGCTCTGACAGGGGAGCAGCTGCACCAAAGAGTAACAGCAACAACAACGACAACAATGACATTCCTTATGCATCAAGCTGAGCACTTCCATGCCCTATACCGGAATTCCTCGACCTCAGCACTACCGACCTGCTGGCCCAGATCATTCTTTGTTGTAGAGGTATCCTATGCATGGCAGGGTGGGTAGCAGCCTCCCAGGCCCCTGCCCATCCCATGCCAGTTGCAACCTCTCCACTCCATCCCACCCACCCCTCTTGTGTTATCCTCCCAAAGACCTCTCTAGATATTGCCAAGTGTCCACTGGAACACAGAATCATCCCCCGTGGAGAACCCCTGCCTTAGAGCATTTAAGATTTCCAATGAATGGGTGAGAACAGACATGACTGTTTTCAGGGATGGAGGCACCTGTTCTGGGGTTACTGCCTTCCCACTCCCCTGAAAAGTGGGTTTGGTGCCCCCCCCCAGCAAGGGTAGTCAGTGAAGTAGGGGGAGAGCAAGGTGGAACAGTGTCCTGGGAGCCATGAAAAGAAAGTGCTTGGAGAGAGAATTATCATTTGTGTCAACTACCGCTCATTACATGATTTAGGGAAGCTTAGCCCAGAGAACTGGCCAGTGAGGAGGCCCTGGATGACCCCTAAAAGAGCTGGTCAAGAGGTTCAAACTATTTGTATTAATACATCATGAATTCCATGCATGCACTTTGTTTTTAGATAAAATATTCCATACGAAAGCTACATTTAGCATCATCGGAAGTGCTTCTAATTCAAATTGTGCTATAAAATAGAGCAACCACTTATGATGAATTTCTGTAAAGAGAATCATGAGTTCTGGGCTCTCCTCCTTTGTAACAAGATTGGGAAGTGTGGGATGGTAACCTAGATGATGAGGGAGCCAGTCCTCTGAGGGAAGAGGCTCAGGTGAACTGGCCTCTACTTCCCACACCAATGAGACACAGCCACCACCAGCAAATCTCCAGAAGTGGAAATCAGAGCCAGAGGTGTCCAGAAGAGAGACGCTGGTAGAGGATTTGAAATCAAGACTAGGGCGCACTTTCCGTAAGTGAAAGAGGAGAACTATTAACTCAAGCTGTTTCTAAAACACAATACGATCCTAAAATGCTTGGTTTTGGCTTATTCAGTGGCGAGGTAACTTCCTTTTGGATTGTATGATTGAACTTGGAATTGCAAGGACTTTATGGCCTTTATGATACAAACTGTTCCTTGTAATAAATGATGACCTAAAGTGGGTTTTAAAAAGAGTCACAAGGAAAACCATAGACCTTGAGCCTACTGCAGAAGAGAGTAACACCATTACCCTCCCAATTAGTACCTTCATGTGGTTCCAGATACTCCATGGAGTAGTATGTTGTTGCCTTTGGGCTTTTTGCACCAAAATGCTGACTCTGGAAATCTCTGTTTCTCCTAAAAACTGAAAAGTGACTGTTTCCCTGAGGAAGGAAGGGCAACCTTTAAAATGAGTTTTTCTTTGTTGCTCTCACTTCACTGACCGACTCTGCTTCCAGTTGGAGGAGCCTGGGGCAGATGTCACTGGGGGGCCAAGGGGAAGGAGGGGACCAATTCCTCAAACTCTCCTGTCCATTCTCCAACCTTCTCTCCTTCATCACCCTTTCCACCAAAGAACAGCCCTACTCTTTCGTCTTCCAATTTTGTTTCCAACGTTTTCATAGTGGTGTGTAGTTTATGAGGTGCTTTGGCATGCAGGGAGGGTTTCCCACAAGTACATGTACATATATGTGTATATAATATCTTTAAAACTCTAAATTTCAGGCCATTTGTGAAGATGAAGCCGAAGGGCCTCCCTACCTCCTCACTCCACCCCAGTCCTGCTACCCACCCAGCCCTGCTTACATCTATAGGACAGTTGCTCTTCACAAGGAAGAGTGTGTATTATTCACATTTTTCCACTTGATGATGAAGGATACCAGAGCCTGGAAGGTTGTGTGAAATTCCCATGATTGCAAAGTTGATTGGCCGAGCAAGGAACCAAACCTCGGGCTGTGTATTTCAAATTCAGAGTTCTTTCTACTACAATACCTTATATCATTCCTTCCAAAGTGCTTTCTTTCCCCCAAATAATGAGAACTGGCTGTGGTTCCCATTTTTAGATAGTTGCAGATAACACGTTAGAAGCCCACAATTCAAGAATAAATATGTGCTAAACTGTGTGTCCTGGCGGAAACTCTAGTGGAGGTGGAAGAGGCCGATAGACCTCACCTCAACCCCAGGACTACAGCTCCCCCAAGGCCAGCAACCTTTCTGCTCTCTACTTCCTCAAGTCTATATTTTGGGTGTAGTGTCTCCCAGATCATCTGAGCTCGGTAAGAATTCACCCATCCTGGCAGCATTTATGGTGTTGACTCTGTGCCAGGCACAGGGCAGCAGGCTGGATGCGAAGCTGGCTTGGGCAATCTCTCTGACCTCTAGGCACTCAATGCTCCTGGAAGAGACAGTAGCTACCAGCATGAAACAGTGGCCCATTGGGCAATGATTTAAAACTAAGTCCGATAATATAATAAGATTAAATGTCCAACAATAAGAAGAGGTTTGGATAAAAGAATCATCCATAACTTGGAATCCCATGCGAACATTTGTAGAATTGTACAACTCTTTTTCAATTGGGATATGAGTGACGTATTGTATTAGTTTCAGGTGTATGACATAATGATTTGATATTTGTATGTATTCCAAATGATCACCACAGTAAGTCTGACATCCATGACCACACGGAGTTATAAATTTGTTTCTTGTGATGAGACCTTTTTAGATCTACTCCCTTAGCTATTTTTAAATATACAATAGAATATTATTAACTATAGTCACCATCCTGTACAGTACATCCCCAGGACTTATTTATTTTGTAATTTTATATTTGTGCCTTTTGACCACCTTCACCATTTCACCCAACTCCACAAGTGTAAGCCTTTACTTAAAAAGATGAGCCAAGGGACACCTGGGTGGCTCAGCAGTTGAGTCACCTCAACCTGAGCCTTTGTCTCAGGTTGTGATGTCCTGGGATAAAGTCCCACATCAGGCTTCCCGCAGGGAGCCTGCTCCTCCCTCTGCCTATATCTCTGCTTCTCTGTCTGTGTCTTTCATTAATAAAGAAATAAAATCCTTAAAGAAAAAAAAAAGGATGAGCCAAAGTCTTTTTAAGTGAATAATCCAGGTTAAAAAATGGCACATAGAATATGTTCTCTATGTAGATCTATAACATAGATCATCTGAATACAGAAGGAAATGCACCAAAATACTAGCAGAGGATGTCTCTGAGTGGTGGAATTATTCATGGTCTTAATGGGTTTTTATTTGAGCTTATCTGTGCTTTCAGATTTAATAAGTAACATGTTTTACTCTTGTAATACACAAAAACCCAATAAAGGTCATTCTAGCTATAAAGAGAGCCACAAATCGTGGAGGAATGCTTATTATAATGTCTAGCAAAAAAGGAATCAGTGAGAAAACTGTGTAAACAGTATGCTCTCTACTTCATATTAAAAAATAATATAAAAGGGGGAAAAAAAACCTTGCGGGATGGGAACGCAACAGGCTGAAAATGTGATCCATGTTGTCTTTGGAGAGTGATTTCTTTATCTCTGTTTCTCTTGCATTGTTTCAGGTTTCCTACAATCAGGACGAAAGGCTTCCATGCACTGGAGATTAGATAGTGAGTGATTAGGAAGAAACAACGTGTGGTACAGGAGTGAGGACAAGGTTAGGAGGGATGCTTGTGCTTCCAGGAAGTGTAATAGGCCACCCAGAAGGGGGAGCGTTTCGGCTTCTGCCTCCCACAAAAAAAAAGGGGGGCTTTCCACTCAGAAGAGATTGAAATGCCCTCTCCATTACCAGGGCACACCAAAAATGCTATTCTAAAATTAGCTTGGCAGAGGGCAGGGACCTAAGAATGCAAAGATACAAAACAAGTCAGGGGGGCAGAGGGACAGCTGTAGTAACAACATCCAATCTCTGTTCAGCTGCTAAGGGAAGACAGCCCTGAGCAACGCAGCGTGAGGGAAACCAAAACCTCCAAATAAAACATCGACTAAAACTTAGTTCTCCAAGACTGTCTTCTCAACAAATGCAAAATCAAAGCTGAAGAACTTTCTATCATGAGCATTTAAAGGCCTGATGTTAGATGGATCCATCCTAATGCTACTCTCTGGGATCCACCAGTGTGTCCCCAAAGCTGGCAGATTAATCCAGGCTGGCCCAGAACTGGTCATTTTGTTCCCTTGTGAGGGGCAAATGGAGAATGATGCATCTTTCAAATTTCAAAGACTTTCAACAAAACTTGGCCAGCTTTATAACTTCTTGAATGAAAGAGCTCTTCAAGAGTAGTTGGTTGTAGCTGCCGTATTTAGGTGCATGTTACTTGACAATTATAGTCAAAATTCTAATGCCAAAGAGGAAAAAAGCCAAATAATAAGAACTACTGTCTACTAAGTTTTTATTTTAGGCCAAGCCCTTTCTATACATTACCTCATTTTAGTCCCAAGACAACTCAACAAGGTAGATAATGATACAAAACCTTTTTTTTTAAAGATTTTATTTATTTATTAGAGACACACAGGGAGAGAGAGAAAG
Source organism: Nyctereutes procyonoides (assembly GCF_905146905.1). Taxonomy (NCBI): domain Eukaryota; kingdom Metazoa; phylum Chordata; class Mammalia; order Carnivora; family Canidae; genus Nyctereutes; species Nyctereutes procyonoides. The sequence goes on along the minus strand of NW_026575021.1, from coordinate 8,355,655 downwards.
AGAGAGAGAGGCCAAGACACAGGCAGAGGGAGAAGCAGGCTCCATGCAGGGAGCCTGACGTGGGACTCGATCCTGGGACTCTAGGATCACGCCCTGGGCTGAAGGCAGCAGCGCTAAACCGCTGAGCCACCCAGGCTGCCCACAAAACCTATTTTATAGACAAACAGAGCCTTTAAAATATTAAGCAATTTGGACTTCTGGTTTGGCACCGTCTTATTCAAATCAATTTTTGCTCAAATCAACTCTTAACATTAAAAACAAGTTAATTTGCTTGAGGTTGCCCAACTAGTAACTGAGAAAACTGGAACTTTGGTTCAAATCTCTAGAACCCCCCCCCCATTTTAACCACCCAACTATGCTATAAGGAATTTAGTAAACTGTAACTCCTTACAGAATTTAGTTTTCAGATTATTTCTGTCTGGATATGTTACATATTGTACATGATTTACTTTCCATCATTGAAAAAAGGATACTAACTCAATATTTAAAAAAGTTCCCTATTGTACCATTACTGTATATTAATTTTTAAGGCACATTCTAAGCACTTTATAAAAAACCAACACATTTAAATCATCAGAACAACTATGTAAAATCCCACCGTTATCCCCATTTACAGTTGAGAAAGCAGAGGCACAGAGAAGTTAAATAACATCGAAATCACACAGGAAAAGTCAGAGCTGGGATTTGAACCCAGGTCTACCTGACTCTAGAGCCCATTCTCTTAGCACACACTTGGCAGTTAGTATATAGCAAAAATGACCATAAACAGGGATGTAAGCAAAGATAAGTGAAAACACTTTCCCATCCCATCGTTAAACTGAGTGCTTTACAGGCAATAAGTCTCTTGTTCACTAAAAGCCACCTATCTAAAAAAAAAAAAAAAAAGCCACCTATCTTTCCAAAACCTAGTATAGGAAGTCCTACAAGATATTGGCGTCCGTGTGTATTTTAAGAACTTGTCAGATTGAAAGCATAAATAATACGCTACTAAGTTATTCCAAGTCCTATTTTTCCCTTACTGAATTTCCTTTTAAATATTTTATTTATTTATTTATTTACTTACTTACTTACTTACTTACTTACTTATTTATTTAGAGAGTGTAAGTGGGGGCAGGAGCAGACAGAGAGAGAGAGAGAGAATCTCAAGCAGACTCCCCACTGAGTGGCTCCATCTCAAGACCCTGAGACCATGACCTGAGCTAAAACCAAGAGTCAGACACTGAATCGACTGTACCACCCAGATGCCCCTGAATTTTCTTTTAAAAAAACTCCCCTTGGAGTGCCTGGGTGGCACAGCCAGTTAAGCGTCTGACTCTTGGTTTCACTCAGGTCATGATCTCAGGGTCATGGGGTTGAGCCCTGCATTGGGCTCCATGCTCAGTGTGGAGTCTGCTTGGGGTTCTCACTCTCTCTGAAATAAATAAATCTTTAAAAACAAAAACAAAAACCCTCCACTCATCTATCCATTCCATTAAAAATGACTTTCTGCCTTGCACTATTGTTGTCACCAGAAAGATAAAAAAAAGTAAAGAGAGGGATCCCTGGGTGACTCAGCAGTTTAGCGCCTACCTTCGGCCCAGGGTGTGATCCTGGAGTCCCAGGATCGAGTCCTGCATCAGGCTCCTTGCATGGAGCCTGCTTCTCCCTCTGCCTGTGTCTCTGCCTCTCTCTCTCTCTCTCTCTCTCTCTCTCTCTCTCTCTCTCTCTCTCTCTGTGTCTCTCATGAATAAATAAATAAAATCTTTAAAAAAAAAAGAAAAAATTTAAGAGAAAGTAAGAGCTCTCAGTTTCACCTCATTGAGGTAAAGAAGCAGAGCGACCCTGAACTTGGCCATCTCAGATAGCAAAGGAATCCTCAGTATGAGAAAAGGCCAGAACCCAGGCGGAGGAGAGGATGCTTATGGACCAAGAGAACTCTATCTACCTGGGAAATCCTTCTTGATAGACCCAAGCATTCTGGAGATGTGGGCCGACTCCCAGGGGATCACATAATCCCTTCAGTTTACTAGACTAAGAACCATCAGGAAAACTTCCTACACTTGCTCTTTAATTCCTGTTACCTTGGTGATTTGACCACGCCATGGCAAGCCTTACGTTGACCCCTGTGGTAAAACCAACAACAAATTATAAAACTATGGTATTTTAAAGTGGGCAGCAAGTTCATGCTGTCCTGTCAATACCATCTTACCTATTTGAGTATCAAAAAGCTGAACAGAGAACAATACCCACTGCTGACAAAGGTACAGGGAGATGCAGGCATGTTGTTGGTGGGAACTTGAACAGGTGGCACCATTTGGAAAATGAACCTGGCTGTATCTTTTAAAATTGTTTTAAAACCTACATTTTCTTCCATACAGTGTTTCTACTTCTGGAAATCCAGCCTCTGGAAATAAACTTACACAGTATGCAGGATGTATGTGCAATACCTATTGTTTGGAATATTAAACAACATTTCAGAAAGAATGAGCTAGGTCCACGTCTATTGATCTAGAAAAATGCCCACAGTGCATTTATTAGATGAGAAAAACAAGTTGCAGAAAAATGGACGTAGTATGAGGAGAAAGGAAGAGGAGACAATGGAAAATACTCCAATTTCCTTGCGTCAAGTTGATAAAGGAATAATACTGTCTCAGAGGGCTACGGTTCGTGTTTTTAAAGGGCTCAGGACAGAGCCTGGCTCGTAGTACTGAATGAATGTTTTTGTTATTTTAAAATTCTGTCTATAATATTTGTGGAAAGATGCACGTCTTAAGTGCGCACCAACGTATACATGATAGAGAATAATACAGGCACATGAAACTCTGCTTTGGTTACACAATCATATTGTTGGCAATCCTTGTCTGGGATTTTGTTTTTAATGCTGCTTTTTGGTTTTTGGTTTTTTAATATTTTAGTTATTTATTTGAGAGAGAGAGCACGAGCAGGGGGTGGGGGCAGAAGGGCCTGACATGGGGCTCCATCCCAGGACCCTGAGCTCATGACCTGAGCCGAAGCCTTGCTTAAAGGACTGAGCCACCCAGGTATCCTTTTAATGTTACTTTTGCCTAGAATTAGCATAAGTGACGGTGGGGGGTGATTTCATCTCCAACTACAGCTCCTTGCCTCAAGGCAGAACTATATTTCCCCCATTAAGATGAAAGGACTCGTTTTCCTACCTATTTTTTAATAACTATTTCTACTTAACAGTCTCAAAAACTGCCTTAAATATTGTATTCCAAAGTTTAATCCACCTTAGAGCGCTTTTAGCTATTGTGACCATCTTTTTAGAATCCCACACAGAGACACTTTATATAACAAAGGATTTTTGAAATCTCTTGCAAAACGCATCAAAGTCAAATCACACTTCTTTATACATGTAATAAACAAATGACTTTTAGTGAAAAAAATTAACTTACACAAACGCAGAACTGTGCTGGCCAGCCAAAATAAAGAATGACCATCTGTCTAGGCAGACCCTCCTTGGAGTGCACACCCTCTCGTCTCAGTGGAGGCCCTCGGTATCATACTTTTCATAAATCTCAATATATTTGAGGACACCCTTCAACTTTATCTTTACACGGAGAGGGCAGCATTCTGCTGGATATGGCCAAATCTCTCCAGAGACCAGCCTCACTGAACATAACATTTGGAAAAGATCCTGGCAGATGCCAAGTGTGGAGAAGGACCATTTCCTGAGGCTTTCGTGTCATGTTCTTATTAATATAAATCGTTGTCTCCATTTTGGTAGCGAGCCCAAACCCATTTGATCCTCTCTGAAAGGGATCTTTAAATTCTAAGGAGCACAAGCAACTAAAGAATTAAAGATATTTCTTTGCTTAGTGGAAGAACTGGCTCTGGAACTAGAAAAGTCAAATTATACATCTTTGGCCAAACAGTTTTCTCTACATCATTTTCCTCTGGGACTAGATGGGAAACAGCTGGATGTTTGGACAGAGAAACCACTGGAAAAGCTCATGTTGGCTAACGGCTAATGATGCTTCTCGCAGACCTTTACACGCTGATTCGTCTCCACAGCATTCTCACCTCCCTGGAGTCTCTTTCTCTGATACTCAACCCTCTTGTTACACACTATCATCCTCTTTCTTTATGGCACTTATCATGACCAGGAATTATCTTACTTGTTTAGTGTCTGCCTTCCCACCAAAATGTGAGTGTCATGAGAACAGAGGTCTTGTCTGGTTTTGCACTGCGGTGTCCCCAGTGCCTGGAATATGCCAGCTCGCAGTAGGTGCTCAACAAATATTCGTTGAATGAATTCAACACAAATCCATAACCATCATGCTTTTCTACTTCTACATTCCTTCCAATTCTTTTTAATGAGCATGGACTTTGTTTATGATAATCATGACAGCGTTTATTTTTTTTTAAGAGAAAACATTAGTCTTCCTGAATTCAAACTCCATTTTAAATACTTAGGAAATCTAATTAGTGTAGGTGCTTACGGACCCTGGGAGATGGGGAGTCTTATTCATTTCTGTATCCGCAGCAGGCATTGTGGAACCTGGCACAGAGTGGGTGCTCAGTGGATGAGTACACATGTACTGATTATGTGTCATTAATGCGTTCGTCATTTCCCGATCCATGATCTTTCTCATCTGATCATCACACAGTCCTATGAAGTTGGATTGTGATCCACATTTTCAGATAAAAAGCAGGCTTAGTAAACTGAAGTTTGAAAATTTGCTAGAGGGATGCTTGGACGGCTCAGGCAGTTCAGCATCTGCTTTCATCTTAGGTCATGACCCCAGGGTCCTGGGCTCAAGTCCCGCATTGGGCTCCCCGCTCAGCAGGGAGTCTGCTTTGCTCTCTACCCCTTCTCCCTGCTTGTGATCTCTCTCTTTTTCATGCTCTCTCTCTCTCTCTCAAATAAATAAATCTCTAAAAAGAAAGAAAAGAAAAGAAACCTTGCTCGAAAGAAGCAGAGATGTGTTTGGATCCATGTCTGCCTGTCACTAAAATCACATAACTACTCTGCCTTCCAGTCTCCCAAATCTCCATAATACAAGGTCACTCGGCAAAAGTTTTCTTTTTTAGAAGGGGCAGTCAAAGCAGTGATGTCCTATTTTTTAATAGTTTTTTTTTACTTATTTGTATTTAATTTCTTATTTAAGTTCAATTAATTAACATATAGTATATTATTAGTTTCGGAGGTAGAGTCACTCTTCAGTTTTATATAACACCCAGTGATATTCTTTTCCTATGCTTTACATGCTTGAATTTTAGCCAGATTACCATTCCACCCAAGACAGGCCCAAGCCCACAGCAGGTGTTTAGTAAACAACAGAAGGGGAGAGGGAGGGAAGGAGGGTTTCTCTGAAGACCAAAGAAGGAAAGGCCAACAGGGCACCTGGGTGGCTCAGTGGTTGAGCATCTGCTTTCGGCTCAGGTCATGATCCCAGGGTCCCAAGGTCGAGTCCTGCATCGGGCTTCCCTGCTTCTATCTCTGCCTCAATCTGTGTCTCTCATGAATAAATAAATAAAATGAAAAGAGAGAGAAAGGAAGAAAGGCCAACCATCCTTTGCCTTATGAGATGGATGACTTGGGCACCAAGGAATCAAGGAGTCAGCTTCCTGCCTCTGTGACAAATGCCACTGACATCCCAGAGAGCCCAAAATGCCTTTCCCTGACGAGAGAGTACCCTAGCACACCTCTAGGAGTGTCAGCATTTCCACTGGCTTTAGTGGTCTCTAGAGGAGGTCCAGCCCCTTGGATGGGTTGACCCTGTGACCTGATGGAGAGGCCTTCAAAAAAATGAGGCAAAGAAGGGCCATGGAATCTAGGATAAAAACTCCTGCTCGTACCTCTGGTTCCACAATCACACGGAGGAACACACTCGAAGATCAGATGCCAAAAGTCCGTGACTGATTCTGCTCGGATCTGAGATGGGATGAATGTGTGGGAGGAAGAAAAGGATTAATGAGCTGCTTTCTTTGATGACTGTAAAAACTAGAGGTTTGCTCTCCTGAGTATAAAGCGTCTCATTTGAAGTGGTGGCAATTCACGCTCAACCGCCTCTTTTCCCAGCACGTCTGAGAGGGAAGAGATCCCATCTGTTTTATCCGACCGCTGTAGAGCCAGCCAGCCCCGCCACAGCGCCTGGGCACAGGAGGCATGCAATCATATCTGCTAATTTACGCATCCCATGTATACTAATTGAATGCACGTCGACAACCCTTCGTCTGTGATTCCAAATTCCAAAAAAGCTCTGAAAACCAAAAGATTTTTCTCTAAGCTGACAGTGAGCTCATTTGACAAGGACTCCTGACCTGAACAGACCTGAGGCTATCCAAAGTCTTTATTGCTCTTCCTTACTGAGAATATTCATATGTTCTGCATGTTTCACTGCAGATTATGCAAAGGTGTCTGACTAGAGGAGGCTGCCCCAGACTCTTGGGGGGTGTTGCACAATTTAATGATATGCACCCCGGGACCTTTCTAAAATCTGAAAATTCTAAATTCCCAAAGCCCTTGGACTCCATGGGCTTCAGATGAGAGGAGTCTGGAACACCTACCTGCTTAGAGGTGTATCACAGCCTTGTGGCCCGTGCTATGAATACCATGCTGGATGGAATATGACCGAGGTCCTCACCTCCCTGGAACTGACTCTCCAGCCAGCCAGGCAATGACAAGGAAGCAGATTAATAGTTTCTGAGGGAGATAAGTGTTCTGGAGAAACTAAGTCAAGAGAATGGGACAGAGGTGTGGTGGAGTATCAGAGAAATCTCAGTGGAGAGAAGCAGCAGCCATGAGAAGATCTGATGTCAGGGCACCTTTACTGATTCATTCTTAGAATCAGGCCCAATAGGCTGTACCTGTTCCAACCTCCAGATCTTTCTTATTTATTTTTTAAGACTTTATCCATTTATCTATTTTAGAGAGAGAGAGCCAGGGAAGGAGCAGAGAGGAGAGGGGAGGCACAAGCGGACACCACACCAAGAGCAAGCCTGATGCCAGGCTCAGGGCTCGAGGTGGGGCTCGACCTGGGATTCCATCTCAAGACCCCTCCCCCTAAAACCATGACCTGAGCCCAAACCAAGAGTCAAATGCTCAACAGATTAAGCAACCCAGGTGCCCCCTACCTTAGGATCTTTGTATTTGCTGTCCTTTCTGCCCGGAAGAAGCAAGTCACTGGTACCCTCTGGTATCCTCCGCTGTGTTTGCCTAAGGACTGCACATGTCTATAAAGGGTCGGAGTTGGGACAAGAAGTGAGGCTGTATGATTTAAAATTATGTTCACGGCTGATAAGGGAAACACTCACTTCGAGAGAAGGTCTTGAGAATTGTGTGGAAGTTCTCCATAAATTATAATGTGCCACAATATCACAGTTTCTCTTCTCATGGTAATGAAGACTGCCCAGGGCAGGACCTCTCAGAGCCAGATATGTGGGCCGTCCCACAGAAAGGCTGGGGCCTGGCTGGAGGGTCTCCTGAACTGCTGCTTCCAAGTTCTCCACTCCCTCCACATGGGGCTTGAGTTTTTCATCAACAGACATAACCCAGGGCCCCAGAGGATCCTCAGCATTGTCTCCACTAACTGTAATGCCAATGCAAAATACTCCTTCCCAGGAGCCAGGACCCAACTCACCCCAAACCAGCTCTCCCCAGAGGAAGGTGTTGCTAGGAGTGTCCAGTCTTAGATTTCCTCGGTGTTTATGGTTGCCGTTATGGTTGTTTCTCCCTCGGGCTTCTTGCTTAAGAGAGGATAGAGGCTACTCCAGGGGCAATGCTTATGTCTGGAACTAATGAGCCTTTGTTGTAGACAAGCTCTGAGGGGACGCCTGCCATGAGCCTGGGTGATAAAAATAGGCTAAGGCCAAGCAGGATACCCAAGAGCATGACCAATCAGCAAGTAGGGGTTTATTGGCTTGTGCATTTTATTGTGCCATAACATCCCTCCTTTCAGCTTTAGATGTCAGCAGCTGGTGACAAGCTTAATGACCGATGAGGGAGAGACTGCCTGGGACACCAGGGCTGCCCTCTTCCGTGGCCCAGCTGCTTGAACCTAAGAACACCGGGTGAGCCTGTACAGTCACAGCTGGGCGGGTGGGGAGGTGTCTGGCTCCCATGGGCTCAGCAGGACTGGTTTTCCTCCTTCCAAAGAGGGGGCTGGGCTGCCCAAGAAGAAAGAGGGTGTATAGAGTGACAACTGTATGAGACACCATCTCAAACATGAAGGTCCCTTCCCTCGTCTTCTACAGTTTTGCCTGGGCCCCCGCCGGAGGAGATGGGATTCTAGATTACTGCAGCGTCTTCACGCTCTTGAATAAGGTCCCTGAAAATGAACATGCTGTCTTGTGCACCCAGAAAGGATGCACCATCTCTTTTGTGCTTTTGTCCACTCTCACCTGATGCTCTTAGTCCCTGCGCTCTGATGAGGTTAGAAATGTATCAACGTAGTAATGACCTTCAGAGCTGCCTTTATGAAGGCCTCTACGGTTTATAAAATACTTTCATACACATTGGCTTCCAGAAGGGCTCTGAAAAATAAGGGACTAATACCCTTATAAAGAGCCGTCCTGGGGCACCTGGGGGGCTCAGGGGTTGAGCATCTGCCTCCCGCTCAGGGCATGACCCCGGGGTCCTGGGATCAAGTCCCACACTGGGCTCCCCTGCAGGGAGCCTGCTTCTCCCTCTGCCTGTGTCTCTGCCTCTCTCTCTCTGTGTCTCATGAATAAATAAATAAAATCTTAAAAAAAAAAAGAGAGAGAGAGAGAGAGAGAGAGCCGTCCTTAGTGGGCACTTGACAGGATGAGCACTGGGTGTTACTCTATATGTTGGCAAATTGAACACCAATAAAAAATAAATTTATAAAAATAATAAATAAATAAATAAAAACTAAAAAAAAAAAATTGGTCACCCAGCCCCTGGCCCTCCCATTACACGAAGGCAGGTCCCCCCTTTTGTTTCTGTCATTGTTGATCTAAGTTCAAAGTCGAACTAGCCAATCTGTTTTGTCGGATGGGAAGCTGCACCCTAATTGTTGGAGAGGTTCAGGGCTCAGCTCACTGCCTTCCCCCCCAGCTGCACGAAGAAGCTGCCGTCTTCCAGAGACATTAGCCGCTTTGTGCTTTCATTTATTTATTTAACGCTGCAAAAGCCTAAGCCGGTCTGTGAAAAATGTCCTTTTGCACCCTGGGACCTCGGGGCTGGGAGGGATTCCTGGAGAAACCGATTCCATATTCCCATGGTAAGGCCAACCAAACCGTGGCTACACTTAATAGGCCCCTACCTGCTTGCCCGAATATTATTTTGGACTATGTCAAGAAAGGAAGGCCTGGAAGTGGGGCACCCCCAAGGCCAACACGTGGCAGTGGTTCGCACCCCGGCCCCGCGCGGACTCGGGCTGGAGGGTGCGGCTTTAGTAGGGGACATACGGTAAGTCCCTGGTCCCGCAGCCGTGCTGCTGGAGGGATGCGCCCCGGGGAGCTGCGGCCGTGGGGACCCCGGTGCTCAAGGGATGGGAGGGTGCTCAAACCGTGGCCAGAGAAGTGGGGATGAAAAGAAGAGCCCTTGGGGACCCCGGTAGGGATGGAAGGGTGCTCAAACCGTGGCCAGAGAAGGGGGAATGAAAGGAAGAGGGAGAAGGCAATTGCGGGGCTCGCTGCACCCCAGTACCTCCCTGGACAGTTTGCCAAACACCAGCCTGTGACTCAAAGGAGGGCGACTGGCAATCTTCCATTTGTTTCCAGGATGCTCACCCCACCTAACCCCCCCCCCAGCTCCACTGCCAAATGAATGGACCCACGCACGAGAAGGATCTTTGACAAGGAGAGAGCAGTAGCTAAGCGCAAAACCCAGTCTTCCCTATTTCAGTGACATGGCAAAGGAACTTCCAAGGCTGTCAGAAGAAGCAGCGGCCTTAGCTTTCAAAGCAAATGCGCCTTTTCTTGTTAATAAACAGACATCGCCTTCCAGGCGGGGACTGAGGCTTCAGATTTTTTTTCCCCAAGGAAAGCCCATAAACCCAGCGCTGCTTTTCCCTTCAGGAAAGCAGCTGCATGACGTGTGCCACAATCAATCCCCAGGGACTGTCCAATCGTCTGTCATGTGCTCCTTTTTGCTTTCTCTGTTAGATAACTTTTTTTTTCTTTCAGAAAAACAAACAAGCAAAACAAACAAAAAACCTCTTGGGGTCAGTACTTGCAAAATATGTCAACACATTAACAGTCAATACCCAGGGACTGTCCAATCGTCTGTAACGTGTTCCTTTTTGTTTTCTCTATTAGATCACAATTTTTTCAGAAGGGAAAAAAAAAACATTTTGGGGTCAGTCATTGCAAAATATGCTGATACATTCAGCGTTCCTAACCATGCTACTGTGGAAAGGCCCCAAAGATGGGACGGGGTGCTGAGGGTCAGATTTCACCTAGGGGTGGTGGAAGGGGAGGAGGGCGGGGGGTGGGGGTGAATGGGTGACGGGCACGGAGGGGGACACTTGACGGGATGAGCACTGGGTGTTATTCTGTATGTTGGTAAATTGAACACCAATAAAAATTAATTTATAAAAAAAAAAAAAAGATTTCACCTCCGGGTACCTGAATGGAAGCCGCCTCTGGCTGCTTCTAGGCACCAGAGGGTAAGCCAATGCACACGTTCCATCGAGGGCCCTTCGCAGAAAGAAAACCATGGAATAGATCTGTTTCCTGACTTTGTACTTTGATGGTATTTTCTTACTCCTAAATTTACTGCACCCCTGATAATGTGGAGAACTACCATGGGTGCAAGGATATCGTGCACCAGCAGGGTCTTGACATTCAATTTGTACAGGTGAGTGTTCCCTGCTCAACAGGGAGGAAGTTGCTAGAGCCTCTCTGCAGGGCTCTTCAAAGAGCAGTGGGAACGGGAAAGGCTCTCCGGGCCCCTCCCCTGACTGCTCCGTTTGTGCTGATTACGACTTTATCTAACCCTGTTTTCCAAACTGCCAGTCAAAGCACACAGTCTGAAAAGTCCAAGTTCCTTTAGGAGCAGAATGGGGCTGATTATCTGTCCCCAGAACTGTCCCGGGAAACAAAGGACGCAAAGTTGCTATAACTCGAGCTAAAAATCAAGAACAAAATGACGTGATGCAGACTCCAAACTCTAGGTCCCCCCTTTTTTAAAATATTTTATTTATTTATTCATGAGAGACATAGAGAGGCAGAGACTATGCAGAGGGAGCCTAATGCGGGACTCAATCCCAGGACCCCAGGATCATGCCCTGAGCCAAAGGCAGGCACTCAACCACTGAGCCCCCAGGAGCTCTATTTCCTTGAAATCATCTACTAAACCTCCCCCTTTCTGATCACAGCACCTCTTTACCCTTGTCACGTGCACCTTGATGCGTGGCTGGGTGCACAGCAGATGCACAAACACCTGATGATCTATTGATGATGGACTGAGTCCTCATCACTACTTCTAAAGCTTTCCATCCAAATTAAATAATTTGCATTTGGGCCCAGGGCCAGGAGGACACTGCACTTCCTCTTCACCCTTCGTGCCCCCTGCAGCCCCTCCAAATACATGTGCACTTTCACAGGATGGAAAGCACTGTAAAGCGTCATTCAGGTCACCCGGAGAAGGAGGTCATATTAATTTTTAATTTCTAGTTATGCCTATAAAAAATGTATAAGTTGTCCCACAAACAGGCATGCCCTCCCCTGGCCAGTGTTGCTTGAATCCCCTCAAACACTAGACCAATATATTCGCCTCCCAAGGTCTCTTATGCAACACACAGGAACGTCATAACCAACCGAGAGGAATTTCTCAAGTCTCTAGGACAAAAGCCTTCTCTTCCCAATGAGAGGTTACTCAACGGGAAAGGTAACCTTGCTCCGTTCCTGCTGACAGTCGCTTTCTGCCTGGGGTTTATCTTTAGCTCCCCAGTAATCCAAGCGGAGCAGGGAAAGCTCAGACAATGGGGCCTCTTTTCTCCTTTACCTCTACTTTTTTTGGGGTGGGCCGGATGGGGGGGTCAGCATGGAACAACCATCATTAAGTGGTTGCTGGTGCAAAGTGGCGGCCTTGAGTAAGCTGAGACGTTTGTGACCCAAAGTAAAGATGCTCCACGCCGCTTAAACTGCTCAGAGGCACGTAGAGAACGAATGCACTAGAATGCACTAGAATTCCACGCCAGGGTTTACTCAGCAGGATGTTAACTCTTGTGGGCCGGACCTGCACTCTTGAGGGAGAACCAGCAGGAACCCGGTGCGGACAAAAGAGGGCAGTGTTCGCTGCGTCTTTCTTCCCCGCTCCCTGTTCTTTATCAAAAGGCCTCTGAGCCAAGGGAAAACTATGCCCAGCATTTCATAACACAGGAAATGGGGGAAGGATGAGATACTGGGCTCTGCAGCCACCACAGAATCAGCAGCGTCTGTGTGTGTCTGTGTCTGTGTCTGTGTATGTGTGTGTGTGTAAAAGTCACTTTTTTCCCCCTCTAAGCAAGCCTGGCCAATAATGGCTAGTTTGGGCGTTCTGTTGTTCAGTCAGATTGACCAAACTTCTCAAAGCATATAAAAGAAGGGGTCCTTTGTTCCCCCCAAGCCATCTATAACATATCAGAGAGCTCCCTGGGTTCAAACCCTTCATTTCGCAGATGAGGAGCAGGTTTGTACGTTTATCATTTGCTTCTCTCTGTGTTCAGATTTTATTATCAGCCCGTGGGAGAGGGGAGCCAGAGTTTCCTCTTGCAGGTCCTTAGGGAACTTTCAAGCATTTCAAAATAAGACCCACATATGCCATCTGCCAAAAAAAAAAATGAGGTCCTGGGATGCCTGGGTGGCTCAGGTGGTGATCCCAGGGCTCCCCGCAAGGAGCCTGCTTCTCCCTCTGCCTGTGTCTGGGCCTCTCTCTGTGTGTCTCTCAGGAATAAATAAACAAAATATTAAAAAAAAAAGGTTGAGGTTCTACTCTTGTCTCCTGCCCAGGATGTCATCATACTGGGTTGGACTTGCTTCTCATTCTTTGGGAAGGGTTTCTACACACGTGTCACTTTAGCCAATAAAGGATCATGACTAGAGCACTCAAGCCAACGTACCTGCCTATTCTGAGTTATATTAACCTGCTGGCTTCTCTTGATAGGAAGGGAGTCTTTAATTCCAGGTTAATCCTCCTCTTTCTTCCCATATTTCTTTTTTTTAATTTTTTATTTATTTATGATAGTCACAGAGAGAGAGAGAGGTAGAGACACAGGCAGAGGGAGAAGCAGGCTCCATGCACCGGAAGCCCGATGTGGGATTCGATCCCGGGTCTCCAGGATCGCGCCCTGGGCCAAAGGCAGGCGCCAAACCGCTGCGCCACCCAGGGATCCCTCTTCCCATATTTCTGAGCTCCTGCTGGGTATAAGGCTCTGTGTTAGGCCCACAAAGACGAGGACGCTGTTGTAGACTCCAAGAGACCACACATCAAGAAGATTCAGACACAAGACCACAAATAACCATAATACTAAGCAGAATGGGGTCCACCTAGAACGATACCCACAAAGAGCCAAAGGACGTTTTCATCTGGAATAGGGAGAGAAGTGAAGCTTCAGTAAAGGAGGCACTTTGCATTGGGCCAGAGAACAAATAAGCTTCCAGAAGCGGACAGAAGGCCAGGGGAAGGCAAAGATGTAGAAGAGTGAGGGCCCAGTTCAGAGCAGCCAATGGCCCTGTTGCTTCTACTTGCCAAGGGGGGAGATAAGAGAAAAGGCTGGAAAAGCTAGTTAGAGCCACATCGTAGAGAGCTTCAACATCGGGCCAGGGGAGTAGGTTCCAAAAGCAATAATAGGAAACCATCTTTGAGGCGAGCAAGACCCTGAGTGGCACTACTTTTAGGCAATTTAAAAAATTCTGACATAAAGAAACAGAGCACACTGGGGAGAGGAAGCGGGGACGGAAAGTGGGGAGACCAGTGAGGCACTCCTGTTGCAAAAACAGATGGGAATGAAGTTTTGTGGTGGCCAGCACCCTTATGAGCCCCACAACGAGGCTGTGAAAAACCAAAGGTAAGATCACAGGCTGAGTGGAGTCAAGTCCCTGTTCCACGACTCGATAGCTGTGTGACCCTGGACAGGCGCTACCCTCTCTGTGCCTCAGCGCCACCACTGCAAAATAGAGCTGATGGCAGTAAAACTAGGTTATCAGGGAGCTTAAGGAAGATAATACAGCTGAGAAAGCTCCGAGACCAGGACCTGCTGCAGCAAGTACTCCACAAGGGCCTTTACCCACAGTCTCCCAGGGACGAAACTGAGGCCCAAAGTTCAGGCCCCAGCTCAATCCTATGTGCCTAAATGACAAAGCGGGAGCTCATACCCAAAAATCTCAAAAAAAAAAAAACGCATAATTGCAAATGATTTGATCAAGAGAAAGCAAAATAAAAGTACCTCTAGGGGCCCCTCTCTTTTATTATGAAGAATTTCCCTGATGGAAATATTACTCAGCCGTCAGAAAAGACAAATACCCACCATTTGCTTCGACGTGGACAGAACCGGAGGGTATTATGCTGAGTGAAGGAAGTCAGTCGGAGAAGGACAATCATCATATGGTCTCACTCATACGGGGAATATAAGAAGGAGTGAAAGGGATTATAGGGGAAAGGAGGGGAACTGAGTGGGAAAAATTAGAGGGAGACAAACCATGAGAGACCCCTAACTCTGGGAAACAAAGAAAGGGTTGCAGAAGGGGAGGTGGGGGGGATGGGGTGACTGGGTGACGGGCACTGAGGAGGGCACTTGATGGGATGAGCACTTGGGGTTATACTATATGTTGGCAAATCGGACTTCAATAAAAAAAATATATATTAAAAAAAAAGAACAACACACACACACAAAAAAAAAATAATTTCTCCAGTGGAATGACCTCTGTTCTAGCTCATTCCTCTCCCCCTCCCCCCCCCCAGATGATGAAAGGTCAGGTTCTGCAGAAACTTTGTGTATTGGGATCATCCTGAGGGGTGGGCTCTCTCCCTCCCTGGAGCCTGTCCCCTCGGTGGGGCCCCCTGGGGCCTTCCCTTCGACCCAATTCTCGTGATTTCCATTCATCTGTTGAGCAAATGCTAATTGAGTCAGCATCCCATTAGGCAGTAGATGAAAAGATACAGCCCTACCCCAGTTAGGTGACCATAGAGTCGCTGTGTACCAGAGGCAACTGAGTTACCCAAGGAAATTATGGAATGTTCTTCTCTTTAAAAATAGGATCGTCCCTTAATCAGCTGCCTGTCTGGCTAACTTATCTGGAGCACCAGAGAGCCAAGGCCTGGGAGAGATTCCTATCGTATCAAGTGCGGAGGAGGCTTGTTCTTGGCTGTTTGACTCACAGCGCAGAGCAGAGCTGGAAATTTCTGTCTTCCTCCCCCAGGATGCCTTCCAGGGAAGGCAGTGATTCACGAGGCGGTGAAGAGGCCAGGCCTTGGCAGGACCCGTGTGCTTCGAATCCCTGCCGGGCCCCTTAGCCGTGGTGTGACCTTGGGCAGGTTCCTGGGCTCTCCATCACGGCCTCCTGACCCGACTCCTCACTCGAGGCCTAAGGGCCATGGAGGCGCCCAGTGCTCACCACAGGGCTTGGCACATAGTGGGTCCTCAACAAATGGCGACTTAGAACATTTTATGACAGGGCCGGGGGTGGGCCTACGCAGGCCAGGCCTTCCTAGGTTGTGCCTCACAGGCTTCCAGAAAAGTCTGAGCCAAGCTTGTGACTGCTGAGTGGTGGACCAGGCCGCCCGCCTCTAGACTGGGCCCCGGAGGCCACACTGTCAAGTGGCCAAGTCACCATCGTTGGCGAAAAGCTCTCCTTGGTCTCCCTGCTTCCATCTTGCCCCTTGTGTCTTGTCTCTTTTCTCTTTTCCCCTTCCTTTTCTCTCCCTTTTTTTTTTTTTCTTTTACGATGCAACCACATGATTGTGGGAACTTGTAGTTTATTCACATCCACTGCTGTGGAGTATTTTTATACGCACGATTTATCTCTTTACTCTGTTAGGGTTTTTGATATTACACACAGGGCCACCCATTAGACACACTGGTTTATCTGGGGTATAGACTTAACAGGAGCTAAATTATCCAGATGTTTGTTCATCTTCAGCTGGATTAGGGGGCGCCACATGGTTTTATTACCCAGCTTTAACATTTTTGCTAATCCGGTGGGTAGGAACCCAGACTTCATTATGGCCCTAATTTGCTTGGCTGGGATTAGTAATGAGGTCAGGTATCTTTTTATTTTTTTAGATTCACAACTCAGCTACGTACACACAAATTTTTAGCCTGTAGGACTGATTTTTTTTCTTTATTAAGCTTTCTGTCCCATCCCTCAGCTTTCTAATTCCCTGGGCACCTACATTTGCAGCTGCTCCTCGGCCCCCAAGCATGAGCTGGACTCGATCACGTCCACCCAGGTCGTCAGCCTGGCCACGTCTGTGCCACAAAAATCACATCGCTTAAGCTGAATGTTCCTGTTTTAAGTGGATGTCTTTCTGTTCCTTTTCTAGGGCTTGGCTCTTCATTTTCCCCTCTCATCGATATTTTTGTTTCCCCCCTTGATCTTCTTTCTCCAGTCCGCACCTTGCTCTGGACTCCTGACAAAGCTATTTCCAGACTTAAACATACTCGTGTGGATAGAATATTAAGGCTGTGTCTACGCAGGCAAAATGGGGAGCTAGGGCAACTTTTTTTTTAAGTTTTAATCCCCTTCACCCGTCTCTCCCATCTTCATCCCCAACTTCTAGAAACCACCAATCTGTGCTCTCTATGTATAAGCTCAGTTTTTTGGTTTTGTTTGGCTTTTGGGTTTTGGTTTCTTAAGATTCCACACATAAGAGAGATCATACAGTGTTTCTCTGACTTATTCAACTTAGCATAATGCCCTCAAAATTTATCCACGTTGTCACAAAAGACAGGATTTCCTCCTTTTTCATAGCTGAATAACATTCCGTCTGTGCGAGTGTGCGTACACACACACACACACACACACACACACACTCGCCTTCTTCATCCATCAATGGAAACTTAGTTTGTTTCCATATCTCGGCTTTTGTAAATAGTGCTGCGGTAAACGGGGGGGGGGGTGAATATATCTTTTCAAGTTAGCGTTTTTGTGTTCTTTGGATAAATAGTCAGAAATAGAATTGCTGGAGCACAGGGTAGATCTATTTTTAATTTTTAAGGAACGTCCATACTGTTCTGCGCAGCAGCTGCACCAACTTGCATTCCCACCAGCAGAGCGTGAGGCTTCCCTTCACCCCACATCCTCGCCAACGCTTGAAATTTCTTGTCTTTTTGATAGTAGCCATTCTGACAGGTGTGAGGTGCCAGTCATTGTAGCTCTGATTTGCATTTCCCTGATGATGAACGATGCTGAGCATCTGCTCCTGTGCCTGTTGGCCATCTGTGTGTCTTCTATGGAAAAATGTCTATTCTGATCTTCTGCCCATTTTTTAATTGAATTGTTTTGTTGTTGTCGTTTGTTTGGGGTTGGGTTTTTTTGTTCTGTTTTGGTTTTTTGCTGTTGAGGATCTATTTTTAACACAGTTTCTAACGAATAAGTCAGATTATGTCCTTCCTCTGCACCCAATCCTACAAGGGGTATCTATGTCTTTTGGAATAAACCATGTCATTAAAAAGAAAGCTTGCTCCTAGCCCCAAGACATTCTCCTTCCTCCAGGAAGACATAATAATTCTGCATCGGGGCACAAAGCTTGGTGAGTTCAGGCATCCTTGTGCAATAAACAACACACACAATTGTACCCTCCGGTGCAACTCACGGTCTCCCTCCATGGCCACATCACTTCTCACTCCATCTATTACCCATCTCCTCGTCCTCTCTGATCCAACTGCACTTGAAGTCCTCTGAGCACCCCCAGGCATGCCTCTGCCTCAGGACCTTTGTACTTTCTGTCCCCACCGTCTGGGAGTCTCGTCCCCTCCATATTCTCGACTTTGCTCCCTCACCCCCTTCCAGCCTCCGCTCTATTACCATCTTCCAGTGGGCTCCTCACCTACTTCCATATTTAAAATTGGGATGCTTCTCCCTCTAGCAACCCCCCATTCCCCACCCTTATTTTATGACCTCCTTAACACTTACCACCATCCAGCAAACTCTAGCTCTTATCATTTTATTGATACTGTGTCCTGCTTCCCTTCACTGGAACATAAGTTACACGAGGACAGAACATTTTTACTGCCGTTCACTGCTGTATCCCCAGGATCTGGCACGTAGCAGGAGCTCAGTAGATATTGGGTACATAAATAAGAGTCCTGAAAACAAGCCAGCAGCCGAGACAACCTTGGCTCCTATCCCCTGCCTCCCCCTCGGCAGCCCCAGTAGTATTTGGAGTATGGAGACAGGCTTGCACAATTGCCACCCAGTACACAGAGGGATAGGAAGTGCCACCTCACCAGGGCTCGGGTGTGGGGCCAGCACTCTCCAGAGGGGCTCCAGGCCCAGAGACGCTGTAGATCTGGCCAGGACTCCCACAGGAAGCCTTGCTTGGAGTAGATGTTCAGCATTCAGCATTGGAATGATTGGCCACATCCTCCTGTTGCCCAACTGAGCTGCTGGCCACACAGCAAACAAGATGGTTCCCTCTCCAACATGGTACCAGAAGGCCGGCTTGCAAGTTCCCAATCTGTTTCTCACTCGTGTTTTCCCAGCTCCGTCATTTAACGTTTCCACATGTCGGGCAGGGGGATGGGATCAATGGGGGACGGCGATAAAGGAGGGCACTTGTGATGAGCATTAGGTATGATATGTAAGTGATGAATCACTAAATTAAATTCTACTCCTGAAAATAACATTACTTTACATGCTAACTAACTGGAATTTAAATAATAACTTGAAACAACAACAACAAAATGAATGAATGAATAAATGAATGAATGCATGCATGCATGAGTGCAAACTACTGACCTAGCCAGAGGGGGGAAAACCCCACCTTTCCAAGTCACAATTCTCTCACCAGCAAAATGGAGACCATAATGTGTACACTGCGAGTGTAATAGGGCTGTGATGAGGGTCAAGTGAAGTACTGGGTGTGAGTGGTAGAGATCCCGAGTCCTCCCCTTCCTCCACAAGAGCATACTTGTAAGCTGGGTATGGCTTCTCTTCCAGTAAAAGTCTACATTTCCCAGCTTCCCTTGCAGCTAAAAGTGGCCCATTTGACTTAATTCTGCCCAACGGGATATGAACTGAAGGATGGCAATTCCAAGGCTCCGCCCTTAGAGAGAGGGATTTGCCTGCCCTCTTCCCCTCCCCCCTTCCTGAGCATGGCAAAGCAGAGAAGGCAGTGAGCTGTCTCAGGCCGTGCACAGTAAGGAACAAACTGGGCTCTTAAACACTTCAAGCAGGAAAGGCCGTATGCCAGCTAGACTTGGTATGACAGAAAAATGACATTTTTTGAGTGGCCGTTGTTTCGGGTATATCTTCCCTCATCCATTGATAGAAAAAGAATGGTTTGAGTCCCTATGTGTGCCAGGTAAATTTTAAGTGCTGAGGCAGATGCAAAAATTCCCTTCTTTATGGGAGAACTAGAGGGCAGACGTGACGTATACCAGGCATTCCAGCATAAGGTAGTAAGAGCCTTATGAGGGAAAGACAGGGTCCCGTGGGACCCCGGAGGAAAGGACAGATGCTTGGTAAGCTCTTCTACTCACTATACTTTCATTCACTCACATGCTTGTTGAACACCCATTATGGACTAGGCTCTGCTCTAGGTTTGGCGAGCACAGTAGTGGACAAGACAGATAGGGCCCTAGCTTTTTTTTTTTTTTTTAAGATTTTATTTTTTCATGAGACAGAGAGAGAGGCAGAGGCAGAGACACAGGCAAGGGAGAAGCAGGCTCCATGCAGGGAGCCCGACGTGGGTCTCGATCCTGGGACTCCAGGACCATGTCCCGGGTGGAAGGCAGGCGCCAAACCACTAAGCCACCCAGGGATCCCAGGCCCTAGCTTTTAAGTAGCTTACGTGCCTTTTAAACAAATAAATCATTTTTATGCCTAATAAATAAGATGGATTCTAAGAGGATTAAGTGCTATAGAGACCATAAAATGGGATATTTAATAAAGGGTAACAAGTTTGTTGAGGAGGGGTGCCTACTGTAGACTGTGACCCTGGGAACACCAGTGACACTAAAGCTGGGAACAGACTGATGCAGAAACTGGGAGGAGAACATTTTATGTGGAGGGCAAAGACAAGGGCTGGTGCAGAGACCCCGATGAGAAAGGAAGGCAAGTGGTTAGAGTGACTGAGTATGTAGACAGTGTCAAGGGGATAGTCTTGCTGGACAAGTGGCCTTGTCAGCCACAGGAAGGGGTTTCCATTTTTCTGAGTGTGTTTGGGAGTCACTAGAGGTCTTTAAGAAGGGGGTTCAGCACAGATTCATGTTTTAAAATGACCCCTCCAGGGGCACCTGGATGGCTCAGTGGTTTAGCTCCTGCCTTCGTCCAGGGTGTGATCCTGGAGACCCGGGATCGAGTCCCACGTCGGGCTCCCTGCGAGGAGCCTGCTTCTCCCTCCACCTGTGTCTCTGTCTCTCTTTCCCTCTCTCTGTGTGTCTCATGAATGAATAAATAAAATCTTTTAAAAAATAAAATAAAATAATAAAATAAAATAAAATGACCCCTCCGGGGCACCTGGGTGCCTCAGTAGCTGAGCATCTGCCTTCAGCTCCAGTTGTGACCCCAGGGTCCTGAGGTCGAGTCCCACATCGGGCTTCCAGCGGAGAGCCTGCTTCTCCCTCTGCCTGTGTCTCTGCCTCTCTTCTGTGTCTTTCATGAATAAATCAATAAAATCTTTTTTTTAAAATGGCCCCCCTGGCTGCTCTGTGGCAGGTGAGCTGAGGGGACAGCACCCCAGGCCAGAGAGCTGATGACTTAGATGTGGCTGGCAGCAGTGGGACAGAGAAATGGTCGTATTTGGAATCTGTTTGGGAGGTAGGGTTGGTAAAACTTGCCGATAGGATGAACAAAGACGTGCAAGAATGGGTATAATCAAGAGAAAAGTCTGAAATGTGTGCCTTGAGCAGCCGGGCCGGTGGTGGCAACACACTGGGATGAAGAAGATGGGACATGGGAAAGGAGGGACATGTTTGGGCTGTGGTTGGAACACACGTTCCAATTTCTATGTAATGGTAGCTATTGGCGGCCACTCTAAAGACCTGGCTTTCCTCCAGATGAGCTGGAGAGCCTCAGCAGGGCTTTGCCACCCCTTCCCCAAGCCCTGCCAGCTCTCTCTAGCCAATGGCCAAAGTCCCTACTGCATGACCCTGCACCACCTGGCTCCCACTGCCTCTCTTGACTTCCCCCAACAGGGTTCCTGCTTGCTCACTGGTGGCCTCCTTGCCTTGTCTCAATACCTCCAGCCCGGCTCCTGCCTCAGGGCATGTGTGTTTGCCCTTTTTGTGTTGTCTCAGCATGACCTGCTCACCTCCAGACACTCCCCAGCCTCTCCCTTCACCGCCTTCAACTGTTTGGCCATGTGTCACCTTCTCAAGGAAATTAGTGCTGGCCACAGCACTCTGGAAAACTGCAAAACTACTCTTCCCCTCTTGCCAACAGACCCTTCCCCTCTCACCAGCTTTATTTTTTTCCAGGGAACTTATGACCTCGTGATAGACTAACGCCTTTTTGATTTATTTAATTTACATATTGTCTATCCCCTCCCACTTGAATATAATCTTCATTAAGACAAGGGTTTGGGGATCCCTGGGTGGCGCAGCGGTTTGGCGCCTGCCTTTGGCCCAGGGCGCGATCCTGGAGACCCGGGATCGAATCCCACATCGGGCTCCCGGTGCATGGAGCCTGCTTCTCCCTCTGCCTATGTCTCTGCCTCTCTCTCTCTGTGTGTATGTGACTATCATAAAAAAAAAAAAAGACAAGGGTTTTATCTGCTTTATTCACTGCTGTCTCCCCAGAGCCTAGAACAGTCTCTGGCACATTATTGGGAGCTCAAAAACCACATGCTATGAAAATTAAAGGGCATTATGTTATCTTTCTCTCATCAGGGAATTATTGTCTCAATATTTCCTCGTTTTTAGTAGGAAGTAAGAAAGAGGAGGAAGTTCATGTCCAAGGACCTATCCTGGACTGAAGACTAGTTTCCCAGGTAAACCAGGACCATTGATCATCTCCATTATCATCCTCATTTTACAGTAAAGAAAACTGAGGCTTGGTAAGATTCTAAGGGTTAGTGAAGCTTAGTGAGATTCTCATTTTTCTAGTGCCTTAGAAAAAAGAGCCTTGCCCTGGTCTGTTTTGGTCATCCAGCCAAACAAGTACACCCGAGCAAGACCCAGCATGTTCTGCTCAAACTCCTGCCCACTTGTGCTGTGTCAGTAAGGACAGATTAGATGAGCAAAGATCTAAAAAGCCCTGCCACTTGTAAAACATAAAGCTGTGTGGGATTCCGGGAAGGCAAGGAATCTTCTGGTCATCGGTACAAAAACCTGGACTTTGGTTTTGCTTCTCCGACAGTCATTCAGTACTTGCTACATTCTGAGGAAGGCCTATCCACACAAGTCATCATAACAGCACTATTTATAGTAGCCAAATGTAGACACAACTCAAATGTCCACGAACAGACAAAGGGATAAGCAAATTGTGGTCTATACACATATACGCAACAGAACGTCATTCAGCCATAAAGCTGAATGCAAGGAGGAAGTCATGATCCATGCCCCAGATGACGAACCTCAAAAATAGCATGCGGAGTGGAAGAAGCCAGACACAAAAGGTCACGTATTGTATGATTCCACTTATAGGAAAGGTCTGTAAATCCACAGAGATAGAAAGCAAACTGGTGGTTGCCAGGGGCTAGGACAAGTGACTGCTCAGGGGGTATGGTATTTTATTTTGGAGGAAAATATTTTCAAAGACACATAAAGGTAGTGATTGCACAACATCATGAGTGTATTAAATGTTACTGAATTGTTTGCTTTAAGTGGTTAAGTTTATGCTATATAAATTTCATCTCAATTTTTTTTCTTAGAGAGGGAAAGAGAGGTAGGAAGGGGCGGAGGGAGAGAGAGAGAGAGAGAGAGAGAGAGAGAAATCTTAGGCTTGGAGCCAGCAGGGCATGGAGCCTGATATGTGGCTCGATCTCATGACTCTGAGATCATGACCTGAGCAGAAATCAAGAGTCGGACACTCAATTGACTGAGCCACTCAGGTCACCCGATTTCAATTTTTTTGGAAAAACAAAGAGCACATGTGTGAATTTGCTCATGTAGTCCTTACAAAAGACCCTGTAAATTAGATACAAAAACCCTATTATTCCCATGAGACAACCGAGCCTGGAGAGGGTAAAGGACCTGGTCAAGGTCGCATAGACATTAGACTTGAAGCAGGGCCTGACTGACCCCACAGCCTTGCTCTCCTGAACCACTGGCCCCTCGGCCCCTCAGAGTCAGGTGTAGACCCTGGGAGAACAGATGGCTGGTTGGGAGAGAGCCAAGGGAGAGACGCACTAGGACAAAGAAAAGTCAAAGCAGAAAGGTTATGGGGTCTCTAGGATCTCAACTTAGTACCAGCAAAAGTCAGAGTCTTGAACCCTTTGGCTCCTGCTACTTTTGTCCTGTGGTCCGACTGAGCTCCTTGGAGGATGAGGGAACAGTCGAGAACCATGGATAAAAAGTGAGATGGGAGGATGGCAGGGATTGAATGAAGAGTTAGAAAAATAGCACAGAACACTAGACCAAAGGCCCTCTTCACAACATCTCTATCCTTCTTCCTTAAAACGTCTGAAGTCTTTAACTAAGGAACGGAGCACCTGAGTGACTTGAATGTGAACATATTTTGAAAGAAGAGCATATTTTAGGGAGTTCCATCTCAGAAGATTTGAATGTCGTGTAATTCAGCTTGTGGGGAGGAGCGGAGGTGGCTGGTGGGTGGATGGAAGGATGAAAGTGACTGTGGCAGAATGACACAATAATAGGGCTAATGATTTCAACATTGAAAAAGTTTAACAGCTCGTAGTGAACACCAGAGATAAGCTCCAGTGGGTGGCTTAAAAAAAAAAATCCACTTTGACGGTTTCTGCTCTTTCTGAGCTTCTCCTGTTTGTTTCCTCTTCAAAGCTTGTTAGCACCTCCCACTGGGGGAGACTTTGGCCACCTAAGGATAGTAATGAGGCCTGGTTCCCGGAGGGCCCAGTCCCCAGCCAGGGCTGAGGCTGTTGACAATTCAATGTGAGTTTGTTTATAGCAGTGGGGGTGGGGAGGCCCTAGAAGGCAGAAGATCCCAGGAGACCCTTTCTTGGTGCCATCACCAAAGTCTTTCACCCTAATTTCCTCCGAGACCCCTTAAGAAAGCAATTTTCAAAGAAAGAAGTGAAGAGTGTGACTTTCATGAATGTACAAAAGCCAGGGTAGGACTGGACATGAGCAGGGGACCCAATCCACTCCTCCTGCCAAGCAGAAGCGACCTTCAGGAAGATGGGCCCTAAAATCCCAAGACTACCAGATTCTTCTCCTGGGCTCCCGCCCACAGAGTGTCTTTTCCTTTTGAAAAATCACGAAGCTCTAGTCCACAAAGTTGTTAAGAGGCCTCACAGGAAGCCAGCAATGGGTCTCCATTTATGCTCCAAACATCCCAAGGCAGCAATGTGTCCAAATGGTACAGACTTCCTTCTGGGCTTGGGCTGCAGCCAGGATGGCCACGCGGTCAAGACCCTCCATCTGAATTACTCGGCCATTAGAAACAACAAATACCCACCATTTGCTTCGACATGGATGGAACTGGAGAGTATTATGCTGAGTGAAATAAGTCAATCGGAGAAAGACAAACATTATATGGTCTCATTCATTTGGGGAATATAAAAAATAGTGAAAGGGAATAAAGGGGAAAGGAGAGAAAATGAGTGGGAAATATCAGAGAGGGAGACAGAACATGAGAGATTCCTAACTCTGGGAAACGAACAAGAGGTGGTGGAAAGGGAGGTGGGCAGGGGGTTGGGGTGACTGGGTGACGGGCACTGAGGTGGGCACTTGACGGGATGAGCACTGGGTGTTATCCTGTATGTTGGCAAATTGAACACCAATAGAAAAATAAATTTATATATATATATATATATATATATATATATATATATATATATATAAAAGAAGACCCTAAATTCGAGTGCCCAGCAGTGTCAACTCGGCCCTTCATGTCTGCTCCAGGAAAGGATGAACCCCGCCGGGTCCCTCAGGTCACACAGCTGTCCCACTCTGTTCACACCAAGGAAGGGGAGGCTGGAAGAGGTGAACAGGCAAGGGATCCCACTGCATTGCCCCCAGCCAGGCGAAGATCAAACAGGCCAAAGAGACCGTCTCCAAATTTACCAGCTGCCTGCCCAGATTTGCAGGTCCTCTCGATCAGCTCGGATCGTGGTGAGGTTTCCACCTATCTTGATTCACTACGGATTAATTCACCGAGCTACTAAAGTCACATCTGGGGGGAAGTTACATTCTGCTGCATGACTTCATGACCATCATAGAAGCATTTTTCTTCAGACAGTCTCTGTGCTTTTGCTGTTCGAGGGCTCTCTTACGCCTAATGTTTTTAAATATAGTACTTTTTAAATATTTTTTTATTGAAGTTCGATTTGCCAGCATATAGTATAGTAAAACAGAAGTGTCAAAGATTTCTCGGAAAAAAAAAAAAAGATGGAACAAATCAAAGGTAAATGGAATGCCCAAGGATGAGGTGGGGTGGAGAATACAACAGGGAACGTGGACCAGTGAATGAGAAATGACAAAATGGTCCCCTAGCTGTTGTTAACGTCTCCAGAAGTTTCCCCTCCAACCCCTCAAGTGAGCCACATGGCGTAGTGGTTGCGATGTCAGGCTTTGAAACCAGAATATCTAGGTTCGAATTCCTCCTCAGCCACTTATTAGCTGTGTGACTTCGGGCACGCACCTGACTCTGTGTCCTGATTTTCTCCTTGGTGCAGAGTGGATGCTTCAACTTGGCCTTGGACCGGCTGCTCCAGGGCACAGCCAAGGGAAGGGCTTGCTACAACACATGGCTCTTGCTTTAAAAAGATAAAAAATAATAAACAAAGCATCTCTCTGCAGAAATGTTGTTTTCCCCTCTAGAAGTCTCCTGAGTAGGCCCTTTCAGCTGTTCAATACACGCGTGGCGTTCTCCGCCAGAAACAGGGACTTCACGCATATTTGAGCCGAAATGTAAAAATATCCCCAGTGTTGTGTGAACCTCTTCCATGACTGTTTACGGGGAAGTGTTTCCTAGACAATTGCACTTTGCATTCCAAATACTTTCAGTTAGGATGATAGGTTCCAGAAGGTTCTAGGTGGCCTACCCTTGGTTCCCAAGCCCCGGGTGAAGGCGCCAACTATGTAACACCTGGCAGAAATAACAGTAACGGCAATTACTAGTATTTCTGAGTGCCCTGCTGTATGCCAGGTACTGGGCTAGGTGTCTTCCGCACATCTCTCCGTGTAGACCTCGAATCTTCTTCTCGACTCCAGGAGGCAGGTGCTATGGCCCTGTATGGTAGACGTGGCTAGGTCCAGAGTTGCTAAATGCCACCTTCCAGGCCACAGGGTGTCTGACCAGCTCTTGGTCCTTTCCCCTATTATTTCTGAGGCTCCAAGCCATACATCTCAGCATCTTATCATCAGACAGAAAGTTCCTCTCATTATGGACTATAAATCTCATCTGCTACAATGTGTGCCCCTCTTGGGCCTCTTCCTGTGTCCTTGACACCCCTCCCAGCCATGGTGACCTCATGGGTTGTTCACTTTAATCCACCGGCCCTCAACCGGGGGAGTTTTGCCCACCCCCCTCCAACATTTAGCCCTGTCTCGAGATATTTTTGGAGTCGCAGCTGGGGGAGGCGATGTGCTAACAGGCAGCTAGTGAGCAGAGGCCAGACTGGGGCTGCCCGACCACCTACTACACACAGGACAGGACAGCCCCACAACAAAGAATTATCTGGTCCCAAAGGTCAACGAGGCTGAGAAACTCTGAAAGCAGAAGTCTTGATTTCTGTGCCCCAAATCCATTACTCCTGCAGGCTGTCCATCCTCTGGAAAAGGTACTATCACTCCCAGGTAGCTCCAGCCCCAAACCTAAGAGTTAACCCTGATTTGTCCCTGTTCCTCACCCCTTTTTACACAAATGTTTGGCTGTCACTATGAGAAAAAGCATCGATTCTGCGACGTTCAGCTCATATTTCAACCCTTGCAGCGGCGCAAGTAATCCATTAATAATACAATTATATTATGAATTAATTGGGCACTGAGAGGTGCACTTGACGGGAGGAGCACAGGGTGTTATACTATATACTGGCAAATCGAAATCTAATTAAAAAAATATACAAAAAATATTATGAGTTAATTAATTCATGATTTATATAATACCCACGCATTCACTCAATTGCTAAATGATGATTTAAGCGATGACCACCAAGCGCTCAAGCTCCACATTGGCTTTTCACCAGAACTTTGTAGGGTCTCCCGACGTCACAAACTTTTGCAAACTTTCACGCCAACACAGTTGAGCACCAATGGGCAATTCACTTAAAGGTGTTTAGAAGATCTTGCCAAAATGCCAAATGAAGAAAAGTTTAAAGATAAACATTTAATGGCATAAAGTGAAAAGAAAGCCAACCAAAAAGGAAATTGGAGGCAGGGCTCATGCCCACGTCTTTATTAGGTGCTCTGGATACCCAGGCTGGGGTGGGAGTGAGGGGTGCAGGGTGGGGGGTGGCTAGAGCCTGCCTCGATCCTTGTCTTGGGTCGCCTAGAGTCTATACATATCACAGGGTGTCAGGGGGGTGTCACAGGGAGAAAAGAGATCATTTAAACAGACTCCTAGAAATCCTAAATCCAGTTGCTTGCTGCTTGCCATTGGCCTCTCAAAAGACCTTCTGCTCTCCCGAAGGTGACACAACTGTTCAAATCTAGAGAGAAGCCCCTGCATGACCCCCGAGGCCAGGCCACGAAAGGGAAGCCACATGCTGTAGAGACACGCTTTTTCTTTTCTGAGCGAGGCATGGGGCAGTTTCAGCCCACATCTCATCCTCTGCTGTTTAGCTGCTCCCCGTGATCGGTGGAGAAGCATTTTTAAGTAGTCACCCCCAAAAGGAGGCCTAAGGGGGCTTGAGGCCATCCCAGGAAATGATTCGAGTTGTGCCTCTGCCTTCTGGAGTGAGAAAAATGACCCCAGTGGTCCCGGGGTGGCTAAGGGGAGGGCTTTGAGGGCTGTCCCTCACCCGAAGACCCCGCTCAGGGGGGCATGGAGGCCAGACCTCAAACCATGCTCTGGGCACCTCCATGATCCTGCCTCCCCAGCCCCTGGGGAGTGAGCTGGGCCCAGGACACCCCAGCTACAGATGTGGAGTCTCGGGTTAGAGTCCCAGGCCAGGTGACCTTGGGGAAGTCACACCAGCTTTATGAGCCTCATTTTTTCTCATTGGTAAGCACCTCCTTCAGAGGGCTCTTGGAAGGATTAAATAAGCGCTTACAACAGTACTTCATATAAGTGTCACGTACAATCTCCTAATTGCCATTGTTATCATCGTGGCTTCAGCAAGGGCCTGGCGCAGAATAGACACCCAGTAGTAGATGTCAACTTAGGCCTAAGGTCGACCTGAGAATCATGGGTGATCTTGTAAAATCCCAAGACGCTGGGATTCATCCAAAGGTTACGTATGAGCAATCATTCGAGATGTCGGGGGGAAAAACAAAAGCTCCTACTTCCCAAAGGAGTGATACACATTTATTAGGCACCCACTGTTTGCCAGATACTATGTAAGGCACTGAAGACAGGACTGCAAGTGAGCAAAAGCTCTTGCTTTCTTAGTGGTTCTTGGTACTTGCAGGGTCACACACACACACACACACACACACACACACACACACCCCACATTGACTACTCGTGTCGACCCTTTAATGATGAAATAAAGGAGGTGCCCTAGTTCCAGGCAACGTTTTCCCTTGGCCCTGGTTACATCCTACAGAGGCGAATCACGAGTTAACTGGGAGTGAAGGGTGAACTTCACTGGCGTGGCCACCCCCCACCCCCCACCCCCAGGTGGTTATCTAGCAGCAAGCAAAGGCTTTGATAAAGGTGAGAGCATGCTAGACCTGCAGAGATCACAATTAGGATTTCGCCAGGGTGAGCAGAGAGATAAGAGCAAGCCATTGCTTCTTGGTTTCTTTGTTGGGGTTTTGTTGTGGTGGTTGTTGTTGCTTAAGAAGTATCCAGGACAGCTAGACAGAGGCATGTGACAGTGGATCTGCACCATCACGCCTTTTGTGATGATAAAACCCAGTTTTCTTACGGAGCCAGTCGCAGAGATCTCCCCGGGGACCCTCCTCCCCGGGACGTAACCCTCCCTGCCCGTGACCTTGCTCAGAGCCCCTTCCCCGGCCTGCATCTGGCCCGGGGAGACCATGGCACCAGGCTACAGTGAGGGCAGGGGGGAGCATCTGCTCATCCCGTGTCCAGGTCATGAGGTTCAGGGACGGGACAGCCACCCCTGGCCACCTCCACTGAACCAGTGGAAGAGCGACCACAGGCTGGCCTGGCGGCCAGAGCGGTCTGATGGGTGCTCAGGGCCTCCCCCTCTGGCTCCGCTAGCCCCGCAGTCCCCCAGCCTGTCTCCAGGACCTCAGCACCCTCGGCCCGGCCACCCCATGCCTTCATCCCTCCTTGCCTCTGCCCGTGGTGCTCCTTCTCCCAGAAATGCCCATCTCCTTCCTTCGGACTCTAACATCCACCGATCCTTCCAGACCACGCTAGGGCCTGATCCTTTCCTAATGCCCCGGGGCAGGGCTGGGTGCTCCCCTGGACTTCTGCACTCCCCTGTCCCGGGGCACCCGAGGCACCATCCCCGACGATGGACGATGGGCACGCAGTGGCCCTCACAATGGCCTAAGCTCCCCAAGGGCTGGATATGGGCTGAGCTGACTGTTGTAACTTCTGGTGCATTGGGCAGGGGGGTTCTCAGTAAGCGTGGAATGAACGGATAACTGACGGAATAAACCATGGTGCTGGTTTCAGATTGTAGCTAAAGTCACTCTTCTAGAGAATCGCAGAGAGACTGTAGAGATCACTTATCCCAACCCGGTTCCACTCCTTACTACGTGGCCTTGGGTAAGTTACTTAACCTCTCTGTGACCCAGTGTCTTGATCTATAAAATGCAAAGAACAGAATGCAAACTCCATTTCACAGGGGAGCCATGAGCGTCAAATGTGTCTATACGGGACTTAGAACAATGTCTGGCATACAGGAAGTGCTCCAGCCATGCCACAGTTTGCCACCCTCGTTGCAGTGACATCATGAGCATCCTGCCCTGCACCTGCTCCACCCACCCCACCCCTGGGCCCACCGCTGGGAGAGCTGGCTATAAATGGCCCTCCCTGCACCCTTTCTTTGGAGACCTGCCCATGGCCAAGGGCAGCAGCCTTACCTAGAAGGTCATCCTCTGGATATCCTGCATGTGCGCTGCTCCTCTGTGTCTCATCCGCAATCCCTGATTGACCCGGGCTATGGAGGCCCGCACCCTACCTTGAGGAAGGATAGACTTCACGTTGCAGTCTCTGCTCCAGAGCTCCCCGCAGGAGCAGACCGAGCCAGAACCCAGCTGAGCATGTTCTATCTCCCTGTCCTGCTTCCACACCCCCTTCTCCCGAGGGCACCCCCCCAATAAATCACTTACACGAGAACCCGCACCTCAAGCTTGGCTTCTTTTTTTTTAAGATTTTATTTCATGAGAGACACAGAGAGAGAGGCCAAGACACAGGCAGAGGGAGAAGGAGGCTCCATGCAGAGAGCCCGATGTGGGACTCGATCCCAGGACCCCAGGATCACGACCTGAGCCAAAGGCAGATGCTCAACCACTGAGCCACCCAGGCGTCCCTCTAGCTCGGCTTCTCAGGGAGCCTGGTCTATACAATCATCGTTACCACCATCATCCTCAGTGAGGGAGATGCAGACCCAGAGTGGCTGCCCGACTGATCCAAGACCCAAGGTCAGGAACAGAACCAGCTGGCAGCCAGGCAGTGACAGGGAGGTAGTCATGTTAGAGGGGAACAGGCTTCTGAGTCTCCAAGGAATTGTTCCTCACAACAACCGAATGAATTAACTGAGGAGGGGTTAGAAAAGCAGCCAAAAGCCTGGGGTACCTGAGTTAGGTGCAGAAAGTTCCCACCTTTGGGGACGTTGAGGGAAGGCAGGGCAGCTTCTGTTGAGACCAGACGTCCTGGGATGAGAGAGCCAAGGGGCACAGGCCCACGGGGGGCCTTCAGGCCAGCTCGTGGGTGTGGGGGAGCAGGAGCAAGACTGTGTGTCCGCCGGCCTTGGCCTGCCCGCAGGTCCCAGCTCCCCACCATCACCTGCACTGAGAAGGCACCTTCACCTGCCCCCGCCCCCCCAGCTGGAAATCATCTTGGCTTGATGGCCAAGGTCTGCCCTTGCTCATGCCAAGTGGTCACTCTACCCCAGGAGGTCCCAGCCGTGGGTCATCACCCTGCCCCACGGGGGAGCTTCTGTGCCGGGGAGGAAGAGGGACAGAAAGCCCTTTATTTCACAGCCACCCAGCGACTGTCACTGATGAAGCGACATCCGCCCCTGAAGTCTGAAGCTAAAACAGACGAGGAAAAGGAAAATATACTCCAGGTGAGGAGTTTAAAGACAGCCGATGTAATTAGATGAATATTCGGGTGGGAAAAGGGGCTGGAAGGAAACCTTTACAGGGCCTGGTGCAGTTCTTTTATTCATTGATTTTTTTATGTGAAAAAAAAATTTTTTTTGTAATTACAAAAGTAGCACCTATTTGTAAACAAATTCAAAGAAAACAGAAGTGCATAAAACAGG
Source organism: Nyctereutes procyonoides (assembly GCF_905146905.1). Lineage (NCBI taxonomy): Eukaryota > Metazoa > Chordata > Mammalia > Carnivora > Canidae > Nyctereutes > Nyctereutes procyonoides. The sequence continues at coordinate 8,323,890 of NW_026575021.1, read as the reverse complement.
TTTTACCAGTGCCGGATTCCCTCCCACCCTCTGTAACAGCGACTATGAAGAGTTTGAATATTCTTGCATTTTTAACAGGCATGTCAGATGGACAGACAGACAGATAAAATAGAGATCTGCCACTTTTCCCCTGTTCTTTTTTCCTCTTTCAGATATTTCTCCAGTTAGTTTTTCGTTCTGCGTAACATCTGAAAAACGGATGTAACCATTCAGTAAATATTTATCGTGTACCTGCTATGTACCAAATAATGTGCTAGACACTGGAGATAAAGCACTTCCACTTGGGTAGACTTTTAGTTCTTTTAGTTTGGTTTCTTTGTTTTTTGTTTTTTGTTTTTTTGTTTTTTGTTTTTTTCTCTAACAAACCGAACTCTAAACATCTTTTTACATGTACCTTTGGGTATTTGTTCAAGAATTTCTATAGGAAATTCTGTAAGAAATCGATGAGTCAAATGCTTATTACAAATTTGAAAGTTTCTGCCCAAGTGTTCCCAAAAATATCGTCATAATTTATGTTTTCACCAGAAATGTATGAGATATATATTTACCCATATCTTAGTCAATAATAAATATCACTCTTTTTAATCTCTGCCAATCTGCTAGATAAAAACTTACATTGTGTTTTTTAAATTTTCATTTTATTTTATTTTTTAAAGATTTTATTTATTTATGATAGACATAGAGAGAGAGGCAGAGACACAAGCAGAGGGAGAGGCAGGCTCCATGCCGGGAACCCGACGTGGGACTCGATCCCAGGGCTCGAGGATCGCGCCCTGGGCCAAAGGCAGGAGCTAAACCGCTGAGCCACCCAGGGATCCCCTAAATTTTCATTTTAAAATTACTTTTATGATTGGTATTTTTCACATGTTCAATAGCTACGTGAATTTCTTCTTCAGTGAATTGCCTGTTCTACACTCATCCACCTTTTATAAAAAGGTTTCTCAATGATTTGTGGAAACTCTTTTTTAAGTAATGGGCCTCAATTCCTTTGTCATGTATGTTGCAAATATTTTTCCCCATTGGATTATTTTGCAACCTTCTCTACAGTAGGCTTTCTGGAGCAGAATTTTAAATTTTTATATTGTCAAATTTTTTCTATCTTACCTTTAGTGGGTTTTGGTTTCCTTTTGCTGGAAAGACTTTTTATTCGTGGGGTAACAGGCCACTCAAGAGTTTTGATTAACAGGAATTGATTCTAGTATATATGGAACATTATACTGCATTTTGGGAGCATATAAATACTTTTGGGAAGCAAGTTGTTTTTAAACTCCTGTAATTCCAATTTAATACTAGACCAAACATATATTTTTTTTAATTAGATGAACAAGAATGCAAAGAACTACATTAAATTAAAAGTGAATATCTAATGAATTGTTTTTAAATAAGTATCTTTCTAACTACAGAAATGATACATACTTATCATAACTGAGGGAAAGAATTCCATCATAGCACAAAGGAACAAAAGCTTTTCTCATAATTGCATTCCCCCGAACAAATAGATCATATTTTACTATTTTTCATTCTGTCGCTTTCTAGTTTTGGTTACTTACAAAAAAAAATTTTTTTTAACAAAATTGGGTTCAAAAAAAAAACAAAATTGGGTTCATACTCTTCTGAAATGGGCTTTTTTTTTTTTCAATCAGATTGTGAGTTCAGGGGGAGGGCTGGGTATCTATTGTGCACTCCAATCCACAGCCTGTGATTGATTCATCTATCAGGACCTGTTTCCTAGGGAGACTGTTAAGATAATAAGGTATACACCAAACAATCTTCCTTGAAAAATCTCTCCATCCTTTGATCTTTTATTATCTCGTCCTTTTTTTTTTCCAGCTCCTCTTGTAGGTAATTGTGGTGCTGTGCTATCTTGGGGCGATCCACCCCCTCTTCCCCATTATCACCAGGCCTCGGTGGAAGGCCATTTTAGCAACACTTCTGGCTGCTGTTGGGCTGGGATGCAGAGACAGCTCTGGCTGTGCTCTTCCAGGCTCTGTGTCAACCCCCCACCATCCTCTTTTCCCAAGGACATCATCCCATCGCATCCCAGAGGGTCTCTTCATTCCTTTTTTTTTTTTTTTAAAGATTTTATTTATACATGAGAGACGGTGTGTGTGTGGGGGGGGGTTGGTAGGGCAGGGACACAGAGAGAGAAGCAGGCTCCATGCTGTAAGCCCGATGCAGGACTCGATCCCGGGACTCCAGGATCATGCCCCGGGCCGAAGGCAGGCGCTAAACCACTGAGCCACCCAGGGATCCCTGGGTCTCTTCATTCCCGACCGACCTCTAGCTTCCGAGGGGGGCCTTCTGATGTGTTGAGGCTGCATTCCCATCACATCCCGGCCGCCCTCGCTTTCTGGCAAATCCTGTAAAATGCGTTCATCCAGAAGGGCCACCTCAGCAGAGGGGTGGAACCCACAGATGCTGCAGCTAGAGGGCGCTCACGGCCTCACATTTCTGAGGAATTAGGAGAAGATGTGTCTTCCCTTGGTGCCCAAACTTGACCAGCTTGCGGAGAAGGGAGCCAAAAACTAGGGCACATGAAATAACTGAAATAAAATAATAATATATTAGTTTCCTGGATAAAGCTGACATGTACTGAACTGACATAGAAAGCAGGTCAGATTCTGTTCTAAGCCCTAAACTCGTCCCCCAGCCCCCCAAAGAGCCAGGCACAGTATAGTGAAACCCTCCCTTTACAGATGAGGCACTAGAGATGTGTAATTTCCCCCAAAGTCAAAGGGGCAGAGGTGGAGGGCAGGCTCAGGCTGCTTGCCCCAAAGCCCACGCTTCGTCACCAGGAACTGGCTCAAGAAAAAAGCATTTGCAGAGCAATGGCAAGCTAACGGTGGTTGGCCCTGGGGAACAAGGAGTATTGGGGGACCACATTATTTGGCTTTGACACGGAGCTCTGTATTGTCCAAAATTATTTTCTCACGTGTAAAGTCCTATGGTTAGTTTTAAAATTCAATAATTTGGGGGGCGCCTGGGAGGCTCAGGTGGTTAAGCATCTGCCTTTTTGGCTCAGGTCATGATCCTGGGGGTCCTGAGATCGAAGCCCACGTGGGGCTCCCTGCTCAGGGAGGAGTCTGCTTCTCCCTCTCCCTCTGGCCCTCACCCTTGCTCGTGCTCTCACTCGCTTTCTCTCTCTCTCTCTCTCAAATGAATAAATAAAAAAATCTTTATAACCCAATCATTTTTGTAGGTATAAGACATCTAATGAGTACAGCATGTCAGATGCTCTTCTAAGCCCTAAACTCTTCCCCAAGCTCCCAAAGAGCCAGGTACAGTTGCTCCACTGTGGTTAAGGGTGGACTGAGGTATTTCAGTTGAAAAAAGAAATCACAACAAATTACAAATTTATGGAAAGTGACAGATACCACATATATAACAAAATGATGAAAAAAATTCTATACAATACCTCTATTATACGCTTTCTCCTGGGTTTCTTTTTTCTTTTTCCATTGTAGACTCTTTGTATAATAATCCCTTCGTATGAAACCAATTCTACAAATACCATTTTCATGGAGAGAAGAGAAAGGAATTTAAATGCATCTTAAAATGTTATTACATTGGATAGAGCCTCATAATTGTTTAATCAAATTACCCTTAAACTATGTGCAATAACTTATGGATGAATATGTGTGGAAGTTTGACACAGGAGCACTTAGGTTGCTTGGCTGTGATGTTAGTGCTTTTGAATGTCATTTTTTTCTGTAATTGCCAGGCTTCATCAGGCCAAGCTGTCTCAGATGCTAGGACTACTCCAATATAGGGGGGGGGGTGGCATATAAAGGCAATTTTGCATGCATAAAAATGCTACTTCAAAGTTCACAGTATTGCTACAATTTTGTGCCCTACCCACACAAGAACTCTGGTCAATTCTATTTTGCATTGATTCTCATTTTAAAAGCATGGTAGTATGGTGTGTGCTAATTGTGTATGTATTATTTTTTTATTATTTTTCTGAAGGTTTCTGTCTTGACTAGACATCAATGAGACCCAAATATTCCACTTATAATTTTGTGCATCTGGTGATTAAAAGAACATTCCTCAGACTAGCTTCTGTTTCTGCACATTTTGACTCTTGTTCTTCTCACTACCCACACACTTTCGGTGTCAGGCACAGTGGTTCACACTTATATGGCAGTGTAATATGATGATGCCATGATGCCAGATGAGTATGCTCTGAAGACATCAGGAATATTCCTGGAAGTCATTCTTTTTTCTTTTTAATTTTATTTATTTATTCCTGAGAGACACACAGAGAGAGAGAGAGGCAGAGACACAGGCAGAGGGAGAAGTAGGCTCTGCGCAGGAAGCCCGATGTGGGACTCAATCCCAGGTCTCCAGGGTCACGTCCTAGGCTGAAGGTAGGAGCTTGACTGCTAAGCCACCCAGGCATCCCTTTTTTTTTCTTTTTTTTTTTTAGTTTTTTTTCTTAGTTTTTTTTTTTATTGGAGTTCAATTTGCCAACATATAGCATAACACCCAGTGCTAATCCCGCCAAGTGCCCCCCCCCAGTGCCCATCACCCAGTCATCCCAACCCCCCTCCGACCTCCCTTTCCACTACCCTTTGTTCGTTTCCCAGAGTTAGGAGTCTCTCATGTTCTGTCTCCCTCACTGATATTTTCACTCATTTTCTCTCCTTTCCCTTTATTCCCTTTCACTAATTTTTATATTCCCCAAATGAATGCGACCATATAGTGTTTGTCCTTTTCCAACTGACTTACTTCACTCAGCATAATACCCTCCAGGTCCATCCACGTCGAAACAAATGGTGGGTATTTGTCGTTTCTAATGGCTGAGGAATATCTGGAAGTCATTCTTACCCCTAGAATAGCTAACCCAGGAGTAAGTGTGAACTATATGAATAGACCCATTGAACCCAAAACAAATCAATCTCCAAGTCAACTTCTCTTTGGCTAGAGTCCCCCAAATGCTCAGGGTCCCTCCCCTGACCCAAACTCCTCAAGGAAAAAACTGATGGAGGGGGAAGCCAAGTGGGAGGAGACCACATCCTTGGCCCAGTGCACTTAAGATAGCCTACTTTCACAGTCTCAACCAAGCATGTGACCATGTGAACCCATGCAAGGACCACATTATCGGCAGTTGCCCTTACAATTAGCAAGTCCTGAAGCCTTAGCTTCTTTTGCTTTACAGTAAGTCTGCCCTGACTGTGGGGAGGACAATAATGGAACAAGAGCTGAGGTCATGGATAAAACAGCGTGGACTGGAGTCGTCAAGAAAACTCTGTGTAGGAGGCAACCCTGAGCTAGGCCTTGAGCCGTTGGTAGGATTCACTAGACAGAGGAATAGGAAGCACCAAGCCACAGGCTTCTGCAGTCAGCCCAGAGCAGACACGCATATATGTGGATGTGAAATGTGTTCCCTGCCAACGAAAACATTTTTTTCATCACTGGCTTAGAGCTACCTAGAGGGAGCCAATGGCAATACATTTACACATCACTAAAGAATGAGAATTGAACTTTCTGTTCAGCTCCCTCTCCCTGTTCCAACCAGCAAATAAAGACTCCCGAGCCAGGACCAACCGAAGCTTCAGGCGTTTGGCACACAAGTGTCCACCATCCACCTCGCTTCAACACAAGGATCCAAGAACACTGGGTTTATTACACTCTAGGGGAAGGAGGGAGGCAAATAGGAACTGGCCAGAAACAGTTTTCTGAGTGGACAGAGGCCAACCATGGCAATTGTCAGATCAACCAGTGTGAGGAAGGAAGGTCCATCCCCAACCCTCCCCTAAGACTTGACCGGTCCACCACAGTCATATAGTGTGTTTAATCCTCAATTTTCCTCCTTTTAGTCCAGGTTCTACTCTGGAATATGGAAGATATGCTCCCAGGAAGACCTCGGGTGTGAAGATTTTACTTAAAGGAGCTCTGGGCTCTGGCAACCGTAGCCACAACCATCAGCGCTCCAGTCTGCCCAGGAAAGCATCAAGACAGAAGTGTCATGCAATCCACAAGCCATTTATTCAGCAGCTACTATGTGCCAGGTACTTTCTTAGAAGCTACAGAAATGGAAGAGCTTAAGGTTCCCAAATTCCCCCTTTCCCTTCAGGTCACAGATGTGATTCCCTCTGTCGGTTTCCCATAAATTGATGTCTAGCAAGTTTGCAATTTGCAAGTTTGCAATTTGTCCTTTGCCCAAATATCACATCAAGGCTAGAAGGCAGCTGGGCCCGTTCCCAGGTCGGCCTCAGTGCTGTGGGCTTGGGGCTGGCTCCCTGCTGATAAAGCAGCCGGATTGCAGACCAACTAGTTCACCGTGGGGCGTGAGTGGGATTCTGAACACTGGTCCGTAAGCGAAAGAGAGAAGGTTAAAGAACAATTAACAAGGGCCAGGTTAAGCTCATTTCAGGATGTAGTTTAAAGGATGAATCTGGGGGGCACCTGGGGGACTCAGTGGTTGAGGATCTGCCTTTGGCTCAGGTTGTGATGTCCCAGGATCGAGTCCTGCATCAGTTCCCCACAGGAAGCCTGCTTCTCCCTCTGCCTATGTCTCTACCTCTCTCTTTCTGTGTCTCATGAATAAATAAAGAAAATCTTTGGAAAAAAATAAGAATAAATAAAAATAAAGTACAAATCTAAAGCATTTTTTCACTAATTTTAATCCTTGTATAAAAACCATGTATTGACTAATTCTAGCTTTCCCTTTGTGATGCTCACATCGTTCTCTATTTCATCTTTTTGTACCTTTAGATTCATGTCCAGCTCTCCAGCCATCTTCACTGAGCCACCTCTGGATCGTGCTAAAAGCACGCTGCTTTAACCCAAAGGGCTCTATCCATTTCTCCTAAGCCCCATCTCCTTCCCTCTCGTCCCTTCCCACCTCCCTTGCCCCTCTGTTCTGGGGAGAGAAGAAAAAGACATCATCTGTGTCCTCCCTCAAGGAGCTTGTAGTCCATGTAGGCAAACAACATTTATGCCCCTGCTGTAAGCGAAGTGCTCACAGTCGGTGCTCAAACTGGCTGGTTGAAAAAGTAAGCGCAAGTATGCTGTGAAGGCATCACCTAGCAGCTTCTCTATAAATTACTCAGGGCTCCATAAAAACGGTTCCAATGATCCCAATACCCATGACTCTCTACTGTTGCATAACCTTCCTCTTGTTTTTCACATTGGCCCAGTTTAAATCGTATAAAGTAAAACTCAGCGTGGTGACTTCACCCAACAACTCACATGGAAATAAAGAGCTAGCTATCTGAATTGTTGCTTTTGTTTTCTTTTAGAGGGAAAAAAATTAAGTTGGAACAGGAATATTATCAGATAAACAGTTTATAGAAATTTGAAGCCATGGAGGGGGGAAAAAACTGGAATTCAGGGAATATTTGTCCATTGGCACTTTGCTGCTTTAGAAGCACAAGAATGTATTCTGTGTTATCAGATCACTTATGAATTTATATTTGACATTCCCAGAGATGTAAAAGGCTGATTTAAGAAGACAAGACTCGTCTCATTCTTATGCAAATCAGTAGGCAAGATAGGCAAAAAATTAAGCTTTTTTTGCAATCACATTTTTTTTCTGATTTTTAAAAACTCTAAAATTAAGATGTTTTCCAGGGACCCAAGATTAAATCTGGGCTTCTGGAATTTTTAACAAGAATATTCAGCTCTTCAGCAGCCATGATATAAAACCAATCTGTCTCTAGCCCAGCTCATCCGTGTCATCCCAGTTAGGGGGGAGCCTGTCTGGATTTTGAGGAGTAGATTGTAGGCCGAGGGGTCTCTGGATCCCTCAAAGTCCTAAATTTCTAAAGCAGGGTTTTGTGATTGGTGCAAAGGATACCTGCTGTCAACCAGTGTGTGTGTCTTGAACGTTGGGATGCATTAGAATCACCTACTGAGTCAGGCTGCCCCAGAGTGGGCCTCAGGGAGGCAACTTCCAACAGACTCCCCAGGAGGTTCTCCAACGGGCTCCCCACAAGTCCTGGGAGCCCCCGCTAGACCAGAGGCTCTACAAGGCACAGATCTCTTATTCATTCTTGTGCCCATGGCCTGGCACGGCACCAAGCAAGTAGTGAGCTCTTTAGAAGTACTTACCAAATTGAAAGTAATTGGTACTAAATTCTAGTTGGAATTAGCGTTTTTAACTTTTTTTTTTTTACAGAAAATGAATCATCTGAACAGCCTCCAAATGCCGTCAAGCAAAAAACGAAAGATACTCTTAACTTGATTTTAAAGAAAATACAAAAAGATACTTAACCTTTTCTTTTTCTTTTTTAAAGATTTTATTTATTTATTCATGAGAGAGGCAGAGACACAGGCAGAGTGAGAAGCAGGCTCCCTGCGGGGAGCCCAATGTGGGACTCGATGCCAGGACCCTGGGATCACGACCCAAACCAAAGGCAGATGCTAAACCACTGAGCCACCCAGGTGTCCCAATATTTAACCTTTTCAATTCAATTTCAATAAGTGTCATTGCTACAAAATCAGCTGGTGTCAGGAATCACTAAAAACAAGATTTTTTTCCATGCCCGCTAAAGCAAAAAAAAAAAAAAAAAAACACATCACCCTGTTTCACAAAAGCCAGAGGCGGCGGTGGCAGTGGTGGTGGGGAGTTCAGACAATAAATAGTCAGACTTGATGATATAGAATACTTAAAATAAAATCCACCTTGGGACTGTGCCCATGCTTCTGTTCTTCCTTGCCTTGCTCTTTTCCCTTTTTGTCCTCAGGTCTTTCTCTTCTTTGACTTGCTGTTCTCTCTCTCTCTCTCTCTCTCTCTCTCTCTTTCTCTTGTCTTCTCAGGAGCCACGAATGAATGAGTTGTGCTCTGAGTGGGTGGTGGAAAGGCTCAGGCTGGCACTGTTGAGAGAACAGAGAATGGATCTGGGGAGACTTCCAGAAGGATCCAGAGCTTGAGTAGGGATGGGCTCCAGCCTTGCCGAGAGTAGCAGGGGGCACATCCCAGGACAGCAATTTGTAAACACGTACACGACCTTAGGAAGTCGATTCAAGTGGGAGTCTTGCACTAGAGTCAATTCAACTCAACGAGGACTCGTGGACGTGGCGGTGATGGTGGAGGACACGGCGTCTGCAGGCAGACAATCTTCTCTCCAAGCCCAGCTCCAAAACCTACTGCTCCTGTCACTTTGGGCAACTTACTTTTCCATGCCTCAATTGATCTGGTAAAGGGGGACAACATTAAAGATGATGGAAAAATTCAACAAGGGTGTGATGACCTACAAATATTGGGCATTATCTTTAGCCATTACGGCTTCTTTTCTTTTCTTTCTTTTCTTTTCTTTTCTTTTCTTTTCTTTTCTTTTCTTTTCTTTTCTTTTCTTCTTTTCTTTTCTTTTCTCTTCTCTCCTCTCCTCCTCTTCTCTTTTCTTCTCTTCTCCTCTTCTCTTTCTCTTCTTTCTAAAGATTTCATTTATTCATTCATAAGAGACACATAGAGGCAGAGACACAGGCAGAGGGAGAAGCAGGTTCCATGCAGGGAGCCCAATGTGGGACTCAATCCAAGGACTCCAGGATCATGACCTGAGCCAAAGGCAGATGCTCAACCACTGAGCCACCCGGGTGCCCCACAGCTTTTCTTTTCCAAGCAAATGAAAACAAGAGCTCATAATGTAGTTGGGGGGAGTGGGCAAAATAGTATGAATGACTCATACTGATTTTCCTCTTCTGATTATTCCTGGGTTTGTGTTTAAGCAGGACATCTATACAAGTAATGGAAGACATATTGACCAAGGCACTTGGGCAAGTGCTTTCCCTAATTGTGTCGAGAAATCCTCACAAACCCTATGAGACAGTTATCATCACCCCTATTTTGCAGGTGAGGAAACTAAGCCTGAGAGGGGTAATTAAGACGTCCAAGGACTCACAGCTAGTAAGCGGGGAGGGGGGCAGAGGTGTGAGCTCTGGTCTCCTCCCAACCCATAAACCCTTGTGCTATCCCATGAAGCAACCAGAGAGTTGGAGAATGGAGAAACCCCATCAGCCTAAAGTTTTCCCCTGTAGTTAACACCGTCGACCTGCAGAATGAACCGCTTTCCTGCTAACACCCCTCAGAACCCCACCCAGCTGACTCACCAAGAAACTCAAAAGGCAGTGTCACCAGAGAAGTCACAGAAACATGGGAAATCTTGATTGGCTTGTCTTTCAAAGCCTCCAGGCAAAGTAATCAAGCTCTGGGGACATTAGGTCATCTTTGGCAAATGTGGAATACCGGGCTGCCAGGATTCACAGGAACCTGTTGGATCCTGGTGTTTATTGTGCTTTCACTGAGCTCACAAAGACACCCTCTTGGAGCTCCTATTTTTTTTAGCCAGAGACAAGAATAAATTTGGGGTTAATCCATCCATTTACCAAACGAGACAGCTCAAATTTGTCTACCAAGTGGACGGCACGCCAATATCTTCTCTCCACTAGGTCTTCGGCAATGGGCAAGAGTTTTAAGGTCCGAGTCCATACTGGCAAGGGAGGTCCCACTTCCCAGAAGCATTCCAGAGAGCTCTGCGGAAGAGCGACTGCTCTGTGACCTTCACTGGGTCACTTGGAGCTGGACTTGGATAACATCCAAGACCTTAGGACGGATCTCCTCCTCTTCTTCTTTGGATGCCATCAACCGAGGGGTGTTTAGGAATGTGTTAATAATTCCCAGGAGAAATTGGCCAGGATTACCTAGTCATGACTAATGAAGCTGTCATCCACCGATCCTTCCCGCTGTTCAATAATGCCTTCCAAGGAGTGCTTTATGAAGATGGATAGTATCGTAACACTGCACCCAAGAAACTGGCACGATGTCAATGAAAACAGAGGCCAGCTTATTTTGCATGCCACTCTATTTTTCATTATACTTCACAATAACTTGTTATTAAATGAAAATGAATTCGCCATTAGGGACTCGATACTATTTAATAACTGTTTAGAGATGTTTTATGATTCCTTTTTTTTTTTTTTTGTCTTTTTGGCAACTCGTGTGGCAGCCATGTGATAAATGTCACTCTGGATTAGGTGGGGTTGGATTTTCTAGAACTCTCTTAAAGGTTTTAGAGAACTTGGTCATTAAAACTATGGTTCACATCTTACTTTGCAAGATCCTGCCTCTGAACTGGCCATTGGGAAAAAAAAAACAAAACAAAAAAACAAAGAAAAAAAAAACAGAAAGAGTGAGGTAGATTGTATAAGTACCCCCAGAAAATGACATGGAATGTGGCTAGGATGGGGAGTTTCTAGTGCACACACTCTGGCTCTCCACAGAGGGGCTAGGAGGCTTTCTGGAAAGCACTCTCCCTGGCCACCCTCTCCAAAGAATATGCATGGGTCCAGGACAGTCAATGTCATTTTGTAATAGCAAATAAACCCCCAAGATTCCAGAGGTTTAAACGGCACTGGTCTGTTTCTTGCTGATACTTTACATCCATGACAGGGCTGTCTCTCTGTCATGAGCTCTCTTAGAAGATAGATGATGAAGCACCTACTATCTGGAATGATGGGAGAGAGAGAAAGAGCTCTGGAGGGTCTCAAATGGCAATTAAAAGCTTGACCTTGAACTGGTCACATGGCCCCAGCCACCCGGAGAAGTGGGAGGAGGCCAAGAATTGCAATTGTATTATGTGCCCCAAAAGCAGAAACATTATATCTGGTGATCAGCCCTAGTAAGTACAAATGTGAGATCAAAATAAGTATTTTTATTCAATCCTTTTCAGGCCTGACTAGAACAGAAAGGCTGACTCTCAACCCAAGAAAGAGAATTCTTTCCACCCTATAGTCTTTGAGCCAAGACGTTGGCTTTCCCCCCGCCCGCCCCCCCCCCCATCTTCAGACTCCAAGTGAAATATCAGCTCCTCCTGGGTCCTGGGCCACTCCTATTCAAGATGAAAATGGGCATATTGACCCATAGTGACCTAGCAAGTCCACTTCATACCCCAGAATGAATATGTGATTATAAGTTATTATCTCAGTCTCAAAACCGTATTTCTGAATGCATGTGCCAAGAAGATTAAAAACCTAGGGAGACCACACACAAGCATAAGTTGGAGAATGGGACATCTGGTCACTTCCACAGGAAAGACTGTTATGAGACCGAATGGCTGGAGCTATGATTCTGGCTGTGGTCCCACAGCCCGGGGAGGCCCATCTGGAGAGAGACTGTCGTCCTCTCTTGCCTATGAGACTTTAATTTCACCATCTCCGGAGACAACATCCCCACTGGTAAGAAGGCCTCACTGGAGAAGGAAGGCAAACCTAGCAGCAAGTTCACAGTCACACACACGGGCTGGTTCCCTCTTCTAGATGCTAGGGCAAAATTGGCTTTTCAGTGGCTCTGGAGGTGGTTGTACCTAGAATTTGATGTCTTGGGACACCTGGGTGGTTCAGTGGTTGAGCATCTGTCTTCAACTCAAGTCGTGATCCCGGGGTCCTGGGATCGAGTCCCACATTGGGCTCCCTGCTGCTTCTCCTGCCTGTGTCTCTGCCTTTCTCTCTCTGTGTCTCTCATGAATAAATAAATAAAATCTTAAAAAAAAATCTGATGTCCATAAAGGTAGGCCAAGAAGTTGTTTGCTCCTTGTCTTCAACATGCAGCCACACAAATCAGCAAGATCACTGATACTCTAAACATGAGAAAGATACGGAGCCCAAAATGACAGATTACAAAGATCTTCATGTGTATGGCATGTATGAAAACCAGCAGGAAGAAACAGCTTTTCTTGGCTCCAACTCATTCATTCATTCATTCATTCATTCATTCAACAAGTATTTATCAAACCCCTATATTGGCTCACACACTGTAGGCTAAGCATTCTACTTTTGAGCAAGCAAAACAGGCAAGGTGTATCTTCATGAAGCTGGCTTTCCACTGGGAGACAGATTGTCAGTCACACAAACAAATGCAAAATTGCAGAAGTGACAAATGACACAAAGGAGAAGTTCATGGTGCCCAGAGAACCATAATGCAGGGTGTCAGCTTATGATAGAGGACAGGAAAGGCTTTCTGAGGAACAGATGCAAGAGTGATGAGAAAAGAGGTTTCCAAGCATTGGAAACAGCCTATGGGAAGGCCCGGGGCTAGGAAGAGGTCACCAGGAAGAGATTTTGACCTTCTCTATCCTGAAAGCAGATGAATAGGCAATGGTATTTTCTTCTTGCTCTTCTATAGTTTCATTTTTTACTTTTTTTTTTTTTTAAGATTTTAAGCTATGTCTGCACCCAGAGTGGGGCTTGAACTCACCATCCTGAGATCAAGAGTTGCACATTCTACTGACTGAGCCAGCCAGGTACCCCTCTTTTTAAAAAAAAAAAAAAAAAAAAAAAAAAAAAACTTTTTCTAAACCTCTCTGGAAAACAAATCTGACGCATGATGGTGTGGACATCTCTAAGAACCCCTGTTAGTTCCCTCACTGATTGGAGACCCCGCCTCCCCTTGGATCTCTTTCTTTTCCATGTCATTGATTTATTTGTGTACAAAAACCATACTCATGTCGTTACTGAGAATTCAAAATATCCTGCAGTGCAGACTCCCTTATCTCATCTTTTTTTTTTTTTTTTGGAAAAAAAATTTTAAAATTGCAGAGAATAATAAAACACCACCTGCCACATATTATTAGGGAAGAGTAATTTTTTAGCGTAGTTGCTTCACACATGTGTCTCAGGAAAATGTATAAAATGTAGCAGATTGATTCAAAGTCCCCAGCCCACTGCCCTTCCTCCCACCCTAGGGGTAACCACCAACGTGAACTTGATGTGGAGCCTTCAGTCCACATTTTAAAACTTTAACTTAATTTGTATCTACCCACAAGGAAAATGCCATATTGTTTTGTGGGTTTTCACTTATTTATTCCTCCAGGTGAGTTTTAGAATCATCTTGTCTAAATCCCTGTAGACTCCCTTTTTTGGATTTTTATTGGAGATGCATTAAAGGGATTTATTACTTTGGAGAGAATTGACATCTTTACATTATTAGTCTTTCCCTCTAGGGATGAAGTATGTTTTTCATTTATTCAAGCCTCCATCAAGTCCCTTCATAAAATATCTATTTTCCTCCTTGTTGGTAGGGCCCATTACTTGTTATGTCTGGGTAGTTTACGATCTGTGTTGATGTGAAGAATAGGATTTTATTTTTGTATTATAATTGCCAATTCATTCTTACTGATATAAAAAGAGGTTAATTTTTGAAATACTTGTTTGATAAGTAGCCATTTCACTATCCTTATTATATTTAATACTGTAGTTTTGCAATGGATTCTTTTGTGTTTTCTTGGCAGACAGTATATGTCATACTAGAATTTTGCAAATAATGATAATTTGGCCTGTTTTCTACAGACAGTCACACTCCATTTTTTTTTTCTTACTCAATAAGTTAGCCAGGACTTCCAGAACAATGTTAAATTATTTGGCGATGTCTATTATATCATATCCAGTGAGGTATCTTCACCTCGTCCTTTTTCTTAAGAGAAGTGCCTTCAATACTGCGCTTTTTTATAGAGTATCAACAGCTGTTTGAGACAGGCTTTATCATGATATTGTTTTTTCTTTTACAATAATGAGAGGCTCCCCCTCACCCCCCACAACCTAGGTGTATTTACAAAGCAAAGTGGATTAAAAAGAAAACTCACATCTTTTTTTTTTTTTTTGGTACTATTTTGCAAAATTGAAGATTCAATTCTCATCAGTTCTCTCTCTGGTTATTTGTGTGGGGAAAAAGCATGAGACTGGCTCTAGTTCAGGCTTTGAGTCTAGTTAATGGTTTCATTTTGGGCAAGTCCTCTTACTTCTCTGGCCCTCAGCTTCCCCACCACCACCACCCTGCCCCGTAAAAAGGAGAAGGATAAGATCATTTCTAAAATTTACTTCAATTTGTTAATAATTGAAGCCCTGCTGGACACCTGGGTGGCTCAGTCAGTTGAGTAACCAACTCTTGATCTCAGCTCATGTCTTGATCTCAGGGTCATGAGTTCAAGCCTCGCGTTGGGCTCCATGCTGGGTGTGGGGCCTACGAAAGAAAGAGAAAGAAAGAAAGAAAGAAAGAAAGAAAGAAAGAAAGAAAGAAAGAAAGAAGAAAGAAAAATAATTGAAGCCCTACTTTACTGAAACCTCTATTTTCTTAGTCAAGTAATTTCACAGAGTTAACCACACCCCATAATTTGACAAGACTAAAAGATTAAACACTTAGGTTGTGTATATAGGAAACTGAACTGAAAATAATTCAAGATAAGTAGACTGTAAACCTGCATGAAGTTCATGGCTAAAATTTCATTTTTTTTTTAAGATCCTTTCATTTATAATAATCTCTACACCAGTTGTGGAGTTTGAACTCACCACCCAGAGATGAAGTGTTGCGTGCTCTACTGACGGAGCCCGCCAGGCGCTCCACGGCTAAAGCTTTAAAATAATAACTACCACTTATTGAGTACTTACTGGGTACCTGTTTTGCTTACACTATAGCCCAGTATTGCTTGTAAGAGCTTTACGGAGTAGGGAGCATCATGATTCCCATTTTACAGATGAGGAAGCAGAGGCGCGGTGGGGTGGAAGCTCTGGAGGTTAGCCCCCCCAGGGCCTGGTGGGTCCCTTCCTTTCCATGGACCCTCCTTCCCGTTCACAGAGCCTGGGAAGCTCAAGTTGACAGTGCCCAGTCTCCCTCACAAGTAAGTTCTGGATCTGACTTGACTTTCCTCCGTCAGCTGCGCTGGCCAGAGACTGGATTTTGAAATGGAGTCAGGAGGGGAAAGAGGCAGGTTGCAAAGCTGTGTTTTTGCAGATCCTGGAGGCTCTGAGGCCTGCAGTTGTGGACCTGGCTTGCTAATCCCCAGATCACAGTCAAGACAGGGGGTCCTGGGTCCCCCCAACCCCCATTCCGGCTGCGATGGCAGCTCCCCGAGTCTGCAGATTGAGGCAGAGAAGTCGTGTCCTTCCGAAGGCCCGCTTCTCCAGAGCCCTTCTGGAAGCTGTCCCCAGAGGCCAGTCTCTGGCCACCCCTGCAGCCCTACCAGCAATGCTGCAAGCACCTAGGCCCCTGAGGAAATCCCCTTCTTCTTAAACTGGTTTAAGTAATTTCCATTATCTGCACTTGAACTGGGATCATGATGAGCCATGTCATTAATCTTCCTTTTCATGTGCCCCCTTCAGCTCCATAGGAGAAGCCCCACAGTCTAATGAATTTGGATCCGTGACCTGAGTTCTAGTCGCACCCCCGCTACCTAACAGCTGCGTCCTCTGGGCGAGTTCCTCACCCTTCCACGTCTCCGATTTTGGTTGTTGCTGTTTCATCTTTGATGTGAGAGAATAGAGCATCACTTTTGGCTCTAACATTCCATGATTATTGTCAGCCTAAAGGAATATGAAACACCCGGGGGCGGGGGGGGGGGTTCTGGGTGGTTCAGTGGTTGAGCACCTGCCTTTGGCTCAGGTCATGAACCCAGGGTCCTGGGATCAAGTCTCACATTGAGTCTCTGCCTCTCTCTTTGTGCCTCTCAGGAATAAATAAATAAAATCCTTGAAAAAAAAAAAAAGAATATGAAACACCCGGAAGACTGCCAGGTGGACAGGTCACAGGAAGCCAATGACACACCTGCCAGTAGCAAGGCCGTGTCAGTGCCCAACTCTTGGCTCTTCCTTGGTCTAACCCATGTGGCAAAATGGTCTGAGGTGGGCCTGGGATCCAGACCCCTCCCTGGGGAGGGACTGGACCCCTCGGAGGCCCACGCTGAAGGCAGGGGAGTGCAACCCCAGCAGGACTTAACTTCGTGAGGAAGTTGCTGAGCACACAAGCCAAGCAAAAGGTCAGGAAACTGGAAAATCAGGACAGGACCCCAGAGAATCCTGAGGGCAGAGGTCAATCACAAGGCAGGGACAGAAGCCAAGAAGGCCAGCTGCCAGCTGGAGGCCACAGAGGGGACAGTTGGTAGAGCTGGGGTCCAAGCAGGGATGAGGAAGGCGGTCGGGCCTCACCAGCAAGGACAAGGATTCGGAGTCCAGGTTGTGAGTGAGAGGGGGGAGCTCATCCACCCTCCGCTTGCTTGCTCAGATTCAACTCAGCCAGCACCATGCTTGGTCATCGGATTGCGACATCGGGTTGGCCTGAGTGGGTGCAGACCTCAGAGTCCTTACAGAGCACACGCGCTCTTGGAGCAGACGCTTCCAGGCCCAGGGATAAGCAGTGTTTTCATAAGTGGGCACATCAGGGGCATTTGGGGAGAATGGTTCTGATGTGCTCAGATGACAGGGGACGAAACTAGGTGCTATTGAATTCTGGCAAATTGTCTAGGGGATGGGGGGATGAGGGGGGAGAGAGCCAGGTGGGGTGTGTTCTAGCCACGGAAGGGTGGACCTCCAAGGTCTCACGTCCCTCAGGGAGAGTCTTCACCCTCACAGTTGCTATGCCCATGTTGATGGTTCCTTCCACCCCCTTCTCCCCATACCAACCCTCTAAACACGGCCCCTTCCAATTTGCTCCCCGGCCCTCCCAGCGAGGAGATATTCATCAGACACAAATGACTAAGGTAACACAATGTGTTTCTCTTCCCAGAGGCTGTGGCCCTTCATCTAGGCAAACCAGCCGATGACGAACCCAGAACAGCAGCAGAACACTGCGGGGCAAGACCCAGGTTGATGCGAACTTACCCCGAAGGACATCCCCTCAATCTGCATTGTTCACCGATTCTGTTAACTTGTGAGTTCGTCTACCCACTCAAATTCACTTGTGACCCCAAAGCCAGGACTCGGCAGGAAACTTGGGGTCACTCCCAGACACGCGCAGAGCGGAGATCTTGAGCGGCTCAGCGCGCCCACCCCCAGCCGAGGCTGGACGACTCTCTGCCCTTCTTGCTTCAGCTCCCAGACTGTAAACCAGTGTCCCCTTCCTAGTCTATGTAGTTCCCTGGCTCGTGTGCTCTTTGTAGATGGCTTCGCTATTTAACGGCCCCAAACATGGCGCTGGTAACGTGCTGCCTCGTGCCGCCACGTGCGAGCAGGCCGCAATGTGCCTTAAGAAGCAAGCGGTCGTGTTAGAGAAGCTTCCTTCAGGCATGAGTTTTGGTGCTGTGGGCCACACGTGCAAGGCGGAGGCATCAACACATAAACAAAGAAGGTGCTCTGAGATGGAAACACACATGATACAAGGTTATGTGTTGATTGATTGATTGACGAAGATTCCAGAAGCTTGGAGGAAGCCATCGGAGCAGTAGTCTGGTATTGGCTAAGCGCTGCCTACAGTGACTTTATAAGACATGACTACCTGGACTAACAAGACTGGGCTGTCCTTGCTCCTTGGTCTAGCTCCGAACACTGCTTCACCCCGACACCATGACTAGGGGCTTCCTGCGTGATGCTTGCAGAGAATTACAATGAAAGTATGAGGAAGTATTTTTCAAGATCTTTACTTTCCTTTTTTTTTTTTTAAGATTTTATTTACTTATTCATGAGAGACACACAGAGAGAGGCAGAGACACAGGCAGAGGGAGAAGCAAGCTCCCTGCGGGGAGCCTGACATGGGACTGGATCCCGGGACCCCGGGGTCATGCCCTGAGCCGAAGGCAGGCGCTCAACCACTGAGCCACCCAGACACCCCGAGATCTTTACTTCTGCACCTCTGTGTAGACATGGCCAAGAGTTCTCATCGGCAAGCCTTGAATCTGATGGTCCCCTTAGGATGGGATGTGACGTTCCAGAAACGAAGCCAGAGAAGAAGCTCCGCAGTCATTCTACCTGAATATATATATTTTTAACTATTTTACAGCTTAAGGGGACTTCTCCCCCCTGAACAGATAGATCCCTGATGAATATAGAGCTCTTGAAAGGGGCTCCTAAGTGAAGAATAATTTCGCTGACGGGCGTTCACTCAGTCTCGACCTGGAGTCCTGAGCAGCAAGGTGGGTCTGGGGCAGCGCCGGGGGGCACAGGTGGACGGGGAGGCCTTCCTCCTCCTCCAGCAGATGGAGTCACCAACAGAGGGCCATTTTCCTTTGGCTCTTAGACGGCACCGTTTCCACCCTTCCAGAATCCTCCAGACGGGAACTAGAGCCCAAATAGCAAGGCCCAAAGAAGAATAAGCCCAAATAGCAAGAATACATGTGGGCGACCCCGGGAGAGGGCTGCGGGTACAGACGCCTGGCAAGGGTTCCCCTGAATCCTCAGGGCACAAGCCTCATCCTGACACCAGGATCCTGTGTTTCTGTTTAAGCAGTGACCCAGGTAATTCACTTCCCGAGATTGTTGAAGTGTCTTGTGAGGCTTTGAGGAGCTCAAGCCTTGGCTAAAAGCTCTGGCTTGTCAAGGGGACTCGGACTCTCTCTCCTGCTGTGTTTCTCTGTTAAGTTGTGGTGAATTTCTTTTCTTTTTTTTTAATAATAAATTTATTTTCTATTGGTGTTCAATTTGCCAACATACAGAATAACACCCAGTGCTCATCCCCTCAAGTGCCCCCCTCAGTGCCCGTCACCCATTCACCCCCACCCCCCGCCCTCCTCCCCTTCCACCACCCCTAGTTCGTTTCCCAGAGTTAGGAGCCTTCATGTTCTGTCTCCCTTTCTGATATCTCCCACCCATTTCTTCTCCCTTCCCTTCTATTCCCTTTCACTATTATTTATATTCCCAAAATGAATTCTTTACTTTGCATTTAAATTCTCAGGATAAAAAGGAGGCTTTCCTCCCCATCATTCACTGTGCCCCAAGCTCCTAAATGCCACTGGGTTCTGAGCTCCAAGTCCTGGACACACATCTCTCACAGAAGAAAACTGAGGCCTCCAGAGTGGCCTCCCCAAGCCAGGGGCTCTCTGGGCCTCCTTCAGGGCCTCCCTCTGGGCCTGGCCTCTCTCTGGGCCTCCTCTGGGCCTCCCTCTGGGTCTCCCTTTGGGCCTCCCTCTGGGCTCCTCTGGGCCTCCCTCTGGGCCTCCTCTGGGCCTCTGCAGCTCCCCGCGGAGCGGCTTGTGTGGCTGAGTCCAGGGAGGAAGTGGTAACTGGGGACAGACGGGGTCAGACGCCTTCCAGTCCTCCACTTAGTGACACGCTTTGTCACACAGAGGCCAAGAGCTCGGGCCTCCAAAAGCGTCTATCGAGAGAACATTCCTCCAGGAATGTTTTCTTCCTAAGAAGAGGCCTTCTCTTTTCCCCGGGGACCCCGAGCATTTGAACCTCAGACCTTTCGATCCCTTGACAGAAGCCATAAACCACAAGTGGGCCCCATGCTGGAAGGACGTGCAAGGGCCAGGCCCGGGGCTTCCCCTGGCTGAGCCCTTGAGCCCCGGCCGGTCTGCCCACCCTGGCGGGGACTCGGGGCACAGCTTCCTCCCCACCGGGAGCGGCAGGGCCAAGGCAACTCCCGCGGGCGCCTCCCGCCTCGACGTGTGGGGACAGCAGCGTGTTTGCCGCGTCGCCCTCCTCCCAGCGACCCTCTGGGGCGTCAGGAGCCCGGCGGCTGCCCCGGGGCACAGCAGCGCGCAGGCCGCCCCACGGGGCCTGGGCCTCCAGGAGGGCCGCTGGGCTCCCGCAGGCCGCCAGCCCCGGCCTGAAGAGAGGCGGTCACGGCGCACATCTGCTCCCCCTTCCTTTGCTTTTTTAACTGATTTGCAAAAAATGTTCAGCAAATGTTAAAATCTGTGTGTGTGTGTGTGTGTGTGTGTGTGTGTGTGTGTGTCTGTCTGTCTGGTGGGGATGGGGTTTCCTTCAGTCTGGACAAGAGGAAAGCCCAAAGGAGGGGCAGGGGGCAGGTGCTCAGCTGAGCAGGCCAGGGCCGCGTGGCCGGGGACGGCAAGGGCCAGGCGGCCCAGGGGCAGCTCTGCGAGGTCCCAAGCCACCCTGGGCTCCCCCCCACACCTCCCCTCTCTTCACTGCTCCCAACATGCCCATCACCCCCAGTGCTCCCCCGCTTCCCGAGACAAGCCCACGGAGCCCGCGCCCCTGGGCCCTTCTGGGTGGTCAAGGGGATCCGCAGGTGCAGGGGACTCTGGAGAGCAGCTCAGGGCCCACGCCGGGCTCCACGAGCAAGGGACACCCGTTCCCCACCCCTGGCTCCTGCTCAGATCCCAGCTCCTGACATTCCAGTAGCTTCTGCTATAGAACATCTCTTCCCCCCAAAAGCGAATGTCCTCTGGGTGGGGTAACACTGGTAAAATTGTGGCGAGGTGACCACATCGTCCAAATATCAAATCAGAATATTCACAAAGCACTTTCCCTATTTTTTTTTTTTCATTCAGTGAACTCTTTTTCTAGAAATCTTTCCCAGGGGAGCTTGGGTGACTCAGTTGGTTGAGTGTCTGCCTTCGGCCCAGGTCACGATCCCAGGAGCCAGGGGGGGAGCCCTGCGTCTTCGTCCTCTACCCCTCACATTCTCTCTCTCTCCCTCTGTCTCTCTCTTTCTTTCCCATAATCAAACCAAGCAATTAATGTTGTAAAAAAAACATTTTTAAGAAAACTAAAAAAGGAAATCCACCCCTACCCGCGCATCATCCCCTCCCATACTTTGCAGGAAGTATAACCACCGTCCACAAAGTGTGGTGTGTCCTTCTGGGCATTTCTGGTGAGTGTGTGCATGTGCATGTACTTTAACAAAAACATACTCCTCTTTATATATTTCCAGTATTCAATTTCTTTTTCACTTACTGAGTTAGAATCGTCTTTCCAGCAAGACATTTGTTTTCAGTCTATGAATATCACATGAAAAAAATCTTCAAAAGGTGCGCTTCATTTGCAACATACTTAACAGATGACCTCTGCTTTTGTTATTGCCCTTGGTCTTCGTGAAGCAGAACAAAATTACAGAAAGTCGGGGGTTTCCTAGACCAGGGCCGTCTATCAGCTCTTTTGGCAATGATGGAAATGTGCTCAAAAATAAAAAAATATATTTTATAAATATAAAAATACATATACGTAAAATATAAAAAATATATTTTATAAATATAAAATATAAAAATATATATAAATTTTAAATTTAATAAATTTTAATTTTTTTAAATATTTATTTTAAAATTTATTTATTTATTTAAAATATTTATTTATTGTAAAATAAATTTTAAAAGATTAAAAAAGAAAAAGGGGCGCCTGGGTGGCTCAGCGGTTGAGCATCTGCCTTCGGCCCAGGGCGTGATCCAGGATCCAGTCCCACGTCGGGCTCCCTGCACGGAGCCTGCTTCTCCCCCTGCCTGTGTCTCTGCCTCTCTCTCTCTCTGTCTCTCATTAATAAATAAATAAAATCTTTAAAAAAAAGAAAAAAAGAAATGTGCTCTCTCTGTGCTGTCCGACACGGTGGCCCCTGCAGTGGCTGGGGAGCTCTTGCCATAGGACGAGTGCTCCTGAGGAAATAAATGTTTATTTAATTTTAATTAATTTGGATGCTAATTTAAATAGCTTCGGGCAGCTAGTGGCTGCTGTATCGGACAGCACATTTCTAGATTCCGGATGATTCCATCACCTACTCCTAGAGGAGTTACAGGAAGAAACTTTGAAGCCAGACTTCCTCGATCTCTTCCAGGTACCGCCACTATGACTTTGCGTCACTCAACCCCTCCTCTGAGCCTCAGTTTGCTCATCTGTAAAATGAGGATAATAGCAGAAATGCCCTAGGGTGCTGAGATGAGGGTTCCCCAAGTTAATACCTGTGAAGCAGTTGAACACACACATGCTTGGTAACTATGGGATATCTAAGTCCTTCCTAAGAATAGAAATGGAAGGGGCAGACTCTGGGGAAAGGTAGGAGACTACAGAGAAGAACTTTCGAGCAAAGAAAAGGGTGCTTTGGTTTTTCTTTCTTTCTTTTTTTTTTCTTTTTAAGATTTTTATTTACTTATTCATGAGAGACACACAGAGAGAGAGGCAGAGACGCAGGCAGAGGGAGAAGCAGGCTCCATGCAGGGAGCCCAATGTGGGACTCGATCCCGGGTCTCCAGGATCAGGCCCTGGGCTGAAGACAGGTGCTAAACCGCTGAGCCACCCAGGGATCCCCTGGTTTTTCTTTAAAAAAAGAAAATATATATATTTTTTAATTTGGTCAACAGAGAGAGAGTGAGCACAGGCAGGGGGAGCGGCAGGCAGGGGGAGACAGAGAAGCAGGCTCCCCCCTGAGCAGGGAGCCCAACGTGGGGCTCCATCCCAGGACCCCGGGACCATGACCTGAGCTGAAGGCAGATGCTTGACCGACCAAGCCCCCCAGGGGCCCCAAGAGGGAGCAGTGGGTCCGCAGCGTGGAGACATCACAGCAGGTTCCCCGTTGCACAGGCCTTACCTTGACCCCAGACTTTCACCCCAGGGCGGTGATGAGCAAAAGCTGGTTTCCACCCCGACACCAGCAGAACTGCTGGGGCCACCTGGGGAATTCCTCTTGGCCCTTGAGGGCGCCTTCCCAGTCTAGCATCTCACAACCAGGCCCGGCCTGCACCCCGCCTGGGCCCCCCAACCCCTGCAAGACAAAGGCCTGCCCTGCGGCCACCCCTGCCCGCCCCTGGCCTTCCGAAGCCAGGCGGCTGCACAGGCCTCTGTCTCTAGCTTCGTCCAAGAAGTGGGAGCCTCCTTGCCCGGGCAGACAATCTGCACGGTTGGAACCCCCTGGCCGAGTGAGGCAAGCATGTTTCATGCGTAAGAGGAGCTCACGCATTCCTTCAGGCTGTGCGCCCTGCCCGCCTACACTAATACACCCACGTCCAGGATGCTTGGAGGCTGTTTCCCGGCTACGCCGAGGCAGGCAGCAAGATCACCGAGACCCCTATCTGCCTCTCTCGTCCCCACCCAGTGAGTGATTTCGTGAATGAATGAATGAATGAATGAGTGATAATTGAGTGAGCCCCTGAAAACCCATATTCTAAAACACACATTCTCTGAACGTCCACCTTCTGCATGACTAACAGAATTTCAGCCCTGTCTTGGGTCAGTGTGGATTGTAAAGAAGGGCAAGGAACATTCCCTCACTTTAGGAAAAGGCACCAGCGGCAGATAAAATAAAATAAAATAAGATTTTATTTATTTATTCATGAGAGACACAGAGAGAGAGGCAGAGACACAGGCAGAGGGAAAAGCAGGTTCCACGCAGGGAGCCCGACGTGGGACTCGATCCCGGGACTCCAGGACCATGCCCCAGGCCGAAGGCAGATGCTTAACCACTGAGCCATCCAGTGGGAGAGCCACAGATGAGCCCCAGGACGCCTCCAAGCTCACACCTCGCACACCACCTGCGCTCCCTGGGGTGAGCCCATCCTACCTACCCAGTTGCGGGTTTCTCAGCCAGGAGAACATTTCTGAAGGATTGGTGGTGTACCCCAAGGTAATCAAGCGGTGCATTCGGCAAGAGCTACCCTTCGTGGCCACAGAGAACATCATCCTGGCCAAGTGACAGCTGGGGGTAACCGCCAGGATTCCATGAGAAAATCAGGGTGCTTTCCCAGGAGGCAGCTGCTGTGATCGAGCAGGAAGGGGGTGACAGTGACCTCATAGAGCGAATCCAGGCTGAGGCCTATGTTAGTCCCATTCACTCCCAGTTGGACCGTCTACTGGATCCTTGTTCTCTGCTGCATCCCGACAGGTGCAGAGATTCTTAGGAGAGGAGGTATATCCCCTGCTAAAACCATATGAAAGTGTAATGAAGGTGAAAGCAGAATTATGTCTGTAGAGTTGGAAAGATTTAAACGAGAAGTTGTTGGCTCCATTAACTTAAAAAACAAACAAACAAACAAACAGAAAAAAGGCTTCCAGGCCCCTGGGAAGCCTGTCGAGAGCAGCAGGAGCACTACTCCGCTCTCGCTGCGGCTTCTCACAGGCCGGTCATCCCAGTGGTGCGACAGAGAGGTCCCCAGTGGTTGTCCTCTCGGGGAGCCAGGCCACCCCTCCAGATGCTGCTGCAGCTCTCATCCCCTCACTGGCTTCTGGGGCGAGACTTCCATGCATCCACGAACCCCATTCCAAGGCTTCTTGGAAGTCTTCTGTCCTGGTGCAATGAAGCAGGCAGTCTCTTTTTCCACCAAATGTCCCAGAGGGAAATGACATTCCCAAGAATCTGGACAAACTTTTTTTTAGAAGAAACAGCCTGAAAATTGCACGGATCCTTGTTACTTCGAGCATTCGAGAAGAAAACCGCAGGAAATGGTAGATTCAGGATATAAAGGACATCACTTTGCCTGCCTTATTATCTCATTTTTCAGTGGAGCTGACAGGACAGCTGCCTGTTATTACCGGGCACACCAGGAAATGTTTAGCTGCCAAACAGAAGAGAACGAGCGAGGGATTAGCGGCCCTGTTCATGCCACACAAATAGAATTCTTGCACCTGGTAGTCATGCAGTTAGATTTATCATCTTCGTAGGGCATGTTACTTAAATCCCATTTACAGAGAAACAAAAACAACCCAAAAGGCGTCTTAATGTCATTGTGATTATGATAAGTATTAGTAACCACTTTGCAAGTTTTTAGCCTAGATGAAATTAATTGGCGGTGGTTTTCATTGAATCGCCCTAATCTTTTTTTTGGCTCCCGGAAGGTCGTGAATTTGCTATTTTACGTTTCAAGTCAAAAGTGTTCTTCGAAATGGAAGCTGGATAACAGTTTAATCCTCCAGGAGGCTGCGACCATGGATGATGTGTAACAAGAGTGATCTCACTGCAAGGTAGCAGATCACCTCCATACCTGACATTTCAAAAAAAGTCAATAATTTGCTTCCCAGGTTCATTTTCTAATGCCAGGGGCGGTGGGGGGTGGATGGGTAGGGTGGGGGTGCTTGGAGGGGTGGAAGCAGAGGAGCCAGCTCCTTGAGACGGAGCACAGCAGAGGTCTGGGGCCCGGAGACACTGCGGAAGGATGGTTGGTGGGAGGCCTCCTTGTTCCCACCGGGAGTGAACCCACTTCCCTCGTGCCGAGCCCCAGGGAGGAATCCGGCAGGAGGAAAAGGTGAGTCTTAGATCCCATAAAAAGTACTCTTTAGTAGGAATCTTAGAATCATCTTGGAGGCTTGTCGCTTGGAGGATTAGGGATGAGCCCGGAGGATGCTAACCCTTCGTTCCTCTTTGGCACTGCCTAGGGTCCCTGTTCGCCAACCCCTGATGGAAGGCAGAGTGAGAGCACCGTGGACCCTGTAGGAGTGCCGCACGGCCTTAGCGCACCAGCACTGCCTGGAGGCCCCAGGCACATTGGGGTTTTCCAGGGGGTCAGGGGAAGCATCTTGCTCCAGGGGGACAGGAGGCAGATGAAGGCAACCTTGAAAGATCGTACAACAGGGCTGCGAGGCACCTGCAAGAAGTCACAGGGAGTAGAGGCCCCTGCAAGAGGTCACAGGGAGCTAGAGGCACCTGCAAGAGGTCAGGGGGAGCCAGAGGCACCTGCAAGAAGTCACAGGGAGCTAGAGGCCCCTGCAAGAAGCCACAGGGAGTAGAGTCCCCTGCAAGAGGTCAGGGGGAGCCAGAGGCACCTGCAATAAGTCACAGGGAGCTAGAGGCCCCTGCAAGAGGTCAGAGGGAGTAGAGGCACCTGCAAGAAGTCACAGGGAGCTAGAGGCACCTGCAAGAAGTCACAGGGAGTAGAGGCCCCTGCAAGAGGTCACAGGGAGTAGAGGCACCTGCAAGAGGTCAGGGGGAGCTAGAGCTCACCGTGGCTACAGAGGAGTGAAAGCAGAGGAGGCTGGAGTCCCGAGCGGGGCCTTGAACGCCCTGCCAAGGAGCCAGGCCTCGGGCCTCCACCAGATGGAGAAGAGTAATGCAGCGCTGGGGAGGCCGGTGTAACTGAGCCTCCAGCACGCATTGGTAGAGGCCGGGAGGGGAACACTCGGAAGGCCAGTGGGGTCGCCCAAGCAGGAGGTGCTGAGGCTGCGGGGTCGCGAGTGTGGAGGAGAAACAGGCGCATGGGGATGCAGCTTGGACAAGACCCGGCCTTGGGGCGCCAGCTGGATGTGGATGGCCCCCACGAGCCACCAGGGATGCAGCAGGAGGGAAGCCTGCCCTGGGACGGAGGGAAGGGGGACCTGGGCCCCCTGGGCCTGCCGGGGGAGCCCCCACACGGAGGTGTCCCTTGGAACATCCACACACCTGGTGCCCACAGGCAGTTGGGGAAGCACAGATTGGGTGGATTCTGTGCTGCAGGGGAAGAGGCAGGGGTCGTGTCCGTGGGACCCAAGAGCATCACTCAGGGGCCGTGGGCGGCCAGGCCACTGAGCAGGGCTTTGAATACAGGGGTAAAGGAGGGCTGAACGTTTGCTCCTCCTAAATTCCCCTGCTGAAATCCAAATCTCGCATGGGATGGTTTTCTGGGTGCTTGGGAGGCGGTGAGGGCACGGGGCTGGAGGGAAGCGCCCTGGGGTAGGAGAGCCCCCAGGGGACCATGCCGTCTGGGACCCGGGAGGAGGCCTCCACCAGGCCCTGACTGCACCACAGCCCTGCTCTGGGGCTCCCCCGCCTCCGCGATGGGAAATGCCGAGGCCCGTTGCTCAAACCCCCCCAGTCTGTGGACACTGGCGACGATGCACCTGCCAGACGGGCCTCGGGCTCAGCTCTGGCTTTAGCATCCCACCATTGCTCTGCCCGTTACAGACCCCAGCGGTTCAGCACCACCTGCGGCCCAGGGCATGGTCCTGGGGGCCGGAGATTGAGTCCCACGTCGGGCTCCCTGCATGGAGCCTGCTTCTCCCTCTGCCTGTGTCTCTGCCTCTCTCTCTCTCTCTCTCTCTCTCTCTCTCTCTCTGTGTCTCTCATGAGAAAATAAATAAAATATTTTAAAAAAAGAATAATGCCTATAATGGATTTAAAAATATCAAGTATATAAACAAAAGGGATGAGTTTCTAATATTAAAAGAGAGAGAGAGAGAGACAGAGAGAGAGCTGGGGCGCCCTGAGGGGAGACCAGGGCCAGGAGCAGAGGAGCCAGGCGTGCGGAGGTGAGCGGGGCCCCGGAGCGCGGAGGCCACCAGGAACTTTCTAAAGAGCCGGATAGGAAAGCAGGAAAGAGCCTCTCGGGGATGCGGCATTAAGGGGGGGACTTGCATCCTACCCTGAGCCCACATATGAGGGAGAGGCGGGGTGACAGGGAAGAGCGGGGGCGGGGGAAGAGGGGTGACGATGGGAGGCACGGAGAGGGGGGCTGCTGGCCCTGTGCTGGTTCGGGCCCCCCTTCTCTGCGAGGCGGGGCTGCAGGACTTGCCGTCTGGTTTCCTGCGTGCACGTGCCCCTGCTCTCCTTCTCTCCACTGGGAGCCCCCCACCCCGTCCCTCTGCGCCCATCACCTTGAACCAGAAGCCGCCTCTCCCGAGGCTCCCTCAGGTGCCCCTCGCTCTAGGGCCCCCCAAGCCTCGGGCTGCCGGCGATGTTTCCTTTTACAGCGGCCTTGGCGTTGCATCTGGGTTTGGCCTTTTCTCGGGGCTCACCCCGTGTTGCCATTGTTGGGAGTCGGGACGTCCCCACTAGTGGGAGTCACCCTGTCAAGGGCAGGATCGTACCTGAGCCACTTTGGAGCCTCCCCCTCTGTTCATCAGCCTGAACGGTGGGGCGCACACCGGGAACCCCACGGCCCTGCCCAGGAGACCAAGTGCGCCCTAAGCCAGTGGGAGGAAGACGCAGATCCCAGGGTCTCACGCACCCGTGGCAGTGAAGAGGTCCAGCAAAGGATCCTGGAGGGGAAGAGAGGAAAAAGTAAAACAAGACAAAATCAGAAAGGGAGACAAACCCGAAGAGACTCTTGGTCACAGGAAACAAACTCAGGGTCACTGGAGTGGGGAGGGCTTGGGGGGATGGGGTACCCGGGTGATGGGCATGAAGGAGGGCACATGATGAGCCCTGGGGGTTATACAAGGCTGAGGACTTGCTGACTGTGCCCTCTGAAACCTCTTTTTATTTTTTTTATTTTATTTTATTTTTTCTCTGAAACCTTTGAGGTCGAATCCATTTCAAGGCATGTCGTGGTGGCACAGTAGTGGTGGGATGCTAACGTGTGCGGCCAGGTCTTGTGCACTGAGTGTTCAACCTGCAGTGTTTCGGACGATAGAAGGGACATTCCATTGTCTTACAAGCAGGGAAATAACGGCACAGTTGACCACTAGAAGGTGGTGCTGGTGGTGCAACTGGTTTTGGAGGCAGTACTGGAATTCTCCTACTCCTGTGAGTGAAGGGACGGTCTGGTTTAGGACATTTTGCGTCGTATTTACAATTTGGATGAGCAAATAAACATTTTGCAGCAAATTTACAATTGGCGAAGGCTTTGCAGGGTGAAACAGGCTGATGGTAAACACACTCATCCCCATTTTTACAGGCAAGCCAGTACTTGCAACGCTCCAGAAGTTTCTCTGGCTTCTGGACCACACTCACTTCACTCATTTCAGCTTGACAGATCTGTAGGGTTTCTGCCATTACTGGGTCAATCTGCAGTCGGGAAATAACTGCCTCTGCTGAGTTCCTTGGCTTTTTTTCTATATTATCTCCCTTTGCTTCCTCTTCTTTAATGGGGGCTCTGTCAAGGGCAGGATTGTACCGGAGTCACTTTCGAGCCTCCCCCCTCCTCCAACAGGAACATAGGGTGAACCACGAGAAAAGACCATATAATACACTATATGTTAATTCATTGAATCTAAATTTTAAAAATGAGCAAACAAATAAATGAGCGATGGAACTCATAACCTGGGAATACATTTACGGGGCGCCCAGGTGGCTCAGTGGTTGAGTGTCTGCCTTGGGCTCAGGTCATGATCCCGGGATCCTGGGATCGAGTCCCGCATTGGGGTCCCCATGGGGAGCCTGCTTCTCCCTCTGCCTGTGCCTGTGTCTCTGCCTCTCTTTCTCTCTCTCTGTGTGTGTCTCTCATTAATAAATAATTTTTTTAAAAAAAGAAAATGATTTGCACCTTAACTTGAACTCCTAAATAAAATGCATTGGAAAAATAAATGCACCCTGATCAAAGGCACATATAAAAATATTTTAGTGATCTTTGCCACCCAAGGCAAGTCATGTAACCTCTCGGTTTAGTGATTGCAGTTCCTCAATCACTAAAGGGAGAATAATAATTATAAAGCCTACTTTTAGTGCTGTTTCAATCATTGCATAAGTTGGTGCATATACAGTGCTTAGCACAACATTTTGCAAACAGTAACTGCTTAATAAACAATAGATATTACTATTATTAACCAACTAGACAATCTCTGAGACCTGTTGTGACTCAGTTCTGTGATTTTTTTCTTCCCCAGTGCAGATGATTAAAAGTAAACCATAGCTACAAAACATGCTCAATGCATGATAGCCGTGAAGCTAGGGTTAATCCTATACTTTATTTTTTTTTTAAATTTTATTTGTTTCTTCGTGAGAGACACACACAGAGAGAGAGAGAGAGGCAGAGACACAGGCAGAGGGAGAAGCAGGGTCCCTGCGGGGAGCCTGACGTGGGACTCGATCCGGGGTCTCCCGGATCACACCCCGGGCTGAAGGCAGGCACTAAACCTCTGAGCCACCAGGGCTGCCCTAATCCTATACTTTAAAATAGAAAAAAAAAAAAAAGTCAGAACTTGAAGCAAACTGAGAAAACGACCCTTCCAGATCTCTTTCTGTAAACATTTCTAATGTAATTAGGGGCTATTATAGCTCATTCATTTGTTCACTGCACAAGCAGTTTGGGAGCTCTTAGAATGTGCAGACCGCTCTGGGAGGAGCCGCAAGGGAATCCAAGGGGAATAAAACTCGAGCTTTGCTCTGAGGTGTTCAGAGGTGGGGGGAATAAATAACTGTACACCACAAACAGCCTTCTGTATGGATAGGAGCCGGTCCTGGAGGAGGGCTCTAGGACAGGGGCAGAGAGAAAGGGCCAGAGAGGACGAGGCCGTAACAAAGATACTGCACCAGGCACATCAATCTAGAAGCAAAAACCTTAGGAGCTTGCCTTTGACCATGCTGGATTAAGAAAAAATATGCTGTTCCTCTGAGTTTCCTGCTCTCCTTCACTCAAATTCTTCACAAAGGTGGGGAAAGGGGCAGCCTTGCCCACAGGAAGCGCCATCGGGGCCCGAGGATGCCAATTTCAAGGGACCTTCCATTATTAGGGCCGGTTGGATTTAGGGAGCCCTCAGAGGTTTGGTGATGTCTGTAGGGCAGGTTGATGCTGGATTTTTTTTTTAAGATTTTATTTATTCATTCCTGAGAGACACAGAGAGAGGCAGAGACACAGGCAGAGGGAGAAGCAGGCTCCATGCAGGGAAGCTCGGGACTCGATCCCAGGACCCCAGGATCATGCCCTGAGCCAAAGGCAGACGCTCAACCATTGAGCCACCCAGATGCGCCTGTTTTGTTTTTGGGTTTTCTTTCTTTCTTTCTTTCTTTCTTTCTTTCTTTCTTTCTTCTTTTCTTTCTTTCTTTCTTTCTTTCTTTCTTCTTCTTCTTTCTCTTTCTTTCTTTCTTTCTCTTTCTTTCTTTCTTTCTTTCTTTCTTTCTTTCTTTCTTTCTTTTCTTTCTTCTTTCTTCTTTCTTCTTTCCCAAGTCCTCAAAAGAGCCAACAGAACCAAAATCTGAAGGAGAGGTGCTTTTGGGCTTTCTGTGGAAGCTAGGTCTTCATTAATTCAGAGACTTAACTGGCTTCCTAGCATTTCCATGAGCAGGGAAGCAACCTCATCACGCAAGGAAAAGACACTCCTTAGAATGCCAAGCAGCATTTTTAAAACACAATTTTCCAAACCATTTGCAATTTGAAATATAGATTTGAGCTCTAGGTTTTTTGAGAGGGGAAAGTAAGCCAACCGTGGGACTCTAATTAATGGTGCAGACCAGCAGCCCTGGAAGCCATGAAAGAACTTCAGCCTATTAGCTCACTGGGGGGCTCTCCCCTTCTGCCTGTCATGGGGTTCTAGGAGTGAGGCAGAGGGAGCTTCGGGGAAATGCTTGGTGGGGGCAACGGCAGTGCAGGACCCACCCTCGAGGCCACTCGTGTGGCCTACCCATTGCCTACCTGGGAGTATTTCCCTGGTGAACCTGAAGGTCATGCTTTGAAAGTCTTGGTGCAAGAGGAGTGTTCCACACTCACCAAGAAACAAACAAAAACCAAAAAACACACACAAAAAATCCCCTTGGCTTTAAAATGTCTAAACTCACCATGCACTGGTGACAATTTTGAATTATTTACGTCAACATGAGCTTTTGGTGTTCTTACTAGAAGCTTTAGAGCATAATGAAGATCATTTGCAGATACTCTGAGTTTTTAAATTCACATGAAATCTATTAGAGGCACAAATTTTAACTAACTCTGAAACCTAGTTTTCTTTAGTCCATAAAGCTCAGTGTAGACACCTTATTATTCTATTTAGAAATTGAGAAAAATTTAACCATCGGTTTCAAGGGGATTTAAACCCTGTCAACTAAACATTACAGAAACGAAATTCTCCTAAACAGTCTCATTTGCAAACTCAATTAAATTCCATCAGAAATTCAAGCTCTCCTATATATTTAATATATTGGATCATTTTTAGCACTTCAAATGCTTCTAACAAGCAAAATGTTCCCCAAGTACTTACATTAACTCTAGCAAAACATAACCATAGTGAATCTCAAGTTCTCTTACGCATTCCAGAATGGTTTCTAGAGGTCTCTTTACACGTTTCAACTGACAGAAATTACGCTCTTTGAATTGGGATTCCAATCCTCTAATGAGCCAAATCCTCCTTTGCAAATACTTGAAATACCAAACAACGCACATCATACTCAAGATTATAAAACTCTCTTCAAAAAAAAAAAACCACACACACACACACACAAACAACTCTCTTCCTGAACTTACACAAAAATGATAACTGCAGATTTGATCAAGTTCACCATGGCTCTAGTCTCTAGTTAACTCTGTATCTTAACACCATTAGTAATTCCACCAAGGGGGCACCTGGGTGGCTCAGTCAGTTGGGCATCTGACTCTTGGTTTCAGCTCAGGTCCTGATCTCTAGGTCATGAGATCGAGCCCCACTTCAGACTCCGAACTCAGTGGGGAGTCTGCTTGAGATTCTCTCTCTCCCTCTGCCCCTCCCCCTGCTCTCATTCTCTCTCTTAAAAAAAAAAAAAACATCAAGAGAACAGTTATACCATCCCAAGCGAAGGTCACCCCATTAGGAGAATGAGCATTCATATTGGCAGGAGGTTCCTGGCCAAGGTATGAGATTTTTTTATCTCCCCCTGACGATGGCCAGAGCACACTCTCGTTATGGTCACCATAGCAAAAGCAACTCCAGTCCATGCCCGTTAGAGGGTGTTGGTCTCTCCCAATTTTAAGATATATCACTACCTGGGGTGTCTGGGTGGCCCAGTTGGTTAAGTGTCCAGCTCTTGATTTCAGCTTAGGTCAGGACCTCAGGGTCAGGAGATCAAGCCAATTGGACTCCATGCTGGGCGTGGAGCCTACTTCAGAGTCTCTTCCTCCCTATCTCTGTCCCTCTACCCCCACTGCTCGCACTCTCTCTAAAAATATTAAATAAACCAATAAATTAAATAAAAATAAATTAAAAATTTAAAAAGATATATCATTACCTGGTGCATCTGCAGTCCAGAACCTGCCCATTTGCTTACTACTTTATTAACTAGAATATTCATGCCTAGTTCTATTCTGAATGTTTTTCTTATTCTTCCGGTCTGACGAGGCCATGACTCTTATAAATATCCAAAGGACATTTTTGTCAAATTTTGTATATCTGCCTTTGTCTGGCTCTGCCTATAACTCAATCGCAGTGATGGTCCAAACTGCTTCTGTCCAAATGACCCACCTCATCTCACAAGATGTGGGAAGGCTGACACGCTCTTTCCCTCTCTCATTAGGCCCACCTCAAACAGAAGCTAGTCGCTCGCTCCCCAAGGGATCCACCCAAGATCACACACTGCAGATCAGACGAGGTGAAAAGTGGCTCTTTTTCACAGCACTGCCTCTCAGACTTGAGCGTGCGGGTAATGAGGACCTAGGATCTGGTTCATGTGCAGACTGTGATGCAGCAGGTCTGGCCTGAGGCCCAAGACTCCTCGTTTCCAAACCTCTGGCCATGCTGGTGCTGTTGGTCTTCTGACCACACCTTACATACGGAGCTTGATAGTTGATGGTGTTTGAGCTGAAGGGTCAATCTGGCCCCCAATTTCTATAAAGTATGCGTAGAAACATCTAGTTTCCCCTCACTAAGTCCTTCTGTCTCTTTTGTCAGTCGTCCTCAACTGATTCTCTGTTTCTCTCTCTCTCTCACACCTGCACACACATACACACGCACACCATGCTTTTTCTATGCCCCTTTTCAAACCTGCCAGTGAGAATCTAATACTTGAGTCACTTTAAAAGTATCACTCTGTGGAGTTGGAAAAAAGGCTCTAGGGAGAAAGGGCACACATTTCAGTTATGTACTAATAATAATAGTTACCTTTTACTGGGTGCTAATTACACGCTAGTCACAATAGCCATTGGTCTCATCTGATGCAATCCCAGGAAAAAGGTTATCATTACTTACATTTTATTTTTTTATTTTATTTTTTATTTTTTTCACTACTTACATTTTAAAGGTTGAGGACACTGAGGCTCAGAAGTTATTGTAAGTTGCCTTAGGCCAGCGAGCTGGTACACAGCAGGGTGGGTAGCAGTTCAGACGCTCACTGAGGCTCATCCCACCAGGTGGCCTTGCGACTAACTTTGCCCACATGTAGCAGAAGTGCCTTGCAAGCTTTGGTCTCCGGAGGCTGGAAGCTTCGGCTCTCGCCTTTCTAGAACACCGCTGCCTGTGAAGAAAAGCAGCCTCCCCTCCTTGAGGATGAGAGACCGCATGGAGAGTGAGGCCCAGTTATTCCAGTTGTTCCAGCAAACTAGACACGTCTGGCACCAGCCACGCCTGGCCCATCTGCCGGCTGACCAGAGAGAGACACAGGAACGAGCCCAGCTACCACCTTGTGGGACGCAGAGATGAGCCACCTAGCTGAGCCCAGCCTAGATGAGGAAATAAACAGTTGTTGTTTTAAGCCACAAAAACACATGGAGGTTTGTTATATAAAAGTAGATGAGTGTGGTGCCCAGGTGGCTCAGTCGGTTAGGCATCTGCCTTTAGCTCAGGTTGTGATGCTGGGGTCCTGGGATCGAGCCCCACCTCAGGCTCCCTGCTCAGCGGGGGGGTCTGCTTTTACCTCTCCCTCTGCTGCTCCCCCTGCTTGTGCTTTCACTCTCTCTCTCTCTCTCTGTCAAATAAATAGATAAAATCTTAAAAAAAAAAAAAAAAAAACCTAGCTAAGTGAGCCAAGATTTGAATTCCAAGGATGTGGGAGCCTAAACCTCTTCTGAGTGAGCCCAAAGCTAGCACCCACCAAATCAAACTCGATGCTCCGTAACTGGTCCTCTCTGGGTCCCACCTCAGGCCTGGTCCGGCCCACAAGTCGCTGCAGATTTCCCTGTCAACCCCACCCCGTCCCCTCGGACTGACTGCCTTCCAATGTCCCCTCAACACCACCCCTTCCACTCTTCTCTGAGCTCTCTTCCTAATCTTTATGTAGGGTTAACTTCTGGTCCTCCTTTGATGTTCTAGGCCAGTGTCTCTTCCAGTTGGGTCGGCTTAAGAATCCTCTGAGCGCTAGGCACAAGGACCCCTGCAGGTGACCCTGTGACAGCGGTGTAACAGCGGGACAGACCAAACCTCACAGCTGCATGCGTGGCGACCACAACACGACCTGTGGAGCTGTGGGTTCACTGTGTCATATCCCAGGAGTGAACATGATGTTGTATGTTGACTATACTCATTAAAAAAAAAAAATCTGATACTCTGTTAAAATGCAGATTCTGGCCTGGTGCTCTGCGGGAGGACCTGAGATCCTGCATTTTGAAGAAGCTCCCAGGTGATGCCTTCACGGTGGCCTGCGGGTCACCACTGGGGCAGCTAGGCTCTAGGCTACTCTGTGAGGCAACAGTGGCCCAGCTCCACCATCTGCACGAGTAACGAGCAGAGCTGATGGGGGGCAGGCCCGGGCTGGGTTCTTCCGGCCAAACAGACAGCCTCCGCTGGGCACTTGCCAACCCCCCTCGGCCCCGGCTCAGAGGAACCTGAGGTCATGTGCTGCGCGCTGACCTCATCGTGCTTGACCCAGGGCATAATGCAAGAGAGAACAGATAAAAGACACAGGTCCTGCGCTCATGGCATTCAGACCACAGCGAGCATTTACTGAGTACCTACTGCGAACACGATGGGATGGAATCTGGTCAGGGGAGCCCAGGGCATCCTCTCCTGGGGGCCTGGACCCCCTAAGCAAATATCGTTTTATAATGACACTTCTTTCTCTGGCTACCAGACAGGCCTCTGAGCTAGCTGAAGCCTGTGGCCTTTACCCAGGACGCTGTCGGATGCGATTCCATTGTAAGACAGCAGAGTGACTTTAGGAGTAAGTGTGACGCTGGAAATGTCACAGTGCAGTTAGTGTCCAGCTATCTGTGTGCAGAGGAATGATGAGTCTTTAAGAATGTGTGTGTGGGCGGCGGAGGGTGTGTGTGCCTGGGGGGCTCAGTGGGTTCAGCGTCTGCCTTTGGTTCAGGTCATGATCCTGGGGTGTTGGGATCAAGTCCCTCCCTGGGCTCCCTGCTCAGTGTGGAGCGAGCTTCTCACTCTTCCTGCCCACCTGTCCCCAGCTCCTGCTGTTGCTCAGGCACACGTACTTGGGTGCACGCTCTCTCTTTCTCTCTCAAATGAATAAATTTAAAAATCTTTAAAAATAATGTGTGCATGCGCAGACCAACTCCTTTCTTAACAGGAATCAAGAATGTCCACAGGTGACCCCATAACATGGCCAGGTCGTTATCTTTTTTGATCTGAATCCCTGAGGACTTTGCTTCAGAAGTACAGGCCCCCAAAGGGGGATGCCCTAGGCCTCCCTGGACAGATACCGCAACAGCATGTCTGGCACAGGTCCTTGGAAAGTATTTGGTATACTATTGAATGAATGCCTTGAAATTTGGATCTTTTTATCTTTTATCTCTTTTCCTCTTTTATCAGCTGAGTCCTCCTAGGACAAGAGCCATGTGTCTGACCAGATGAAGGAGCTCATTTCTTTCTTTTTTTTTTTAAGAGTTTATTTATTTATTCACAAGAGATGCACACAGAGAGAGAGGCAGAGACACAGGCAGAGGGAGAAGCAGGCTCCATGTAGGGAGCCCGATGTGGACTCGATCCCGGGACTCCAGGATCATGCCCTGGGCCAAAGGCAGGCTCTAAACCACTCAGCCACCCAGGAGTCCCCATGGAGCTCATTTCACTAGGGACCGATCAGCTACAAGAACATCCCCACCTCCCATCCCCAGTACACACGCCCCTGCCTGGCATGGTGAGGAAATGTAATTCTTAACTTTTCTCTCCAGCCAGGGATCCACCTCCCTTCTTTTCTTCTAGAAGAGTAGAATGAGATTAAAGCTTGGTTTGTTGTTTTGGGTTTTGTTGTTGTTGTTGTTCCTTTTTAAGATTTATGAATTTATTTGAGAAATAGAGAGAGAGCATGGAGGGGGGCAGGTAAGAGCAGAGGGAGAGAGAGAGAGTGTGTGTTAAGCAGACTCCATGCTAGGCCCAGAGCCAGACGTGGGGGACTCGATCTCATGACCCTCAGATCAAGACCCTGAAATCATGAACTAGGCTGAAACTGAGAGTCAGACCCTTAACCCACTGAGCCACCCAGGCGCCCCAAAGCTTACCTTGTTTTATCCATTCCTGGGTTTGCAGGTCGAAGGCCTACCTCTGGAACTATGAGCTCAACCTTCAGTCAGCCCACAGGTTAGGCTGAGGAAGCAGACGCAGTCCCTCCCTCTCCATGGCCTAGTGAGAGACTAACTGGTCCAGCCAAGCTCTAGGGCATGAAAGTGGTTGCACGCTACAGTGAGGAACAACCGCTGTTCACACGGGAGCACTCAAAGAGGGATACCCACCCTCGTCTCGGGAACCGGGCTGATGGTGGCCGCAGGAAAGATGTCCCTAGGAAGTTGTCACCTAAGCTGAGTCTTAAAGACTGAGTAGTAAGCTGAACCAAAAAAAAAAAAAAGGAAGGAGGGGGGAATCCCTGGGTAGCTCTGTGATTTGGCACCTGCCTTTGGCCTGGGGAGTGATCCTGGAGACCTGGGATTGAGTCTCGCATCAGGCTCCCTACATGGAGCCTGCTTCTCCCTCTGCCTGTGTCTCTGCCTCTCTCTCCCTCTCTGTGTGACTATCATAAATAAATAAATATCAAAAAAAATTTAAAAAAAAATAAGCTTGAGCTGAATTACACAATGCAGCATTTCATACGTACTTTTATTAAAACCTTGTATGAGTTTTATGTGACCTTCTAACTTATCTGACTGGTGAGACTGCGTCAAATTTGGCAGATGCTCGACTTACATTTTTCTTTTTCTTTTTTCTTTTTATTTTTTGACTTACATTTTTCTAAGCCTTGTATATAGAAAGGCAAGTTTCTCACTTCTTCTGATCTGAAGAGTTTAAGCATGACTATAATAACCAACAACCGATACATATTTTATTTATTACCACGAAACTTAGGCCCAGCCTCCTTATCTAATTGTCTTACGGAGGCTTTATTGGTAAGACAATTGTTTTTTAATGTCTGGCAAAGGGTGTCAAAAAATCACTAATGCCGAGCTAGAGAGGAGCTTAGAAGTTTCTTGGACTCCAAGTCCTCTTTCTACACTGAAAGAACTAATGTCTAGAGAAATGAGGGATTTCCCGTAAATTCACAACTCTTAGTAAAATATCACTATAGGGTCACCTGTTCTCATTTGAAATCTCAAAAGCTCTTGAAAACAAAAATTATTTTTTAGGTTTAGTACCAAAACGTTTTTTTAAGATTTATTTTATTCATTTACTCGGGTGGTGTTGGGGGGCGTTGCGGGCAGAGGGAGAGGGAGAGAATCACAAGCAGACTCTTTGCTGAGTGCAGAGCCCGATGCAGGGCTCCATCTCACGACCCTGAGGTCATGACCTGAGCTGAAATCAAGAGTGGGATGCTTAACGGACTGAGCCCCCGGGTGCCCCTTAGTGCCAAAACTCATTAAGTAGCAAAACCTGGCCCAAGCTAACGTGAGCCTACATAGCCCACTTAATGTGAATATTCATACAATTCTCTGAAGAAATACCAACGTGTTTGATTGCGGAGAGCTATCCAATACCTCAACAGAGATGCCAATGCACAGCATTTTTATAATCTGGAGAGTTCCGGGTTATAAACCATACCAGGGGGAATCCCTGGGTGGCGCAGCGGTCTGGCGCCTGCCTTTGGCCCAGGGCGCGATCCTGGAGACCCGGGATCGAGTCCCACGTCGGGCTCCCGGTGCATGGAGCCTGCTTCTCCCTCTGCCTGTGTCTCTGCCTCTCTCTCTCTCTCTCTCTCTCTCTCTCTGACTATCATAAATAAATAAAAATTAAAATAAAATAAAATAAAATAAAATAAAAATAAACCATACCTGGTGTTGAAGGTTTTGGGTAAGGTATTAGAAGCTCTTAGCAACAGCCATTGAGCATTTGCTTTGCACCAGGTATGGGCCCAAGATGTTAGATGCCTTTTCATAATTTTAATTCCACAGATTCCATGCTGACCCCGCCTCCTGTCTTTCCAGCTCACTCTTTCCAGTGCACCCCTTCCTCCAATCCATTGATCTTTTCGCCCATTTTTTTTAACTTGAGGCCCTAGCTTCTGTCCTTGCCCAGCTCAACTCCTTGTATTTTCACGTTGTAATTACTCACTTCAGAACCCATGAAATCCCTTGCCCCTCTTGCTTTGTCACACTCGCTTAGCAAACCCACATGCCTGGCAAAACCCAAGCCTCAACACAGACTCGAATGGTTGAATGTGTCTGACAAAAAACTCAACTGTGCGGACAGGCCTCATTTTGAGCTCATGATCCTTAGCCCCGTACGTGGGCCCTTCCTGTTGCCTCCCATTCACAGTGTCTCCCAAAGGCCACTTGCTCTCCTGTTCTCCTCGACATTCCATACTTTTCTCTCCCCCATCTCCTCTCGGCTGATTACTGTGCTCCCTTCTTCTCTGAGACATTCGAGAGAACCAGAAGCAAATGTCTACAGACTCCCACCACCAGACCCACCCACTGCCAGCGTCTGCACCCACACCTCTGCCCTTCACCTGTTGCCACAGAATCCCTGTGCACTCACCCAGAGCCGATCCCTCTCGCTACCCAAGCACATCCTTCGAGCATTGTTCTCTCCTCTCTCCTGCATCAGCAGTGTTCACTCATCACGATCATCACACAACTGGATCGTCTGCACACAAACCCATTATCCCTCAAGCACCCAGGCCCCCCCCCGCCCAAACCACCAATGGTGAGCCTTTAAAATATCGGTCAGACAGGCTCCCCATTGCACTCCCCATTGCACTGTGGGTTCTGACGGCAGCCCGAAGGCCTACACAGTCTGATCTGCAGTTGCTTCTCGCCCTCCAAGCCAGCCACACTAGCCTCCTTCACACTAGCTTCTCTCACACATGCCGGGCATACTCCTGGCCTCTGGCCTTTGTACTGGCTGTGCCCGTTGCCTGGAACATTTTGCCTTCTGATATCCGCATGGTTTGCCCTCTTGCAAACCTCAAAACTTTGCTCAAGCATCACCTTCTCAATGAGGCCTAGCCGGTCTGCCTCTGTCTACACTACATGGAGTTGCAATGAGCTCCCACCTCCCGGGTCCCTGCACCACTGTTTTCCCAGCCCACAGAACTTCTAACAAAGCATGTACCGATTTTATTCTGCTTATGGTTTCTTCGTTTGCCCCCCACCCCTCTACCCTTACATTGCTCCATTCCCTGATGTGGGCCGTGCCTGGCACACAGTAGGTGTTCGGTGCATGTTGAATGAATGCAATCCTTCACAGTAACCTTATGAGCGAGCTTTTCTTTTTTAACCTCATTTTATAGATGAAGAAACAGGCTGAGGGAGGTCCCCAAAATGTGCCCATGGTCATGCCACAAGAAAGGGAGACGGTGAGAAACCCAAGTCTTTCTGACTCGGTAGTCTGCTGGCTAACTGGCCCTGCCGCGTGGCCTTCCTACGCTGTGCTGCCTCAGGGTTTGGAATAAACGCGTTGAGTCACATCTACCATAAATAAACCAGCATCCAGGGCCACCATCTTATGTCTCCTTGGGGCACTTGACAGTTGGTAGTTTTCAATCTAAGATCAAACGCTACTCAATTTACTTCCTTACTCCAGAAGACAAAAGGCCGGGAGGCCAACCGAAGGGATGGGTTTTCCTTCGTTTATGTCTACATCCACTCGATCTGTGTTTATGGAACACCACCCTGCTGAGGCTGTAGTGAGGACTGGTGCTGTGGATGCAACCAGTGGACCAAATTTCTCCTTCAAGCCACCAGGAAGGGAAAAACAAAACCAAAAACCAAAATACTCCACCATCATTTTTGGAACTAAATCCGCAGGTGGCAGATGATCTTCACTCCAACTCCCTCAGCAGGAGTGGCACCCCCTCACCCAGGAAGCATCTGGGGCCAGGCCCTGTCCTCCGGCTTCCCTTCCAAGCAGAGTGACAGAGGCGAGCCTGTGGGGCCAGGCCCAGTGCGGAGAGCTTGCTCCTTCTCAGTGGCCCGGTGCTGGAATTTGGAAGGAATTTGTGCAGTGCTCACCATGCAGCTCAGTTTGGCTTCAGGGACCATTTTAATTAAATTAATTATCTCTAGAAGAAACACTTGGAGCTATTTAAGCCTAAACAATAGGGACTTGTTCTCACTTCTAATAGGATGGCCTTGTGGTGAGCCGAGGACAAAGCCACAAGCAGATATTTAAAGAAGGCCCCCACCCCCGTGCCCTCTCCTCCTCCTCCTTTGCTCTCCCTGCACACGCAGTGAAGAGGCTTTCAGGGAGGAGGGGTGCAGGCACCAGCAAGAGGGAAGCACCCAGAATCCACAGAAACGCGCTCTGTGGCCGCCCTGGCTTTCCCTCCTCTGCCTCCTGCGGCCTGGGTCACCCAGCCTGGGCCCACTAGTGTGCACCACTCTTCTCTTCTCCCCGCCTCATTTCCTCCTAATGTGTCCTTGTTTCCAAGAACTCCGGGTGGATTTTTTGGTTTGTTTTAATGTCATACCTGCCTCGTTGCAAAAAAAAGAAAGAGAGGTTCACGCTGGCTCATTTGTTCCAGTCTATTCGTTCCATTCAAGACTGTGGTGCAAGGAAGTAAAACGAGTCAACACCCACCTCGAGCTCACCCCTGGTCCTCACATCTAGCGATGCTCTGCGACGTGTCACTAGAAACGGGAGTCCAGGCCTGGGGGCTCCCTTACCCCTCAAAATCCACTCTTCAGACCTGTGTATTATCTCTCAGTGTGCATCACTCCTTTGGGGGAAAGCCATTGATGCCATGGGATTTTTTTTTTTTCTTTTTCATTACTGAAAGTGAGAATGTTTAAAACCTTTCTGTGCGGGGCTCAAACCCTCCTCCCTGAGCCTTTCCTCTGAGTTTGATTTACCTTCAACAGAGCCATAAAGGGCCTCTATTCTTTGGTGGCTCTCCCAGGGCCCGGTGGACAGGACACACAGCAGAGAGCCCTAAGGGCAGTTGCTATGGATGGACAATGACACTATTAAGTGCCATAGGGGCTGGGTTTGCTGGAATGAGTGCGGAGTAAGGACCAGAACTTGTCGAATTAGCTTCACGTAATGACCCTGTGCAACTGGCGTTGGAAGAAACGACCAACAGCCCAGGCCACAGGCCAAACGGGGTCCCACGCAGCTTTGACTGGAGGCATTATTTAGCAAGTCGGACTCGGTCAATAGGGCCAACTCCACCCTTAGACTACAGTGATAACGTAATAATGACACTCCGGATTATCTTAAATTTCCTTTTGGTATATTCTAATCATTACTAAGGGCAGTAGAGAAAAGGAAAACAGATCTGTTACTTAAAGAAAAAAAACAGTTTTGTTGTAATTAAAATCTCATGACTAATTGTTAATGTCTGTTCCTTTTTCTTTTCAGAGATGACCCCGACTTCCAACCTATTTAGCAAAAACTCTTAGAATGTAACACACAGTAAAATTCCAAGTCTTTTCAACATCATTTGCCTACAGGTTAACAATCCAGGGAGTAGACCAATTGCGAATGGCCAATTTTTAGTTTTCCTAATCTGCCTTGGTACCCTTTGCTTCACGGCC
Source organism: Nyctereutes procyonoides (assembly GCF_905146905.1). Taxonomy (NCBI): domain Eukaryota; kingdom Metazoa; phylum Chordata; class Mammalia; order Carnivora; family Canidae; genus Nyctereutes; species Nyctereutes procyonoides. Next base: position 8,280,865 of record NW_026575021.1, on the reverse strand, counting down.
TAACAATAATGACTAGAGCCCTTCCCCCTTCTACGGGTGAGGAAGCAGAAATCTAGTAAAATTCAACAGTAAAAGTGAGCGTGATAACAGATCATATTGAGACAAGCCTTTGTTCATGAACTGCTAAAACTTTAATTTAGCCCGTGCACTACCCATTTTTTCTAGGATTGACTATCTTAGGATACAGATGAGTTCCCATATGTCCTACGTAAGAGAAAAGAGGCAAATATCTAAGACCGGTAACATACTCTGCCTTCCACTTGTAAATGCCTAGTAAGGTTTACTCCACACACACGCATTCTCACACTGGGGCATACATTTGGATTAATGAGGACTAAGTTTCATGGTTCCACTCACTTGAAAAATGAAAAAGCAAAAAAAGCAAACGAAACCCAAAACAAAACGAACTTCTATAATTCCAGAAAAGATTAGTCTGTGGTCAGAAAAGAGCAGACTACCCACTAAACTGTACTTTGGACAAACACAAAAAGGATAGAGATGTTGGTGCTGTTTTTCTTTCCTGTGTGTGTGTGTTTTTCTTTCCTCATAGGATGGACTGTGTGTGGTCTAAAGTCATGACCTGTCCGAGATTTACATATTTTCAAAGTAGACTCCCGTCTTTGTCTCATCTCTCTTCACATCACATGATACTATTACCTATTGTGGGCCCCATCAGGGAAGCTCACTACTTTACTTAAATCAAGGGTCAAGCCAGATAGATACTCGAGTGTGTGAGAGATTTTGACGATAGTGTCTCTGGGTTTTTTTTGTTTGTTTTGGGCCTGCACTGATAATCTACTGATGAGTTTCCTCATTGATGTCTCTTCAAAGATCCTTTTGCCCTTCTTCTCATTCTGAAGGGGTCTGAAGACGATAATTTCTTAACAGTGGCTCGTTAGGAGTGGCCAAGCTTCTCAAAGGAAGGAAGGAGGTAGTGATGCCCTGGACCCACAGAGCAATGGGAGAAATGAGGCACATTTCCTAGGGTCCAAGTTGTGGGGTAATGCCAGTTGTATATTAAAACAAGGGCAGCCCTGGTGGCTCAGCGGTTGAGTGCCTGCCTTCAACCCAGGGTGTGATCCTGGAGACTCAGGATCGAGTCCCACGTCGGGCTCTCTGCATGAAGCCTGTGTCTCTCTCTGCCTGTGTCTCTGCCTCTCTCTCTCTCTCTCTGCGTCTCTCATGAATAAATAAAATCTTTAAAAAATAGTAATAATAAATAAAAAAATAAAACAAGTATGCCTGCAAGATTTATTCATTCATTCAACAAATATTTCTTGAGCACTTATCATGTGTCAGGCTATGTTCTTGGTGCTGGTAATATGGGGGCTGGGATTTAAATTGGCCAACGTCCTCCACTTCATGGGGCTGATAATCTAATAGAAGACATACCAAGGGACAAAAATGTGAATAAGATAAATGCAGACCGTGCAGAGTAGAATCAAGAAAATACAGGAGGCCCCCCCTCCCACCCCCCTGGGGCAGAGGGGCTAACTCAGATTGAGCGGCTGGGAAAGGTTTCACTGATGAAGGGAGACGGTGGGGCTGAGGACGGAAGGACAAGAAAAATCAGTTGTTCTGGGAAAAGGCAGTGGGAATAAAGGGCCCCAGAGGAAAACTAAACTTTGTCGTTTTGAGTAACCAGAAATGACCAAGGATCCAGACTGCAGTGGGTGAGAACCGGGTGCTGGGAAGGGGGTGGAGGGGTGAAGGTGAAAGTGAAGCAAGGACCAGATTACACAGGAGGATGGAAAACCAGTTAAGGGGTGGCCTGGGTGGCTCAGAGGTTCAGCACCTGCCTTGGCCCAGGGCGTGACCCCGGGGACCCGGGATCGAGTCCCACTCGGGCTCCTGCATGGGGCCTGCTTCTCCCTCTGCCTGTGTCTCTGCCTCTCTCTCTCTCTTTCTCTCATAAATAAATAAGATCTTTAAATAAAGAAAAGAGAAAGGCAGTTGAGGGCGACACTCCTGGGAGGAAGTGACAGGAGGCCTGGACCAAAGGGAAGGTGATGCTCTGGACAGAGATGCGAGTACCGAGGCGGCGGGGGAGGGGAGAGGGGCGCTCGAACCCGGGACCGGAGGAGCCACTCGTGACCCGTGGGAGGACACCGAGGGCAGGGTGCTCGGGGGACCCAAGGGCCCTGCCCTGGCCCCGTCGGGGGTGAAGCCCTCGGAGTCCCGGGGCCCGGCCGCCCAGCAGCCGCGGAGGGGCGGGAAGGCCGCAGGCCTGGGGGCGAGGTCGCTGGGGGAGCACGGCCAGGCCCCAGAGGACGCGGCGCTCAGCCGGGCGCATGTGGGGGGCAGCCGGCCCGGGCAGGGTCCGCGGGTGGGGTGCTTTGAGGCGCTGTCCGACAGTGGGGAGGGAAGCGCCCCAAAGGGCTCAGGCCCGGGGCCGGCTTGCTTGGGGCAGAGCTGGGAGGCGCCAGAGGATGTGCGCACCTGTGCTTAGAGGGGGCCGGAGGAGGGGCCGGCGCTGCACACCTGGGCGGGAGGCTGCGGCCCCGCAAGACGACACAGGTGAGTGTGAAGCAGGGGCAGCTCAGGGAGTCACCGGCACTGGCTGTAGGTTTGTCTCCAGCAGCGCCCAGCTGCCAGGTGTGTGTGTGTGGGGGGGCGTGCCCCGGGGCCCCCGTGCCGGGGGGAGGGGGGGCGGAGGGGCAGCAGCCGCGCGCCAGGCTCCCAGAGGCTGCGCCCCGAGTGCAGGGCGAGTGTCCAGCGATCGGCAGCCGGACTCCATCACTTCCAGAGGAGCAAGTGTCCCCAGCTTACCCTGAGGCCCGGCGTCCCCCTGGGGTCTGGGGAGGGCGGCTGAGGTCGCCCCTGGCCATATGCAACCTCCCAGGCCGCCCTGCTCTCAGCCCCGCTTCCCCAGCACGTCCCTCCCCCCCCTTGGGTTCTGGGGCGCCCGGGGGTGCAGTCACGGCGCCCGGGCACCTGCCGGCAGGGTGCCCACCAACAGCTGCACTCCGGGGCGCTGGGCCGGCGGGTGCTGTGCTTGCAGAGATGCTGGAATTCGATGTTCCAAGGCTTTCAGTTAAACTTGCGCGAAAATGTTCAAAGGATCAGAAGTCCAACATTCCGATTTATCCTGAGTTTGAATAATAGTGACTCGGGGTCAAAAATCTAAACATAAGAAAAATCTATCCACATAGGAGAGGCCAGTAAAGCACCGTTGCATTCACTCCGAAAATAGACCACAGGTTGTCCCTATGCTAGGCTCGGAGTGCACGCGAGCCTTGGGCTATTACAGTTCCTTTTTTTTTTTTTTAAGATTTTATTTGTTTATTCATGAGAGACACAGAGACAGAGGCAGAGACACAGGCAGAGGGAGAAGCAGGCTCCATGCAGGGGAGCCAATGCGGGACTCGATCCCGTGTCTCCAGGATCTGGGCTGAAGGCAAGACGCTCAGCTGCTGAGCCACGCGGGCATCCCAATGTCACAATCCCTTAAAAAATAGTTAAGCTGTAACTTTACCCCAAGCATTGCACTAAGCCACGAAGAACGGAAAGCAGCCCCTGGCATCTGGAGGCCGGTGTGTTACAATTACCGAGGCCTCCGGCAGCCCCGGGGGCCCAGCAGTTTAGCACCTGCCTTCGGCCCAGGGCGTGAACCTGGGGTCCCCGGATCGAGTCCCACATGGGGCTCCCTGCATGGAGCCTGCTTCTCCCTCTGCCTGTGTCTCTGCCTCTGTGTGTGTGTGTCTCTCATGAATAAATAAAATCTTAAAAAAAAAAAAAATCAGCGAGGCCTTGGTGCTCTCCTGTGGAACACAGACTGAGCCTCACAGACCACCCCGCTTAGCCAAGGTCACTCTGTGACCCTGATGAAATGAGGTCAACAGATAAGAACTCTCCATAATTTTGTCTAAGGACAGACAGGAACAAAGCCAACAGCGCAAACCACAAATTCCAAACGACCTCCCATCTCCCCTGTTGCTCAGCCCTGCTGCTCCTTTACCAATTACAGCTTTGACTTTGCTTCCTTCGTCCTGTCTTCTAGGCGAGATCCATTAAGATGCCCAATCATAAAATTAAACCCACTTCCTCAGAGAATCTGAATCCAGAACAAACTCTTGCAGCCTTGAACTCTTCCAAATCCTATGGGAAGTCCTTTCCGGGGCCATCTGCTTGAAATACCCTCACTGATTCCCCCTGGTGTGTGCTCTGGTTTCAAGGAGCGGCGAACCTGATTTTGTTCAGCTCCCACTCGTGCTGGTGGTCTTTGGTGGGGTGGCGGTGCCAGGGGAACATATGCATGATGTTACTTGATCCTCACAGCTATTTCTTGAAACAGGTGGCATTATAAATCTATTTCACAGGCAGGCACAGAGCCGGGAGGTAACATTCCCAAGGTCACACAGCTGGAGAGTGACAGCCAGGATTAGACTCCACGTTGGACCCTAGAGATGCCTTGATAAATTCCCAGATAATTACCCAAAATGGTTAGAAAGCTGGTCTTTCAGTTAAAGGGCACAGCCGTTTTTCTGCACCTTCACTGGTCTTCTTGGGAGAATAATGAGTTATTGAACTAAGGAATCAGGACTTGTTAGCTTTAAGACATTAACATTGGGGCTTTCTTCCGGCTCATTTCAAAGTCAGAATGAGCCTTATCAATGATGGACTGATCGGGTCCATCCAATCATTTTCCCCAAAGTCCTTCAATTGCTGCAGGGTGGAGTTAAAATTTCAGCACTATCCCTTCTTCCTTTTCTGGCCTTCTCTTGATGCTTCCTCGTAACTTAGTAATTTAACGCATAATTACTATGCACCAGACCATCTCCCCCTATTTTCCAGGCATGCAGAACCCGTTGTTGTGAGTAGTGTGTGTGTTTGCAGTTGACACACAGTGTTGTATTAGTTCCGGGAGTACAACGCAGTGACCCCACAACTCTGTCGGGCTATGCTCACAAGTGTAGCTACCGTCTGTCACCACAGACGTGCTACTACGGTGCCCTGGGCCTCATTTTCTGTGCTGTACCTTTCGTCCCTGTGCCTTATTCATTCCTTGACTGGAAGCCTGTAGCTCCCACCCCCCCCTTCACCCAGTTTGCCCATCCTCCCACCTCCGTCCCTCCCTGGCAACTGTTCCCTGTTATTTCTCAGAACCCCTCAGGTTCTTAATGCCACACATTTGTATCTGTCTCTGCGTATTCCATTAAGTTTCAACTGATCCTTCAACATCAACTTTCACTGAACTTCCCACCCAACACAAAAAGGTATTGCCCTGTCGTGGCCTGGCCTCGCCAGGTAGTTCATGTCACAGTATGTGCGTAATCCTCCAGCGTAATCCTCCAGCCTCAACTCATCATTGGCAGGGCGATGTTATTTCCTTCAATATCGTTTGCGCTTGGCACAATGTCTGCGAATGGGCTAAGCCTAATATGCTGCTTGAACCCTTCCTTCACCAAACCAATTTAAAGTAGGACTCTAGGGATCCCTGGGTGGCGCAGCGGTTTGGCGCCTGCCTTTGGCCCAGGGCGCGATCCTGGAGACCCGGGATCGAATCCCACGTCGGGCTCCCGGTGCATGGAGCCTGCTTCTCCCTCTGCCTGTGTCTCTGCCTCTCTCTCTCTCTGTGACTATCATAAATAAATAAAAATTAAAAAAAAATTTTTAAAGTAGGACTCTATTAAGAACAGTTCGATTTCATTGGAATGTATTTCTAGCCCTGTAACCTGGCATGCAAATCTACATTAATCAACCAGTAAACTGCATTAGCCACAGTGAGGGGCAATGGTTTTCAGACTATTTTCCTAAGATCTACTGTGGATTGGAAGATAATTTATTAACTGGATTCTTCTGTCTCAGGAAGAGAAGTTCAACAGATCTTTAGGTTACAGCAGCGTCATCTCTTAGAAGTGTGCTTCAATACACTTCAAAAAAAAAACACATTTTATTTATTTATTCATAGAGACACACACAGAGAGAGAGAGGCAGAGACACAGGCTCCATGCAGAGAGCCTGATGCAGGACTCGGGACTCGATCCAGGGTCTCCAGGATCATGCCCTGGGCTGCAGGCGGCCCTAAACCGCTGCGCCACCAGGGCTGCCCTCAATACACTTTTTTTTTAAAGGAAGTCTTCGTCTGCTATTCCCGGCCACAACTTACATGATTTAAATCTCTTTGATAACTGATAGGAAAATAAATACTAATAACTTAACAAAATTTTAAAAACTCCACAATGTAATACAAATATTACCTTATGGAAGGAAAACTGGCAACTTCTTCTGTGCCTTCTGAACTTTGAACAAAAAAAAAATGATGAAAGTTTTCTTTAAAGCTGTAGTTGTTGGAAATGACAAAGTCATGTAGATAGCGTGAGGCAACTTATTTCGTTTACTCGAATGTAATGGACAATCCTATGAAGAAGAGTATGCTAATGGCAGCATTTAATAGTAGATTTGACATATTGAGCTGGACTCCTTTGCTTTAGGAAAAAAGATTCGGTAATCTATTTTTAAACGGTTAAATTGGAATCAAAGAAAACATGCTTGAAGTGGCATTAAAATGACAATAATAAATTTGTAAATTTGTTTCCCGCTTTTGTTTTTGAGAAAAAGGTATCTTAGAAAGGCAATTTTGTGAGTAGATGGATTTGCTGTGATAGTAAATTCTATCTTGTTTGAATTATTTTTGACATTCCCTCGGATTTGTTTTCAAAACTTCAGCAATTAGATCTGGCAGTTTCAAAAAGTTTAAACCTTTTCATGTTGAAGAAAGCAAAATAAGCATTTTGTCAAAACAAACGTGAAAATAAAACTCAAATTCTGAAATCTAAATGTTATTCCAAGGCAGAACTGTTTAGGATTTCTGGTCAGCGCTTTGAATTATTTAGAAACAAAATCATTTTTAATTTTATTGTTTTATTATTTTTTAAATAAAGATTTTATTTATTCATGAAAGACACACAGAGAGAAAGGCAGAGACATAGGCAGAGGGAGAAGCAGGCTCCAGGCAGGGAGCCCGATGTGGGACTTGATCCTGAGACCTCGGATCACGCCCTGAGCCCTCGGATCACGCCCTGAGCAGGGGGCAGGTGCTCAACCGCTGAGCCCCCCAGGCGTCCATATTCTTTCTGTTTTAAACTATTTCAATATTTCTCCAATTGATTTTAGACATCACTCAAAAGTATACTTAGGACAAATTTTAATATACTATTTAAGTTATCTGTAGGTTTCAACATTGCTAGCCCCGTACTTCATCTTCCTGTTTAAATAAAACATCCTCCAGGTAATTTTGAATGATTTAATGAATTTAATTTGTGATTTTAATACAAATTCATTCCCCGAATGCAATCTTGATAAGTAAATCATAGTAATGGAGGAACCACAAAGATGACCAAGACTCTTCATGTTTTCTCCTTTGTGTCTGAAAATGTGGCATTCAATTATAACACATTTGAAGCACAGTGACAGGGGCTCCATACTGCTGGAAGAAGACAGTGTTAAGAAAGACAACTGTCAGAGTTCAGTAGTCTTACATCAAAAGGCTGTATCTTCACTGATGGCTGCTTCTTCAAGAAGAGAACTCCAGTACCACACTGTCCTGATGATCACAGTTTTGTAGTGCAATCTGAAATCTGGCATTGTGATGCCCCCAGCTCTGGTTTTCTTTTTTAATATTCTCCTAGCTATTTGGGGTCTTTTCTGATTCCACACAAATCTTAAGATGATTTGTTCCAACTCTGAAGAAAATGGAACAGAATAGAGAATCCAGAAATGGCCCCTCAACTCTATGGTCAACTAATATTCGACAAAGCAGGAAAGACTAACCACTGGAAAAAGGACAGTCTCTTCAATAAACAGTGCTGGGAAAATAGGACATCCACATGCAGAAGAATGAAACTAGACCACTCTCTTACACCATACACAAAGATGAACTCAAAATGGATGAAAGCTCTAAATGTGAGACAAGAATCCATCAAAATCCTAGAGGAGAACACAGGCAACACCCTTTTTGAATTTGGCCACAGCAACTTCTTGCAAGATACATCTATGAAGGCAAGGGAAACAAAAGCGAAAATGAATTACTGGGACTTAAGATAGAAAGTTTCTGCACAGCAAAAGAAACAGTCAACAAAACTAAAAGACAACCAAAAGAATGGGAGAAGAGATTTGCAAATGACATATCAGATAAAGGGCTAGTTTCCAAGATCTATAAAGAACTTCTTAAACTCAACACCAAAGAAACAAACAATCCAATCATGAAATGGGTAGAAGACATGAACAGAAATCTCACAGAGGAAGACGTAGACGTGGCCAACAAGCACATGAGGAAATGCTCTGCATCACTTGCCATCAGGGAAACAAATCAAAACCACAATGAGATCCCACCTCACTCCAGTGAGAATGGGGAAAATTAACAAGGCAGGAAACAAATGTTGGAGAGGATGTGGAGAAAGGGGAACCCTCTTGCATTGTTGGTGGGAATGTGAACTGGTGCAGCCACTCTGGAAAACTGTGAGGAGGTTCCTCAAAGAGTTAAAAATAGACCTGCCCTACGACCCAGCAATTGCACTGCTGGGGATTTACCCCAAAGATACAGATGCAGTGAAACGCCGGGACACCTGCACCCCGATGTTTCTAGCAGCAATGTCCACAATAGCCAAACTGTGGAAGGAGCCTCAGTGTGGATACAGAAGCTGTGGTCTATGTATACAATGGAGTATTCCTCAGCCATTAGAAACGACAAATACCCACCATTTGCTTCAATGTGGATGGAACTGGGGGGTATTATGCTGAGTGAAGTTAAGTCAATCGGAGAAGGACAAACATTGTATGGTCTCATTCATTTGGGGAATATAAAAAATAGTGAAAGGGAATAAAGGGGAAAGGAGAGAAAATGAGTGAAAATATCAGTGAGGGAGACAGAACATGAGAGACTCCTAACTCTGGGAAACGAACAAGGGGTGGTGGAAAGGGAGGTGGGCAGGGGGACTGGGTGACGGGCACTGAGGGGGGCACTTGACGGGATGTGAGCACTGGGTGTTATACTGTATGTTGTATACTGAACTCCAATGAAAATTTAAAAAAAAGAGAGAACTCCAAACTACCTAAGTTTCTGAGAGTGCTCCAAGCATTCAAAGGAAAAGCACATCCATAAAAGTATTAAAAATTCTGTGATTTTTTGAGGCTCATGGTTTTATCAAAAATATATCTAAAACTGATTTTTTTTAATAGCTGCTGAATTTGCAAACTATACAAGAACGAGTTCTGCAATGGGAGATCCTGGTTAAAGGGCTTCCAGTCAAGAAAAACAGCTTTAGATGTTGTAACTTCCTGCAGTTGAATAGTTAACACACTTCAAATTCGTATGATACACGATTTTCTTCTTCAATCACAGCCTAGAGTCATAATGTCATCATTACTGACGCCGATAACTAAAAGTAGGGCCTTTCCTGTCATTTCTCAGGCACCTGCTTGTCAATTATTCTCAACTGGCAGCCTGCTGGACAGCCGGCTCCCCGAGCACAGAGTTCTTAGTTCCAACATTGCAATTCATTACGCTAGCCAGCCACTATTTCCTCCACAACCCTTTCAAATTCCTTGTAACTTCACAGAACTTCCCAAAGTAGAATATGTTTACAGGAATGACAAACCGAAGTTGAATAATTCTAATCTCTAGTGAATATTAACTGTCAAACATTCCATTTCTATATTGTCACTCATTATCAAGACTGTTGATTTCCATCCATGTGGATGCAGAACTAGAGTGGCAAGTCTATGGAAAATTGGCTTACTACATAGCTGAGCAATGATGCTCAGACTACACTTCATTATCCTCAAGCATTTGTTACCTAAGGGAACATTACACGGGGTTTATGTGCATAGATCTATAGAAAATGTAAAGTAGGGTTCACTGAAATTAATGTTGCTACACATTACAGTGAGCTCACACTTTAAAATAAAAAGGGAAATTAATGGTAAGGAAACAGGATATGGTTAAGTTAGCATTACATTATTCACTGTTTGCTTGGAAAATGCAATGAGAACACACACATACAAATCAGTATTTGTAGACCTGCCTTTGTAATTTAAAATGTTAATGACATGTAAATTTTTTCAATACAAAATTCATGAATGTTCATCTCTAGGCTACATTGTGTCCAACCTTGTTGGAGTCCTTTTTTGATTTTATTAGTACCAAAAGTCCCTCATTGTCCATTTCTCTTCCATCTCACCACCACCAAAGAAAATACACTTGACAATCACAATCAGAATGGTGGCAGTAAAACATAAAATAATTTTAATTTACAAAACAACACACCCCTTGCATTTTTTTGTAACGAAATCAAGTTTTTGGGTTCCAAGCTATTCATCATGAAGAGAATGTGTTTAATTTGATGTGAAGTTGGCTACCCAGCAGTCTAGTCAGGCCGTAGAATGTTTAACTCAGGGCCTGGTAGGCTGCCAGCCATTCTGAATGTTTTCACACGGACCAGCAATAAATAATTAAATGCCTAAGTCACAGTTCTCAGGTTGGGCAGTAGATAGAGCTAAAATCTCCTCACTTCTGGAGATTAAAGATTGGGGGAATTTTTTGGTCCGACAATTTCCTTCAGGTGATACTCTTGCAGTTACACAGAATCAGTTTTGATAATGCTTTCTGGATTTCAAAACGATTACTCCTAGGATTTTTTAATCACTGAATTTGCAAAGAAGACTATTTATAGCACTTATTGCAGGAATGACCCTACATTTGTAAACTATAGAGTTCCTATATCTGGTTTTAGTCCTGGTGCTGTCACTAACCATCTAGGATCGTAGACAAGTGACAAACTTCCTAGGTCATTATAAGGTTAGAATGGGGAGGGAAGGTGTCTTACCATAATTGAGAGCATTTTTCAAAATACACAGGCTCTCCTTTCCTCTCCTCCCACTTCTAATGGGGGTGGGGATATAGTCATGTATAGTTGAAAAAACAGAAACACTCCCCAGTTGATTCTAATGCATATTCCCCATAGGATACCTTTGGAAATACCACATTTTTAATCAATGGATGTAAGAGCAAGAGCCACTACTGACAGACCTGGAAGAGAAGTTAGTGTTTTTCTACACACATCCTTTCTTCAAAGCTCTTTTTTCAGCCTCATTGTTGGTGGTTTTGATAGTATTTACAAGCCTGCCATGCATTTACAAATAACCTACCTCATCTTTGCCCTAAATAAACAAAAGAAATACTAGTCAATCAAGGCAGAGGGATTGATTTCTTACACTTGCACTCTTTTATAAAATAACCTTCCAGCAGGTAGTAGTATATTACATACAGAAGACTAACTAAGAAGAACTGGATTTATCAGAGTCTCTAAATCTTAGAATACTTCTGATAAATGTTACCTATATTTGGAAAATAATTTCACAAAAGTTTCTGGTACATGTTGGATGCTCAAAGTAAAACTACACTGCTTGTGTTTTGCCTACATGAACAAAACAGGTTTGCCTACCTCTTAAGGTCAGGCTGTCCAAGCACAGGAATTCTAAAGTTTAAAGTAATGTAAAAGTCACTTTCAATGGAGTAATACCAACTGGGGGTGGGGGGTTGAGCTCTCAATATAGAATACAAAAATACTATGTTTCTCACGTCTCACTACCTGTCACCTATAATTAATTCTTAGCTATTCTCCTCATTCTTACAAATTCTCAATTTCAGGATTATAGTGTGGAAGAATGGTAGCATTAATACAGAAAACACTGACAAATACAGTCACATATGCCAGGCTGAAGATATAAATTCATCCCTATACTTTTCAACTTTAGTCTTTAAGCTATAGGTAATTCATATTAAAAGCTTTAAAAATATTACAGGAAGGGAAAAAAAGCCATACCCAGAAATATGGGTATACCACGATTTGGAGATAGAAGACAAAAATTCTTACCAGATTTAGTCTGCAAGTTGGGATCTTATCTATGAAGCACAGCAGTTGACATGCATCTTCTGGGAAAACCATCTAATGAAAAGGTACTATAAACAGAGGAATTAAGGATTTCCTTTTCAAATGTTCTTTATAAATTTCATATTTTCCACTGGTAGCAGAATGCCTTTGCAAATTTATGCTTCTTGCCCAGATCATTCAACATTAAAGAACTATTAGAGTTTTTACTGATGTAATTAATTAATTGTTTTGACAGAAACAGTCATTTCTTGTCTCCAAATAATGCAAGCTTGTCCTTTTAACACTTGAGATACTTCCTTTGTGATCAATTTTAAATTTGCTCAGACTTGTGTAGCAATATTCTTCATGGTTTCTACATTCTTTTTGACAGTTCTAATTTAGAACGTCTAAAAATTTTTCAAGTTATATCAGTGCAGTATTTGTGCTGGTTAAAAAACAAAACAAAGCTAAGCCATGGGCATTAATAGCAGACTGCCTGAACAATGTACACCACTGAAAGCGTATGTAGGGCTGTGCCACAAAGGTATCCCTTAGCACCTTCAAGGTACCGCAACCCAAGCAAATCATTTCACTGGTGCAAGATGGGACTCCTTGCCTTCTCCTCCCACTCAGGATGTTTGAGTTTTACGTAAGTGAAGAGAGCCTTTGAAGTCTAGAATAGGATACCAAACAAGGAGCACAGAACCAAAACCTTCAATTTAACAATCTAGTTAACATCCTTCTCATCCAGTGACTGACATACCAACAACAATATTTGAATATGCTAATCCGCACAACCCAAAGAACTGGTTCATCCAGAGGGCTTCCTTTAAAGGACAACTAAGGTCATAAGGTATAGAAAGTCTAGCCTCACTCATGCACGAAGAAGAGTTCAAAAAAGAGATCTGGGGGTGAGAGAGAGAACCATCTCTCTGCCACTCGAGACAAGAGTTTCTCATTTTTAAGGGCCCTGTGTTGGTCAATGAGGTAATCTGTGGTATGCAGCCTGGGCTCCAAAAAGTGGGTGGTCTCTGCAGAGGGAGGTGCTCACTCACTCTACCTCTGGCCAGAGCCAGTTCCTGCAGCTGGACCGAAGGCAGCCCACAGACTACACTCGGCACATTTTCATTTCTCACTTGAGTGCCCTTCTTTAGTTCCCTTTCAACTGCCCACTTTATATCGGCTTCATTACACCACCGCTCCATTTGTAATGTAAATTGGGAAACTCGGGGAAGTTTTTCTTTTGGCCTTGTCTACGGAAGAATACGGAGAGGTATTCAAAACGTATTAACACAAATCAATGGCACCAATAAAAGCAAAATCTCCTTAGCAACATAATCTTGATTGCAAAAGGAGAACTGAGAGCATTTAGCAGAACAGTGGCCCACATGGAATACGCATTTGTCTGGAAGAATCCAGCACAAAGCCTAAAAGAGAGATTTTGAAAAAATCCAAAATTAACTCACAGGGAACAGTTACTCTTTTTTTCAAAAGTACACAATTGGCTACATTAAATCTATCGTGTGCTTTTGGCTCAGCAACATTGTATCACACCACTTTGCAAACTGAAATTACAACACCCTGCATGCTTCACATGAGTTACAGGGTGTTTTTTGTTTGTTTTGTTTTTTGAGGTTTTTTTTTTTTCTTCCTTGATTTCTTTAGTAAAGCAAACAAAAAAGTCTCAAGAAATATTCATCTCACACACAATGCAAAGAAAATTGAATGGATATCTAACAATATCTAAGACTGTAGGTACAAAAGGTTGGGCTATCTTTTTAGGCTTTCTGTGCTGGGTTCTAAGATAGTAAAGCCTGCCAGCGGTAATGGCATTTTTGCCTGGGTCTCCATTTGTGAAAAAGGAAACTGAATACACTTCTGAGAACTCTCATATTTTGTCAGAATGAAAATAAGAAGTGAATGAAAGAACAGGAATCCTGAAAATAAGGAATCAATTCTTTTAAAACTACAACACTGAGATGATTCGAGGAGACAAATAGTCCACAAACACAAAATTTCCCTTAGTTTTTAAATGGTTCAAAGAGAATTGTCCTTTTGTATTTTAACTAAAGCAAACCAGGTGATGGGGGTGAAGGCATCTTTATTGCCAACCATAAACTGAGGTACAGTTTATCTTAGAATGAAGTGTGTGCGCACGTGTGTGTGTGCACATACACGTATTTTTCCCCATATATGTGGAACTACTTCTTAAAGATTTGCACTAGAATCTGGGTCAATCAAGTAAAATGAAAAAGTAAAAGTGTGTTCGACAAGTAGTTATTTGAAACAATACAACAGATAAACTCTAAATACTGCCAAATATGTGATGTGTATTTACAGTAGTGATTAGAATTCTTTCTGCCGCCCCCTGAAAGCTTAAAAACCAGTGCTAAACCTAAAAATAGGGTTCTCAGATAACTAAGAACCCTATTTTAAAAGCTGTATTGGCTTTTAAAATTTAGGGACAACTTAAATAAGATCTTTGGTGAAAAAAAGACAATATGTAAGTTGTATGCTTTTTCTATTTTTTCTAACTATGTGCAACTTATGAATACATAAATACAAAATTTCTTTATTATGCATGGTTCCTAGCCTCATATTCATAATGTCAATTATTTTATCCGCAGATATTTGTACAGGTCATATCTACGGAAGTATTTGTGTATGTATTCATTCATAAGGTCATTTTGACAGACATCCTTAGTTTGGCCAATTTCTTTTAAAGTAATTTAATCTCAAGTACTAGGCTCTCTTTTCCAACTTCACCTAAAATTGGCTTAAAATCTTATTTAATATAGTATAGTCTTTAAAGACCAAATGCTGTAAATTAGCCCACATTTTAGTTTTAAGCACAGAATCATGCATTACAACCAACTCACTTAACAACAAAAACTCAACTAGCCAAAGCAAGCAAGCAGAGAAAAAGTAAAAAAAAAGCCCTCTAGTTCAAATTAGAAATCCATTTGTTTACTAGGAAAACCCTGTCAATTAACATTTGATTCTTTTTGATTCATTTTTTTTAAGACTTGATTTTGTAAGACTAAATATACTGCAACCAACACAGAACCAAAAACCAAACTACCCATCTACATATTTCTTCACAATTATGAAGGCCAACAAATTTTTATCTAACAACAAAAAATCTTGTATTAGATGTTTGACAATGGTTTTAATTTCTTAATAATGTAAAAAATATAACATATACCTTTAAAATTCAACTGTATATCTTACCAAAGTTATTTTCATTTTTTAAAATGTTACTAGACTTACCTGAATGTAACCAGAATCACCTGAAAGCAAATAGGGACCTTATCTTGGGTCTACGTAATTAATTACTCACCCATCGTAAGTTTCTGATTATTTTATTTGAAAATTATTCCATGCTTATTAAGGATATAGGAATAAATTCCAAAAATCCTTTAGTGTCTTTTAAAAAATTGTCACACTTACATTTATAAAAGATAAATAAAAGAATACTTTATTCAAAGTAGCCTCCCATTATCTTCTCAAAGGACATGATAGCAGAGGAAGACTATCTAGAACAATATTTTTTCTTTCTTTAAAAAAAATAAGTTCCATTGTCATACATAAAGTATAAAAGGAAGCATAAAGCTGTGTGCAATTGCATAATTTTGCCCCTTGTAAATCAAAGCGTAGGATAACAATGTAGTTATTTCTCTCACAGGGTAGATTTCAGCATACTGCTTTCCAATGTCTACCTTGCTTCCACTGCCAGCTTCATAATACTTAGCTCCTCTGAGAGGACAAAATGTCATTCATTAGCTCCAACAAATGTAAAAAGAAATAAGAGACTTTAAAAGAGCTTTGATAACTTCAGTTAAAACAAACTCCTGTTTGTGAAGACTTCATGGCAATGCAAGGAGATTATTGTAATTACCTAACAAAATAAGCTGCTACTAGGAGAGAAAGGAGTTGGTCTTTTATTAGTGCAAAAGGTTTCTTGAAGGAGTAGAATCAATCCTTCTAGAACATTTTAAATCCGTATAGTATTTATGTCAAGAACTGGAACCAGTTATACTAAATTACAAACCAGCAGGAGAGAGAACAGAAGAGGAAATCTGCAGTTTGAGAATGTCTTATGGTCCAATACAGTAGCCAAAACATTGATCCATTACTTGTCTTCTCTTAAAGGCTGGTTGATGTTCTTTAAAAATAAATACATAAAATTCTGGCTTATCTGCCAAAATTAAGAATGCCTAGTATGGTTAATTTATTAAAATATTTCTGAGATAAAGAGCTGAGAAAGCAATATACTCTCTTTCATAAAGAGAAAAAAGCAAAAGCAGCCAACTCTCCAATTCAGCACCATGTTTATGAAGTAGAGGAAATGCTATTTAAGGAGCGGGCATGATTTTGCTTAGGTATCTATAATTATATCTGAAAAGGTCTTATTAGAAAGAAGCTTTCCTCAAGTATTTAATGTCTATGTGATTTTTAAACATGCAAATCATTACTATAAATATATATAGGAAGTACTCTCTTAATTTTAAATGCAAAATTTGATAGTAACTCAGATTTCTGCTGACTATGTAAATAAGTCAAAAAGCTACTCATTCACTTCTATTCTTATATAGACCTTAGTAAATAATAGCAAAAAAAAAATTGTAAAATATGAGGTAGTCATAGTATCTTCCTTTTGTGGAAAAAGATAAATGCAAAGAAGCCAAGTAATTTGATAATTTTGCAGAACATCAGAAATAACTTCAAAATCAGGATTAGCATTCTAAATTTCTATCTTCAGTATTGTCTATTAAGGCTACAAACAACCTCTGTTGTTTCAATTCACAATGATGGCAGGAAAGGGAATACTGCTCCCTAGTACACAGAATTATGACTACTAACAAACATAAACAATATTTAGGTTTCTCTTATATTACTATCTAAAAAGCTCTGTAAAAGTACAGAACAAGCTAATAACTCAAGTTTCAACTTAATATAAAAGGTATGTTCACATTTCAACTTAATATAAAAGGTATGTTCCTAAAAATAAGAAAGTTGGCAATTATATCTAAAAGTATATTTAACACAACTATTATGGGATAATTAATAGTTTGGTTTAGGATTGGCCTTAAGCCTATTCCTTCTGCCATAAGACTAGATATAAATCAGCTTTCTTCAGAAATGGTGGTTTGAGAAGCTCCACATGCAACCGTCCTATTATCCTCTCCCTGCAACGTCTGGACTGATAAGGTCTGTTGAAAAGGAAAATATCAATTGTACCACTGCATCAGTGGGAAATTTAAGTTAAGGAACTTTTAAAATGCAAGTACCACCTTAGCAGAATTGAGAGTGTCACCCATTAATCACTTAATGTGACTAACTCACTTTAATTGGCCTTCTAGACACCCAGCTAAGAATGCAAAAGAATTACCATTTGTACTGTGAGCTCTGGGGAAGGAAGACAAAAGGCAATGTGAACTATGTCCCTGTCTGGATGAAGACTGGACATCAAGAGGGCAGCAAAAGGACCCAAACTGCTTCAGTAGGATAGAGAAGAGAAGAGGGTCCAGGACTAGATGTTGGAATTCAGTCAAGACAGTTTTAAACAGATTGTACTTCTGATTTAGTACTACTGACCAGTACTTAAACCAAAGCAAATATTTACAGTGAAAATCAGGCATGCAGCTAAAGGTTATAAATGCAAAGCAGAATGCCATAAAAGTTAAAACAGTCTACGTACATAATGTTACATAAGACTATTGTAGTTTGAATGCATGCAACTGTGGGTCCAGCTGTACAGGTTACTATTAATATCATTCTTTTATAACCCAAGATTGATTTGGAATGTTGTCAAAGTTTTATGCAGTTTGCCTGTGTCTACTAATATAAAGAAGCAATCAGAAGTTGTCCACAAATAAAACCGAAAACCATGGAGAAAGTTGTAGTTCTTCCTGATTTAAAATTGTTCAATTATAAAAGTAGTTTCTCTAGTAAGAAAAGAAAATCATTGCTTACTATTAAAAGTTTGAACACGTTTTGAGTTTCAGCCAAAATTACATGTTTATATTTCAAATGAATGGAACCTAGCCTTTAATTAAAGAGTCTTAATAAAGCATCTATGACCATTTTTATATGAGTAGGGTGAACCTCTTGTGAGCAGGGCCAGTATCTGCCTTAGAAACTAAATGTGTCACTTGAGTTTTACTTATAGTCTTTAGGTTCTAGAGTACATATTTTAACCCAGATATATAATAGTCATGTGTTAAAATAAATAAGCTTTGCAAATAAATGTTTCTCCACAAGGATGATGGACTACCTGTAAAACGCCAGTAATATATAAACAAAGTTCATTAAGTTATTCACTTAGCCTATGTAAATCCTACACATATAATTCTATACATACTCTGTAAAATCTATACTAGATTTTCTGCCAATAATACCTTTCTTTGGCCAGTTTTAAAACTACTTACGCTTCATATCTCACAAACTTTAAGTCAGAAAACAGGAACTGAAGAACAATTATCATTTTAAATACTTCCTTTGGACTAATGTTCACACAACATAGGCATCTCTGACATTTCTAATTTCCAGTAACATGGGAACTTAGATTCATGAATCAAGAAAAGATAAGCCAGAGGGCTTAACTAGGGGCCACAAAGAAAAGACCAAACATGGAAATCTAACAGCTCAAGGCGTAGCTGGCTAATGGCAATGCGACATATTAAGCATCCCTGGTTCTTTTCTACATATACATTAGAAATGTCAGAGTGTACATTTCTAGGGGGACCTTAGAGCAACTGACATACCTCTCAAAATCAGAAAGGCTTTAAAAGGATTCCTATACCTAAATACTAACAACTACAAAAATTATCTTACTGCTACAATATTCTTTGGGGAATGATTTTTAAATTGAAATTTCCAGAAGACTAATAATAGGAGAAAAAAATTATACCTAAATAGATACAGTTGTTCCTATAAAGCTGATCAATATGGTACCCTACAAATTTACAGAATTTAGGACACTGTGTTGCAGAGTCTACAGTTATATTTTTCTGCTCTTTCAGAATCCAGAGGCAGTTGGCCTTCTCCAGACAATAATCTTTCGCACTGAAACCATATAGGAATACTAGTTTTTGAATAGCATTACCTTTCAGTTCCACTACTTGAAAGTGGTAGGACACACCCTGGACACAAGGTCAATAAAGCGAGAAGTATTGGAATTATTTGTACTTTGAGCTCTTCGTAGGAAAAGTGGTTCATAAATTCAAGTTGCGAAGTGTTTTGGAGGGCAATGGAAACAATTGATTCTCAAGTGAAAAAAAAAAAAAAACCAAACCACCCTAGTTTTTAAGATAGTTCCTAATGTCCAATATAAGATATAGGATATAAGATATTAGGATCCAACTGTTCAAATTTATATAGAATTACAGTACTTTGGAGAAGTACAGAGAAATACTTTTAAAAAATACAGGTATATAAATTAAAGAAACTGGTATTTAAAAGATTTAATACAAGGAGAAAAGATACTGTATAGTGGTACCAATTCTTAATACAAATTAGTAAGCATAGTTTATATAATTTCAAAAGTTATTCACATTATTGCTAGATACCACAGCTGTATGGAACAAGTTTTTGACACACATTAAAACTTGTATAATGCCAGGTCTATAAAAACAGAAATTTACACATAGGCCACTCAGAAATTTAGAAAGTTTTAAAACACATGGAGATATGTACAACCAAAAGGAAAGAAAAAAAATGTATGTGTATAGTTAAAAGAAACAAACTAATCTGAAACTTATATGTCACATTCTCAATCAAAAAAGTATACATAACTGGACTGAAAGCAAACTAGTGGATAAAAACAGTACTAAATATGTCCTCCATTTCTTAGTAATAATCTAAGTATCAGTGGGGTATTAAACACCAGTTTACTTTTAGTTCTAGAACTTTTGCTTTCTTTCAAAAACTTTTCAGAAACATAGCCATTTTACAATTATGTTAGATTGGGAGAAATATTTTCCTTAGAAATTTTTTAAAGGAGTATTTCCATACTTTTCTATATAAGATTTGATAAATGATAAAAAATAACGCAAGTAAGGCCATTATTATCATCTTGATCAAAAATATACACAGATTGTAATGCTACCGTATTTTGTGATCCTGAGCTCTAGTAACCATTAGGTGCATGCATAACCATTCATTATTTGTCTATTCTAATAAAAATAATTTAATCCTGCCTTACTACCTCTGAAGACAGAAATACTTTCAAAATTTTTTTGATAGGTTTTCATAATGTTAGGGATATTTCTGCTGTAAACAGAGCATTAGGAATTGTATGGGAAAGGATGTGTTAGGTTCAAAAAGCTATTAAAGAAAACTTATTGTTTTAAAATAACAACTATTTTAAATTTTAAAAGGAAGAAAAATAATACAAAGAGTGTGCTTGCTAGAATAGATAAGTAGAGCCTTACAAAAGTGTTCTTCTATATTATGGAATTAATAAATAAAGGACTGTGTGTACCTTGGTGAAAAATAAAAAAGGCTGGCCACTTTTTATGCTAAGTTCAAATGTATTTTTTTGATAATACAAAAAAGTAATCCTTGAAAATCAGAATACATAACAGAAAAGAGCACAATAACTTAAGTATTAAACATCTGTATGAAATAACTTGCAAAGTTTGACAAAAATGCACACTTAGAACATGCGGTTATTTAAAAAAACAAAAACAGAAAAAAACACCACACGATTCTGTAGAACCAATGTTATGTCACCACCAGGAGAGCACCAAGCAAGGCACCATTGGAAAGACAACATACTTGGAAAGTCTCTATAAATAAAGTAAATGCTAATCTGGTCGAAAAATCGGTGTCTTTGGTAAAAATTCTATGAGGATGACCTGTAGAAAAAGAAAAAAAAGTTTTTAAAAAAAGATGTAAATGGATTTTTATCTTAAAAAGATTTCAGTTCTATTTCATCACTTACAGCCATTTTGATAGTGCCCCTGAAGCAGAATGTATGCAGGGATGAATGAGGAAGGGAGCCAGAGCTAGCATCTTTTGAGAACCGACTACATACCAAGCGTCTCATACACTATGGATCTATTTAACCATAACAACTTCTCTATGAGGCAAGTATTATCACTCTCATTTTACAGATGAGGAAACTGATGATTCAAGTAAGTGTGACATCATGTACTGTGGAGTCAACCTGAACAAATGACTACCTTACCTCGCCCTTTCTACTAGAGCACAATGTGGTTACAACCAACCCAGTGTTTATTTCTCCTGCCTTCTTCGTTTTTATCTCACTCAATTCTATAGGTCTTTAGGTTCTAGATTTGTTCTCATTTTACCCTACCAGGTTATGTAATCTCTTTATAAAGGGTCCTATAGCTCTTTAATTTTTTAAAAAAAGCTTTTTTCTTCTTAGGTCAGCAAAATTAGAAATTAAATTTGCTCCAAAGGAACTTTTACTAGGAAACTGAAGGAAAACCAGTAAAAACAAAACACAGTAACACAGAAAAACACAAGTTGACCAAAGCTAATTTTTATTCCAAACTTGAGCTGCCTTAAACGACAATCAATTCTTTCCCTTGTTCCAACTCTGTATGAAATTGATGCTAAACAAAACATTATTTGAACAGCTTCCAACTTTGGTGAATTCCTCATTTTTCTTTCAGAAACTTGTCCTGATATAACCTCCAGGTTTGGACACTCTTCTACATTTAGCCAAATGGGCCAGAAACTTTTGTTTTCACTCTTCAATTCTCCTGACTTTTGATCTGCCTCAATAAAGAAGGCTCTCCTACACGCAGCTCAAAAATATTTCTCTATTTGGTTATTTGGTTATCCTGTACTAAGCTTTAGGTACCACCCTTTGCCACTCTTCTGACCTGGTATTTGCTGACAAGATGTTCACTAGCTTCCTGTCTAGCTTTTTATTTGAGCGAGATTTCCCTGTTTCTCAGTTTCCTCATATAAGAAAATAAAGGGACTGGACTAGATGACAAAATTCAATGCAGCTCTAAAATTTGATGATTAAACTATCTGATTTGATGTTTAAACTACTTATGAGTTAATATTCAATAAACACTTCTATAATTTCAAACATGTCTTCATCAGAGATAGTTTTTATAATTTCAGGTCTTAGGTATAGGGATTACATTTTACAGTATTTACTACATAATACAAAATAATTAGGCTACTTTTAACTGTATTTGAATTATCATTAGTTTTTTTTATCATTAGTTTTTAAAGACTATATCCTACAGCCTCTTTTCCTTCAGAAGTCACACAGACACTGCCACTTATTTCTTCTAAATCATACTGTTCTACTGTATTTGAAAAAAAGAAAAGTTGGTATTTTTTCTAGATTGTCCCCAGTATTCAAAACATAATCAAGGAGAATTATTTTCTTTTAACTAACAAATGATATTTCTGTAAGTTGAAGAAAAGTTAAGGTCAAAGAGAAACGTAAAAAAAGGATCCAATTCATTAGAAAAATAAAGCACTCTCTTCTTACTATTTTGCTATCTCAACTTTTGAATGGGGAGATATTGTTTTGTTTTGTTTTAAAGATTTTATTTATTTATTCATGAGACAGACAGAGAGATGCAGAGACACAGGCAGAGGGAGAAACAGGCTCCATGCAGGGAGCCCGACATGGGACTCGATCCCAGGTCTCCAGGATCACGTCCTGGGCCGAAGGCAGATGCTCAACCACTGAGCTACCCGGGCTGCCCGAATCGGGAGATTTTGAAATTATGTTATTCCCCCATGCAATGTATCACAAATATACATACTCTGAGAAAATTTAGAAAAAATACATTTTTGCAGCAATTTTTATATACTTTTCCTTTAAAAAATTTTTTGTATTTTTAAGTAATCCCTACACCCAACATGGAGCTCAACCCCACAACCTGAAGATCAACAGTCACATGATCCACTGACTAAGCCAGCCGGGCACTCCTATATTTTTCTTTTTGACAGCTCTTCTGGGTATCTTCTATGATGGTGTATACTAAATAAAATGGTTTTAGGAAAAGAGTTTATCTAAATATTCATGACAAGTTAAACTATTTTGCAAACAAAATACATAGTTCAGAATATTTTGGATGGTTAGTAAATTATTTTATTTTTAGCTAATAAAAGAATGTCATAAAAATAAACATGAATATTTGAGTGCATTTTATGAATGAATGACGTTCTTATAGCTGTATCTGGAAATAAATAACAGCACTGGAAATAGCTTTCAAGCTTTCCTTTCCAACGTAAATTCAGAAATGTATTAGTATTGGGGTTTATAAATACAGCAGCTATTTTTTTCACAAAATCCTTTAAATCATCCCTCCCTGCAAAATATGAACTCTCTTACCATCTATGATGAAAGCACAAGACTAGAATTTTCATAGGTCAATCTCAAAACAAGTTATTTGAATATGCTTTTTTAAATAAAAAAAGTATCAACTCTCTTTCTCATCGTCATAAATTAATATGTTTGATATAGATAATGATAAAATCTACATTCTTTGATTCACTGAATAGAACTATTCTATGAAAAAAGAGACATTTTTAAGATGTCTTTTATCTTCAAGGCTAGAAATGGGATTTGACTGTATGATAATGAAAGAAAGGGAAAAGGCTACAGAGAAAAATGATTTTATGATAATTTCCAACTATTTAAGTACTGTTTTAATCAATCTCTTGTTCAGACACACATGCACACACATACATATACTATCTATGATAGCTATATTGTTTCAGAGAATAGACAAAATCTGCCAGAAGTGTGCCTGGTACTTCACAAAGACTATGACTTTCATTTTCAACAATTAACTCTTCCGCAGATCTTTTTCTTTTAACATAATAACCTTTCCATATTTAAAATAAAACACCCAAGCTCAAGGGAGAATATATAAAAATTCATGATTTTCTACAGTATTCTGAACTTCTCAAAAGGAGGAAAATTGTTCAAGTAAATCAAGGAGTCAGTAAATTAAATCTCATACCGAATAAATACTAAAATTCATTGTATACATGTGCCAATTAGATATCTTTTAAAGAATACAGGATGAGCAACATCTCATCTCCTGCTTTACTTTTAGGATAATTCTTCTTTACAAAACGATATTCTTATAACATTTTGAAAGATTCTTTAAAGGCCACTGAGGTATGGGCAGTTAAAATCTATAAAGGCTAAAGGTTTCTTAAGCTCCAACGGCTTGGCTGAAAGGTTTTCTTCCATACTTGGAAACTTGATTAGCATTATATAAAAAAGCCATATCTGACTTGCTGCGTAACCAAAGTTGTGGTTATTCTTTATACAGCATCTAAAATTTCACACTCCATCAACACATGTTCAGGCTATTTTATCTTGGCAATTAATTTATTATTTTTCAGAACAGAGTGAAGCCTTGTTTTCAAGTCATTCATAACTTTATAAATCAGTCTTGCACATGAAACCATGCATCTGTGAACCGTAGAAAATCCTTGCGCTCAGGAGATTAAGCTCCTGACACCTTTGCTGATTAATAATCATGGAAAGAATAAGATCAGAAGCAAAATAAATGATCATTTAATAGAGAAACTCACAAAACAGCCCTTTAACTTACATATTCCATCATGTTATTCGTTTCACATTTCCTTTTGCTCAGTCTCCAGTGCAAGCACAGCTAGACAAGTAGGAGAGTAAAAGAAGAAAAATGAGCTCTATTTTATTGCAGCACACAGACTAACCCATTTGTCCACCTTTCATATTTTTAGTTCAACAAAAGCATCTGTTTCCATACTGTGCAATTCAGACCCCAACAGTACGAAGCTGCTCCCTGTGGTACTCACCTTGTGGTATAACCTATTGTTTTCCCATTCTAATAACTTCTCAATCGATCTTCGTGTCTGGAAGACAAATGAGAAAAAAGTTTACTCTTGACTGGTTTTAGAAAAACTTTGTTATGCAGCTGTTTTTTGTGTGAAAAGGAGAGACGTAGAAGACAGTGACTGAGTGAGTACATGGTGGTCTATAATACTTTCAACATTTTAGTACTAAATAGTAACCTGAACAGAAACAGTACTCTATTTCAATAAAGATATGGTTTTATTCTTTAGTACTGTATCTTTTTTTCAACTGTTTCAAACTTACTGGCCTCTCATATGAAACTATTCAAGTCTTCTAAAAAGCTAATGTCAAAAAAAAAAAAATGCCATCTACCAAGTGATATGAATTTTAGTCTCCATTTCTTTCAAAACTACTTCTGCAATACTTAAGCAATGATAAAAGTTCCTCCATATATGTTTTAAAACAAGTTATTTAAATATTAGTTCACAAAATACAAATGACTTTAGGGTAAATTCAAAAAGAAAGTAATTAAAAATAATAAATAAATAAATCAGCTATCAAAACAGATTCTCACATCATACTTAAAAAAATAATACCCAATTTAAAAGCTAGCTTATTAATTATTCCACAGATAAAGACTTTCAAACAGGCAAAATACTGTATATAAACCAACAGAAATGATACTAAAGTCAAACTCCTGTTAAAGGAATCAACTGAGAAGTTTATGTTTAAGTTCACTGGATTTTTGCAATATCTACCAAGCAGCATAAAATGTGTCTTGCCTGGAAGTATGAATAAAGGAGAGGATAATTCATGATGCCAGGTGTTAGGATGAGACTGACACAGCTGCAGGTGCAAAAGGGACAGTGTTGCCCCAAGAATCAACTGCAACTTGGTGCAGCTGCAGCTTCCTTGCAAGGGAAGGAAAAAAGCATCTACCACCATTAACATGTATAACTAAATGAGTACTAATAATCAAATATGAAAATCTGCATGTCAAGCAAGGATGAGTGAGGTGAAAAAGTGTTAAGATCAAGCCGGTTTTGAATAGTTTAATGTTATATAATAAATGGTTATTATTTAAAGTATCTACTGTAGTCTAAATTACCATATTACCTTTTAGCATGTAGTACATGCTAAAGATACACTAGTCACATAGGTGCCAATTATAATTCATAACTACCAATGAATTACCAACTATTACCATTTTCCAAGCTTATGTCATAAAAATCAGAAATTCACCTAACTCTGAGCAATAATACGCCGATGACTAATTTATTACATTACTTTTTTTGAAGTTTTTTTTGGCAAGAATTTTAAAGGAAAAAAAGTGCCCTTGTTAACAATGATCAGCAGACCTCACTTGTTTCTTTGTAAAGATAGCCTTTTAGAGGCAGCTCTCCTTTTAAATGAAAATAGGGCAGCAGTTATGGTCACACTTTTTGTTAATTTAGTTGCCAGTCAGCCCCAAATCAAAAGAAAATAAGGCTGCAGAGTGTAATTAACATTCAGTTCAGTCGTTTTGTCCCTTGTCTAGCCCCCAAGCTTTGTTAAAATTGCCATCTGAATGCTGAAGGCTGTAGGGAAATCGATTTGATTCTAATCGCACCATGAAAAGAACATGATCTAACTGCTTTCAGCCCTCCGTAAATCTGTACTAGGTCTTTAGCACAATGCAACTTCCAATTTAAAAAGCACTGAATGTCTCGTCAATGACTTTGTGAAGAAAAAAGAACAAGGAGCAGACATAAAAATTCCAATAGTTGTTTAAGCATTAAAGTTCATTTGCATCACAGCGAACCTGAAAAGGGCTGACCTCTCAAACCGCCTCTCAGGTCTATGAAGTTGTAGCCTTGACAAGCTCACATTGACAGAGCTCATTGACTCTGAAAGGCTACTCTATCAATGGTGAAAAATGGCAATAGGTTCTACTCTGAGCAGGCATCTGCCTGCCCACCCGCTGCTAAACCAATGGCAAAACCGATTCAAAACCTGAATCTACCTTGTAATCTTCCTTTCTAGGACTTTTTAATAATAGATTAAGATTACTATACAATTTGAGGTTTTACTTTTACTGATGTTTAAAAAGGAGGGTGGAGAATGAAAGAACTAGGATGGGGAGAACAAGCTATCCAAGTCCATGCTTTTATATCAATGTATAAAAAGTAAAAGCTTAATATTACATTCAGCAAATATCCATATACTCAAAGAAAAAATTACCATCATCATATTTCATCACAAATTTAAACCTATGCTATATTATAATAAGAACAGGTCTCATTAGGGATGGATCTCATGGTGTATATAACATACAAAATCTATTTAGATACTTGGAAATAGTTACTTTAAATAACCTAAGTCAACTAAGCAGTTTTTGGATAAAAGGTAATTACTACAAAGTATAAACCTGAAATTCCAAAATATTTATGTATGAATTCTGAATTTACTCTTTGCCTCTAATTAAGAGTTTAATGATAGGGTTTGGTATAATAATAGTATCTTACAATATTTAAGAACTCAAAACCAAACAAACCCTGATATGACGTATTCTAAATAGGCATCTAAATATAAAATATTTCTACATACTTGACAGTCTAGAGAAAAAGCTGTGAATTAGCAGCATCTAATCTTGCGATAAGACTTCTTTCCTGCTTGACAGGTGAAAAAAAGCACTTGCACGTGCAGCTTAATTAATCATTGCACTTGACATCTCAATGATTTACAGTGAGGAGCAGGTGAGAACATACAAAACCAGAAAGGAACCCTTGATCTAAGTGGAACATTTCTGGGACACTAAGGTGACAAGTATATAGATTCTAGCAGCCATTTTAAAAAGGAAAGAAAGAAAGAAAGAAAGAAAAAGAGAAAGAGAAAGAAAGACAGAAAGAAAGAAACTGTGCCACAAATTATTTGTTAGTAACAACAAAAGCTCAAATTAAATGGAAAAAAAAGCTTTAACTACCAAGAATGTTTAATACTCTGCAATTATTTTAGCTAAAAAAATCAAATTATATTTTCAAGCTTACATACAATATTAATTTAGCAAATGCTGAAAAAATATATGACATCTTAGCATTTATAAAAGCTATTTAAAAGCCTTCAAGAATGAAAAAAGTACCTTATAATTACAGTCATCTAAAAATAAAAGTTAGTTTATGTCCACAGAGTTGTTAGATAGCTATTTCTAGAGAAATATAAGATTCAACACTGCCAAACTCTATTACTACTAGACATGCAAACCTAACCACATAAAAATCTGTTCTTGTTTTTTAAAAACCTGTATCAATCACCAAATTCAATATAAATTAAAGCAAACTAATATGCATCAGAAAAAAATTAGTATGTACAGGGCCTGTTAACACAAAACACCAAGAAAATCATCTTGCAGTATTCTAGGCCAGTGGATTTCTAAAAATAAGTCATCCTAATTTTCTTAAAAGAATTTGGTGCTTGTGAAAAGCACCAGATTGATAGTCATGGGAACTAAAAATCTTCTATTTAACTGAAAAGAACAGGGGAAAGGGCAGTGCAGGCTTCAGTGCAAGCTTCCCTACAGTGGGCCTTAATCCTTTTCAGTGTTCACACCCTGGGGGTGAGAGGACAGGTTAGTGGTTCTTTACCAATGAATCTTCAGTCCCGAAGCATAAGATGATGAACAAGAAATCTAATTTTATCATAGAGTCTTAATTAAAAGGACCAAGACCACCAACTCACACCATGCAAGCAAAACAAGCTTTTAAGAGAATAATTTCATGCCATTAACCTGGTCTGGACAGAGACAGCCTCAAGAGTCTGATGTGGACCCCCACCTATCTTCCTTATCACAGAGCTCATTTTTAATTTTTTTTCACATATTTCTCTATTTCAACATCTTGCTAACTATATTTTTCTCACAGGTGAACTAATTCTAATATAGCCATTTGGCAATGTTAAAGTAAAAAATAAGACAGATTCAAAAACATTTCAATTTCTAAGTTAAACTCAGCTAATAAACAGACGTTTAAGCAACAAATAGTAATAATAGGATATAAATTGTGGCTCCATTTCTATTGCTTTTGATTCCTTTTAATTTTTTGACAGAATTGTGAATAAGTGAAAACATGAAAACTTTATAGATGTAAAATGGCCTGGGTAATTCACAAAATGGCTAATTAAATAATAATAAAAAACTTACATTAGGCATGACATGTTCCTATCAACTTCCAAAGAGGCCTCCAAAGTAAGCTTACAAGAGGAAAATACCTATAGAGCACCTAGAAATAGTTAAGTTAGGGACTTGAAAATTAGTTTCCTGAAAATTCATATTTGAGTTATTATGAAGCATTTTTTTTTCCATTTTTTCCTAAATATCACTACTTTCTAAGGAATAAATTACTATTCTCTATTAGCAAATTACATACCATTAGATATAAATAAGTCATTCAGGGCAGTAAGGAATCATTTAGAAAACCCTGAGTGTATTACTCCCCTACTTTTTACCACTATTACTTAATAGTACAGTCATTACCAATGTTTCATTTATCACAGTCAATTGTTTGAAACGTGGTTTTTCAAAAAGTGGTTTTCTAGAAGTTGCTAATAAAATTAATGGACATCTCATGAATTTTAAAGTACTTTAAAGCCAAAGGAAAAAATGTTAAATGTGGAAGCTGTAACAAAATTTCTCTGAAATTTTCCCAAGGAAATGGCATTCTTATCAGTCTTTAAAACATAAAGATGCTAAAATATGTTAATAAGATGTATAAATAGAATATCTCACTAATACTAATAACTATAAAAGTTCAGCTATTTAAACTTAGAATTTATTTGAATGAAATTTATTCATAACATCACAATGTCAAAGAGCAATTTCAAATGCTCAATTTCTTTTTTAAAACAAGTTTTAATTTTAAACTCCTGAATTTATAATGCATTAATAAGCTTTAACTAGAACAATGCTTTGAATATATGCATAATCTTTTTTTAAGTATTTTCAAGGAAGAACTATACTTTCTTTTGACATCTGTACAAATTCAAATTGCTAAAATAAGTGACACAAAAATGTTTTCAGTTAGAAGTCATTAGAAGGAAACCATATAAAATTTAAATGAATTATTTTAACGAGAAAATTACATGATTCACCTCCATTTCTTCTGGATTAATAAAGTCATATTGTGGTGATGTGCAGAAAACTAAATGGCATATCTCAGTACTGTGACGCATGAAAAATCTGGATTCAGCAAAAAGACAAACTAGGATCTGATCAGATTCCTCAAAAGGATGTTTAAACAAATTCCCTTTCTGTACTTCAAGGCTCCTTTTAAAAATTTTTATGTGAACATTAACTTTTAAATAATCTAGATAAACTAAAACATCCACCGAAGTATCATTACAACTCTCTTAGTACTATTTGTTAAAAGTAATATTTTGAGATGGAGATAAACTAAGCAACTGCAGATATTTTATGTATCAAAACTATAACTAATCTTAAGTCATGCTTAAATAAAAATTTATCAATAGTTTATGACCAAAACTAGTGGATCTTAACTTTTTTAGGTTACTCTACTTGGTGAATGATGAAAAAGGTACATATGCATAAATATATAAAATGTTGCACATAATTTTAAGGGAATTATCCACTAACCCCTGATAACATTTCAGTAAATAATGATAACATCTCAAAAATGAAAACTGCATTCATTGTGGATCCATTATACTCGAATAAAGATTTTTAAAAACTAAAATTGAGTTTTAACTGACATCAGAAGATCAGAAAAATTGTTCATAAGACAAATGAATTTCACTAAGCTAATATAATCAAAGGTATTATTATCAGGGATTTTTAAGAACCATGTATTTACACAAGAATGAAACACTGGTTAAGACCAACAGGTAAAGGGGGGAAAAATCACTTGCTAAGTGATTATAATGGATAACTGGAGAAACAAAAAGGGGTAAGGAATAGTATCTATTGATCATCACTTTAAGACTGACCCCAATCTAGGTGTCTTCCCTTTGTTATGTTATTTAATCTTCAAAAGCATCTATAAGGCATCTTATATTACTTTCATTTTACATATGAAAACTACAGCTTAAAGGGGTTAAGAAACTTAAAGCTGCACTAGAAACAGAGCTAGGATGTGAAACCAGGATTGTATGGACTTCGATATAATGCTCTTTCCACTATACATCAGAGCTATGAGTTTGTAAAGAATCTGTAACTTGTCAAATAACACATCTATGACACGCAAAAAGTATCTAACCCACTAATGACACTATTGGCCTTGCCCATCCAACTTACTCTAAAACTATATTTTCCATCTCTGATACTTTGTGATTCTAAGGTCTGGGAAAACCCATTCCACTCTACTCTTTAGTCTCAATGAGAGTCATCCAAAATGTATTTTATTTTTTATACCTTTCCTCATGCAATTAAACATGACTTGAGGTATATTTCTATTTTACACATTAAGTGCACAGACTTACAAAATCTAAATGGTTTGCCCAAGGTTGTATCACCATTAAGGGGAATGACAGGATTCAAGCTCAAATCTCCAAACTTTGGATCAGCAACTATATTTCTGCTTGCATCTGAATTTCATAAAATTTCAAATAAAATGTTAAAAAAAAAGATAAAAACAATCATCTAATTCTTTTCCTTCAATCACGCAAAGAACAGAATCATTTACATCAAGCAAAAGTAGTTGAAGACTTTTACTTCTGAGTAGCTGTTATAGCTGGTGTTAAGCCAATACTCCACTATCAACAGATACGGATAAACTGAAGAAGAAGAAAAAAAAAAAAACATTTTTAAAACATCAGAGAATTCTGAAAACAACACAGAATAGATGAAATAAAATCCAAGGAAGAAAAGAGCCCTTCCAAAATCATTTCATGATTACAGGTCATTTCCTTTATTTGTTGATTCTACGGGTGAGCTGAGGATCAAGCTTGGCAACAACCAGTGGGACTCAACTGCGGGAAAGGGAAATCAACAAAACTTTTTCAGGTTGTGCATGCTGGCTCAATGGATTGGAAATTAGATGTGCCCTAAAATGCAAAGCCAGTTCTCCCCCAAGAGATATTATTGAGTTTTGGGGCAGCATGAGAAGGTCGGAGACAAAGCCAGAAAGGCAGAGAAAATTACTCACAGTCTCCCAGGGCTCAGGAGACAAAATTCTGCTGGAAGGAGAAGGATCTACAGGATCCTGGGGTCCTGTAATAGAGTCCCACATCAGGCTCCCCACAGTGAGTCTGTTGCTTCTCCCTCTGCCTATGTCTCTGCCTCTCTCTCTCTCTCTCTCTCTCTCTCCCTCAGTCTGTGTCTCTCATGAATAATCTTTAAAAATTAATTAATTAACTAACTATGGTTAATATGTTCAATAAAATAAAAGGAAAAGATGGACAAGTACGGGTGAAAAGAACATGATTTCGAAGAGAACTGGACTCTCAAAAACATCAAATGGACATTCTAAAATTAAAAAACACAGTGTCTGAAATTAAGAACTCACTGGATGTTAGCAGACTGGACACTGAAGAAGATAGGCAAAGCAAATTTTTCTAAAAACCACACCAATATTAGGTTCTAAATATTCAAAGAGAACTAAATGTCAGCCAGTTCTTGGCAAAAATACATTTTTAAGTTGTCTAATATATCTTTCTTTAAAGTCCTAGTGCTACTTCTGCATGTTTAATGCTTAAAATTTATACTTTGAGTATGTTCAATTATGATGAGAATTTAGTGACATGTTTTTATTGCAATTAAAAAATTATTGGGATCTGGGTGGCTCAGGAGGTGAAGTGTCTGCCCTCAGCTTAGGTCATGATCTCAGGGTCCTGGAATCGAGCCCCATGTCAGGCTCCCTACTGAGTGGAAAGTCGGCTTCTCCCTCTGCCCCCCCTTCTTCATGCTTGAATGCTCTCTGTGTAAGAAATAAAATCTAAAAAAACAAAACAAAACAAAACAAAAAAACAGTACTGTTCACCCTAATGGCCATAGTATGTTTACTTTATGTAAGAATCAGTTTTCTAAGTTTCAAGCCTCAAGTGTTCTTTAAAATGAAATGACTAATAAGTGTATTTCTCATTATGTCAAATGTTTTACATCCTTTTCCAAAGCTATTGAAGTAACATTTCAAAGAGGTTACATCTATTTCTTTATCCCGCACTTTACAACATGGGAGATACTGAGGAAGGGGCAACAAACTACAGACAACACCTACTGTTGGACAAAGAAAACCCAACTCTTGAGAGTCTCTGTCCTGCCTATGTTGCATTAACTCATTACATGGCACTCTGAATCTCTCAAAGAGTAAAATATATGTTTCAAGGAAAGATGTAATTTTAGGGAGAAAAAAAAATACTTTACCAGAAATCAAATATACCTACTGGTTAGTGAGAATATCACAAATAATTTTTTAAAGACACATATGTTGATTTTTATTTGTTTTTATTTTTTTTATTTGTTTTTATAAAAGTAAAATAGAACCAAAAGGACTCTATCAACTCTTAGTTGTCCAACTGGAACTCTGTATAAAATCTGATTAAAATGTACTTTTCCCCTGTGTCCACTTTATCTGTTTTACAGCCTTCTTCCTTAACTGTGACTCTGTATCTTCAAGAAATACAAATTTATTTAAATATTAGGAAAGGGGATCCCTGGGTGGCGCAGCGGTTTGGCGCCTGCCTTTGGCCCAGGGCGCGATCCTGGAGACCCGGGATCGAATCCCACGTCGGGCTTCCGGTGCATGGAGCCTGCTTCTCCCTCTGCCTGTGTCTCTGCCTCTCTCTCTCTCTCTGTGACTATCATAAATAAATAAAAATTAAATAAATAAATAAATAAATATTAGGAAAAAATTAATTGGAAAGATAAATTTGCTGAAAAACTAAAGTATTATAAAAGCTAATATAAAATGCTTGAACATTATTACCATTTATAAATCAACCAGATAAACTATCCTAACTTGTGGAATAACAATCTTTTAAGTCCATTCAAACCTCTAAAATCTCCCTGCTTCTAGGTATAAAATCAAATTATAATAAGTAATTTTTAAAAGCTTGATTTTGTATCCTTATTGGAGAATAGGTGGGGGGGAGGAAGTCATGAGATTTGGAGCTGTACGCCTGGGATTCTAATTGTGCCTTAGCCTTAAGATTGTGGGGCTTCCAACAGATTACTTAACTTCTAAGCCTCAGTTTTCTCATCCTTAAAGTAGGAATAGCATGAGCATCTACTCTTGGAATTTGTGGAAAATTAAATGGCATGGTGCAAGTAAACTGATTAAGTGATCTTGGCATATAGCAAACATTCAATAATTATTAGATGTTATAATATTTACCACACAGGACTGTTGTAAAGATTAAATTAAAAGAGGATGTATAAGTTTTATAATATATGTATATATCAAATCATGTTGTACACCTGCAATTTATACAGCATGCCAATTATATATCAAAGCTGGATAAAAAAGAAAATGTATGGAATAGATCTTTTTTTTTTTTTTAAAGATTTATTTATTCATGAGAGACACACAGAGAAAGAGAGAGGCAGAGACACAGGCAGAAGGAGAAGCAGGCTCCATGCAGGGAGCCAGATGCGGGACTTGATCCTGGGACTCCTAGGCCGAAGGCAGGCACTAAACCACTGAGCCACCCAGGGATCCCTGGAATAGATCTTAAGTTAAATTTTTTTAAAAATATTTTATTTATTTCTTCATGAGAGAGAGAGACACACAGAGAGACAGACACAGAGAGAGAGCGAGGGAGAGGGAGAGAAGGCCAGAGACACAGGCAGAGGGAGAAGCAGGCCCCATGCAGGGAGCCCAACGCGAGACTCAATCCTGGGTCTCCAGGATCACATCCTGGGCCGAAGGCAGGCGCTAAACCGCTGAGCCACCCAGGCTGCCCTTAAGTTAAATGTTCTTATGAGACATACACACAAAAGGAGGAGATAAGGAGAAAATTATTAGAGGTAATGGTCAGTTCATGGTATTGTTTATGGTAGTTTCACAGGTGTATACTTAGCTCCAATTTATCAAGTTATATTGATATGTACATACATTAATACGTACACCTTTTTTTTGTATGTCAATCATACTTCAATAAAAAAGGAGACCAAAACCCCCGAAGTGAACGATGTATATGAAATGCTCTGACAACAGCAAGTGTACAATACAAGTTTCCCCAGCTATCCAAGAGTGTTCTTTTTTCTTTTTAGAGAGAGTGTATGTACAAGCCGGAACGGTGGGGAGGGGTGCAGAGGGAGGGAGAGAATCTTAAGCAGACTCCAGGTTTACCACAGAGCCCAACATGGGGCTCAATTTCATGACCCTGAGATCATGACCTAAGCTGAAACCAAGTCAGCCACAACCAACTGAGCCACCCACGCACCCCTATCCAAGAGTATTCTTAGTGAAACCTTTCATAAACTGAAATAGCATAAGAAGCAATTACCATTAATTTATACAGAAAAATTTCTGAGCCTTCCTAGACCCAAAAAATAACCTCTTAGGCTTTACTGATACTCTATGATGTATCTTGCTAACAAATGTCCAAAATAAATAAGAGACAAAACACAGATGTTCACAGACACAGTTCAAAACCTGGCAGCTTGATGCTGAGGTGTTGAGTATGTAGTTCCTGGGGAAGGAGCTTGGTGAGGCCACCCTTGCTGCTCAGGACACACACTGCCCCTGTAATAGCTGGGGGCAAAACAAACACTAAACACTATTTTTGCTTTTTGCCTTTCTTCCTGAAGCGAAAATCCTCTTTAGATTTTCTTCAATTTAGCAAAAACAGGTACTAATATAGATCTTTTGTAAACTGAAATGTATGTCATAATGTGAACTTCCAAAAAGCAGGAGATAACCTGTAATTATTTCTCATCATTTGTTCCTTGGAGTCTATTATTCCATTACAGATCACCATGGATTTTATATCTTAGCAAAATATTTTCAGTTATGGGGATGCCTGGGTGGCTCAGAGGTTTAGCGCCTGCCTTTGGCCCAGGGCGTGATCCTGGGGTCCCAGGATCAAGTCCCGCATTGGGCTCCCGGCATGGAGCCTGCTTCTCCCTCCTCCTGTGTCTCTGCCTCTCTCTCTCTCTCTCTCTCTCTCTCTGTCTCTCTCTGTCTGTCATAAATAAATAAATAAATCTTTTTAAAAATATTTTTAGGGATCCCTGGGTGGCGCAGCGGTTTGGCGCCTGCCTTTGGCCCAGGGCGCGATCCTGGAGACCCGGGATCGAATCCCACATCGGGCTTCCGGTGCATAGAGCCTGCTTCTCCCTCTGCCTGTGTCTCTGCCTCTCTCTCTGTGACTATCATAAATAAATAAGAAAATTTAAAAAAAAAAAAAATATTTTTAGTTATGTAAATATCAGGAATTTAGCAATTTGGAATGGCTTATATTATAAACCAAACATTAATATCTTAAATTACATTTAAAAGGGGGTAAAGGAAAAAAAAATAAAAATAAAAATAAATAAAAAATAAAAGGGGGTAAAGGTCAAATATCTAATACAATATGAAAGATTTTAAAAAGTATAACAGGATGTCTCTCATTTAAATATATAAATGTGTAATTCAAGTTTGTTTCTCCTGGTTTATAGGATAGAAATTTCTGTAAATTATATTTTATATTGCTACATCTATCACGGTATATTAAACAGCATTAAACTTTCCTGTACAACAAAGATCAGTTTCCTGAAAAACCTCTGTAATAAGGGCATATAAAGTCAAGACAAAAAAGGATACCAAAGACTAAGAGCATTACTGACCACATAAAAGCCCTTATATTTGTTATATTTACAGAAACAAAGCAAATTAAATAGCATTCTAAAAAAGACAAAAAAAAGTTAGTATTGATTTTCTACATCTTCAATTAATAATAATGGCTGCCATAAGAACATATTTCATTCATCATCTTTTGTTCACTAGAAGCTTTTCAGGATTTCCCTTTAGCAAAATTTCATTAAGATGCTTTTAAGTTTGGGGGTGCCTGGGTGGCTCAGTCAGAAAAGCACACAACTCTTGATCTCAGGGTCATAAGTTCAAGCACCACATTGGGTATAGCAATTACCAAAAAAATAAATAAATAAACTTTAAAAAGAAATAGATGCTTTTAAGTTTATTTTGCTTTGTTTCATTATCTGCAATATCTTAAAGGCATTTTTGTTTATCTAATTCTTCATCCAAATGTTCAAGGCCATTTTCATTTTATGATTCAGTTACCAACTACAAACACTCAAATTCCAAACACAGAGTAAATTAGAAGTTTAAAAGTTGTGGGTAACTTTCAATACTGTCAGTATAACTGAATAAGTATATTTCAAATTCTTCCCATATACAAATATTTGTAGCTACTCCCAGGTTGACTTTCCCTTGAATTTCTTTAAGTCTTACAAGACCACATTCTCACTCAAAAACTCTACTTCTGACCTCTCCCATTTGAATTTTCAACTCCTACAACATCGCAAGAAAAGTAACTTACAATTACTAGATAACTAAACTGAGGTTAGAGAAAAGATATCCAAAAGTAAATCTAAGCATACTAAATTTAAAGAGAAATGCACTTAGATTGGATACAGACCCTTTTCATCAAAGTTTCAAAAACTAAACAGCAATTATCTTTAAAAAATAAAACAAAACTTGGGGTTCCTGGCTGGCTCAGTCAGTGGAGCGTGCAACTCTTGATCTTGGAATTGTGAGTTTGGGTCCCACATTGGGTGTAAAGATTACTTAAAATAAAAACAAACTCAGAGAAGCCACACACACACACACACACAAAAGCTTGTATGAAAATTTTTACTAAATGTTAATTCTTTAGATTTGAAATAAAAATCAACATTGAAAACTTAAAGCTTAGAAATACAAATGTTTTTTTACAGCCAGACACAGCTCAATATTCTAAGGATTATAGATTTTCAGAGCTGTAAAGTACCTGAGAAGTCAGTTACCCTCTCTTTTTCTTATATTAAAAGAAAAAGAAGGGGGCACCTGGGTGGCCCAGTCAGTTAAGCATCTGCCTTCGGCTCAGGTCATGATCCCAGGGTCCTGGGACAGAGTCCCATGCTGGACTCTGTTGGGCAGAGCTGTTTCTCCCTCTCCTCTGCCCCTTTGCCTGCTGTTCTCCCTGCTTGTGCACACGCGTGCTCTCTGTCAAATAAATAAAATCTTTTTTTTTAAAAAAAAAAAAGGATAATGGCTGAGCATATACAAAGTCTATAAAGTCACTAAAGTTGGGATAGGATATATATTTATTTACAAAATCTCAGAAGATTAAAACTAATAGTTACTTCAATATGAAAGACAAATCAAAACAAAAAATATTGTAACACAACATACGGTAAAATTACAAAACTTGTTTCCCCAAAAAATCAGCACATACAAGTCATAAAGATTTCACTCACTTGGACATCAATTTTCTAAACTATAATACTACAATTAAGACACAATCAGGGATCCCTGGGTGGCGCAGCGGTTTGGCGCCTGCCTTTGGCCCAGGGCGCGATCCTGGGGACCCGGGATCGAATCCCACATCGGGCTCCCGGTGCATGGAGCCTGCTTCTCTCTCTGCCTGTGTCTCTGCCTCTCTCTCTCTCTCTCTGTGACTATCATAAATAAATAAAAATTTAAAAAAAAAAAGACACAATCAAAAAGCAAAGTATAAACAAATATATAAATAAAAATAAGCTTTTGCAAAGAAAATGTCATAAAATCTATTTAATGAAGCTGAAGCATTTTATTTACTTGGAAGCTCCGCAGGCACTTACAAAGGACCTACTAAAAGGCTGAAGCTTCTTGTTCTATGGTCTTCCAAGTACTTATCACTATTTGTAATCACATCATTGGTTTTTGTCTATCTTTTAAGTCACAAGAGAAACAACACAGCCTCTAAATAGTAGTATCTAAACAGTGTCTAAAACAGTACCAAGCCCATAATGTGGTTTCAGAAATATTAGTTGAATTAATGAATAAATAATTTCCAGAGAATGGTACACTAGCAGCATAAAGAAATGGCAGCTGAAATCTGCATTTTCATTAGACAAATATGTTCTTTTCCCAACAGTATTGACCTAATAAGTCATTTTAAGCATTTTCTATTAAAACAAATATATGTTATATTAACAGAATGAAAAGTTCAAATGCATATTTGAGAGGTAAGACAAGACTTCAAATACATTTTGTGATTACGGGTGAACATTTCACATTTCTAGGCCCTAAAGATACATATTTATTGTCTTTGTTGTTAGAGGTACTTTATGAAAAATATGACAAATACTTACAAACTTAAACTACCTCTGCACTCACCCAACTGTCCAAGCAGACTACATGCTCTCTGAGTAGAGCATGAATATACATCTTTCTATCCCCAGCATATGTAGCACAGTACTTACTTACTCTATAAAGTCCCCCAAATATCTGAAAGCTAATTAAATACTTCTAAATAATGCACTGGTCACAGAAGAAATAAAATGAGGAATAGAGAAGTAAAATGAACTGAATGAAAATTAAAACACAAGATACCAAAATTTGCACAATACAACTAAAGTAGTATTCAGGAAGGAAATTTATAATATTAAGAACCAGAAAAAAAATAAAAAAATAAAATAAAATAAATAAAAAAATAAAGAACCAGAAAAGTTTCAGACTAATGACTTCTGTTTCTACCTTAAGAAACTAGAAGAAAAAAATTGAACTCAAAGTGAGAAGAAAAGACATAATAATAGTCAAACTAAAAACCAATGCAATATAAAACATAAAATCAATAGAAACAGTCAATGAAATCAAAAGCTGGTCTCTGAGAAGATTAATAAAATTGATAAGCCTCCAGCTAACTGGCCAGGAAAAAAAAAAAGAGAGAGAGACAATGAATAAATTAACAATTTCAGAAATGAGAAAAGTAATGATCTCCAAAGATTCTACAAATGTTAAAAAGGGGGCAGCCCAAGTGGCTTGGCAGTTTAATGCCACCTTCAGCCCAGGGCCTGATCCTGGAGACTTGAGATCAAGTCCAATGTCAGGCTCCCTGCATGGAGCCTACTTCTCCCTCTGCCTGTCTGTCTGTCTCTCTCTGTGTCTCTCAGGAATAAATAAATAAAATCTTTTTTAAAAATGTTAAAAAGGTAATTAGTAGATATTATGCCAATTATAAACAACTAAGATAAAATGGACAAATTCCTTGAGAAACAGAAAACTATAAAGCTCAACCAAGATAAAATGGATGAGCTAAAAGTCCCATATCTATTTTAAAAAATTGAATTTGTAGTTTAAACTCTTCCAACAAAAAACCTTCTAGGCCCAAATGGCTTCATCAGTGAATTCTTCCAAAATTTAAGGATGAAACAAATGCATACTTTGCACAAACTCTTTTGGGAAAACAAAGAAGAGAGAATACTTTCCAACTCATTTTATGAGGCTATCATTACCCTGATGCTAAAATCAGGTATTACAAGAAACAAAGACTACAGAAAAATATCCCTCATGAACATAGATGTAAAAATTCTCTTTTTAAAAAATTTATTTATTTATTTCAAGTAAGCTCCATACCCAATGTGGGGCTTGAACTCACGACCTTGAGACAAGAGTTGCACACTCAACCAATTGGGCCAGCCAGGCGCCCCTAGATATAAAATTTCTAAACAAAGTTATATTCTATTAAACACGACAAAAATATAAAAATAGACACAACCAACCAAGTGGCTTTCACCCCAGGAATGCAAGGTTGGTTTAACATCAATCGATGTAATTCAACATATTTCTAATCTAAAAGAAAACCCATACAACCATTTCTAAAGGAGAAGAAAAGGCATTTGACAAAATCCAACATGTATTCCTGATAAAAACGTTCTGCAAACTAGTCAAAAAAAACTTCCTCAAGCTGGTAAAAAAACATTTACAAAAATCCTACAATTGGAGTACCTGGGTGGCTGAGTCAGTTAAATGTCTGCCTTCAGCTCAGGTCATGATCTCAGGGTCCTGAGATCAAGCCGAATGGGACTCCCTGCTCATCAGGGAGTCTGCTTCATCCTCTCCCTCTGCTCCTCCCCCTGCTTGTGCATGCACACACACTCTCTCTCTCTCTCCCACTCAAATAAATAAGATCTTTAAAAAAAATTTTTTTTAAACCCTATAATTAAGAAGATAAGAAATGAAGAAAGCATATATTCATTTCTCCTAAGTCAGGAGCAAAACAAGGATATCTGTTTTCACTACTTCTAATCAATATTTTTCTGGAGATTCTATTCAACTAGTGCAGTAAGGAAAAGCAACAAAAAGCATCCATATTACAAAGAAAAGTAATATTGTCTTCTTTGCAGATGATATGACCATCTATAAAGACGTTCAATACTCTACAAATAAATCAACCGAATAGGTGAGTTTAGCAAAACCGAATAGGTGAGTTTAGCAAATAGGTGAGTTTAGCAAAACTAGTTTACCCTAGCATGAAGAAAATAAATGATTGAAATTTTAAAAATATTTACTACATACACAATTCCAGACTTCAAGTTATATTACAAAGCCATAGTGATCAAGATAGTATGGTACTGACTCAAAACTGACACATTGATCAAGGTAACAGAAGAGAAAATTGAGAAATAAACCCACAATTACATGGTGAATTAATCTTCAGCAAAGAGGAAAATAATACACAGTGAAAAAAAGTCTCTTTAATAAATGGTGGGAAAACTGGATGGCTACGTGCAAAAGAATGAAACTAGACCACTTTCTTCCATCATACACAAAAATATAAACTCGAAATGGATTAGAGACCTAAATTATAAGACCTAAAACCATAAAAATCATAGAAGAAAGCACAAGCAGTAATTTCACTGACACTGGCCATAGCAACATTTTTCTACATATGTTTTCTGATGCAAGGGAAATAAAAACAAAAATAAACTATTAGGACGACATCAACACAAAAACTTTCTGCACAGTGAAGGAAACAATCAACAAAACTAATAGGCAACATACTGAATGGGAGAAGATATTTGCAAATGATATATCCAATAAGAGTTACTATCCAAAATATATTTAAAAATGTATAAAACTCAATACCCAAAAATATAATCCAATTAAAAAGTAGGCAGAAGACATGAACAGATATTTCTCCAAAGAAGACATACATATAGCCAACAGACCCATGAAAAGATGTTCATCATCACTTATCATCATGGAAATGCAAATCAAAACTATAATGATATATCCCCTCACACCTGTCAGAATGGCTAAAATCAAAAACTTAACAAGTGTTGGTGAGGATATGGAAAAAAAGAAACCGTCATGCACTGTTGGTGGGAATACAAACCTGTGCAGCCACTGTGGAAAACAGTCTGGGTCCCACAAAAAAGTTACATATAGAACTGCACTATGATCCAATAATCACACTACTGGGTATTTGCCCAAAAAAATATACCAAAACACTATAGTTTACTGTACCCCTATGTTTACTGCAACATTATTTACAATAGCCAAATTACGGAAGTAGCCCAAATGTCCATCGATAAAGGGATAAAGAAAATATCACTATATTGTATACATGAAACTAACCCTGACTTTTGTCAATGTACAATGGCAATTTAATGAGGAGAAAAGTCTTTTCAACAAATACTGCAAGTCACTGCCATATGCAAAAAAATGAACTCTGATCAGTCTTTTATATGAAAATTGGCTTAAAATGGGTCATAGATCTGAAAGTAAAATGCAGAACAGATCATAAAAGAAAAAGTCTGGCACCTTGGTTTAGGCAAAGAATCCTTATATATAATACCAAATACATAATCCATTTTTTTACATAATCCATTTTTTAAAAATTGAAATTAGGCTTCATCAAAATCAAAAACTTTTGCTCTGCCAAAAACATTAAGAGAATGAAAGACAAGCTACAAACTGAAAAAATATATTTGGTTACATACCTGACAAGAGACTTATATTCAGAACATGAATAAAGAACTCTCAAAACTCAGCAATAAAAAGTAACTATTTAAAAATGACCAAAATATTTGAATAAACACTAACAGAGGTTTTACAAATGGCAAATAAGCGCATCAAAAGGTGCTTGATACCATTAGTTATGAGGGTATTGTGAATTTAAACCAGAAAAAGATGCCACATCTATCAGAATGACTAAAATTTCTTAAAGTCTTGGCAAAGATACTGAACAACTGGCACTCTCATATATTGTTGGCTGGAATGTAAAATGGTATAGCCACTTTGGAAAATGATTTGGAAGTTTCCTATAAAATTAACTATATGCTTACTATAGGATCCAGCAACTTGACTCCTAAAAGTAAAAACTTACGTTCACAGAAAACATGCCAGTGAACATTAAAAGCATCTTTATTCGAAATCACCAAAAACTGGAAACCACCCAATGTACTTCAGTTAGTGAGTAGATAAACAAATTGTGACACATCCATACAATGGAATATTACTCAGCAAAACAACCCCAAAAAACAAAAAACTATTGACTCATGCAACAAAATAAATGAATCTGAAATGCACTAGCTAAATGAAAAAAAGTCAGATTCAAAAGGCTACATATACTGTTTAATTCCATTTATTAACATGCTAGAAAAGGCAAAACTGTAGGGATGGCAAACAGATCAGTGGTTGTCGGGGTTTAAGAACTGAAAAGAATATGACTACAAAGGGACAACACAAGGAAGGTTTTTTTGGAGAGAATTATATCTTGGTTGCAGTGATAGTTACACAACTCTATACATTTGTCAAAAATCATAAAACTATACACCAAAAAGAGTGAATTTTGCTGTATACTAAATAATTTTCAAAAAATAGGTTATGGCAATTTTTTTAAAAAAGGAAAGGCAATTTGGAAGGAATAGTAATAATAATAATGATTAAAAACAATGTCTCCAGGGCAGCCAGGGTGGCTCAGCAGTTTAGCACGGCCTTCAGCCCAAGGTGTGATCCTGGAGACCCAGGACTGAGTCCCATGTCAGACTCCCTGCATGAAGCCTCCTTCTCCCTCTTCCTGTGTCTTTGCCTCTCTCTCTCTCTCTCTCTCTCTCTCCCTCTCTCTCCCTCTCTCCCCCTCTCTCTGTGTTTCTCATGAATAAATAAAATATTTAAAAAAAAAAAAAAAAAACAATGTCTCCAGAACGAGGTCAGTTCATAAAAAGGGGCACTCGGAGATGGATTTCCAAATCAAGGCAAAAATCTAGTTGCCCAAATTATTGAATAATGTCATAAAGGTAAAAATGCTGAGCTGCCTATGAAGTATGCCTTTGGTCCTGATTTATCTCACAAATCTACGACAATTCTAACCATATTCCACATCACAAATGAAGACAAAGGGAAGGCTCAAAGCTAACAATCAGGCAGGACTTTAGCCTTTACTTATACTAGTACATCTTAATCAGGGGTTCTTAACATGGAATACCTAGATAGAATTCTAGGAATCCACAAAAGTG
Source organism: Nyctereutes procyonoides (assembly GCF_905146905.1). NCBI lineage: Eukaryota > Metazoa > Chordata > Mammalia > Carnivora > Canidae > Nyctereutes > Nyctereutes procyonoides. The sequence continues at coordinate 8,236,779 of NW_026575021.1, read as the reverse complement.
GATGAAACAAAAATTCATCTTTATTTTCACTAATCTCTAACTGAAATGTGGTATAGTCTTCTTAGTTTATGAATGTATGTAAATAACTATGTAGACTAAACAGGACCTGTAACTCTAAAACTCAGAAATCAGATTTTTCCCATCATATCATATTACCGTAGATTCTCTCCTATCTTATTTTGGTATGCATTAACAAACATTTATAAATAATATATCTGAGGAGTTTTAGTACTTTGATAAATTTATTTCATATAATTAGTTTCCTTTATAATCTTGTGTATTTCATTTCATACATTTAAAATACATTAAATCTCTTAAAATACAGATAAAGCATTATTCTAAAAGAGGGTTCACAGGCTTCCCCAGAATACCAAAGGACCCATGAGAAATATCCCTGCTCTGAATTATCCTGCTCCCATTATACACAGCACCACTTTGTTCAGGTCTCTAACACCTTCATACATGCATGAAGTATCACTCTCTCCATGGATATATAATAGTTTACACCCAAGACAGAGAAATGCACAGTTGTTTTTTTTTTTTTAGCAGTAATCATATTTGTTTGCACTCACTAAATGGTAAAGTCCATATAAAATTAAATCATATACATACAAAGAGAAACCTCAGACTAAATACTACATTGTTAAATGAAACTACACGAGAATGGTTTAAAAAAAAATCAACCTATCTTATGTCTCAAATAAAAAGGAATTAAATGAATCGTCTGAAAAATATTCTTATGTTGCTAAAAAAGCATGGAAAAAAGTAGGAAGTTGAGTTTTGTTTTCTAAATCCTATACTATGCACACATTGCAATACCTTATCCTCTCATTTAAAAAGTGAAAAACAGGGGAACCTAGGTGGTTCATTTAGTTAAGCATCAGACTCTTGATTTCGGCTCAGGTTATGATCTCAGGGTCGTGGGATGGAGCCCCACATGGGGCTCCAAGCTTAGCGGGGAGTCTGCTTGAGATTCTCTCTATCCCGCTCTCTCAGCCCCTCCCCCCGCTCATCTCTAAATAAATAAATCTTTTTTAAAAAGTAAAAAAACAAAGGATCTCAAACTTAAAAAGAACTAGATCACGCGGATTTCTAAAGTAAAATTCTTATGACTACTTGGGTTAAATAATAACAAACTGCCAACCAAGTGGGATACAGTAGTCATTTAAACAATGAAAAAGCCCAAACAGTGGGAGGGAGTGAGAGGATCTAAAGGCCAAGAGCCACAAATTCAATTGTGGATCAAGGAATAACCGAAAAATTTTTTAAAATTCTGTAGTCTGAAGATGACCTGGTCAGAAATGGGGGGGAGGGGGGAAGAAGAAACATTCTTGGAGAAAAAAATAAATACAACAAATATTACAGGAAATATTACAAAATCAATTCTATTATAAAGGTATTATCTCCTTATCAATAAAATATAGTAGTTAAAAAATTTTGAGTAGGAATATACTGCTTATTTTGTAACAGAAATCAAGGAACGAATAGAATTTGCTTTTCCATATTTCCTATCATTATTTGATGACAAAATGAAATGTAGCCACACAAAAATCACTCATTCAGTTTTAACCTAACAGTATTACATTTTTATACAGTTACCATAATTTTTAAGATGTTAACAAAAACGTAATGCACTCCATCTATAACAATTTGCCATATCCCTACCCATATCTTAGAAATGTTTCATTTTAAGCAAATTATGACTCTTCAAATCATTTTTTTCTGACTACAGAATCACTATGTACTCATCTCAGAAAACTTGTAAAATACAAAAGAAAAAATTTCTTAAAAAGAAACCAGAATTCCCTGTAATCTTACCAACTACAAACAAACATAACCATGTTATTTCTTCTATGGGTACCAGCTTACATATTAATAATAATGCTATTAGTCAATGTCTATTAGACACTTTGAGCTATTTAGCTAATAGCTTTACATACACTATTTCATTTTACATTTACAACAATCCTATTCAAGTAGGCAGATGAATATTTCTATTTTACAGATAAGTCAACTAGAGATTAAAGGGGTTAGGAAACATGCCTAGAGTCACAGAGATAAGTGGTAAAGCTATACCACCATTAATGTATATATAAACAGAGAATGCTGTGTATTCTAGTCTATTCTAAGGTAACTCCCTGATCATAAAAATTATAAATAAAATTAAATTTATAATTAAATTTAATGTAACAGCATGTGGACATACCATAATTTAATCACTCCTCTACTGGATCAGATTATTTTTGTATAGTATTCAGCATGGTGTGACTCATTCAATACAAAAAATAAAAAGTAGATAAATGCAAGACTTCCTTGTCTACTTCTACATTTAAATTAAAATATATTAATTCAACTTACTCTTTTACTGAGGCAAATAACTGGCCACATACTGCAACCTAATGTGCAGCAGCAACAAAGGCAGCCACAAAGTAGCCAACGTACATTAACAGGAAGGTTCTTCTTAAGACAACTGTTAACTCTGTTGATGCTGGCTTTAAATTCTTCAGGAGCTACCTAAAGAAAAATTTTAAGAAATAACAATACTGCAATATTAATGTCAATAAACATGTCTCATTAGCATAATTGTTTCTCTAATTTGTTAGGAAAAGACTTTACTTTTGAGGTATATAAAGAGTACCTAAGTAAATGACACTCACTTTTCCAGTTAATGAAGAAGGGAATTCTGATTCAAATTTGTTGCTCAGTCCAAATCTATTTAAAAAAAAAAAAAAGTTATTACCTGTCATTGTTGGGGGAAAGAAAAGGCCATTTAACTTAATCAAAGGTCAAGTAAATAGATGCAACTTGATATACAAAGTAACAATGGAAGTTTGAGACACGAAAACATTGTAATCAGCAATTTATGAAATGTAACAAGCAATTTTAGCAACTGAATCAGAACTTTCCTCAAAGAAGCTAAGAATACAAAGCTAAGCAAGCACAGTATTAATGTAATGAAAAAACAACACAATTATCCAATTTTCTCAAAATTACTGAGATTCTTTCCAATTAAGTACTAGAAAGCTACAATCTCTGCTATTGATTATTCTTTAGGTCAAGAGCACTTGTTAACACTCAAAACAGCAGTAAGATGTCTAAGAATGCAAATTGATCAGTTAGTATTTTCTAAGAACGGCATATCCACACTGTTGTTACAGCCAGAAAATGCTTTAATAAAAAAAAAAATACCTAGAACAATGTGATAGCTGCCTGGCTACTTAAATTCAGAAGTACTAGACACTTACTATACATACCAGAAATGGAACTGAGGTAGTGAATTTTAATATCTTTAAACTTTTAAATGTCTGCAAAAGTCACAAGGATTGATTAGGCACTTAACTATTCCTTTGTACAGGTTACTAGGTAAGGATAAGATACTCATGGACATATTTGTAATGGCAGATTGCACCCGGAAATAAAAACTGAGATACCTAAATATGATGACTTTTGTTAGATCCTGAAGCCAATTTTTTCAATTTTATTGAGATATACTTGACATAACACTATTCATTTAAGGTATACAAGATAATGATTTGACATATGTATATATTATGAAATGATTACCACAATAAGTTTGGTTACCATCCATCTCCTTATATAATTACAAATTTTTTTCTTCCTATGATGAGAACCCTTAAGATTCACTGTCTTAACAGCCCTTATAAATACACAGTCCTGAAACAAGGAAGAAGAGTAAAATGCTCACTGATAGCTCTCTCAGTGAGGTCCCTAGATAATGTACCTCCTTTTCATCTATTTTTCTTAGATGGGACATTCAACATTTGTTGAGGACATTCAACAAATGTTACTGAGTATAAATTATACATTTCCATCTCTTGAAGTATAATCTCCCTTGGTCTGAAGGTTTTCTCTTTCTATCAAGAGTTTCCATTTCAATTATGTCTATTATTGCAATTAACCATCTACTTCCAAGTGGTCTTTGAAAAATTTTAGAAAAGCAACACCCAGAAACCTCCAAGTCTTCGCTTTTTTTGTTTTTTTTTTTTTGAGAGTGCACACCTGCAAAGTGGGGGAGGGGCAGAGAGAGAATCTTAACCCAGCACAGAGTCCAACGTGGGGCTCGATCTCATGACCATGAGGTTATGACCTGGCCAAAACCAAGAGTCAGACACTGAACCAACTAAGCCACCCAGGAGGCCCTCTCCACCTTTCCTAAATAGAAAAGTCTCCCTCTTTCATCCCAGCCATTAAGACATTTAACACAGATTAAATGGAAGGAGCAGTCCAGGATGAGTTTAAACCCTAATTTCCTTTTTTTCTAGAGCCTGAATATTTCCTTATTGGCTACACTGACTGCTGGCCATGTGAGTGTTGATTCTTTACCCAGGGAACATAACAAGCTAATTAATTGCTCTGTTGTTCCTGCAGGTCAGGGCTCCTTTTAAGTCAGGCTAGTTATTCTTCTGATAAGAACTTGTAGTTCCAAGGACATTGACTTAGTTCCTCTTCAGTCATACTTTTTGTTAAGTTGTATCTGAGGAACAGATAGTAAACCTTCCTCTTCCTTCATCTCACCCCTAAAAAAAAATCCCAAGAAAGATTACCCCGTGACAAGATTATCACTATATAGAATGCTTAGCTTTTCTACCAGTCATTAACTTGGTGCTAATGAATATCCCATTCCCCTTTGCTTGCATTTCCCACCCACTGAAGAAGAATACCTGAAATAAATGTAAAGAAAATGCTGCACTTGAAGCCCTTGAAGTCCACAAGAGTGAACCCCAACCACGCTTTGCTTTCTCTTTTAAAATCTCCAACCAAGACATATAATATCCAAATAAGTACTTATGATTACTAGTAGAATGAGCCATGATAATCAGGCACCCCTTCTCCATCTGCATTTGGAATATAGTTCTCTGTTACAGGGGTATTCAAAGGTTTGGCATCAGGACCTTCCCTCTCTTAAATCTTTGAGGACCTCAATAACTTAAGTTTATGTGCTTTATATTTACCAATAGTTTGGATTAGACATTAGAACTAAGACATCTAAAACATTTTTACAACTTATTCATAGGGGCCCCTAGGTGATGCAGTCAGTTAAGCAACCAATTCTTGGTTTCAGTTCTGCTAGTGATCTCAGGGTCATGAGACTGACCCCTCCCACCCCCACCCCAGTCAGGATCCACGCTCAGGGCAGTTGGCTTGAGATTCTCTTCTCCCTCTGCCCCCTTTCTCCCCTTCCAGCTCTCTCTATTCCTCACAAGTAAATAAATAATTCTTAAAAAAAAAAAAACCTTATTCATAAATGATCCCAGTATATGCTAACAAATATAACATTTTCATGAGAAATGACTTTTTCAAACCAAAAAATTTTGGAGAGAAAAGTACTATTTTACATTTTCACACCTCCTTAACGTTTGACAATGGAAGACAGTTGGATTCTCACATTTCTTTGTGTATTCAATCTGCTGTGATACGCTCTTTGGTTGATGTTTATAAAGAAAATTAGGCCTCACCAGATATGTAGTTGGAAATTTGTGTATACCATTCTTTGATAATATACCAAAACTCAACACATAGTAGTGTCTTGTTTTTTTTTTGTTGTTGTTGTTGTTGTTTTTTTTTTTTTTTGGCAAGGAGATAACTGAAACTACATCAATGACCTTTTAAACTTTAGCTATGTTAAACTAAATTCCATTGGTATATATTACATTTTGAATGGTTTTACCAATACCTGATTTTGTAACTTCATACATTTGTCCCTTGAAAATATTAGTAAACTGAGTAAATTGAGTTATTCAAATCTTCAAAATGTTGGCACACTTCATTATAATATTAGAATCATCACATTCATTAATATGACCACTGAGCTCACTAGAAAATATGGGGAACTACCAAGTTCCAGTGACAGATACAAGTTTTCCAAAATTCTAATTTTCATCTGAAAGCTAGAATTTCATTACCGACAACAAATGCTAAGAGTTGTTTTCCTTGAAGTGACAGTCTTGATTTTTAAAAAGTAAGAGGCTGAAAGTTAACGGACCAATACTACATAAACAAGAGAAAAAATGATTCAATTAAAAATATTAGAGCTACCACCTATACCTTAAAAACTAAGTTCAAAGCATATTACTTTAATAGATTTTTTTTTCCTAGCTTTGAATGTTACTGGTGGAGATGAGCAATGGTTGTTATTTTTAGTGGGTCTCCGGGCTACACACAGGCAATAAAAAGCAAAAGGAAAAAAAAAATGTAGGGAAAAGTGGGGAAAGAGAAGTAGAAGAGGGAAAGGCAAAATAAAGAAGTAAACATTGACAAAGTGCTACCAACAGCTGTCTCATTTACCATTCAATATCTACTGTCAGTCCATAAGATGGTATAAAAGAAAATGTAAACATGTAGACATGTGCTATATCTGCATTTCCCATTACCTAAAAGATCTCTTTCTCAATTATGGTTAAAACACTCATGGCTTCAGAATTGATAAAAGATTTAAACTTTTTTTCAAAGAATGGTAAATATTACAAGATAAAGTACATTAAACTTAACCTAGTTTATTCTTATCCATAACAAGTTTACAAGTCTTGAAAAGAGAATTCATTCAAATCACAACCACTGAGCATCTTCTCTGTAATACTTCATAACAAGATCCTAGAATAGACGACTTATACAGCTTTTAAACCAAAGATAGCATGTACAAAGCCAATTTTACTTTTATGTAATTTGAGGTAATTCTGAAAGTTCATGTAATATTATCTAGTAAAGCTTTGGAGAGAAACAGCAACTTTACACCTAACTCTAAAGGAATCTTCAAATAGGCTTGTTTTACTCTTATCTCACCTTCTTCCATTTCACTGTCACCTCATTCTATAGCTATAACTCAAAGCGTAAGCCAATCTGTTACCTTGCACTCTCTTCTTCATCCAATTCAGAATCTCCTTTTTCTGGGGCACCTGAGTAGCTCAGTCAGTTAACCGTCTGACTCTTGATTTCAGCTCAGGTCATGATCTCAGATTCCTGAGATCAAGTCTAGCGTCAAGCTCCACACACACTGCAGAGTCTGCCTCAGATTCTTTCTCCCTCCCCATCTGCCCCTCCCCACTCATTCTCTCCTAAATAAATAAAATCTTAAAAAAAAAAAAAAAACTCCCTTTCCTGATAGATCACCTCCCTTCTAAATTCCTTTTAAGATTTAACTTTGGTACCCCTAATCTGTATATCTACGCTGCATAACTCCTTATCTCTTCTTTAAAAAAAATTTTTTTTCTTCTCCAATATGACCAAACATCCTCTTAGAATGACACTCTTTCCTAAAAATTCTCAATCATAGCTCATGCTCTGGAAGCCCACCTTCCAGACTCCATCTTCCATGTTCCCATGATACTTGACTACATTCTCTCTTGTGCAGTCCTTATCATACTTTATAATTATGTTTACAAGCCTAATTCCCTACTCTGAGTTGTTTGTGGGTAGTATCTAAATTATCTTTATATCCCAATGGTCTGGCCCAATGCCTGATAAATACTCAATAAACATTTGCTGAATGATCAATTTCCAAAACAGAAAATATGTCTACATTCCACTAACTCTTCATTGCAAATTTCCACACCACTGTTCTGTCTTCTTCTGATGCCCATAATTTCTGTTTCTATCAGATTGCTCCAAATCTCAATTATCATTTTCAGCCTTCCAGGTCACACTCTCTCTGTGCTAGAGCTCCACAAAACTACCCTCACGTTTGATGATTTACTAGGAGGCTCACATGACTCAGTATATAGTTGTACTCACTGCAGACAGATACAAAAGCAAAATCAGCAAAAGGAGAAGGAACAAAGGGCAAAGTCCAAAGAAACCAAGAGCAAGCTTGCAAGAGTATCTTCTCAGTGAAGGCACAAGGATGTGCTTAATTCTTCCAGCAACTAGTTTTAACATGTATACAATACTGTCTACCAGGAATGTTCATTAGAGATTCAGTGCCCAAGGCTTTTATCAGGAACTGGTATACATGCACCCTCTACTAACAGAGACCAAAATTCCAGATTCTCAGAAGGAAAGCAGGTGTTCAGTATAAATAACATTGTTTGTTCAAACAATTTAGGCTCAGTGAGCCATTCCTATCAGTTTGGGGAATACTGGGAACCCTCCTCAAGTCCAAGCTCCCAGACACCTGCCAAGAGCCAATACTACAAACAAGTGTTTCTAAGGACAGAAGTCTGGAGCCTGCTATGTTAACTCCTTTCTGTACACCTTCCTACTCTCAGGACAGTTTAGACTCTCGTCTTCATCCCAATTAGACGTACTTATATCCTCAGTATCTTTACTATTTTTCTCAACGAAGGCAAGCTTAGCTTCCCAAAAGCTAACCATTTGCTCCTGGTTGTATCTCCTCCAGTCTCCTCTGCAATCCAGTGTATTGTTCCCTCTCTTTTGGCTGCTTACACATAGCCTACAAACCTGCTTATGTCTACCCAGGTGGAGAATCTGAAACCCTATTCTCTTCTCCCTCAGTGTATGACGGCATCCACCTCTTTTCCTTCCTCATCTAGTGTCTTGAAAGAGTCCTCACATTAACTGTCTTTATCTCATCTTCCATTCATTACTCAAACTACTACAACCCAGACTTTAACCTACATTTCTTTACTGATGAGACCAGTCTACAGAGTAGTTGAAAACAATTTTTTCAGCAAGTCCTCCTTAATAGAGCATGCTTTCTCCTAGCAAAGAGCTTGAGAATTAGAGTGGGGGAATATCTTAGTTGGCTACAGCAAATACCTCCTTTGCAATGTCTTTGATTTCTGGCAGGCTTTTTCTATACTGTTATGTATTACCTATATTATTAGTTTGCAAACTTCATTTTTAAAAAGATTTATTTATTTTATTGAGAAAGAAAGAGCTTTTTGTTTGTTTATTTCATTCTAGGGCAATCAAAGCATTACTGTTTTAAGATCATCTTACTTTACTAAATCAATTAGAAAAGGCACATGTCATGTTTATTAATGTAACTGCAAAATACCATCTTAAATGGTTTTGATGTTACATAGGTTACTTAGTTTTTATACTATCTTAGTTCGGTTTGGGGGAGTATTTTTTTGTTTTGTTTTTTTTTTAACTTTGGCAGGAAGTGGGGTCTGTTAGCAATGAAAATGAGATATATGTCTCAGCTTAACCTGACTGCATTATAAATTACTGCTTTTATTATAAATTACTTACCTCTATCTATTATGCTCTCCAAGTCTAAAGTTTTTGAGTATGGCAAAAAATAACTTCCTTTATTCTAAATCAAAGTACAATTAGACCTGGACAATATCGAAAAACCCAAATTTTATCATGTAAAATTACAATTTGATATTCTTGAAAGAAGAGTAATGGATAGGAAGCTAAACTCCCCTCAAACCTAATAATTTAACACTGTATTAATCTAAAAAGCTGCAAGTAGCATTTAATAATTTCAAAAGATACAATTCAAGGTGGATGGCATCTTAATTCAGTTATCTACAAAGACTAATACGTAAATGAAACTAAAAAAATATGGGACACCTGGATGACTCAGCAGTTGAGCATCTGCCTTGGGCTCAGGGCATGGACCCGGGGTCCCGGGATCAAGTTCCACATGGGGCTCCTAATGGGGAGCCTGCCTATGTTGCTGCCTCTTGTGTGTGTCTTTCATGAATAAATGTTCTTTTTTTAAATCTTAAAAAAATAAAAAAACTAAAAAATATTTATCAAGCACCGTCAATGGAACTTTAAATTATTACAACCATTCCAGAAATAATTTGGCATTACAAATATTTAGACCTTTGTCATAGTACTTTCTCTTTCAGGAATCTAACCTAAAAAATAATCCCACTCTTGAATAAGTCTTTAAAAAAAATAAAGTTTGCAAACTAATAACATAGGAAATATGTGTTATACCATGAAGTTAAAAAGAAAACACAAAATTGTACATACACTGTGCTCTCAACTATAAAGAAAAAAACTTACAAAATAATAGAAACATTCAGAGTAAAATTTGATAGTATATAAAAGTCAAAAAAAAATTCATAACTTTTGACCCAGGTAGTACTGGGTCAATTCTTCCAGAAATGTATAGAAATCTATGGAGCCTTGTATTTCATACTTTAAGAACCCATCATATAACTGGCAAATGTTCCCAATATGTTAAATGAAAAATGTAGAATACAAAATCCTTTTAAGTATGGCTCCAATTTTTTAGTAAAAATATTTACACATATGCAGAGAAAAATTTACCAAGTTAATCCACCAAAATATTAATCATGGTTAATCATAGGCAATAAGCTTATGAGTGATACTTCATTTTCTAGATTTCCAAGTTTTCCAAAATTTCTATAACATATATTGCTATTTTAAACTAAACGGGGGGATCCCTGGGTGGCGCAGCGGTTTGGCACCTGCCTTTGGCCCGGGGCGCGATCCTGGAGACCCGGGATCGAATCCCACATCGGGCTCCCGGTGCATGGAGCCTGCTTCTCCCTCTGCCTGTGTCTCTGCCTCTCTCTCTCTCACTGTGTGCCTGTCATAAATAAAAAAAATAAAAATAAAAATAAAAATAAAAATAAAATAAAATGGGACTCCTGGGTGGCTCAGTCGGTTAAGCGTCTGACTTGATTTCAGCTCAGGTCATGATCTCCAGGTTGTGGGACTGAGCCCTCTGTGGGGCTCCACACTCAGCAAGGAATCTGCTTAACTCCCTCTCCCTCTGCTCCTCCCCTAACTCCCCACCCTCAACCCCTGCTCACTCTCACTTGTGCACTCTTTCTCTAATGAATAAATATTAAAAAGAAAAGACTCCTAGAAAGAAAAATTTAGTAAGGATGAAAAATAAAGACACCAAAATATTAAATGACCTTGGTCTCTTGGTAATTATAGGCAGCTTATTTTCTGCTTCACTGAGACATAACTATTTCCCAATTTCTAAATAATCTTTGTTTTTCCTTATAATTAGAAAAAGGATTTAAGAAAAAGAAAAAAGATTAAACCTGAAGGAAAAAATAGATTAAAGAGTATTTGTTTTTAAAGTTTTTATTTTTTATTTTTTTTTTTTTATTATTTATGATAGTCACACAGAGAGAGAGAGAGAGAGAGAGGCAGAGACACAGGCAGAGGAAGAAGCAGGCTCCATGCACCGGGAGCCCGACGTGGGATTCGATCCCGGGTCTCCAGGATCGCGCCCTGGGCCAAAGGCAGGCGCTAAACCGCTGCGCCACCCAGGGATCCCTAAAGTTTTTATTTTTAAGTAATCTCTATACCCAACACGGGACTTGAACTCAAACCCCAAGACTGAGAGTCACATGCTCCACCAACTGAGCCAGCCAGGCACCCAAAGGGGTTTGTTTTTAAGTTAAAGGAAAGAAATATATGTGCAATTGACATGCCTAGATTTCAAAATAATTCTACTTTTAAGGTATATTGTAGAGTACATTTTTTTTTTGTAGAGTACATTCTTAAAGGATTTTTAGAGAGGTAACAAGTATACTGTAAAGAATTTAGAAATTAAAGAGAAAAAAATAATTTCTAATTCACAACAGTACAAATCTCAGAATTGGAAAGCTGGAAAAGAACACAGTTTTCATTCAGTCCAAACATTTCATTTCACAGATGGAAAAATATCTAAGAGGTAAATAACATAATATGTAGGATCTAGTCTAGAGCCTTACTTTCTTGAACCCAAGCCGGGGGCAATTTCTACTACAGGCCAATGCCTCTAGTAACTCTCTGAAAGCGTAAAAAAAATGTTTATCTCCTTGACTTGGAAAACTTGTAGACTGAGAAAATATTTGAGAAATGGAGGGAGAGTTATTTTCCATCAAACAGAAATTATACAATTAAAACTAATACAAAATAAATGTTAACATTCTCATAGGGATCTAGAAAAATAAAATCTGTTTTTCAGCTTTTCACATTTGTACCTAAACTCCCAAAATATACAGGATTTATAAATGTTTGTGTTGATGAATAATATAGAAAATGCATACGTTTGTTGCTTTGGTTCCATAAAATAAAAGAAGCAATTAAGCAAACAGACTCTGGAGCCAGCCAGACCTCCTGGAATGAAATCTTAACACTACCATTTACTAGATGTGTCACTCTGAGTAAGTTACGTTATGTTTTCTGAGCCTGAGTTTCCTTATTCATACACCAGAGATAATAATAGTGCCTAACTCATTAAATAATGTAACAAAGCACCAACAGTGAATGGCATAAACACTGTTATGTTGTAACTGCTTTTATTATTATAAAACAACATAAATGTCTAGTGTGTTTTTATTATGGTTATCATTCTTCTAATAAACTGGGCAATATCATTTAATAGCCACTTTGGACAACTTGATAAACTAGAGAACACCCAAATATCAATGACTTCACAAACATCCTCTTCAAACAGCTTAGCAAATAGAATAGCCAATGATCGAATTGCCTAACGTTAACTGTGTAAGATTTTCCAACTTTTTGCCCATCTTTTCAAGGTCAGGAGGTGGTATACAGGAAACGGGGTATCCAGGAAGGTGCTAGGTTTAGGAAAGCTGGGCAACACTGATGAGTTAAAAACTCTACAAGCTAATATGGGCAAGCATCAGGCCAGGAATCCAGGTTAAGACAAAGGTTGAAAAGCACAGAGAAGTTACTGTGGTAAAGATGGTAGAGCAATACAAAGGAGAGACCTAATGCCCAAGTTCTAATCCTGGTTCAGAAAGCCATGAGGTCTACTGTCTTAGGAAAGCAAATCTCCCATCTGGTTTTATTTGCTTCGGGTAAGACAAACTGGCCTCTTGGCGTCAACAATGGCCCAAAGATCAAATGGTGTCCCAAAGTTTTTAAGAAAAAAAAAAATTAGCAAGGCTTCCTGAATTCACATTTTACCGGTGGGACAGTTGCTATTAAAACAAGAAGAAAGTTTAAAACTTTATTTTTGTCATAAAGTTTAGTTTTTCTCTTTGCAAGAGAAGGCTGTCAAAACTTTGTACTTTTTATCAAGTATGTCTCATCTCAACTCCTTGAGAAAGCTGTTACGAAAAAAAGAGTAAGGGAGAAATAAATGAGTTTTAATTTTAAATGGGAGGGGGTGGGGTCATTAAGAAGACAATTGTGAAAAGAAAATAACTGTGAAAGACCTGAAGGTGAATGAGCAAGCTATTTGGATATCTGGAGGGAATATTCCAGAAAGTGGAACAAGCCAGTGCAAAAGTCCTAAGCCAGGAGCGTGCCTGGAATCACTCAGAGAATAGAAAGGAAGCCAGTGTGACTAGAGTGGGGTAAACAAATCAAAGAATATAGAGGGGTGTCTGGGTGGCTCAGGCGACTGAGCATCTGACTTGATTCCTGCTCAGGTCATGATCTCAGGGTCCTGGGATCCAGCCCCGCCTTGGGGCTCCATGCTCAGCATGGAGCCTGAGTTTCTTTCTTTCCTTCTCCCTCTGTCTCTCCCAAACCCCTCCTTCCCACTCCCATCCCCACTTGTGCTCTCTCACGCACTTGTACTCTCTCTAAACTAAATAAATAAATTTGCTTTGTTTTTTTTTTTTTTGTTTTTTTTTTTTTTTAAGAAAGAATAGCAGAAAAGTCAGAAAAGTAACAATGGGTCAGATCACATAGGTCATGTAGGCCACCAAAAGGAACTTAAACTCTGAAGATGGGGAGCTTTGGGGAGGTTTGATACAAAAGAGACAGGATCTGATTTTAAAAGAATCTCTAAAAATAAATAAATTAATTAATTAATATAATAAAATAAAATAATCTCTATGGGAGAAGTACTAAGAAGACTGTAAAGGCTGAGAAGCAAAGGAGGAAGGGAGAAAAAAAAATCAGCGTAAGCAGAAGTGAGATGGTGACAGCTCACACTGGTTAGCGGAGATAACAAAAAGTGGTCAAATTTTGAATACATTTTGAAGACAGAGCCAATGGATGATTTCCTGACAGCCTGGATGAAGTGAAAGAGAAAGAGAAACCTTACAGATGTGTCAGAGATGTTTTTAGTCTAAGCAAATAGGTTGCCAGATCTGCCACCAATTGAGAATAAAAAGGCTGCAGCTGAAATTGATTTGGGGAAAAGATTATGAAAATCAGTCTTGGATATTTTGGATCCTGAGACATTCAACCTGTACAAATCTCAGCTCATAGAATTTTATCTTCCTACAGATATGACAAGACCTATGAATACATGAACCAAAAATTTCAGATTCAAACTGAAAGCATCAACTATGCAGATGGCAAGTGAAGACAGCACTTATTTCATAATGTTGAACTCTGAGCTCAATGGAATCAGCTTTTTAGCTATTTTGGGAGATAAATTCATCATAACTATGGAAGAAATTAAGAGATGTTAATTCATAAAAACCATGCTTTAAATTCATCTGGTTGCCTCAATATACATCTGAATATCTGAATATCAATGAAACTCAAAGAAGAAGGGCTAGAACTGAAAAGTATACTGTGCTTTCCCAGAAGACACAGAACCCCTGGAGTTAGGAGACATAAATATGAATCTCAGAACACGTCTAAAAATTCTGTGTGACCAAATTCTGAATATTTGGTTGGGTTCATCCAGCTCTGTGAAAATACAATTTTATTAATAAACTAGTGAAATCAAAGACTTATTTTTTAAATGATTAATTTGTTTTATCATAAACCTCATCACTATATAGTTCTATAATATTCCAGCATTAGAATTTTACTAATTTTCAACTATTAAGATTGTATTTTCAAGTATTTATAGACGATTCCATATGTTATTAAACAATGGAAATTATTTAAATATATACTGATTAAGCTTCTTGGTAGTAACCTCTAACAATATATGAATTCAACTAATCTAACTCAACTATCTAATTTATACATACATTAGAATATTCTTCACATATAAATCTTACAAGCAACACAATAGTGATAAATTATGTTCATTTAAGAATATATGGGTTGAACTGGATTATAATATAAACTACCAAAAATATAAATTTCAAGGACATTTAGAATAGTTTAGAAATGGCAGAAAAAGAAGGCTGGGTACACAGGAATTCCTTTACTAAACTTCAAGGACTCCATTATAACTACAACACAAAATCAAAGAGAATAAAAAAAAAAAAAAGTTCTTGCAGGAAGCACACACACATATACACACTCACGATTAAAAAAAACAACAACACAAAGTTTGGTTACCCCAAAGTCAAACCAACTCTAACCAACATAAGCTTAGGTTTTCTTAGATGGTAAGATCCTACATAGACCTACATAGATGGCAGGATGGAGAAGAGCTTAAGGAGAAAAAAAAAATCAGTTGTCTAGGTCTTTGTGAGAAAATTCAGCCCTTGTATATATATTCAATTTAGTTTTAAGTGTAAAGACTTAAAAAGCACAGTCTTTTCCTCAAATCTAATAAACAGATCATCGTCAAACACCACGCCTCTCGTAGCCAAAGGGTAAGACTTTACAAAGCTCACTTCAAAATCTATGATCTTGTGGGAAAGCCCCTCTCTACTTCCGGGACACGCTGTTCCCTTGCACTAGCTGCCCTACGGTAGCAGAACAGGAAATGCAGGTATGTCATCGAGACCGCCTCTAGTCAACAGTAAAGGCAACCACAGTTCTTTGACCTCACTCCTTATAAAACCAAAGCAAAAAACACAGCAAAACACGAGATGGGAATGAGGATGAGATGGGAATGGGGAAAGAGACGGCACGAGGAGTTCCTGCTATTTTTTCAGACCTCACTGAGAGTTGTGAACTTTGATGACTTCTAGACAGAACTTTATCTAAAGACTTTATCTAAAGACCATCACCACAACCATCATGTCTCATCCAGGCCATTCAGCAGCCTCCTAACTACTCTCTCCTGTTTCACTCTAATCCCTCTACAATCCTTTCCTGCTCCTACTCAGTTCACCAACTTCATGTCAAGGCACCATCCCCCTTACTCACTACATTCTGGCCACTGCACACAAGTGGCCTTTCAGTCCCTCAGGCCAGCCAGACTTATTTTGCTCTTCTCCATACCTGGAATACTATTCACAGAACCTTTCATAGTTCCTAAAATGCTACTACTCAGAAGAGCTTCTCCCTAATCCCATTATTATCAGTCATAGCACTTTATTTAAAGGGCTCCTTCCCAGCAATTTGCTCAGACAGAATTTGTCTCTTAACTATAAGCTCTGTGAGGACAGAGCAACTATGTTTGTTTTATTCATAACTATGTACCTACTGTCTCACATAATACCTAACATAAAATTTAATAAATGCTTGTCGGGATCCCTGGGTGGCTCAGCGGTTTAGCTCCTGCCTTCAGCCCAGGGTGTGATCCTGGAGTTCCAGGATTGATTCCCGCATCGGGCTTCCTGCGTGGAGCCTGCTTCTCCCTCTGCCTGTGTCTCTGCCTCTCTCTGTCTCTCATGAATAAATAAATAAAATCTCTAAAAATAAAATAAATAAATAATAAATGCTTGTCAAATTACTTATCAAAAAACCTCAATAAAAAAATTCTTTGAGGAAACAAATATCTTAAAATTCAAGTATTAAAATTCAAGCATCTAAAATCCAGTACTCTTAACCAACTTTTCTTATTTTTTTTAAAGATTTTATTTATTCATGGGAGACATGGGGTGGGGGGGGGCATAGGGAGAAGCAGGCTCCCTGCAGGGAGCCCTACGTGGGACTGGATCCAGGGTCCCCAGGATCAGGCCCTGGAGCGAAGGCAGCGCTAAACCGCTGAGCCACCCAGGCTGCCCGCAACTTTTCTTATTTCGTAGTTCTAATTATGTTGGTTGTCTCATTCCCAACCTACAATTCATCTATTAGATAGAAAGAAGGTAAACAGAAAGGAAAACCCACACATGTGAAATTTAAATGGAAGTGCCCTTTAGAGAAGATCTTCAAACCCGAAAATACCTGAATGACCCCTAAGAATATCACTGTATACCAACCTGATATAATACCTGCTTTTGATTAAATGTTTCAACTCAATCGGATAATTCTGACTTATGCTCAAGATCTTGTTTAAAAGCAGGAAAGCATATATTACCTTTTAGATGGATTTCCAAGAAAATGATAAAGATGAGCCACAAAATGTGCATGAAGGGATAAATACCAAAATATGTAATAAGTAACAATTTGCTAAATGTTTATTGTGAGTCCACCACATTAGGTAAATTATATTGGACTCCCATACCTAATTTTTGAGGTAGACATTATCCCTTTTGCAAATGAAAAAACTAAAGCACAGAAAGGATAATGGTTACATTTAGGTTACAGTTAGGAACTATCTGAGAATTAAAACTAACCTGCTGAACATCAAAGACCATACTCTTTGTGCCACATACCATCAATTGCTTCTAAATGTGTCTAATAAGATAAAAGAATCGCCTAAGCTCTTATTAAAAATAAAAATTCCTAGACTCTTCTTGAGATTTTGATTGGGGATGTTATTAGAGCAGAGAACCTAAAATGTGTATCTTTTAAAACGCTCTTAGTGATTTTGATAATCAGGCAAGTTTAAGAAATCTTGCATTGGGTTTAAGCTACACTACATGAACACTGAAAGTCTGGTTTAAGATCTGATTTTATAAATGGATTCTGAAACAAATTATGAAAAGTCACAAAAAATCTTACATAGAAGATACTAAAGATACTAAACATAGCTGTTGCTACGTGTTATATTGAAAACGTAATTTTATTGAAAATAAAATCATAAGTAGTTTTATAGATTAGAAAGCTAAACTAGACACAGACACTATGGAGATTTAAAAGATCCGGATGCCTGGGTGGCTCAGCAGTTAAGCATCTACCTTTGGCTCAGGGCATGATCCCAGGGTCCTAGGATCAAGTCCCACATCGGGCTTCCTGCATGGAGCCTGCTTCTCCCTCTACCTGTGTTTCTGCCTCTCTCTCTCTGTCTCCCATGAATAAATCAATAAAATCTTTAAAAAAAATTAAAAATCCCCTTCCAAGTTTACAGTTGGTCTAATAACCTGAGCCTTTAACCTATTAGAATATAAACTCAAGTTGGGAGTTCAAGAGCAGCTCTCAAAGTAAAAAATACTATTCTTTAAAGAAATATTATTATTCAGAGTAATATTATTTAGAATAATACTATTCGAGTAATTACCATCATAAATAATTTCATATAACTTATTTTTCACCATTTAGTATTCCACTTAGCTAGTCACATAAAATTTTAAGCAGTAGTCAATTTTATATCTGTTAAGAGGCATAAATCCAACATTGAACTGTTTGGACTGAAACACCATCTAAATTTCAAATTCAAATACAGTAAAATTTTGAAACTTCAGTTCGCTACCATATTCCTCATTTCTTCAAGAAAGTTTATCCACTGAGAAGTTTTAGTAGTTGATCCCATTAAAGTATTCAGCATTTTTTTCTTTATATTATCAAAGATATGTTCAATGCTATATTCTAAATCAAACTAATTTCCTTTCAAATGATAAGGAGTAAGAAAAAATTCTCTGGGGGAAAAAAATGTCTCAATGTTACAATTTTCCTATAATTATCATCAAATTTTGTTAAAACAAAAAGAGAGAAGCCATTTATCTTTTGAATATGATTTTATAAGAGTTCTACTGTAAAATATTGTTTGCCTTCAGTAGGAGGTTCAGGAAGGGAGGAAAACAATTACTCCTTTAGTAATTCTGACAAGATCCAAAAATGTATGCAATTATCACATTTACTTAGAGAGCGTTTTAGGACTTATAACATTCTACACACTATATTAAATAGTGGAGAAATAAAGACCAATAAACACAATTCCTGTTCTCAAAGAACTTCACAGCTTTATGGAAAAACATCAAAATAAGGTCTTCAAAAACTCAAAACAAAATGTTTAATCTTTAAAAATGGAATATGCCTTATATATCATGCTGGGTGGGGGAAAGGAGGTGAAAATTATAAAGAAAAAAAACCTGCTTAATCAAAGTAATTCTGTTATTTGGACAAATCATGATCAGATCTCTCGGTAGCAGTCTTGAAATACTGATACATTTCAAGATAGACCATCTTTTATTAACGCTACCATTTGAAAGGTCAAGATGTTCTTGTGATATCTCCTATGCAAAGATCTTATTGTACCCCAAAGAAGTTTCCAACTTTCTTCATTTCAAGTCACACTTCTAAGTCTTTTGATTTTCCACAGCATACCTGAGATGAAGACAAGCAAAGAGAGTGAGTTCCACAGCCATTGGTAAAAACTGGTGCTGAAGGATGAGGAATTATTTGTGGAGATGGTAGGAAGATTATACCTCAGAAGAGAGTACACGAAGATACAATAATTTAGTGAAATTAAAAGAGAATAACATTATTAGAAACAAACTTTAGCAAAATAACTTGGCTCTATGACAGGGCTTAAGTTAGAAGTCAAAGATTATGCCTAGGAAAGCCCCAAGTGATTGCGATACAGGAGGGCATGAAGACAGAAGCAAATAATGTCAGCTATAGTGATAGATCGGCTAGGAAATACTGGCCTAAAAACTATATTTAAATTCTAACTTTTAGATTAACATCCTTTAGCACTATCATCATTATGAAAAGTTAAAGTCTTCACCAACGATCACAGTATTTTGCACAAATTTACTGAGAGGTAAAAAAACTTCGTAATTTTAAAATACTAACCAATCTGGCCTACACCACCTAGTAATCACTTTTCCCCTCATCTTCACTACATAATAGAATGAGAAGACTCTCTCCCTCCCCCTTCTTTCCCCTCTCTCTCTCTCTCTCTTTCTCACAGACACACACACACACAGAAAATCTACTTTTAATTGAAGTGTGAACTCAAATCTTTTAAATTACATGTACATCAATATTAAGCAATAATAGGAACTTATTCCCCTCTTCCTTCAAATACCACTTTTCCTCAAAATATGCTTCTGTATAAGAGATCTCTCTGTTGGAACTGCCATATTGTTCCATACTGCTACTTGCAAATCTAACAATGAAGAAAATTATTACACTCATCCAGAAGAATGTCAAAAAAGAAAACCGATCATGATGGAAGTACAAAGTATAAGTCTGATTTGCAATCAATATAAAAATATTTGCAGGGTGCCTGAGTGACTCAGTCGGTTAAGCGTCCGACTCTTGATCTCAGCTCAGGTGTTCATCCCAGGGTCATAATAAGTTCAAGCCCTGCACTGGGCTCCATGTTAGGTGTGGAGCCTACTAAATAAATAAATAAATAAATAAACAAACAAACAAATAAATAAATATTGAAAACCACATTAAAGCAGACTTTGTTTATACAAATTATTATATTACATCCTTATATCCCTAAAATTTGATTATGCCCCCAAACTAACAAAAACTTGCCTGTGTAGTAGAAAATGGAAGGTAACTTACTTTGTCACATCACTATAATGACTTGCAAAATCATGTCATATGAGAATACAGTGATTTCCAAAATAAGAGTAATACTATAACATGATACACTGAAGTAAGGAGGGAAAAAGAGCAAAAATATCCAACTATAAAGGTCTACTCAAAAGTGAAATCTATGAAAAATACACATGGATGAATCTCTATCTTTTCAGACTGATCAGAATTACAGATAATTCAGTTTGTACTATGATTTATTTCCAAATCAGTAAAGGAAGACTTCTCTAAAGAGCTCCTTGGTTTAAAAAAAGAGGTGGGCTGGGAGCAGCAGCAGTTTTACCATAACTGCCTTACTAGTTTTTCCCATCTGTATTTAGAGGCAAAAAAAACCGAGTCTGCTCAACAGTTATAGTAACCCATAAGCACCTATTTCAAAACCTTTATAGGCACTAACTGGGCTACTAACTAGCACAGCATTCCTTTGTATTATGCATGACAAAGTCACACACACAAAAAAAGTTTTGTATTACTATTACTCTATGTCACCACAAAACAGGTTAAGGTTTTCAATAAAGATTCTTACTAATTGTCACCAAAATATTTTACATGGCAATTTAACCTCATGTCAATTGTGTAGAAATGGAAAAATAGGACAAAAGTCAATCATCATTAGGTCTGAAAATGGCAGTTCTGATTTCTTAGTACTCTGCCGCTTATGTTTCTCAAAACAGAACACTGACTGTGGAGGATAACTAATGAAAGTTATTATTTATTGAGCACAGTATCACATAATGTGATGAATCCTTGGCATATATGGTCTCATATAATCCTTAATAATCTTAAAGGTTATATAAGCTACCCAAGTGACTAGGGGTAGATTTGAACCTAGAGCCCAGATTCAAGGTAATGGGGAAGAGAGGTAAAGTGATTGCAGAGATCACAGAAATAACTCCCAATATAAAAAGGCATACTGCTTACTAATGGCACAGAGTTCCTCCCCATACTCTGGAATAGTGGTTTTCAACCCTGGCTACACATTAGAATCACCTGTGGAACTTTTTTTTTTTTTTTAAGATTTTATTTATTTATTCATGAGACAGAGAGAGAGGCAGAGACACAGGCAGAGGGAGAAGCAGGCTCCATGCAGGGAACCTGACGCAGGACTCGATCCCAGGTCTCCTCCAGGATCACATCCTGGGCTGAAGGCGGCACCAAACCACTGAGCCACCTGGGCTGCCCCTCACCGGTGGGACTTGCTTAAAAAAAAAAAAAAAAAAAAAAAAAAAAAACAAAATCCATTCTTGCCTGGGACTCTCACTCAGATACCCGGCATTCAGTTGGCCTGCCCTGGGGTTAAGGCACCGTTTTTTGTTCGTTTGTTTATTTTTTTTTTTCATCTCTCCAGGTAATCCTAAAGGGGCAGTAAGACTGAAAACCACTAATAATTCTTTCCTATCCTGCTAATCTCTCTAGTAGGCAAACAACTACAACCAAATGTACTCATCACCTACTTGGTTCTGAGTGCTTCATCTATTACATATCCTATTTACTCAACAAAGTGCTGTTTTTCTTTTCCTTTAAGCAGAGGAAACATTACAACTATAGCTGCACCTTTTTAAATAACAGAATTTCACAGGCTTTTCCTTTGACAAGCAGAATACAGGGGGCAAGGCAGGGATTAGCACCGCCTTCAGCCTGGAGTGTGACCCTGGAGTCCTGGGATCGAGTCCCACGTCCGGCTCCCTGCACGGAGCCTGCTTCTCCCTCTGCCTCTGTCTCTCTCATGAATGAATGAATAAAATCTTAAAGAAACAAGGTAAAAAGGTCCTAAGACTCACACTAAAAAAATTACATGGCAGGCGATAAAAGTTCTGTGATACAGGCTAGAGATTTACTATCCATGCTCTCTCTGAATTCTGCTGGAGATGACGCTGAAGACACTAAGTAACTGTTATTGTGGTGATAAATCCTACTGTCTTCCCGTGCAGCGTCTTCACCCTATAAGTCACCTGAATGTAAAGGGGGCAGGTGCTAAAGAAATCAAAGCATTACATAAGCATACCCAAACAACAACATGGCTGGTCGCACCACGTAGTGAGAGATCAGGGTTCTGCTGACAGCCTCCTATGGGAAGTCTTAACCATTTCCCTCCAAGTGCTGTTCAGGGCACATCCCACTCACCCTACACACCAGAAAGGTCATGAAAAATATTCCAGGCCGGCCCCAGGCTCGCTGTCCCTTTTTTTTTCTTTTTCTTTTTTTTTAATTTCACTAAACAGGTGACAGTCTGGAGAACACCTGACAAGCGTGGAAGCTTGGGCCTGGCGTCTTAACGAGAGACCCGAAGCGAACAATAATAAACACTCCACGTTGTCCAAAGCTCCGCACTTCTCGGAGAAACGTTACCGAACTTCCTGCTTCCGGACAGCTCAGGATTTGGTCCGAGTCTTCGCATTCCTTTTATTAGTCATGACCCTTCGGGGCGCAGCGAAGCGAAGCTCTCCCTCCCTATTTGTTGGAAAGATCTCGGGACTTTTAAACGCTGCAAATCGGACTTACGCGGGGGGGGGGGGGGGGGGGGGGGAGGGACACGACCCTTCTCCAAGGAAGAAACCCTATATATGCCAGAGCTCACCCCCAGAGGAGGCTTGGATTCCCCGAGAGCCCCTTTTATAGGAACCTGAGCTCAGTGGGTGCATCGCGCAGATTTCTTTCCAAAACAAAACAAAACAAAAAACCGGGTCGTTACACGCGTGCCGTCCTGCGTGGTCTCCGACGCTGGTTCATCCACACATTGTTGTCCTACCGATTACAGGAACCTGCGTTACTGCCGCGGAAATGGACCCTGCAAGGCTGGGGGGACCTGCGTGTGCGTGTGCGTGTGCGAGGCACGGGCACGACGACGGGGCACCGCTCACGACCAGCTGTCACGGGGGGGGGCGCCTCCCTCCCCCCTGCCCGGAGGGCCCACATCTGGCCACAGGGCCGTCCGTCAACCAGGGGCAAGGGGAGGAGGAAACGAGGGGGAGGCGCCGCGTCCATACGTGCGCTCCCACCGCAGGCTGAAGGGCAGAGCCCACCGGAGACCCTCCCTCCGGGGACCCGCCACAGCGCCCGGGCCTGCAGGGGAGGGATGGAGGGGCGGGCGGGGGGGGGGAGGGGAGGGGGGGATGGGGCAGCGCCTGTCCCCACGCCGGCGACCCAAACACACGAGCTTAAGGCAAGTTCTCACTTCCCGGCGGCCCGCTGCTCCCGGAGCCCCGACGCCGGGGGCGGCCCGGCCCCGCCGCTGCCCGTCCTCGCCCTCCCCTCCTCCGGGCCTTACACGGTGACGTGCCCGGAGCCGCGGACCACCACCGGGTCCGGCGAGTACTTGAGCAGCTGCTCCTCCAGGGCCCGCTCCTCGTCCTCCTCCTCCTCGTAGATCTCGTCGAAATCCGCCATCCTGGGCCTCCCGGGCCCCCCCGCCCCGGCCCGCAGGGGCCCGACTCCAGGGGCCGGGCCGGGCTCCGGCTGGCGAGGCGGCGGGCGCTGCGGGGAGTCGCGGCCGCGGGCTCCGAGGCCGCGGAGACCGCCCTCGGCCGCCGGGCTCCGGCTACAGGGCAGCTGCCGCCCCGGCCGCCGCCGCCGCCGCCGCCGCCATTACCGTCAGCAGCAACAACAACACGATGTCAACATCCGCCCGCGGGCCGACACCTCCGGCAGGACCGCCGCCGCCGCCGCCGCCGCTCCGGCAACCACAGCAACAGCCAGAGCCGCCCGCAGCGGGAGCCGCCGGCTAGGGCATCGCGAGACTTCCCGGGAGTGCGCGCGCACGCGCGGGGGGCGGGGAGGCCGGGGCGGGCGCGCGGAGGGGCGGGCGCGCGCGGCCCGGCGGGCGGGCGCGCGCACGCGAGGCCCCGCGCGCTCCCGAGGCGCCGCGCTTCCTCCGTCCGCGCCGCCGCCTGCCCGCCGCCGGGACCGCGGGGGAAGGGGGGGGGAGGAGGGGGGGGGGAAGGGGGGGCTCCGAGGCCCGGACGCGGGGACCCCCGACCCCGGGAACCGAGCTCCGAGTGTCCAGGGGAGCCCTCGCTCACCCAGAGTAACCTCCAGTCCAAACCCCTGGGAATTAGACCCCGGGCCGCGACAGAGAACGGAGAGCGTGGGTCTCTACCTCTGCAGCTAGCGGTGGCCCTCGCTTGTCGGCGGCTGCGGTCTTGGTGGGAACCGGAGGCTAGCCTTTCCCAGCCGACACGCCGCAAGCATCTTTGTGTCCACGGACACCCTGCAGGCATCTTTGTGTCCACGGACACCCTGCAAATACCTGTTTGTCCACGGACACCCTGCAAATACCTTTTTGTCCACGGACACGCTGCAAGCATCTTTGTGTCCACGGACACCCTGCAAATACCTTTTTGTCCACGGACACCCTGAAAGCATCTTTGTGTCCACGGACACCCTGCAAATACCTGTTTGTCCACGGACACCCTGCAAATACCTTTTTGTCCACGGACACCCTGCAAGCATCTTTGTGTCCACGGACACCCTGCAAATACCTGTTTGTCCACGGACACCCTGCAAATATCTTTTTGTCCACGGACACCCTGCAAATACCTGTTTGTTCACGGACACCCTGCAAATATCTTTTTGTCCACGGACACGCTGCAAGCATCTTTGTGTCCACGGACACCCTGCAAATACCTTTTTGTCCACGGACACCCTGCAAATACCTTTTGTCCACGTTAATCCGGGAATTTTCAAAGCATGTCCAAATGCAAACATTGCATCCTCCCATCCCCTTGGATATCGTCCAATATGTGAAGCCAATGATGCCTTTTTTTTTTTTTTACGAGAAAACTCATTGCAGTCATGCCGTGAAGCAAAATGGACAGACACATGGTCTAGATTCTAGATTAAAAGATGAGGTTTCCTGCCCCAACTCCCTCATCAACCATGGCCTGTTTTCTTAGGTTAGGACTTTAGAGAATCCGTTCCCCTTCCTTCCAGCTCCTCCAGCAAAGGGAAGAGTGGAGAAGGGAGCAAAGGGGAGGGGACAGGAGGGGAAGAAGGGATTCTGCTTACCTGCCTAGACCATTAATAAAGGCCTAACGGTCACCTGGGTACTTAGTTTCATAGTCAAGAAACCATCCAGACATCCAAAAAGTTCAGGGGCAGGAGTGACCTCCTGAAAGAGTCCTGGATAATGACTATATACCATGGAGACAGGACAGGATAGTCACACTGGATCCAGGGCTGGCCAGCCGGTTCTCCAAGTAGTGTTCACATTCTGACATCTCCCTTTAGATGGGTCATTGTTGACCTTGAGAAAAATGCAAAAGACTGACAATAAAGACAGCAAGGAATACCAAACATTTTCTTGCTGGAAATGGTTGAAGGAAATGAGTGTAGTTAGCCGAGAAAAGATAATGGGAAAACACAGTAGTTGTATCAGACTTGCTGTATAACTCCCCAGACAACATTTATTCATTTATTCATTCAACAAATGTTTACTGGGCTCTAACTACGTGTCAGGCACCGTGTGTGTGTGTGTGTGTGTGTGTGTGTGTGTGTGTGTGTGTGAATGAGCCACAGTCCCTCTATCTAGTAGCTTATTTATCACCAAGGTAGGCAATTATAATTTGGTCAAGTGCTCCCAGAGGCGTTTACAGAGGGTGCTCATGAAGCATCCAGAAGGCAGCTTCGCTTGGTGGTTAGCAATGGGTTCTGAAGCCTAACCGCTTGCCTTTGAATCTCAGTTCTGCCACTTACTTTGTGACCCTGAACAGGTCACTTAACCTCTCTGTTCCTCGTGTGTAAAATGAGGATTAAAGTACCGACCCCCACGGGTCTGCTCTGCAGATAAATGTGTATGAAACGCTTAGAAGAGGGTCTGGTGGGTCACCTGGGTGGCTCAGTGGTTGAGCATCTGCCTTTGACTCAGGTCGTGATCCCAGGGTCCTGGGATCGAGTCTCGCATCAGGTTCCCCGCGGGGAGCCTGCTTCTCCCTCTGCCTGTGTCTCTGCCCCTCTCTGTGTCTCATGAATGAATGAATGAATGAATGAATGAATGAATGAATCTAAAAGAAGAAGAAGAGGGCCTGGTGAATAGAAAATGCAGGGCAGCAATAAGGGCTGTCTAAGGCCCCATCCCACTAATCAGCTCTATGAGGATGAGCACAGTTGTTTGCACTACATAGGGCTTTACAGTTTATAAAGCTCATACATAGCATATCATTTCCTATTCCCCAAGAACCCAATGAGGTAACCCAGGAGGATGTAATTTCTTCCTTCATTTCAGAGATGCTTTGTGACTTTCTCATGGCCAAATGGCCCTTTACTAGACAGACTCAGGACTTCAACTTCAGGGCACTGGGTAGGCCAAGCTCCTGAATTTCCTTCTTGGCAGGAACCAAGAGGCCAGCGGCTGCACTCTGTTGTTGAAGGAGTGACTGCAAATGGGAGGGTGAGAAAAGGGAACTAGAGGAAGGAAGGTCAGTATGTTCCAGGCCCGGCCCACAGCCAGCATGCTGTAACTGAGAATTCACCTTTCTGTGGAAATGGTGGCCAAGATAAGGGGCTGGTGCCCCCAAAGTATCTAAGTCATCACCCAGCTGACAGCTTCCCAAGGGCAGAGGAAGTCACCCACAGCTCCCTCCCTCTCAGCAGTTTCCCAAGTTCTGGCTTCAGAAAAGGAGCCCAATCAATGTTCTCTGAGTTGAGGCATAACAACTAGTAACTAGTTGTTACTAGTCCTAGCTCCAGAACATCATGAGTTAATTAGGCTTCTGAGGATTGTGAGAATGTCACCCTTTATCTTAACACTGGTTCTGTGTGGGAGAAAATGTTCTTATTCTGAGATCTATTCAACAGGGAGGTCTTTGTATGGCCCGCTGCCTCTGTATAAGGTGGGGGCTGTCTTAATTTTGTTCTTCCTATTTTGCTCTTCTTTTTCCTGCTCTGAAAAACCTGTCAGAGGCAGCAAAAGGGTGTGGGACCTGGGAACGAGGTGGAGAGGATGAGAGAAGATGAGTCGAATATTTCTCTGATGATGGTTGACATCATAATCTCAGACTCCACCCCCAACCCTCCAGGGCCCAGCTTCCTGTCAAACTCCTGCCCCAGCCTCTTCCTGGGGACAAACCCCCCTTTCTCTCAGTGTCCAAGGTGTTATTCTGCTCTCTACTATTTAGACGTCTCTCCATATGTGCTCCTCTTTACATTCCTGCTTCACGCACTTTCACATTTACCTTCAGACTAAATGTCTCAAAACCAAACAGGATAATGCCTCAGGAGCCTCCGAAGGCCGCAGATCTTCAGTTGCTTTCAAGGCAGATATTCCTAGATTCGAAAACTTCCAAGTTCTGTCACTACCTAGCCAAGTGGCCTTGGGTAGATTCAACTTTCTAAGCCTCCTTTTCTTCATCCTGAGATGGAATCTATGTTGTGAAGTTATCAAAGATCAAATGAGGTAATGCTATGGACTGAATTGTGTCCCCCCAAAAATTTATGTGTGGAAGGACCATGGTGATGGTAGTTTTGAGAGGCAGGGCCTTTGGAGGTAATTAGGTTTGGATGAGGTCATGAGGGTAGATTCTCAGAATGGGATTAGTGTCTTTATATGAAACCAAAGAGCTTGATCATCCCCACTACTCTCCCCTTGGTGTGAGGATACAAAAAAAACACTGCCATTTGCATGACAGGAAGCTATCTCTCACCAGGAGCCAAATAAGCCAGCCCTTTGATCTTGGACTTTAACTCTCTAGCACCAGTGAGAAATAAACTTCTGTTGTTCAAGCCACCCAGTCTATGATATTTTGTCATGATAGCCCCAGCTGGCTATGATAGCTGTAAACCCTTGCTTCCTCACTCATTCATTCATTAAATATGCATTGAGTTATTCTCATGTGCCTTATTCTGTGTCAGGAACTAGCGTTTAGCAATAAGATATTAAACCAGACACAATCTGTGCTTTCATGTAGCATAAAGTCCATTGTGGAGAGCTGACAAAAATGATTACAAAAATGATCAACTGGGGGGATGCCTGGTGGCTCAGTGGTTGAGCGTCTGCCTTTGGCTCAGGGCATGATCCTGGAGTTGTGGATCAAGTCCCACATCGGGCTCCCTTGCATGGAGCCTGCTTCTCCCTCTGCCTGTGTTGCTGCCTCTCTCTGTGTGTCTCTCATGAATAAATAAAATCAATCTTCAAAAATGATCAGCTATTAGAATTGTAGTGAGTCCTGTGGAGAGGCACAGGGGACCATGAGAATAGTTAATGGTCCTAAGTCACTCTGAGAAATCAGGAACTCTTCCCTAGAGAAATGACATTTAAGCTGATGAGTCAAGCAGAGGTATGAAGATGGGGAAATAGAAAAGAATAGAAAGCTCCAGGCAGTGAGACCAGCACATTTGTAGTAACAGTCTGGGCCGCTATAACATAATACTATAGACTTTTAAACAACAGAAATCTATTTCTCCACCCTCATGACCTAATTATCTACCAAAGTCCCCACATCCCAATTCCATCACTTTGGGGGTTAAGATTTCAACCTATGAATTCTAAGGAAACACAAACATTCAGTCGAGACCACGTTTAAAGACACGAAGGCAGGAAAAAAAAAAAAAAAACAGGACCTAACAGTTCCTAAATCAAGAACAAACTAAAGCCAGTGGGGTTGGACCATAGTAAGGAAGGCAGAGCCAAACTGAGATGAAATCAAGGAGGTTGATAGAAACCTGAAGGCCTTGGTAAGGAGTCTGAAGTTCATCTTGAAAATAAAGGAGATGCACTGAGGATGTGAAGCCAGGCAGTGCACCCAAGAATGCCAGTGCATTTTAAAAATTCCCAAATGGGAGACCAGTTGTCCAACCTCCCCAGAATGCATCCCTTACTTCTTTTGAAAACAGTACATCACCAAGATGATTTGTGGTAAATCATAACTCCCCCACTCTCAATACATGTGACTGGGTCAGGCTGGCCACATCCCTCATTACAAGAGTGAGCTCAAGGACTAAAGCTAGCAAATCAGAGAACATGGGATACCTTGGGGCACAGTGATTGGTTTGAATGGATACATGATTCAGATAGAGCCAATGAGATTCAGTACCAGGACTTTTAATAGAACTGTGGGGAAGGGGGAAATCTCTTTTTCTTTGGATCTACTAGGAGCTGTGTTGCTCTTGCCATGGTAGAAAATGCTTAGGAATGATGCCAACCCTGAGGAAAGCAGGACCAAGGGATGAAGCAAACGTGACAGCGTCTCGATGATCTTGTTTGAGCCCCCCTTGATGATCTTGTAGCTTAATCATCAGCCACACCTAAGGATCTCCGAGGTCTGTAGGAGAGGGTAATGGATTCACTTTGTGGGATGTGAGACGCCCAATGGAGATACTTAGTAGAACATAGATAAAGATATTTGAAAGGTAGGTGGACAGATGCATGAATGGGTAGACAGATAACACAGAGAGTGGAAAAGGGAGAAAAGGGCAGGAAGCGGCTTAAAACAGAAGTCTTGGCAAGAAATAAATACATTGGGATCCATCAGCCACAGATGATAAAAGTAGCCATAGCAATGACGGAGATGGCAGGGCACCTGTGTGGCTCAGTCAGTTAATGGCAGACTTGGTTTCAGCTCAGGTCATGATCTCATGGGGCTTGAGTCCAAGACCAAGCCAAGCATTCCTGGCTCAGCACTTGGTGGGGACCCTGCTTGAGAATCTCTCCTCTCCCTCTGCCCCACCCACCACTGCTCATACTCTCTCTCTCTCTCTCTTTTTTTAATAAATTAATTTTTATTGGTTTTCAATTTACCAACATACAGAATAACACCCAGTGCTCATCCCGTCAAGTGTCCCCCTCAGTGCCCGTCACCCATTCACCCCCACCCCCCGCCCTCCTCCCCCTCCACCACCCCTAGTTCATTTCCCAGAGTTGGAAGTCTTTATGTTCTGTCTCCCTTTCTGATATTTCCCACACATTTCTTCTCCCTTCCCTTATATTACCTTTCACTATTATTCATATTCCCCAAATGAATGATAACATACACTTCTCTCTCTCTCTCTAAAAATAAATAAATCTTAAAAAAAGAAAAGATATCACTGAGATGGCTTTAATGCCAAGAGGTGGGCAGCCCAGGTGGCTCAGCGGTTTAGCGCCGCCTTCAGCCCAGGACATGATCCTGGAGACGCGGGATCGAGTCCCACCTCAGGCTCCCTGCATGGAGCCTGCTTCTCCCTCTGCCTGTGTCTCTGCCTTTCTCTGTGTGTGTGTGTCTCTCGTGAACAAATAAATAAAATCTTTTAAAAAAAAAGCCAAGAGGTGAGATGACCTAGGGAGAAAGTGAGAAGATAAGAGGATCTAGGATGAAGGAATTTCAGTAATTAGAAGTGGGGAAGGAGGAGGGACTGACAAAAGAAACCAAGAGGAAATAGCCAAGGTGGTGAGAGGCAAACTGAGTCAGTGTGGTGTGACAAGTTGAAAAAAAAGGAAAGAGAAAGGAGGTAGTAATCATCCATGTGAGATGATGTGAGACAGGAACCAAAGACTGGGTGTCTACTATATCCCGGAGAAAGACTCCATCAATATTTATAACCAGCAATTTGACAGGGCCAACTTAGAACCCTTTAACTCTGCAAACACATTGAAATCCTAAATCAAAGAGGGGTGCCTTGGGTGGCTCAGTTGGTTGACTATCTTGGTTTCCGCTCAGGTTGTGATCTCAGGGTCTTCACTTCAAGCCCCTTGTCAGTTCCCGGCTCAGTGGGGAGTTTGCTTCAGGATTCTCTCTTGCTCTCCCTCTCTCTCTTTGCCCCTCCCTCTCCATGAGCATGCCTATGCTCTCTATCTCTCTCTCAAATAAATAAAATCTTTTAAAATAACCATCAAAAAAACAGTAATAAAGGAGAGCATAACTCCCCACTGCTTAAGTATGAACTATGCATAGGACTTCCTTCCAAAGAGTGGGAAGTAGGGAAGAAGAGAAGACTAGCCACAGTGGTGACACCTGACAAACACTACTGTAGCCAGGCGATCAAAGTCAACATCAACAGCTGTCAGTCATGTTGATAGTAGGTACCTTTGTTATGATATGGTGAAAGTGACACCTAACCTTTCTGATCTTCCTCCCAAACACCCATACCCCCACTCTAATCATGAGAAAAACATTCGACAAATTCCAGTGGTGAGACATCCTGCCAAATACCTGCATGATACTCCTGACAGCTATCAAGGTCATCAGAAACAAGGAAAATCTGAGAAACTGTCACAGCCAGGAGGAGCCATTGGAGACATGATGACTAAATGTAATGTGGTATCCTAAACGGGATTCTGGAACAGAGAAAGGAAACTGGGTAAAAGCTGAGGAAATCTGAATAAACTATGGACTTTAGTTCATAATAATGTATCAATATTGGATCAATTTTAGCAAACATACCTGAGGACGTGAATAATAGAGAAAATTGTGTGCAGGAGTATAGGGAACTGTCTAGACAGTTCTCAATTTTTCCTAAAGTCTAACACTGCTCAAAAAAATAGTCTATTAAAAAAATAGTAATGGAGTAAATACTAAATTCAAAAGAGAGCGGAAACATTTTAGTGCCAGAAGCAAAAATGAAGCCTACAGCTTGAGTGATAGATTCATAGACTATAGCATGGGGCTGAGAGGTGGAAGTGGGAAGGGAGGGAGTTATTGGGCCACAGGTAGTTCCCAGAAACCAAGGGCAGGAGTTTTAACACTCATGCTGTGATAGGAGACTTGGCCATGGGGTTGGTTTAAGGGAAGAGCACAGCATCCAACCAGGAAAAGCTGCAAGACAGAAACCAGGAAAACTCTGCCTATGGACCCAAGGAAGCAATGTAGAAAATTTTTCTCCTGGAATTCTGCACATATCAACCCATGTAGCCTCACAAACATCCTTTTAATGTAGGTACACTGTAAAATAGGGATATTATATATAAGGCAAAAGGAAATTAAGTAAGTTGGCTCAAGATCACCTAACTAGATCACAATGTAGAAAATTTTTCTCCTGGAATTCTGCACATATCAACCCATGTAGCCTCACAAACATCCTTTTAATGTAGGTACACTGTAAAATAGGGATATTATATATAAGGCAAAAGGAAATTAAGTAAGTTGGCTCAAGATCACCTAACTAGAAAGTGGTAGAACTAGGATTTGAGCCTAAACAATATATTTCCTCATGCCATGATCATATCACTTTGCTTTACAGTCTTAAACACCAGCAGGGAAATATTCAGATTATTTCCATTTTCCCAATTGCTACAACAGTGCTTGGCATATATAGTTAGTGCCTTATAAATATTAAATAGATGGCTATATGTATAAAATCATCCTCTTTCCATTTTTCCTTGATTATTTCGCACTATATATACATATTTACTGTGTCTGTCCCTAAATATTTTTATAATAAAATTGTAAAATCCAGAGCACCTGGGTGGCTCAGTCAGTTAAGCAGTTGCCTTCAGCTCAGGTCAATGATCCAGGGTCCTGGGATTAAGTCCTGCGAGGTGGGCTCCATACTCAGCAGGGGGTTTGCTTCTCCCTCTGCCTCTCCCCCTGCTTGTGCTCTCTCTCTCACATATATAAAGTCTTTTTTAAAAAATTGTAAAATCCATATGGATGCTCTTGGATTACCCTAGAATAGTATCTATGGCTACTCAGCTGATTTAAACCAATGCTTGAAATATGGCATGCAAGTTGTACTGGGTTTTCTTCACTGCCATCTTTTAAATTCACAAGCGTCTGGAGACTACCCCTAAAATTATAGGCTCACAGAATCAGGATGGAGCCCAGAAGTCATCTTGTCCACACTGGACAAGACTTTGCTTCAGTCTAAATCATGTGGTGTTTCTTTCCTTATTGAACATCTCAATAATTATATTAAAGATCTATAGTATAGTGGGCATATGCAAAAAGTTGATATTACTTAACAGTTTTTAAAGACTGCATGCTTTTTTTTAAGATTTATTTATTTATTCATGAGAGACACAGGGAGAACGGAAGAGACATAGAGGTAGAAACAGGCCCCATGCAGGGAGCCCAAAGGGGGACTCAATCCCGGGATTCCAGGATCATGCCCTGAGCTGAAGGCAGATGCTCAACCGCTGAGCCACCCAGGCGTCCCAAGACTGCATGCTTTAAGGTCTAAGACTGTGTCTTGGCCTTTTTTTTTTCCCTCCCATCCCTTGAATATTGCCTGGAATCTGAGAGTCATTCAATACATTTTCATCTGTTTATTCTCATTCCAATCTCTAGGGAGATAAGTTTTCTCTTTCTTCTATGTGACAGGCCTCAAATAAGTACAGATATCCCCACCTGAAATCTTTTTGAGTTAAACATGCCCATTAATATCAATCATTTTTCCTTCAAGAAGGTAGTTTCAAGTTCCTAACACTTTGCAGAGACTGTACCTGACTCCTAGCTTTGTTTGGTGAATAGTCTTTATTACCTAGGGTTCAAAACCAGGGATCTGATGAGTGTGAGAGCCAACCTCTAAGATGATCCCCACTGAGCCTCATCATCTGGTATTCATGCCTTCTGTGGTCCCCTCCCACACTGAATAGAGCTGACTGGTATGACCAATAGGATTGGCGAACGTGACAGTATGTGACTTCTGAGTTCATGTTATGAAAGACATGGTGGTATCCATATAATTCTCTTAAATCACTCATGCTGAGGGGAAGTCAGCTGCCATGTCATGAGGACACTCAAATCCCATAATGGGGAGGTTCACATGGAGAGAAACTGAGGCCCCCTGCCACTCACGTGAATTAAACCATCCTGAAAGCAGATTGTTCAGCCCTAATCAAGCCTTCAGATGACTGCAGCCCCACCTAACATGCTGACTAAAATATTATGAGAGATGCTGTGCCACACACGCAGCTAGGTCCTTACCAATTCCTAACCCACAGAAACTGCCAGAAATAATCAATATATATTTATTCTTCTTTAAGCCACAAAGTTTTGTAGCAATAGATCATTATTACAGCCAAGTCAGAAGAAACAGGGACTTACTTTTCCTTCTTGACACTGGATATCATAAGAAATGGTAGGAAGACCAAAAAAAAAAAAAAAAGATTGAACAGATGAAACTATTAATTTTGAAGGTTTGGGGGAAATGTGTGTGTGTGTGTGTGTGTGTGTGTGTCCATGTGTAAACGTCTCTTTGGTATCTTTTTTAGTTATTTTGCTTTATGCCTCTGTGCCAATGCCATAATGCCATACTTATAAAGGCATTCAGTATATAGTTTTTGAAATATTGTACTTTACCTTGAAGGCTTGAGAGGCACAACCAATTCTTGCTCCTAAATGGGAGTGATGATAATCTATTCCACATCCTTTGTGGAACTCTTCCTGGGAGCCATGGCCTTCTTACCAATGTTGAGAGTTTTGTACACTCCTTTGTGTTGTTGTTGTTTTTTAATTTTTGTACACTTCTTTGAACGTGGTAAAGAGTTGGATTTAGTAGTTAGAGTCAGGCTGGACCTCTTATGTGTTTGAGGTTAGCCAGCACCCAGCTCCCTGTGGGAATGTGGGAGACAGCCCGCCCTCTGTTCTCTCTCACTGCTCACCCCACCCCAACACATACGCACAGGCCTTGCTATCGTGTGTTTTTCCTCATACTCTAATTTTTTTCTAATAGTATTTTCTCATATGATTTTCTTTCTGAACGTCTGCTTTTTACATTCACACTTCTGAAGTTTCCTTCTTTTCTGGTCATTGGCTACCATGTTTCAACGTCTTCTTAAAATGTGAGTTACTTTCATATAGAACTAAATGTTAAAGGTGGAATTCTCTCAAATTAACTTTAGGGCTTCAATATTCAAGGTATTGTGTTGTTCCTGGCGACCTTAAGCACTTAAGAAGCGTGAACAATTTTAGGCTTTGGGAGATCAACTGATAACTGAGTGCGAGATGCATTTAACGATACTAATGTGTCCTTAGAAGATGTAATGAGCTATGAGGTATTCTGAAGGTTCAGAAAATTAAGTGTACCTACCTGCCACGAGAATAACTTATACCTGGAGGCACGAAATAGTTGTAAGTGAATTTCTTCAGAAATCTTGCTATTATCCTTATTGTTGTAGTTAATTGCACCACGGGAAGACATTCAATATGAACAGGTAAAAGAATGGAGTCTTTATTCAGAAAAATAAGGGGGAAAGGGAGGCAAAGAGAAGAAACCATCTACAAGTAAAAACAATATTTTTATCAGTGTTTACATAGTGCTAAACATCTTACAAAACATTTTTATTTATGTCTCCTCTCACCATTACAACAATCCAATGAAATAAACAATGGGATATTATTCCCATTCTATAAATTTTGGAGGAAACAGGTTAAATGACTTACTTGAGTTCAAGTGGCTCTTGAGAGGCTGAGATACAGTGAAGATCAAAGACTCAGACACCTGGGTGGCTCAGGGGTTAAGCGGCTGCCTTTGGCCGAGGGCGTGATCCTGGAGACCCAGGATCCAGTCCCCATCGGGCTCCCTGCATGGAGCCTGCTTCTCCCTCTGCCTTCTCTCTGTGTCTCTCGTGAACAGGAAAAAAAAAAAAAAAAGAAAGAAAGAAAAGAAAAAAAGATCAAAGGCTCCTCTTGGTTCTGTGGGTAAGTTTCCACTACCAGGAAGGGTAGATAAATAAGAAGGAAAAAAATACAAACTTAATGAGAAAACGAGGCTAACCGTTTTTACACAGCATAATGAGGAACTGCTGAGTGGTTATAAAAGAGCTCATTTACCTCTCCAAACACTTAATATTCCCAGGATGATATTTAAGAAACAGGAAACTAGGTTGACTCAATACTTGTTATCCTCATCTGTGCAGTGGAGCTAATTATAGCTCTCATTGCATGGAGTTGTTGGGAGGATTAAATGAGATAATATATGTTAAGAATGGTAGATATTCAGTAAGTGTTAGTTGTTATTATTGATGACAGTGTTATTTCAATCAGGGTGGATAGAATACAAGAATAAAGAGCCATAGATTGCATTTTCATGCTGCCTTGTAACCAGCCTACCCGAAATTATCTTCCTTGACTTCTCTTTTCTAGAGAATGAAGACAATGTTCCTGTCTAGGTGCCTCCTTCACAGAAACAATTCATCATGCTGGATCATGTTCTAAGCATTTATAAAGGCACACGGAAATACAAGAAAATACCGCCACTATTTCTGTCCTGGTTTTTCTCTCTCCTTGCCCTTCTGAGCTAAGTCATATGGCAGGGCAGTGGAAAGGGTTTAGGAGAAGTCATCCATTCAGACCTACACAGATGTTGAGCAACTTAAAAATTCAATGGTCAAACTGGAAAGAACGGTCAACTTGACTTGTTTTCTGAGATTCAAATGGACAGTTCGTATCATCTGTAAGGTTCGCTGAGGGGGCAACACATGCATCAATCTAAGAAATAGATTATTTTGCCTGGATTAGCATAGTGATTAGCCTGTGACAGGTCTGTCCACCCACAAGGAGATCACTTCCGCCCAATGTCCTCGCAGGGCTGCTACGGCTGCCGTTCACCTTCGAAGTGATCCCACTTTGGCTCGGAGATCTCACTCTGCCTGTGATCTGTTAGATCCTTGTAACTGCCCTTCCCACAGCACCCCTCCTGCCACCTGACCGCAGACCATGAGGAGCTGATGTCTAAAGGCATGTCACCTGAGCAGGTGATCGATCACCCCTGTTGGTATCCCAGAGCAGGTGACCATTCATGATTGGCTAAATCAAGGCCATTCGGATCCAACTATACCCTGCGGCATCAGCATGCTATTTTACCCTGTCCTGCCTGACTTAAGATGCTTTAGGAATGATGTAACTTGGCAAATGAATCCAAAATAAAAAGCTTCGTAGATGATAATCTTAGATCGACTATAAGCGATGCCAATCAACCCATGAATGTAATGTTTCTCACATGCTGATTTTATAATTCGTGCCCAACTAATATAGTGGCTTTTTCAGGTTATTGAAATGAGCTTACAGGACCCTATTATCACACACACGTCAACTGCCATTCTGATAAATGCCATTGCCAAAGGCTTAGATTACTTTCTGTTCTCATTCCTAAAATGATCTGAAACAACATTTTGATGGTCATGTCGAACAGAGCAGTTCAGTCAGATTTAATTGAGCCAGATTAGGCTCAGACCATTAGGGAATAGTCCTATAATTCTCTTTAATCCCCCATTTGTTTCTGGATCATAATTAAAATAACATAGAAACAATTATATTAATATAGTTTGAGCTATATTCATCTGTATTGAACCTTTCAGTTTTTTGTCCAAACTGAAGAGATCTTCTTGTGATTTATTAGCTATTATTTGTGCATTTTCCTATATGACAATGAATTATACAATCTTAGAAATTTTACTGTATATTTTCTCTTCCAGGTTAGTGTTAAAACTTCTCTTTCCAGAAAACTTTTATCCTTATGTTTTGATTTCTTCCATCTTTTCTATATTTTCATTCTCCTGAGATATGTTATTTCTTTCCTTTGATTAGAATCACAGTGACCTCTTTTTTCCTCTCTTCCTTTCCTTAACTAATATCTCAAAGGTCTTTTAGGGATGCCTGGGTGGCTCAGGGCCTGATCCCGGGGTCCTGGGATCGAGTCCCACATGGGGCTCCCTGTGAAGACCCTGCTTCTCCCTCTGCCCATGTCTCTGCGTCTCTCATGAATAAATAAAATCTTCTTTTAAAAAAAGGTCTTTTAAACACTGACTAAACAACTGTATTAAAAATACTAACTACACACCATTTTTTAAGATTAACAGTGAAAATTTTCCAAAAATATGTGGTGAAGGGGCACCTAGGTGGCTCAGTCAATTAAGCATTTGACTATGGATTTCAGTTCAGGTCATGATCTCAGGGTCCTGGGATAGAGCCCCTTGCTGGGCTCCCCCTCAGTAGGGAGTTCACTTGTCTTCCTCTCCCTTTGCTCCTCCCCTTGCTTGCACCTCTTTCTCTCTCTCAAGTAAATAAATAGATCTTAAAAAAAAATCGTAGTCAAAGCGATGCATATTTTATCCTCTCTGGGATATTGGTTAATAGTTATCAACTGTTAAAATCAGCATTTCCCAATGTGATTTTATTCTGGGAAAACCTAGTCCTATAAAATGCTTCTAGAAAAAAACAAAGAGAAGGGTATTTTTTCATTTTCCTTTCTTTTCTGTTTTTTTTTTTACCCTAAGTATTAGTATTTTTTAACCTCTGCTTTAAGTTGCAATTAACAAAACTGAATTCAAACTGTTTCCAAAAATGAAGATATTTATTGGCTTTACTGATCGTTAAAGTCTAGAGGTGGGGCAGGCAAAATTTAGTTTGCCCAGGCCTCCAGCTCCATTTCTGGACTCTGCTCACATCTGCATGCTAAATTCTTCCCTCTTCTCTGCAAAATGACTACAGCAGATCCAGCCATCATTTGTATACATCACACTCTCCAGAGGATTAGAAAGAATCAGTATTCTTTAAAATTTCTGAGGTTTGTTCTTATTAGACCTTCTTAGGTCACATGTGATTACCCAAGCCAGTCATTGTGGAAGGGATAACATACTGATTGGCTTAGCCTAGATCCTTGTTCCTCTGTGGAGCCATAGGCAGTGTCAGCTTCCCTAGAATTCCAAGGCTGAAACCATACACTATTAATGCTGTAGAAGCAACTAACAGGTGTCAGGTGTCCACTATATACAAATTTGGGGAATACTGGCTTATACCCACTTCTTAGTTCAAGTACAGTCCTGAAAATGAGGAAGACTTCAAACCTAGAGAATAAGCATCAAGAAGAGAATAGCCCCCATGAAATTTATTATCACTAAAACTTAATAGAAGACTGTTGGCACAGAAACCCTATTAGGACAAAATTTATCTGTTATGCTCACTTTTCACTGCTGCCTTGAAGAGTGCTTAATATATTTTAAGTACTCAATAAATATCTATGGAATTAATGAAAGAACTGGTTTCCTGTGAAGGGCCTTTTATCTGAAAGCTTTGTTCTCTTACAGGGAAAGAGGATCCATAAAACTCTAAGTAAGCCCCTTCTGAAGAAATGGGCATGAGGAGGAGTGATTTTTTTTTTCACTTCTCCACGAGGTCTGGCTTTGTAGTTGCTGAGGTAGATCCTACTCTCCTTTATTTCGCCATCTATCCTCACCAAAACACTCATCTGCTGAAGGAATTAAGAGCCATGTATCCCTGCAACCTCAAATTTAATTCTGACATTCATTACACAAGGAGGAATGGAAAAAGGTGAAAAAAATACCAGAAACTGTTTCTGTCCTTTAAAAAACAGACACTAAAAACACGGCAAGATTATGAACTGTAGAGTCTCAAAGACTGGGGTTTTAACCCAGGTTATGCTCTTTACTGGTCACGTGACCTCAAGCAAATTACCTAAACTCTTTGAACCCCAATTTTCTCATCCGTAGAATGAAAATGATCTCCTCCTCATTCTTTACGGTGACAATCAAATGTAATAACATGGCAAAATGCTTAGTACAGGGGTCTTAGTACAGTGCCATACCACTCAGTGAAGGAATCATCATCATTATTAGCTCCATCATCCAAAAAACTTCAAATTGACTTAGTGGAACAGTTGAGTCAACTCAATAATCTTTCTAGGTGATGCTGAGGGCTCATCTATATGATATTGCTCTGGAAAAATTAAGGGTATTCGTAAGTCCTAAAGAAATTATGCCCCAGTATATACTATGTAGAGATAAAACTTATAGTTACCATACATGGAAACACTGAGGAATTTTGGATAATTTGAGTTGTTATCATTAGGCAGAAGAAGTCATATGAAGAAGCTATGGTTTTGAGGAGCATTTTAAAGATTAAAACTGGACAAGTAAGAAAAGGATACAAGCATTTCAAGTGGGGAAAGGTGTGGGTTGGAAGACCCACATATGGGGCTTTGTGGGCTATGACCACAAACAGGCCTGCGTGGTTGAAGCAGAGAGGTTGATTGAGAACATCAGAGGATGTTAGGGCAATTGGGGCAGGCGGTAACTGATGGGCAATTCACGGGACCAATACCAAGTTCTAGTTAATGACAAACGGCGACACTGTATATGATTCTGTGCATTGATTTGTCATTTCTCCTTCATTTTTCTATCTACATGGGATCTCAAAGATGAGCCATTCTTCCTTCTAGAGGTGGATACAACAGACCATTCTGCAAGCACTTTAAATCCATCCCCCCCAAAAAAAAATTATTTGGGAAACACAAACATCTTGTGACCTGGAACAGTCACTTAGGATTCTGACTCAGACTGGGAATCTGAGCAATGCTGTGCTAATGAGCCAGAACCAGGCCAGAAACATCTGGCTGCCCTACTTGATGGATCCTTGGCATGTTAAGTCATCAACAGGCCCTGTGAAGATAAGGTTGACTCTATCAGAAAATATCTAATATCTGTATGGGAAAAGAATTCTTTTGGAATGAAAACAAAGCAGGGTACCTGAATATGACATCGGGATTTCCCTACTTCACTCTATTTCTATTAGATGGGATGGGATGGGGACTGGGTGCTCAGGCCAACTTTCTAAGGCATTTGGTTGGCTAAAGGAGGCTATTTTTAAAAATTTGTTTAAAGGTTTTTTTTTGTTTTTTGTTTTTTTGAGAGAGAGAGAGAACAAGTGCGTGAGGGCAGAGGGATCATGACCTGAGCTGAAGGCATCATGCTTAACCAGCTGGCCACCCAGGTGCCCATAAAGGAGGCTATTTTTAACTCTAATCCCATATCCACACCAAACTACCTTCCAACTTCAATAGGGTTTCCAAATCCACTGTATTCCAGTCTCACTGTCAAGAGGTAGGTACCTGATTACCTCTAGATAGGCTGACCAAAAGATTAGATAATTCCCCAGAGAAAGGAAGTGAGGCTCCAGGACAGAGTCAGTATTCACAAATATGTTAACTACTTTGTGCCAATTACTCAGAAAGATACTAGGTCAAGACAATGACCCCCACCATCCTAACCATCACCTCAACCCTCAGTAATTTCATCTTACCTTGATGTTCCAACAATTATATATAGTCTAAATTCCACAGGCTGAGGTCATATTTATTTCCAACCCCAATTTCTCTAAAGTTCAGATCTGTATTTCCAACTGCAACTACCCATCAAAAATGTCCCCACTGGCTGTTCTGACAGTACGCTTAACACCAAAAACTTCACCTTGGTCCTCTTCCACCCACTCTATCTACAAGCCCATCTGGAACAATGAAACACACTGCTCATCTTCTGTAACCACTGTATTTGTTAACAGTGCCCTCACTAACAGGGCCTGAGCCAGAAATCCAACTCCCCACTGACTCATTTCTCTTTCTGTCCCCACATCCCACCTAAAGAGCAACCAAGGGAGTCACCTGGCTGGCTCAGCATTTTAGCGCCTGCCTTTGGCCCAGGGCGTGATCCTGGAGTCCTGGGATAGAGTCCCATGTCCGGCTTCCTGTATGGAGCCTTCTTCTCCCTCTACCTAGGTCTCTGCCTTTCTCTGTGTGTCTGTCATCAATACATAAAATAAAATCTTTAAAAAACAAACAAAAAAAGAGCAACCAAAGACTGTTGGCACTCTTGAATTTATCCTCTCCTCTCTTCTCCCACCACCCTCATCATCTGGAGACTGATGCCAAGATTTAACTGCCTCTAATTTTTTTCTCTCTTCCAATCCATCCTTTATAATGATTTCTACGTAATCTCTTTGGTTTTCTCCTTAGAGAGAGTCCTCCAAGACTAGCCATCTAATACAGAGATACCTCGTACTCCTTCACCAACCACTCAGACCCTCTGTTTCTGCTGCTAAGCAGCCCTTATTCCCTGCTGCATGCACCACCTCCACAGAATGCATCTTCCAGGCCTGTGCTCACTCATGGACCCTTGGCCTAGAAGTCTCTTCTCTCACTGTTGTGCTATTGTTGTTGTTGTTTGTAATCTGAATATATCCTATAAATAGTTCAAGGCCCAATCCCAGAGTCCCTGATGCCTGCTGGAAGAAAGAATGACTCTCTCCTCCATGATTCTATAGATTACTGCATTCCATTATCATATACTTATTAGAATTCATGGAGAAGGAACGCCTGGGTGGCTCAGCGGTTGTTTGGCTCAGGGCGTGATTCTGGGATCGAGTCCCACATCGAGCTTCCTGCATGGAGCCTGCTTCTCCTTCTGCCTGTGTCTCTGCCTCTCTCTGTATCTCATGAATAAATAAATAAAATATAAAAAAAAGAATTCATGGACAGCCGTGGTAAGACTTTAGTCATCTTTACATCCCAGCACCTATCTCATGCAGATACTTGATCAATGATGGTGAATTTCAATAGCAACTGTAGCTCTATTTCCAGAAGTTCATCTAACCATATGACCTAGGCCTTACCTTTAAAAGTAGCCAATAATCTAAGATGCTTTGTCTTTTGTTGGCAAGTAAGTACACAAAGACTTCTCTGGGTAGAGGTCATTCTCTGCCAATGTAAATGGTAGTATGATCATTCCTAGGTACATTGTTGGAACTCCATTTACTTGCTCAATCTCAAACAACAACAACTCAAGGTTTAAAAAAGCCCCCTTTGGAACAGCGATGATGCAGTTAACTGTGAGTGCCATTGCTCCTTCCTGAACTATGCCTTCTGCATTTATAATTAACATCTCTGTTGCTTTAGGGCACCTGAAACAGAAAAATAGTACATAACTGAAACATGTATTACATTCCAAGTGGAGATGGCATGTGTTAATCCATGAATAACCAAACATCAAATTAATATATTTTTAAAAGATTTTATTTATTTATTCATGAGAGACACACAGAGAGAGGCAGAGATGTAGGCAGAGGGAGAAGCAGGCTCCCTGTGAGGAGCCCGATGAGGGGCTCGATCCTGGGACGCCTGGATCATAACCTGAGCTGAAGAAAGATATTCAACCACTGAGCTACCCAGGTGCTCCTCAAATTAATATTTCAATAAGCAAATTGTTCTGTTCCTTTTCTTGTCTCAAAATGTTTACATTTTCCTCATTCACATAAAAAAGTAATAATTTATGGTATTTGAAAGATAACAAAGAGGGGTGCCTGGGTGGCTCAGTGGGTTAAGAGTTTGCCTTCAGCTCAGGTCATGATCCCGCGATCCTGGGATCATCCCACATTAGGCTCCCTGCTTAGCGGGGAGTCTGCTTCTCCCTCTGCTCCTCACCCCAATCGTTCTCTCTCTCTCTCTCCCTCAAGTAAATAATCTTTTTTTTTTCTAAAAAAGAGGGGCACCTGGGTGGCTCAGCTGTTGAGCATCTGCTTTCAGCTCAAGGTGTGATCCTGGGGTCTGGGACTGAGTCCCACGTTGGGCTCCCAGCAAGAAGCCTGCTTCTCCCCCTGCCTATGTCTCTGCTTCTCTGTGTCTCTCATGAATAAATAAAATCTTTAAAAAAAAGAAAGATAACAACGAGATAATGTCATTTATTTACTACACATGAACATCCTTGAGGAAATGGTGTTATCCTTTTTTAAGTTTATTTATTTTTTAGTCATCTCTACACCCAGGGTGGGGCTTAAACCTATAACTTCTAGATCAAGAATGGAATACTTCTCCAACTGAGCCAGCTGGGTGCCCCAGAAATAATGGTATCTTAAAAACTTGTTCAGAATTGGTAATTTTATATTTACATCTATTTTCTGAATCATATTACTTTTTTCCACTATCTTTGTAGTTCAGTGTGATAAATTCTCTCTCTGATAGCAGCTATTGATTAATGACGAGATATTAATGTCCTCATAAGAGGATGCCAATTATTACTAGTATCTGTGGAAGACAATGGTGCTGTATGTGACTAGAGAATGAGGAACGTCGTCTTGCTCAATCAGTTGTCAATGAGCTCATCAGCTAAATCTGATGGACTGACAGAGAACCCAAACATGAAGCAGGAACTATAATGCACTGACTAAGACAGTGTGTTGGTTTGCCCAGAGCAGTCAGATGAGGGAGGGCATCCAGCCAAGTCAAGAGATTCAGGCCAGACTCCAAATGAGCTTGAGCGAACAACAAGACAATATCTCTTATTTTCAACCCTGTGCAAATTATAAAAACAAGAGGATGTGGCATTATGGAATGTTCTCCCAAGCACCACCCGTTTAGCTGGGGATTGCCCAGTATGTAACCCAAAGCAAACAGTGGAGGAAGGACCCCAGCCCTCATCCCAGGGCCAGAATTTAGAAGGATCCACATTGACTCCGGTAACCTATGCTTTCCTCATTTAGCCAAGAGGTTTAGAATAGAGAACTTGTCACCTACCAAATATGACACTTTGATTTAGATCCTAGTCTTGAATCTGATTTGGATGCATCTTTAATCTCTGAATACCTCATTGTGAAAATAATACTCTCTCTTTTTTTAACATTTTATTTACTTATTCACAAGAGACACACAAAGAGAGGC
Organism: Nyctereutes procyonoides; assembly: GCF_905146905.1. NCBI lineage: Eukaryota > Metazoa > Chordata > Mammalia > Carnivora > Canidae > Nyctereutes > Nyctereutes procyonoides. Next base: position 8,192,082 of record NW_026575021.1, on the reverse strand, counting down.
AGAGACACAGGCAGAGAGAGAAGCAGGCTCCCTGCAGGGAGCCCGACGTGGGACTCGACCCCAGGATCCCAGGATCATGATCTGAGCCAAAGGCAGATGCTAAACCACTGAGCCAGCCAGGTGGCCCTGGAAGTTAAATTAAAAAAAAAAAAAGTCCTATCCAGCTTATACAACTGTGCACATCCAACGACATAACATATTTAAGTCCTTGTCAACCCCCAAGTGCTATGCAGAGGTAAGATAGAATTGTAGTACATCTACCAAGAAGACTGGCGTTCTTCTTTTGAATCATCAAATATTGATTGGACAACTATTATACCAGGCACTGTTCTTAGTGACCCCACGGACATAAATATCCTCCAGAAGTTTTCTTTCTCAAAAGGGGAGATTCAGGGGATGCCTGGGCGGCTCAGGGGTTGAGCGTCTGCCTTCGGCTCAGGGCGTGATCCCGGAGTCCCAGGATCAAGTCCCACATCGACCTCCCTAAATGGAGCCTGCTTCTCCCTCTGCCTGTGTCTGTCTGTCTGCCTCTCTCTCTCTCATGAATAAATAAAACCTTTTAAAAAGGGGGGGGGGAATTCAGACAACAAACACATAAACTCCATGCATTATATAGTATGTTGGAGAGTGGTAAATGCTATGGGAAACAAAATAAACCATGGTAAGGGGGGTTGGGAATGCAGAGGGCAAAGTAGGGGCTTCGATAGTTTCAGAAGAGTGAGCAAGTGACATTTGATGGAAGACCTGAAGGTAAGCAACTGGACTTGCAGTGAAGAGTTCTCAGCTGAGGGGAAGGACAATGCAGGAGAGGGCCAGGCAAGAAAGGAAAGCAGAGCGAGTGAGCAGGCCAAGCGGAGGAGAGGAGTTCAGAGAGAGAGCCACTGTTAAGACCGTGGAGGGCCTTTTTGTCCTTTGTAAGGTCCGTGGTTCTTACTGTGACCCAATCTGACTTCTGTTTTTAGAGGCTTCTTCTGGCTGCTAAATCGAGAACAGATTGTAGAATCAGGTAGGGAGGAAGGACTGAGTCAGAAGGCTCTGCAGGAGACCAGAGTGCGGCTTGGACCGGTGATAGTGGTGGGGAGGTTGAAAGTGGTCACTTTCTGGATATGTTTAAAGGTAGAGCTATCAGGGCTTCCCCACAAGTTAACTGTACAAAGAAATAGAGAAGATTCAAGGAAGATTCCCAGGGTTTGTGTCTGAGACACCAGAAAATAGAGTTGCCAGCCAACAGGTCTGTGCCAGTACAGAAGCGAGCTGGAAATCCTCCCCCTTTTCTCCTCCTAATTGCCAGGACATCTTCCTACAAATATATGGATAGTGTGGACAGAGGAGCAAAACTGAGATGGTCCTACTTGGTGACTGCTGGAAGGAGGGACTCACCACTTATAACATTACTTCTCTTTGGACCTCAGGTTCTCTGAATGTCACACAAGATGAATGGGTCAGCTGGATAACAGCAAAACATATTTTCAGTTGCTAAATTTGAGAACCCAGATGCTGCAACCAGTTCTTGTATTTTTCATGATTTTTGAAAATATCTATTTTCTTGAAAAAGCCTCAATAAGGAAATTCAATCTTCAAAGATACACTTTTTGGTGTAAAACAAAATGACCTTATGGTCCTAGTCTGAACTCCTAAAAAAAAAAATCTTAGCAAGATGGTAAGACATTAAAAACAAAACAAAACTACCATGTCCCGTAATTGTTTATACAGTACCTTGTCCAGGGAAGTGCATGGCTAATCGGGAAGTGCACTTCCTATGTCATACTTAATGGGAAGTTTAGCTCACAAGGTTAAATTACAGCAGCATTTTGTGTCACCGCGAAAATATTCCCTTTCCCTTTTCATGGCACATGGGAGGACTAGAAATGCTTCTAAGGCTGCCTGAAAGGACATTTGGCTCTTGTAGGTTCCCCCCAATACTTTTTCATTTCCCCTTAACAACAGCACTAGTGATGACATTGGTCCAGGAGGGTAAGAAGTTAGTGGAGAAGTAGAAAGACACCGCATTTACTATTCACAACCCGATGCCGCAGAGCACTGTAACACACACACACACACACACACACATTACCTCAAGTCTGCAGTCTCCCAAACTGTGTAACCTACACCTGTCACTGGGGAGCCTGGGTGGCTGGCTCAGTTGCTCAAGTGTGGGACTCTTGATTTCCTCTCAGGTCATGATCTCAGGGTTGGAGATCTAGCCCCCTCTGCCCCCTTCAGATAGATAGATAGATAGATAGATAGATAGATAGATAGATAGATAGATAGATAGATAGATAAATTGATTGGTTGATTGATTGATTGATTTTTAAAACCCCACCAAACCACACATCTCCCCTTCTCCACCGCACTCCATCAGGCCAGCAAAACACCACTATCAGCATCACGGGAGCTTGTACAGACTGAGTGCTAAGCATGTGCCAGGCTTGGCACCCACGGTTGGCATGACAACTCACTGGCCACCCACGCCACCCCATCAAGAAGAGTACCACTGCCATGTCCACTGTCAAGGAGGGGGAGTCACACCCAGGACCGCCTCCCCTCGAGCCCGAGGGCGCTGTGGAAGGGGTGTGGTTTGGGTGGAGACGGGAGGCACCTGTCTCTTGCTGCCACGCTGTCTTCTAAGCTCTCCACGCGCCCTCCTCGGCTTGAGGCCCAGACCAAACCTTCTCGGTCCGGACACTCGCATTCTGCACAGGGGCCACACCCGAACACAAAGCCCCGGGGCTCCTCCGCTGCCCGGCCCTGCCGGTTTTCCTAGCGGGTAGAGCAGAGCCTGGTATACTGTAGGCGCTCCATAAATACTTGTTGGGGAAACAGCCAGAAGGACGATCCAGAGGGTGAAGGAGGCGAACTGGGGGATGGGTGAAAAAGGGGGGCGCCTGGCGACGGCCCCAGAGGCCCCCCCCCGCTTGTTTGCAGGCTTGCACCGTGAGGGGCCACGCGTGTCCCCTCCTTCCTTCGCAGGGCGGGCGGCGGAGGGAAGACTGGGCTGCTGCCCAGAGTGCGCTGGGTGCTGCCCCAGGTGCTGCCCTGGGGGGTGCCCCGGGTGCCTTGGGTGTTGCCCTGGGTGCTGCCCCGGGTGCTGCCCTGCGGGGTGCCCCGGGTGCTGCCCTGGGGGGTGCCCCGGGTGCTGCCCCGGGTGCCCTAGGTGCTGCCCCGGGTGCTGCCCTGGGGGGTGCCCCGGGTGCCCTGGGTGCTGCCCGGGTGCTGCCCCGGGTGCTGCCCTGGGTGCTGCCCTGGGTGCTGCCCCGGGTACTCCGGGTGCTTCCCTGGGTGCTGCCCCAGGTGCTGCCCTGCGGGGTGCCCCGGGTGCTGCCCTAGGTGCTGCCCTGGTGCTGCCCTGGGTGTTGCCCTGGGTGCTGCCCCGGGTACTCTGGGTGCTTCCCTGGGTGCTGCCCCAGGTGCTGCCCTGCGGGGTGCCCCGGGTGCTGCCCTAGGTGCTGCCCTGGGTGCTGCCCCGGGTGCCCTAGGTGCTGCCCTGGGTGCTACCCTGGGTGCTGCCCTGGGGGGTGCCCCGGGTGCCCTGGGGGGGTGCCCTGTGTGCTGCCCCTGGTACTCTGGGTGCTTCCCTGGCTGCTGCCCTGGGTGTTGCCCTAGGTGCTGCCCTGGGTGCTGCCCTGGGGGGGTGCCCCGGGTGCTGCCCTAGGTGCTGCCCTGGTGCTGCCCTGGGTGTTGCCCTGGGTGCTGCCCCGGATACTCTGGGTGCTGCCCTGGGTGCTGCCCTGGGTGCTGCCCTGGGGGGTGCCCCGGGTGCCGCCCCAGGCGGGCGGGAGCGCTGAGAGCGGAGGTCGCGCTCCGAGGCCACCTTCCCGCTCCCACACCCGGCGCGCACGCTCCCCCTCGGACTCCCGGAGCGCATGCGCACTGCGCGCCCCCGCAGCCTGCTCGCCCCTGGCGCAGCCGCACCCCCATCCTCACAGGCTGACAGCCCCCTTCGGGCTCCGCGACACCCACGCGCTCAGGCTCCTACCCACGCTCGCACCCTGCCCCGGTCACGCACTGGCCGACCACGACCTCCGCCTCGCACGCGCCCCGGCTCGCGCGGTCACGTGCGCCCTCATTCTCACGCTCACGCACGCCTCCCACGCGCTTGCGCACACGCGGCCACGCAGAGGCCCCCTCCTCGCGCGCGCTCGCGCATGCGCACCCGTGGCGGCCAGGCGGCGGCCCCCAGCGCGGGCGCCAGGTGTGCGGGGGGCGTGGCCGCTCGCGGCGTCCTCAGGCTCGGGGCTCACTAGGATCCCGCGGAGGCGCCTGGTTTTACGGATCGGGGGATCCGGGAGGAGCAGAGGCCGCGAGCCAGAGAGAGACGCCAGGGAGGGCGCAAGGGCGCGGGGCTCCAGCTCCCGCATCCCCGTCTCGGGAGCGCCTCCCTCCGCTGCACCCACGGGTGGGCTCGGGGTTGACCTGGGCCCGGCCCCCAGCCGCGCATCCCGGAGCTCCCCATCCCAGCCCCGGGGGCCCGGGGGACACAGCGCAGGACGCTGTGGGCTGCACCTGCACGGGGGGGGGGGGGGGGGCGGGTCTTGGTGCTAGAAAGGCCTCCGTGAGCCCCCTCTTGCCACTGGGGAGCCTCTCTGAGCCTGTTTCCTTATCCGCAAACTGAGGACTCCAACAAATATTTATCTCCTACGACATGCCTGCCCTAGGCTGGGTGTTTGACGCCCGTGCCGAGGAAACCAAACAGACCCCGGTTCTGTCCAGCTGTCCAGCTGTCCAGCTGCAGCTGGCGGGCATCTGGGGAGGGGCATGTGCTCCACCCACCCGAGGACCTATGTCTTGATTACGTGGAGGCTTTCGAAGTAAAAGAATAAGCTGTTGCTTTTACCCACTTCAAATGTTCAGGGTGTAGGGGGATTAAAAGCAATCGCATTCCCTTTCTTCATCCCAGTGCCAGTTTGTGCCCCGTCATACCACGGGCCACATTAAACTGGGCTTTGTGAGCTTTGATATATAGGAAAACCCCACATGCCAGGAAGCGGACAAAAAGCAAAGGAGTAAATAATAAGAGTACCTACTTCACACGGTCTTTGTGAAAAATTAAAGATACATTAAAGAGCTTAACTCATACCCTGGCACGTAATAGGCGCTCAGTAAACGCTAGGTATCATTAGGAGATAGTATTACCTCGTCCCTAAGACCCCACGCCCCTGCACCAGAGGGGGGCTGAGTCCTGGCTCTGCCATCTTTAACTGTCTGACCTTGTAAGTCTTTGAACTTCATTAAGACAGGATTCTCATATAAGAAACAGCCATAATAAGGACATTTTATCTGGCAGATCAAATGAGGTCATGCACGCAAGTTTCCTCATTCAGAGGATGCGTGCTCAGGAGCTCAGGAGATGGTGGCTGTGAAGACTGGCATGCTGGAATGTCACCTGCTTCCTCTGGTGCAAAACGGACCAGCAGGGGCTGAGTGGCTGGCTCAGTCGGAGGAACACGAGACTCCTGATCTCCTGGCCCTGAGTGTGAGCCCCAGGTTGGGTTTAGAGATTACTAAACAAATAAATAAACCTTAAAAAAAAAAAAAAACAGACCAGCAAAACTGCAAGGTTTCTCCAGGCCAAAGAAGCATTGAAATTTAGGGCACAGTCCCAAGTAAGGAAGTGAGGTCTCTGAGGCAGGTGGAGAGGGGGCATGGGGAAATTGCCCTGGAAGACCTAGGTTGATGGGGGTGCCAAGGAGACAGGTACATCTGGAAAGGGAAGGCTAGAGAAACCTCACGTTGGGCACCAAGCTGCGAAGGAGTCTTGGAAGTGGAAACTCAGCTCGGAAAAGGTGTGTCATCTCAGAGAGATGATGGGACCCCTGCTCCAGCTCCATGGTTCCTCGCTGCAAAGCCCAATGCTCTGACACTTCATTCCCCAGCCTCAAGGCCACATGGACCTGCAGATCCTGGATAATAATAAAAACCAGAGCCACCCAGAGCTCTTCCCAGGCACCAGGCCTGGCGCTAAGCAGTCCTCAATTCCTCACAAGGATTGGAAGGTGGCATTTTCCTATCTCACAGACTCAGAATCTAAGATTCTTCGAACATTCTCCCTTGCTTCCTTTCAGTTCTTGCAAATAACCAAAGTAACTCTTCCCGGCTTTCGTGTGAGCCCTTGGGTGGCCCAGAACACATTCCCCATCTCTCTTTCCCAGGCCAACTGCCACTAATCCTGCAAGTCCCCTGCAGACTTCAGTTTTACCCATTTCTAAAGCCAAGTGGGTGTTTCTCTCATATTCATAGGACCTTTTGCAATTCACCGCCTCTGAGATGATTTGTTGATTCGTTTTAACCTTCCTGGAAACTCCCAAGGGACCTGTCTTGTGCAAGGCAATGCCTGTATGCCAGGAGCCTGGCATATAGTAGGCGCTCCATACCCGCTTTCCAACCACCAGCTGCTGAATGAGGCTCAGAGAGGTTAAGTTTTTCTCTTCAGGTTCCAGGATTAGTGGGGTAGGATTTGTCCGTTATTTCTCAACCCTCACCTGCATCAGAAGCAGAGGAAGCAGTTTCTCTTTGTTTAATTTTTAAGCTTGGGCCCCACACCATTAAATCAAGATCTCGAAGGCATGCATACTTTTATAACGCTGTCCAGGTGATTTTTGTAGATGACCAAGGTTGAACACCAAAAAGGGCTGGATCGCTAAAAACTACAGGGTTCACTCTTTTTGGCAGCAGTTAAAAAAAAAAAATCAAAAACCTGTCTTGAATTCCATTACCAAGCGGCTATTTCAGACCAAGGCTTTCAGCAAACTTTAGGCCGAGGGAAGTGCGGAATTCGTATGCGTGTGAATGATTCAGCCCTCCCCTTACGCTCCCAGCAACACCCTCCCCTAGCAAACAAAAACCACCAACTTTGAAAAAAGGTAGTTTTAAAAAAAAAAAAAAAGGCCAGCTCCAGGGGAACTGGAGAGGGAGGGAGGGAGGTGGAGCATTTGCTTCAATTATCCGGATAATTGTTCCCCACCTCAGGCCATTGTTACTGAAATGAAACAATATTCTATTGGATACAGTCTCGGCCTTTTCAGGCGCGCTCCCCGCAGGGCCTCGCACACGCTGGGCACCGAGTAGGCGCTCAATAAATTTCACCCTGATGACAGAGGAGAGCTTTAAGGCTGGGGGCAGGGATGCCTTGTTTAGGCCCAAGGATTTGGGGGCGGGCGAACATTCATGAAGGGGAAGTGGGGAGCAGAGGGGCTGTGTGCCATCCAGACTGTTCGGAGGGGACTGGGTTTTCCCCCAAAAAATTCAGAGCCAGACTCCTCAACGCCTTTCCCAGGAGCCCCCTCCCACCCCCCTTCTCCGAGGGCCGAATTGAACTCTTGCGCCTGTCGTCGCGAGCACAAAAGGCGAATTGAGGTTTCTCAAAGGCCCATCCGCTCTGAATAAACACGAGGGAGAAGCAAGACCTTTTTTTTTTTTTTTTTTTGGTGGTGATGGTGGGTGAGCCCGCGGCCGCTCGCCTGCGCTGCGTTCCAAGGAATATTCGGGGAGCTGAAAAGGGAGAGCCGGGCGCCCCTCTCCGCTCCGCCAGGCAGCGTAGGAATGCGGGGACTGACTCCTTCCTAAGTGCTCCCGCTTTGCTTTCATCCCGGGTCCAGGCTTTTCAGGAGGTGTGGGGGGGGGGGGGCTAGGGTCCTCCGAGGGTGTGTTCTTTGCTAATTGCAGCCTCGGCTTTAATGAGATTCTTTGAACTCCACCCAACCCCCCCCCCACCGCACCGTCCCCCCCCCCCCCGCAGCCCCAGGCCGGTCTGCAGGTGACAGCCCTAACCGGGGATCCTCGTTTTCCACCCCGGCTACACATCCTGTGAACAATCGCCCCTGGGGCTCCTGAAAGGAGAGCGAGCGCCCCATTTCTGCTGAATGCACGTCTCGGTCCCTCCGAGGCTGGCGCGCTTTTTGATGGCCACAATGCGAGTTACGCCCCAAGAGTGTCCCTTTGGTCAGATCGACAACGCTTGGCTTCACGTTTGCAAGTTAAACGGGCAGAAACCCGGCTGAAACTCCCACGCCAGACGCCGGCGAACGTTTCCCTCCGCCCTGCTCGGGGCAGAACTGGGGAATCGGTCTGGGGTGGAGGGGGGGTGAGCCGGGTGGGCAGGAAGGAGGGAGGGAGGGGGTTGTCAGGAGGCGGCGCGGGAAAAAGAGTCCCGATTCTAAGCCACCATCTAGAAGAAAGGGGGGGGGGAGGACCATATTCTCCAGCTTATCCCTCCTGTTTGTATTTTTGTTTTATTTTTTTCCTTTTGCTTTGTTGGCAGCTTTACCCAGCGAGGCCCCCCCCTCCCCATTAAATAAGTAAATAAAATGAGAGCGTTTTCTCCTTGTCTTCACCTAGGTGGCTGCTTTCCTCCAGCCGCGGAAAATGTGACTCCTTCATAAAATCAAAATTTATGATTATTCAAATGTTGGGGACTGTGAAAAGAGAGGAAGAAAGAGAGAAAATTAATATTGCAGCTGTTCTTCTGATTAATGAGAGATAATTGCTCATGAAAAGTCACCCCTGTGGCATTTTGTTGTCTCCTGGATCTTTGTTCTTTTCCACTATTATTGAGGACTTTCTTGAAGACTAAGCGGTTCTTTTCAATTTTTGGGTATTCAGAAAGGGTTGCCTGGTTACAGAGAATGGGGAAATCTCGGGCTATATCGGGTAAGATGTGCCACAGACAGCAATATCACAATGCCACTCGGAGAAAAGGATGGATACAAGTTAACGATGCGCTTTCAATAAAACATTCATAGACTTGTTCACGCTTTGATAATGACCTCATTAAAGGGAGCTGGGGGCAAGTAAGTCCTGTCTCCTGTTTGTGTTCGGCTAACAAAACCCAGCTTTGAGATCATTCATCGCTTTGGAAACTAATATGAAATCAATGTAAGAGGAGCAAATAAATCCGAGGCCGCCCCGCCAACTCCTGGGCTGTCCCGCCCTGCTTGCCGCCTCCGTTTGGGGCAGGAGAACCGTGTGGGCAAACGCTAAAAATGAGAGAAAAAAGGACTAGGGATGGGGAGGTGGTGGGGGGAGCTGTTAGGGAGGGGGGGACGGGTGCAGAGGGAAGGGCAATGTGGGAGTTACAGCCAATAAAACAGCTAAGCACATCAATAGGTCAGAACTCCAGGGCCTGTGGAATAAGCAATGCTAAGTCCACATTCTTTGCTTTCCCTGACTTTGCCCATGAAAGGAAACAGAAAGAGTGAGAAACAAGAGGGGAAGGTGGGGTCCAGGTCAGGTGTGATCCCAGATGGGGGGGAAGTATTGGAAGACTTCTTGAAAGCTACAACGGAGAATTCACATCTCAAGGTTGAGCAAGGAGGAAGCTGCTCATCCAGGCTCAAGTTGGAGAGTCCCAGGGCAAGAAGGGGGCCCCTCCAAACTGCCTTTTTTTCTCTCTCTCTCTTTCTCATTTGAGGGTTAGGGTGGGGTACCCTGACTGTATGTGTTAGGGGGAGTGGAGGGGGTACAACTGTGCTACCTTCGTATTTGTGACACCGTCTTGCGCTCAAGGAAGACAAAGCCATCCCCTGTCATCCCAGCAAGAGGGAGGAAGTCAAAGGATCCCCCTGCCCCTTTAGAAGAACTAATTTTCTCCTTGAATTATGAAAGTAATGGCTTAGGTAACAGCCTGTACTCTGTACCCGACTGCTTAATACCAAATAAATCCTTCCACGTGGCTCCCCGAGTCGTGGCAATTAGAGCTCATTATAGGCTCATAAGAGCTCTCATTTCAGGGATTACTTAATGGACGATGAAATTTTATCGGACAGAATCAGTGAGAAATAAAATTGTGTGGCAGCGGGGGCACACTGACAGGCTGCTCAGGGGTCCCCTTCTGCTTTGAGCGGTTTCAAGGAGCTGCTGTCCTGGGCAAGGGTCTGACTGGGCCGGCGGCCACATAGCTGCTCAGGATCCTGAAGGATAGGCTTCCTTTGGGGGTGGGGGGTGGCACAGGAGGCACAGTGGGGCCAACTTCTGGAGATGGGGCTGGAGTAGAGAAAGGAGAGAAAGACTGAGAGATCCAAAGAGAACTAATAAGGAGAATCTGAGAGCCTCCCAATGGTGGAACATGACCCCAAAATATTCACTGGTGGTGGGCTTAAGCGATTTATTTCTTAAATTTTTAAAAATTTCTATTGTAATTCCACTTAGCATACAATGTTATATTAGTTTCAGTTGCACCATATAGTGATTTAACACTTCCATACATCGCCCTGTGCTCATCGTGATGGCTCAAGCAATTTACCTAAGTCCTCTCTCATAGGCAAGTTTCCCGGACGTGGTCTGCTTTCTGCCTCCAGTCTGCCCCCCTTGCAGCCCTAGGCAACCCCATGGGCCTCTCATTTTTCTCAAAATTCCTTCCCACTCCAATTGGATGTTTCCATCCTTAGACATAAATTAAATTAGTTGCTCAAGCTTCATGATTAGGATTCTCTAAAGTAAAATGGTCCTCACATAAGCGCAAATTCCAGCACATTAGCATGGGGAGTTCTTTCCGTGAGCATACCCAGAACCACTGGGAACACAGTGACCCAAACTGTAAGCCCCATACAGACCTCAGATAACCTTCTACCCAACCCAGAAGAGGAAAAAAAAAAAAAAAAGGAAACGGAAAACCCAATACCTTCTTTGAGCACTTGCAAAGTAAGCTGAACAAATACAGCTAAGTATAGATTATATAAATTATAGAGATATATACACATATATCTATACACACACACACACTTGCAAAGGGAACGGGGAAGTCATGTCTCCTATTTGAACACCCATTAAGCATCTCTTAGTGGTTGAGCTTGCAGTCTTCCTGGGGACTACCTGCATTCTCCTGACACGAGCCAGGGCGGGTGGGCAGGCAGGCTGGGTTGAGGCTGAGCGTCTGTGATGGCTGCATCGGCAAACCTTGTGGTACAAAAGTAGTTACAGCTGAGCTGCCCTGAGTTAAGCCCTGAGACTCCTTAATTGTTGTCACAAGATGTTGGATTAGCACATTTCTGGAATAGCTGTCTGTTTACACTCTGGAGACCCACCGTCCACTAACCGCTTTCTAATTGAATTCTAATCACATTCAAATAGCTCAATAACCAGCCTCAGCTGCAATTCATAAAACTTTAATTGCCATCCATAAATCCTGGGCTCCCCAGAGCGGGGCGTCCCTACAACCCAATTACACTTCTCTAGCAAGCCAAAGAAACGGTCCCAGAGATGAAAAAGGGACAAGGAGAGACGGACAGAGGACAGAGAGATAGCCATGCTCCAGCTGAGAAGCTGGTGCTCCTCTAGGATTTGGCCACTTGGTTCTCAGAAGTGGAGGGAGTCCTGTCCCCAAGTTTCTTAACACCATTGTGAACTCAGGCCTGCAGTCGGCTGTTTTGGGAAAAGGAGCAGACTTGTAGCTGTTGCTCACCCTCCCTGCTCCAACAAGATTTTCTACAGGGAGGAAGAAAGAGAACGCTGTCACCTCTGCCACCTTACCTTCCCCAAAGTTCAACGGTCCCTATCTTGGCCGCTACCTTCCCTCACAGAGCCGCTAAAGCACAAGTCTCCTGCTGGAGCCTGTGCCCCACAGATTTCCTTTACCAAGCCACTTCTCCCATCCTGAGGCAGGATTCCTTGAGTGGCTCAAATTCCTTCAACCTCTTTCAGCTTTTAAAGGGGTGCCGGCCGACGGGGTTGGGGAGGGGGGAGAGTGTTGCTTGGTTAGCCTGCCAGCTGCTCAAGATCTGTAAAATATAAAGGGGCAGAAAAGCACAGGACCCCAGAGCAAAGGCAGGCTTCCCGCCCCCCCCCCAAGCCGGCGTGGTCTCCAGGAGGGCTGGGGGTGTGGGTCCTCTCTCCAAAATCATTGGGATGGAGTGTGCAGGGCTGTCCTGGAAATGCATCGGCTTGGAGAATGGAGAGTGGCTCTTCGACGGGTCTGTCCGCCGAAGGGTGCCCGGCCGACTACAAAGGAGCACAAGGAAGTGTCTTTGATCTGAGTGGCCCCAAGAAAGCCCCAAGTGCAAAGGCATTTTGGAGCTTCTCAAGCATTAGGATGAAAAGCCCCCGCAGCTTCTTAGCTGGGAGGCTTCACTGGTGCACCCCGGCTCCGCCACGAACTGACCACCTGAACGGCTTTGGCTAAGTCCAAATGCTGGGGGACCGCGTGTGTGTGCGCGCGCGCGCATCCGTGGTGCACGCCGGGGTGCGGGACTGGGCCGCTGTCCACACAATCGTGCTCCAAACCGCAGGCCCCACACTCTCCTGCGCCTCAGCAGAGGCTGACACGGAGGAGAGGGAGCGTCGGGCATCCCCACCGAAAGACCTCAAGGTCCCCACCTGGTGCGCTTTTTGGCTGGGGGGCGTGGGGAAGAGTTGGGTTGGGGCCCAGGCTAGGGAAAGGGGCCGGAGGGAGGATGCGGCTCCGATTTCCCGAGAAAGCGTGGAGAAAGAGGGGGGAGGAGGCCGGCCTCCCTGCGAAATTAACAAAACCTACACTTTGCAAAGTCTCCCCCATCCCCCTCCTCCGAGTTCTTCCCTGCCGCGCGCCCGCCCCTCCTCGCCGCTTCTGTTGTGACTCGGGCAGCCTATCCCGAGGGTGGGGAGCTGCCGGGAGCCCGAGCCGAGCGGTGCTCCGCAGCATCACGTGCCGGGGTGGGGGCTATAAAATCCCGGAGCCGGGGCGCCGGGCGGGGGACGTGAGGACCAGCCCTCTCCAGGGACCCCTTTGTTCGCCGCCCAGACGCCGAGCACCTCCGCGTCCCCGAGGGCCGGACCGCCCGCGTCCGCGCCGCGCCCCGGGCAGAGCTCCGGCCGCAGAGGGGAGGGGGCGCCGCCGCCGCCGGGTCCCCCCCGGTCCCCCCCACCCCCCTCGGCATGTCGCGCTCCTTCTATGTCGACTCGCTCATCATCAAGGACTCGTCGCGGCCCGCGCCCTCGCTGCCCGAGCCGCACCCCGGGCCAGATTTCTTCATCCCGCTGGGCATGCCGTCCCCGCTGGTGATGTCGGTGTCTGGGCCCGGCTGCCCGTCCCGCAAGAGCGGCGCGTTCTGCGTTTGCCCGCTCTGCGTCACTTCGCACCTGCACTCCTCGCGCGGGCCCGCGGGCTCGGGCGGCGGCGGGGCCGCGGGGGCCGGGAGCGCGGGAGCCGGGGGTGGCGGGGCGCCGGGGGGCGCCGGGGCCCTGCCTCTGCTCAAGGGTCAGTTCTCTTCGGGTCCCGGGGACGCGCAGTTCTGCCCGCGCGTGAGCCACGCGCACCATCACCACCACCCGCCGCAGCACCACCATCACCACCACCAGCCCCAGCAGCCGGGCTCTGCCGCCGCCGCTGCGGCCGCGGCGGCGGCGGCCGCGGCGGCCGCGGCGGCCTTGGGGCATCCTCAGCACCACGCACCTGTCTGTGCCGCCACCACCTACAACGTGGGGGACCCGCGGAGATTCCACTGCCTCACCATGGGTAGGGCGGGGGCTCCGGGCACCTGCGCGCCGCGCCTTCTGGGCCCCCAGGAGCAAACTTTCCGCCTCCAGTGGAGGAAGTGGCAGCCCGGGGGGCGGTGGGGGGGGGAGGTGGGGGGGAGGAGGGAGGAGGGGCTTTATGTGTAAGTGTGGAGTCGTCCCCAGAAGTTCAACGAAGGGGGAGGTTGGCTTTCGAACCTCTCCAAGCAGCTGGAGTGCGCGCCCTCGCGGGACCCGGTGTCCGAGCCTTGCGGGCTATGGGGGGGGGGGGGGCTCTGGGACCCCGACCTGGAGGGTTGAGAACCCCGAGGCTAATCGGGCGGAGGCTCGGGGTGGGTCTCCTTGAACTTCAGCGCGGCGATCCGTCGTCGGGGCTGGCTGGAGCGTGGCGATCCTTTTGGCTAAGCCTGCCTGCGTCCCCGCCGGGCTTGGAGGGAGACCACGGGACAGCGCAAGTCCCCACCCCGCCTTTCAGCCTCTGACTTTACGTCTCACACATCAAAGGCCTTCACTCGCCGAGGGCGTCTCTATCCTGTCCTCCCCCACCCCCGCCCCTCGCTGGGGCACGGAGAGCCTCGGAATGGGACAGGGTGCGGGATGGATACAGGGGTCCGGCTGGGCGTCGAGGGTGGGTCCTTCCCCAGGGCTGGCACGTGGGGATGGGACCACCCGAGAACTCTCTCTCTCTGCCCTGTCTTGGCCGGTCTGCAGGGGGCTCGGACGCCAGCCAGGTGCCCAACGGCAAGAGGATGAGGACGGCGTTCACCAGCACGCAGCTCCTGGAGCTGGAGCGGGAATTCTCTTCCAACATGTACCTGTCTCGACTCCGGAGGATCGAAATCGCGACCTACCTGAACCTGTCGGAGAAGCAGGTGAAAATCTGGTTTCAGAACCGCCGGGTGAAGCATAAGAAAGAAGGGAAGGGCACCCAGAGGAACAGTCACGCGGGCTGCAAGTGTGTCGGCAGCCAGGCGCACTACGCGCGCTCCGAGGATGAGGACTCCTTGTCGCCGGCCTCGGCCAACGATGACAAGGAGATTTCCCCCCTATGAGGGGGCCACCTGCCTCCTTCTCACCGCACGCCCCTGGCACCCCCCACTCACCAACGCAGCGGGCGTCCGGGGCCCAAACCCTCGCCCTGCCGTGGTCCCATCCGGAGAAGGACCGAGCCTACCTAGTCTTCTTGGGGCGTCCATGCCCAGCCTGACCCTTCAAGTCTCCTCTTTGACCTGTTTGTTTGAAACTCCGCTCCAAGCGATAGGTCTTTTTTTTTTTTAATGTAAATAATCTAGATTCAACTCAGCCCTGTCCTATAACAGAGAGGGGGGAGGAAAACACACGGTTGGTTGAAGTTTAGCACTGTGTGGGGGTTTTTGAAAGCACATGTCCTTTCCCCTTCCCTACTGTCTTTCAGAACCTAAGAAGAATACGGGGTTTTTTTGGTTATTTTCTGTTGTTGTTGTTGCTGTTGTTTCTTTTAATGGGAGTATTGAGTTGCAAATAATTTAGAAAATTAAACCCTGTAGGTCTCGCTTTCTGAAAAATTTGCCTGGGGAGAGATTGGAATTCAAGGAGTCCCTTTGTATGTGAATAGTTTTATATAAAATTTATATTTATATTTATTTAAATAAATGAAACAAAATCAAGGTTTTAAATTTGTGGTGTTTGTTCTCACCGGCTCTCTCCATCTCCCCCTGGCTCAAAACTAGAGAAAGCCAGAGGTGGGGGCGGGGGAAGGTGTCTGAGAATTTAGAGGAAAGTGTTGAATAAAAAGCTGGTAATGTGGGGCTTTGGTTGAGGGAGCTTGTGGCACACCCTCAGTCTTCACGTTGCCCACTAGGTTGAAACTCCCCATCCTCAAAATAGCTAAGCTGCTCACAGTCCCTCCATTTAAAGTGACACTGACAATTAATGACAGACACTTTTTGGTTGGGCAGGAAAGGTACAAATCCCTTACCTAGTATTTATTTTCTGTGGCAGTTCCCCCTCTCGCCCCCCTATCCCCTACATCTCTCTCGGTACTAAAACCTGAATTATGTGAAGGAATTTGAAGAGTCAGAATAGTTTTAGGAGGAGCAATGATCCATCAAACAGGTGGGAAGCATGCACAAGGAAACTCATAAATGATGCTCCGAGTGGCTGAAAACATGAGCCACTAGCGAAGAAATTAGCTGATCCCATCAGTGCTGAGAAAACAAAAGGGCAGGGACAGGGGATTATTCTGCCCAAAGATTTATATCCTCCCTTTTCTAAAATAGCTCACAGGTGCCTTTGCACTCTTGCAGTGTTTCTTGGTCTCCCTAACTTTAACCTAAATCTGTTCCCTTCTAATCTCTTTCTCCCCATCATCTTGCAGAGTTAATTCCTGCAAACCTGCGCCTGGAGATTTACTCTGGCTCTGCCCTCAGCGCCGCAACCTGGCTCCTTGCTCAGGGCAGCCAGGGCCTGTCATCTAAGGAAGAGAAGTGACGCTGGAATTATGGAAACTAGATCTCTTTCCCTGCAAACTGAGCCCACTGACACCCATTAGTATTATTTCTGATTATTTTCTGTAAAGACGTCGCCCTAGAGGTTCAAGCGGTAGGAGCCCATTACAACACGCACACACACACACACACACACACACACACACACATTTCTTTAGGTATGGTTTACTTTAGGGATGTAGGAACTGAAACCTCACCAGGTGAGATGGGGCTCTGAAGCTGAGGTCAGGAAGCTCCTTTGGGAAAAGAGGGAAAGAGGGAGGGATGTGATCATGGTTTTTCCCTGCCTAGGGTTCATTAGTTCTTCTTTTCCATTCTATTCTATTCTATTCTATTCTATTCTATTCTATTCTATTCTTTCTTTTCTCTCCCTGTCTCTCTGTGTCTGCCTGTCTGTCTGTCGCTCTCTCTTACACACACATACACACACACAGGAGGCTAAGGAGAAGGAGTTTCACCATCAGCTCCCATTCGGGTACCGGCCAGGGCAGGCGAGAGGGACTGAATAGGGAGCTGTCGCCGCTTTGTGCAACGACCTGGGCCTGGTGCTGCGCAGCGGTCACAGGCGCCCAGCGCGCTCCTGCCCGGGCCTGGGAGGCTCAGCCTCCGGGTCTCTCGGTCACACGCGGAGCCTGGGGCGCGTCGCACTGCCCCCACGAAGGGAGGAGGCACAGGCCCGCTGCTTTTCCTGAAGATCCCATCGCCCTCCTTCCCAATAAACAGGCCTCTCTGCGCGCCAGCATCCGAGGGGGAGGAGAGGAGCCCCGAGGCGCAAAGAAGGAGCGTCCGCGGAGAATTCCTGTTCGGAAATAACGGGAGGGGCGAGAGCCCCTGGGGCAGCTCCCCGCGCCCCTGCCCAAAGCGATCGTCCGCCGCTCTCCCATCCACACCCGGCTCCGCACCCCCAGTCACCCCGCGCTCGGTCCTGCCCTGCCCGGGTCCTAACCCTTGGTCCCAGCCTCTGCACCTGCCGGGCCCCGCACCGAGAGCGCCCAGCCCCCCACCTGCCGCACCGCCCAGCTCGGCCGCCCTGCGGGGACACGCGGCGCCCGCCCCTCTCGCCAGGCCTTGGGCTGCTGCCATGGCCCCAGCCCCTCTCCTCCCTGCCTTCGGGGGATTTTCCTTAGGGAAGAGAGAACAAATAATGCGTCCCTTACCAAAGGCAAAAAGTTTCAGGTTTAGATGCTTATCTAGACGTTGGACATTCCCGGAAGAAACCCTCTCCAGGGGTTTCAGGGAGCTTCTAGGACATTCGGTGGACCTTCTTCTCACGTTCAGAGTGAACCATGAGGTCCCCGCTCTACTAGGGTAGATGTTACATCTCCCCAAGACCCTCTCCCCCACTCCTGCCCAAAGTAATCAGTTGATGTTTCTGAAGTTTGCAGATCCTAACAAGGCTTTGGGAATCTCTGACTTTATTTTTTTTTAAGATTTTATTTATTTACTCATGAGAAACAGAAACAGAGAGGCAGAGACACAGGCGGAGGGAGAAGCAGGCTCCATGCAGGGAGGCTGACATGGGACTCAATCCAGGGTCTCCAGGATCACGCCCTGGGCTGAAGGCAGCGCTAAACCGCTGATCCACCTGGGCTGCCTGGAATCTCTGACTTTAAAGTCCTGCAGTTTTCACCTTAGGTTAAGAACTCCTAGGCCAACATTCGGACATACTCTGCGAAACAACCTGGACATCAGTCAAGCACTTTAAGTGGAATGTCCACAGCTTTATTAAAGAGATGTGTGGGGTCACCCTTGACAATTTCTCTACCTGGGAAGCACCAGATGCTACCTTTTCATTATGCCCCAATTTGTAAAACAGAATTGTTTCCCCCAAAATATGGCCTCTTAGGGGCCTATACACACATAATGGAGAGAGAGAGAGAGAGAGAGAGAGAGAGAGAGAATGAAAATGAGAATTAGAAATTAGGATCTTGCTCCACTAAGAGAAAAGACACAGCAGGAGCCATTAATTTGGTTAAATTTACCTCTTTTGAGAGCAAGTCCTGCGGTGGCTTCAAACAGGAAGAGGTTCTGGGTGGGAGTGCAAAGCTCAAAGGATGACCTCCTGCTCTCGTGCCCTAAACCCAGTCCTGTCATTCTGAGAGAAAAGTAGGAATGGAGACCTTTCCCCTTCACCCTCCCACTCAGTGACCAATGCAAGCCCAAGGCCAAGGGCCTAGCATTGATAGTAGCACTTGGCAAGGCTTCCTGACTGCAAACCACGCCCAGGTCAGAAGGGACCCAGCAGCCTATTCTTGGGGTATCCACTGACCCAGGTGATAGAGATGCTGGTGGTGGTAGATCTCATCCCCTCCTTAATCTGAAGTTTTCTGAAATGGTCATCTTATCGTGGTTCCTTTCTCCCTTACCCATATCTCCTTTACTGCCCCCCCCCCCCGCATCAAGGATATCCAAAGGTATTTTAAGAGAAAGAAAAACTTTGATTTTTGGCTCCCTCCTCCTTTTTCTCACCCTTATGCTACCAGTTCGGATCAGGATTGGAAATTCAGTTTACTTGGTTTACTCTGGCTGGTCAGAGAATTGTTCTAACTGCAAGTGGTCACAGAAAGCAAGATGGTCTGTGTGTGTGTGTGTGTGTGTGTGTGTGTGTGTGTGAGAGAGAGAGAGAGAGAGAGAGAGAGAGAGAGAGAATTCCACCTGTGTTGGTCATATATATGGAAAGAGAAGAGTTGTTTGCATCAGATTTTGTTTTGTTTTGTTTTGCTTCCCACCTCTACCTTTCCTGCAAGTTCTACTCACTTTTCGTGGCACTCCTTGGGAGATCTCTTTTGAGGGAGGTGGAAAGGTGTTTAGAGCCGGTTTGTGGAGAGGAGAAAAAGCAGAGAGAACTGGGAGAGAGAGGTCTGGGTAGGATCTGAAGCCCAGCCTTAAGGGTATGAGGGAGAGGAGAGTGACACTCCCAATAGAACCTATTTGCTAGAGGAAATTGGGTTTAAAGGAGCAATCAGTGCTTTAAAAGGAGCTCCTCCCACCCTCTCCAAACACAGCCTAAAGCTGTCCTAGACGATGAATACGGCTCAGTGCCTCAAAGCAATTGTTCCTATTTTCATTATTCACAGGGAATCTTTGAATGTACCTGTTAAGGTGACAGACCTCTTAAAAGGGAACACTTTTCCATGCAATTAAATGGTGCATTTACTAGGCTTCTATTAACATAATTTAATATAAATCTATTTTATAAATCTTTAGGCTCACATTACTGAAAATTGAGCTGCTCTGAAAAAAAAATGCCCACGTCTCTCCCCTAAATTAGATGTAATAGAATCCAAAAACTTGCTATTCTAAGCCAGTTTGAAATATTAAAAGTAGAAGGATCTTTTGTATTGTCTTTTGTTAATGGTGAAAGTGTGAAGGGGAAAAAAAAAAGGCAGTCTCTTTCACAGAAGATAAGAAATTCTACAGGGATACAGGTTTCCTACACCCCAGGCCCTGGCACTTGGAGTGACTTGGAGTCGAACTTGGAGGAGGAGCCGACCAGAATGGGAACTGAAAGAGAACTCTCAGGAACAGTTCCGACCAGACCTTAGATGAAAAACAAAAAAACAAAAACAAACAAACAAACAAAAAAAAACAAAAAACAAAAGCCAGCCCCGACTCCTATTTGGAAGTAAGTTTCTTCGATTTGAGGAGTGGAAAGCCCATGAGACCTCAGGGTCCCAAAAGCTACTCCACGATGGATATTGTGGTCCGTTCCCGGGGCGGGGCTCCTCGTTCCCAAGCACACCGTCCAAAATTCTGGGCATCCCATTGTCTCTGAAAATAGCGTTTGGTGTGCCCCGATATTGATGTCCGTGCCTGCCCTTCTGCACTGGGCATTGCCTTTCTTCAAGCTGAGCCCTGTGTTTTCCTGAACCCTCGGTCCCACCTTTGTTGAGCCTTCCAAATCCCAAACCCAGGAAGGCCCCAGGGGCTCCCCTCTGAGTGAATCCCGACAGATCGGAAGTGTGTGCTGTGTGCTTAGGAAAGTAACTAGTTTCAGATTAATGAAGCAGTGACAATTTCAATCTGCTTAAAGGCGGAGGTTGGCACTGCCCAGGCCTGAGCGTGGGGAGCTCGCCAGGCTGGGCTTTATATTGTCCGCTTTTCTGAAGAGCAGACAAAGATGGATAGAGAGACATTGAAAAGCAGGGGGCGTATTTTAAACAGCCCCATAAAGAGGGCTGTCACTTTAAGACAAGAACCATAGTGCTTTGATGACTTTGTATTAGCTGCACCATTTCAAATAAGGAACTCAAGTCCCCAGCCAGAGGGAGGAAAAGGAGAGAGGGAGAGGGAGGGAGCAAAGGAAGGGAAGGGAAGAGAGAGAGGCCGGCAGAGACCCGGAGATCGTTGCAGTATTAGCCGGTGTCAGCCCCGCAGCCCCACTAATTCTTAGGTCCTACTAGATCTCGGAAGTTCAGCGGGAAACAGCCCACAGCAGGTGCAGAGAAGAAAGGCAGGTGGAGCTGCTCCCGCTGGGCTGGAGTTCCCTGCCCGTGGGCGGCCGCGGCTCCAGGGGCTGGGGGCGGCTTGGCCTGGGTTTGCGGGGAAGGGCTCGAGAGGGCCGCGCGGCCCGGCGGCCCCAGACCGCTGAGGATTATAATGGAAATTTTTGAGAGCGTGAAAGAGAAAGAATAGGAGGTGGGGGAGGGCAGGCCTTGGGAGTCTACCTCCACAAAGCCTAATTTAAATTGTTTGGGGTCAAGCAGCAGCAAGCCACCTCCCCCCTTTCCTCCTTAATTAATTAATGACTACGATTAATTATTAGGGTCGAATTTCAAGACTTCAAAACGCCTTTGCCCGGAGGGGCTGGAGTTTGCTAGAGCCTGACACGTGGTTTTAACTTGGGAGCAGGGAGTGGAGAGTTGGTAGGATTTGTCTCTCGGTCCCGGCTACTGAGCTCCGTCTCTTTCTGTCTTGGGGTCTCTCTCTCTCTCTCTCTCTCTCTCTCTCCTCTCTCTTTTTCTCTTCCTTTGTTCTCCAGGCCGACGTCCCTATCCACCTCCAAACTGCCCTGGTCCTGGCTCAACCCTCCCAACTCCGGGCCCCCAGCCTTCTTCTGATGAGAGAGGAGAATACCCAGGCTCTGGCCTCCACCCGGGGCGTCCCCCACCCCCCGCGTGGTCCGTGGTGACAAGTGAGTGGGAGGCAACTTAATTTTACCGGTTGGATCAAGAGTTTTTGACAGCTTAGATTTTTCTTTCTTTCCACCACGGACACCACAAGAAACATTTTTCTTTCCTTTTTCTCTTTCTTTCTTACTGTCTTTCTTTCTCTCTCTTTCTTTCTCTCCTTCTTCTTTCTTTATTTCCTTTCTTTTAGTCATGCACACGGGGACTGGGACTGGGAGATCGTGCTAACCCTTTAAAAGGCCTGCGAAAGGGCTCCCCGACGGTGGCACTGGAGGGAGAAGCGTTTAGTCACTGTTTCATTAGGCACTATTTGAACCTTGCAACATGTGGTAATTTCTGGAAGCTGAAAAGGGGGGATTATGTAGGAGGGACACAAGGAAATTAGCGAACGGTTAATTTAACTCGTTTTCTGCTAGACTTTTCGATACATTCCTAATTGACTGAGGGGCAGGTGAAGCTCCCGCCCCATGCAGGCTCATTCACGGTGGGAATAAATGGTTCTTTTTCAACTCACACTGCTCACAATATATCATCGGGGAAAAGACATGCAATGAATATGTTGATTTTTTTTATTAATGGAATTACACCCTGCCACGCAGGTGTGAGAGTAAAAACCTATACTGCAATGAAATAAGATTAACAATGAAATTAGAATTTTATTAGCTTTATATGTCACATAGACCTGGATTTGAACTGTCAAAACAAGCAACAAGAAAAGATATTTTGAAGGCAGCCCTGCCAATCAAGCAGGAGAGATGGAACAGCATCCTAGCCAAATCATAACCGGCTTCCAATTCCCTTGGCATGTCCCTCGGGCCTTGGGCAGGAGGCAAGTTGGAGGTGGGCCTCGCAGGGTAACTGCCCGTGCTCTGGCCCCTCTGGTGGTAGCCAAAAAACACCACTTGGGGTCTCGAGGCCCCGCGTGGACCAGGAGCCAGCTGAGGGCAGAAGGGCCGAGATGGCCCGAGGCCGCCGAGAGGTCAGCCAGAGGGGCCGGGCCGCCCTGGCCTGCAGGCCTCGGGCTCCGCAGCCCCTAAATCAGCTGCCCCGGGCTGGCTGCGATCCGAGGAAACCGAGAGAAACGTCGGGATGCGAGGCTGGAGGCGGAGAAGGGCGCCCCTTGGAAACCACACGGTTTTGTTACCCCGGGGCCTCGGAGCTCAGGCGCTGCTACCTGGGTCTGGCAGGCGCAGAGGTGCCCTATGCAAATGGTTCACTATTAGGGGAGAAAGAAATACTTCAAATGGCCCTTTGTAACCTTCTATAGAAAATCGAGGTACTCTGCATGACAAAGCACAATTAAGCTTTCTATTCAGGAGTTCTGCAGCTGGTAGCCCATTGGGAAAGTGGGAGGAAACGCGAATATATTAATAGTGTGGCAAAAGTTTTTGTGTGCGTGTCCTTTTCTGGGTCGGGGGTGGGGAGGGGCGGAGGGTGGGCCCGGAGGGGAAGAAGGCTCCGCCTTGGATCCTTGCCACCTGAACCCCGTAGCCCGGGCCCACGTGGAGGGCTCCGCTCGCCTGGCAGCCGGGGCCTCCTGAAGGGTCGCGGCCACCCCCCAGCGCAGACCTGGGCTGGGCAGGACGCGTGCCCCAGCCTGGCCTCCGCGGCCCTCCCGGGGGCCCCGACGGTCCCCGAGGGCGCACAGGAGGGAAGGCCCCAGCCCCGGGGCTCCGCGGGGACCTCGCGGCAGGTGGTGCGCAGCGCCCAGAGCAGGGCCAGGTCTTCCCTTCGGTTCCAATCCCTCCTCCCCCGGGGTCGACTTTCATCTCCCCATCGCTCATTTTTACAACCCCCAGGGAAAAGGATTGTGCTTCTTTAGCGAGAAGGGCTACCGCCTTAGCCACCTGTGCTGGTTTTCTGCTTGCCCTTCTCCACCCATGTCCCCCCTCCTCTGACCTGCAGGGTGCCCGCAGACAGCGCCCTTTGTGGATTGTATAACTTGCTCCCGGAACTGCATCTCCTGCAGCCCCCTTGGATGCGGCTTGCATTTGGGTTTGGTGAGTGAGTGGCCCTGCGAAAGGCAGAGCAGCCTAAGGAGAGAGAAGCAGAGGTGTGCTGGTTGTTTCTGGGGATGTCTCTGCTGCACTGTTCCTGGTCTGACAGCTGCTGCTCTTCTCTAGAAATCTCCTCTCCGGGAGCCTCTTTTTCCAAGGCTCCAGCTACCATCAGGCTTCCCTGCACCTTCACGGAAAAGGGTTGGAAATGCTTTCTGGCCTCTACTGGTCCCTAGGTGCATCAACATTCTCGTGGGTTCCCTCAGCCCTACACACATCTCTGCAGATAGTCATTCTGTTGAAATATTTCTTCATCCCAGCTCAAAGCAGTTGCCTAGTGGCTTACCAGCTGTGTAACGCTTGAATCAATCCTTCTGGACTAGCCAGGTCAATTGTCTCCTCATTTTTGCGGAGACAACTCCTGTGAGAGAATCAGAATCTTCCCTTGTGATTTCTAGCCCTGGGTCCTACCTAGTTCTTTCTGCCCATGGGGCTTCTGGGTATCTTCTTCCCTTTTCCCAACTGTGAGGGCCTTGAGGACAGCAGCTATATCCTCAGCATTGATCACAACACCCAACACATAGTAGATGCCTAATAAACAGTAGCTGAATCAATGCACCCAGTCTGCTTCCAAGTCTCCACCAGTTGCCTCAAACATGAAGGTTAGAAACAGCTATATTTTCAGATGCCTGAGTGGCTCAGCGGTTGGGTGTCTGCCTTTGGCTCAGGGTGTGATCCCGGAGTCCCGGGATCGAGTCCCACGTCAGGCTCCCTGCATGGAGCCTGCTTCTCCCTCTGCCTGTGTCTCTGCCTCTCTCTTTGGGTCTCTCATGAATAAATAAAATCTTTAAAAAAAGGGAAACACCTATATTTCATATGTGATAAATATATGTGATATGTTTGTTAATATATAAATATATATTATAGGTATTATAGGTATAGAATAAATAAATATATATATATGCACACATACATCTATAGGAGATATATATACACACACACTCATATATGGAAAGAGAGAGAAGGTTCTGGAATCAGTTTGCATTGCCCTCCCATTTACCAGCAGTGTGACTTTGGGCGATTCATTTAACCTCTCTGATTTCCATTTTCCTCATTTGTAAAATGGGGATAATTAACAGTACCTTCCTTATAAGAGTGTTGAGGATTGAATAAGGGTATATACATGAAGATATGTAGATACTTATATAAATTAGAGAAAGCCTGACTGAAAAAGTAACTTTGGAATAAAGACCTGAAAGAAGTGTGGAGAAAACGACCATGTGGCTGGAACAAGACAATTCCCAACAGAGATAGCAACAAGTGCAAAGGTTTGGGTGGGAACAGGGCTGAAATTGCTGAGAAACAATGAAAAGGTAGAGTGAGTGGAGAGAGCATTATGTCTGTGGGCGTCAAAAGGGCAGTCAGAGTGATGATGGATCCTCTAGGTCATAGTAAGGATACGGGCTTTTATTTTTAGTTAACTGGGAAGCTTTGGGGGGATTTTGAGCAGAGGAGTGATATGCTATCACTTGTGATTCATCAGGATGAATTTGGCTTTAGTATTGAAAGAAGCAGAGAAGTTAAGTCTGTGGAATTAAGCCAGGTAAGAGACGATGGTGGCAGGGACCAGGGTGTAGGTAATGGGAGTAGGAGAGAAGCACTGAATTCTTAGGGTTTGATCTAGTAGAGTGGCCAGGATTTTCTGACAGACTGAATCTGAGGAAGAGATAGAAAAGGGTCAAGGGGGACACCAAGGTGTTAACCTTATGCATTTAGAGAGAGAAAGTTGCCATTAAAAAGAACAGAGGAGGAAAAAAAATTCAGGATATGTTAAGTTTGAGATGACAGTTAGACATCAAAGTGAAGTTAGGATATCATGAAGGCAATTGGGACAAATCTTTAAAAAACTAAAGAAAGAACTGGCTCAAAATTATGGAATTGGCAAATACAATCCCAGAGGTAAAAACCACAGCAGATGTGATTAACGACCACAAGACGCTATAAATAAAAGACTAGTGACCTTAGCCACATAGCCATCGAGACTATCCACAACAGAATATGGTGAGATAAAAAACTGAAAAGACCAGGGCATCAGTGAGCTGTGGCACACTATCAAGTGGCTAGAGATGTTATTGGGGTTCCAGAAGGAATTGAAAGAGAAAGAGGAAGGGGAAGAAAAAACATTTAGGAAAAAAAAAAAACATGGCCAAAACTTCTCCAAATTTGATGAAAACTATAAATCCACAGATCCAAGAAGTTCAACAAACTCTAAGCAGGAGAAACATGAAGAAAAGTACCCCAAGGCACATCATAATCATAATGATAAACAGAAAATCTTTTTTTATTTATTTTTATTTTTTTTAATTTTTATTTATTTACGATAGTCACAGAGAGAGAGAGAGAGAGAGAGAGAGAGAGAGAGGCAGAGACACAGGCAGATGGAGAAACAGGCTCCATGCACCGGGAGCCCAATGCGGGACTCGATCCTGGGTCTCCAGGATCGCGCCTGGGCCAAAGGCAGGCGCTAAACCGCTGTGCCACCCAGGGATCCCCAGAAAATCTTTTTTTTTAAAGATTTCATTTATTTATTCATGAAAGACACACACAGAGAGAGGCAGACACACAGGCAGAGGGAGAAGCAGGCCCCGTGCAGGAAGCCTGATGTGGGACTTGATCTGGGGACTCCAGGGTTACATGCTGGGCTGAAGGCAGATGCTTAACTGCCGAGCCACCAGGTCGTCCCTACAGAAAAATCTTAAAAAAAAAAAAAAAAAAAAGAAAGCAAAAAACCTAGAGAAAAGAAGACATTATATATAAAGGAACGAAAATAAGGATGACAGTCGACACGCTATCAGGAAGGATGCAAGCCAAAGACAGCAGGGGCTTCTGTCTTTAAACTACTGAAAGAATAAAACAGTCAACCAGGATTCTAAACTCAGCAAAAATACCTTTCAAAAGCAAATGTTGAATAAAGAATTCTTCAGACATACAACGCAGAAAGACTGCATCAGCAGCACACCATCCCTACAAGAAATGTTAAAGAAAGCCTTTCAGGGGACACCTGGGTGGCTCAGCTGTGGAGTGTCTGCCTTTGGCTCAGGTCATGATCCTGGGGTCCTGGGATCGAGTCCCGCATCATACTCCTTTCGAGGGCCCTCCTTCTGTCTCTGTCTCTGTCTCTCTTTTGATGAGGGACTCCTGAATAAATAAATAAAATCTTAAAAAAGAAAAAAAAAAGAAAGTCTTTCAGGAAGATGGAAAATTATATCAGAGGGAAATCTGCATCTATCCAAATGAGCAAAAAACACTGGAAATAGTAACTCTGTGAGGAAAATATAGAATATGCTTTTAAATTTTGTCTTTAAAGGAGAATTGATGGGCAGCCCCGGTGGCTCAGTGGTTTAGCGCTGCCTTCAGCCTGGGGTGTGATCCTGGAGACCAGGGATCGAGTCCCATGTCGGGCTCCCTGCATAGAGCCTGCTTCTTCGTCTGCCTGTGTCTCTGCCTCTCTCTGCGCCTCTCATGAATAAATAAAATATTTTTTGTTGTTGTTAAATAAATAAAATCTTTTTAAAAATTTAAAAAATAAAGGAGAATTGACTGTTTAAAACAAAATGATGTACGACAGAGTTTAAACCGTAGAGTTGATGCTCGGTATTCATGTAGTTACGTTCAATAGAGTTGTCACAAACAGTGAACTTGTAACCATTAAACATTGCTCACAGGAGAGGTATGGGTTAGGTTCCTGTGAGCCTCTGGCTGCTTTTTCACCAACTGGTCAACGTATAACCTCATCTTAAGCGTGTTTCTGTTTAAAGACAGTATATGTAATATGTGTCGTTGATACGTAGCTTATGAACGTTTAGCTCACAGCCCATGGCTCATTTGTCTTATTCCTTTTGCTGCTGTAACAGAAACCATAGACTGGATAGCTTCAGAATGGTGGACTCTCTCTCTTCCAGTTCTGGATGCTGCCAAGTCCAAGATCAAGCATCTAGGGCAGGTCCTACGTTTGGCAAAAACCTGCATCTTGGTTCATAGATGTCTGTGTTCTTATGGTGTCCTCACAATGGTGGGAGGGGACAAGGGAGCTCTCTGGAGTATCATTATATTGCCCATGGGCGCAGAGCCCTCAGAACCCAGTCACGTCCCAAAGACTTCACCTCTTTTTTATTTTTATTAGTGATTTATCAGTTGTATATAACACCCGGTGTTCATTCCATCAACTGCCCTCCTTAATGCCCTTTACCCAATGACCCCCTCTTCCCCCACTTCCCCTCCAGCAACCCTCAGTTTGTTTCCTGAGTTCAGCATTTCTTATGGGTTGTCTCCCTCTCTGCTTTCGTCGGATCTTAAGTTCCCTTCCCTTCCCCTATGTTCGTCTGCTTGTTTTTTTTTTTTTCGCTTGCTTTGTTTTTTAAATTCCACATGTGAGTGAAACCATACAGTATCCATCTTTCTCTGACTGATTTATTTCACTTAGCATACTATCCTCTAGTTCCAGCCACCTTGTTGCAAATGGCAAGATTTTGTTCTTTTGATGGCTGAGTAATAGTCCATTGTGTATATATATGCATCACACCTTCTTTCTCCATTCATTTGTAGATGGATACCTGGGCTCTCTCCATAGTTTGGCTCCTGTGGACATTGCTGCTATAAACATCGGGGTGCAGGTGCTCCTTCAAATCACTATGCTTGTGTCCTTTGAATAAGTACCTAGTAGTGCAATTGCTGGATCATAATGAAGCTCTATTTTTAACTTCTTGAGGAAATGCCACACTGTTTTCCAGAGTGGCTGCACCAGTCTGCATTCCCACTAATAGTGCAAGAGGGTTCTTCTTTCTCCACATCCTCATCAACATCTGTTGTTTCCTGAGTTGTTCATTTTAGCCATTCTGACCAGTGTGAGATAGTATCTCATTGTGGTTCTGATTTGTATTTCCCTGATGCCAAGTGATATGGAGCATTTTTTCATGAGTCTGTTGGCCACATGCATGTATTCTTTGGAGAAATGCTTGTTCGTGTCTTCTGCCCATTTGTTAACTAGATTATTTGTTTTTGGGGTGTTGAGTTTGATAAGTTCTTGATAAATTTTGGATACTAGCCTTTTATCTGGTATGTCATTTGCAAGTATCTTCTCCCATTCTGTAGGTTGCCTTTTGGTTTTGTCAGCTTTTCCCTTTGCCATGCAGAAGCTTTTTATCTTGATAAGGTCCCAATAGTTCATTTTTGCCTTTGTTTCCCTTGCCTTGAAAGATGTGTCTAGCAAGAAATTGCTGTAGCTGAGATCACAGATCTGCTGCTTGTGTTCTCCTCTAGGATTCTGATGGATTCTTCTCTCACATTTGGGTCTTTCATCCATTCTGAGTTTATTTTTGTATATGGTGTCAAAAAGTGGTCCAGTTTTATTCTTCTGCATGTGGCTGTTCAACTTTCCCAAAACCATTTGTTGAAGACATTGTCTTTTTTTCCATTGGATATTCTTTCCCGCTTTGTCAAAGTTTAGTTGACCATTGAGAGTCCATTTCTGGCTTCTCTATTCTGTTCCATGAATTTATGTGTCTGTTTTTGTGCCAGTACCATACTGTCTTGATGATTATAGATTTGAGGAGCTTGAGGTCTGGAATTGGGATGCCTCCAGCTTTGGTTTTCTTTTTCAACATTCCTTTGGCTATCCGGGGCCTTTTTTGGTTCAATACAAATTTTAGGATTGTTTTTCCAGCTCTATGAGAAATACTGAATGGTATTGTATTTAAATATTTTATTTATGTGTTTATTTGACACACAGAGAGAGCCCAAGCAGGAAGAGGGAGAAGGAGAAGCAGGCTTCCTACTGAGTGGAAAGCCTGATATGGGGCTCGATCTCAGGACGGGATGATGACCTGAGCCGAAGGCAGACACTCAACCAACTGAACCACCCAGGCACCCCCTGAATGATATTTTGATAGGGATTACATTGGATGTATAGATTGCTCTAGGTAACAAAGACAGTTTCGCAATATTTGTTCTCTCAATCTAGGAACATGGAATGTTTTTCCATTTCTTTGTGTATTCCTCAATTTCTTTCATAAGTGTTCTATAGTTTTCAGAGCAGAGATCCTATCCCCTCTTTGGTTAGGTTTATTACTAGGTATCTTATAGTTTTTTATGCAATTGTAAATGGGATCAATTGCTTGATTTCTCTTTCTTCTGGCTCATTGTTAGTGTATAAAAATGCTACTAACTTTTGTGCATTGACTTTATAACCTGCCACTTTGTTGAATTCCTGTATTAGTTCTAGTGATTTTTGGGTGGAGTCTTTTGGGTTTTCTACATAGAGTATCATGTTGTCTGCAAAGAGTGAAAGTTTGACTTCTTTGCTAATCTGGATGCCTTTTATTTATTTTTTTGTTGTTGTTGTCTGATTGCTGAGGCTGGGACTCCTAGTACTATGTTAAACAACAGTAGTGACAATGGACATCCCTGTCGTGTTCCTGACCTTAGAGGAAAAGTTCCCAGCATTTCCTGTTGAGAATGATATTTGCTGTGTGTTTTTTGTATATGGCTTTTAGAGATATTGTGGTGTGTTCCTTTTATCCCTATACTGTGGAGAATTTTTATCAAGAAAGGATACTGTGTTCTGTCAAATGCTTTTCATGCATCCATTGAAAGGATCATATGGTTCTTGTCCTTTCTTTTATTAATGTGGTGTATCACATGGATTGATTTGCAGATGTTGAACCACCTTTGCATCCCAGGAATAAATCATACTTAGTTGTGATAAACAATCCTTTTAATGTACTGTTGGATCCTATTAGCTAGTATCTTGGTAAGAATCTCCATGTTCATCAGGGGTATTGGTCTAGAATTCTTTTTTTTTTTAAGATTTTATTTATTTATCCATGAGAGACACAGAGAGAGGCAGAGATATAGGTAGAGGGAGAAGCAGGCTCCCCACAGGGAACCTGATATAGGACTCGATCTCAGGACCCCAGGATCATGTCCTGAGCCAAAGGCAGATGCTTAATTACTGAGCCACTCAGGCGTCCCTGGTCTGTAATTCTTCTTTTTGGTGGGGTTCTTGTCTGGTTTTGGGATCCAGGTAACGTTGGTCTCATATAATAAGTTTGGAAGTTTTCCTTCCATTTTTAAAAAATTTTATTTAGTCATTCATGATGGACACAGAGAGAGGTAGAGACACAGGCAGAGGGAGAAGCAGGCCCCTTCAGGGAGCCCAATGTGGGACCTGATTCTAGACCCCAGGATCATGCCCTGAGCCAAAGGCAGCCGCTCAACCACTGAGCCACTCAGGTGCCCCCACTCCCCATTTCTATTTTTTGAAACAGTTTCGGAATAATAGGTATTAATTCTTTAAATGTTGGGTAGGATTCCACTCAGAAGCCATCTGGCCCTGGACTGTTGTTGGTTAGGAGATTTTTGATTACTGATTCAATTTCTTTACTGGTTATGGGTCTGGTCAAGTTTTCTATTTCTTCCTGTTTCAGTTTTTGTAACTTATATGTCTCTAAGAATACATCCATTTCTTCCAGATTGCATAATCTGTTGGCATAGAATTGCTCATAATATTCTCTTATAATTGTTTGTATTTCTTCAGGGCTGTTTGTGATCTCTCTTCTTTCATTCATGATTGTATTAATTTGGGTCATTTCTCTTTTCTTTTTGGTAAGTCTGGCCGGGGTTTATCAATTTTGTTAATTCTTTTAAAGAACCAGCTCCCAGTTTCCTTGATCTGTTCTACTGGTTTGTGTGGGTTTTTTGTTTGTTTGTTTGTTTCTATACCATTGATTTCTGCTCTCATCTTTATTATTTTTCTTCTCATGCTGGATTTAGGTTTTATTTGCAGTTCTTCTCTCAGCTGCTTAGGGTGTAAGATTAGGTTGTGTATTTGAGACTTTTCTTCTTTCTTGAGAAAGGCTTGTATTGCTATATACTTTCCTCTTAGGACAGCCTTTGCTGTATCCCAAAGGTTCTGAACCGTCATGTTTTCATTTTCATTTGCTTCTGTGTATTTTTTAAGATTCTTCTTTAATTTCCCAGTTGACCCATTCCTTCTTTAGTAAGATGCTCTTTAACCTCCTTTTTTATGTTCCTTCCAAATTTTTTCTTGTGATTGAGTTTAAGCTTTAAATCATTGTGGTCTGAAAATATGCATGATATAATCTCAATCTTTTTGTACTAGCTGAGACCTGATTTGTGACTCAGTATGTGATCTATTCTGGAGAATGCTCCATGTGCATGTGAGAAGAATGTGTATCCTGTTGGTTTAGGATAGAGTGTTCTGACTATATCTGTGAAGTCCATCTGCTCCAGTGTGTCATTCAAAGCCTTTGTTTCCTCATTGACCTTCTGCTTAGATGATCTGTCTATTGCTGTGGATGGGGTGTTAAAGTTTCCTACTATTATTGTATTATTATCATTGTATTTCTTTAATTTTGTTACTAATTGGTTTATATATTTGGCTTCTCCCATTAGGGACATAAATATTTACAATTGTTAGATCTTCTTGTTGGATAGACCATTTTATTATGATATAGTATCCTTCTTCATCTCTTACTACAGTCTTTGATTTAAAATCAAGTTTGTCTGATATAAGCATTGCTACTCCAGCTTTTTTTTAAGGTTCATTAGCATGATAAATGGTTCTCCATCCCCTCATTTTCAATCTGGAGGTGCCTTGGGTCTGAAATGATCTCTTGGGGTGCTTGGGTGGCTCAGTCAGTACATTTGCCTTCAGGTCAACTCATGAACCTGGGGTCCTGGGATTGAGCCCTGCATCAGACTCTGCCCAGCAGGAAGCCTGCTTCTCCCTCTCCCTCTGCTCTTATCCCACACTCTCTCATGCTCTCTTTCTCTCTCAAATAAATAAATAAAATCTTTTAAAAAATAAAACGAGTCTCTTGTAGACAATATATCAATGGGTCTTGTGCATTTTTAAAAAGATTTTTATTTATTCATGAGAGAGACAGGCAGAGGGAGATGCAGGCTCCATGCAGGGAGCCCGACATGGGACTCGATCCCGGTTCTCCAGTATCACACCCTGGGCTGAAGGCGGCGCCAAACCGCTGAGCCACCTGGGATGCCCGCATTTTTTTTAATCCAATCTGCTACCCTATGTTTTTTAATTGGAGCATTTCCTCCATTTGCAGTCAGAGTAATTATGGAAAGATGAATTTAGTGCCTTTGTATTACCTGTAAAGTACTGTTTCTGTACATTGTCTTTGTTCCTTTCAGGTCTTTATTACTTTTGTGCTTTCTCTTCATCCTTTAATATTTCTTGCAGGACTGATTTAGTGTTCATAAAATCCTTTAGTTTTTGTTTGTCCTGGAACTCTTTATCTTTCCTATCCTGAATGACAATCTTGCTGGATAATGTATCCTTGGCTGCATATTTTTCCCATTTAGCATCTTGAATATATCATGTGAGTCCTTTCTTGGCCTGCCAGGTCTCTGTGGATAGGTCTGTTGCCAGCCTTATGTTTCTACCATTGTAGGTTAAGGACTTCTCATCCCCAGTTGCTTTCAGGATTTTCTCTTTATTTCTGAAATTTGCAAGCTTCACTATTATATGTTGAGGTGTTGATCTATTTTTACTGTTTTTAAAAAAGATTTTATTTATTTATTCATGAGAGACACACACAGAGAGAGGCAGAGACGCAAGTAAAGGGAGAAGCAGGCTCCATGCAGGGAGCCCGATGTGGGACTCGATCCTAGGACTCCAGGATCATGCCCTGAACCAAAGACTCAACTGCTGAACCACCCAGGCATCCCTATTTTTATTGGTTTTGAAGAGGGTTCTCTGTGCCTCCTGGCCTCAAATGCCTGTTTCCTTTCCCAGATTAGGAAAGTTCTCAGCTATCATTTGTTCAAATACACCTTTTGCCCCCCCCTTTCATTTTCTGGGACCCCTATTATCCAGATATTATTTCACTTTATGGGATTGCTGAGTCTTAGAAATCTAGCTTTGTGATCCAGTAGCTATCTTTCTCTCTTCTTTTCGGTTTCCTTATTTTCCATCATTTTGTCTTTTATACCACTGACTCTCCTACCTTGTTTATCCTCATTGTTAAAGCCTCCATTTGTGACTGCATCTTCATAATAGAATTCTTAATTTCTGCCTTGATTCAAGTCAGTCTCTGCACTTCCTACCTTCCAAAAATGGTCATTTTTCTATTTGTAGAATTGCAACATTTCTCTTCTCAGGTCTCTGATTGATTTTGCAGGTGTTCAGAATTATTTGATAATGATTTAGCTGAATTCCAGGAACCAGATGAATTTAGGGTCCCCTGCTCCTCCACCATCTTAACTCCTCCCAGCAAGACTTGACCTCTGAATACTATCTCATTGAGAGGTGAGATTTCAACATATGAATTTATAATCTTCTTGCATTTAGGAACACCACGCAGTAATTGGCATTTTTTATTGCCAAAAATACGCATGACATAAAATTTATTTACAATTTTAACTATTTTAAAAAATATATTATTTATTTATTTGAGAGAGAGAGAGAGAGCACGAGCAGGGGAAGGGACAGAGGAATGGAAAAAAGCAGGCTCCCTGTTCAGCAGGGAGCCTGATGTGGGGCTTGATCCCAGGACCCTGTGATCATGACCTGAGTAGAAGTCAGATGCTGAACTGAGAGCCACCAAGGCGCCGCCCCTCCCCCCATTTCTGCTATTTTTAACTGTATAGTTCAATGACATTAAATACTTTCGTATTGTTGTTCAATCATCACCACTAACATACATATACTTCCAGGACATTTTCATCTTCCTAAACTGAAACTCCATAGCCATTAAGCAGTAGTACCACCCCATTCTCCCTCACCTCAGCCCTGGAGCCATGATTCTACTTTTTTTTGACTCATTGGTTTGACCATTCCAGGTACCTCATATGAGAAGAATTATATAGCATATGTCCTTTGTGACATATGTTATATAATTATGTGACATTTTTCACTTAGCATAAGGTTTTTGAGGTTCATCCATGTTGTAGCTTATGTCAGAATGTCTTTTCTTTTTAAGGCTAAATAATATTCCATTGTATATATATATATATTGTCTTTTGTTTATCCGTTCATCCCTCAATAAATATTTGAGTTGCTTCTACTTTTTGGCTATTGTGAATAGTGCTACTATGAACTTGGGTGTATAAATACTAGTTTGAATCTCTGCTTTTACTTCTTTTGGTATACAACGAAAAGTGGGATTGCTGGATCATGTGGTAATTCTATGTATAGTTTTTTTTTTTTTTTTTAGGAATTGCCATACTTTTTCCATAGCAGCTACACCATTTTGTATTCTCCCCAGTGATATACAAGGGTTCCAATTTCTCCATATCCTCACCAATGCTTATTTGTTTATTGTTTGTTTTGTTTTTTGATACTAGCCATCCTAATGGATGTGAAGTTGTACCTCACTGTGGTTTTGAATTACATTTCCCTAATGATTACTGATTTTTGGGCATCTTTTCATGTGCTTGTTGATCATTTGCATATTTTCTTTGGAGCCATGTCTATTCAAATCTTTGCCTATTTTTTAATCAGGTCGGATGTTCTTTAATGTTGAGTTTTAAGAGTTCTGTATATATTTTGGATATCATTCTCTTATCAGATATTTGATTTGCATATACTTTCTCCCATTCCTTGGGTTGCATTTTCACTTTGTTGATATTGTCCTTCAATGAACAAAAGTTTTAATTTTGATGAAGTCAAAAAAATTTTTTTTGTTTGCTGTGCTTTTGGTGTCATTTGCAAAAAAATAATGCCAAATTCAAAGTCATCGGGATCCTTGGGTGGCTCAGCAGTTTAGCGCCTGCCTTTGGCCCAGGGCATGATCCTGGAGTCCTGGGATTGAGTCCCGCATCAGTCTCCCTGCATGGAGCCTGCTTCTCCCTCTGCCTATGTCTCTGCCTCTCTCTCTCTGGGTCTCTCATGAATAAATAAATAAAATCTTTAAAAAACAAAAACAAAAGAACAAATTCAAAGTCATCAAACTTTTTCCGTGTATTTTCCTTTAAGGGTTTTAGCTCTTATATTTTGGTCTTCGGTCTATTTTGAATTTATTTATTTTTAAAATATTTTTTATAATTTTGAAAAAAACACATAACATAAAATTTACTATCGTAAGATATGAGGAGTTACATCTTCAACGTACAAATTTGAGGGGTACACAATTCAATCCATAATGGCAGGATGTCCACCCTTACGCTGCATTGACATCTGTAAACCAAAGTGATCTTTAAACAGATTCTTTAGTTATCTGATTTATCTGCATAAATCTCTTAAAAAAATTGAGCCAAAACCAAACAAACAAATAAACAAATACTGTCTTCTTTCCTTTCATGGTATGCTTTATTGTCTGTTTCACTGCAGTGATTAATCCCCCACCTCACCCCCTAAACCCCTACCATTCTACTTGGCTTTTCCTTAAAGGAACAGCAGCTTGAAGAGTCACCAAACTAGGAATTTCTGTATGTTTTAGTTACACATATGTTTTAAAGTGTCTTCTCTTTTTTTAAAAAGATTTTATTTATTTATCTGAGACAGAAATAGAGATAGGGACAGAAAACACAAGCCCAGGAGGAGAGGGAAACAGACTCTCTCCTAAGCAGGGAGCCCAGACTCAGGGCTTGATCCTAGGACACTGAGATCACGACCAGAACCAAAGGCAGATGCTTAACTGACTGAGCCACCCAGACACCCCTAAAGAAGTCACTTTAGAGTATATGTGTAACTAAAACATACAGAAATTCCTAGTTTGGTGACTCTTGAAGCTTTACTTTCGAGCTCAGTCAGTTAAGCATCTGATTCTTAATTTCAGCTTAGGTCATGATCTCAGGGTCATGAGATCCAGCCCTGAGTTGGGTTCCACACTCAGCTGGGAGTCTGCTTGTCCCTCTCCTTCTGCCCTTCTGCCTACTTTCTCGCTCTCAAATAAATAAATAAATAAATAAATAAATAAATGAATAAATAAATAAAATATTTAAAGCGGCTTCTTTAAAAATTATGGTAAAATTATGTATCATAGAATTTACCATCATGACCATTTTTTGGTGTACAATTCAGTATACAAAATGTTTGCATCATTGTGAAACAGAGCTCCGGAACTTTTCATCTTGCACAACCAAAACTCTACACCCATTACACAAGTCTCTTTTTCTTCCTTTCCCAGCCCCCGGTAACCATGGTTCTATTTTCCATGTCAATGAATTTGACTACTTTAGATACTTCATATAAGTAGAATCAATATAGTGTTTGTTCTTTTGTGTCTGCCTGTGTTGTATGAATGGGGTTTTCTGTGATTCGTCCTGCATTAATGGACCACCTCAACCTGGATGTACACAGACAGGCCAAAGAATGTTGTTTGTGAGACTTGTGCTGCATAGGTGACCTCAGAAACATGATCAGTTGACATTAGCTGGCCTGCAGGTCAGAATTGGTCCATCTAGTCTAGACACCAAGAGCTGTAAATCCTGCCTTGCATCTCCTCCGGCTCCAGGCTGGGCTGGCCCCCCAGAATGGAATCTGGGAGGGGAGACAAGCACACCTAGCACAGGCTCCTTGAAGATGTAAAGATATGATAACATAGGAATGCAGCTTGCTCCAAAATGCACGTAGGCAAACAAATGTTTAACTTCAGATCCCGTCATTTGCCCCATAAATATGGCCCTTATGGGACTGGTGAGTTGCAAGTCACCTGAGGGGAGGACGCTCTGATCAGGTCTCCCAGTCGGGACTCCAGCCTGGCTGTCTCCACCCGGCTTCCCCAGCTTATGAGATTGCTTATTGTGAGTACCTGATTTGATGCCACTTTGTCTTATTCTCCTTTACAGCTTATTATTGTCCTCATCTATGCACAGATTTCTCTTTGCTTCTTTTGTGTTTCCGTTAGATTTTTATCATATCAATAAAATGGTTTTTTGGTCCCTTCAAAACTGAGAGTAAAGCTGCGGTGAATCTTTTGTTTAGACCACTGCCTGATTTCCCCTAGCATGATGTTTTCAAGATTCATCCATGCTGTAACATGTGAAAGGTTGCATGGTATTCCATTGTGTTTATATACCACATTTTGTTATCAATTCATCCATTGATGGACATTTGGGTAGCTTCTACTTCTTGGCTATTGTGAATAGTGCTGCTATGCATATGGATGTGCAAATGTCTCTTTGAGATCCTGCTTTAATTTCTTTTGGATATATATCTAGAAGTAGGACTGCTGAGTCATATGGTAGTTCTATTTTTAATTTTTTTTGAGGAATCACCATATTGTTTTCCATGATGGCTGTACCATTTTTTTACAATCCCACCAACAGCACAGTAGGATTCCAACTTTCCATATTCCTGCCAATATTGTTATTTTCTGTGATTTGTTTGTTTTCTGTGGTAGCTATCCTAATGGTACAAAGTAATGTTTCATCGTGATTTTGATTTGCATTTCTCACGTTATTAGGGATGTTGAACATCTTTATACATGCATGTTGGCTGTTTGTATATCTTCTTGGGAGAAATATCTACTCAAGCCCTTTGCTCATTTTTAAATTGGATTATTAGATTTTTTCGTTGTTTAGCTGTAGGAATTCTGAATATATTCTGAATTGTGTCTCTTATGAGATATATGATTTGCAAGTATTTTCTCCTATTTTGTAGGTTGCCTTTTACTCTGTCAGTTCTGTCCTTTGATGCACAAAAAATTTTAAATTTATTCTGTTCCCATTTGTCAATTTTTGTCTTTCATTGCTTATGCTTTTTGTGTCATATCCAAGAAATTGTTATTGAATCCAATGTCATAAATATTTTCCCTATGATTTCTTCTAGGCGTTACATATTTTTAAGTCTTATATTTACATCTTTTTAATTATTTTTAAAAGATTTTATTTATTTATTTGACAGAAAAAGTACAAGCAGGGGGAGTGGCAGGCAGAGGAAGAGGAAGAAGCAGACTTCCTGTAGAGCAAGGAGCCTGACGTGGGGCTCGGTCCCAGAACCCTGGGATCATGACCTGAGCTGAAGGCAGATGTTTAACTGACTAAGCCACTCAGGTGCCCCTATATTTAGCTCTTTAATTCGTTTAGAGTTAACGTTTGTTTATGATGTAAAGTGAGTGTCCGATTCTATTCTTTTGTATGTGGATATCCATTTTTCCAAACTGGATATTCAGTTGAAGATATTGTCCTTTCCCCACTGAATACTCTTGGCACTCTTGCTGAAAATCATTTGAGGAGCTCCTGGTGGCTCAGT
Organism: Nyctereutes procyonoides; assembly: GCF_905146905.1. Taxonomy (NCBI): domain Eukaryota; kingdom Metazoa; phylum Chordata; class Mammalia; order Carnivora; family Canidae; genus Nyctereutes; species Nyctereutes procyonoides. The sequence goes on along the minus strand of NW_026575021.1, from coordinate 8,153,813 downwards.
CAGTAGAACATGTGACTCTTGATCTCTGGGTTATGGGTTTGAGCCCCAAGTTGGGTGTGGAGAGTACTCAAAAAAATAAAAGAACTTAAAAAAAAATCATTTGACATTTATCTCTGAGCCATCTGTTCTATTCTGTTAGTCTGTAAGTCTGCCTTTCTGCTAGTACCACTATTTTGATTACCATAGCTTTGTAGTTAAGTTTTGAAATGAGGAAGTATGAGACTACCGACTTTCTTCTTTTTCAATATTTTTTTGGCTATTTGGGATCCCTTGAGATTTCATATGAATTTTAGGATGGATTTTCTATTTTTGCAAAAAATGCCATTGGGATTTTGATAGGGATTACATTGAACATGTAGATTGTTTTGGGCAGTATTGACATCTTAACAATATTAAGTCTTCCAATCCATGAACATGGTATGTATCTCCATTGATTTGTGTCTTTAATTTCTCTCAGTGGCTTTATAGTTTTCAGTATACAAGTCTTGTGGGGCCATGTTAAACAGCAAAATCACCACCAAGTACAAAATATGACAAAGTGGCACTAATAGTTCAAATGAGACACTTATTTACAATATAATAGATGAAACAAATAAGGCTGAGTATTGCCTTATTCTGCCTTGAGTGGGACCTTGGATGACTCTAATTTTTCCTTCCTCTATGTATGTCCACAAATGAGTGGGAAAATGCCATAAGTATTGATTGTGTGGGTTACAAATACATTTTAGTAGCTAGTTGAATCCACAATTATGGAATCTGCAACTAATGATCAACCATATATAAAAGTAAAGTACATGCAACAATAACAGAGAAGCTGGAATGAAAGCTTCCACTGAACAAACAATACGGTTGTGAGGTTCTTATACAGTAGATGAAGTCCTTATGCTATAGGTGGTATAATACTATATTTATATTGCAGGTGGTATAATATTTCTTGAAGGGAGACTATGCTAATAAGTATGCATAGTGTAAACCCAAATGCACTAACCAAACCAAGCCAAAACAAAAGAAACAAAAGGAGATACAATTAATAAGCTAAATAAGACAATATAAAATGGAATAATAAAAGGTAATGCTTGGGATGCCTGGATGGCTCAGTCACTTAGCCATCCAACTCTTGGTTTCAGCTCCAGTCATGATCTCAGGGTTGTGAGATGGAGTCCCTTGTCAGGCTCCCTTCTGGGCATGGAGTTGGCTTAAGATTCTCTCTCTCTCTCTCCCCCTTTGCCCCTCACCCTACCTCTCTCTCTCCTTCTAAAAATGTTTTTAAAAAAGGAAAAGTAATGCCAGTGAGATATCAAGGACTGTGGGAACTAAAAAGTTCATTAATGAAAGAATAATGATTGAAGAAAGAAATGGACTGAATTTGAAGTGTTGTTTTATATTCTGAGTATATTATGAGAAGGTCAAACTGGAATTTCTTCTGGGGAAGACAACCAGGACATGCAGTCTTGGTATTTGTTTCTCCTTCTCCTTCCAAAAACAGTAATGGATCCATCCTCTCTTTATGTAACCCTAATCACCAGCAGCTTATATTGCTGAGGGATAACTGCCTGGCATAAGGCAGATTTTAGTCTAGGAAGCAATTTTTTCCACATGATTAGTTTGTGATCATTAGCTGGTATCACTATGTTAGAATGGTTTGAGTCATGTTTGAAATAAAGTTATACAGGGCTACTTACTAATAAAGCCAACCTATATCCATGGAACTAACTAGGAGTAAGCCTCAAAAAACTACTCATGGATTTATTATGCCCAGAGCCAATGTAGACAGGCTTTCTGAAGAGATGAGGACTGTATTAGTAAATGTAAAAAGTGAAGAGTCTAAAAACATAGCTTTACATAAAACATTATTATTTTTTAAAAGATTTATTTATTTATTTATTTATTTATTTATTTATTTATTATAGACATAGAGAGAGAGAGAAAGAGAGAGAGAGGCAGAGACACAGGAGGATGGAGAAGCAGGCTCCATGCCGGGAGCCCAATGCGGGACTCGATCCTGGGACTCCAGGATCGCGCCCTGGGCCAAAGGCAGGCACTAAACCGCTGAGCCACCCAGGGATTCCCCATAAAACATTATTTTAAAAAATATGGGGAAATAGTCACCCAAATATTGAAATTAAGTTTACTGAGATGGAGTTTTAGAAATGCTAATTCATAAATGTAAAATTGCTCCCCAAACTGTACAGAACTAAGAACATAATCAGAAAGAATAAAAATAATCACAAAATTTTGGTTGTTGGGAACAACCAAAAGAAAGGTTGTTCTTGGATTAGTTCTCAAATAGAGTAAGAACTAGTGTGCATTTAGAAAGAATCTTGATCAGTGTCTGAATTATTTTTATAATTATTTTTGAATTTATTATTTCCCCTATAGTAATATATAGAAACATCCAAGACACAGATATATACAAAATGTTTGAAGTTTTTTGGAGATTTTTTTTTCCTTTTCTTTCCTTTTCTTTTTTTTTAAAGATTTTATTCATTTATTCATGAGAGACAGAGACACAGAGAGAGAGAGACAGGTATGGACACAGGCAGAGGGAGAAGCAGGCTCCATGCAAGGAGCCCGATGTGGGACTTGATCCTGGGAATCCAGGATCACGCCCTGGGCTGAAGGCAGGTGCCAAACTGCTGAGCCACCCAGGGATCCCTGAAGATTTTATTTTTTTATTTGAGAGAGAGACAGCATACAAGCTAGTAGAAAGGCAGAGGGAGAGGGAGAAACAGACTCCCCACTGGTCAGGGAGCCCACTGTGGGATGTAGACCTCATCCAGAACCCTGGGATCATGACCCAAGCCAAAGGCAGACATTTAACCGACTAAGCCACCCAGGCACCTCAAAGTTTGTGTTTTTAAAGAACACTTCCTTTCATGTTGAAAGCTTTATTACACCAAATAATTTCTTTTCAGCTGCTTTTATTTCCTAGTCTTTCCTTATGAAGTTGTAGTTGGTAAATCTCTTCCTCAAAAGCTCAAAGCACACAGAATCAGGTGTGGTCTTAAAGGTAGCCATGCCTTAACAAAAATTCCATTCCAAACTTCCATTTCTGATAAAAATTCTTAGTATGCCAGAAACAGAAAGAAATTATTATTATTTTGAAAGATTTCACTTATTTATTTGAGACAGAGTACACATGAGCAGGGGGGAGGGACCCAGGGAGCAGGGAGCCTGATCAGGGCTCAATGTGGGGCTCAATCCCAGGACCCTGGGATCAGGACTTGGGCCAAAGGCAGCCACTTAACTAACTGGAGCCACCCAAATGCTTCGAGAGAAATTGTTGTTTTTATTGTTATTATTATTATTTTAAGTAGGCTCCATGCCCAGCATGGAGCCCAGCATGGATTCTGAACTCCTGACCCTGAGATTAAGACCTGAACTGAGATCAAGAGTTGGACATTTAACTGACTGAGCCACCTTGGCGCCCCCAGAAAGAAATTATTTTAAAACATGTTGAATGCTAATGGTAAATATCTTCCTGAGTTGTGAAACATTCACAATATCCCCATTAAAGCTAGGAATAAAAAACCTGCCCATTGTAATTATTTTAATTAATGATTTTCTGTACGTTCTAGCAATCCATAAGAAAGGAAAGTTAATCAAGAAGTTTCAATATTAAAAAGGAAGAGATTTAATTATATAGTTAATTTATATAGTTATATAAATTTAATTACATAAATAAATATATGTATATATAAATTATATACATATATATGTATATATGTTTGTGCAAAAACCTAATTGCTACTCAGACACATAGAAAAAGTTTCCAAAGAATTTCCAAGCTTTTGAACTCATGAAGTCCAACAGTTCAATAACATTTCTCAAAAAACCTATTTGATGGGCAGAGAGTATGTACTTTCAGTCTACTGAGAGATTTACATACCTGTAAGAAATTGTGCAAACAAAACATAAATCATTCTGAAATTCAGAATACAGTGATCTATGTAACTTTACATATCTATGTAAAATCAACAGGTTCTAGATTTACAGGCCATCTTGTTCTCTAATAGACCTTGAACTTTAAATGAAGAAATATAATATTTTTTCTTTGTATTCCTTTTAAGCAAGGCAAAGGAAATCATATTTTTTTAGACCTCTCATAAAGCTGCACAATTTCAGAGGGTATATTTAAACAATAAGCCTTCCTTTCAATTTTATCAAGAACTTCAAAAGTTTTCCACTCTTTCAAGTGGAATTGGTGGAATGAAAAGAGTACTGAACTAGAAGATAAAGCTTCACCTGGGTTTTAGCTCTCACTTTTTTTCCTAGGAGCCGCATATCCTTGGGCAATTGTTTAACCTCTCTGATCAGCAGTTTCTTTTTTCCGTAAAGTTGAGGGTTGTAAAGATTAAATGAGATAGCCTATGCATAGTGCTTTGCAGGCTACAAAATGCTGTGCAAATACCGCACTTTGAGGCAAGTTTAACCAAATCCCAACAGCTGTGGAGGATTGAAAATAAAAGATAAAATGTTTACATTATCTGCTTTAGGGCAGCCCCGGTGGCTCAGTGGTTTAGCGCCGCCTTCAGCCCAGGGCATGATCCTGAAGACCCGGGATCGAGTCCCACGTCGGGCTCCCTGCATGGGCCTGCTTTTCCCTCTGCCTGTGTCTCTGCCTCTCTCTCTCTCTCTTTCTTTCTCTCTCTCTCTGTGTCTCATGAATAAATAAATAAATAAAAATATTTTAAAAAATACATTATCTGCTTTATGCAACAAACAAGATTATGGCCAGAATGGTGACAGATGTTGAGACTTTGTCATCAGAGATGTGGTTGAAGGAGTTAAGGCTGGTAAGGCAAAGAATCACATGCTTAGGGTGCAGGGGAGGGACATCAGGATTTACCTTCTGCCTCGTGGAAGTCCTACTGTATTATTTGGCTTTCAACAGTGTCAGGGTTTTTTGTTTTGTTTTGTTGTTTTTTAGTATTTTTTATTTATTTGAGAGAGAACGGTAGCACAAAAGGAGGGAGGGACAGATGGGCAAGCAGACTCCTAGCTGACCATGGAGCCCAATGCAGGCTTAACCTGGGGCTGGAATTGGGGCTGGATCCCAGGACCCCAAGATCATGACCCAAACCCAAGTCAGATGCTTAGCCGACTAATCCACCCAGGTGCCCCTAAATAGTGTCAGATCTTAAAAAATATTTCTGTTTTAGTCACACACAAGTTGTCAATCTCCCCTCATCCTTTTTTCTCTCACCATAACATTTCCTTAACTGAAAAACCATAAAGAGGGAAGGCTGTCTTCAGATGGGCCCTTGGATGACTTCTCTACTTGTACAATCTTTCCAAAGTCGGTTTGGTGGCATTTAGATGTGGTCTCAGAACCAAAGTCAGCACGTGTTATCTTGGGGGATGGGGAGGAATCTGAAATATATGGAAATGGCAGAGGAGGACAACAGACAATTGTTCAACCTTGGAGGCACATATGCACTGGAAGGTATTGAGTGGTAAGTCTGGATGCCCTTGGGAATTTTCAGAAGAGGGTGCTCATGACAAGAGAATTGGGGAGCTGATGCCTAAGTTAGAAAATTGCTCAGGAATGCACAAATTAAGATTGATGTTTGGAACTCCAATTTCCATACTTTCTATTGTTTCTTTTTCGTAATAATGAGTCTGTCTTTCTACCTCTCTTTATTCAATCATGTAAGACACAGTGAGTTTAATGAGTTTTGATTTTTCCCAGTCAGGAGGACCTGTCAATATTTCATAGGCAAGTAGAAAGAGGCACTAAAAGAACTCTATTAAAATATTTTAGTCACTTCTGAAGATCCAAAGACAGTTCCTTTTTGCAAAGCTTTATTCTCTTTTATGAATTCCTCTCTTCACAGATTTGTCTTTTGTGATCACTCCGAGATCAAACAGCTCATACAATGTACGTGAGTCAGTTTTACTGATCCAGCACGGTAGCCTGTTGCCTTGCCTTCGTAGCTGTCAAGCTGCAATTAAGTTGTCAAAAATGTTCAGCTTGCTACCTATTTATAGTGTAAACAAATGGTTGCTAATATGAAACCATTTGTGAATATAGGATTTTTGCCCATTTTCTTGGCTAAAAGGGCATCTTAAAAAAAAAGAAATTTCCAAAATACTTGAGGTTTTTATCAGCGACATGAAGATTTAATTTGAGTTGTGATTTTTGTCATAATAAAGAGTGAAGCAAAGCTTTTGAGGGAGCTGAGCTATTTCATTGTGTTAATCAACAGATATATGTATGATTATAATAACATTGCTGTCTCCATGGATATGGCTTCAGTAAATTGAAAATATTACATTTACTTTACATAATTACAAGTGTGCTATTCTGAATGCTCTTTTAAAATTAAAAAATTATTTTTTCCAGCTTTATTGAGGTATAATTGACAAATAAAATTGTGTATATTTAAAGTGTACAACATGATAATTTGCTCCTTCTTTTGTCTATTTATACTCACGAGTGAATTGGGGAGAAGCTTTCCTTCAAATATAGTGGGGTGGATATGAATTGCTTTATAACACCCAGGTGTGTGAATTTTTACTGTCTCTGTGTATTCTAAATCGAATATTAGTTATATTTTCACCTATATTTTCACCGTCTTGTTAGGGTCTTCTAAAAATCCAGATTGGGTGAGGATTTTTGCCCTATCTAGCAAATAAGGAAAGGCCCAGGCTTCAGTTGGAAGCATTGAGCAGCTTTACTGCTGTAGCTCTTTTTTGCTACATGACTCTGTTGCCCAGCACCGTTCTCCCTGTCTGACTCCGATGCTTTGGGAAGGCTCAAAGAAATCCATATAGCAGGTAGACTTCTCCACTGACCACTAACTCAGCCATAGAGACCTTCCCTGCTGTTCCCAAGGCTGAGGTAGTCCGGCAACAAATCACTGGGATGTTGTCATTTGAGTTAGACCAAAGGAAGTGAAGAGTCATTAGATGGTTATCTGAGAGGATAGCATTCCAGGTAGAAGGTAGAGTCTGTGCAAAGGCCCCTGAGGCAGGATTTTGCCTGGAATGTTTGAACCGCAGCAAAGACACCAGGGCAGCTCCAGGAGAGCAAGTGCTGGGAAGGGTAGAAAAGGCAAGATCACAGCAGTGTGGGGCTTTGGAGGCTACTGTTTACTCTGAATAAAATGGGGGAACTACTGAAGTGTTTGAAGGATCAGTCTGGCTGTGTGGAGAACAGCTATGGACAATAGAATTTTTTTCTCACACTGGAGGTTGGAAGTCTAAGATTAGAGTACCAGCATACTCAGGCAGGGGCCCTTCTGGGTTGCAGACTTCTTGTATCCTCAGCTGGCAGAAGGGCCAAGGGATCCTCTGAGGGCTCTTTTATAAGCACTAACCCCATTTATGAGAGCTCTGCTCTCATGAGCTAATCATCTCCCAAAGGCCCCACCTCCTAACACCATCATCTTGGGAGTTAAGATTTCAGCATATGAATTTAGGGGTATAGGGAGCAGAAACATTCTGACCATAGGAGACGTTAAGTCTATGAGCATGTTTCCTGAGCAACTGATGTAAGCAAACAGAGCGATTATAAATCAGACCATATTAATAAGCATCCCATGAATGCCTTCTCAGTATCTGTTTTGGCTCTTCTCTCATTCTGACAGCACCTAGATTTTTCTTCAGGGAATCTACTCTTCCTCCTTGGAGTAGTCAGGGGCTTTGATTAGTATGGACCCTACCTCTTGCTCTAAGGGAAGGCTTCAATTGGCATAAGTCAATCAATATTTCTTTGGAGACTTCAATGAGACTTCTAGTAAATGTAATCTTTTTCCCTGCCTAGGTGCTAAACAACTGGAAAAATAAAACAAAGAGTAAATATGAAGATCCCAAAGAGCACTTTTACTGTCACAGAGGTCAGGGTAGTGCAGCACACGACTCAAGTCTGTCAACCAAGTGGACTTACTAATAATCAACTCCAAATTACACAGATTGGACACTTAGTCACAGATCACTATGGACTTGGGCAGGTCCTGCTACATAGAGTAAATAGAAGGGGACTTCTGTTGTCTGAGAGTAAGTCTATTCCCAAAAGAAAGGGCAGAGCTGCATAGAGCAGTCTCATCTAGGCTTTACAAAATTCCAATCAGATGAGTTGGTCCCATCTTCCCAGGAGCCAAGAGATGCTGGAGAGGCTGGAATCAATCAAAGCAATATCAAGAGTGGGAAAACTAATTCTCCTTTATAAATGCCATTTTATTCCTCTTGTCCCAGTTAGTGGCTCAGGATGGATAGTAACCAAGACCTAAGCCAATCAGTCTGTTGAAATTTCCTATGTTCCAATGGCACTCTTGAAATAGGATAAACAGGCCTAAAATTTGTATGGAATCACAAAAGATTCTGAATAGCCAAAACATATTGAGAAAGAAGAATGAAGCTAGAGGCACCACACTCCTTGATTTTAAATTATTTCACAAAGCTACAGTAACCAATATAGCTTAGTTATATATATAATTGTGTGTGTGTGTGTGTATATATATATATATATATATATATATATATATATATATATATTTGGCAGAAAAACCAACCAACGGAACAGGATGAAGAGCCCAGAAATAAATGCACACATATGTGGTCAATGAATTTATGACAAGGGAGCCAAGAATACACACTGGGGAAAGGACATTCTTTTCAATTAAATGGTGTTGGGAAACCTGGAGAGCCACATGGAAAAGAATGTAACTGGACCACTATCTTATACCACCAACTCAAAATGGATTCGGGGCATCTGAGGGGCTCAGTTCATTAAGAATTCCACTTTTAATTTTGGCTCAGGTTATGATCTCAGGGTTGGGAGATTGAGCCCCACATCAGGATCATGGTCAGTGGAGAGTCTGCTTGAGATTCTCTCCCTCTCTCTCTGGTTCACTCTCACCTTCTTTCCAAAATAAATAAATACATACATACATACTTTTTTTAAATGATCTTACTTATTTATTCATGAGAGACACAGGCAGAGAGAGAATCAGGCTCCATGCAGAGAGCCTGATGCGGGACTTGATCCCAGGACTCCAGGATCATGCCCTGAGCCAAAAGCAGATGCCCAACCACTGAGCCACCCAGGCATCCCACATACATACATACTTTAAAAAAAAAACACAACAACAACATAAAAAAAAACCTATCCCAAAATGGATTAAAGACTTGAATGTAAGACCTGAAACTCCTGGAAGAGAACAGGTGATAAGTTTCCTGATACTGGGGCAATGATGTTTCGGATTTGACATCAAAAACAAAGGCAACACAAGCAAAAATAAACAAGTGGGACTACATCAAAGTAAAAAGCTTCTGCACAGCAAAGGAAATCATTAATAGAATGAAAAGGCAACCTACTGAATAGGAGAAAATAATTGCAAATCATATACCTGATAAAGTGTTAAAATCCAAAATTTATGTAGAACTCCTACAATTCAATACTAAAAAAACCCAAACAACCCAATTAATAAATGGACCGAGGTTCTGAGTCAGACATTTTTTTCAAAGAAGACACACAGATGATTAACAAGAATGAATTGTACCAACAGATACATTGAAAAGATGCTCAGGGCAGCCTGGGTGGCTCAGTGGTTTAGAGCCGCCTTCAGCCCAGGGCCTGATCCTGGAGACCCGGAATCGAGTCCCACATCGGGCTCCTGCATGGAGCCTGCTTCTCCCTCTGCCTGTGTCTCTGCCTCTCTCTCTCTCTCTTTCTCTCTCTCTTTCTCTCTCTCTCCCTGTGTATCTCTCATGAATAAATAAATAAAATCTTAAAAAAAAGAAAAAAAATCCCTAGCCTCAGGGATTGGCGAGAATTGCACCAATCTGTGAGGCAAGATGGTTTGATACTAGAATTGGGAGAGAAGACCTCTTATTGCGATCACTTTGCTTCTATGAGGGACATCAATCAGAGTATGAAGCTGATGTGGAAGAGACCAGGGTTGTGAAAATCTGGGAAAGATGAGATTGGAACCCTGATCAAAATTAGCCTGAAATGTTCCTGGGGCATTTTCAGTTAAATGAGCTGAGAAAATCTATTTATCATTTAAACCAGTTTGATTTAGATTTTTCTGTTATTCCAACCAAAACTGACCCAATCAATACACATGTATCTCATCTCTTAAAACTAGACTCATCTCCTCACCTCTAAGAAGGTTTCTATAATTGACCCTCTGCATCTTTATACTTGTCTACCTGTATTTCTGCATTACCTGGTGTATACTATCCTTCTTACACTTAATTATGACTTATTATTAGTGTTTTCATAGTAGATTTTTTCATTCTCTTTTACTTTCAGTCTGTGTCCTTAAATTTGAAGTGTGCTTCTTACTTACAGCATATCGTTGAGTCTTGTTTTCTTGTTTTTGTTAAAATCTCATCTGACAATTTCTATTAGAGTGTTAGGTCATTTGTATTAAATTAACAACTGATATGGTTGATTCAAAGGATGTCAATTTTTAAAAATTTCATTTGTTCTTTGTTTCTTTGTTCTTCCTTCCCTGCCTTTATTGTTTGTTTGATTGATTATAGAAGTATAACTTAGTATTCCATTTTATTTCCCCTACTGGCTTTCTAGTGATATCTCTTGGCATTATTTTTAGCGGTTACTGGTCTTAAGTTTGCAACATGCATTCTTAACTAATCCTTATTGTACCATTTCATAAACAATCTAAGAACTTACTATAGTGGAGTTGTTCCATTTATTACCCTTCTGACCTTGTGCTGTTGATGTCATATATTTTTTCTTACCTACTACAGTACATTGCCATTATATTTACTTTCCACAGTCAATAGTCTTCCAAAGAAAAAATTTTAAGATGAGTATTTTATATTTGTTCACATCTGTGTTCTTTCCAATGACCTTTGTGGACTCCTTCTGGAGTCATCTTTCAGCTCGAAAAACTTTTAGTATGTCTTCATAGTGCAGTGTTTAAGGGAAAGCTTCTTTCTGTTTCTGTTTTGATTTTGCATTTGTTTTTTAAAGGATATTTTCACAGGGTATAGAATTTGAGCTTGACTGCTCTTTTTTTTTCAGATGACATTCTCTTGTTTTCTGGCTTCCTCTTTTTCTCTGATAGTAAGTCAACCAACATTTTTATTTTTGTTCTCCTGAGTATCATTGTCCCTTTTCCCCTAATCTGGCTGCTTTTAAGATGTCTCTAGGTATAGTTCTCTTTTTATTTATCTGGCTCAGTGTTTACTACAATTCTTGTATATATGGGTTGGTTTCTTTCAAGAACTTTGGAAAATTCTTCATCATTACCTCTTCAAATATTTCTTTTTGTCTCTACCTCTCCCCAATTCCTAGATTCCAGCTACCTATCTGCTAGATTACTTAATATTCTCCTATAGGTGTCTGGTCTCTCTTTGTTCTATTTTTATGTCTCACAGTTTAATTCATTCTTCAGTTTGGATAAATTTCTATTGACCTGTCTTGGAGTTCACTAGTTCTTTTTCCTATGATATATGTCTGCTCTTATCTGATGCATAGTTCATTTTAGATATTATGCTTTTTTAGAGTCCTCTATTTAGAATTTCCATTTCTCTGCTGGAATTCTCTATCTCTTTGTTCATTTTGTTCATCTTTTATCTAATTCTTTAGCATATTTGTAATAGTTATTTAAAAATTCTTGTCTGCTAATTCAAACAGTTGTGTTATCTGTGTCTGCTTTCCTTATTTTTTTTTCCTCTGGATTATAAGTCATATTTGCCCACTTTTTCACCAGCTTGTCGTTTTTGCATTAGACAGTTTGTATGTGTTCATTTATAAGTAGTACTCACTCCCAGCTAAGGCTATGCCCTTTCCTCTTGCAGCAAGCCAGGTTGAGGGGCAGCTCTCTTCAGTCGACTAAAAATTTGGGGTTGCATGTTAGTTAGTTTCAGTTCAGTTCACTTCTGCTATCATATGTCTTGGGCATGATCAGGTTCTTCCCTCCAGCAGAGCTTTGAAACCTAAGCACCATGAAACAATGATATCTCTAAGCTTTCCAGTAGACTCATCAGTTTCTTGTGCCAGGGGTCAAGCAGGTAATTTAAACACATGAAATCACCCAGCCATTGTGATCTGGAAGGCAGGGGGAGCCACAGGTCAACTCTATCCTAATGTCACCATGCAAAGGTTTAAGTCCAGCACGTCAGACCTTCTTCTTTTTCATTATTTCCTAAAAGGACCCTAAAATTGAGAACTTTCTGTAAAATTTCCCAATATTTCAAGTTGGCAAATAATTCAACATTCTTTTAAAATATACTTTAGCCCCTTCCCCCCCAAATACATGTTTGTTTAATTCAGTACATGCACCACCACTTCTCAGTGTCCAGTGTAATCCAACTTCTTCATAGTAGGCAAGAAAGAGAAGACGCCAAAATATTTAACCTTTCTTCAGCAAAGAGGACTTTGTGAAATGAAAAGAAATTGTTTTAATGCTTGGAGGTTTAAAAATGTTTAAATTTGGTTGCTCATTTATTATAAGGCCTTGTCATCAAGGATTTTGCAAAGTTAAGAGATAGAGAAACTCCCTATTCAGTTGCATGTGGTACAGAGGATTAGCTTTGGGAAGGGGGCAGTTATGTTCAAATGTTGATTTTCTACTATGCAGACAGGTACATTAGTGGTAATTCCAGGTAAGTAAGGAGATAGGCAAATTTAAAACACCTCAAATATACCAGTTTTTTTTTATCCCATAACCATATACCAGTTTTGTCCTGTGTTTCCTGAGAAACCCTACTACTGACTTCTGTGGGCATGAGATCTGCCAGAGAATAAGACTATGGGTATATATATTCCTGGGAAATTTTGTCACATTTCAAACTGAATTCTTTTTAATCTTTTCATGCCAAAGTCTTTTTGCTATTTATAGAGACCTATTTGTTTCAGCTGCTTACCTGGTTGGAATGACAAAGAAAGGACAGTCAATATCTCTTCCTGCAAACCATTTTAATATTTCTGTTTCTCCAGACAGAGTGACCCTAAATAAAAACGATTATGCATTCTGGGGTGCTATATTTTGTAATTAAAACCTAAAAATCACTCCTTGTCTTATATTCCTCTTCACATACAGACAAATACACATCCTTTCCTACATCCCACAAGCCCAGAACCACAATTCTGCAACTAACTGAGATGAATGTATTTTATGATGTATTTATTTCTCTCTCCAAGCTCTGAAAGAAAAACTGGCTAGAAGCCAATGAGCATTAAGAACTCATTTCTTGGCAAGCAGCTACTATTATTTGTTCAAAACATATTCATAGAGTTGCCAGTATAACAACTTGGAAAGTAGATTAAAATCACACCATCCTTTTCCACCCCCCAGTAGCTTTGCATTTCAATGCCTCCCTGAATATTTCAGGAATAATCAACAAGACTCAGATTTTTCTCTTTCAACTTGAAGGCTAGAAGTTTGAATGATAGGGATGTCAGGTCTTGGAAGATTTGACTAAACTCCTCTTCCTCTCCTGCCCCTCAATGCAGGCATTTCCCAAGATCCTGTCTTTTTCTTGTTCTTCAGTCTCTTTCTCAAAGCTTTTGCATCTCCCATGGGGTCAATGATTTCTTTTATTAGATCAATGATTAATGATCTTATATAGGATCAATGATCTCCTGTTATAAGATTTGCAGATTTAGCATCGCTTTCTCTGTGTTTGGCAAAATCCACACGACATAGAATTTGCCATGTTAACCATTCTTAAGCATGTAGTTCAGAGGCACTAAGTACATTCACATTGTTGTGCCACCAACATCAATCGTCTCCAGAACTTTTTCATCTCCCCAAACTGAAACTTTTTATTCATCAAACAATAATTCTCCACCCCACCCCTCTCGTGGCCCCTGGAAACCACCATTCTACTTCTAGTCTCTACAGATTTGACTAGCGTAGGCACCACATTTAAGTGGAATCATCCAGTATTTGCCCCTTTGTGCCTGGTTTATTTCACTTTGCATGATGTCTTCAAGGTTCATCCATATTGGAGCATAGATCAGAATTTCATTCTTTTAGAAGGCCAAATACACATTGTATGTGTAGACTACCTTCTGTTTATCTGCTGACAGAAATTTGGTTTGTTTCCACATTTTGGCAATTGTGAATATTGCCGCTGTGAACATGGATGTACAAATACCTATTCTAACATCTTTCATAGCTACCTCTGTACTGAGCGTCGTATTTCCAACTGTTGCAGACATGTTCACTCAGCTGTGCTACAACTCATTCCTCCTTCTGAACGAATCCCCCATTCCCCCGGTGATGCAGGCTTTGGAAATACAAGATATTTTTACTTTCATCCATTTTTAGTGCCACTGCCTGAACTTAGGCCCTTAATATTTCTACCTCTTCATATCCTTAATTAATCAATTAACTCCACTAGGCATGTTGTGTTTTCCTGTCCCAGCGTTGTAGCTATGCCATTCTCTATTCCAGGAGAGCCCTTCTTTCCTTCTGTATGTTGCCATCTTCTTCTTGATACCTTCCTGTGCATTCCAGTACACACTAACATCTCTCCTTCAGCAATTATTATAAATCTCACTTTTCATACCAAATACACGTCTTGGGATTTTTTGGTTCACTTTCTGATGCCATAGTTCCCCAAAGATTGTGCCTGTTGGAAAGCAAAGACTGCATCATTTACTTATCCATTCTATAGTGACTGAGTATGTACATTTTTGGCCGGGTTCTAGGGTCTCAAACTGGCTTGTGACCTGCTCCTTGCTTTTAAGATGCTCACTTTTTTAATGGAGGTATAGCATAAAGTAAATCATTATAATTCAACATGAAAGTGTCTTTTTTTTAAAGATTTTATTCATTTGAGAGAGAGCAAACCAGCAATGGGAGGGGGAGTAGCAAACTCCTCATTGAGCAGGGAACCCAACGTGGGGCACGATCCCAGGACCCCCAGATCATGACCTGAGCCAAAGGCAGATGCTTAACCAACTGAGCCACCCAGATGCCCCATGAGAATGTCTTTAGAAGAGCCATGGGCAAGGCTAACTTTACCAAAGGGAACTGAAGACGTTGTATGCTTCTTGACATTTCTGCATTGACACATGACCCACTGAAAAGGACAGATGTTCCTTGTGGGTGGTATCTCATGACTTTCACCACTGAGTTTTCTCTCTCCCTAGAGAAGCCTTTTCATACATTTGCCTGCAGTATCCATGTGTATATTTTAAACTACTAATTGTTAAGAAAAGTAGTCTGAGCCAAAGGAGTTGGAATGATGATCATCACCTACAATTACACTTTATGATGGATATGTGTCATCACCCCCTCCTAGTGCTCCAGTGCTCCAGGGAGCAGGGAAGTGTCAGTGTACATGGATTACATCCCAGAAGCTTGGATGATTGATGGAGGAGGGGTGGTTTGGAGAGCAGGTGACGGCACTCAGGTGGCAGTTCACAAAAGAGGGCATGATAACAATTTGAGATGATGTCATTTTAATGGGGGTGGGAAACTGATAAAGATTTCTCTTCTCTTCTCTTCTCTTCTCTCCTCTTCTCTTCTCATGTGAGGCTCATACCTAAAAGCCTGTTCAATATAGTTGATTTTTTGGATGAAAGAAGAAAAAATCTTCCCCTACCTCTCTGGGAAAATCTACCCCTACTGGGATGTCATCCCAGTTATTAATGCTGTATCTACTGATATTCCTCACTTGTAAGTTCAATTAAATGTGAGGCCATTCATTTCTTCATTTAATTCATTTGTTCTTTCATTCATTCAGTAATCACTTGTGGAGTCTTTATTTGAGGGGCTCAGAATAAGTCACACAAATGGTGTTTAACCTTAAGAGAGTTGCTAATCTAGTGGAGGACCAGGTAAATTTGTCACCAATAAGAATAACTTAGAAACTGTGATAAGTTCTATGAAGGAAGTGCAGGTGTTGGCCATAGAGAAACATGAAAAAGGATCCTCTGAGCTTGCTTAGAAGGCGGAGAAGGAGTTGATCACCATTATAGTTGAGGGCAGAGTGTTTCAGAGGAGACAGAGCAGTGTGCAAGGATCCTGGGCCCCGGGGCACAGGTAGAGAGGGGAACTGGAGAGCACAAATCCTGACTAAAGGGAATGCTTTGATGTGGTATTCAGAATACAGACGGGGCTACCGGATTGCCAGATTCAATTATCAATTCTTCCTCTTACTAGGCATGTCCTCAAGCAAGTTCCATGTCTCCATTTCCTTATCTATAACATGGGAATTAAAAATAATAACTATGTTGCAGAGTTTCAAGAGAAGACATAAACTCAAAATTTTTTTAATAAAATTTCCCAATTTTCAAAATTTGGGCACTAACTTTAAAAGGATTTTTAAAGAACTGAACAAGTTAAGCCCGTCTATGAACTCATTATGGCTTGGGAGTCACCAGTTTGCAGCCTTTTGCTCAGGACCTCATATGCCAAGTTTGGACTTTTTCTCCAAGTGGGAACTCACTGAGGTGACATGGTCTGATCGACATTTTAAATGTGATGTGATTGCCCACAAGAAGATGGATTAGAGAGGGCAACAGTAGAGCAGTAAGACCTAGTAAGACTTCAGTGCAGTTTCTGGAAGTACTCCGGAACACTTGAATGCCATAGCTCTCCTGATCAGTTACTTCCCTTTCCATCCTATCCAACCAAATTCCCATTAATTCAGAGTCATTTTTTGATATTGTCTTAGATCTTAACCAACAGAATAGGAGAAGATATTTGCAAATGTCTTATCAGACAAAGGGCTAGTATCCAAAATCGATCAAGAACTTATCAAACTCAACATCAAAAGAACAAATAATCCAGTCAAGAAATGGACAGAAAACACGAACAGAAATTTCACCAAAGAAGACATATACATGGCCAAAAAGCACATGAAAAAATGCTCCATATCACTTGCCATCAGGGAAATATAAATCAAAACCACAATGAGATACCACCTCACATCAGTCAGAATGGTGAAAATCAACAAGTCAGGAAACAACAGATGTTTGTGAGGATGTGAAGAAAGGGGAACATTCATATACTGTTGGTAGAAATGCAGACTGGTACAGCCACTCTGGAGAACAGTACGGAAATTCCTCAAAAAGTTGAAAATAAAGCTACTCTATGACCCAGCAATTGCACTACTGGGTATTTACCCAGATACAGACATAGTGACTTAAAGGGGCACCCACACCCCAGTGTTTATAACAGTAATGTCCATAATAGCCAAACTATGGAAAGAGCCCAGATGTCCATCAACAGAGGAATGGTTAAAGCAGATGGGGTGTATATATACAATGGGATACTACTCAGCCGCCAAAAATGAAAGCTTGCCATTTGCAACAAGGTGGATGGAAGTAGAGGGTATTATGCTAAGCAAAATAAGTCAACCAGAGAAAGGAAATTATCATATGATCTCACTCGTATGTGGAATTTAAAAAACAAAACAGGATTATAGGGGAAGAGAGGAAAAAATAAAAACACAAAATCAGAGAGGGAAACAAACCATAAGAGACTCTTAACTATAGGAAACAAACTGAGGGTCACTGGAGGGCAGAGGGGTGGGGGAGGCAGGGTAATTGGGTGATGGACAGTAAGGAGGGCTCTCAATGTAATGAACAGATTTGTTTGTTTGTTTTTTAAAGATTTTATTTATTTATTCATGAGAGACACACACAGAGAGAGAGAGAGAGAGAGAGAGAGAGAGAGAGAGAGAGGCAAAGACACAGGCAGAGGGAGAAGCAGGCTCCATGCAGGGAGCCGGACATGGGACTCAATCCCGGGTCTCCAGGATCAGGCCCAGGGCTGAAGGTGGCGCTAAACCACTGAGCCACACAGGCTGCTCTTTTTTTTAAGTCGTATTGCTGAGTTTTAAGAGTTCTTTGTGTATTTTGGATTTATTTTACTTTTGGAAGCTCCTCCCCACATTATCTATTCATCTCATTCACTCTTTCCTACGTTGAACAAATACTTATTTAGCAATGTGCTCCATGCCAGACAGTGTACAAGCGCTTTACATTTAGTTCTCACAGCTTTCTAGAGGTAGGTACTATTATTATCTCATTTTTACTGATGTCTCGCCCCAGGTCACACTTCTGGAATGGTGAAGAGTTTTTATCTGGGCAGTCTGGCTCCAGAAGGCGCTCAGTGTCTATTTATTGGATAGATGGATGATATTGAGTTGCTTTTTCTATTCACCCTTTCTGCCTGGTTCTTTTTGGTCTCTCCTCTTTTCCATTATATCCCAATTCCTCTTCTTTCTTGTCTTCCTTGAATTCATAATCTCTTTACTTGACAAGAGATATTTTCCCACTCCTTGTTAATGTATTTTGAAGTCAAGGGCTGCTATTTTTTCCCCTCCAAATTGTCATCCTCATTTTCAGATGTGTGCTTTTAAATGTGCGCAATACTGCTCCCCTACCCCCAAAATACACGGCAGCTTCAGCAAATGGAATCATGAGTTAGATGTAGGATACTCGCAAACGTAATACTGTTGAATAAAAATAGAAGAGAAAGAAAAGAATTTCTACTTTGCACTGGAAAAAAGATAGTGGGCAATATTCCTCAAATGTCTTGACATTTTAAGTCTCTCCACGAAAGATAAATACGCTTTCTTTTGGAAGCTGTTTGCCAGTGAAATATTTTCATGTTTCAAATTTGTTTTGGTTATTAAGCTTATGTAACCTACTGAAGCAGAAATTGAGTTAGAAAATTCTCATCGGAAAAAAAAAAAAGAAAATTCTCATCGGGGTTGAAAGTGGCAATGACTCACTAATCTCGACCTCTTTAAAATGAGACAGCTTCTTTGCAATAGATGTTTTTAATTCCTAAAATGCTTGTCACCTGAGACCATGCAATTCCCAGTAAATAAAAATGGTCCTATTTTCCTGCGGATAAAAACATTTAATAATATTTTGTACTCTCTTATGAGAGCTCTAATCATTCACTGTTGGCCCCATGAGGTAGAGAGGGAAGGTATACATTGAGAGCAAGAGGCTCTATTTTGCAAGGAAAAAAGTGGACACCGAGAGGTCAAGTGACCTGACATTTACTGGAGGAACAAATGAGGCTATGGAGAACTTCCCTTGCAGGGAAACAAAGGAAAAATAAAAGCTCAGTTTGTCCTATGTTGACAGTTTTTTTTTTTAACCCTTTAACTCACTTCTGATACTGGATCAGACTGGATACTTTTAGAATCGCTTTCCTGGTTTGTGTCTGCGAAACATGGGAAGAGCACAGTGTAGCAGCAACAACAGTCAACTGAGTTCCCTTGAGTCCTGACCCTGTGAACCCTTGGGCACACCCCTCACTGCCCCAGCCTCAGCTCTTCAAACAGCAGGAAGGAGAGGTAGAAAAAAATGATCACGAAGCTTTTCCACTTGTGGTATTCAACACCATGATTCTTTTGCCTTATTTCCTTTTCCTTTTTGTTCTTTATAACAAGCTCACAAGAGACACACTCCACAAGAGAGGACGTGAAGCCACAATTGACATACACGACTTTCTCCCTTCTGGTTCTGGTTGGCCATCTAATAATTCCTTTCTAAAAAAAAAATTATTGGCTTTGTGTGTCCTCACAAAAAAGGAGCAGTTAACAGCCAGCCTGGGTCATAGGAGAGTGCCCATCCTGCTCAGTGGAGGGAAATCCTTCTGTCTGGCAAGGGCAGAGTTACTGGCTGACAGGTAAAGATGCTGCAGGGGTTTCCTGGCCATTAGTTCGTCTGCTTTCAATCTGGCATCTTGACCATATTAACCAATAACCTGGACTTTCCGGTGTGCCACATGGACAGCGAATGGCTGCCTTTCCTTCTGCTTTGCTGTGAAATCATATCGATATATGTGTACCAAATTTCTAGAAAATAATGAGTACAGGATGCAGAATACAGTGATACAAAGGCACTTCTCTATCCTTGTGAGATTTGGATGGGCATCCAGAAATGTGCTCTTTGGTTTGAAGTATGCAGCTTCTCTTCCCCTTTGTTTGGGTCCTTTTAGTTGCAGAGATCAGGCCACTCTAAAACTGCCCTTAGCAGAATGAAGAACTCCATTGGCTTTTAACGTTGAATAGTTCAGGAGTAGCTGGGTTTCAAGTCTGAAATGGTATCACTGGAGTCAGGCCCGTCTGTTGGCTGGATTTCCCCCCCACCCCCCGTGTTGGCCTTGCCATCAGGTAGGCCTTTGTTGGAAAGGTGAAATCCAACAGAACAACCAGCCTAATCTTGACAGTTTGTATTCAGTGTACGCATTGCCTGGTCCCTTCAGCAAAAGTTGTGATGTTAGCTGAGTTGGTCTGATTGAGTGGGGTGGCCATCTCTGAACAAAGTCACAGTGCCTGAGGGGATCGGTGGTGCAGGGGCGCAGGGATGCTCTGCTCTAATAAGCAGGTCTCAGTTACAGGTCAACCCAAGGAGCTGAGACTGTGGTCAATCCCCTTCACCTGAGAGGCACGACCGAGAGTGGGGGAGAAGGAGCAATATTTCCAAAGAGAAAGGAGGCACTACGTCCCCCCAAGAAGAGTGGATGAATGCTGAGCAGGCAAAGAGGACCAGTACTGACATTATCTCATAACACGAACCTCTTGATTCAGAATAAGCACAGGGGGTGGGCAGCCAGAGAGGACCAGCAGGTACACCAAGTATGGGCTAGAAACCTGGACCAGCCCAGGATTGTCTCGTTCTCAGGATGGATTGGACTAAGTACTATATCCACCACTTCTTGGTTATCTTCATCACTATTACAAGTTAGAACTCTTACAAATCCTTAGGAAAGCTGCTCCCTACAATGAGTACGCAGAGTTTTAGTACATTATTGTTTAAGTGTTGAAAAGGGTCTCTTTTTTTCCCTCCCTCATTGCATTTTGGCTTTTCATAGTGTGCAATTTTGCCGCACTTATAATCATTATGTACTTTGTTTGGGGAGAATGCATTTTGTCATAAAAGCTTTTCATACAACTAGAGGAATGATCAGCCTCACTATCAATATTCTTTAGCACAACCTGCTTTTTCCCTCGAGAATATTTAAACTGGGTTGCAAAACTCAGACATATAGCAGTTGAAAAACTAACGCCAATTCGATTCTCTTAATTGAGAAATAATTAATTGGTGCATGACAATATTAGAACACTATCAAAAAAGACTCTGTGTAGTCCTCTCACTTTCCCTATCACAAAGTTACCATTTAAATCTAGCTTCGTTTGTGATACAATAATGCAGCACTTGTGCGCAAAGTGAGACTAAACTAATGCAAAGACTTTTCTTATGAATAGGACAAATGAATGTTTTTTTTTAATTTAAAGGAAACTGTATTTAAAATGTAATTTTTGGAAAATATAATAAAGTCAAACATAAATATTGTGAGCAGATGTTTCTTAAGAAGTTTCTGACATGAATAGTCACCATCTGGAGCCACTTACAATAAGAAGAAGGTAAGCATGCACCTGTTCCTTTCTTTAAAAAGATGTAATCTCTGCACCAAATTATAAACAAGTATGGCAGTTTCCATAAAAATGCAATATTCAATTTGCCAAACTGTTTAGAAAAATATTGATAAGAATGTGGTTTTGAAAAGTATGCTTCTAAAAGGCTCGGCCTCTTTTCAGATTTCATTGCTTACTTGCAATGTTTTAAAGATAGAACTCTGCAAAGCGGGTGCGTGGTTTGCATTGTCGGAGGTAGACACAAGCCAGAATGGTCGTGGCCACTGCTGCCACCACTGTCCAAGGGGTCTCTTTGCCCATTGCCACATTTTAGATACTCCACAATCTGAGTGGGGCCTCTAGTCCCTGCAGCCTTGATAAACCGATTGCGTTAGTGGCTCTAGTTAATGAAGTCCTGCAACGCCATCCCTTGCAATGTGGTATTGCAGCAACTTGTGCGAAGAGGTGGGTTTTTTCCTCCATCCTTTGAATCAGGGCTGAGCTCGTGCCTTGCTTTGAACCACAGAATGCAGGGGAAGGGACAGCATGCTGGTTCCAAACTAGACCTCCCAAGGATGTGCACATATTCATTCTCTCTCGTGGAGTCCTGTCACACCATGGAAAGGGGAGCCTGCTGGGGGATGAGAGACCCTGTGGAGGAGAGCCCAGTTTTCCCTGCAAAGGCCTTCCGAGAGTAGTTTGCAGCCCACCGACTCCACAACGTGTGAGAGAACCAGCAGAGTTGCCTGTCTCATAGGCCCTTAGCCTTTTGCCTACAGCAAGAGGGTTTTAATTTTTTGATGCCCAGTGATTGACAGGGGACGACACCAGTTGCTAAAGAATTTTAACTTCTGGCTGCTATCTTTTTATCCCCTTGAACAATAGGCAGGTAAGTACAGCTGCAGGGTTGTAAAGATGCAGGGATTTACAGGCAGATCTCAATATACAGGTTGGAAATTTTGAATAAATGACATAGGGAAGACAAATTGGGTGTGGAAAAATGGTTAAATGACCGAATCAGATAATCTCTCTTGAATAATTTCAGCATATTTTTGAATATAACTACAAATGAGGTGAATCTCTTTAATGAAACCCACTCCCCCTACAAATGAATTCTTGTGTCAACGATGGGTTACACATGCTATATGTTTTTTTAAAGTTCAATTAATTAATTTGTAAATTAGTTCTACTTGTTTCCTAGCTAGTTAATCTTAGTTAGAAGAGTTTCACTCTAACTGCTTTGATTGGGTTATACGAACTCCATCGGCAGATTGACGTGCCAGCTATTGACAACGGATTTCAAAAAATAAAGTGATCAAAGGTTATTTGCTACATTTTTTTTAAAAAAAGATTTTATTTATTCATGAGAGACACACACAGAGAGAGAGAGGCAGAGACACAGGCAGAGGGAGAAGCAGGCTCCATGCAGGGAGCCCGATATGGGACTCGATCCCGGGACTCTGGGATCACACTCTGAGCCAAAGGCAGACACTCAACCACTGAGCCCCCCAGGTGTCTCTATTTGCTACATTTGTGATGACCATTTACTGGTTACCATCCTGGCATCCACTGCTACTCTCCCTTCTGTCCTTACTTCAAGATTTCTTTCCTCTAGTCATGTGATTTGGGTGGGAATAACCTTACTCCAAATTCCAGGGATAGGCTCTGATTGGATTATATCCCACAGTCACTTGCGGTGGTTCTAGGATAAAGCACAACACAAGCAGAGTCAATAATATGCAAGGAGAGGGGTGCCTGTGTGGCTGAGTTGGTGAAGCACCTGCCTTCAGCTCAGGTCATGATCCCAGCGTTCTAAGATCAAGCCCCCCATTGGGCTCCCTGCTTTGTGGGGAGCCTGCTTCTCCCTCTCCCTCTGCCTGTTGCTCCCCCTGCTTGTGTTCTCTCTCTCTCTCTCTATCACATAAATAAATAAAATCTTTAAAAATATATATGCAAGGACACGTTTGCTGGATTTCTCATTTGGAGAAGCTTGGCTGTTTCCCAGTATAATGTGAGATCTGGAATGATAGAAGTCATTTTGCCACGAGGAGTCATCAGGGAGCCACAAAATGAAACCTAAGGGTGAAGTCACACCATAAACAGCAAAAAAGAGAGACAGAGAGAAAAAAATGGGTTTTTGAAAATATTGAAGTGCTGGATCCAGCCTTGCCTGAAGTCATTTTTGCCTCTGGAGTTTTCTCTGATATGACTGATAAATCCCTATTTTTATTTAAGTCAAATTGAATTGTTTTCTTCACTTGTAGCTGAAAGACCACTAAACAGTACAACCCTCCCCCCCCCGCCCCGCCCTTACTCGAGCTTTGCTTCAAGCATCCTACAGCAATGTGCACTGGTGGTACGCACAGCTGCCTTCCACATGCCTGCATTCAGGCTCTCCTTCTGGCCTGGACTCCTTCAATAGCCTCTCAACTACACTCTCTACTTCCGGTCGTTGCCCCTCCGATCTATACTTTGTTATTGGGTTGACGTCTGTTAAGCACAGCTATTACCATACTCTGTTGCTTCGAAAAATTTAATGGTTCCCCAGCACCAACTGCATTAAAAGCAAACATCTCCCTTGACATTTCAGGCCTACCTCAATGTGCCCCATTCTCCTTGAGGCTTTCTGTGACCTCCATTCCATGTTGGTAAACACCAAAGACAACCTCTACTCTTTCTTATTGGACAGCTTGGTAACGTTTCACATTGTTGATTGCTTTCTTGACACAGTCTCTTCCCTGGTTTCCGGGATACAACAGTCTCCCCTCTTGGTCAGATCCTTCTCTCCTCAATCGTTAACTGTTGGTTTTCCTGCCTGTATTCTAGGGCTGTTGCTCTTGGTCCATATATAGTTGCTGGGTATCGCATCAAGTCCCATCACTCAAAATTCCTGTTCAGTGCCAATGACTCCTAAGTCTAAGCCTCTAATGGACACTTCTCTGAATTTCAGACTTAAGGAGCCACTTAACCATTAGACATCTTCATCTCAGACATGTAGTCGAATCTTCAAACCTCCCCGTCCTCCGGGGTCTTCTATTCCCTTGAGTAGTCGCCACCATCTGTCTGGGTGCTTAAGCCAGCAATTTGGAAGTTAACGCTTGGCCCTCCCAGCTCCCTAATCCTTTCAATTTAATCAAACATCAAATTCTGTCAATTTTAACTACTGAACATCTCTTGTCTTTGTCACCTCTCTTTGCTCTCAATTGTCACCCTTTATTAGAAGCCAAATCACCTGTGCCCTGGACTGCTATGATAGTCTCCTTACTGGATTCCCTGCTTGCATCCTGGCCTCTTTGTTTCTTTCTCTCTACTTGAATTTATCTTTAAAAAATACAAAATAGGATCATACTGCTCTCTTGCAGGCAACCTCTCAATGACTTCCCAATGCCTTGAGAATAAAGTCCAAATTCTTACTATGACCCATGAGGCCCTGAGGAGCCAGCCCTTGCCTACCTCACCAGCTTATCTTGGGGTCACTCTGCTCACCCTGCTCTTCTTTGTCCTTAGGCCACTCTTAGGTTGTTTTCTGTACCAGTGATATTCTCATCCTACTTTCTGCTGGCCAAACGCAAGGGTCCCAACCCAAATATCCTTCCCCAATGTCTCCAGATTGTCATCAAATCTCTCCCCATCTCAAGTCCCTTTGCACCTTTCTCTTCTGATGCTTATTACATGTATGGTGACCTGTTCAATGTCTGTCTACACTCTTGGACCTTAAGATCCTTGAAGGTGGGGACTACATCTGTTTTGTAAATTTTGCTCCTATGCTTTAATTTTCCATTGAGGAAAAAAAAATATTTTGCAGAAAAAAAAAAAAAGAAATCCAAAAGCACCTTCTTTTGTGTGTTTACCTAAAAAGAAACCCAAATCATTCCTTTTTTTTTCATTCATTCCTTTTTTTAAGGAAAAAAATTCATGTTCACATAAACAGAAAGAACTAGAAATGAGTTTAAAAGGAAGACAGGCGTTTCACATAAAATAGATTTCTTAAAAATATATTCCCCAGCTCATAAAATAAGGAACTGTGTACAAGGGGTGTCTGGGTGGCTCAGTTGGTTAAGCATTGACTCTTGATTTTGGCTCAGGTCACGAACTCAGGGTCATGAGACTGACCCTGTTGGGCTCTATGCTCAGTGGGGAGTCTGCTTAAGATTCTCTCCCGCTTCCTCTCTCTCTTCCCCTCCTCATGCTCCAGTGCTCACTGTTTCTCTCTAAATAATTAATTAATTAATTAATTAAATAATTAATTTAAAAAAAGAAGTGTATACAGATGCCCTTTTTAAAAGAATATTTAAAACCCATTATTTAAATAAGTCTCTTATAAGGCAATCTAGTCAGGGAAAGCAAAGAAGTAAAAACTCCAACTTCTCAAACATCTTTCTATTTTTGTGCCTATTTGTAGCAGCAGAGAGAATTGCTCACACAATAAGGTAGATAGGTGGTGTAAATAGGAGGCAATTCCTAGCGACAATGTTGCAAGTAAAAAATTTGAATTATAAATGTTGACTAATTGTCATTACATGCAATTTCTTTCGATAGGGTCCTTTTAAAAGCAGTCCAAATTTTAGTTTAATGCGCTTAAAAATAAAATTTATGCTACTTAGCAAAAGAAAATGTGGGCTGCTTGTTAGTTCAGCCTTTGTATTTGGGATAAATGAGTCAGAACCTCCCAGCACCTAAACTTTTCATAGGCCATAAACTGAGATTCTCAGAAATCTTTATTAACTCTTTCTAGCCCCAGACGCAGTGTTCCAGAAGCTCCAATCTGAGAGCTATGCAGATGGAGAAGATAGAAGAGCACAGGACATCCATGGACTTCATTCTCCATGCTCATTCTCCATGCTCTCCATGCTTGATTGTTGTGCTCAATCAAGTCACTCCCCGTGGCCATTAGTTATCAGAGCCTTACTTTTTCTATAGTCATTTTTAACAATTAGCATATTATGACTACATTTAAGGCCCTAATTACACCAAACATAATTTTAGGTGTTTTGTGGTCTTAATTGATATAACTGACACTCTTCATAGCCCTACGTTGAGTGCCCTGCATACATCACCTTAACCTTCACAGTAGTCTTATGTGCTAGGTACTATTATTTTTTATTTCCTCTCTGCCATGGAGGCCAAGAGGGCTCAGAGAGGTTAAGTAACTTGCTCACCGTCACACAGCTAGGGGGAGCTAGGGTTAGCAGCCCTGTTTTCTGACTCCCAAGCCAGTAGATTCAGCCCCAGTGGTGTACTGCCACGCGTCCAATTATGAATTTGAATTCTGATAAGGCATGGCAATGACAATACCGATCTCAGATCATGCAACAATGAAGAGTTGGATTTTTGATACCGTACATAATTTGTCTTTTTTTAAAAAGATTTTATTTATGTATTCATGAGACACACAGAGAGAGAGGCAGAGACACAGCAGAGGGAGAAGCAGGCTCCATGCAGGGAGCCTGACATGGGACTCAACCCCGGGACTCGGGGATGGTGACCTGAGCCCAAGGCAGATGCTCAACTGCTTAGCCACCCAGGTGCCCCC
Source organism: Nyctereutes procyonoides (assembly GCF_905146905.1). Lineage (NCBI taxonomy): Eukaryota > Metazoa > Chordata > Mammalia > Carnivora > Canidae > Nyctereutes > Nyctereutes procyonoides. The sequence goes on along the minus strand of NW_026575021.1, from coordinate 8,126,959 downwards.
GTAGGTAATTTTTCTAACTTCCCTCAGGAAGTATTTTCCCTCACAAAGGGAAACTTTTTAACAAACTTTTTAAGGGGAAAAAATGTCTTTTTTTTCCAGGAAATGAGAGGACTTCTCTTATCTCTAAACAAATAACGGTTATCAGTACAGATTTGATTTTCAAATACTTTTGTTTCAAAATAGTTTAAGTTCTATTTCTGTAGATAAGCCCTGCCCATCTCCCTGCGGGTCAGGAGGGAGGATATCCTGGAAGGCAGTCTGATGGGAAAGACTGTGCTGCAGCCTGGGGAGGTCCACCCTGGGGAAGATGACTAGAGACACTTCAAAGATGAGAAGATTTTTCAAAACGACTAATCCAGTTTAGGCATAGACTTAGTCCAACTCATAGCAGCAGTCTTGATACCTATCATGTGCCAGGTGCTGTGCCCCCCACTTTTATCTGGTTTTCCGTCTATTTGCTACCCTCATGTGCTGGTTGGAATCTGGCCGAGGCTCTACTGAAACCTTTATGAATCTCACTTTTTTCCTGCCTGGACCCAAAGGCACATCATTAGGGCCCTACTGGTGGTGAAAAGAGAACACAGAGGCGGTCCTTAAGCCCAGCAATAAATGAGTAGCAAGCCAGGTGGTTTGGTGGATTGAGTGTTGGACTTGATTTCAGCTCAAGTCATGAGCTCAAGACCTGCATCAGTCTCAGTGGGGAGTGGGCTTGAGGATTCCCTCTCTCTCCCTCTCTTTCTACCCCTCACCCCTGCATGCATGCCCTCTCTCTCTCTCTCTCTCAAATAAATAAAATCTTAAAAAAAAAAAAGAAGAAGAATAGCAGGCCACTCAATGAGTTGACAGGATCCCACCCCACCCCGATGGTGCCTCTGGACAGAGATGGATGGAGTAAAGAGGTGTTCAAAAACTCCAGAGGCCCAGTGAGAAAATTACTAAGCACAAGATAGGAGAAATAATGAAAGCAGGGAGCTCTCGGAAATTTATGAGCTGCCGGTGCTCTACCTTATAACCACCACCCTGAGTGAGGTGAAATTCTTGCATTTCACAGAGGGGAAGACTGAGACTCAGGGTGTGCAGGGGAGGTAGTGCATCCATGGTCATGAAAGCTGTGCAGAACTGGGATTCAAGGCCCGAAATGTCTGGCTTTCATCCAAAACTCTTTCTACTGAAGAACTGAAGGCATGTCCAAAGGCTGGGATCTAGAACCTCATTGCCTGCTGGAACCCCAGAATTAGGCAGCACCACACAGTGCTGCGAGGGCTATGACAAGTGTGAGACATGGCTTTCTGCTTTTTGGGAGGATATAGTGTCACTTGCTCTGGGATTCTGCTCCAAAAATTATTTCTACTCTTGAATGCATTTTTCACCCTCTCTCCTCACTTATGAACAGGCTTACACTTTCTTGATCTTGAAAAAAAGTCAAAACCTTTTCCTTGACCTTGCTATGCCTTTAAGCACCCACTTTATCCTTCTGCTATTTGTTGGGCAATTTCTTAAAAGTGATCTATGTTAGGGAGGAAGAAATAGGAAATTCTGGTTTAATGGATGCAGAGTTTCAGTTGTACAAGATGAAAAGGGTCATAAAGACGAATGGTGGTGCTGGTTGACCTTGTGACCATACTTAATACCCCTGAACTGTACATGTAAACATGGTTGAGATGATTAAAAATCAACTACACTTCAATCAACAAAATGGTTGAGATGATAAGTTTTATTTGTATTTGGTTACAATAATAATAATAAAAAAAACTTGGGAGGAAAAATGATCTCTATACCACCATCCAATGCTACTGTGATCAGCGGGGGCTTCTGGAAGACAGGATTTTCAATGCTAGACCTTGGAGTGCCCCAGATGAACCAGGACAGATGGGGACCACAGCACCACCCTCATCCATTCCCCTGGGCTATGGTCAGGGTTCGCCTTAGGAATCTGCCTTTCTCCTCCTGCATCCACCGACACCTACACGAGCAGGTAACCCTAGTGGTCTTTTTTCTAGTCCTGCAGCATTGGGTGAAGGTTTCCTTCTTGAAATCCCTTAAAATTTTTTTTTCTTTCATTACCCTCTGCAGCCCATGGTTTTGTGATTTTCTTCTCCTAACAGCTCCATCTCCGTTGCCTTCCTTGACTCCTCCTGCTACTACCGAACCCCAGCCTCAGACCATGAAGTGAGGTTAGACAGGTCTGGGTTCAAGTTCCAGTCCTTTATTTGGGAACTTCGTGAACATGACAGCTTACTCAGTCCTGCTCTATCTCAGCTTTCTGAATAGAGTTGGTAATACCTACTTGCAGTCTACCCCAAGAGCTGAGAAAGGAATATTTAGAGCATTTAAGGTAGTTCTTGGTAGAAAGTAAACCCCCAGTGAAAGGAGTTATTGTCATGACTTCCTTGTCTCTTAGCTTCCACTTTGCCTTTCTGTGCTGCTCACTCAACTGCGGCTCCAAGGACCCTTTCAAGTTCCATGACCCTATTCCTGTCTATCTTCCAGCACTATCAACTCAAAATATTTAAGACCAAAGCCACCATCTTCCCCTCATACTGACTCTAAGATAAAGTATCTCTTCTAGTTTCTAGGATTCCCAGGGATCCAGGTCAGATGCTCCTGTCTTTGACTCCTTCTCTCTCTTCATCCACATCTAGGCGGTTCCAGATCTGATTAATTCCATCTGAGGTGCATTTCTCAAGTGTCCCTTTTCTCCTTTTGATTCTCCGTGTCACTGCTGGCCCCCTGTCACCATCTCAGTACCTCAGTAACTTATACCTGGACTATTTCAATAGCCTCTTAACTGACTCCTCAACCCATGAAGATCTGGTGCCTGCTTCTGCCCGGATAATTTTCCTAATGCAAAACTCTAAAAGACCTTCAGAATCAGGGCACAGACTTACTAGTCTCAAGCCTCAAGCCTTTCCAGAATGGCTCCACAAACTGATTACGTTACATCATTTGGTTAATAAATGCTTTTTGACTGTTCCGGTTCCAGCAAATTCCAGAAAAAATAGTGCCATTGCTTCCTCCATGTGCTCTAATCAAGATTTTGACAGTATTTTCCATAAACATTGCTCTTTTCTCTTTCAAGATTTTTATTTTTATTTATGAGAGAGAGAGTGCGCACATGCATGCAAAGAAGTGGGGTTAGGTAGGGAGGGCAAAAAGGGAGCTGAGCAGGGAGCCTGGTGTGAGGGCTCCATCCCAGGACCCTGGGATCATGACCTGAGCCCAAATCAGACTTAACGGACTGAGCCACCCAGGTGCCCCAACACATTGCTCTCTTCAAAGCCACTGATGAACCCACCTTACCAAGTCCTATAATTACCTTTCTGTGCATTTGTGTTACCCCACTTCAAGGATTTTGTCTTTCTTTACACACTTCCTCTCCTTTGCCATATTGAATGGAGTCAAGGACAATTCTAAAGTTTTTGGCCTGAGCCACCTAAAGGGTATGAATACGGGAAGGGATGAGCTGTGTTGAAAAACAAAATTCAACTGAGTGAAGTGGAAGATCTAATTGGCTTAATTAAGTGGTTTACAATTAGGTAGCATCACCCCTAGCCAGGGTAGAGATGCACCCAAGGTGCAGCACAAAATGGAGGGTTTTTCCAGAAAGGTGGGTGGCTCAAGGACATTATTAGCAGCAGAAGAAAAAGGATTATTTTATTTTTAAAAAAATATTTTATTTATTTATTCATGAGAGGCAGAGACATAGACAGAAGGAGAAGCAGACTCCCCAAAGGGAGCCCGATACGGGACTCGATCCCTGCACCCGAGATCATGCTTGGAGCTGAAGGCAGAGGCCCAACCTCTGAGCCACCCAGGTGTCCCGAGAAAGAATTATTTTAGGCAAAATCTCTTTCCCTAGGGGAGGGCCAGGGGTTCTTATCGTGCAGATGACCTCATCTTCCTCTGAGGAGGGGTGCCCATGTGACAGATTACCTCATTGGCACCAATCAGAAAGTTCCCGCTGGATCTGTCAAGAGTACAGTCCACTTCTGGGAGAGGTTGAAACTACAATTAGGTCCACAATTATGTTAGCTAGTAAGCCTCAGTATGGCAATTTGGCCTAAGCAGCTCCATCTTGGGTCTGTGGTTTTCTTTTTGGCAACTGGAAATACAGAAATGGTGACTGGAGGTGGGATGGTGGACTGAGACTAGGGAAGGGAGGGGTAATACAAGATCATGGGATGAGAAAATCTGCAGACCACCTTGGGAGTGAGTGACCGGGGTAGGGGAGAGAAAAATCATCAGGAATGAGGAGATCAAGAACATGAGAGGCCAAGAATTTGGGAAGATATTGTGGATAATGAAATCAGCAAGTGTTATGACCGCACCACATACAGCTCTCAATACATATCTAGTCAATTAAATTGAGGGGCAGGGGGGCCATTCTGTAGAGAGAGCCCAAGAGGAATGCTTAGATTAGAACATTACTCTGAGAATACATTCCCATGTGTTACAGTTTTTAAATTTTTTTTTAAAGATTATTTAAGAGAGAGGGAGAGAGAGAGAGACCATGAGCTGGGAGAGGGTCAGAGGGAAAAGCAGACTCCCCACGGAGCAGGGAGCCCAATGTGGGGCTCCATCCCAGGACCCTGACATCATGACTTGAGCCAAAGGCAGACGCCCAATGGACTGAGCCACCCAGGGGCCCCACCACGTCCTATAGTTTAGGTGAGAGTTCAGCAAACTTTTGCTCCACAGAGCCAGGTAGTGAATATTTCAGCTTCCAGTTTGCACAGTCTCTGTTGCATCAGCTCAGCTCTGGACGTCAGCACGGAACAGCCATAGACAGTAGGTGAGTGAGCATAGCTGTGTTCTAATAAAACTTTATTTATAAAAACAAGTGGCAAGTCAGATCTGGTCCACGAGCCATAGACACCTGACTCCCATTCTAAATCACTGTTGCCTAATAGAAATATAATTCAAACCACAAATGTAATTATTAATTTTCTGGTAGCTACACTAAAAAATGTAAGAGTCATGCAAGGTTAATTTTAATAATATATTTTATTTAACCCAATATAGACAAAATGTGATTTTTTAAGTTTTGCACTGGTTTACTGCCAGTATATAGAAATACAGTCAATTTTTTTACATATTGATTTTATATCATTTACCTGTCCTTCTGACTTAGTATTTTCTTCTTAAGGTTTTCTTTTTAGATGACATTCCCCACCCCATAGATGGCATATTTACAATATTGAATCTCCCCCTCACTTACATGGTATCCTTCTTTGTTTATTTAGGTCTTCTCTGATTTATTTCATCAGTATTTTATAATTTTCTGTGTAAGGATCTTGCACATATTTTGTTACATTTATACCTAAGTATTTCTTTTTGGAGGTGCTATTGGAAATTACACAAAGTATTATTTCTGTGTGTAATGAACATAAAAAGTATTCAGTTATTTCACATTCTTTTTTCCAAACTGAACCTTCTAAAACTCCTGTATTTTCAGAACATCTCAATTCACATTAGCCACATCTCAAATGCTTAATAGTCATGTGACTAGTGGCTACTGTATTGGACTAGGCAGATTTTGATTTTTTTCTTATTTTTCTTGCTTATTTAAGATCACAAGCTAAGTGGGGACACCTGAGTGGCTCGGTGGTTGAGCATCTGCCTTTGGCTCAGAGCATGATTCTGGGGTCCTGGGATCGAGTCCTGCATGGGGCTCCCCACATGGAACCTGCTTCTCCCTCTGCCTGTGTCTCTGCCTCTCTCTGTGTCTCTCATGAATGAATGAATAAATAAGATCGTTAAAAAAAAAAAAAAGAAAAGACCACACGCTAAGTGGAAAATACGGAGCACTTTACTAAATTTGTATTGAACCATTTGCTTTGGATCTCTAGAGTCTGTTCTTTTACAGATTTTTTGGTAGTAAAATTATTGCCAATTGTTTTGGCAAAGTTGAGTTGGTTTTAAAGAAGCACCAATTAAGGCAGGCCACGTCTTGCTGGGGTAACAAGTAGTCCCAGTGGCTTAACATAAGCAAGCATCACATAATGTATTATAACACAACATAATCAAGCACGTAAGCACAATGTCCATTATGAGTCAGTCATCCCCTGAGTCAGGCAATGAAGGCTCCAATTTTTTTTTTTTTGAGAGAGAGAGCACAAGTGGTGTGCAGGGCCAAAGGGAGAGGGAGAGAGAGAATCTTAACCAGGATTTCATGTCAAGTCCCCGAGATCATGTCCTGGGCTGAAATCAAGAGTCAGATGCTTACCTGACTGAGCAGCCCAGGTGCCCCAAAGGCTCCATCTTAACACATGATTCAAGGTCTCAGGGGGTAGGAAAGGAGTTGTGTCTCTTAAATCCATCTGTTTGGAAGGGTAGCGTGTTATTTCTGTTCACATTTCATTGGCCAAACGAAGTCACATAGGGCACACCTAACTCTTTAAGGATGGCAGGAAAGTGAAGTCTTACCTTGTGCTTAGAAGACCAGGAATTTGTGTGATTAACCCCAATATCTATCACATGTTGGCAACCTGCAACCTTCCCCAAGTGTCATGAATTGAGAAAACATCATCACTTAATAAGTAACTATTCTGATATGCCTGACATGTGAAAATGTGTATAATGGAAAACCAGGGTCAGGAACTTTTCAATGAATAATGCTGGGATAATTGGTTATCCGAAGGGTGGGAAAACAGAAGTATATCCTTGTATGACACCCTATTCGAATGTCAGTTCTGGGTAGATTAAAACCAAAAACAAAGCTCTGAAACCTTTAGGAGAGAATATACGAAAATATTTTTATAAGCCCAAGGTTGGAAGGATTTATTAAGACACAAAATGCACAAGTCATTCATACATTAATTTATTTTTCCATTTACTTAAGAAATATTTATTGAAAATCTACTGGGTGCCAGACACTGATCTAAGCTCTGGGAACAAGAAGAGGATAAGACAAACACAATTCCTGATCCCAGAGAATTTATAGTTTAGTGGAATCATAGAGGCAAAGAGGATTACAAAATGCAACGAAATTACATTTAATTATGTTATTACAAAACTCTAATTGAATTACATTTAATTATACGAAAATGGGAAAGCTTCTCTTTAGAAGCTTCTTTAACAAAACTTCTTTAACAAAAGTTGTCACCAACGAAATGGCAAGGCGGACCACAGGCTGGGAGAAGAGATTTCCAATGCACACAACAAAAAGGGATCAGTATCTGGGATTATATAAAACCTCTTCCTAATCAAAAAGGAAAAGACAGACAAGCCAAGGGGAAAATGAGCAGAAAATACAGAAAGGAAAGCTGAATGGTCAATAAACATGATGAGATGTTCAGCATCATTCATAATGAGGGAAATGCAAATTACAAGATGCCATTGAATGCCCAGAAGATTAATAGAAATTACGTGTATGACAATACCATGTGTTGTTGACCAGCGAGACTGGGGAGTGGGCCAATAAGTATGACTATTTTGGAGAGCAATTTGGCTAAAACTAATCCTACCCTTCCACCCAGTAATTCTACTTTGTACACAACCTCAGTGAAATTTTTGCACATGAGATCAAGGGAACAAGTGATGTGTATTGCAGCACCATTTGAGGTTGTGAGGAAATGAAAACAACTGAACCCTCCACCAATAGGAGACTAGATACATACGTTGTAATATGGTCATGCTATGGAAAACTAGTCAGAGATTAAAATAAATGACCTTGAGCCGCCGGTATCAAAATGGACAAACCTCAAAACTATAATTTTGAGTCAAAAGAACCAAAACTGAAAACAAAAGCAAACTCTGCACTACTATGGTTTTTGAGGATACGAGGTTGTCTGGTTTTAAAACTTGCAAATGAGGCTATATCTTGTCTATGAGTAGGAACCAGATTTTAAAAGGGTAAAAACATACGAGTGGATGAAAATAGCAAATTGCAGAGGGAGAGGAGACAAAGGAAACAGGAAAGGGGAAGGATCTACAATTTAAAAAAAAGATTTAATTAATTTATTTGAGAGAAAGAGAAGGAGGGAGGGAGAGGGAGAGCATGAAGGGCGGAGACCAGCAGAGGGAGAAGCTGACTCCCCACTGAGCAGGAAGGTCTACGAGGGCTCCATCCCAGGACCCTGAGATCATGACCTGAGCCCAAGGTAGACTCTTTTTTTTAAAAAAAAAGATGTATTTATTTATGATAGACATAAAGAGAGAGAGAGGCAGAGACACAGGAGGAGGGAGAAGCAGGCTCCATGCCGGGAGCCTGATGTGGGACTCGATCCCAGGACTGCAGGATCGTGCCCTGGGCCAAAGGCAGGCTCTAAACCACTGAGCCATCCAGGGATCCCCCAAGGTAGACTCTTAACTGACTGAGCCCCCCAGGCACACAGAAGGATCTGCAATCATTATTATTTCAACACCATCAGAATGTTAAAAAAAAATGAAATTGAAATTATGATATGGGCAGCTCTTCCTGTCACCCTGTTTTAATAAAACCACCTTTTGCACACACACCAAAAAAAAATAGAAAAGAAAAGAAAAAAGAAGAAAGAAACCACAATACAAACTTTTTTATTTGAATCATTTAAGAATAAGTGGTTGATGATATAAGGCCCATCAAAACGCTTCAGTGTGTTTTGTCTGAAACAAGAACATTTTCCTACATAACCAAATTATAATCATCAAAATGATGAAATTAGAATTGATATTGCTACTGGCTCATCTTCAGATCCCATTCAAGTTTTGCCACTTATATCAAAACGATTTGATTCAGAACCAAGTGCTGTATTTAGTGGTCATGTGTCTTCTTTCTTTCTTTCTTTCTTTCTTTCTTTCTTTCTTTCTTTCTTTCTTTCTTTCTTTCTTTCTTTCTTTCTTCTTTCTTTCTTTCTTCCTTTCTTCTTTCTTTCTTTCTTTCTTTCTTTCTTTCTTTCTTTCTTTCTTTCTTTCTTTCTTTCTTTCTTTCTTTCTTTCTTTCTTTCTTCTTCTTTTAAGATTTTATGTATTTGGGATCCCTGGGTGGCGCAGCGGTTTAGCGCCTGCCTTTGGCCCAGGGCGTGATCCTGGAGACCCGGGATCGAATCCCACGTCAGGCTCCCGGTGCATGGAGCCTGCTTCTCCCTCTGCCTGTGTCTCTGCCTCTCTCTCTCTCTCACTGTGTGCCTATCATAAATAAATAAATAAAAAAAAGATTTTATGTATTTATTTTAGAGAGAAAGAGAGAGAGAGCACAACTGGGGCTGGGTGGGGGGGGTGGGCAGTGGGAGAGAGAGTCCCAAGAAGACACTATACTGAGCATAGAGTCTGACTGGGGGCTTGATCCCAGGACTCTGAGATCATGACCCGAGGAGAAATCAAGAGTCTGATGCTTATCCGACTGAGCTGCCCAGGTGCCCCAGTGGTCATGTCTTTACTGTCTTATGGGATGGTCCCTCAGTCTTTCATGGACTTTCATGGCCTTGTTGCTTTTGAAGATTACAAGTCAGTTCTTTGGTAGAATGCCTTTCAATTTAGTTTTTTTGGATATTTCCCTGTGATTGGATTCATGTTGTAGATCCTCAGCAGGACCTTCACAAAGTGATACTGTGTTCCCATGGTTTGTCAGATGGCAACAATTTTGATTTGTTCATTTTTAGGGACACCTGGGTGGCTCAGTCGGTTGAGCGTCTGCCTTCGGCTCAAGTCATGATCCCAGGGTCCTGGGATCAAGCCCCGACTGGGGGTCCCTGCTCTCTCTCTCTCTCTCTCTCTCTCTCTCTCAAATAAATAAATAAAATCTTAAAAATAAATAATGTTTGTTTTGATCATGTGATTACAGTGGTGTCTCCTGGGCTTCTCTACTGTAAAGGTACTCTCTTCTCCTTCATAGGTGGTAACTGTGTAAGTAGCGATCCCATTCCTCTTCAAACTCGCAATGTATCCATTTGTTTATAGCTCTATGGCCTCATGATTCCTATTTTATTAAACAGGATATAATTTACTACTACTATTATTTAATTTTATGTTGAAATCATGTCCTTTTTGGCCATCGGGAGCCCATTCCATCTCACTTCTGTGTCCCTTGACAGGTCCTCATCACCGTCTGAACACTTTCTTGATTTCTGGCCCAAGTTGTATGTTCCAGGCTCATCTTGTACTTTCTTAGGCTTAGCTCTAGAATCGACCAGTTCTCCAAGGAGCCCCCATTCCTCTGGGTGGAGAACAGGATTTAGAAGTCAAGCTCTGAGTGCTAGGTATGCTCAGTGTGAATGGAGTGTCACTGCCCCCCATGGACAGATGTAAATTATACACATACATTCCCATCTGTTGTTTTGTTGATCTCTATATATGGAAAGATTTATGTTTTCACAACACATATAATTCCAGTCCAACATCACAGAATTTATCCCAGTTTTCTCCCTTTCCATAGAAACCTGGCTCCTGGGATTCCTGGGTGGTGCAGTGGTTGAGCGTCTGCTTTTGGCTTCAATAGTAATCCCAGGGCCTGGGAATCAAGTTCCGCTTCAGAAAGCCTGCTTCTCCCTCTGCCTATGTCTCTGCCTCTCTCTCTCTGTGTCTCTCATGAGTAAATAAATAAAACTAAAAAAAAAAAAGGAACCTGGCTCCTATTAACCTTATTATACTGATTTGATAAAGTCCCTGAAATATAGCTAGTCTTCTGTCTCTTCCATCATCCTAACCCCACGGGCCAACCTTCCTCTCCTGTCTGGGCTCTGACTCCCCATGCCAGCGGCTGCCCCTCTGTGTAGACACCCTCTTCAGCCCTTCTGGGCTCTGACATTCCATATCCTTTCTTTCACATGGGGGTCCTATGCATCTATTGAGCTCAAGCTTTGCTTCTCCATCCTGGGCCACTATGACTTCCTCTCCTCCCATCATGGAGGCCTACTACGCTCTACCTATCTAAAAGGAAAGAGGAAGGGAGAGGGGCTAGGAAGGGGAGGCAAAAGAAGAGAAGGGGAGGGGAAGGAAGGGGGAGAGCAAGCAAGGGAGGAGAGGGGAGAGAGAGGAGGGGGAGGGGAGAGAAAGAGAAGAAAAGGAAAAAGGAAAAGCAACATGTGTTTTATCTTGAAAAAGGTAAAGACAAATAGATGAAATATTTAGATTTGACAAAGCTTGCATGATTAATGGATATATGAACGTTCTCTACAGTATCCTTCGTGATTTGTGTTTCAAACCGAATGTGATGAAGTTTTTCTCCTTAAATTTCCAATCCATCACAGGCTAACATCTTTGTAAATATAATAAAGATGAACATCTAGAAAAATGAAATTAAAAAATCAAACACATAGAAGAGATGGGGCACCTAATTTTTATTATTAAATTCAACAGACTGTAGGTAACCATGTAAAGTGACTATCAAAGTTTCTAAATGTGTTGTCTCAATTTCTGCGCTCTTCCCTCAGTTGACCAGAACGGTTGGGTGAAGCAGCAGCCATTCCTGGCCCTCAGTCTGGGGAGTACTGTAGGCCACGCCTTTTTTTTTTTTTTAAGGTTTTTATTTTATTTTGAGAGATTTTTATTTTGAGAGAGAGAGTGCACCCATGGGGGGTGAGAGAGAAACTCAAGCAGAGTCCTGCTGAGCATGGAGCCTGGCACAGGGCTCGATCTCATGGCCCTGAGATCATAACCTGAGCTGAAATCAAGAGTGGGTTGCTTAACTAACTGAGCCACCCAGGAGCCCTGCCCTGGACAAGGCCAGTTCCTTTCCATTGGGCCTCTGGTTCCTGAGCTAGGTCATTCAGCGAGTGCTGGCGGCCACTCTGAAAACCCCACCTTGGGCTCCGAGGTCTGCAGACAGGCCATCTCCCTGGAAGCCTTGCCTTCTGTCATCTGTGTGGATCATCCACGGTCCCTTTCGCTTCTGGGATCCTGTAAACAGAACCACCGTGGAAGAGGAAAGAGAAGGACCAGATGTGAGAAACCGAACAAAACAAAAACCAGGTACTGCACAGTTCTCTCTACCAGCCCACACGGCCAGGGCTGGATCCAGGTTTCTGTGGAGCTGGAGAGGTCGGTGGCACAGGCCCTCCCTAGGCAGTGGGCATCCTCAGCATAGAGAGAACTGGGTTTTTTCTTCAAGGTACATGTTTTTAGAGGAATCATTTTTATCTGAAGATGTGCCGGGTAAATGCCCTCTCCCCAGGAGCCTCAAAGACCATTTCTCTAAGTGTGATTTTTCCAGCAAAATATTTACCAGCTTAAAAAGAAAAACCCTACATTTAACTTGGAATTTTCCATAATAGTTTCAAGTGTTTTTTTTTTCTTTTTCTTTCTTTAATGAACTCTTCAGTGAAGCCATGTGGAAAATATTATTCTTTATATTTCCTCCACTAGAAGCTTCAGGCTAATGGTGTTGCTCTCTGTGGGTGACATGCCACCTTGAGAGGTGGCCCTGAGAATTTTCTGGAGGCCAGGATGAGGCCTGGACACACTCCCCGGTGGTCTGAGAACAGGGTGTTCAGAAGCCAACTCAGAGCATTCTGGGTCTGGAATCGTCTCTCAACCGGTTCCTCAGTGCAGTGCTGCTTGTTCTAAGAGACTGTTTTCCTTCCAATGTGTGAACTGGGATTTTTGGCTGTACGTGCTCATTAAGAAAACCCATGTCACTTGTCACAAGTGTAAAAAGAATGTTTCAAATGTTCCTGGAAAACTTTCAGCTGGTTCATGTCCATGCCTAGGTCCTCCCTATAATTTTTCCTATTCCTCCCCTCCCCAAGATGTCGAGTGGAGTTATTTCTGATACAGAATGATTGCAATGTTTCAGCCAGGCAGACGGGCTGTGCGTAGGTAATGGATGAAGTCACTGATGTGAATGACTAACTGACATTGTAAAGTTCTTTAGGGATGGGGTGAGGGGGGTTGCTGGGCTGGGTTTCTGCTAGTGTGGCCAAGAAATAAGATTTACAGCCCATCAAGGATTTAATACCCTTTTGCGGACATGCTCCCAGTGGAGCTTATTAAATACAGAGGCTTATTCTAAAGCAAGGGAACTTGATGGGTGTGAAAGTCCAGGGGAGAAAGCCCAGCCTTTATTTCCAAACATTTATTCGGGACAGAATTTTTCCTAATGAAACTCCACTTAAATGTATGTTTTCTGATGGCATTTGATCCTATTTTTTCTAATTTCTGATGACCAACAGAAAATGTTTAGTGAGATCCTTCTGTATTTGTAGCCAACATTATTGAGGAAGATAGCACCAGTACTTAGCACAATGGCACAGTGGAATATAGCCCCAGGGGAGTAAGGAGTATTAATTTGCATTCAAAATAATATGACCCTTAAAAGAATGAAATGACAAGTCTCAGACTGGGAGAAACGCTTTGTGCAACATGAATTTGATAAAGGACTTGCATCCAAGAGATACAAGAAATCTTAAAACTTAGCAATAAAAAACCAAAACAATCCAGTTAACAAATGGGCAAAAGATCTGAACAGATAGTCACCAAAGAAGATAAGCAGATGGAATAAGCATATAAAAAGTTGTTGCCCATAGATGCCATCGGAGAATTGCAAATTAAACCCACAATGAGGTACTACTATATTCTTCTTAGAAAGATGAAAATCTGTAACACTGACAACTCCAAATGCTACCCAGGTTGTAGAATGATAGGAACCCCCATTCATGGCTGGTGGGAATGCAAAATTGTACAGACATTTAGGAAGACTGTTTGGCAGCTTCTTACAAAGCTGAACAGCCTCGCCATACAATCCAGCAATCACGCTCCCAGGGATTTACCCAAATGAAAACTATGTCCTTGCAAAAATCTGCGTGTGAATGTTTATAGCACCTTTATTCGTCATGGCCCCCAAGCTGGAGACAACCACGATGTCGTTTGATAGGCAGGTGAATAAACTGTAGTGCATGGCACAATGGAAATGAGCTACCAACTTATGAAAAGCCATGGAGGAGTAGGAAATGTGTATTTCTAAGTGAAAGTGGCCACATAGTTTCCAGGCTACATATTTTATGATTTCAACTCTCTAATATTCTGGAAAAAGCAAAGCTATAGACCTAGTAAAAAGATCGCTGGTTGCCAGAGGATGTATGTGGTGGGGGAAGGATGAATAGGTGAAGAACAGAGGATTTTTTAGGGTGGTGCGACTGTTCTGTATGATACTATGACGGTGGGTACACGGCTGCGCTTTTATGGACACATACCAGGTTGTACAACACAAAGAGTCAATGCGAATATCAACTATGATCCCTATTAATAATTACATATCAATTTTGGTTCGTCAAGTGTAACAAATGTACCATACTAATGTACGATGTTAGTGAGAGGGGAAACTGTGGGTATGTGTGGGTGGGTGTATGGGAATTTTGTATTATCTCTCGATTTCTCTGTAAACCTAAAACTGTCTTGAAAAGTTGCCTATTTATAAAAACAACAACAGTGATATGGCTCAAGTGATCAGTTTTCATCATAGAGGGAAACCCTATCTTCTGCTTCACCTCGTTTCTGCACCCTTGTATATCTTGTCCACCATTGGATCCCCCTGGTGCATACTAGGTGCTCAGTAAAGACTGCTGACTAAATACGCTCACAAAAGTTTAACCAATAAAAGGCTGCTCTTGTGTCTTTTATGCCCTATTTGATCGAGTAAACCTTGACCGAATGCAAATCACTGTAATCACAGTTAATATGTATGAAACATTCAGTGTACGTCAGGCATTTTTCTAGACCCTTGATGCGTAGTAATTCATTTATTCCTCATAAGACCCCTATGAAACAGGTACTTGTTTTACAGATGAGGAAAATGGCTATAGAAAGCTTAAGTAATTTGTCCAAGGTCAGAGGACTAAATAAGTGGTAGAGTCAGGATTTGAACACACAAAGTCCAGCTGTAGAGGCCACACTCTTGACAACTCTGCTAATGTAGGAAATGTGGGAATAAGGAGACGAATCAACTCCTTTAAGGATAGTTCAATCCATTAGGATAGCCTGCACAAATTCTGCAAGCAATAACAGAGGCCTGACCTCTTTCCATTGGAATGCTCACTTGGGGCCAGCCCAGATTGGCCCGTGTGGGGCCACTGGGTTGTTTCTCTGTGTCCTGAGCTTGGTTTTCCCATTACGTACTATCACAGTCAACACTCTAGAGCTATTGACATTACTAACTAATTGCTTCCTCTAGTGTTGTCTACCCCCAATTAAACTCAAACTCCTTTAAGTTTGGGGGATAAATTTTTATTCTTCACTGCATGTTAGGTGATTAATAAATACTTTTGGGTTGATTAAGTGCTGGGAAAATGCTCAGCAAGAAAACAAATTCAAGTCCAACTTTCAATAAAATTGAGTTCAAAAGTTATCGTGTGTGTGTGTGTGTGTGTGTGTGTGTGTGTGTGTGTGTGTTTGCTTGCTTGTTGTTTTAGGACTTTTGGTGGCCAATTTGCACTTCATTTACATTTAATTCACTGTGAAAGTCGTGGTCTTTGATATTTGCCATATCTCTGATGGCCCATTAGAGGGCAAAGTGCTGGAGTAAACCATTAACATACAGGTGGGGAGGAGCTCACCTTTGGATTCCAGAGTCAGAGGTCAAGCGTCAGAAAGGTAGCCAGGAGTGCATCTTGGGGAATTGGAGATCAGTGTTAGCCATGATACTGTCCCAGACCGTGTGACAGGGGCAAATCATTTAAATTCCCCAAGCCTCAGTTTCCTATCCATTACAAGAAGCTAATCCTATGTGCCCTGTCTACTTCTCCAGGTTTTCTGTATCAACTGAGGCTCTGGTGAGCCAAAGATCAGGAGGTCACATAACTTGAAAGAGAGAAGGTGGTGGGAAAGGATAGTGATGAACTGTTTTGTGATTCATCTTCATTATATTCTGCATCAGAGACTTATTGTTTGCAACAAGGCAGCATAGAAACACTTCTGCTTGCTGTTTTCGATTCTGCAAGAGTTTGTACAGGAGGGTTAACTCATCTGGGTCAAGATCTGCTGAAGGACACCAAGTTAATGCCCTGTTTCAAGATTTCAAGCTTGAAATATTCATAACTGCTCCACTATTGTGGAACCGAGTAGTGAGAACGAGTGCATGCTGGCTACTCATAGCAGGGGTTGTAATAGTAGGTCTCCTACGGGGGGAGAATTTAAATGAGGGCAGAAGCATCATTCCACAATTTTCCTACCAGTTAATCAGTGGTTACATAAAGACCAACAGCAAATAAGTGCTACTCAGTCATCCACATTCTATTTCATATTTGCTGACGGCCACCAGAGCCCTTTCACCATCATGGGTAAGCATCAGAAACAATTACTGGGCTACCCAAGAAGAATTAGTATGATGTCACCTTGACTGCCCCCTTTGGAACTGGAAATCAGCGAATAAGGTTTAAGAGTGAGGTCTAGGCTCAAGTAAGGGGTATGAGAATGGTTGAAGCAAGGATCTATGAGTCCCTTGCCACCTCATGTTCTCCTCCTCTATTACCTCCTGCGATTCCATCTGTGAGTATGAAGGTGATGGACAGAGAGCTTGTCCACTGTCCAACCATCTGTCCTTTCTTCTCATGCCCAGAGAATAAGGAAGCCAAACAGCCTTGGCAAGAAGTGCCATGGGCAAGCTCCACCAGTGTGGAGATTGCCAAGAACGGTCCGGCTCAAGACACAGTTGAGCAGTCTTCCGCCCACCGCCTCCTCAGCAAAGAGAGGTGGTACCAAAGAAGAGAGAGGAGGAAGCCTCATAATTAGGAGCCATTCCAATGTTGAAATATGCCCACTGTCACTAACTACCTTGGAGCAGACGCCCAGGGAGAGATTGAGCTGTGTGTGTGTGTGTGTGTGTGTGTGTGTGTGTGTGTGTTTCCAGTCTAAGGAGAGAGGCTTCAGAAAACCACTTTGCACTTTGGGGGTGGGAGACACTTTGGCCCTCAGAAGACAGTTTATCAGACACAATGTAATTGTCTGAAAGTAAGCACTCTAAGTGAGATATGGGAGGAGGGTGGGGCAGAGGGGAGAAGAAAATAGTTGGGGGGAAGAATTCGTTTTGGTGATTGCAGCTTCCTGAATCACACTGATACCAAGCTCTGGGATCTTTCTAGGCAGGGCTGCTGAGTAGGGGAAAGAATTGCAGTAGGGACATTGCCCAGAGCAGTGGCTGAGATAGGAGACACATCCAGGAGTAGATTCTGGAGCACCCCCTCTCCAGCAAGATGCTGTTTGGGTTTGCACCCTCTGTATTTTTGAGCCTTTGGTGAGTCACTTCAAAGCGACCCCGATACACACCTGGTGCACCATTAAATGGTAAGAGGCAAGGAGCTGGGGAAGGTGGAAGCTGTTTGAGACTTCATCTCTCCAGGCCTCATCTTCAGCAATAGTGAAATAAATAATAATGATAATTCCTGACTGGCAATTCTACTCAGTGTTTACTGGAAGAGAATGAAAACACTGATTTGAAGAGCTATATACAGCCTCATGTTCATTACGACTTTATTACAATAGCCAAGGTACAGAAGCAACCAGTCTATAGACTAATGAATGGGTAAAGAAGATACAATACATATACAATGGAATATTACTCACCAGTCAAAAAGAATGAAATCTTGCCATTTGCAACAATATGGATGGAACTAGAGGGTATAATGCTAAGAGAAATAAGTCAGACAGGGAAGGAAAATTCCATATGATTTCATTTACATGTGGAGTTTAAAGAACAAAGCAAATGAACACACGAAACAGATTCGTAGATTCAGGAAACAAACTATTGGTTGGGGTGGGGAGGTGGTTTGGGGGAGCAGGGGAAACGGGGAATGGTATTAGAGGTATAAATTTCCACTTTTAAAATAAATAAGTCACAAGGATGTAACATACAGCAAAGGGGATATCATCAATAATATTGCAATAAGGACAGATAGTAACTAGACTTCTTTCGGGGATCATTTCATAATGTATAAAAACGTTGCATCACTATGATGCACATCTGAAACTAATGTAATAAAAAAATAAGAATCCCTACCTAATAATCTGCTGAGGGGAGGGATAAATAAAATAACATGTGTGAAGGATCTAGCATTAGTGTCTCTCATGTAGTAAGAATTCCATTATTGCCAGTAATTATTGTTTTACACAGTAACTTATTATTTGCATATATGCAAGGGACTCCCATTTGATTGTAAATCTCAAAAGGGCAGACTCTGAGCATACTCATCTTTGTTTTTGTTTTTTGTTTTTCTTTCAGGAGCTGAAAACCCCTTGGAGGCAAAGACCTTTGCTTATTCCTCTAGATATTTGTTCCTAGCAAAGGGCCTAGCTGGCTCATGGTAAGCAACGTAGTAACTACATTTGTTGAATGAATAAATGAATTAGTGCGTGAGCAAATGAATGGAGAAATGAAAAACACAGTATAGTGAAGAGAATGGAAACCTGAGAACAAAGGGTGATTCCATGTGCCTGTTATTTTTGCTTGAAGTTAATTCTCCGATCTCTGCTGGGATCTTGGCTGACATACATTTACTGGGGTTGACTAGATTATATAATTGCTGTTTTCTGTCTCGAACCACTGTGATTATGACTCAATGAGTGGATACATTTACGGTGCTATGTAAATAATAATTATTTTAATTATGGTTTGACCTGTACAATATATTCTAACAACGTAGCTGACTGTGCATTTGTGTATGTGTACTCTCGAGAGTGGTGGAAAAATCTCCTATTATGAAGGTACAAAGGAATCTCCCCTCCATGCACATGGTAATTTTAGAATTATAACATAGAGAAGTACAATGCCACTGTAATTATAGCAAGTTTGCAGAAAGAAATGGCTTTGAAATAGTATATAATCTAAGTGTGTTGTATTTAGATAATAGAAATTTTAATTTTATTGACGCTATTTTGTTTTTGGTGCCAGGAAAAAGGGGGGATGGCAATTTTTCAGGTCTCCTGTAAGACTACAAAAGTGCCTTCTAGGTTTAAGTGTGATGTAAGCGACACACCTTGTGTAGCATGCTCAGTCAAGTGCCTGGCATGTAGTATGTGCTCAGTAAGTATCAGATGTCATTATCTGGCAACTCCATATACGCAAGTAAGCATTTGATGTCAGTGATGCGTTGTATGCATTTTAAGAATGATCTCCAAGAGGAACTCAAATTTGATCCACGTGGTACCTGGTAGACCTTGATCAACCATAGCAAATGTTATTTTTGGCACCTGAAATGCACAAGGGACCATTTTAGACTCCTGATAGAGCGGAGAAA
This sequence comes from Nyctereutes procyonoides, assembly GCF_905146905.1. Classification (NCBI taxonomy): domain Eukaryota; kingdom Metazoa; phylum Chordata; class Mammalia; order Carnivora; family Canidae; genus Nyctereutes; species Nyctereutes procyonoides. Next base: position 8,107,817 of record NW_026575021.1, on the reverse strand, counting down.
AGTTGGGGCCTGTGGGTAGGACACAAAGATGAATATCATAGGTACCTGCTTCTAAGGAATTTAAAATGGGATGAAAGAGGCATAATGTTCATAGGATAATAACAGAACCCTAACTGAGCACTTACTACCTGCCTGGCGGTACCTAGGAACTCTTACAATCTTCACACAGATGACATCAGTTGAGTAAGATGTCACAGACAGCAAGCACCTGACAAGATTCCAGTCTGGGCTGTCTGACCCCAGTCCACACTCCTGACTCCTCCCTTAGATTGTCCCTGCTAAGGGTCTGCACATAGCAGGCACACAAGTGTAATCTTCAGAAAGGGGTAAGAAAACCCCTATAGGAACATTCCAGCCAAGAGATTGGGAAGGTAGGTGTCTCTGAGGACCAGCTTTGAGTTGAATTTTGAAACACAGGGGAAGGGAATGTCAAGCAAGAGAGAATAGCGTCCTAGAGTCTCTGACAGTCCCCACCACACCCTGCAATTCTGGAGTCAATTCCTCCACTGGGCTCCTACATCAACTACAGTCCCCTGCTATACCCCACGTAGTACATTTGACTGCAATGGCCCCCATTAAATGTACACGCTGGAAATCTCTGTATCCTGAGCACCTAGGAGACCCTCCAGGGTTTTACTGCTGTGATCTACACCCCACTCCTCTTTTCCTGAAGTTAGATATTTTACACAACAAAATGACATTTGATTTTGCATACCACGTGCCCCCACAGAAACGCACATTTGTAGGGCATGAAGTTACGTTGACCACAAAGCTTGTTCCTGGACAGAGTCTTGTGGCTAAATCAGTAGGATTACTGGAGCCAAAGTAAACCTTTTAAATGCATATGTCACGGAGGACGAATGCCTTCCAATTATCTGGAAGTTAATAGGGCATTTTAGATGAAAATGACAATAAATCCTACTCTTGTTCTCATCTGTATTTTTCTATCCTACTCACACACAGAAACTCTCTAGGCCAGTAGGAAAGATACAGCAGCAGTTGTCAAGTGGGTGCTATTTGATGGAATAGACAACAGAGGAAAATCAGGTTAGCACAAGGGGGGGCTGAACGTATTTAAGAAATGCACAAAATTACCAACTTATAATAATTAATGCATTCTTAAAATTCTTGCCAGAAACATTACTTTTCACATTATCAAGTTCTGTCCAAATTGTTATTGAAATGGTGGACTATTTGAAGCATATTCTTTCTCACTCTAAAGTCATAGGCTTTAGGATCCGAGCCAGCTGACCCCAACGCCTACATCACCCCCTAGGAATGATTTAGGGCCTCAGAAAAGGGCAATCTTCTTGGAGGACATTAGAGTGCTTCCTGGGGATATGGAAGGTGACTTGATTATTAAAAAATTCATTTCCTAGGGGTGTCTGGATGGCTCAGTCAGTTGGGCGTCTGCCTTCGACTCAGGTCATGGTCTCAGGGTCCTGGGAACCAACCCCCCATTGGGCTCTCTGCTCAGCAGGGAGTCTGCTTCTCCTTCTCTCTCTGTGCTTATGCTCTCTCTCTTTCTCTCTCTCTCTCTCTCTAACAAATAAATAAAATCTTCAAAAAAAATTCATTTCCTGGAATACCCAGACCTTCCCCCAGGAACTACAACATTTCTTCCTTCAGAAAACCTCTTTGGATTAACTCTGATTCTGCTTTTTTCCCCAGAGAGTCCTTGCTCATAGACAAGCTCTGGGCTTCTTGTCTAAGCCGCTGCTTCATCCCTTAGTTTCTCTGTCCACTTCTGGCCAAGGGTTTTCCAGGTACCTAGGTAGAGAAACAAACAGAAGAAGAAAAAAAGAAAGAAAGAGAAATATGTAACCACAAACTGTGATAAAGTGCTGTGGGATTAGTTCCGTGAAGGGAAGTACAGGAGGGAGTGATTAGGGTTCTCCTCAGGACAGACTTAGCATCTGTTAAGTTGTTAAGAGATAGGAAGGGTGGGAGAGAAGGCGGGACAGAAGGAACTTTTCCCAGGCTAAGGAAGAGGTGTGTGCAGGTCCAGAGGTGGGAAAGAGCTTGACAGATTTTCCAACCAGTGTAGAAAGAGGAAGAGAGTGATAAAGGGTGACATTGGAGGGCTAGGCAGGGCCACCTTTAAGAGTCTGGATTTTGTTTTAAATTCACCTATAAGCCATTAAAGGTCATTAAGTAGGAAGAACATTGATCAGATTTATGAAAGCACACTGTCCGTGACAATGACTAAAATAAAAAAGATAGGGTGCCTGGGTGGCTTAGTCAGTTAATCATCTGCCTTGGGCTAAGGTCATGATCCTCGGGTCCTGGGATGGATCCCCACGTTGGGGGTCCCTGCTCAGTAGGGAGTCTGCTTCTCCCTCTCCCTCTGCCCTTCCCGCCCTCTTGTGTTCTCTCTCAAATAAATAAAATATTTAAAATAAGTAAATAGACAAAGAGTTGGCAAAGATACAAAGCAAATGGAACATTCACACATTGGTAATGAGAGCATAAATTGGTACAATTACTTGGGAAATTGGCAGTATGTACTAAAGCGTGCACATTGCATGACCCAGCAACTCCATTCCTAGGTATATTGCCAACAGAAGTGCATTCACAGGCTCACCAAAAGACAGGCATCAGGATGTTTATAGCAGTATTATTCTTGATCGCTAAAAGCTGGAAACTATTCACGTATCCAACAACAATAGAATGGTTAAATAAATTATGAATTCATACAATGGACTACTTCCCAGAAATTAGAATAAACAAACTGCAATTACAGGCAACATGTGGATGAATTTCATGAACAAAATGCTGACTGGAAGGAGTCAGACACAGAAGAGTACACCCTGTGTGATGCTATTTATCTATGATTCATATTGAATCTATGATTCAATTATAAAACTTTAAAGCAGGCAAATACCAATCTACAATGTTGGAAATTAGGACACTGGGTAACCTTGGAAGAGGCTCTTGTAGAAATGGCATGAGAAGATGTCTGGGATACTGGTCGTGTGTTCATTGTACATAAAATCACTGAATTATACACTATAGTTTGTGTTCTTTTTGTATATATGTTATATTTCAACAATATCTATTTGACTTACATAAAAAATATGTCTACATTTTAGAACGAGCACCCCGAGTGCTGTGTGGAGAATGATTGACAGTTGGCAAGAGTAGATGTAAAGAAGCAACTGGAAGGTGACTCCCGGTGAGAGGAACCTCTTGGCACCAGGGGGATTGGCACAGAGGAGAGGGAGAGGAAGGGATAGATTTTACATTTTCCTGGGAGGTAAAATCAATGAAACTTGTTAATGGCCTGAATATGGGGGGTAAGGGAGAAGGAAGAACAAAGAAGACATCTAGATGTGGGGCTTGGGGACTGAGAAGATGGTGGTATCATTACCCGAGATGGGAAATACGGGGGGCGAATCCATAGTTTGTAAATCAAGGCTTCCTAGCAGCTCCATTGGTACAAGGTTGATCTCAGGGGAAGTGGAGAAGGGCAAAATGACTCAGAACACCTACAGCCTTGCCAGACCTGAGATAGAGTCTGTGGACAGAAAAAGAGGGGACATTCTTATTCAGAATGAGAACATTCCTTCCTAGGATTTTACTGTCTGTCTCCAACTGCTCCCTACTCTCTTAGCTCTGGATCTTACAAGGTAACCTCTGCCACCAGGAAGGCAACAAAGATATCCTATTCTTTTTCTCACCAGAAAGTAGAAAGTTCCCATCTCCTCCCCTTAGGTCATAGATAACTGCCATTAAAGACTTTTTCTAGGAATAAAAGGAAAGGAAGCCAAATACGAACCAGAGAATGCCAAGAGAGGAGGAAAGTAGGAGTGCGTTCTGAGTTGTCTAGGGTCTGACCCAAACAATGTGGCACTGAGAGCCTGTAATGCTGAAGCTGCTGGACACAGGCAGAGGTGTCACATCAGGGCGAGGCTGGGGAGGCAGCCAGGACCCTTTATGGTGGGCTTACAGGCTGTGCCAAGGGTTCTGGAACTTTATCTGTTTGGAGTTGGGGTTAGCAATTGGGGGGCTGTGATCAGTCTGGAGGAGAGATGCTGAGGACTTGAATTGGGTGCTGGAGGCAAGAAGGGAGGAAAGGAGAAGAGGTGGGGCCAAGAAGATTGGAAGATCAATCTGAAGGTCTTAGGGAGGGACGCCTGGGGGGCTCAGCGGTTGAGCATCTGCCTTCAGCTCAGGGCATGATCCTGGAGACCTGGGATCAAGTCTCACATCAGGCTCCCTGCATGGAGCCTGCTTTTCTCTCTGCCTGTGTCTCTGCTTCTCTCTCTCTCTCCTCTCTCTCTCTCTCTCTCTCTCATAAATAAATAAATAAAATCTTAAAAAAAAATGAAGGTCTTAGGGATCGAACAGATTCAGATGGGGAAGGAGAGGGCTAGTCAAGGATAATGCCCACGCGTGAGGGACCCTCGGGACTGTGATGTCAACAAGTGAAAGAATACAGGACAGGATCTGGTTTAACATTTTTTTTATTTTATTTTTTTTATCTATTTACAATAGTCATACAGAGAGAGAGAGAGAGGCAGAGACATAGGCAGAGGGAGAAGCAGGCTCCATGCACAGGGAGCCCGACGTGGGACTCGATCCCGGGTCTCCAGGATCGCGCCCTGGGCCAAAGGCAGGCGCCAAACCGCTGCGCCACCCAGGGATCCCAGGATCTGGTTTAGAGGAGTGGCTTGAGATGGATCAGTTGAATCCTGACCTGGTCACAGCCTAAATCTTGCTTCCTACAAAAATCCCCATTGTTCCCACTGGGTCCAAGGGCCATTCCCAGGCGCTGAGTGACTGGTTGGCTGCATTTGTTCATATGCTAATGTTTGCTTCTTAACAAATAGATTTTAAACTTCTGGGAAATAGCTATTTCTTGTCATTTCTACAGTGTCTCTTCCTGGCCACCTAGCACCCAGCCTTGCACATATGTAATGTGCCTTTTGAATTTTGTGGCATTTATATAGCGTGAACCATAGTCCTAGGAAAAAAGGCATAGGAAACGTGAAAACCTACCCCACTCAGATTACAGGAGGAAAAACACACATTTTACTTCTGAGTTCCTTGATCCGCAACTCTAACCCCATTATCCTAACTGCAAAGAGCATGATGGTGGGGGGCGGGAGACCATTGCTGGGGGCTAGGAGGGCACCAGTCCCCCCACCCCGAGAATGATGGGGGCCAGGAGGGCACCCAGTCCCCCCACCCCGAGAATGATGGCTTGTCCAAGTCAGTATCAGTCCTATCCAGTGTCTGCGTCGCTGCCCTTACGCTCATGGCTGTGAGGGACACCGGATGAGCTTGCACATCCAGAAACACTCTTGGAAGGTGTAGAATGGCATAGGGGTATGAGCTCGTGGAAAATGGAAGAGAAAAACTGAAATTAATGGAGTGACCTGTACTTCCAGGGGTCGGTCTGGATTCAAAAGTATCCGAATAATTGCATTGTCTTTCATGTGTCCTTCAGGTCATATGTAGACATGACTGGCCTTTGTCCTCTGGATGGTAGGAAGTGACAGTGGCATGAGGATGAGCTCTCTGTCACAGCTTTAGAATGATTCTTACAATGGTCAGGGAGAGGGCCGTGCATATGAACCAAGTGTTGTGGCAAGTCTGCGCTCAAAGACCAAGTATTAAGCAGCACCCAGCTGACAAGCTCCTCCCTGGTCGACCAGGTGGGGTGGGAGCAGGGAACTCTTGAACAGCCAATTCCACTTTCTCAGATTTTATTGGTGGCTTGAGGGAAAGCAGACAACACTCGGGCAGATAAGACAAATAGATAACCACTATCTGAAGTGTGAGTCTGCAGTTTTAGATCGTCTTTTATTTGGAAATACATTCAATCTCATTTCAATGCCAGCACAAAACTTAAAGATTCAACTCCACAGTCATAGACAAATTATTATTATTTTTTTAAGATTGTCTTTCTTATTTATTTGAGAGTGAGAGAGAGGGAGAGTGTGCACGCTCACACATGCCCGAGCAGGGGTTGGGGCAGGGGCAGAGGCAGAGGGAGAAGCAGACTCCCAACTGAGCAGGGAGCCAGATGTCCTGGGCTCTATTCCAGGACCCTGAGATTATGACCCGAGCTGAAGGCAGATGCTTAACAGGCTGAGCCACACAGGCGCCTCAGACAAATCATTTTTTAAGTGTGGAGAATAAACATATAATGTGAAATTTTTACCTGCAATAATAAAGTAGTTCAGTAGGCTAGGTATTAGGTTACACCACATGAATTGCTGATGCTTACCCTGTTTGAGACCTACAGCAACAGCAGTTACATGTGCCAGAGTTGTCAAGGGGACTCCAGATTCCGTCATTGGAAAATCCAGATGGCTCACGCGGATCTTGGACAGAATTTATATATAAGTTATTCTTCACCTTTTGCATGGCTGACAGTCTGGTGTGTCTCTGATTATCACAAGTTATACTGAAATGTGTCTTAAAGTAGGCTTTTGTGTGTTTTTACAAATAAAACCATGCAATCGCACCCTTATTTAGCAGAAGATGGGATTGCAGTAGAGAATTAAATGCAGAGACTGGAAGTCATCATAATCTTGCCTGAATCCGACTAAAATGGAAAGAAGTGTTGGATCTCAATTATCAAAATTCTTCTGAAAGATGTGTCTGAAATTCTGTGTCAGTCGACTGTTATCTGTATCTGTCGTAACACGACCTGACCATAAAAGCATGCGTGTTGTAGTTGGATAAATCGCTCTGGCTCAATCGGCGTTACTGTTCCCCAGTGGAATAACACGGCTAACCAACAGTAATAATATCAGGTTGTTCACAGGGCTGCCATAGTAAACCATTTGATAAGAAATATTTTCCATGATGCCTGCCCGTTTTGGAGGGGGAATTCCATAGGAGAATCTGAGAAAATTCAATCTGGTAGCTCCACAGTGCAGGCCCGGCTGTCAAAATACTGGCTTTATGGTAATGAATGCCAAGTGTGCCGTGGTATTCCTTGCCAACAGGTAAAATTTATGTTGTAATGTTTGAGAATTCCAATGATCAATGCAGACTAAACGTTAGGATGCCCTGTTATTTGCTATGGGAGCCAATTCTAGGCATTTTTTAAAAAGATTTTATTTGTTTATTCATGAGAGACACAGGGTGGGGGGGGAGGCAGAGACACACACAGAGGGAGAAGCAGGCTCCATGCAGGGAGCCCGACGTGGGACTCGATCCTGGGTCTCCAGGATCACAGCCGGGGTCAAAGGCAGGTGCTAAACCGCTGAGCCATCCAGGGAATCCCCAATTCTAGGCATTTTGATGTGAGTTGAACTTCAGTTCAGGTCCTGAGTGATCTCTGTGAAGTCCCTGCCTTGGGGCCTTGAAAACTTCTCTAGAGTAGCCCAAGAGGCGAGGGCTATCGCCCCTGATGCTGGCGGACAGCATGGCCTCCTCTGTCTCCACTCTGGCCTCTATGCCTTTGCTTAAACCCTTCCCTCTGCAAGGAACCCATCTCTCCCCTTTCTACCGTGGGCAGTCTACTCATCGTGCTCGGGTCTTAGCTCAAACACTGCCCCCACAAAGTGTTCCCCAACCTGTGAGGTTGGGTAAAGCGCCCTGATCCTGTGCTTTCAGTGCTTTATGTTTCTGCCTCTACGTTCTCACCTATCACCAGACTTTTCGTGTGGACATGACCCAGCACAGAGCCTGACGTCTGGTGGGGGGTTGGCAACTGGCTGTATCTCCTTAGGGTTTAGTTTTAATTGCATCATGCGCCCTCCTCCCCTCCCCCTTGCCCTGACACACAAACCTAAGTGCTGTGAGGATGTCTCCAGGCAGGGTCAGACATTCAAGGCGAAGCTCAAGCCTACCCAGGGCAGCACTGGAACTGAACCCGTTTCTAGGGGTGCAACGGGAGTCTTAGGAAGGGGAGAGACCCTGACTTGGGTCCTCTCCAAGAACAGTTGGGAACACTCGGCTTCTTTTTACACACAAATGTTGGCTTGCTGAGTGGACTTAGATCCTGAGCTGGCCTCTTGCGTCCTCTAGTGGTTCAAAGTCACAGCCCGGCACAGGGAGAACTCCAGGACAGCTCAGCGGGTTTTATTCTTTCTTTAATCCGAGTTAACCATTTATTTAGACATCTCCCAGGCAGTGAAGTCATTTCATAAATACACTTGGGGAGGAACACAATAATTAACCACATTCACACACAATGAGGAACTTGTGATATCTTGTGGAATCCTTGAAGGGCCCTGAGTTCTTTATTTTGTAGTACAAACTCTTAATCGGCTTTCTGGGCCCAGTGGATAATTGAAAACGTGCTTTAATCGAAGGCAATCGTTCTGTCATTGTCAGCCTGTGAAACATTAGCTCGGGGAGCTGGATGACAGCACGCCTTCCTCTTATCTCCCTGAGACTGCCCCACCCTGAGGACCAGATCTGGTGTTGTCTTGGTTATATTCAAATTTTATGATAGGCAATCTCTGGGGAACCCGAGTAGTGTCTCCTTCGAACAAGGACAATCCCTTAGATGAGCATGTTCGATCATGCTGTGGTTCGATATCAGAACGTTACAGTTCCTTGGGGGGCACTAGAAACTGCCATTTCCAGAAACAGGAGGGTGCGCTTTGCTATCTTTGCAACTGCCGCAAACCCATACTTCTTGCGGGACCTAACTTTTTGAATGGCTTAAAATATAAAAGCCGAATGGGGGCGTGTGGGTGACTCAGTCAGTTAGGCGTCTGCCTTCGGCTCAGGTCCTGTTCCCAGGGTCCTGGGATCCAGCCCCACATTGGGCTCCCTGCACAGCAGGGAGTCTGCTTCTCCCTCTCCCTCTGCTTGTGCTCTCTCTCTCTTTCTGTCAAATAAATAAAATCTCTTTAAAATGTAGCAGAATATAGCTACTTCCCTCAGAATTGCTCACAGCTTTAAATATCACCTCCTCGGAGGACTATTCCTTGAGGATTTGGAGCAGCTCTGGCTTCCTGTGATAGCCTCCCGCATCACTGGATGATGGAGGAGCACTTGTCACATGTGCCAGTTAACCAGGGCCTGGGTTTGCTTTCCTTTGGTCTCCCCCCGCCCCCCAAAGCTGAGCCCCATAGTGCAGAGGTCTTGTTTGTTCCTCTACGACAGCATCCCCGAGTCTAGCACGATGCCTGGCACAGGGGGTGTCAGATAGACACTTGTCAACTGACCAACAGAATCCAGAGAGGTAAAAGCTAAGGGGGGGGGGGCTGATTTTGCTCCTTAGTTTAGGTCAATGAGGACCCCCTTCACTCGAATTCTGAGTGGAAAGAATTTATGCTGCAAGACTCAGTGATAGCTGAGTTGGGGGGTTGAGGTCAGCCCCCAGATGTCACATCTGCAGCTGCAGATGGAAGGCAGGGGGAGGAGAGACCTCCTGAAGCTTGCTTCAATGGGTGGGCCGGCCTCTCTCTGCCGAGGGCCAGGTGGGAGTTGCCCTAACCTCCCTGCAGGTTTACCTTCAGGAAGCTTTTATTATCTGGAAATGTGGGCATAAAGTTCAGCTTTCTGAAAGCGTATCTGTAGAGTCCTAAAAATCAAACAGGAATGGAAATATGTTGAGGACCTGGAGGCAGCAAAGAGAGAGGGCCAGAAGTGTGCAGACTGTGAGACTATCCTGAAGGGTAAGAGCAAGAATGTAATGAAGAATGAAAATAGGAGACCAGGAGAAAGGATGGGGGAAAGGGAGCTAATTCATACCCTGTCTCTTTGAGAGTCTCCTTTTCATTACTGACTATGCAAAGACAAATAAAGTTGAATAAGCACCATGCCTGAATTGAACATTGTAGCGCACACACACACACACACACACACACATTTGTGCTCAGATCCCCCCCCTTTTTTAAAGATTTTATTTATTTTTGTTTTTTTTTGTTTTTTTTATTATAAATTAATTTTTATTGGTGTTCAATTTACCAACATACAGAATAACACCCAGTGCTCATCCCGTCAAGTGTCCCCCTCCGTGCCCGTCACCCATTCACCCCCACCCCCCGCCCTCTTTATTTTTGAAAGAGAGAGAGCGCATGAGCAGAGGGAAGGGGCAGGCGAGGGGTAGGGGGAGAAGCAGACTCCCTGCTGAGCAAGGAGCCCCACGTAAGACTCAATCCCAGGACCCTGAGATCATGACCTGAGCCAAAGGCAGATGCTTAACCGGCTGAGCCACCCAGGCACCCAGGAATACTGTCCATGTGAGCAGGGCAGCAGGGAGACATCCAAGCCTTGGTGGGCTTGATGGGGATGTCACCCAGCTGTGATGTGTTTATGCTCTTCTATCCTCAGACAGTTTTCATTTTGGGGCAAAGGTGATTGTGTTTGAAGTTAGAATGGACAAATATGTTCGGATTTTGTTAGCACCAAGCTGGGCTGCCAAGAACAAAAAAATTCAAAATAAGAGACTTCATGAGAATGACTAATGATTTCATTTTTTCCAACATTTTCAAGAAGACAGTAAGTAGTCTTTCAGGGTGTTTGGAGCTTGGCAGGTCAGGGGGCCTTCCATGTATTGCACCATCATGCATGGTTTCCATTTTCAAGGTTGCCTCACAGTCTAAGATGGTTGCTGAAGCGCCAGTCATAGGTCTGCTTTCCATTTGGCAAAAAGACCAGGTCAAGAAGGATGTGCACTTTACTATTAAGGACATTTGCTGGCAGCTGCATCCACGACTTCTGCCGATATACCATTGACCAGAGCTTTTTCTTTATGACCAGATCTAGCTACAAGAAAGAAAAGTTGTGTCCCAGGAAGAAAAAAAAAATCAGAGGCTTAATTACGGGGAGAAGGAAGGGAGAATGATTACTAGGGGACAATATGTAATCTTTGTCACTGAAACCTTACTTTTTTTTTTTTTTTTTTTTTTTTTTTGTCCCTGAAAGTAAGCCCTGCCTCAATCTTTCCAGTGCATGGGTGCATGGTCAGGGGCCAGGAGTGAGGGGTAGAGAGCTAGTACTAGTGCTTGAGTACCCTTAGGACAAGGATCTGGCTTCAACCCCACTTGGGTCTTTGGGTGATTTGATTCCAAACGCGGATACAAATGTGTATTTAAGAGTGTGAATGACAGAAACAGTAATCTGGTAATAATTAAAGTTCTCATAAAGAATGTGTATCACCACTTGAACTCAAAACTACCCGATATGTCCGGCCACAATTTATAATGCTGAGCTTAGATGGTAAGTGTGGACAGCGCTTCACAATCAACTCCCATACAACCCATTGTATGGATTCAGAGATGACACCTGAATATTCAGGAGATAAAGATTCCTGGCTCTTCTTTCTCAGCCTCTTCTCTGTCCCCCGGGGCGGGGGGTGGGCGTGGGGTGGGGGTGGTAGTGAGGGTGGGGGTGGTGGTGGCGCAGAATGCCGCTTTACCCACAATTCTGTCCTGGATTTTCTCCTAGTTTGACTCTTGCCTTTGGAAGCGTTTTCCAACATATCATTTTAAGACCGGGCTCATCATTTTCCTCCCCAACTTTGTGTTCCTTGTGTCCCCCACCTGAGCACCAGCACCAGCGAGGGCCTAAACCTGGGACTCCATTCTCCCCGGGGGCTCCCATTCAGTGGGGAAGGGGAAGGGTGTGCACTCTACTTTCTCCTTTCAGATGCACTTTCTCCCAATCCCCGCCCCCCCTGCTGTGAGCCCTGGGGCCAAGGAGGCCTCCACCTCAGCCAGTTGAAACCAAGGTGGGGGGCCACCCTGCCTCCTGGCACCTTTCTCTAGGATCTGGCTTAAAATCCAACTCTGCTCCAGTCTTGTCCTTCCTTGAACCAATTGTGGAGCTTCCCTACAATGAAGTCCAGACTCAGCACAGCCTGGAAGGCCCCATGATCTGGCCTCCCTCTTGCTCCTCCCCATCTGGCTCTTTCCATGTTCCAGCCATTCCAAACTTTTTTTTCACTTCTGATGACCTTTCACTTCTGATGACCTCTCTCTCTCACCTCCAGGCTCCTGCACAGGAGATTCCACGCCAGCGAGACTATTATCTCTCTTAGGTTCAAAAAATGTCCCTCTCCTCTAAGAAGTCCCCTGCGATTCCCAAGTTGGGTTAGGCACCTCCTACATGATCCACATCACTGCACCCCTCTAAAATTTGAGTATAGCACTATGTAGTGCAACTGTATGTTTAACTGATTGATTGTTTAACCCGTCTGTAAACTCTATGCAGGCAGGGCTGTATCCTCACCACTTGGCACAGAATCTTGGGCATCGTAGGTTCAGCAAGGATGCCTTGTATTGAACTGGAGCACCTCCCAGCCCAGGCTGGAGATCCCAGTTGCACACATTCTGGAAAGTTTGGGAAGGTCCTGTGGCCCACGATTCAAGACTATGCCCGGTGTGCCTTCGCTAGCCATCTTCTTCTTAAGAGTCTCACAAAGCAATGATTGTTGCCCCAGTGGGTGTGCTCTCAACGCTCTGCAGTGAGGCTACAATGGGGGAAACTTGGATGGCCAGACAAAAATCTTCTAGCAACTTCCCTGAAGGCAAGGACCATATCCATTCTGCTCACTGCCGTATCACTAATGCCCATAGACCCAGACACGAGGCAGATGCTTAATGAATGTTTCTTGACTCAATGAATCACTCTCCAATGTTGAGAAGAAACTCTGATTGGCAGACACCATGAGTTTTTGATGAATTAAAAAATGGCAAAAGAGGGGAAGTCTGGTGGGGGAGGGTAGCCATGCCTGAGGTGCAGGCCTGGGGACACCTTGCTTTACCAGGTGCATCCTCTCAAAGTCAGGGCGTGTGGTGCACAGCCCCATAAGAGAACCTAACTGATCCCTACCCCAAACTCCACATGCTGAGGCCTCCTCAGCCTTCCTTCTTCCTGGCTCTTGTGTGGCGAGGCCAGGCAGGTCTTCTCATTTTCAATTCCTTTCTTTACCCTTCCTGGCTCTACCTCCTCCTGCCCTCTTGCCTGGGGCTCATTTTCTTTTCTTTCTTTTCTTTTCTTTCTTTTCTTTTCTTTTCTTTTCTTTTCTTTCTTTTCTTTCTTTCTTTTCTTTCTTTCTTTCTTTCTTTCTTTCTTTCTTTCTTTCTTCTTTCTTTCTTTTTTTTTTTTTTTAGAAGGGCCTGAGACTTTGGGGAGTGATCTCTCAGAATCCAGACACTGCTGCTCCCATCCTTACTTGAGAATATGAAAGAGAAAGCTAGACTGGCTTTCCCCCAGCACTTGAGGCCCATCCAAGGGAACTGGAGATGAATGTGACAGTGACAATGTCTGTGGAAAAGCCTGAAGAAATGAGAAAAGGATACCATTTATTTAGCTCTTTCCTGGGCTTCACATACCTCATCTCACCTGATCAGCACAACGATGGGGGGGGGGGGAGGGATGCAGACATCACAGGCATTCATGTAGGTGAGGAAACAAGTTCAGAAACATGACCTGTCTTGACCAGATCAAGCTGTACCTGGCTCCAGGACCCGGTGAGGCAGATGGAGGCACTGCTCTATGCAATTTCTTAACCCCTCTGACTTTGCTCACAACCTACAGGGTTGCCTTGGGGATTAAATAACACCCCGATTAAATAATGGGGCCCCTATTCAAATTTATGTGCTATGCTTAACGCAATTGTGGAACACAGGTCCCAGTGGCTTTCCACTTCACAACGCCTCGGCTGGATTTTTTTTTTTTTTAAACATCACAGAGCCTTGCTGTACTCCTGGGACTTCCACAGGACAAGGCCCTTTCTTCAGTCAGGCTGACCTACACGCAGCCAGCCCTCCCAAGCCACAGCTGTGTGTTGGAAAGCTGGCTGCTCAGGCCCCTAATAAAGAGCAGACCTCCCAATCTCTTCATTCCCTCTCCCTCCCCTCACGTAGGTTTTCAAATTAAAAGTAACCCAAAGCTAAATCCTTAAGAGAAGGCAAGGGGGGTAAGAGGCCCCAAATCCTGGGAGATGGAGAAAGCTTGGCTCTCTCAAACAGGATCCTGAAAATCCAGACCCAGAGGGAGTGCAGTCCTACCACATTTTTTCCCAATTCTGAGGATTGTGGGCCCACCTGGGCTGGGCCAGGCCCCAAAACAGAGTTCCCAGTCTCTGGTCCTCTGGGAGGTCTGTAAGCAGGCTGCGTGGTTAGGCACCCTAGGAGACCTTGCAGCTCTGGTCTCCAGCCACAGGGAATTGCTGCCTACCTCTCCTTGGACACAACTCCTGGGAAAGAAAGACCCAAGGAACCCAGAAGAGACGCTGCCCCCTTAGCTAGCCAGCAGCCGCCAAGGAAGAGGAGGTATGAGCGGAGTCCTGGACAGAGAACCGTCACCCCAAAGGCACACACTTAGCCAGTCCGGACCCCTTTGGAGAACCCTTCCTCCTGCGCTGCCAGGATTTGGGCCTCTGCATCCTGAACGTGCACAGAGGCTCAGAGCAAGTTTCCGAGTCTGGGCTGGGGCAGATCCGAGGCAAGGGCGGAGTCCGCCCGGCTCCCCTGCCCTCTCCGCGGGGACCCCACATCTGGGCGCCACATCCACACGCCTCCTCCGAGCCTTCCCTAGGAAGGTCCCTTTGCGAGGCCCAGGGAGGAGGCTCTTCCAGGCGCAGGCAAGTACGGAAGAGGTGGGGGGGGGGGAAGGGGTAGTTAGAGCCGCTTTCTTTCGCCAACCGCCAAACGGTTTGCATTTTCAAATTGTGAAGCTAGAGATGGGCCCCCACCCCATCAACTTCATCTTGGGGGGGGGGGCAAATATATCACAAGTTTGTTTCACTGCGACGTGCACAACGAAGGGCTTTGGTAACCGCTGCAACCCTAAGTCTTCTAAAGCAAAAGGACCTTCTGAATTCTCCAAGGAAAGCAGAATTGGGGGTGGAGCTGTAGAGCAGGGGAGTAGGGAGAGGAAACAAAAACCCCCAGCTCAGCGGGGAACGCCCCCCCCCCCAGCCAAAGGTGTGCGGCCGGAGCTGGGGCCCAGGGTGCAGAGCAGCGGGGGCCGCCGGGGCGAGCCCTGGAGCAGGCCGGGGTGCAGGAGGGGCGGAAATTTTGTTTTTGGGGGCCGTTTTGGCTTGGGTGTGCAAGGCTTGCGGGGCCCGCTCTTTGACGGCTGGCCCAGCTTCAGGGCTTTGATGCCCTTGCATCCACTTTTCTGTCGCTCGCGGGCCTAGACGAGCGAGGCCACCACGCCAGAACCGCCGTGCCCCCTGCGGCTGTCCCCAGACCTCTCGGCGCAGCCCCGAACTCCGGAGTTAGGCCTCCCACCCCGAGGGTCGCAGCCCCCAAGACTCGCGGTCTGGGGAGGAAAAAAAATCCTCCTTTTTAACCCCGTGAGGTTTGCTCAAGGGAGAAACGCAAGAGGTTAAGATACGAGGCGGGGTGCGGGCTGGGAGCTCCACGTCGGTGAAAGTCACTCCAGGGCGCGCACGGGTGGCCTGGTCCCCGGCGGTGCCAGGGGCCGGAGCCGGGGGTGGGGGTGCAGGGGGGTAGGGGTGGGTGGGTGAAGAAAGGACCTCGCAGTCCCCTTGGCCAGCGGCGCTTCCAGCCCCTGGCGATCCAGGACCACCCAGGACCCCGGGCGCGCAGGGAGCAATCTGGAAAGATCTTACAACAACAAGGGAAGAGCGCGGCTGCCCCCCCCCCCCCCGCCGCCCGGGCCCGCCAAGCCTCAGACCCGTCCTCTCCCGAAGGCTCGGACCGCGGCGGAGGGCGGACGGCAGGATTCAAACCCGCCTATGAGCCGTGGGAGGCGCGGGTGGGTGGTGGCTGCCGGGGCAGGACGGGTGTCGAGGCACGAACCGCCTCTTTCCAGGGCCTCCAGCCCCCAGGTGGCTCCCGACCACTGGGTTTATTTTGCTTTTGCAGGGGAGGCAGATGTTGACCTCGCTCCGTCTTTGCTCGGCCCAGACTCGGCGAAATCGTCCCCCGCCCCCCGCCCCCCCACCATTTGCTTCCCTGCGCCACCCCCCACCGGTGCGCTATCCCGGGAGTCAGCATCCCAGTCCTTTAAACCTTCTGGAATGTCACACATGGAAACCTTTAGCAAATGTTTGTTAATGATCATAACAAAGGCATCATTCAAATTAGGCAGGTAATTACTACCAGAAGGACAACTGGGTGCTCGCTTGCTCATCCATTCTCCATGCTTCCAAGTCGAGAGGAGTTACGACCCGAAGACACCCCCCTCCTCCAGCCCCCCCCCCCAGCCCAGCCTGCTTTTCAGGCCCCTTTAAGCATCTCTGAAATGAACTGTGAAGTTACCATTTGTGGGCGGGGAGCCCAGTGTTCAGGAGACCCCGGCGCGACTGGGCTGGCAGTTTCCCAGAGCAAAGCAGGCCTTCCTGGGTAGGCTTTCTACCTTGCCTCCTCGTCTTTGGGGTATTTGATATAAAAACTCAGATCTCAGCTTCTCTTTTTTAATAGCATGAAAGCCAGCCCCCGCCTTTTCCTATTATTCCGCACGCTGAATTTTTTTTTTTTTTTTGGTGGGGGGAGAGGGAGGTGTCGCGCGGGCCGGTTCATTATCTACAAACATTACGGTATCCTGTTAGCATTCCGAACAAGAGGCTGTTCATATATTTGCCTTCAATGATTTCCTGAAGGAACATGTGGAAGTAATAGTGAGCAGTGCAGTCACCCGGACTGAAGATGCACGAGAGGCGGGCGCGCAGAAGAGCTGGGGTGGGGTGGGGGGATGGGGCCCCTAGCCCAGCCCCGGGCGTCCTCCCGAGCCTGACACCCCAGGAGCCCATCCCGGGGCGGCACAAGACCCCACACTTTTCTGTGTGACCCTCCCCTGCCGGCTGCTCCTCGTCCCCCCTCCTGATGCGGGAGGAGCTGACGGCTGTCCGACGTTCCAGGCTCAACCTGGACGCCCTGGCCGTTCCGAGAGTGCGGAGGTGGAGTGGGGGTGGGGATCAAAAATGACCCCTTCCACCCCACTGGAGAAGGCGCTCCCCTCCCCCTCCGTCCCTCGCACGCCCCACTCGGCCTCCTAGCCCGGTTCCTGGAGCGTCAGCGCCCCCTTTCCTCCGCGAGAGGAATCGCGCCCTCCCGGTACCGTGTCTCGCCTCGCGCCGTGGGGCGGGGGGGGGGGGGCAGAGGATTTGGGGTTCAGCTCAAGCCCTAGGGCGTCAGTAAGCTGCGTGCTCCGTGGCGGGGGGCGGGGGGGGATGCGCGCGGAGGTGAACCTTCCCCGGGACGCCGAGGTGGCCAGGTTGGCCGCAGACGATTCCTCCCAACGCCCAACCCTGAGCCTTATTTCGTGTGCAGGATAGAAGCCAGGGCAACCTCGCCCAGGTCCCCCCACCCCACCCCATCCCCCCAAAACAAAGACGCGACAAGATAAGTGGCTCCGAGGGAGTAAAGGTCGTTCTGTCGGGGAACGTTCCAAACCTACGCAGACCCTCGAGTCTTTGCACCTTCTTTCAAACCCGTTTACAAGGCAACACAAAACAAAACCGAAAACAAAGACCATCATCTTCCTACTGGACCCAACGGTTTGCCTGATACCATTAAAAGAGTTAGCGACTACCCGGCACTTTCCCTTAAAAGACCCCCAAGTCGTAAAGACGCAACCGCTTGGGGACCTCTCCGGACGGCCCCCTAACCAACTAGCAGTTTCTACGGAAGGGACATTTCTCGATTCCAGATGTACAGTCCTCCGGGGCATGAACTGCAACTTCGCGAGTTCTGTTTCTTTCCAAGAGAATGCAAAGCAATGGGGCAGCGCAGGAGACTATCCCCCCAAATCAGGAGGCCGACTCATTCTGGAAGTGATGGGCAGTTGGTATTTTCACGGACCTCTTTCCCGGCAGAGCATCGACACCTCCCCCCTTCCACCACCCCCACCCCATCTGGTCTGCTCCTCCCCGCCCCCCCAGTTGTTGTCGAAGTCTGGGGGTTGGGGCCGGACCCCCTGATTGCGTAAGAGCGAGGAGCGAAGGCGCAATCTGGACGCGTGGAGGCTCAGAGCGCACGGAGTTCGGGAGAAACTTTTATTTTGAAGAGGCCAAGGAGGGGGGCGCTTCATTTCCTGACAGCTATTTACTTAGAGCAAATGATTAGTTTTAGAAGGATGGACTATAACATTGAATCAATTACAAAACGCGGTTTTTGAGCGCATTACAGTTGGAGCTAGAGAGAGAAAAAACAGAGAAGGGGACTACAGGAGAGCGGACTGGAAGCCGTGGACACTTTTTGCTCCCTATGTAGGATTTTCATTACGAATTGACATAGGAGGAGAAGGTAAGAAAGGAGAAAAAAGTAATGATTTTTTTGTTTCTAAGAGAAGTCCTTGATCAGGCCCCTCTGGGCTGGAAGTGAAGGAACTTCACTCAAACTTTGGGCGATGAGAAAAAAAAAAAAAAGGAGTGGAATTCCAGCTGTGTGTCCAGAGAGTCATTTATTTTGAATAAACCTCACTTGGAGGAAAGATAACCATAGAGTTAGAAAGTCTAGGGATTAAAAAAAAAAAGAAAGAAAGAAAGAAAAGAAAAAGCACACATTTTCCAGGCCTATTTTTAAAAGCAGTGTTTTTCTAGCAAGTCCATAGCCTCCCGAAGAAATTGTTTTAGGCTTACATTTTTGAGGTTTCTTTTTGGGGCTGGGGGGGGTGGTGGTATTCGTGTATACCGGGACGAGCACCAAGTAATGCTGGGAGTGGGGGCAGAGGTGTTTGCCCTCTTCTTGGCAGTAGGTCCTGGAAGGCGACAGGTTTTTAATGAGTATTTTCATTCCTCGCCCGCGGTTTGGCGGGACCGCGCTGCAGCCGGCGGTGTGGAGCGCGGCGGGGGCCCTGGGGTGGGGGGAGCGGGGCGCCGAGTGGGGCGCGCGCCGGGCTGCGAGGAGAGGAGGCGTGAAGGGCTCGGCTGGAGCCGGGCCGGACCTGGGGTGCCAGCCGGGGGCGCTTGGCGCCGGCCGAGGGCGCGTAATTACTGGACGGCGCAGCGCCGGGTGCGAGCCGGGGCCAGACACAGCACCGCGGCGGCGGCTGCGAGACGCGCGGAGGGGGCGCGGGCGTGGGCGAGGGGTGGGGGTGGGCGGGGGTGGGTGGGGGGACACCCCGGCGGTGTGCGTGCGGGATCCGCGGGGCGGGAGCGCGAGCGGGCGCCGGTCCCGCAGCGCGCGGGGGTCGTGCGCCCCTGTGCGGGGGCGCGGGCGGGCGGCGGGCGGTCTGGGGTAATGACAAACACATTTGGCCCGGAGTGAAGGAGTCGTCGTCGCCTCGCATTCCAGAGAGTGGGATTTGAGGAATTTCGAACCGCGCTCCGAGGGGCCCTCATTGTGCGCTGGGGTCCCCACCTCCACTCGTCTCCGCGCGCGCCCCCTTTCCTCGGTGGAATCGTTTTGGTTTTTGCTTTTTTTTTTTTCTTACACCCCCCCCCCTTTGCAAAGTCCGGGACTCCTCTGCTGCCCGGTCCCGGCCACAGGAAGGAAAGAAGGAAGATCGCCAGAAAAGTGTACAACTTCTCTTGGGGGAAGTTAGGGACGCCTCGGAACGGAGAAACTGGGTCCCTAGGTAAGAGGAAGATGGTAGGCGAACCGTGCTCCCCACCTCCCGCCGGGCACCTGAGCTCAGGTCCGCACCCCCCCACCCCGCTCGCGTGTCCCTTTCCTCGAGGGGATGCGTGGCACTCGCCGCCCGCGCTCGCCTTGCGCTGCTCAGGGCCGCAGTGCCCGGGTCTGCCCCACTCTCTGCGCCGGCCTCCTGGGCGGCTTTGGGGGGGGGTCCCCTCCTCGCGCCCCTCCCTCCTTCTCCGACCATCCCCGTGGAAATCGGCTCTTGCTTGTGAGATTAACTTCTCCCCCGGCAGCGCCGGGTGGGGGTGGGGGGTCACCGGCGGCGTCCACTTGGCTCGGAAGCAACTGGGCTCAGCGGTTCTGGTCGGAAAGGGTCGCAGCCGGCTGGGAGCCAGAGGGACCCGAGGACGGCCGCCCTAGGGGCCGGGGGCCGGGGGCGGGGGCGGGGGCGGGGGCCGGGCCGCCCGGCCAGGTGTGCGGGAGCTGCAGCGTCCTGGCCAAGCCCTCGGAGCGGGAGAGGCGCTGGCTGGCTGTGGGTTGGCCGTGCGCCCTCCCAGCGGCCGGAGCGCCGGTCCCTCTCCCTGCTTCCCTAACCCTGCTAAGACCTCGGGCTTGCAGAGCGGGCGCCTGGGAGGGCGGCCCTCCCTCCACCTCCCAGGGTGAGGCCGACCCGCGCCGAGCGGGAGCCTGGATGGCCTTTAGCGGGTCCGGACTGCCCCGAGCCCGGCCCAGCTGCCTGGAAAAGCCCCGGGCTGCGCCCTGTGGGAAATGGCTTTTTGGCTCCGCAGCCGAATTGCTCAACGTTTTGGAGCGACTCGTCTCGCCGCAGTCGCTCCCGAGCAGAACTAAGGCAGCTTTTTTAGGGCCGGGGACCTCCGGGGCACACGGGCACGACAGCCAGGCGCACGGCTCCCGGGACCCACACCCCCGAGCGCGGCGCGCGTCCGGGCTGCTGGAGGGAGGGACAGGCGCTGCCGGCTGGCGCACCTCGCCCGCACCCCTGGTGGCTCTGGTTTTAACACCCCCCCACCCCTTTACCCGCGTCTGACCCGCTCCCACTCGGACCCTGGCGCC
This sequence comes from Nyctereutes procyonoides, assembly GCF_905146905.1. Taxonomy (NCBI): domain Eukaryota; kingdom Metazoa; phylum Chordata; class Mammalia; order Carnivora; family Canidae; genus Nyctereutes; species Nyctereutes procyonoides. Next base: position 8,087,325 of record NW_026575021.1, on the reverse strand, counting down.
TCTGCTTCGCATCCCTTCCCAGTTTTCCTTTCCCCCTTCCACTATCTTGGTTTTCCTCCCTCCACTATCCCGCCTGCCTCGCTCCCGCCAGGCGCCAGGCGAGGGCCCGTCCTTTCTCGCCTTGACACCCCGCGCTGTCCCTGCTCCGAGGCTCCCACACAGTCTGGTTTTTGGTTCGACCCAAGCGTAGCTCGAGTGAGTCCCCACAGCGGGGATGAGGGTGGGGTCGGGAGGCAGAAGGAGGAGGTCGGGGTGGGCGTAGGGGGGGAGGCTCCGGGAAGGAGAGGGTGGGTGACCCTCGGCCCTCGCACCAGCCCTTAGGGGGACCGAGAGGGACCCAAAGCAGAACCCCGGCTCCCGGCCCCAGGGCTGCTTTCTTCCCGGGACGCGGACTGGGGAGGGGTGCAGGGGGAGGAGCATCGGGCCGGGCTTTCCAGCTGCAAACGCGTCTGGCGCCGAGGCGGGCCCGTTCTGTGCCTCCTGGGGACCGGCCGTGGGCGGCGCGCAGCGCCTGGACGCGTCCTGCGGACGTGGTGGCCAGCGCCTTCCTGCACACCCCGCAGGGCGGGACGCCCTCTGGCCTGCGGGGAGCTGCGACCGGGTTGCATGTTGCCGATGGACGAGCGGCAGTTCTGGGGGGGAAGCCAAAGCCTGCTCGGGGACCGAAAGGTGCGGCTCTCCGCGTCCCTGGAGTGTCCCCAGCCGTCGGGGTGCGGGGGGGGGGGAGGCCCCGCGCGGTTCGCGGGCTGCGGCCAAGTGGCTGGTCCCCCCTGCGCTCTGGCCTGGGCTTTGCCGGTCCACGCCGCTGGCCGAAGCGGCTCTGCGGCGTTTCCTTTTGTTTTAACCTGAAGAGGGGACCCGGAATCGGCTGGGAAGAGATTGGGGCAGCTCAAGGGGTCCTCGGGTTTGGGGCGCTCCCTGCCCAGCCAGCTGCAGCCCTCCCGTGCCCCGAGGCAGGAGGCGAGGGCGCGAGGGTGCGCTGGGCGGCGGGGCGCAGCAGGGAGACCCCGGCAGCGGGGGGGGGGGGGTCGCAGCCTGCGCGCCCCGGGCCTTGCCCCGCCGCGGTGCCGCTTGCGCGCCCGTAGGAGGCGCTGGCGCGCGCCTGTAACCCTAAACCCCCGGCCCGCGTCCCTCCGCCCGGCCCGGCCCCCTCCCGGGTCTCCGCCGAAGACAATGCGAACGCGGAGCGCCGTGCCCGGGGCGCCGCGGCCGCTGCAGCCCAGGCCGGGAGGGCGGCCCTGGTTAGGGGCGCCACTGCACGAGCGGGCGGCCGTGGCCAGCGGCCCGGAGACGCCCACCGGGAAGGGACGGGGCCGGCGCGGGTTCGCGGCCCTGGGGCGGAGGGGGGGGGCGGCGGGGCAGGAGGCGGGGCCTCGCGGGCCCGCCCCCGCCAAGGTGGTGGAGCTGCGGGGCCCCGCTGCGCTGTCGGGGGCCCGGAGCCGAGCGCGCGAGCCGGTAAGATCCGCGGGGCTGCCGCGCCCTCTGGCGGCCTTCGGGGGCGCGCGCCGCGGGCTCTGCGCAGGGCTGGGGCGCTGCGTGGGGCGCGGGGGACCGGCCCCGGGGTCGCCTCAGCGGCCGCGGGGGGCCTCGGGGAGACGCGTGCGGGCACGGGTGGGTGGCTCGGGAGGCGCTGGGGGGCTGCGGGGATGGACTGGGGGCGTCGTGGTGCCCGAGCGGGGGACGGGCGGAGGGGGAGGGCCTCGGGCGCCTTTGGGGGTGGCCGCCGACCCCTGGCGAGGGTCGCCCCTGGGCTGCCTGGTGTGCGAGCCCGCGCTATTGGGCAACGGGAACAGTCGTTTCCAACCAGCCAGCGGTTCCCGGCGGCGCGGGTGACGCGGGGGTGACAATGGCCTGCGAACAGGTCGGGCCCCAGGTCGCCCCCCCCCCCCGCCGGCGCGGCCCCAGGTGGCTTCCCTCCTGCAGGTGGGCGCCGTCCCCGGGGCGGGGAGGCCGCGCGGGAAACAAAGCCCGGGGCCGACCCTCCGACCTCCTCTCCGGGGCTCCCCCGGGTGCGCGCGCCGCCCTCGGGGCTCCCCCCGCGGACCCGCTCGCCGCGACGGGCCTGTGGCTGCCCCCCGCCGAGTTCTCCCGGGGTCCCCAGGACGGTTAAGCGTTTGGGGCAACAGCGTCGTCGCCCTGTGGCTTCCATTCCGTGGGGTCCGAACTGAGGTCACCCCGAAGCCTGAAAGTACGATCCAAGGGAGGAAGAGATTGGAAGCTAAGATTTGGGACATTTAGCGCAGAGGTCTGAGAGCTGCATCCGCGGCTCCGCGGACCCCGGGACGCACGTCCTTGGACCAACACTGGCACCTGCTGGCCGCGCCGGGGAACTGCAACGACCCTCCGCGGGACCCGGCTTCGCGGAGATTCTAAAAAGCGCGTCGTGTCGTGGCGCGAGGAGGATGCCTTTTCTGCCCGGCAGGACCAAGTGGAGGATGATGGCAGGTTCCGTTTTTACGCTAAAGCTGCCAGGATCGTTGGGCCGATCGCATTTATTTTGTGGACCTTTGTGCCGGGTTGTGCGGCCGAGCTCGTTCTTTGCAACCGTGTAAGGAGGGAAGCGCAGACCTGCCGCCCCAGTCAGGGCCCGTCTGCCAAGAACCCCGGGCGGACACCTGCGGATATGGCTTTGTGAGTCCACGCTCTGTAGCTGGGGAGCTGGCCTGGTGACCTAGAGTTCAAGAGCACGCCCAGGGTTGTCTCCCTAGGAGTCACACCAGTTTGGTGACAATCCGAAAGGTAGTGTCATTTTAGTCTTCCGTGGCTAAACGTCTGGTGCAGGAAGAGCAGAAAGGTTTACGAGCTCGGATTGTCCCATGAAATGCTCCCATGTGAAAAAAAAAAAAACAAACAAAACAAAACTCCAGCCACCACCCATCCCTGGAATGTCTGATGGAGCTCAGGGAGAGATCAAAACAACACAGCAGCCTGTGGTGGGGGGCAGATCCTGGGAAACACACCCTCCGGGAAGTCGCCACCCGTGTAGGCCGGCGTTGGGACTGCAGGGGGGTTAAGTTAGGAGACTGAGTGGAACGTTTTGTCACAGGGAGAAAGCAGGGTATGTAATTTTCACAGTTAGAATTAACTTCGAGCTGACATTTAACCGAACCTCGGAAATCTGAATCTTGGAGTTGTCGGTGGCTTTGGGGACTGTGAGAGAGTCTCCCGTGGCCTCTAATCAGGCCAGGGCGGGGTGAAATCCAACCTTCAGCGGCTCCGCGTGCCTGCGTCGAGCAGTTGGCAATCGAGAAGCTGGCTCCCCTGGCTCCCCGGCCTTCGGAGAAGGCCAGCGTGCTCTCACTTCTGCAAAAAGTGCCCAAGCTCCGTTTCCTCTCTAGCTTCCTTGCCATGTTGTCTTTGGGTATGAAGTTGCCCTTCATGGCTCTTCACTTCGGGGTGCGGGGCCGGGGGTGGCAACCCATTAAGAACACTGGCTGCAAACAGACTTCTTTTTCTGTTGTGCGTGACCGTAAACATTGGTTCACGTCAACAGGGCCTTGGTCATTCGTCAGGCCTTCGTTGAACCTGAGTCGAGACCTCCCTCTCCAACATGCAGGTGACGAGGGGCAGGTCGGAAGGCCTCCCCGGCTGGGCCTTGACTTTCTCCGTAAGAAGCAGTTGAAGAAGTTACTCTCACATCCCCGTCATCCGAAACGTCTCAGGGGGTGCCTGGGTGGCTCAGTGGGTTGACCGTCGGACTCTTGATTTCGGCTCAGATCATAATCTCGGGGTTGGGAGATCGAGCCCTGCAGCGGGCTCCGTGCTGAGCACAGGGTCTGCTTGGGATTCTCTCTCCTTCTCCTTCTGCTCTCCCCCCCCCTTTCTCTTTCTCTCTCAAGTAAATAAAATCTTCATAAAACATCTTAGATTCTGCAGGGAAAGAGTCCATCTGAAAACCAGCGGCTGCGGTTTCCAAAGCACTTTGGACTCAACTGTAATACAGTCTTTATAACAATGCGGTGAGGCGAGCCAGGGAGTCAGGCGTTATTAGTCCTCCTTTCTAGAAGAAGAACTGGGGGTTCAGAGAGATGGACTAAGCGTCCCATAGGGCATGAGCCTCGTCCAAAGCGGTTTCCATCATACTTTGGAGAGAAGGGATGAAAAAGTCAAGAAAATGCCAGGGAGGGGGCCACAGGTCACTTGCCTCGGAGAATGTGGCAGTTATCTTTTTCCTGATTGTTTTTTTTTAAAGATCTTATTTATTTATTCATGATAGACACAGAGAGAAAGAGAGAGAGAGGCAGAGACACAGGTAGAGGGAGAGAAGCAGGCTCCACGCAGGGAAACCGACCTGGGACTCGATCCCGGGTCCCCAGGATCACACCCTGGGCCGAAGGCGGCGCTAAACCGCTGAGCCACCGGGGCTGCCCCCTGATTGTTTCTCTAACTCTGTTGCTGCGTTTTTTGCGTTGTGGTCTTGGGGACTGAGGCTGAAACCCAGCTTGTCGCTGGCACGAGAGGACACGATCATGATTTAAAAAAAAAAAAAAAAAGAAAGAAAACCGATTTGGATGACGTCCGTGGCTCTCCTTGCAGAGTGATTCGCTCTCGTGGGCTCACGGCGTGCAGGGTGGCCCTGAACCTGTAACCTCAGCCCCTTCTGTTTGCACATCTGACTTTTGGGATGGGGGCTACCGAGTAAGGGTGAGCGTTTATGACCCCCGAGCAGAGAAGCCCCCCAGAAAAGCCAGGGCTCCTCGAGATCCCCACGACGTGGCCAACGGGCAGGGGGGCTTCCCTCCTCCCCTGTTGTTTCCCTGTAGGGCCAACGCCGTGCGATGATTCCCGAGTACATTGTCCCGAGTACGTGTCCAAGTAGGGACAGGAGACCTCACCAGCACGCCTCGGTTTCCAGCCAGGGAACTCCCCTTATCAGAGAAGGGAGCTGGACATCTCAGGCAAACACATGCTGATTCGCAGTCTCTGCATCATTATCGCTGGCTCTGAGGCCCTGTTTTCGTTGCCCACTTTGTGTGTCAGTAAATAATCCTCCCTGGCAGCAGGTCCCCCGTATCTGCGCGCACAGAAGGAAATCTGGCGGGGCTGGCCCAGGGCAGAGCGCTCCTCAGAGCCTGCCCTGTAAAAGCAGCCGAGCCCTTCTCTTAAAGCTCGGGAATGCTTTAAAGATGCATCGTTGGCAAGCCCCGCTGAAGAAATACAGGATATAAATGTGATAAAAACCCAAGACATCAAGCTGGCTCTGGAGGGCTCCTTTGAAGTTGGCTAAGTGGATTATCAGTGGGAGGCTGATATTTATATGTACAAACACACAGGCCGTTACTGCTAATTGTGGTAAATCAGGCCTGGGGCCCGCTGTGCCCGTCGCCACAGCAGTGAGGAAACCCTGCAACCCGCCCCCCCTCACCCCACACTCTCTCCCGGCCCCGGGGGCACATGCCAGGAGCCTCAGAAGCCCTGGCGAGCCAGCATTGTGCAAATTGCATTTGGGTTCACAGCACTGCCATTGTACTCCTCTCTCCCGGTGGTGAGCAGAGAAGGGCAGCGGGGCCCCATTTGCATTAGGAAATAGTGCAGGGCAGGGGAGGGAGGGGGCATGCAAGGCTGAGGCCCTGACCTCCCCTTGAGGGGGACCATATGGTGAACTGGAGAGAGCATGGCTTTTGCATCACACAGACTTCGTGTCAGAATTCTGGCTTCCTCGCCTGCTGTGTGACTTGGGGTGACTTGCTAACCGTCTCTGAGCCTCGGCTGCCACTGCTCGAGATCAGCTATGTCTCGGGGTGTTGGGGAACAGACGTGGGATCCGCGGGGAAAACTTTGGCCTGTTAGTTCACACTGGTTTCTCATCCCTGCCTTGGAGAAAACAGAATTACCATTTCTCCCCCCTTGCCCAACCCTCGTGCCTCCCTGGGGCCCCTCATTGTGCCTTCCGCTCTTTCTTCCTCCTCGAATTCAAGGAAGCAGGAATCCGATTCGTGCATATGGGCCAACTTGCCACCTTAAAGCAAAAATGCACCACCAGGGGCGGAACACGGGCACACACACACTTTTTTGTTGCGTTTTCTTGGTGTGTTTTAGGCCAATGTGCTCAGGACTCACGAACGCACATCTTAGTTTCCAAAGCTAGTGGTGAAACCAATGAAATCCACGGATTTCTTCGGTTGCATGCGTGAGGGTTTTGAGTAAGTTGGGGACCCAGGGCATCCCGGGGCCAAGGCTTAGGTGATTTTTTATGGGGTATCCTAAAGCTTGCACCCCTGCAAGCCAATAAAACTGGGGTGCTTAGCAGCGTCCACACCTGCAAGCCGGTGCGCGGGTCTTTCATTGACTTCAGTGAGATCGCGTTGACTAAAGGGGCCTTTTCAGAGGATTGACCAGAACAGACTGTTTCGTGGCTTCGCCCTGGAGGCTCCTTGGGTCCGCCTGTACGCACCCTGTTTGTCTCAGGACACTCGGTTTGGGTTTTGGTCTCTCTCCCCAGCTCTCTGCCCATCTTCAGATTTTGTGGCAGGAGAGCGGAGTGGAAGACTCGGTTTCTCCAGGTCTCTACCGGACCCCCCGGGTGGCCTAGGGTGTCCCGGGACCACGGACCTGCAGGCCCACTTTCCTCCCTGTGTCCTCCCCCTGCTTTGTTCTCTGCTGCTCCGTCCACGGCCAGCCCTGGGCTCCCCGGGCCCTGCCCAGCGCAGCCGTGGGTGCAGCGGGCCCAGGCCCAGCCTGCCCGTGCATTTGCAAGAGTGACTTGCACTAAGTGACAGTGCTTGGTGGGACTTTCAGAAACTCCAGATCAGAATGGCTTAAGGTCACTAAATAAAATCAAGAGATGGTGGAAAAAAAAAAATGAAGCTATTTGTTGTAGCCCAAGCATCTTCGCCAAAGGTCGTGGAGGATGTGAACTTGGTGTGCTCTCTGTGTGGCAAAACACAAAGCAAATGACAACCTGTTTCGGGGTGAAAACAGCTCCAGTTGAATAAGTAAAGATGCGTGCTTGTTTTTCACGTTCTTAATTTCAAATGGTTTAAAAGGTAACGGTTCTCCTGTACTCTTGGATGCCTCCTGAGACCATGAAAGCCAGACTTTTTGGAATTGGAAAGCTGCATGCAATCCAAGAGGGTTTCAGCCTCACATGGCTCTGGTCAGGATCTTGGGGTCCCATTGGGCTCCGGGATTCTTTTTTTGAGGTATCTTACTGCTTGAACCCCAAATCTTCAACCGAGGTGTGTTTGACTGAAATGACGCTGTTAACATTTTCCGTATCGCGAAGCATGAAAAGAATGAGGCTCACCTGTTGTTTTATTGGCTAACATCGCTTCTGTTTGACTTTTGATTTTTCCAGTTTTCCGGAACTATGGGAACTTCCCTTCTGGCACTCCTGATCTTAGGCTGTCTCCTCGCAGGTATGGATCCCAATACCCTCTGAGTTCACTCTTCTGGGGGAAGCCTTGCCTTCTCAGTTCTGTGCTCCGGTGTGTGTTCCCTGTACTCTGCAAACAAAGTCTAAAGGAGTGAGAGGAAGTCGGAAAACTGAGAAGTTATCTAGAATGACCACAAACCTTCCGTTCCCTTTGCCCTTTGGCACTAATTCCGACTCGAAGAAGAATGCTCACCAGTGGCATTTTTAGTGTATGTGTAATCCTGGCACTGAAACGTGGTCGGAATAATAGCCAAAGTTTACCCATCGCTCTTTTCTTTTTCCCGGGACATGGATTTCCAGAGACATTCGAGAGTGTTCGAAGGAAATAAACGGTGGAAAAATTCATGTCCCGGGAATCATAGCTGTCTTAAGTGGAAGATGCTTAAATTGCTGGAAAACCCTAGACCCTTTTCCCTTGGAATCTAGTTGATAGAATATTTGACTCTTGAGTAATCTTACTAGTGTTTTTCTACCAGGGGGATACTACTTGGACCATTTGTGGAAATATTTATTGGTATTTTTGAGTTTTCATCCAGATGTTTATATGTCACAGATGCTCCCCAGGAACCCCATGGTTTTCTGGTTTGAGGAGCTGACTTAGGTCTGTTAGGGCTTACTTTTATGGGCATGTCAGCAAGGGCAGTGGTTTGGTAGTTCCAAAGTCCACCAAGTCTGTCCCGCCTGCAGGAGCTTAGTGACCACAGACGGACTTAGGACTTTGGCCTTCAGCTGTGCAGGAGTCGTAGCGGGTGCATGGTAAAGTGGGCTGGGATTCCCACGTTGGGCTCCAAAGGAGATTAGAGACCCCGGATTAAAAATTAAGTTATAATATATCTCTTTTGTCGCTTTTACAGGCAGGGAAAGCTGGACTGAAATTTTAGTTTCTAAGATGATCCTGGAGGCTTCACTCTGGGGCTTTAAGGCATCCTTACTTTTAAAATTAAAATCCAGGGGCGCTCGGCCAGCCCAGGCGGTAGAGCACACGACTCTTAATCTCAGGGTCATGAGTTCAAGCCCCACGCTGGGTAGGGAGCCTACTTAAAAATAAATAAAGAAATTAAATTAAATTAAAATCCATTATCATCCTGCTTTGGTTTCTGGGAAGCCAGTGGAGAGAAGGCATGCCGCGGTGTTGCAAGAAACGGAAAAGACGCGATTCTTGGGCACCAGTCTGCTCTGTGCTTCGTTCAGTCTCCCCGCCCCCGTTTGCATCCCATCTCTTACCACGGGAGGCATCGGCAGGGAATGTGGGCAATAAAGAACCCACATGCGCTCGCGTCTGTGCCCTCTTGGGATATTTGATGGTCACACATGAGAGTCTGAAACATGGAATTGGATGGAATCAGGCGTTCTCTCTCCATCTGAGTGTTGGGAGGGGTGACTCTCGGGGCTTGGGGGGTGGGGGGGCTTTTGAGGCCTTTGGAACATTTGCTGCTCTCAGCAGATGCAGCCCCTGTTACAATGGGGGGCCTTTCACGGGCATCCAGGCTAACGGATTTTTGCGCAAAAACGGTCATTGTTCACGTAAGCTGCTGCTGCTGCCTCTCTCGGCTCGCTGGGTGAGACTGTCCTTTCTGGCTGCACCCTATTCAGAGCATGTTTCTTTTTCCAGGGCCCAGCCTAATCCTCTGCCAGCTTTCATTACCCTCGATCCTTCCAAATGAAAATGAAAAGGTCGTGCAGCTGAATTCATCCTTTTCTCTGAGATGCTTTGGGGAGAGTGAAGTGAGTTGGCATTACCCCACGTCTGAAGAAGAGAACCCCAATGTGGAGATCAGAAATGAGGAGAACAACAGTGGCCTTTTTGTGACCGTGCTGGAAGTGGTCAATGCGTCGGCGGCGCACACGGGGCTGTACACTTGCTATTACAACCACACTCAGACAGACGAAAACGAGATCGAAGGCAGGCACATCTACATCTATGTGCCAGGTGAGCTGGGGGGGGTCCCCTGGCCCAAGCTGATTGTCCCCCCTCTCCCGTCGACTCTGTTACCGTTTGGAGGAATGTAAAAATAAGACGCGTGTATTGGAGAAAATGTGAGAAATATAAGAGAGGGCCCAACAGTAAATCGAGCTCGCCTGGGATCCCATTAGCAAGACCTATGTATTGGTAACGTTTTGGAGCCGTATTATTTTTTTTAAAGATTTTATTTATTTACTCATGAGAGATACACACACACACACACACACACACACACAGAGGCAGGGACACAGGCAGAGGGAGAAGCAGGCTCCATGCAGGGAACCCAACGTGGGACTCGATCCTGGGACCCCTGGGCCGAAGGCAGATGCTCAACTACTGAGCCCCCCGGGTGCCCCTTAGAAATCATTTTTATCATGGCACGTTTTATTGGCATTGTGCAGAAGCTCTGGAGTGTACTAATTTCTGTTCAGTTCAACCAAGTTTGACGAGTATTTGCTGTTTGCTTATTTGTATCAGGCACTATGCTAAGTGTTGGGGACCCGAAAAATTAATTAGGTAGGTCCTATCTGGGAGCTGCTTATAGTTTATCTTAATAGGTTCCCAAATAACCATACTCTTCTTCAGATGGCATGAAATATGTATTCTTGATTAATTAGGGGGCTTTTTTTTCTTTTTAATTAAAATTTGGGGGCAAGTTCCGTACTGTGTGAGAAGCGGATGCCAAGATAGGAGTAAGATAGGATGAAGCACACCAGGGTTTGATTGCGGGGGCAAGCCTGTGAGAGGACGTGGGCGGGGATCCAGCAGAACCTGGGAGCACTGGCTGCCTGGATTGTCAGTGTGACCTTGAATGGAGGAGGGAGGGATAGAAGGTGGAGTAGATGAGTCCTAGAACTCTGTGTCAAGGAGGTCTGGGAGTCCTGCTGCCTAAGGAGCCCCAGTGTCACACAGTCCTTGGCTGGTGGCACCTCTGGAGGGTGTGGCCTTGGGGGGTGATGGATTTCAGAGCCTGCCTCTAGAGGGGAGGACGGTGTGGTGCTTTCTCCCGGCAGCTCAGCTAGTCAGCTAGGCTTAGCCACCAGCTTGGGGTTCATTTGGTGTAGCACCCACCGAGCATTCCCTGCGTACTCCTTGCAATGATCTAAGTCTACATCTGTACCTGTATCTATATCTGAATCTGTATCTTTGTCTATATCTGTCTCTATTTTTTTTTCAGATTTTATTTATTTATTCATGAGAGACACACACACACACACAGAGAGAAAGGCAGAGACACAGGCAGAGGGAGAAGCAGGCTCCATGCAGGGAGCCTGATGTGGGACTCAATCCCAGTGCCCCAGGATCACGCCTTGGGCCGAAGGCAGGTGCTCAACCGCTGAACCACCCAGACGTCCCTGTCTCTCTCTGTATCTAAATCCATATCATCTCTGGGCAGCCCCAGTGGCACAGAGGTTTAGCGCCACCTGTGGCCCGGGGCGTGATCCTGGGGACCCGGGATCGAGTCCCACGTCGGGCTCCCTGCACGGAGCCCGCTTCTCCCTCTGCCTGTGTCTCTGCCTCTCTCTCTCTATCTTTCTCTCTCTCTGCCTTTATGAATAAATAAATAAAATCTTAAAAAAAACACTTAAAAATATAAATCCATATCATCTCTGTGTGTATCCATGTATATCTGTATTTATCTATATCTGTGTACTTTGGTTTCTACCGAGGAACGCTGTTTAATGAAGGGCCATGAAGTTATTTAAACATTGCAGAGATGGTGCTTAATGGTAGGGACGACTTGCATGTTAAAGGAAGCCCTGGCCGATGTGTTACGGATATCAAACTGTATGTTTTAGCCTGAAGTGAATTCGTAGCTTTGTTTGCCCAAATCTTTACCAACAGAGTCCAAGGATTTGGAACTCTGAACACAAATTCAAGTAATGGCAATCTTCGTGCATAAATGGAAAAGGGCTATAGCTAGAGTAGTTGGCTTAACACAAACAAGCACAGACCTCCTGATAACGCTTGCCATCCTGTTTTGGCAGCGGCGAGGTAAGGGGGTCTCTGAAGCATGTCTTCCTATCTTTTGCCTTTTCCTTGTAAATATTTGTAAATCAGCCACTCTTCTTGTCCTCTGTAACTGTGGGTGCCCCGGGGATCTAGACCCTTTTCATTCTCTCATGACATTCTTATCTATCTGAACCCTCCTTCCAAACAATACAAAATTTTTTTTTAAAAGGGGAGGCATTTAGGGTGTCACCCCAGCTTTGTTCATACATAAATGCCTCCTGCCTTGAAGAGAACGGTAGGAACATTGGCTTGTTAAAGGTATATGAGGTCTGGTGTTTTGATTGTCTTGAGACTGTCAAAAATTCTTGTTCTTCCCCTTTTCCCAGCACAAGCATCATCGGAGTAGGCTCTGCACTGCTGTCAGAGATCTTTTATTTGTAGCCATGGAGAGTAAGGGGCCCTTTGGAAACTGCTTCAGATTCTCTCTCTCTCTCTCTTTTTTTTTGAAAGATTTCATTTATTTATTCATGAGATCCACAGAGAGAGGGAGAGGGAGGGAGAGAGAGGCAGACACACAGGCAGAGGGAGAAGCAGGCTCCATGCAGGGAGTCCGACTTGGGACTCAATCCCGGGACTCCAGGATCATGCCCTGGGCCGAAGGCAGGCGCTAAACCGCTGAGCCACCCAGGGACCCCCGGCTTGAGACTCTCAATACTGATTACTGTGGTAGCTTCCATAGCTGGCTTTCTTTTGGAAACAAAATTCTCAGGCTATGGAACTTTGTAATTCTATTTATTACTTGACAGATTATTTTTTAATAGGTTTCTGTACTACTTTTCAGTAATATGGACTCTAGGCAATAGGAATTTTTGAAATTATGAATATTTTTTCTTGTTTTGAAAAGATTTGATTATTGATCATGTTTTTTAGTAGTGCTTAAATATTGATATCAGTCTCTGGCTGATACTTATATTCATCACCAGTCTTTTTTTTTTTTTTTTGTACTAGGGTACAGGCATTTTGGTGTTGTTCATACCTTAAAATAGCCTTCTAGTGCTTACGAAGATTAATGTCAGCGTGGTGACAATTCTGGATATATGTGAGGTCATCATTCATGCCTAATATGATTAATGCCCGTGCGATACTTTTTCTGAATATATGTGTAAAGGTGAAATCAATGCATAATGTGTTTTTCTTTCTTTTCTAAACCACAGACCCAGATGTTGCCTTCGTACCTCTAGGAATGACAGATTATTTAGTCATCGTGGAGGATGATGACTCTGCCATCATACCTTGTCGCACAACTGATCCCGAGACTCCGGTCACCTTACTCAGCAATGACGGGGTGGTACATGCGTCCTATGACAGCAGACAGGGCTTTAATGGGACCTTCAGCGTTGGGCCGTATATCTGTGAAGCCACCGTCAGGGGCAAGAAGTTCCAGACCATCCCATTTAATGTTTATGCTTTAAAAGGTACTTTTGCCTTCTCTCTCCTTTAAGTAAGACTTAAAGGCAAAAGAATTAGATGTACATAGAATTTTTGTTTTTAAGTCCTTGCCCCTGGTGATAGGGAGACTCTGAATATTTGGGGATTTAGGACCTCACCTTTACCATACAATGTTAGGCTGCCCTCTGTGGCTTTAAAAACACTAAGCTTAGCATTACTAAAGGCAAATGCTTCTTTACCCCTGTAAGATTTCATATTTCATCAGTGGACTTCGAAATACTCTAAGGAATTCGTTTCTTGCATATAAGCCTCTTACTGTTGTATCCACATTCCTGACTACAGAGGCCCTGAAGACAAACACACACCTGTGGGGGTTGGATGCCTCAATTAACTTTAGTAACTTAAGAAAAGTGATTTTGATTTTGAGAACAGCTTGTTATAGTCCTTCCTTTGATGTGAGTGGCTAACGTGAATGGGAAAGTATAATACATATTTGGGTCAGCAGACTTACTAAACACTCACGGGCAGGTAGGCAGCCGCAGAATGCCACTGAACACTTGGTAAGGGCTTCTTTTGTGCCAGCACTGTGCTCGGTTCTAGAAAAGTGCTGAGAATAGCTGGGTAGCAGGTGGGAGAGAGAAGGAGAGAAATAGGAGGGTAGCAGCAGAGTGCCCAGAGCAGTGCTGCTCAGTAAAGTTTGGTTAATTAAATGAATAAATCCATCCATAAAGGTGATTACGGGAGGCGAGCCATCATTAACCCACATGCTCAGGAATGTGGTGTTCTGTTGAACTGGAAGTTAGTTTCACCATTGTTGCCATTTTGTGTGTAGATATTTGTGTGTGTGTGTGTGCTATTTTAGAACTATGTGCTAAATTATGTATGCCAACACAAAATCACAGTTTCTGAGACTTTACAAATTTTGTCTTGATCACAGTGGTTTGAAGATTATTTTTCTATGGGGCAGCGTGGTGGCTCAGTTGGTGAAACATCTCACTCTTGACTTGGGCTCAGGCTGTGATCTCAGGGTTGTGAGATTGAGCCCTGTATCGGGGCTTAAGATTTTTCTCTCTCTCCGTCTGCCCCTCCCATCAAAACAAAACCAACAAAAAACTTAAAAAAATTATTTTTTAGGGTTTTAAAAAAGAAAGCAAACCCAAACCCTATAAGGTTCTAACTATACTACAGATATTGAGGCCCTTGTGTTTTTCTTCTTTCAAATAGCAACGTCAGAACTTGATCTAGAAATGGAAGCTCTTAAAACTGTGTATAAGTCAGGGGAGACGATTGTGGTCACCTGCGCCGTCTTTAACAACGAGGTGGTGGACCTTCAATGGACCTACCCTGGAGAGGTGGTAGGTACCTTCAAGGCTTCTGGTGGCATGGAGCGGAGCACAGGAGGGCTCAAAAGATCTGTCACTACAGGGCGTGACACCGAGCTGCTCCAGAGCTCAGCTCCCCGTCTCTGCAGTGAGCCAATTTGCCTAGATGACTTTATGGCTCTTTGGGCAATGGGAGAGGTTGAGAGGCTTGCTGGACCAGGACCTTCAGAATGTCTAAAGCTTGGGCAGTACGGGTGGCTCAGCGGTTTAGCGCCACCTTCAGCCCAGGGTGTGATCCTGGAGCCCCGGGATCGAGTCCTGCATCGGGCTCCCTGCATGGAGCCTGCTTCTCCCTCTGCCTCTCTCTCTGTGTCTCCTATGAATAAATAAAATCTTTAAAAAAATTTTTTTAAAAAAGAATGTCTAAAGCTTGAACACTGAGCCTTCTTTTTCAGAAGTCGGAAAGAAATAGAAAGGTTTTGTACATGTGGGCTTTAAAAAATATATATATATATTTATAATTTTTTCCTTTCATTCCTATTTTGCAAATTTCTGCTCCCTGCTCTTTGTTGGCATCTGACAGCTTCTTTCTTTTTATCCATTTTTCTCCCCTGTGCTCTTGGTGCCCCCCTTCGTTTCTCTCTGGGGCATCGATTGGAGGTTGGGCATCTTCACACATGACCTTATAGAGCTCATGCATTGAAGAGACATTCATAGTCCGACGTGTGTACATCTTCCCTGAAATATGAGGCAGTTTGGTCTTATTGTTCATATTTGATTGCCCTTAAGCCTTAAAACATAAGCATTTCTTCTCATTTATTGGAAATAGACATTTTCCCCCCAAATCACAGTATATGCTATTTGGCCCCCAAAATATATAATCAGAGTATTGTTTTATAAAACAAAGTTTCCATCAGATGACCAAAATAATGCAGGTTTATTGTCCTAATGTTATCAAATTTAAAGAAACAAAGGAAAAGTCACTTCCTAGGACATCACCGTTAATATTTCAGGAAGATAAATCCTTTCAACACTTTGTATACAAAATAAATGTGACCGTTAATAGGTATCATACTTTTAAATAGTACTTTGTCACATCCTTTTTCCTTTGGCAGTATAGCACAAACACCTTATTATGTCATCGAATATCCTTTTAAAACATGATTTTCTAAGGAGTTAGCTTAAAATTTTTTTAAAATTAGATTTTTTAAAAATTTATTTTAAAGATTTTATTTATTTATTCATGAGAGACACAGAGAGAGAGGCAGAGACACAGGCAGAGTGAGAAGCAGGCTCCATGCAGGGAGCCTGATGTGGGACTTGATCCTGGGTCTCCAGGATCACTCCCTGGGCTGAAGGTGGCTCTAAACCACTGAGCCACCCAGGCTTCCCCCAGATTTTTTTTTTTAAGAGCACTTTTAGGTTCGTAGAGAAATTGAGTGGCCAGTGCAGAGATTTCCCATTAGCCTCTGCCCTGTGCATGCATTATCAACAGCCCCTGGGGTGGGGGTGGGGACATTACAATCTAGGAATTTATATTGGCACCTCATCCCCACCCACGGTCCACAGTTTATGTGAGCTTTTGCTTTTAGGAGCTAGCTTTTTCAAGTTGGTTTTCCTCCCCTTCTGCTGTAGAAAGGCAAAGGCATCACCATGTTGGAGGAAATAAAGGTCCCGTCCATCAAACTGGTGTACACTCTGACGGTCCCCGAGGCCACGGTGAAAGATAGTGGAGATTATGAATGTGCTGCCCGCCAGGCCACCAAGGAGGTCAAAGAGATGAAGAAAGTCACCATTTCTGTCCATGGTACATTCTGCTTTCTAAAATGTCAGTCGTCCCTGCTGCTCGGGATCCACTGTGTGGCCATCATTACTTAATGGAAACTCTTCCCCGTACAGAGAAAGGGTTCATTGAAATCAAACCCAACTTCAGCCAGTTGGAAGCTGTTGACCTACACGAAGTCAAGCATTTCGTGGTGGACGTGCAGGCCTACCCACCTCCCAGGATATCCTGGCTGAAGGACAACCTGACTCTGATTGAAAATCTCACGGAGATCACCACTGACATAGAAAGGACTCAGGAAATCAGGTAAAAAAAAGACACCCTTCTCAAGTGTGCCTTTCCTTTTTACTGTGTCTCTCTAGGTGGACTGAGGTTTATGCATGTCTTACAGCACAGGCCAAGAATCAATCTAGAAAATGAGCAATCTGATACAGGGGATACTTGAAATCAGGTACCTTTAATGGTAACGTTGCCATGTAATGCCATGTTGATAACTATTTCACGATAGAATAAGAAGAAAGAACTAAAGAGCTCTGTTCCCAGTGAGAGACAGTTTCCTGCATCCAGGAAGGGGTGGAGGAAAGAAAGTAAAATTGGACCCACTTGGACTGAATAGAGTCCATGACATCCACTATCTGTATGGCAAGTACACATGTATGGTGACCCCAGTTCCAAGGCAATTATCGCGTAAGCCTACGTGAAACACAACCTCATCGGTTTAATTCACAACACATTTGCCCCCATGAGGCCTCCACAGGAAAGAAGAGTAGTATCTGGTTAGATGGATGATGTTTGGAGAAAATGCACAATGAATAGTTTGGTTCCCCTTCCTCTCATGAGACCATTGGCAGCTCTCATCTCTTAACTAGGGTTGATGTAAGTCACCTCGGCCTCAGTTTCCCCGTCTGTAATGTGGGGTTAATAATACCATATGTCCTTCGAAGGTAAGGAATTGGACCAGATAATATTTCGAGGTTTCTTGCAGTTTTATGCTCTGATTAGAATCCCAGAGCACCCAATCCCTGGGTGGCGCAGTGGTTTGGCGCCTGCCTTTGGCCCAGGGTGTGATCCTGAAGACCCGGGATCGAATCCCACATCGGGCTCCTGGTGCATGGAGCCTGCTTCCCCCTCTGCCTGTGTCTCTGCCTCTCTCTCTCTCTCTCTCTCTCTCTCTATCATAAATAAATAAAAATTTATTAAAAAAAAGAATCCCAGAGCAGAGGGTGCATCTTGAGCGGCTAAGTTCTCCGGGCCTGCGCCCTCATCAGAAACCGTCCCAGAGAGACACGTGTCAGTCCTCTCCTTCTCACTTTCAGGAAAGAGGGACAGAGCCTCTCTCATCAGCTCACTTAACCTTGGGATTTGTTTGCTTCTTTCTGAACTAAGTCCCGTGTGTAGTTGAGAAGTAGTATCTGAGAAAATGGAATTTTATAGTCTCTGTAGAAGAGTGGTATAAAAGGCGTCGGGTTCTGAATCTGGAAGGCTTTTCTGAAGACACGAGATGAAGGTGTGCAAAGAGGTGGGCAGTGCCAAACTTACAGTTAGGTTGTGAGGCCAGAGAGGAATGGGATAATCCTGGTCCAGCTAACACTTGGGATGCTTGTGTGAGCCCCGTACGCAAGCCATAATCAATAGTAATGACAAGATGAAGTTCGCCAGCTGAGAGGTTCTGGAGAGCTGCCTGGGCAGGTGATTCAGGAGTTCCTCTAGCACAGATTCTTCTAGTTCCCATTGTGGGATAGGGAACATAAGGATGAATATGACAGACAAGTGGATGTGGCTTCTTGAAGCTTAGAACTAGTGGATCTGCCAGTTTTCTTGGCTGAGCAAGTGTAGACAATGAATGGCAGAGGGTCGTTTGGTGACCAGTAGCCGAGGGTGCCTGTGGGGACTGGCTAAGAAAGCCCGGGCCTGAAGCATGTCCAGTGTGGTGCAGCAGAGGAGAAAGCAGCCCCCTGCCCTCTCATTACACAGGCCGGTACCTGGCATGTTGGGCTAGAAGACTCTACATTTCCAGGGTACTTTTGAGCCTTCAAAATTCTTTCACAGAAGTCAATCGGAGAAGGACAAACATATGGTCTCATTCATTTGGGGAATATAAAAAATAGTGAAAGGGAATAAAGGGGAAAGGAGAAAAAATGAGTGGGAAATATCAGAAAGGGAGACAGAACATGAGAGACTCCTAACTCTGGGAAACGAACTAGGGGTGGTGGAAGGGGAGGTGGGTGGGGGGTGGGGGTGACTGGGTGATGGGCAATGAGGGGGGCACTTGATGGGATGAAGCACTGGGTGTTATTCTATATGTTGGCAAATTGAACACCAATAAAAAAAATAAATCTGTAAGTAAAAAATAAATAAATAAATAAATAATAAATAAACATAAAAAAAACAAACAAAAAACCCAAAGTGCTTTCACACTTATAATTTCATTTAGTTAATTCTGAAAAGGACACTGTGCTATTGCATTTGGTTATCCCACGCGAGATATAAGAAAGCTGAGGCATGGAGAAATGCAGTCACGCCCAAGCTCTTCCCTTCCATCCCATTGCTTTTCCGCGCTATGATGATTTTTTTTTTTTATAAAGAAGGGCAATCAAATGGGCAAATACCTTATTGGTGGACCCACACAAACACCCAGAGCCAAATGCCATGTATAATCCATGGAAGAAATCTTTAGGGGAGATTTAATAAAGTATGAAGAAATAGATTTTTCTAATTTATTTTATTATTATTTTTTTAAAAAGATCTTATTTATTTATTTGAGACTGAGAGAGAGAGAAAGAGCAAGAGAGAGACCATGAGCAGGGAGGAGAGGGAGAGGGAGAAGCAGACTTCCCCCTGAGTAGGGAGCCGATGCAGGACTTGATCCCAGGACCCTGAGATCATGACCTGAGCTGAGGGCAGACACTTAACCGACCGAGCCACCCAGGTGCCCTAATTTATTTTTTTTTAAGTAGGTGATGGAATCTTATGCTTTATAAATATTTAAGCATCAAGAGGGTGTGTTGTGAGAAGCCTCGCTCGATTCCTGCCACCGTTTACCCCAATCTCCTTGCCTCCTCAGGTGGAGGGAAATACTTTTATTAGTTTCATTAGATTCTTCTGAAACCTTCCAGAATTTCTTTAAGCAAATACCAACAAGTAGGAATGTTAACATCCTGGCGACCTCTCCGTGTCAGTTTGTAGACTGTGTCTTCATTCTTTCTAACAATGGTGTCCCATCCTTTGACTGAACCACCTAAATGGTGCATATTTAGGGGAAACAAGTATTTTTAAAAAGGGAAAAACCAAGATTTTTTTTTTTTAAAGGAAAGTTGGTGAGATGTGTCTACTTTCATTCAGAAGTCAGTCCTTACTAGGACTGTTTGCTGTTCTGGCCACATAAGCTGTCTCATCTCGAGATGTCTAGTCTTCTGTTTAAGAATTAAGTATTTAGGGACGCCTGGGGGGCTCAGCGGTTGAGCCTCTGCTTTCGGCTCAGGGTGTGATCCTGGGTCCTGGGATCGAGTCCCACGTCGGGCTCCCTGTGAGGAGCCTGCTCCTCCCTCTGCCTGTGTCTCTCATGAATAAATAAAATCTTAAAAAAAAAAAGAATTAAATGTTTACAATTCAGGCCTTCAACATGTAGAAAGTGCATTGAAAATCTCAGAAAAGTGATGGTATGGACAAGAAAAAGGTGTTTCTACTTTTTACAAAAACAATTAAAAAAAACAAAATTTATTTATTTATTTATTTATTTATTTAAAAAAAAAACAAAATTTAAAGTGAACATGGTAACAACTTGAACGATTGGCATCCCTTGGGCTATGACTTGCTGAAACAAAGCCCCGTTCTTTTCAGGTATCGAAGCAAATTAAAGCTGATCCGTGCTAAGGAGGAGGACAGTGGCCATTACACTATCGTCGTTCAAAATGAGGATGACGTCAAGACCTATACTTTCGAACTCTTAACTCAAGGTGTGTAAGGGAGTATAAAGGTAATGTCAGCTCGGTGATGAAGTGAAGGAGTGTCCCCCAAGGAGAGCCTGGCACTTTTCTCCCAGGGCTTGGAGAGAAAAGCAACACTTTATGGGGAGAAGCAGTGGGTGTCGATGTCACGCGTCAAGGAGAACTTTGTTAATAAATTCACATCATTCTGGGAAGTTCCAGGTTGCTCTGAAGCAGTCTGGGGAATTCCTAGGTTACAACACCACCTGCTTCTCAGTCTGGCACCTCCAGTTCTTGGAAGAGTAAAGTGATGGTTTTTTGGTCCAAATGACCTTAGGTTGTTCCAGAGTTTTGGCCTTTTATTCTTAGCTTCCCTCATAGGCTTTGGACAGCGGCCCTTACCCTTACCAGGAGCGAGTGCCCCAGTCTGTCTGCATTCAGGTCCAGCACCTGTTCCCTGGGTACCCACCATGCGCCCGGGACTGTGTTAGGTGGACTCGTTTGACCCTCACAGTAAATCTGTGTGATACAAGTATTAGCATATTTCTAACTTATTTGATCATGGATTAAAAAAAAATCTTTAAAACCTAGTCGCATTCCGCAGATGCACTTTGGTAAATGCTGCTTTAGATTATACTCTAGCTGAATCCATTAGTTGAACCCCAAGCTGCAATACAATTTTAAGAGCCTCCTTGCCTTTCAAGCCAAATAACCACAGGGGCTTTTTGCTTTTCTCGCTCCAGATTTAGAACACCACAGGATACAAATCCCTAAACACTGAAACTGTGAAAATGCTCTTAACCAAGTGGGTCTGCCCAAACTGGAGCATTATTATTATGCACATAATTGCTCTCGACCCCTCCTGGGGAGATTACTTGCTCGGAAGGTCCGAATGCTACGTGGACACGTTCTGAGCTTGTAGTTCACAGGAGTTCTGGGACACAGACCCTTCAGTTCTGATTTCTTTCACCTCTGACAGTTCCCTCGTCTATTCTGGACTTGGTCGATGACCACCACGGCTCTACTGGGGGACAGACCGTGAGATGCATCGCTGAAGGGACACCTCTTCCTGACATCGAGTGGATGATTTGCAAGGATATTAAGAAGTACGGAAACGAGAGTTTTCTTTTTCATTCGTGGTCAGAATGTTTCTTCCTTGGTACAAAGAACTTCAAGTGCATTTTCTTTCTTTTGCTGGCCCTTCTTTTGTATTTGTGATTCTTATGGGGCCAAAGTCTCATAAACTACGGGCGAGGGTTCTAAACACGGGCCTGCTGTGCAGGCGTGCATGGTATGTGTGCATGAGCACTTGTGTGGTCATGAAGAGTTGCAAGGAGAAGGTCCATGGTTCTTGCCAGATTCAGAGGACTGCAACTATAAGAGGATTTTCACTACCCTGGCCCACTTGACCTTATATTTCTTACGCAGTGAGCTTTATTTGGTAGCGAGACTGGCATGTGAACATAAATGACAATATTGCCCACGTGACCCCTTGTCTCACTTGCCTACCTGCTGTTTGGAGGGAGTTAACTCACCAGTCCTCCTTTACCCCCATTTGTCAACCTTCTCTGGTGGGCACTTGAGTGACACGCTCATGCTTCCACCCCTGTGTTCAGAAGCCTCAGTTGTTTCTTCTGGAGGCTGAGAGTCCTAGACCTTCCCCTTCTTGGGGCTGAAGGACCAGACCTGGATCTTGACAGGAGCTGGAGTCTAGGTCTCGTAACTCAGCCAGGGGATCACTCCAACCTTAGTGACACCTTAGGGGCTCTCGACAGACAGTGCAGGTGGGGAGAAAAGGAGGGAGCCAGGCTTTTCCAAGGGGTGGGAGCTTGGGATAGTTAAACATTCTTGAAGTGGATCTGTTCAGTTTGCTCATGGGTTCAAGGCTTGGCATTGGCAGTTATATTTGATTGAATTATTTCTACCTTGCCTGTTTCATAAACTGTTAACTTTCAATTATCTACATACAGGTTATGCTCTATGGAGTGTGTACAAGCAGGTTTCAATGTTAATATGCACAGAAAGTCAACCTGTAGCACCCCCAAGATGTAGGCAAGGCCAGAACTGCTTGCCACCATAGATGATTCTCACTGCTTCGCTCACCTCCGTTATCCTGATAACTGGCTCTATATTTCTGTCTTCTTTCTCTCCAGATGTAATAATGAAACCTCCTGGGCGATTTTGGCCAACAATATCTCAAACATTATCACGGAGGTCCATCCCCGAGACAGGAGTACTGTGGAGGGCCGGGTGACCTTCACCAGAGTGGAGGAGACCATCGCCGTTCGATGTCTGGCCAAGAATCTCCTTGGGGCCGAGAGCCGAGAGCTGAAGCTGGTGGCTCCCAGTGAGTTGCTCCTAGCCATTGGCCAAGCCCTTCCTCCCTCAGGCAGAACCTTGAATCCCGGATGGGGTCCCAGAGGCAGAAACTTGGCTCTGAATGCTCTTGAAGGGCCTTCTCGGGGCATCCACGTGGGAGCCCTTTCTTTCAGATTCTGACCCCGAGCTGCACCTTGCACAGGCATCCTAGGCATTTTGCTTGTCTAACAGGATAGCTACTCAGTCTCTTTAGTGTGAGAGTGGGAATGGATGATGGGGAAGGAGGATCTTCGGCCTTGTTGCTCTTTACAACTGTCGAGACAGGTTGGCTTCTTTAAAAAAAATTAATGAAGCCCAAAGTAATATAAACAAAATGCAACCTTTCAAAATAAACTGAACCCCTGTGGCTCTCAACCTCCTTTATCAATCTTTACATTCCAGTCCACGTTCTGTCTAGAAGGTTAATGTTGCAGCACCTTTAGGGCCAGTATTGCATTTCCCTGATTGAGTTTTGTCCCTTTCTCTTCTAAGGGAAGAGCTGGAGTAGTTTCGCATATATAGATGATTGAGAGGTGGAATTGCCCATCCTTAAAACAAGCCAGGCAGCCTTGCTGCTTTTCCACCAGCAGTGAGAGATTTCCGGCCCAGACACAACTACGTGGCCTTCTGGGCCTCCTGCATGTCTGAGCAAATTCCTCATCAGGCCTCTTTCTCCTTCAGCGCTGCGTTCTGAACTCACGGTGGCAGCTGCAGTCCTGGTCCTATTGGTGATTGTGATCATCTCACTTATCGTCCTGGTTGTCATTTGGAAACAGGTAGGTCTTTTCCTCAAAGAACTAAAAATCTTCGAGGCCAATAATAAGAAGAAGAGCAAGCAACCCAGTTCAGTGCTTGGGCAGAGAGAAGGCGCTCAGTAATTCTGTGCTGAATGAATATGTCGATGGGACTATGTCTGGTCACTTTGCTGGGGTCAAGCTTTGGTGCATCTGGGCTTTGATAATTCACCAGTTACCTGTCCTGGTCATTTATAGAAACCGAGGTATGAAATTCGTTGGAGGGTCATTGAATCCATCAGCCCTGATGGACATGAATATATTTACGTGGACCCAATGCAGCTGCCTTATGACTCAAGATGGGAGTTTCCAAGAGATGGACTTGTGCTTGGTAAGCGCCTACTGGGGTGATCTCTCAAGACTCCCCTTTGATTTGTACATAACTTTACTTTTTATAACCTTGTGCAGGAATAAGGGATCTGAGCTTGTGTTTGGTTAAGAGCTAGGCAATAGAAATTGGCTTTCAGAAATATTTTTGTGTCTTGAAACGGAGTTAATTGCATCACTGCAGTGGTTTTTTAAAAAAATCTCGTTCCAGGGGTGCTTGGGCGGCTTAGTCGGTTAAACATCTGATTTCGACTCAGGTCATGATCTTGAGGTCCTGGGATCGAGCCCCGCGTCAGGCTCCGCCCTCAGCCTACTTGTCCCTTTGCCCCTCTCCCCCTTGTGCTCTCTCAAATAAATAAATAAATAAATAAATAAATAAATAAATAAATAAAATCTTAAAAAAAAATCTCGTTCCATAACCTTTCTGTTAAGGTTAAGGAAAATTTTGGGGATCCCTGGGTGGTGCAGCGGTTTGGCGCCTGCCTTTGGCCCAGGGTGCGATCCTGGAGACCCGGGATCGAATCCCACGTCGGGCTCCCTGCATGGAGCCTGCTTCTCCCTCTGCCTGTGTCTCTGCTTCTCTCTCTCTCTGTGTGTGACTATCATGAATAAATACATAAAATATTTAAAAAAAAAGGTTAAGGAATATTTTGTAAGAGAAGAGAATGTGAAGAGGTCCTGCCATAGATACTCATTGAAATGGCTTTGCTTTGGGAGTGACACAAATTGATGAGATGAATTTCTGTGACTCAAAAGGAACCGAATGACGACAGCCACAAATGGTATTTTAATCCAGTGCATTCTGAGGATGTATTAGATGCTTCTTAAAATACGTATATTTAGAATATAAAAATACAGGTACTTTTCAAAGCAAGACATGTAAAAATAATATCCGGCCAACTTATCACAAACTTTTTAAATATTTCAATCTTGGGTGGAGACTCAGTACATGAGTCCAAGGAATTTTTTTAAAAATCACATTCTGAATGAATGAAAACAGGACAAAGACCCCAAACAGATGAACGTAGGGAAAATAAAATAAGGCGAACATAGAGAGGGAGGCAAACCGTCAGAGACTTTTAACTCTAGGAAACAAACTGAGGGTCGCTGGAGGAGAGGTGGCTGGGGCACGGGGTAACTGGGTGATGGGCATTAAGCAGGGTGCGTGATGTAATGAGTGCGGGGTGTCGTATGCAACTGATGAATCCTTGAACTCTACCTCTGAAGCTAATAATACGCTATATGTTAACTAAATTGAATTTAAATAAAACATTTTTTTTTAAAAAGACAAACGAAAGAGCTAGAGGTAGTGTCACTGGGCATATGCCAACGGTGTGTCCTTTGGAGGATGCCAGTTTAATTATCCACTTGTCTCATTCCAAGGTTAGGTCTTAAAGAGTTACATAAACCGGCAAGATGTCCTAGCTACTTCCAATTTCAACTACTTGTATCTCTCACCCTCCTCACCAGTCCCACCCTTACCCCCACCCCTGATTTTACAAAAAGGGATGAGGAACTTAAAGTGGGAAGATGTGGGGGGCGAATCCCTAATGGGCTAAGCAGCATTTGTGTGTCTCTGGGCTCCCGTGTGCCGAGCTGCTAGGGCAGCAGCACCTTCGCAGGTAGAGCTTCCCGCCCGCAGTGCGCACATGCACTCAGAGGCAGTGCTGGCCGCTAGCCCCTTAGGAGCTGAGTCGTTCCCCGGCTTGCCTCGGCCTGGTGAGACTGATATGCTGGGAAACATCCCTTTGACATTGTGAGCTATCTAAAGTTGGGTGGGAAATGAACTAGGGGTGGTGGAAGTCGAGGAGGGCGGGGGGTGGGGGTGAATGGGTGACGGGCACGGAGGGGGACACTTGACGGGATGAGCACTGGGTGTTATTCTGTATGTTGGTAAATTGAACACCAATAAAAATTAATTTATAAAAAAAAAAAAAAAAAAAAAAAAAAAAAAAAATAAATAAAGTGGGGTCAACAGCTTCCACTTCCTTCTGTGGCTTCCAGCTGGGAGCAAAGCATGTGCTCCCCAGGGCGCAGTCTTTGGTGTTGCAGCCTTTGGTGTTGCTGGTCCTTCCGACAAGCGTGCAGCAAGGACATTGGCCCGGGGCTCCCTTCATCACTCCTTGGAATCCGGGATGTCTCGAATACCAAAGCATTTCCAGTGGATAAGGACTTATTGATGCAAAAGATGCCTCTGCTTGCATGTGGAGAACTGAAGGGTAGAGAAGCAGGGGGTTTGGGGTGAGAACCACAGGAAGCAAGTGCCTGGGAGCCTGCGGTGCGGGGTGCGGCCTGGCACTTGAGCTGGGAGACAGCTCACACCAGGGAGGGATGCACCCTCCTTACCCCTGCCAGGGTTTTCCTTCCCACTTGCAAATGATATTTGACAAAAGCAATTGTCCTAATTTCCTTCCCTGTGGGCTCAGTTCTGGTTCTTGACATGATGACTTGGAGGAGTTATTAGGCTTACTCCATTCTGGGAGAACAGCCCCGCTGTGTCCCCGCCAGTGCTGGCTGTGGTCAATAAAACCGAGGGGACACCACTGTCTGCCTGTGTTAATGGCTCTGATTGCTCACAGGTCGGATCCTGGGATCTGGTGCATTTGGGAAAGTGGTTGAAGGAACTGCCTATGGATTAAGCCGCTCCCAGCCGGTCATGAAAGTCGCGGTGAAGATGCTGAAACGTAAGTGCCCCAACCCCCCGGGATTTTTTTTGAAAACAGAGGTTATGAGCACTGGGTGTTATTCTGTATGTTGGCAAATTGAACACCAATAAAAAATAAATTTATTATTAAAAACCAAAACCAAACAAACAAAAGAGAAAACAGAGGTTAGTAGAGTGAATTGCTCAAAATCACACGGCCAGTAAATGCCAAGTTGAGGACCACATCTTGGTTCTTTCGATTCTAGGTTTTAGGTGGATTTAGACTCTTCTCTCAGTTGGATTATTTCGATTCTTTTTTGCGGCCTGTATGTTGGAACATGAAGAGTTGTCATTTTTTGGTGACTTCTTTTTACCCTGAAGACTAGGCGTTCGTTATTAGAGCCTAGACCAAGTCACTGTGTGTTTCGCTTTTGGACCCTTGGTAAATAAAATGATACCCAGTCAGAGGGTGAGCCATGTTATTGGCTTTTTCTGGGAAAGAAATCACTTGAACTGATGCGTGATTTATTTCTTCAACAGCCACAGCCAGATCCAGTGAAAAACAAGCTCTCATGTCGGAACTCAAGATAATGACTCACCTGGGGCCGCATTTGAACATTGTGAACTTGCTGGGAGCCTGTACCAAGTCAGGTAGGCTTCCTGCCCTGGGAGTGAGGATTTTTATAGAAGACCTATCGTTGTGAGGACTGTCCAGGCTCTTTAAAATTCTTACTCTCAACCTCCAAACATGCCAGCAAATATAAGTCCCTTGAATGGCGTTGCCCGGATGCTGCTGAATTGATGGAAGCTCCTCGTTTTTGAGCAACATCTCCTGCCGGTGCAAACATAGCATTTCATAACTTTTCTGTTCTTGATTCTCATACCCATTTCTTCACTGGTTTTGGTTCCCACAGGGCCCATTTACATCATCACCGAGTACTGCTTCTATGGGGATTTGGTCAACTATTTGCATAAGAATAGGGATAGCTTCCTGAGCCGCCACCCGGAGAAGCCAAAGAAAGAGTTGGACATTTTTGGATTGAACCCTGCTGATGATAGCACACGGAGGTGGGTGCAGGGGGACACGTTGCTGCGAATCATTGGCTTACAAGCCTCACCAGTGGAGAGCACCCATGTCTTGGTGGAACCCATGTCTGCAGATCCAGGGCCAGTAGGCAGCAGGATTTAGCATCTAGCCACCCAGCCCGTCATCCCCTGACACCACCAGTTCATACCTGTCTGTAGGTGTTTTGGACCAGATACCATGGCGGGGTGGTGGGAGGTGTGTGCGGTGCTTGCTGAAAGGTTGGAGTAGAAGCAAGAGTTGGAATCATCCTGGGAGCCATTTTGCTGTTAAAAAGTGGTCCACTTAAGACCTGCAAAATGCGGCTCTGGCCAGGGATGCCCCAGTGCTGCTATCTTGTGAGAAACTGTCTGAGGATCTCCAAGTTTGAGATTCTGGTCTTTGCTGAGCCTGGGCCTATAAATCAGGCCAGCGGTGGTAGTCCCAACTGCAGGAACCTATATGTGGCTGTGAAGGTCTGTGTGGATATAAAGTTCTGTAGGATCAGAAAGTACAAGTCCACTTTATATTGAACTACTCGATGGACACCACCAAACTGGCCCTAAGTTTATTGAGTAGCAGGAAACGTCTGCCCAAGCCGTGTGGTCCTGTGGCCCAGGTTTGTGGCCTGTGAATTGAAAAGCAGAGCAAGAATAAGGAAGACCCCCTGAGTTGAGATGAGCCATGTATTTCTGTGATTATTGGTTAATGCTCATCTCAGCTCGACTACCCCACGTGAAAGGCACCCCTTGGTTGTGCCTTTGCTCACCCCCTGCTGCCACCATACCTACCGCACCGCCTTGGACACTGTGGGCACCCAGTCGTCGTCTACTGAATGTGAAATGGCCACTCCGGAGGGGCGCCCTGAATCAGGTTTCTTCTTCTGTTTTTTACAGTTACGTTATTTTATCTTTTGAAAACAACGGTGACTACATGGACATGAAGCAAGCTGACACCACACAGTATGTCCCCATGCTGGAAAGGAAAGAGGTTTCTAAGTACTCGGACATCCAGAGATCGCTGTATGATCGTCCAGCCTCGTACAAGAAGAAATCTATGTTAGGTAAAAACGTCAGTGTCCACTCTTTGCATCTTCCAGGGGTTTAATATGTTACAGATTTCCCCTGCTACCTGGAAGTTTGGTTTATGCCACTCTGCTTTTAGGAAACACCTACATAAGTACTGGTTTTCACTCATGAAAGAAGTCCAAGAAGGATTTTTTTTCCCCCAATAGTAATTGCTTTCCTTGCTTTACATCATTTTGGCTTATAAAGGGTTTTATAGGAATGCTCTACTTTCAGACAGTGGTGGGAACCTATATCTAAAATACTCAGAGGAAGGGGCGCCTGGGTAGCTCCGTCAATTAAGCATCTGACTCTTGATCTCTGCCCAGGTCTTGATCTCAGGGTCCTGAGTTTAAGCCCTGTGTTGGGCTCCATTCTGGGCATGGAGCCTCCTTTTTTAAAAAAAATACACTCAGAGGAAGGTGAGCGGGCATGCTGAGCCAGGCCGTGGTCCCTGAATGCATGTCTGCACAACTGGGTCTGTGACATGTTTTAAGAAGTTTGTGGCCTGTGAATTGAAGAGGAAAAAGAATAAAGACCTAATAATGCAGTGTATTTTCATATTTTAAATGTAATCCTTTTAAAGGATTGTTTACCCTGATATAATTATCTTCCTTTTTTGGTGTTAACATGTCTTTTTTTTTTTTTTTCCAATGGAAGTGTGGTGATCATTGATTTTTTTCCCCCCTCAGTGCCTTTATTGGCAAAATTAAAAGATGGCTGCCTTATATTGGTTTCTGATACTATTCTTAAAATTTTAATTATATAAGTCTTTGGTACCTATGAGTTCAGTAGCCCTGGCTTTTAGCTTTTTTAATATCTACTTCGTGATAGAAACTGGGAAGTAGACAATTTGAGGTTCTGTTTTTTTTTTTCAGAATATTTATTATTATTTTTTTTAATAAATTAAATTTTTATTGGTGAGGTTCTGTTTTTCTGACAAGAGTGTTGGGTGTTTCTATTGAATGTTTGGAGGAAGGTCTGTCTGGTTTTTCAAAACAGATGAACATGTGGCAGGGTTGCATTGATTTATAAACTCCAGGGAGCCTAGCTGATGCCCATAGCAGATGGACCACCCCTCTTCTGAGGGGGCGGGGGTGGCCCTTCCATGTTCTCCTCTGATCCCAGACTCCCAGCAGGGAAGGGGTCTGACGTTGACGCATCTTGTGGTTTTGTGTTATTGGGCCTGAGCCCTCCCATTAGTCAATGCAAAAAAAGTGTTGGGCTGCCACGGAAATTATTTTAGAAATCACTGATATGCTCAGAATGCTTGCGAGGTTCTTAAGTGAAAGGTACAATCTGTTAAAAAAGAATGTGCTTGTTTTGCAAAGCTCGGGACACAAGAATATTTTCCATTGCTGCACTTCCAAGTTCCATTCACTCCTCATTGCCAAATGGGTAAACTTCCAAGCCCTTTTAAAAGAGTAGCCAATGAGAGCTGTCGGAACCAGTGCTTCCTCTCCCCTCCCGCATTGTTAAAAATAGTTTACATCGCTTCCCAGGCTGGACCTGGCTCCAGATGTCAGGGGAACCTGATTCATGCTCAGCCTGGGCCCTGTTGGCAGGCAGACCACTGCTTTCTGGCCTTCTCCTAGCTGGCTGGAAAAATGTGAATGGCTGCAGCTACTCTTCACTTGCCTGAAAATTTTTAAAAAGAAATGAGAAGTGCTGGCCTAGATTACCTCCTTCCTCGAAAACCCTGGGACCTTTCCAGGCGGGACTAACTAGGGAAAGTGGACAAGTTACAAAAGGAACTAAATGCAAAGTCATTGGCACTGACCTTTAAGATGGCTACCTCTAGTCTGACTGGGGCCTGATTTTATTCAGGAAATGAGCCAAACACCATGAAGGTGGCTATAAAAAGAAAAAAAAAAAAGGAATTCCTAGAAGCTACTTTTTCAAAGGGAACCTCATGTATATTCATCATGGAAGATTGTGTGTATGTGTGCGTGTGTGTGTGTGTGTTAGGGAGGTGGCCGAGGTAACTTGCTAACTAGGGCTGAAAAAAGAAATTTGGGAGGCAAACAACAAAACATGTGTGAGAACCCACTAGACTGGTACTTGTGGATGTATGTGTGTATACGCCAGATACGTATTTCCGCGGATAGATTTCTTTTTAATGGTAGCACGTCTGCATGGCTGACGCACCCACCTGTGAGGTCTGGAATCACCATTGGAACATCATCTTAGACCAGTTCTTTGGACGAGCCTGTGCAACCTGACAAGTGGCCTGGTGGGGCATGTTTCACACCATCCTTCAGGGCCAACACGCTTAATTCCTTTTCTGCAGACTCTGAAGTCAAAAACCTCCTTTCGGATGATAACTCAGAAGGCCTTACCTTGTTGGATTTGTTGAGCTTCACCTATCAAGTTGCGCGAGGAATGGAGTTTTTGGCTTCGAAAAATGTAAGTGTGTTCACAGAACAGAGTCCTCTGTAGACGCAGGCCCCAGGCCCGAGTGAGGGGGCGTGCAAGGTCTCCAAGAGGCCAGTAACCATGGTTGCTTCTCTCTTCCTTTTCCCCGGAGCGTAGTGGGGAGGCTGAGGTCCTCAAGTGTCTGCTCTAGAGCCTTTTTTTTTTTTTTTAGATATGCTATGTTTTTATTTATCTGTTTCAGCGGATGAAAGTTGTATCCAAGTTGTTTACACTCTTAAGCTATTATGAATAATGATGTCAGGTCTACAAAATTGGTACATGAATGGCCATAAGTTTTCATATTTCTTGGGTTCTCCCTCTGGGTTGGGAGGAGAGCCTGGAGGAGGTGAGCTCACAAAGGTCCCAGGACAGCCTCCCTAAGTGGGCCCCGCAGCTCCCAGCACCATGATGAAGTGGCCAACCCTGCAGGGCTGACGTTGATCTAGCGGCAGATGGACAGACTCTGTTTTTTCTTCCCTTTCCATGCAGTGTGTCCACCGGGACCTGGCTGCTCGAAACGTCCTCCTGGCACAAGGGAAAATCGTGAAGATCTGTGACTTCGGCCTGGCCAGAGACATCATGCATGATTCAAACTATGTGTCTAAAGGCAGTGTAGGTGCTCTCTCCCCTCACCTGACAAGCCCACCTTTCCTCACTGAATTCCTCAAACTAGGTGTCCAAACTGGCTATTCAGTGTCCATATTTTTAATGTGGAGTCCATGAAATTCATGAATGGGCTCCAGGGAGCCAGTAGGAAAAGCACAGGCTCAGGGGCCAGACCGCTTGGCTGTGAGTACTGGCTCCAACCCTTACGAATGTGGAGATTTGGGGCAAGTGGCTTGACCATTCTGTACCTCAGTTTCCCTATCAGCAGCAGGCACTGATAATCTCCTGGATGGCCATGGGTGACTCAGTGACTTTAACGTGAAGTGCTTAGAACAGGGCCTGGAACCTACAAGCACTCGGCAAGCGTTAGCTCTTAATCGTATGTGCCCGTGTGTGCGCCTTCATTTCCAAAGAGAGCATCTCTAACTTTTATCAACTTTGCAAATGGCATCTCTGAGCCCTAACGCATAGAGAGCATTTGCATGAATAAATCTTGGAGATATTCCTGGAGATATTCATTCTAAATTAACACGCGAGCTCTGCTTCCCACCCCTTCCACCCCTGAGTGGATGCGGTAACTCAGAATACATTTGCCACCTGTAGGTACGATTCCAAGTCACCCCACTGCACTGGCCGTGACGCCTCTCAGGGTTGCTGCATCCACCCCCCAGAAGGCCACTGGTCTGTGTCCAGCCTCCCTGGGTTTTGTGTGCTGTGCGGCCACGGCCTGTAGCTTTAGGCACCTCGAACAGATCAGTGGACTTTGGTGAAGACACACTGTCACCTGCTCAGGCAGCCGATGACTGTGATCTCGCCAGCCCTCCCAGAGGCCCGAAGGATGCGCATGTGGTCACTTCACGTGTTGGCCTCACGTAGGTTTTCCACCGCGGCTGGCACCAGCCTCGCGAAAGAGGCTGCAAAATTATGAAATGACTATTTCTTAAAGTTCGAAAATGTGGTTGGTTCTCGGATCCCTGGGTGCGCTTTTAATCTTGTTCCTGGGAACACCTGCAAATAGGAGAGAGGCCCATGCAGGGCTCTCGCTTTCTGGGTAAAACACTCAGGATTAAATATTTTCGGATGTTAGTCCTTGCGAGGCCATAAGACGCAACGTCGCCCATCTCATTCATCAGGCATTGATTGAGCACCCACTAGGTGCCAGGCACTCTTCTGAGTGCAGAGAGGGTAGCACCGAACCAAAAACACCAAGATTTCGTGGGCAGGGTTCTTTTTTTTTTAATTTATTTTTTTATTGGTGTTCAATTTGCCAACATATAGAATAACACCCAGGGCTCATCCCATCAAGCGTGGGCAGGGTTCTTAGTGCAAGTTATTATTGGTCCAAAGAGAACCCCCACTATTTCTGCGGCTGTAGCTCAGCCGAGGGTATGCCGGGATTCATGTCCTCCCTCTTTCCATGCAGACCTTTCTCCCCGTGAAGTGGATGGCTCCCGAGAGCATCTTCGACAACCTCTACACCACGCTGAGTGACGTCTGGTCCTACGGCATTCTGCTCTGGGAGATCTTTTCCCTTGGTACGGGCCTGACATCTCTGCTCATGTGGGTTGTTCTGGAACAATACTGGAAGGAAAACACTGTTCTCGAAGCTCCGGGGTATAAATGATGTTAAGATCCGTGCTGTGAGTCGGGTGTGCTGCAGCTGATTGAAACCACTTGCTGCTTTTTCACCTGGGGCTTTGGGTTAAGTAGGGTTCCCCAGTGGAGAGCTGCCTCCCCCTTGCTTTGTGGGGATCGATGCTCAGGTGAAAAGTAGTATGGCGAGGGACAGGACATGGCTGGCCCTCCTGGCCATTGCTTGGGAGGAGAGGAACCTTCTGGTCATCCAGTTATACCAGGGCCCAAAGGGCACAGGTACCCCTGTGTGCCACGTGAGGGCCCTGAGGCAGGAGCCATTCATGACCCTGACCTCAGATAGTTCGGCTGGTGGGGAACTACCTCCATGTAGCAGTGAACTGTGGGGTGCTGATTTAAAAGTGGGCAAGAAAGGAGAAAGGAGTCCTGTGGTTTTGGAAGGCTTTAGAGAGGAACCTAAGCTTGATTTGGCCTTGGCCATAGAAATCGAAATGTTTCGTGAATTCTGTTGCCTTAATGTGGTAGGAAAGGCTTTCTTCCCTGCCTCCCCTCCTTTTTCGATTCTAGTTCTCTCTCCTGCTTGGACGTCACTCTGGATCATCCCAGTGTGAGACTTGACTGAGTCTCACAGTCTATTAAAAGCAGAGAATTATCAGGGCGCCTGGGTGGCTCGGTTGGTTTAAGCGTCTGCCTTTGGCTCAGGTCATGGTCCCGGGGTCCTGGGATCGATCCCCGCATCAGGCTGTCTGATCAGCGGGGAATCGGCTTCTCCCTCTTGTTCTGTGTGTGTACACTCTCTCTCTCCCAAGTAAATAGATCTTTTTTTTTTTTTTTTTTTTAAGGCAGAGCATTATCTAGATCTTTCAAGCCCCAACTCGGACTTTTGCTCTAGTTATTTGAACACTTTTGGTGAAAATGATTTTTCTTTTTTGCCTTCAATGGTTCAGAATTTCTCCTGCTCTTCTATTTTGCTTTGTGTATGCGGATCCAATAGAAACATTGAAAAAAACCACACTTGTGCTTTTTCCTAAAGATGTAGAAGTTTAGCCTAGGGTGTCGGGACTTGACCAACATTAAGCCTTAGTTACATTGAAGACTTAGGGGAATCCTGTGAAGTCACGGAGATAACACTTAATTTTCTCAAAAGAACTGGAACTTCAGGTGGGGATCCCCAAATGTTTTCTATAGGTTCACCCTGAGTGTTTCCTCAGTGTACCACAGGCTTGTAAATCCTGGTGGTTTTCTCTGGTTTTCAGGCGG
Source organism: Nyctereutes procyonoides (assembly GCF_905146905.1). Classification (NCBI taxonomy): domain Eukaryota; kingdom Metazoa; phylum Chordata; class Mammalia; order Carnivora; family Canidae; genus Nyctereutes; species Nyctereutes procyonoides. The sequence continues at coordinate 8,053,430 of NW_026575021.1, read as the reverse complement.
CACACCCTACCCTGGCATGATGGTGGATTCTACTTTCTACAATAAGATCAAGAGTGGATACCGAATGGCCAAGCCTGACCATGCCACCAGTGAAGTGTGAGCCCCCTCCCCACCTCACGGGCCTTGTGTTCATGCCCAGTGGGTCCCTGGCTTGGGTGGGGGGTGCTTGATACTCCTCCCTGTGCCCACTCTGATTTCTGTGCCCCTGCAGCTATGAGATCATGGTGAAGTGCTGGCACAGTGAGCCGGAGAAGAGACCCTCCTTTTACCACCTGAGTGAGATCGTGGAGAATCTGCTGCCTGGACAATATAAGAAGGTTTGTCCGGGCCCCTCAAAGATGGGTGGAGAGGAATGGGCAAAGGGGGATGAGTCAACAGCTGGTAGTTATACAAGTGAGCAGCGTCCTTCAACACTGTTTTGAAGGAACATTTTCAGAGGAGGAGAAAGAGTGATCCAGGGGCCAGGGCTTCATGGAGCGCTCCCCAGGCCCCTGGTAGCAGTGATGTATGAAAACCCTCCCCTTTCTGCAGGGCTCCCCTTTCATCTCAAGTGTGCAACACCTGTAAGCACTTTATTCTCCAGATGTTTGAGTATCTGAAGCTACTGTGCAGTTAAAAGTCTCAGGGCATCCACAGCCATTAAATCGCTAATTTGAATGCACTTAAATCCATGTGAAATTGGCTTTTACCAGCTGACTGGAAGGAACAACCTCAGCTGTTATCTGTGGCTCCAGCTGGTTTTTTTTTTTTTGTGGAATAGGAAGCATTGTTCAAAGGAACAAATGTAATTTCATGGAACCAAGCAGGATATGTTAATGAGTGAAACAACTTTCTGCTGAGACGCTGTGCAGGAACCCCAGACATAGTTGTATAATAAACCCAATTTCTGAGGTTCAGATTAGTCACTCTGTAGAGTCGTCGTATTTATTGCTTCTCCTGCTTCTCAAAAAGAAGGTCGCGTGCTGAACTGGGAGTTAAATACTTTTGTCTGTTGGTTATTTCACTGCCCATTACAGCTCCTGTAAGTGAGGCAATGAGGAAGCAGAAGGAAATTATGGCAGGTCAGTCAGACACTCTGGCTGGGTTAAGTAAGACGTGTTGGTGGCTGGAGCCTGGACCTGTTGTTGAAAATGGGGTCTTTTTAGGTCAAAAGTCTCTAAGTTTTTAGTTAGATTTCCCCAAGATTTAGGGATCAGGAAGGTTTTAGGGATGGTGCTCCCAGTGGAAGTCCTTGTCACCTCTTATTGGGATCCGTCCAAGCCCTGGAGAGTCTATTGAATGGGGACCAGAAGGGTCCATGCTAGTCCCAGAGAAGGGAGTAGGTGTGTGTGTGAGGGGGAGTGGGGGGCACAGTCCTAGCTACTGACTCAGAGAAGGGGCTCATTGAATCTTAAGGTGAATGAGAGAGCTCATTGGCAGGATGGCATCGGTGGCCCTTTCCTAGGTCAGAGGCCTCTAGGGACAGTTGACCTCTGGGCCTCCTTCAGTTGTCTAAGCCCCTTTATCTGGGAGGCTGTGTGGAGACACAGGTGGTTAAATGGTCGTCGGTTCTGAGCGTTCCTTTCGCAGTTCGGGTGACCATGTGACGTGCATGTCTGCAGAGTTACGAGAAGATTCACCTGGACTTCCTGAAGAGCGACCACCCCGCCGTGGCGCGTATGCGCGTGGACTCGGACAACGCCTACATCGGTGTCACCTACAAAAACGAGGAGGACAAGCTGAAGGACTGGGAGGGCAGCCTGGACGAGCAGAGGCTGAGCGCCGACAGCGGCTACATCATCCCCCTGCCCGACATCGACCCGGTGCCCGAGGAGGAAGACCTGGGCAAGAGGAACAGACACAGGTAGGGCTGCCCGCTGAGCTGCCCCCCACTTCCCAGCACCCTGGTGGTGAGGCCCTGAGGCTGGTCCCCAGGTGCATCTGTGCAGGGCAGCCAGTCGCAGAAGCCCCGAGGCGGGCCCCCAGGTGCATCTGTGCAGGGCGGCCAGTCGCAGAGGCCCCGAGCCCGGTCCCCCAGGTACATCTGTGCAGGGCGGCCAGTTGCAGAGGCCCTGAGGCTGGTTCCCAGGTGCATCTGTGCAGGGCGGCCAGTTGCAGAGGTCCTGAGGGGTCTGTTTCCCAAAGGATCCTAAAGCGGGCCCTTGGGGCTGGGGGTGGGGGGTGGGGTGCTGTAGAGCAGTCAGGGACGTGCTTCCCTGATAGAGGGTCTTTGACCTGAGTCCTCAGGAGGTTTGATCAAACCGCCACAGCAGCCCTGAATATTGAGATACCCTAAGCCTCTGTCATTGTTTTCTACATGAGTCCTGGAACCGAGGAGAAGGCCGAGAGAGAGGCTAAACTGGGCTTTTCCATGCTGTGCCAGTGGCTCTAACCCCAAGTTCAGATCACCTGGGGAGGCTTGAGAGCTGGTCTACAAAATTCATCCAGACCAACAAGTTAGGATCTCTGGGAATGGATCCCAGGTGCCTTCTGCTGATTTGTTCCTTCTTTTTATCTCTGGATAATGGAAGGTTTCACACATGTCTGGTTCAGGTCGAATAGTGAACTGTCAATTAATCTGTCACCCAACTTGAGCATTTAGGAGCTCAGGGCCAGACTGCGTGAATAGCATACCTACTCGGCTACTACTCTCCTTGGATTATTTTGAAGCAAATCCTAGACATCATATCATTTCATCCATAAATACTCCATTAACGTGCCTCTAAAAGATAAAGCCTCTATTTAAAAAAAGTAACTGGAGTTATTAGGTTATTAAAAATAACTACAATACTGTTACTTTCCCCCACCAGTTGACAATAAATCATTAGGAGCATCAGATATTCAGTGCTCTGATTTCCCTATCTCATAAATATGGTTTTGCATTTGTTTTGTTCTAATTGAGACCCAAGTAGGAGTCACACATGGCATTTAATTGCTGTGTCCCTATATATTTGTCCTGCACCTTCGTACCCCCTTGCATGTATTTGTGAAGAAACCGGGGCATTTGCCCGTAATGTTCCTACGTTCAGAATCTTGCTGATTGCCCCCTGTCGTGTGTCTTCCCACGTGCTTTGTCTCCTGTATTGGCTGTAAGCTGGGAGGCTAGAGGCTTGCTGTGGCTTAGGTTAGATTGTTGGCAAGTGTGCTTCAAAGATGGTGCTGTGTGTGTCCATCGGAAATTACACACTGTCCAGTTGACTGCCTCTGTGACATTAACAGCCATTGGCGACCATTGCCTGGATCCATTAATTTATTACCAAGGTGATGCTAACATCCAGCTAGGACCAGAGCCATGAGCTCCCACAGTCTCCTCATGAAAGGGGCATCCCAGGCTCCCACCGTCTTTGCGTAGGCCTTGAACAGAGGCAGGGGAAAGTGATCATAGTGGTCCTTGGTTCCAGGTCCAAGATGCATAGGAGTCTCCCTCTCTCTTTTTTTCCCTTCTTCATTCAGGATACTCTGGTCCCTTCTTCCTCAGTCATTTGGTTAGCTACATATAGTTATTTAGGCAAAAGCACATGGCATTACCAATTTGGAGCCTTGTGATTGTGACATTCCTTTGCTGTTGGTATGAACCAGGTATGAATTGGTATGAATTTAAAAAGTATAATTGTGGGTTTTTTTTTTTTTTTTGCGTGTGTTTGGAATGTGTGGTGAGAATTGGAGGTTGGGCAGAGTGCCCTGACTTAACTTTTGCTCAGGACGATTTCAAAAATATGTTTATATTCTTTTGGCAAAATGTTTCTCTGAGCTTTGGGTATGTGTGGTCGCCCTCCACCCCAGATCTGCCATCCAGTTTGGTTATTTTGTATGTGGGGGCTCTGAATAATAGAGCAGTTATAAAAAGGTTTTGCTTCTAAGTTAAGTTAGAAAGTTGTATTGATGAACAACATAAGAAAGGTGCCCAGAACTTTTTTTGGGGTACACGAAGCTGAGCTGGAGAATTTGACATCTGTTACATGGAGAGAACCATTCTAGCTGATAGTTGTTGTATTAGATAATTAAAACTTCTGCAAGGGTGATAATGTTTGATCTTCAAATTGTACAAAGTATGTCCCAAATGACTATCCCAGGTCAGGTGAGACTGTGGCCCTGACAGGTGGGCTGAACGTGGTGAGCGTCTTGATCAGCTTAGGCTGCTGTTACACAGTATCATAGATTTTGGGGGTTTAAACAGTAGAAATTTATTTGCTCGCAGTTCTGGAGGCTGGAAGTCCAAGATCAAGGTGTCGGCAGGTTTGATTTTTTTTTCCTGAGGCCTCTTTCCTTGGCTTGCAGATGGCCATCTTCTTAATGTGTCCTCACATGGTCTTTTTCTGTGTGTACATCACAGATGTCTCTTCCTTTTACAAGAACACCAGTCCGATTGGGTAAGAGCCCCACTTTAACGACCTCACTTAACTTTAATTACCTCCTAAAAGGCCTGTCTTCAAATATAATCACAATGGGGATTAGGGCTTCAACATGTGAATTTTAGGGGGTGGGGTGGGATACAGTTCAGTCCATCATGGAGGTGGGTGGATCCCAGAGTTGGGATGCTCTGGGTCTAGGAAGGGGTAGTGGTCCCATGGAATCCTCTCCCTGGGCTCAGGAGGCTTGGCCTTGGGAGGGGAGTGGGCATGAGAAAGACCTGTCCTTGCTTACTATAGACGGTTTGGGGGTGCTAGGTCAGTAACTTTTGGAAGCCAGGCCCTGGGCCACAAGATGGCCATGGTAGTTTGGGAATCAGAGGTAAGCCTAGTCATCAGCTCCAGGACCACCATGAAGCCTGGCAAGCAGCAAGGATGATCTGGTGCTGAGTCTCCGTGAAGTTAGCTTCCCCCATGCCCACACCCCGGCCTTCTCTCTGTGAGGGAGCCTGGCAGAGAGGAGCATGCCAGGCTCAGGAGGGTCAGTACAAGGGGGCAACTGCCTTGTAGGACTCAGCAGTTCATTCAAATCACAGTGGCCAAAGAAGGCTCCTAAATGCAGGTCCTAGCTGGCTTGGGGTCCATACCCAAGGGTCGACTCAGGCCTCCAGCTACTGGCCAGGGCCCGAGGAACCAGGTATGGTATGTCTGGCCTCCCAGGGAGAGGGCTTGTCAGGACCACATGGTTCTCAAGACCAGTCCAGTGGACTGTGGTTCGCAGTGAGATTCTAGGACCAGGGTGTAAGTCGGGGGGCAGGGTGGAGTACAAAGCAGGAAGGGAGACAAAAGCTCGGTCACAGGGAAGGGCCCAGTCTGTGGGGTTGGGAAAGGAAACTCCAGTGTGGTAACCCTACAGGTTCTAAGAGCTCTCCAGGCCGCAGGATGGCAGCAGACTATTTCCCATGGGCATCTACCTGTTGGGCTCAGTCCCCTGGCTGGCCCTCCGGGCGGAAAACAGCTGGCAGGGTTGACAGCCCCCTGTTGGGCATGCATGTGAGCCTCCTTCTCCGGCTGGCCAGCCGGAGGGGTGGGTTACCTGTTAGGTCAGCAGCCTCGTGGTGAGGACAGACTGTCCTGCCTGTCAGCAGATACCCTGCTGGGAGCAAAGAGATAGATGCAGACATCTTGCAGTCCAAGGCAGGATGAGGATAAGACCATTCAGAGACGGGAAGACGGACAGGGAATCCTTACAGCCTAGAGACTAGGGAAAATTATTTTTCTAAAAATCTTTGTGAGAAATTTTAAGTGTCCAGAAGATGGAGAGACTACTCCATCTACCATTTAGATTTAGTAGTTGCTAACATTTTGCCACATTTGGTTTACCTGGCCGTGTAATGTCCGGTTATGCCTATTTTATGTATGTACGTAACACATACTACGTATTTAATAACATGTAACGTGTAGGAGTGTGTATGTACCACACACATACACACTCATACGTTTTTTTTCTTGCTAAAACATTTGAAACTCCTGGGCACCTCAATGGCTCAGTCAGTTGAACGTCTGCCTTCAGCTTGGGTCGTGATCTCAGCGTTCTGGGATCGAGCCCCACATCGGGCTCCCTGCTCAGTGGGGAGTCTGCTTCTCCTTGTCCCTCAGCCCCTCCCTCTGCTCATGTGTTCTCTCTCTCTCTCTCTTATTGTCAAATAAGTAAATAAGTCTTTAAAAAATGTTTTTGAAACTCCAGCAAACATCTCCTAAGAATAAGGATACTCTGGGCGCCTGGGTGGCTCAGTCGGTTGAATGTCTACCTTTGGCTCTGGTCATGATCCTCAGGGTCCTGGGATCCAGCCCCACATCAGGCTCTCTGGTCAGCAGGGAGTCTGCTTCTCCCTCTTTTTCGGCACCCCCCCTCCCTCGCACGCGCTGTCAAATAAAAAACTAAAATCTTTAATAAGAAAACGATAAGGATACTCTCCTATATAATCATAATGGCATGATCACATGTAAGAACATTAGCACCTACTTCCTGTTATTGTCTGCTATCCGGACCCTAGTCAAGTAGTTGACTAATAATAGTAATAATAATGATAGCTAATGTTTATTGGGCACTTAGTATGTTCTAGGCACTGTGCTCAGTGCTTTATGGTTATTACCTTATTTGATCAGCCTGACAAATGGGAATATTGTCACACACTATTGTCATCCCAATTCTGTAGGGCAGGGAACAAGTTCAGTGGGGGTTAAGTGACTTGTGTGACTCCCACAGCTGCTCAGTGGTGGATGATTCCAGACCCCAGGCTTTTCGACTCTAGAACGTTGTTCCTTTCAGCCTCTGCTCTAGTGGGTAAGAGCCTTCACCGGGTGTTCAGGAGCGAGGCTGGGGGAGTTGGGGGGGCGTTGGATGTAAAGAGGAGGGTGAGGACGGCATTCCCGGGGAGTGGGCTCAGATCCTGAGAACACTGTTTGGACACTCAGGGGTTTCAGGGACAGCAGGTGACTGCCCAGTTGTAGTCACAGCTGATTTCAGCCCTCTGTGCTCTTCCTTCCCCCATTCTCTCCCCATCAGGCACTGGTTACTCTCTTTTCCACTAGGACCAAGTAGGGACAGTAGAAATTGTCCCAGCCTGTTAGCAACTCTGCTGGAAGATTTGAGAGAAGAGAAGGGAGACCAAGGTGTGGAGATGACCTGTGGATCTTGAGTTTGCACGGGGTCTACTGTGACATGACACCTTATGAGTAGCTGCCTGGCTTGGAGGCACAGTCTTGCCAGATTGGGTGGCTTTAGGTCGAATGCCAAAGGGTCTTGCAGGAAGAGCTCCTTCACCTTTGGGTGGGTGGGTGGGTGGGGGCCACCCTTGCCACCCAACCACAGTCTCGTTGGTCTGTACGTGGGCTTACCCTTTCCTATCCTCTCCCTCCTCCAGCTCGCAGACCTCAGAAGAAAGCGCTATCGAGACAGGTTCCAGCAGCTCTACCTTCATCAAGAGAGAGGACGAAACCATCGAGGACATCGACATGATGGACGACATTGGCATAGACTCCTCAGACCTGGTAGAGGACAGCTTCCTGTGACTGCCAGATGCGAGGTGGGGAGGTACCTTCCACTCCTGGAGCCACCTTGGATCCCTTTAAGAAAACCACTTTATTGCAATGCAAAGTTTGGGAGGAGGACTTGGGTGAGGTGTAAAGAGAAGTTCCCAGCCAAGGGCCTCAGGGAGCCTGTGAACTGTGGATGGATGGCATGTTTCGAAATGAACTTTTTCAGTGTTGCCTCTTGCAATGCTTCCGTAGCATCTCAGCAGCGTGTGAAGTTTGGAGACAGATGGACAAGGAGGTGATAGGCCACACAGAAGGTGAACTTTGTGTTTCAAGGGCATTGGTGAGATTCCAACATACACGACTTCTATTGTGAGAAAACTCCATTGTAATTATGTAAATAACTCTAACTGAGGATGTGTTTAGATTTGTATTAACTGTCTTCTCTGGACTTCTAAAGAGACCACTCAACTCATCCATGTACTTCCTGCTTGAAACCTGGTATCAGCTGCTGCTGAACTCCTCTATGAAGTACATGCAAAACCACTTTTGAACCTTAAAAGGTACTGGTACTATAGCATTTTCCTTTTTTTTTAGTGTTAAAGAGAAAAAGAATAATAATTAACCAACCTTGTTTACTAGATTTGGGTCCTTTAGAAGCCCACCAACTCATTTTCATATTGTAATCTACGTGTATAATACTACTGTTATCAGTAATGCTAAATGTGTAATGTGTAACACGTTTTCCCTACAGAGAAAGCACAATTTAAAAAAAAAAATTCTTACTAAGTAGGCGACAAGTTTGACAGTTTTTGACATTTATATCAAATAACTGATGTTTCTCTATAAAATATGGTAATAGCTTTAGTGGATTAAATTTAGTCGAACATAGAGAACAAAGTAAAGGTAGTGTCTTCCAGGAAGTCAGTGTTTTTAACTGTGTACTGACTAGGTTCACTAATCCGTTGTACTAAAAACAATTAACTGCCCTCTGAAGTGATGGGATTTGAAAGAAACAAAACCCCTAAATCCTAAATGTTCTCAGTGTAAAGGCGTAAGCCTATGCCTAATGTGACTTCTCATGTTATTACCCAGTGGAAAAATAATCAGCAGCAAAAAGACTGAATTTGCAGAGGTCATTTTCATGCCTGGTGATGACTCTGGTGTAGCTCAACATCTATATTTTTAAAATTTTATGACCCCTAAGAGTCCGAAGGATGCCCCTTTCTTTCATCTCCTACCCCACAGAGAAATAGTTTGAAACTGTGAGAACATACAGGCATTGTTTAGTGAAGGCTGCCTCTGCGTTAGCCTGGATCCTTGGTTCCCAAATGTAGTAGTAGCCAGGATCACCAAATTCTAGGTCCCCATCCTAGAGCTTCTGAATTACTGAGTCTGGCCAGGAGCAGGAACCTGTATTTTTATAAACTCCTTGGCTGTTGTGATTAGCCACGTTTGGGGAACACCAGCTTAGGTTACAGGAAGTTGCCATGGGAAACAGATAATTAGAAATTTGGAACTGGGCTAGAAGTCAACCATGCAGGAAGCCTACTATTTAAATCTTTGACTTTGGGTCAGTGACATTTAATGCCCTATACCTAGCAATTGTTGCCCTTAATTTAACTTTCCAGCCTTAGCTGAGGCTGCAAAAGCTAAATCTTGGTTTGGCAGAGCTTCCAAAATAAAGACACCGCTTACCACTGCATGGGGCAACTGAACTTGCCCCCCACCCCACCCCCCACCCATGGCATGTACGAAAATGAGGCAATTCAGTGTCCCATGTCTCTGTATAACCAGATCGATATTTGGGTGAAAAAAAGATTTGAAAGTTTTGCTGAAATTTTGGGGTGAGATGGCAGGACAGATTGTCACATTCATCCAAACCGTCAAACTGATTGGTGTGGGTTCATTGGCATTCTTTGCAATACCGCTTAATTGCTGACACCGAATGAAAGAAACATGGGCTGTGATTACTGCAATCACTGTACGTGCTCCTGGCAGGTGATGCGTTGGAGGATGTAGCAGCAGTAACAAGGTACTTGACTACCTACTGGTGCCATCTCAATGCAAGCCCCAACTTTCTTATCCCCCTTTTTCATACTAAGTGTGAAGACTGAGCCAGATTGGCCAATTAAAAAAGAAAATCTGACTAGGTTCTGTAGAGCCAATTAGACTTGAAATACATTTGTGTTTCTAGAATCACCGCTCAAGCATTCTGTTTGTCGCTCACTGTCTCTTGTATAAGACTTCTTATGTCGGTGCTTTGCATTTTTGATGTTCCTTTGAGTTTTGCGTGACATCATGAAGCTGAATGAAAATTCTCACACAAACAGGTCCCAGTCCTAATGAATACAACCATCTGAGTTTGTGTGTGACTACATTTTTTTTTTAAACAGTGTTTTCAGTGTATCACAGATTTGTTTCCTTTTTGGCCTCCTGCAAAGTCCCCAGATGAAAATTTGCCAATCCTTCCTGCTTTCTATCTTTATGAAGACAATCAAAGATGGCCTGAGAAACACAATTTGTGACTTTTTTTAAACGGTCAATGATGTCCTTAAAATGTGGTCTGCCAATCTGTACAAATGGTCCTATTTTTGTGAAGAGGGACGTGAGATAAAATGATGTTATACATCAATATGTATATATGTATTTCTATATAGACTTAGAGAATACTGCCAAAACATTTATGACAAGCTGTATCACTGCCTTTGTTTATATTTTTTTGACTGTGATATTCCCCACAGGCACATTAACTGTTGCACTTTTGAATGTCCAAAATTTATATTTTAGAAAAATAAAGAGAAAAATACGTTAAGTGTTTCCAAAACAGTGGTGTGGTGAATGTGTGAGAAGTAACTCAATAGGTAGGGTCTACTGATAAAAAAAAAAAAATGTATTACAAAATGCCCCGTTCGTGTTTTTGTTTTAAAACATGTAAATGAAGATCTTTATATTTCAATAAATGATATATATAATTTAAAGTTATGCTAAGGTTCCAGCACTTTTGTTTTTAGCTGAATCACATACACTAAAGCCATTCGATTCAATTTGCTTTCTTAGCAACATTTCAGTAGGACTCTTGATCATGGTTTTGATGAAACCAATAGGAAATTTAGGATTTAAACATTATTTGAGCTAGTTAAGTTTTCAGGCACAGTATTTGACTTAAAGATGACTGGCGTGTGGCTCATCTTCGATCCCACTGTTAGTTTGTTTTAGTAGCATTGTATTGCATGGGAAGCATTTACTGTCTACAACATTCAAACACTGTAGATGTGCATAATATAAAAGATTCCAGTCTTTTTTTCACTCTTCTTCCCTTGTCTCTGTGCTGATTCCCAGAGGGAAGACTATCTTACAGTTCCTTTTCTCTGCCTCTGCTTCTATACGTATTTATACATGTCTGTTTTTGCTTCATATTTTACCTAAATGGGTAAACATGTTGGATGTGGGATCACCTCTGTTTTTGCTTCATATTTTACCTAAATGGGGTTCACTTTTTTAAATTAAGATTTTTTTAAAATTTTTATTTATTTATGATAGTCACAGAGAGAGAGAAAGAGAGGCAGAGACACAGGCAGAGGGAGAAGCAGGCTCCATGCTCTGGGAGCCCTACGTGGGATTCGATCCCGGGTCTCCAGGATCGCGCCCTGGGCCAAAGGCAGGCGCCAAACTGCTGCGCCACCCAGGGATCCCTTAAATTAAGATTTTATTATTATTTTTTATTTTAGGAAGAGAGCATGAGAGAGCATGCATGCATGAGCGGTGTGGGAGGGGGGCAAGAGGGAGAGAGAATCTCCAGCAGACTGTCTGCTGGGTGCTGAGCCCAATCCCATAGCCCTGAGATCATGATCTGAGTCAACATCAAGAGTCAGATGCTTAACCCATTGAGCCACCCAGGTGCCTCCATAATGCTTTGTAAAGTACCTACCCTTTTTTCCTTTTTTAGAAATAGATTTTTATGTCCTAGAGTAGTTTCAGGTTCACAGCAAAATTGGATGGAGGGTACGGAGGTTTCTTCTCTGCTCCCTGCCCCCACACATGAACACCCCCCTCTCCCAACCAACTCCATTATAAGCATCTCCTAGAGTGGCACTTTGTTACAATTGATGAACCTATACTGACACCTCATTCTCAGAGTCTATGTTGCTTTTCTCTTTTAATGCTGTATTTGAGAGACCTCTGTGAGAAGTACCTATAGACAGATCTCCCGCATTTCTTAATGAGCTGTATAGCTTCACCTTATGGAGGGTACCAGAGTTAATGCAATCATGTTCCTCTAGGTGCATTTATAGTTTCCCATGCTTTGCCACTGGAATGACTGCATGAACCTCCTTGCACATAATCCGTGTGCACACACAGTAGTGTTTCATCAGGATAGAATCCTAGAAATAAAATTGTGAGGCCAAAAACTGTGCACAGAAATAAGGCAATGGTAAGCCCAAGTCTTCCCGTACGATTGTCCCAGTAAATTTTTGAATCACCTGCTTTGTAGATGATTTTATGAACCCTAGTTTTCTAAGGTTCCCTCTGCCTCTCATTGCTCGCCATGACATGGGAAGTGCTGGGAGGATGTTTGGTTTTGTGTTCTGAGGCATGTCGAATCAAATGTCTTGAGGATTTAAAAAACCAAAATGACACAGTTCAACTTTCCATGGATAATGGAAATTGATATGGAAATTAATTAGAATATAGCAATTCCCTATTCCAACATAACTCCTTATTATCCATATTCGATTAGCCTGTGGATCAAAGCATACTTCCTTGGAGTAAGTTGGAAGATGCTGACTGCAGGCTGGATATTGGCTCTGCTTCTCTTCCAGCCCCAGGAAGGCGATGGAACATGGGGAACAATAATCCCACTGATTAAGCAATAGCTGCTTGATCTAGCATCCATGCAAGGCGCTAAGCCTGCAGAGCGATCTTTCTGTTCTCCTTTTTAATGTATAATTCTACCTCTTAGTAGGATACAGACAACGTGGCCTCCTTTATCTCCTCCTGACGATACAAATGACTTTTACTAATGGAGCATTTTAAAACTCAAAGATCCTTTTCACGTTTACTTCTTTTGATTCTTCAGATAGCGCTTTGAGGCAGGGAAGGCATTTTCTAGATGAGGAAACCAAGTGACTTCTAAAAAAATCATACAGCTGGGTAATGAGAGCACCAGGGTTAGAAATTGTAAATATACGGATTCCAGTGCCGTTTGCATCACACCAGACCGTGGGAAAGCAAGAGAGATCGAGAAATGTCCGTGTTCAGAAGCAGGTTTTGCTTTGCTTCTGGAGAGATTTCCAAAGACAAGTGATGGACTAGTTGGCCTGTTAGAAGTATTTCACACGTTCATAATAAGAACAATTTCTTTTTAGGCTATACTATAACAGCTCTAATAATGGAATTTATGATTCTAATAGTTATATGCTTCATAAAATGCAGCTCAGGAAAATGACTTAGAATATCTGAATCCGTCATCAACAAGGCAGTTTCCCCCAGGATAGTAGCGATAGAAATGCTTCATTATCTCTGACTCCAAATACATATAAGGATTAAATCCAACCACGTTGTTACAGCAAAATTAATACACTGTGCTTGTCACAGACACAAATTTTTCACCCCTGCAATTAAATATATGTGAAAATACATATGTGGCCTTAATTAGCAGATTATAGGTTCTGTTCCACCCAGCTACATAAATAGCACCTGTCCTAAAGAATAATGAATGCATCCTCCCAAATCTCTTCTTACATGGGTAATGTTTCCATCACCCACATTTTAGTCTACATATAAAGCAATGGAGATATCAAGGACACACGGCTTCACATGGCAGGGGGAGCATATTTGCTCCCTGTTTCTGGTTTAAAGGCTAATTGGAATTTTAAAAAGATTTGCCACATTATCCTGGCAGATGGTATTTTGCTTTATCATTATTCATGGGTATTAATGACTTCCCTCTGGAGCATGTGTATCCTGTCTATTTTGAATTTCATTACATTTCATGCTGACTGCTCCAAACAGAATTGGAGCTAGTATTTTCTGTGGGGTGCTCAAGCTGCAGATTGTTGGGTCGGTCAAAGTTTTAGACTTGATTAGGAATTAAGTTAACTCTTTGAAATGAAGAAAACCTTTTCCTCCTCTCACTCGAGTATTCCATTGTATTCTTCATTTGTTGAGCTTGGTATTCCACAGGGTTGCGGTTAATATCTCGTGTACAGGAAGACAATTCCAAAGTGGATGCTTCCTTCGTTAGCCTGAGATTGTTAGACACCCTTTCTCTTTCCCTACAAGGGTTGGGGTTGGTTTCCTAAGTGCAGAAAATGCACGAGGACATGATGTAATGATTTGGCTACAGAAAGTAATTTTTTAATTAATCTCTTCAACAAATATTTATCAGAGAACAGCCTCTCCTTTGTTTAGTTGATCTCTAGAATATTTAAGCCTCAGCGAGGCAGCTGGCAGGGTTGATTCCAAATGGCTAATTACCTGAGGGGGACATTACATCACAGAGCAGAGTAGCGTGGAGCAGAAAACTGTGATGAGTGGAAGGCCACAGTCACTACTTGGGAGTAACAAAAAGTGGAGGAGCATATTGTGTATATTCTGTACGATATGGAGTATAGCTTAATGGAAACTTCTGATAAAACTGAAGCCTTCCTGCAACCAGAGGACACAAGGTATTGTCAGAACATATGAGAATGGGATGGTAGGGTTGGGGTAGCCAGACCTGGTGGACTTGCTTCCTGTAGCCCCTTGCCAACCTTGATTCCAGACGCTTTGTGGCCACCTTCACGTCCATCCTCCCCAAATGTTATTCCCCTATTCTTAGATGTTATTGAGTTAGGCACTGTTTTAAGCCCTGGGATTCGGGAATTAATACGAATAGACAAGATATCTGCTATCATGGAAGATAGAAGTAGTGTCTCTCGAGAGCAGAAAGATTTGTTTGATGGCGGGTATAATAAAGGAGATGTCCCCTTCTGGGACAAATGTTGGTCAAGTGTGCTTGCAGCCCATTATAAAACACTGGTGTTTCCCAAGCTTAGGGTTCTTGAGCTGTGACCCAAAGCCACTGCCTGTAGAGCACCCACCCAGGCCACTTTGCATTACCCCCATAGGGCTCGGGATGCAGGGAGAGCTGATATAAATATCAAGTTCATGCTGTTTCCTGGATTGTGAGTAGTAAAGTCCTTTGTTTCTGACACAGGAGTCTCTTGTGTTTTCTGGCAGTATCCAAGGTAGGCTAACTCATAAGCTTGCAAGTAGGGTAAAATCTCAGACCCTTCATAGTTCTTGACACTAACTCAGCACAGTACCAGCCAAGTAAGACTCTATCTTCTCACTTCTTCCCCCAAATGATACCCCCCCACTTAACTTTGAAGGGACTAGACTGTGAGTTACGAAGAAGTTAAAAAGCTCTAGTTGGGGAAAATAGAGAAAAAACTGGCCATATTCATCTTTTTTGCCTCTGTAGCCTTTCCTTTGCCTTCTTCAGTAGGTCCAAGATGGGGAAATAGAAATTAAAACTTCACATGAAGTTCAGAGTTTATAGTTACTATGCTGGAGGTGGTAGAGAACATTTCATTATCAAGCATGACAAGATAATGCCAATGGGTTGATTCTACATTTCATCCAAAGCGACAGAAAGAATGAACTCTGCAGAATAGGTATGTCGGGGAAAGTATGGGATAGTAATTAATTACGGTTACTTTCTATTCTTATGCATGTTCAACCCAACCACTACACCTCAACTCTACAGAAAACAGGAAACAAACAGCAATTTCCCTGCTTCTTGCAAGAACGATGTGTTTTGATGCTGTCATTCAGCTCCTAACATAACCCCTTTTGCAACCAGACTGAGGCTGTAGTGGTGGTAGGGTCTAAGAGTTGTCCATGGTGAGGGTAAGGTCGTAACACTCTAGTATGATATAGGAAACAAATCCTTTCAAATTGAAGCATAAAGTGATATTTTGGCACACTCTTCTAAAAAGGCGTTTATTTAGTCATTATTCAACAACCATTTCTCATCTATTACGTTAAGTCCTAGGGATACTGATATCACTAATGTTCAGTGGCTTCAGAACTGTGTCCTTCCCCCTCATCTTCATAGGAGGAGTAGATATTCTCACTTCATTGATGTTAGACTTGACCATGTAACTCTCTTTGACTAATGGGATGTTACAAAACTGTTACAGTGGATGCTTGAAATTTGTTGTATTAAGGACTTATGCTCTTGACATCTTAGCAATATTGAGTCTTCCAAACTGTGAACATAATATACCTCTCTAGTTAGTTAGGTCGTCTTTGTTTATAATAATATCTCAAAAACATTTTATAGTTTTATGTATTTATCTACATTTTGCTATTTTAAAAAAATATTTCTTTCTTTGATGCATAAACAGCATTTTTTTTCTAGTGTTAGAAATGTGATTGACCTTACATTCTACAGCTCTGTAGGTTCCTAAAGATTTCATTTAACATAGAAAATAATGTTATCTGTAAGTAAAGAAAATTTTACTTCTTCCTTCCCAATTTGAATGCCTTTTATTTGTTATACTTCTCTTATTGCACTGGCTAGGAATTCTACTATAAAGATGAATGGAAATGGTTGATTAGGAAAGCTTTTTTCTGCATCTATTGAGATTATCATATAGTTTTTCTTTCTTCATTCATTAGTGTGGTGAGTTATTTTGACCAATTTCTAAAGCTAAGCATTCTTGCATTCCTGGGTTAAAATACCCTTAGTTATGATTTATTATCCTTTCTATATATTGCTGGATTCAATGTGCTAATACTTTGTTAAGGATGTGTTTTTCTTTTTGGAGCAGCTTTATTGATTACCAACTTTATTTTACTCCACAAGATTCTTAGCCAGCACAGTAAAGTTATTAATCTAATGTCCTTGTTGTTTACAGTATCCTAAGGTATCTTTATCAAAATTTTTCCTCCTCAGATGCTTAGTGGCTGGGGTCTGTTTTCTCTTCTAGTCATGCCTTTGCCCTGGTTTGTATAAACATAATAAATGGCCTTATATAATGAGTTGGACATGTTTTCTCCTCTTCTATATTCTGGAAGAGTTTGTGTAGAATTGGTATTATTTTTCCCTTAAATGTTTGATATAATTCACTGTTGAAGCCACCTGGGCCTGGAAGTTTCTTTGTTGGAAGTTTACAAATTATGGATTCAATTTTCTTAATAAATTTAGAGCTCTTCAGCTATCTAATTCTTTTTGAGTAAGTTGGGTAGTTTGTGTTTTTGAAGGAATTTGTCCATATCAATTATGAACGTATTAGTAGAAAGTTTTTTATTTTATTAGCATGAAATTGTTGATAACATTCCTTATTATTCTTTAAAATTATGAGATCCGTAGTGCTGTCTCCTTGTTCATTCATGATATTGATATTTTTGTCTTTTTTTTCTTTTGAGGATATTTACTAGAGGTTTATAAATTTTAGGAATAATCTCAAAAAAATCAGCTTTGTTTCATTGTTTATCTATTCTCTATCATATGTCCTATTGCTATTTTATTGATTTCTGCTCCTTATTACTTCTTTCCTTCTGTTTACTTTAGGTTAAATTTGTTCTTTCTAGTTTTTAAGATAGAAGCTTAATTTATGTGAGCTCTTAATACTTCCTAATATATGGATTTAATGCTATAAGCTTCCTTCTAAGAGTTATTTTAGGTGTATCCTACAAATTTTGGTTAAGTGCAGTATGATATATAATTCAAAATATTATCAGAGTGCAGAGAAAAAGCCTTTACTCAATGAAGCAGATGTTGCAGAGAAGTGTATGAGTTGGCCTTTGAAAGACTTTTTTTCCAGACAGAGGGAAGGTAAGAGCATTCTAAGCCAAAATGATAATAAACCAGGATTCATGAATTGACATTTCCCTGATAAAGCAAGCTCATGAATATTTAATAACCATGGTCTATAGACAGAACATCTTTGAAGAGTAGGGACAGAGCCAGTCATTCCCATAAACCAAAAGTGATGTTAAGGCTGAAAATTGGTTTTGGGTCTTGAAGTCATCCTTTTAGCTGATACTATTTCAAATGAGAATAGTATTGGTCTAACAGAGTGAAAAAAAAAAAGTACTATCGTGTGAAATTCTTGGGTAGTGAACAGAACAAAGGCGAAATGAGATACAAATGGAAGCAATAGATCAGTGTCTGGTTATATCTCTTAGATATGGCTCATCAGGAAACATTCATTTATCAGAGAGATACTGCCTTGGAAACTCCTAAATTTTCATCTACTTCTACATCCATAAGATCTTTATCTCTGCATGATTTCTTACTCTTTGCAGCAGACACTATAAATGGGCTCACTCAATGTCCTTCTGTATGTTTTTACTGCTTTTTAAAAATACAAATATTGGAAAGCAAAATACCCAAATTCTCTTGCAGCTAGAATTTGGCCATGTGATATGATTCTGGCCAATAAGATGTGGGTATGATTTCTTGGGAACACTTTTGATTGCATTAAAAAGGCAAAGATGAAAAAAAGGTTTTGTCTTTCTCACATTGTCCTTCCCATTTATTTCCTTTCTGCAACTTGAAGACACTTCCTAGAGTTGCAGCCATCTTTTGACCATGACATTAAAAATCACATCTGAAAGATGGCAGTCTAGGAGACTGCGACAGGCTTCCTGATGACATTCTTGCACAGGTGCATTAGCTCTGACCTATCTAATTCTACATTCTTTGTTTTGCATTAAAAAAAAATCACATATTTAAGTGACTATTTTCATGCTTTCCATCATTTGCAATAAATGCATTCATAAGTGATACAACTTGTGACAATTTAAAACGTTGTATGAGGGTGTTTGTAATTCCAACCTTTAACATAACTTTCTTAACTGGGTTTCCAAGACATCGACCTCTCTTGGTTTCAATCCTGCACTACTGGTTGATTTTAATCTGTCTCTTTGCTGATCCTTCTCTTCTCTGAGCCTCTATTTATATTGGAGTGCCCCAGGCAAATTCTGAACACCATTTTTTTCTGGTCTGATTCAAGCTCATGGCTTCAAATACCATCCATATGCTGGCAATTTCTAAATCCATATTTCCAACCCAGTCCTCTCTCCTGAGCTACAGATTCAGGTGTCCAACTATGTCCTCAGCATCTTCATTTGGATGTCAAATAGTTGACCTCTTAACTTCAAAACTTGACTCTCACTTCTTCACTCAAGCTTGACCTATCTTTAATCTCCCTCATCTCAGTTGATGGCAACTCTAATCTTCCAATTGCTTTTGCTCCAAATCATGGAGTCATTCTTGACAACTCTCTTTCTTTTCTATTGCACTCTGCAATTAATCTGCGAAGACTTTGGTTCTGCCTTAAGCTTATCCAAATGTATTCAGAAACTGGCCACTTCTCACTACCTCTATTGCTATCACCATGGACCAAGTCACCATCACCTTTTGCTTGGATTACTCTTAGGTCTACCTTGCTTTGCTCTCTTCCCTCCCACAGTAGACTATTTTTGATATCACAGCCAGAGGGATCCTTTTAAAATGAAGTCAGATCACCGTTACCTCCCTTGGCTGAATACCCTGCAATGGTTCTCTATTTTACTCAGAGTAGAATGTAAAGTGTTGAAATTAGGTGTCAAGGCCCTTCAAGGTCTGGCCTCTGTCAGCTTTCCAACTTCTCTTCTCCCCTTTGTTCACTCCCTTCCAACCTCACTGGCCCCATTGCTGTTGCTGGAACACAAGTACACACTCATGGTATATATAGTCTTTAAATTGGAATCCTCTTCCCCAGCTAGCTTGGATAATTCCCTCCTTTCCTTCATGTGTCTGCTGAATTTCACTTTTCCAATGAGGCCAGACCTGACCTCCTATTAAATATTGACATTGGTCCCATACACCACCTTACCCCACACTGGTCCTTACTTCCAGCACTTCCTTTTCCACTTACCCTGCTCTATTTTTTCTTTTTTCCTCCACTTGTGAGCATCTAACTTACTGTTAATGTACTGTCTAACTCATTGATGTGTTCATGGTTATTTTCTCCGCTAGAATGTAAGCTACATGATTATAGGCTTTATGTCTGTTTTCTTTACTAATATATCCTTGGTACCTAGAACAGTGCCTGGTTCAGAGTAAGTGCCTAGTAAATATTTATTGCAGGATTGAATGAATCAGCTATCCACAGAGGGAGGAGTTAAAGGAGGCTTCAGGGCAGCAGAATAATTGAGAAAGCAATACTTTAGTCTCTAGTGATTCTGGAGGTCAAATTCAATGTCAATCCCAAAGCTCCTGCCCATGAACTAATCTAAAATGCCTGTTACATAGTGATTGTGTTTTTTTCCAGTGAAAAAAGGAAAAATAATCATGATAGTGATTGCACGGGAGGTTTTTAGTAGGACACATTTGCAAAGTACTGAAAAGTGTTTAAATAGAGCATCTCTTAAATCCCCAAAAAATCAAACCTTCTGTCGAATGCCCTCATTTAACCATCACAACATCCCATTTAGACTTATAGGAAGAATTACATTCCTTATTTTGACTGAAACCCCCAATTTTTTAAATAATTGAAATATAATTGACAATGTTATATTAGTTGCAGATGTACAACAGTGACTCAGTCTTTGTATTCATTATAAAATGATCACCTCAATAAGTCTAGTTACTATCCATCTCCATACAAAGTTACAATATTACTGACTACATCCCCCGTGCTATACATCACATTCACATAACTTACTTATTTTAGAACTGAAGGTTTATATTTCTTTGCTCATTTCAGTTGTATCCCCTTTGCTCATTTTACTTCCTCCCAACTCCCCTTCCTTCTGGTAACCACCAATCTATTCTCTGGATCTGTGAGTCAGAGTTTGTTAATTTTGAAATCATGTGGCATTTGTCTTTGTCTGTCTCACTTATTTCACTTAGCATAATACCTTCAAGGTCCCTCCATGCTGTCACAAACAGCAAGATTTCATTCATTTTATGGCTGAATGTGTGTGTGTGTGTGTGTGTATATATATATATATATATATATATATATATAATATATTCCATTTACTGAGTTTAGAACCTATTTTATATATATATAAAATGTGGTGTGTGTGTGTATATATATATATATATATATATATATATATATATATATATACACACCACATCTTAATCTATTCATCCATCAGTGGATACTTAGGTGTTTCTTATCTCAGCTATTATAAATAATGCTATAATGAACCTAAGGGTACATATATCCTTTTGAGTTAGTGTTTTGTTTTCTTTGGATAGATACCCAGAAATGGAATTGTTGTATCATGTGGTATTTCTATTTTTAATTTTTTGTGGAACCTCCATACTGTTTCCCATGCTGGCTGCGCCTTCACATTTCCACCGATGGTGCATAGAGAGTTTCCTTTTTATCTTTACCAACATTTGTTATTTCTTATTTGTTTGTTGGTAATAGTATTCTAACAGGTATGAAGGAGAGCTCATAGTGATATTGACTTTTGTGTTCTTGATGATTACTGATATTGAGCATCTTTTCGTGTGTTTGTTGGCCATCTGGATGTCTTCTTAGATGTCTATACAGATACTCTATTTATTTTTAAATCAGATTTTGTTGTTGTTATTGAGTTGTATGAGTTCTTTGTATATTTTGTATATTAACTCTTTACCAGATATATGATTTGTAAATGACTTCTCCCATTCAGTAGATTTCTTTTTCATTTTGTTGATGGTTTCTGTTCATGTGCAGAAACTTTAGTTTGTAGTCTCATTTATTTTTGTTTTTTTTGCCCTTGCCTTTCAAGTCAGATTAAAAAAAAATCACTAAGACCTAAGTCAAAGAGCTTACTGCCTATGTTTTCTAGTTTCTAGTTTAGGTCTTGTATTCAAGTTTTAAATCCATTTTGAGTTAATTTTTGTGTAAGGTGTAAGCTAGTGGTTCAGTTTTATTCTTTTGCATATCTGTCCAGTTTTCCCAGCACCATGTATTGAAGAGATTGTCTTTTTCCCATTGTATATTCTTGCTGCCTTTGTTGTAAATTAATTGACCATATATGCATGGGTTAAATTAAAAAAAAAAATGCTGGCAATCTGTCCAAGCTTGGAGTGGAGCAAAAGGAAAAAAAAAAAACTGAGGCAAAATCCTGACACTATTGGAATTAAGTACGTGAGTGGGGTTGGGAGGTGGCTACTTTCATAAGAAGCACACATTTGTATTTGTAGAAGTTGAGGTGAATTTCTCAGAAACATTGACATTTACCTCACTAAGATTGAGAATTTGTTCCACTTCTGGTATGAATAAGCAAACATTGTTTAGTCTCAATTCCTCTTCAAATTCAGGACTCTCGTTAGATTTTGATGGAAGCTACTTGGCAAAGAACCCAGTCTATCCATAGAGGCATGCTTCAGTGTGGAGTATAGCACACAATAGTCTGCATTATGATTATGCTACAGCTGAGGGCTAGCCACTTGATAGAACTTCTCTATGTTAATTAGATGCTAGAAAGGAAATTCTTTATCCTTGTAGCTGTACTGTAGGGTGGGGATGGGGGGCACTCACAGTCAGAAATCTCAAGTGCCTCCTTAAACTTTGCACCCTTGGCATCTCACTTATCTCACCCTGGTCATTGGTCCTACTATGATCTGTTCTTATTCTGAACCAAGTGGAATTAGCATTAAATGCTCCGGGAAATCTAGAATTTCCTCATGCTGTGTTCCCTTGAATAGAGTCGCCATCTTGATTGTGATACCCTGACTAGTCTTGGACAAGCCCTTCCCTGTTAGCATCTTGAAGCTATGGAGGGCTCTCTGTGGAACATTTGTTATTTCTTGGAATAACAATAATGCCATTTTGCTTATGGAAAAGACCATTTTCTTTCTATTTACTCCCATTCCCCCTATAGATTGTCATCCCTTTCTCCCTGAAACATCATTTATTCAATTTACTGAGTTTAGAACAACAATAATTAAGAATCTGATGGGAAGTATTTATAAACTAGCAATTGGGTTTAATGAAGGCTTAATGACCATATTAGGGGAGCACTTTTTACTGATTTCCTCCCGTTTTAAAAGATTTTATTTATTTATTTGAGAGAGAGAGAGAGAGAGAGAGAGAGAGAGAGAGAGAATAAGCAAGGGGAGGGGCAGAGGGAGGGAGAAGCAGGTTCCCTACTAAGCAGAGAGACCAATGTGGGTGGGGCTCAATCCCAGGACCCCGGGATCATTACCTACACAGAAGGCAGATGCTTAACTGACTGAGCCACCCAGGTGCCCCTGATTTCCCTCCCCCCACCTTTTTAAAAAATATTTTATTTATTTATTCATGAGAGAGAGAGAGAGAGAGAGAGAGAGAGAGAGAGGCAGAGACACAGGCAGAGGGAGAAGCAGGCTCCATGCAGGGATCCCTATGCTGGTCTCCAGGATCACTCCCTGGGCTGAAAGGGGCGCTCAACCACTGAGCCACCTGGGCTACCCTTGATTTCCTCTTTTTAAATGCAGAGTTTTGCATGAAATACTGCATCAGGTAAGTCCAAACAATTCGACTCCTCATAGTTCTGTACCTGTTGCTTGAATTTACCTGGTTCTGATAAGATATTTCACCGGGACAGGGATGAAGTTTCATGAATATGATTTGTTGACTATATTGTCAGGAAAGATAGTGAGAAGCTGATTTTTCTGGGAAAAGGCACTAGCAGATCAGTTTTTTGAGGGCTAATTATAATAATGAACATGTTCATAAAGTGCAAAGACTGTTATCACATATTTGAAGTAAGTCTCCTGACAATCATACGAACTAACTCATTATTGTTATTCCTATATTTTAGATAAGCAAAAGAAAGTTCAAAGAAAGTAGCATGTCTAGACTTATAAAGGAAGAGGTGTGATTATTTTTTTTCCCTTTCATTTATAAATAAGAAGGGGGCTGAGTGATAACATGGAGAAGTCAATGCCATTGAAAGAAGATTCTTATTTCTTCCATTTCCCAAGAGGAGGGGACACACGCTATGCAAGGCCACGTGGGAAGCACCAGAGTCAGTCAGGAGGCGGATAAAAAGGAGAAAATACAAGTAGAATAGGTGTAGCCTTATTGGGATTTTTGCCAGAAAGGCAAGGCAGGGCAGGATAGATGTCATAGGACTCACTAATTTGAATAATTCCAATAGGCTTTGGGGCTTAGGGGTTGTCCCTGGTTGTTTGGGTTGCTTTACAATGGGGGAAATTGACATGGTGCGTGTGAGTTGGATAAAGGAGGGACTGGGGGTATGGACTTGGGACTGGTTGGAGGGTTTATAATGTGATTTTTGTGAAATTTGGATTGCAGGGAAAATATAGATGACTTTGGTCATTAGTTTGTGATTAATGGATATCAAATAGATGAATACAGTCTAAGAACATATAGTTACAACCATGTGGCATCAGGGCAGGAGCCTGACACCAGATGCAAAGCTCTTTCCATGTAAACAATATAAAGTCCTCATCAAACTCTCCCTCTTGGGGGACTGAGTGGGAAAAATTAGAGAGGGAGACCAATCATGAGAGACTCCTAACTATGGGAAGCAAAGTGTTGCAGAAGGGGAGGTGGGCAAGGAAATGGGGTAACTGGGTGACATGCACTGAGGAGGGCCCTTGATGGGATGAGCACTGGGTGTTAAGCTATGTGTTGACAGATCAAACTTAAATAAAAACAAATGTAAAAAAAAAAATCTCCCTCTTGCAATTTCTACATCCCCCTTCTCTTCTCCAAACCTCCTATGTTTGTAACGTCAGGTACTGGTGCCACCAGTGCTTGTTTGCTTTAGTTAAAAGCTAAGCCATCTGCTAACTTCTTCATTTCTACTCCTAAGTATCTCTTCAGTGTGTCCTCTTCTCTTTTTTTGTCTACTACCGTTTCCTTGGGTCAGACTCTCTTGGCTTTGCTTTCTCCTAATCCATCATTCTCCCCTATACCCATGTCCAACCCAGCTTCACCTTGTTTCCAGAATGAGCATTGGTAAATGATGGATTTGATGACATCACATCCTTGCTGACATACTGCATGCCTCCCTATCTCCTTCAAATTTCTCAGCAGAATAGAGTCTTTCATGGTTTGACCCTTGCCTATCTGCTAGCTCTCTGCCCTACAAAAGGATGATATTGTTGTGTGCATCTCTTTACCTAAGCCACAGTCATAGGGTTGGTACACAGTAGGAGCTTCTTAAATGTTTGGAGAATGAAGAGATAGAGCAAAAGAGCTGGAGAGCTAGAGATGAAGATGAGGAGAGAGATTCTTAACAGAACTGATTCTCTTACAGAATTGAGTTTCACTGGTCTGTAGGAAATAGACTCACTTCTAGTTTTATTTTGGTTACTGTTAAGTTTTTCTTGCAAGATCTATAAGATTCCTGTGCCCAGGACAAGGATCCTAAGGCCTTCAAGGTCAAGAGTTAGGCAAGGGGCCTGGAACACAGGCACTGAACTGTAGATTGTTTCAAGTACCACAAGGGGTTGCTAGAGAGCAATGGAAGCTCTAAAGAAACCTAAATTTCCCCTATTGGACACATCCTCATTTCCTTAGTCTTGGTAGGAAGTGAGATTTTTTTTTTTCCATTTAGGATTATATTTATTTAGCGGATATGACTCTGTCTGGATTACCCATATTTATCTGCTTGTAATACCAGTTTTCTTTATTTCAATCCATCCAAGTGCTTCATCTGTCTTCTCTGCTATTTTAGAGGGACTGCTAAGATGCTTTCCTGTTCCTCAACTTCTTGAATGCCATCTAAATCAATGCAGCGTTCAGAGGAAAGGAATAAGGTGGCCCATGTATCCACCAGGGAACCAATTAGTGCATCAAACATCTTTGTGTCGATTTCTAAAGGAAGCCTCTGATGGGTGAACAAATGGGAAAAAGTGCCATTGCTTCTAGTCTGACCCGGCCTGATCCCAGGGCAGTCTTTAGTATTTAGATTCAAGCTGGATTTCAGCCCTCACTCACTCTTTTGGCCAGGGAACCTGGGGACAGAATTCTAGAAGACTTGAAAAACCAAAGAGAACTGAAAATAGCATGAGCTTTAAATATATATTTAAAACAATTCTTTTCCAGAAATTTTGTGAGGGTACTTCGTACAGAATGAGTGTGCATCCTGTGCAGCTGAGACATTGCACTTTCTAAATTGCCTGAAATATTCTAAACTTCACAATTATTCAATTATAGTTGTTAGATCTTAATCACAATGAGTACTATTTTTGTATTTCTTTTCAGTATGCAGAATTAACATTCCCGTGTGATTCCAAGATGCTCAATTGCTAATAGACTCCCAAGGGGAGGTATTTGCGATGATCTACTTTGGCTCTTGCACTGCCAGTTCAAGACGTTGCAAGAAATGTGGAAAATTTCCCTGATGACATACGAAAGATCATTTTGTTCCTTCATGCACCAGCCTAACCTGCTTTATTCTTTCCGGTGCATTCCTACCTGGTCTTGAATTCACTGTCTTGTCTGATTATCACATGCATGATCTACCAGTTAGATTACATTTGACTGCATAAACCACAAAATCTGAGTATCCGTAGCTTATACAATATAGAGGTTCATTTTTTTATTTCATATCAAAGAAGCCTGGAAATCACCTAGGCTGGCGTGGTAGCTCCATAGTCATCAGAGACCCAGGAACTATTTTTTCTGTCCATCTCTCCACCCTTTATGTGTGTGGCTTCAATCTTCAAGATTACCTCATGGTCTAAGATGGCCGCTGGAGCCCCGGCCATCAGGCCCACATTCCAGGGAGAAAATAAAGGAAGGTAGAAGAGCAAAAGGACACATTGCCTTCTTGCTGAGTCAGCCCCCTTTGGAGGGCTTTTTAAGAAGTCTCATTCAGCAGCTTCCATTTGTATTCCATTAGCCACCCCTACTGCAAAAAATACTGGGAAATATAGTTTTCTAGTTGGGCCCACGGAGTCTTTTGACAATGCTAGAGTTTGTTATTAAGGCCGAAGGGAGAACCGACGTGGAGCAGGGAAGTAGCTGCCTCTACTACATATGAGAATTCAATTCTCTGATGTCCAGAAGTAGAGATTAGAAAATAAAACACAAGAGGAATCGCCACATGGAGAATTGCCACACTGTCTTAATACACTCACTGAATGCCCATCCATCCCGTGGCTGTTAGGTGGAGTCGCTTGGCCTCTCTTACCTTGAACTCATGTGCCTCTATTTACCATCGATATGTTCTCTATTTCCGGTGAGAACTCTTGGGCTCCAGACACACATAGCCAATTACTGACTTGTTAGCTCTTCATGGAGGACACACAAGATCCTCAAATTCAAGAAGTGCCCCAAAGAGCCCGAGACCTGCTCCTCTTCTAGAGTCCTTGCACCAGCTGCTCAAGCCCCAGAGCTGGAAGTCTCCCTGGACATTTTCTCCTGGCTCCTTATCCTCGCCAAGTTCTGCTTTCTGAGTCACTAGCGAATCTTCCCGCTACTCTACCTATAGGATCACCACCATGGTCAGCCCCATATCACCTCTCATCTGCTCAGCCATGGCTGCCTCTTATCTAGTCTAGCCTTGCCAACTCTTCCCTCCCACCAATCCATGCTCCCCACCCAGCAGCCAGACAGATGATTTTTTTTTTTTAAAAAAAAACACAAACCCCATTATGTCACTCCACAGCTTCTTACCAATCAATGCTTTCTTCTTGCCCTTAGGAGAAGTCCAACTCAATAACAAGGACTAAAAGCCACTGAGTGATCTGGCCCCTGCCCACATCACTTTGTATCACACTCTCCTTTGCTCTGGTTCTCACGATGGTCTTGCTAATGAGCTAGGTTCTTCCCCTTCTCAGACCTTGGCATACTCAGTTCCCACCAGCCTGGAATGCTCTTTCCTTGGAGGCCTACCTCGTTGTTTAGTGCATTTCCATGCATTCTTCGAGGTATCGGATCCACACATCCCTAAACCATGCCAGATTGCTGTTGACTCCCATAGCTCACTGTACCTGTCCTTCAAATTTATCCGCTTTCTAATCACTTGCTCAGCTGCAAGTTCCTCGAAGGCAGATCTCTCCTCTGTCTTGTTCCTTTCTGTATCTCTGGCACAGCTCTTAGCACCTATTTATTCGATGACACAATCCTTCATTCATTTACTCATTAACTCAAAAGCCTTTGTTGGGATTCCTGTCCTCATTAGCAGTGCGGGGGTGGGAGAGGACATAAATAGGAATGTTTTTGCCATCTCAACTCTACACGTCCTCTGCATCGGCACCCTAGGCTTACACTGGACCAACAGATACAAACCCAGTGTGAAATGAGTTCAGTTGAAACCTCTTTTAACCCCTTGGTTACCTTAATGCTGTCTTCTTAAAGTTTCTGATTTGAAAAAACTAATACAGGAATTTGCTGCCGATTGCTGGGCTGCTCCCTCCACCATTTTCCTGCCCACTTTCCTACCCTCAGACTCTGTCATCTTAGACTGGTTCTCCTCTTGTTGCAAACTGTGTAGCATGAGGCTCCGTATACTAAGCTAACCATGTCCCCTGTTCACCATCCAGTAGGGGCCTGAATTGGGCACCATGGATAAGTGAGGTTGTGGCCTTTATAATCTTGCAGCTTGTGATGGCCCCAGGATGGTGAACCAGAGGGGCTAAGAGATGGCAAGGAAGCTGGAAGGGGGCCCTGGGTCCTTTTTAAATAAATAAATAAAAATAGAAATTTCGAAAAGGTGCTTTTATTCAAATGCATATAACATTGAAGGAATATATGCCCAATGAAAGAATAAGGAGACCGAGGAGGGCTTGGGGGTATCTGATGGAGATTTTATGGGGTGATTAACTACCCATCAACTCTCCTCCCCTTGCCATCCTCTGACATCAGCCATTGCTTACAACTTACTGACATCCTCAAGAGGTTTTGAGTCTTTGCTGACAGGCAAACACTGTTGTGTCTTGAGTCAGCCCGTGAGCGACCATGAAGTTCCTGGCTGAAATTTGGAGACTCCATTCATGTGCCTAAATCTTTGGACCCTCAGATTTATTGTTAGCAAACCTCCACCTCTCTTACCCACAAGGTAAGGATTTTATGTAAAAGTTGTAGGCAGGGAGGCTGTGGGGATCCCCTCCAGACCCTCAGATTGAGACCCAAGCTTCTTACCTGAGTAGGTGAGTAATCCCTAGCAAGACCTTTGGAGAATTCATTACTTCCTGTCCAAAGCAGTAAATTGGCCACAAGGGGGAAGCATCATACAGAGATAGTGTTCTGACTGGACCTGCTCTTTGTTCTGGCTTCGCTATTGTCATCCACAAAGGGAAGGCAGGTGAGGCCCGCTGCCAGGGGCTGTTGCTCAGCTGTGACCGCGTCCTCCTGTGGTCTTGAACACAGCCATGCAGCCAGTAGACACTCAATGAATAGTAATTGACATGGATGAATATTCAGGATTTTAATTTATTAATGAGATTAAGCAAATCACCGACACAAAGCAGGGACGGCAAATTCTTAGATTCCAAAGATTCGTCATATACTGAAAACTGGGAATCAGAAAATCTGGCTTTATTGCTGGCCTGCAAGGTACTCCCTCTCTTGTGCTTTTAGGCAAGTCTCCTGGTCTTACTTTCACATGTTCCCTGTAGGTCTCTTTCTGTCTAGGTTACAGGGCTGGTGTGAGGATGAGGGGAGAGAATACGGGTGAAAATGCTTAGGAAAATGGTAAAGCAGAACTAGAAATTTACAGCACTACAAATTAGGTGAGCAAAGAAAACATAGCTTGTTATTCCTTTATACCGATTCCATCTTTCTGAGGTAGGTAGTGTGTGTGTGTGTGTGTGTGTGTGTGTGTGTGTGTGTGTGTGTGTGGTGTGTGTGGTGTGTGTCTCAATTTGGTGCAGCTTAGTTTAAAATCTTAGCTCAATTTAATTATTGAAACCATCACCTCTTCAGACTAGGGTGCTGACACCTTCATTCAACAGGACTTCCTCAGTTTTAAAACACAGAATTCTATGCCCAAGAATCTCCCCACCCCAGTCCCTTTGGGACCATTGCTTAGGCTTTTCAATTTCCCCTGTTCCCCTCTCTTCTCCAAGAAGGCACTGGTGTAACTGGGAAAGTTGTGGTTCACCTGACTTGCAGCAGTGAAGGGGAGTCCAGGTCTTTGGATCCCTGTGAAATTCTCTGGATCCTGTATGCCCATCTTGGAGGTAGCCTTGGAGAATGAACAAGGAGGACTGGGTAGGTTTGGGCTGTTTGGTTGGGATCTTGCTCTGGGGCCCACTGCTGGAGTCTCTGTCTCTTGTTAGAGGCCTTTGATCTCCTACTTCATCCTCTTAGCTGTGCCATCAGGCCACATCACCACCCCTCAGTGGCCTTGCAGAATGTCTCTTTAGGCTTGTCTCTTTAGAATTCTGAGTCATCTGCACACCACGGGGAGGACTTGGGGGAACCAGAAGTGCTATCTTGGGCTCATTTGATTATCCACCTCTACCATGATGTCCATCATTGTCCTTGTCATATTAGGAATGGCAGCATCAGCTGTAGGCTCTTTCCAGAGGCTTAAAACCCACCCCCAGGATGTGAGGAAAAGGGTGCATTAGCCTCTATGTTTTCTGTCTCATTCATATCTGGGTGTTTGTGACTGCCTGTGGTAAGCAGAATGCTAAGATGTCCCCAGGTTCCCAGTTCTTGGTGTGCCCACATCTTTCCCTTGTATTCAGTAAACACTAGTCTAGATGCTGCTATGAAAGGATTTTGCAGATTAGTTGATCTTAAGAGAGGGAGCCCATCTCTTGGGCCAGACCCAATCACATGAACCCTTTAATCAGGTCTGGAGGTCAGAGACAAGGAGTCAGAGGCATTGGAAGTGTGAGACGGCCTATGGAGGAGGACACCTGGCAAGGAGCTGAGGGCCACCCTTGGGTGATAGATAGCAAGACATGGACCCAGTCATACAGTTACGAGAATGGGACTTCTGCTAACAACTGGAATTAGCTTGGAAGCAGATCTTTCTTCAGTTGACCCTCCCAGTGGAAATACAGCTAACCTTGAGTTTTGCCCTGAGGGATCCTGTGTTGATGACTTGGCTAAGATATGCTGGACTTCTGGCCCATGGAAACTGTGGGGGAATAAATTTGTGTTGTTGTAAGCCACTAGATTTGTGCTAATTTGTTACATTGAGTGGAAAACCAAGACAATGTTCCTCTTAGGGTTAGGGCCCCAAGATGGGAAGGAGAAGCACCCTTGTATCTTCTTTCCTTCTCAACCATTTTATCCCTTTTCCTCCTCTATGGTTCTTCTGATTGGAAGGGGCAGGCTTTCCTCCCCTACAGCAGCCAGCTCTGTAGCCTACTGTATGTGGAAAGGACCAATGATCCCAAACCTTTAGACAGGAAATGGCTCTTGCTATGGATATTTGAAAACAATCTGGAATCAAAGACAGCCAAGGATGAATCTGGTGGTTCACCATTCCCCAAATATTATCCTTGTTATACGCTCCAGAGTTGTAGATGTTATATATGACTACAGCAAAAGCTGAAGATCTGGTGGTTTTTCTGAACAATGAACAAAACAGTTTTTACACATGATTTTCTGAATAGATCTTCAATCCTGCTCAAAGTGGCTGGTTCTTTCCTTTCTCTTCGAAGGTAATTCGTTTCACAAATATCGTCTCAACTCCTTGATATGGTCAGTGCTCCTTGATATGGTCACTGGGGCCTGAAATACCACCACAGATTTAGTATTGGCAAGTTACTTACCCATATTTTTGAAATGTGTGCCCATTATCAGGGGATACTCAACAATGTGTTAGAATCTGTTAGTAGTCACAGAACCAACAGATTCTTGGAGGGTCAGTTTTATTCAGAGATTGGGAAATCAAGTTAAGTACTTTTGATAGGTCATTTGCAACTTATTTGCAATATTTAAAAGAAACATTCATTGATTTTGGAGGACAATGGAACATACACATGAATCTTTAAGATAAAAACAAATTTTCAAGATTTCAAAAAATTCATAGGCTTGTTCTAAGCTGTGGTGATGCAGAACTCATGGGTCATGTGGCCATTCTTTTCCACTATTGACAACCTATTGGGCGAGGATTTTAGAAGACCACTGCCCTACCATGTGGGGAAAAAGGAAAAGGGAGGGAGAGAGTGGAGGAGGTGTTTCTCAGGAGTTTATGGGAAGAATGAAAGATTGGTAGTGGTGTGCTCTATTGTCAACCCACAGTTGGTTGTGTTCAAGTCATAGAACTATAGGATGTTTGAATAGAAAGCTTTAGTTGTCAGCTAGTTTATAGATATATAAATGGCACTATGCTTTTTTTTTTCTGGACATTATTTCCAAATATCCAACCAGAGGCACATCCTCAGGGAGAATCAGGATTTTTATATTTTGGAGTGCAAAAAGAAATAAAGAGTCAAAGTTGAGCTATTGATGTCTCAAATAGATTTTTTTTAAATTTTAAAGATTTTATTTATTTATTCATGAGAGACACACAGAGAGAGAGAGGCAGAGACATAGACAGAGGGAGAAGCAGGCTCCTCCAGAGAGCCCGATGTGGAACTTGATCCCCAGATTGCGATCATGCCCTGAGTCAAAGGCAGATGCTCAACTGCTGAGCCACCCAGGCATCCCCCAAATAGACTCTTGATGCCCATTTCAGCAATACTGGTTGGTTGGGAAAGCCATATATTGATTGTAAAAGCCAGGCACTTAAGAGAAAAAAGAACCTATTTTTCCAAATTCCAAAAGCTTTTCTTTACATATTCAGTACCAGAAGTTGAAGACCAAGCATAGGTTTTTTCTTATAAACTAGAGTTAGAGAAGAATGTAGGATATGACAAGTACAATTTCTTACTATACAGAAAGGCAATTTCGAACTTCTTGATCTAGAAGGAGGAATTAGGAGAAAAGGAGAGAAGAGAGTAAGACAAAGGACCCTGGGAGATGGTGATCAATGGATACTCTGTAGGTAGGTTTGGGGTTGAGAGGACAGAGGAAATTTTGACCTCAGATCCTGTGGGAAGGAAGCTTATCAAACATCCTGTGCCTATACAATGATAGAATTCAATCTCTAAATTCTGTGAGATACTCCAGGTCTGAAATTCTATGAATCTAAATTTTCCTATACAGATTTGGTATATATTTTATACATTCATATTATCATCCTTGCTGGAATTTTCTGAGGTTCTTCTGATTGTGAAAGGTTTGTCATATTGGAGGTTATTAAAACTACAGAGAGGTATGTGGTGGGGATCAAGATAGTACTGCTCACAACTCCTTTTTTTTTTTTTTTTTTTTTTTATCATGAATTGATGTGTGGATTGTCAGCTTCAGAAGATGACCTCCCTGGACCTCTATGAGAACTCTGAGTCTCATGAGCCTTTGTATTTTCTTTGCACTTAGAGAGTAATTATGGGAAGTCAAACAGTGACCCATGGAAATAAATCCTGATGAGAAGCCCCACAGGAAGTCTTGATCACTCCTCATCTTCATTTCTAAAAAGAGCTTTATTGAGGTAGAGCTTACATACCATAAAATTCAGCCATTTACAGTGTATGATTCAGTGGTTGTTAGTCTATTCACAGATAGGTGCAGTGATTACCACAGTCAATTTTTGAGCATTTTTGTCATCCTAAAAAGAAGCCCCATATAACCTTAGCTTTCATCTGCCCTCCCCACCAGAACCATTCTCCCTCAGCCCTGGCAACCACTAATCTGCTTCTTGGCACTATAAATTTCCCTATTCTGAGCATCTATATTTATGGAATCATGTAATACGTGGCTTTTTGTGACTGCCTTTTTCTTTTTTTTTTTTTTTTTTTTTTTTTTTTTACGATAGTCATACAGAGAGAGAGAGAGGCAGAGACACAGGTGGAGGGAGAAGCAGGCTCCATGCACCGGGAGCCTGACGTGGGATTCGATCCCGGGTCTTCAGGATCGCGCCCTGGGCCAAAGGCAGGCGCCAAACCGCTGCGCCACCCAGGGATCCCGTGACTGCCTTTTTCATTTATCACCTTTTTAAGGGTCATCCATGTTGCAGCATGTACCAGAACTTTCTTTTTTTTTTTTAAGATTTTATTTATTTATTCATGAGAGACACAGAGAGAGAAAGAGAGAGGCAGAGACACAGGCAGAGGGAGAAGCAGGCTCCATGCAGGGAGCTGGATGTGGGACTCCATCCCGGGACTCCAGGATCATGCCCTGGGTCAAAGGCAGGCACTAAACCACAGAGCCACCCAGGGATCCCCTTATTTTTTCTTAAAACCAAGTAATTTTCCATTATATGGACATGCCATGTCTTTTTATACACTTGTCAGATAATGGACATTGGGTTGGTTTCTAACTATATTTCATTTTGTGTGTCCTGTAGTGTTTGTAGTAGACTACTAGGGGCCTGACAAGGAGGCCTACTTCCCTTTCCTGAAAACATAGGTAGACTAAGAAATTCTGTTCTATCCAGGATTCAGACTCTATGTGTTAAAGTGATGCCAAAAAAAGGGCCAGTGGCTTAGAGAGGACCTTGTAGTGGGTATGTCAAGACGGCATCCAGGACAGAGTCTCAGAGAGGACCAAGGTCTCACATCCATTCAGAGATGATCAAGAGACCTCAAGAGACCTGACTCACATTTACCCCACTTACTAGAAACCCTAACCCAACTGCCAAACTGACTGATAAGCCAAGAAGCACATCTGTGAATTTTCAGTGTCTCCAAACAGACCTGGCGTGAGGAATTGGCTGGTGTATACACAATGTCCCTGTAGGGGAGTCAGCGTGAGAAGTCAAATTACCATCAGAAGGTTGCCTTATAAGTACACTGAAGGCATAAAGAACTGGATAACTTGAAGGAATTGACATTTAAGCCATAATAACTGGACACTTTCGTATGTGTCTGATGAACATTCTCCTGGCCCAGGTACCCTGTTTCTCAGTAGTGCTGGGTAAACACTGACTGACTCTTGCTATTTTCACCACCTTTTTGTTGTTCCAAGTGGCTTTGTTCCAACAGTGGCTTTCTTTTTTTTTTTTTTAATTTTTATTTTTTTTAAATTTATTTATGATAGTCCCAGAGAGAGAGAGGCAGAGACACAGGCAGAGGGAGAAGCAGGCTCCATGCACCGGGAGCCCGATGTGGGATTCGATCCTGGGTCTCCAGGATCGTGCCCTGGGCCAAAGGCAGACGCCAAACCGCTGCGCCACCCAGGGATCCCCAACAGTGGCTTTCTATGTACACTGAGATTTTATAATTTGCTTAGAAGAGCAGTATCCACATTTTTCTTATTTTGCATCCTTATGATTAAAACTTTTGAGCACTTATTTATTTAAACCCACTTTTTATTTATTTTTTATTTATTTATTTATTTATTTATTTATTTATTTATTATCACAATACTACTATCAATGTTTTAAAAAAGACATTTATTTATTTTAGAGTGGGATGGGAGGGACAGAGGTAGAAGGAGAGAAAATCTCAAGCAGACTGGGTGCTGAGTGTAGAGTCTGACTCAGAGCTGGATCTCATGACCCTGAGATCATGAGCTGAGACAAAATCAATGGTAGCACATTCAACAGATTGTACCACCCAGGCACCCCAAGGCCTATCAATTTGTATGTTAAATGAAGGGTTTTCTTTATTTATATAAGTTAAATTGAATCTAAATTGAAATGTTAATTTTTTCCCTATCCTGTATTGTGCTGTCCTCCTCCTTTAAAGGATGCTGTTTTTGTTTTTGCATTAAATCCACCCCAGATCTAAAGTTACACTTAAATCATCTGTTCTTTTAGCTGATTTTATTCTCAATTGTACCATCCTTGCAAAACCACCTTTTAAACTAGGTTATTTAGAAGAGATCAGAAAGCCGACTTCATGTATTTTTTTTTGATTCTATTAACTTTTCATTTTAGCTAAGGTGGCATTTTCCATTTATTTCCCAAAATTCTGGGGGCAGCCTTCTAAACACAGACGAAGATCTTGCAGAGGAGCTCATGTTCTGCACTTAGGCTTCTCAGATAAGAGAAATGGTGAGAGATGAGTGTCTGAGGGTGTCAACTCCTAGCAGGAATGAGAATAAATGGCACAAGGATGGTGAAATTGGGGTTCGTAGTAGAACTTTGGAATTGGCAAAAATCATCGAGACCCAAAGATTGCCAGTGGTTAGCCTTTTGGAAGCAGGCACTGGAATCTGTTCATCATGCTCCCTCATGTAGAGACTGGATTGTGGTGATGCTTAGAGAAATCAAAGTGAAGCTTGATCCCCAGATCAGGGCACATAACTGTTTCAGAAAATTCTTTGGTCATAATTGGAGAGGCAGAGGGAGTAAATTAGGATCTGGGTACCCTAGAGAGTGCACTTTGGGCTCAAAATAAAAGATGGTTTGGGTTCTAGATAAAAAGGAATGTGCTTCCTGAGGTATCAGGCTTGCTAAAGGAGAAGATTCCATCTTTGGCTCTTGATGTTGGTTGCCAAGTGGAATTGTCTGAGAGCTATTAAAATTAACTGGTGCTTGAGTCTCATCCCTAGAATTCTGATTTCATTGGTTTGGGGTGAGCCCTGGCCAACGGGACATTTTTTTTTTTTTAAACTTCAAATGTGCAGTCAAGGTTGGGAACCATTGGATTAGACAGTGGAAGAATGGAGTGATCTGGGAAATCACAGGAGGAAACTTGGAAGGAACAGGAAGACCTTGGGACAAGCTAAGTCATCCCAGAAGTTTGAACTGTGGGGCCTCTGTGACCCCATGTGCCAGACTCCCATAAACACTGCGAAGAAAGGATTGGGAAAGAAAAGGAAATGGGTGGGGATGGGTTGGTGGAAGGGGGGGAGGCTGGGATTTCTCTAGCACCGCAGGAAGGTGGCAGTGGAACTGGGTGGTGGAACCTTCCAGTTGGAGGCTGCCATTGATGTCTTTGTTACAGTAGTGGTTGTGACTCAGTCCCTGCCTGGCAGACCATGCAGGAAGCAGAGCCCGTGCTGGTCTGTGGCATCTCCTTTGGGATCCTTTTCCATTTCTCTCCCCTCTGGGCCCCTTGGGAACCCCTCAGATCTGCAGTTTCCAGATCTGCAGAGGAAGGGGAGGGAGGGGGAGGCTTTGGGCAAATCCAGAATCATCTGGCGTAGGGTCCACCGGCAGGCCTGAGAGTGGATATTCTGGAGCCCCATTTTCCCAAGTGTGTTCCTTCCACATCCCTTCCTCCCGGGTATTCCTGCGATGCTTGGGAAACACAGGGAGCCTCAGCATCCTTGCTATGTTCGCAGGGCCCCCTGCTCCTGCTCTGAGGTCCCCACAGAAACGAACCTGTTTGTTTTTCTTCAACCCTCGCATCCCAACTCATCTGGCTGGTGGAGTTGTTTTTTTCTGCTTAGCCCATTAACATGTTGCCTCTTTCTCATGACACACTTTTGGGAAACTTGCCCCAGAAACTACAATCAGGGTCTTCATTCACAAGCAACAAAGAAGCCAGCTGCATCCTGCACACACGAACCGGGGCGAGGACCCCAGTTGGGCCCTGGGCCTCTCACTGTAACCGTGCCCTCCCCCTCCCCACTACACCCCTCTACAGCCCCCTTCTGGCTGCCATGGCAACGCCCTGGAGAGCTAGGACCAGGCCTTCTATTTCTTCCCTACACCCCACCTCCCCACCCCTTTGCTTCTCCACCAGCGTGGATCCTGCAGTAGGTGATGTTTTGAAACACTGATGGATTGAGAGTTTGGGGTTTCATTTGCCCCCATCTGCAGATGGGCTGGGCGGGGGGGGGGGGGGGAGAAGGTGGTCTCAAGGATCTGCTTCCTTAGATCTGGTACTGTGCCGGGCTGGAGGGTGGGAGAGGGCAGGTCTGGGAGCTCACACAACCTTGGCATTGCCGTTTTTTTTTTTTTTTTAATTCTATGATCAGAAATATTTTACAAATTAGGAGTGGCAAAGGGCACAACAGAAAAAGAAAACGTTTTGACTTCTTGGTATGCTTGGTTCAGGGGTGAATTTTTCTTTCAGTACAATTTCTGGTCATGTTGCTTGCTATGATGTTGTTTTTGTAATAAATAATTTCCTTTTAAGTTTGAGAAGAAAAGAATGTCCTACTTTCTCCTCTCTCTCTAGCTAGTGATCATTATTTTCAAAACTCCAAACCAGGACACATAGCCTGATACAGAGCCTGACAGGATGCTTGAAATGGGAGGGGGGGGTCTAATGGGATACTGTGCCCATGGGATAGAGTGAAATGAAGATGCCCGTCTGAGAAAATCTGGCCTTCTGGTTCCTGTGCCCAGATGCCTCAAGAGTAGTGTTATTTCTAGATTATAGAGACAGGGAAGCCCATTTTGATATCCGTTGATGAAAACTGGGTATCCATGTATTTTCTAAATCGATAGCCACATTAAAAAAAAATCTATTTATTCCTGCAAAGTCAAGAGCAGCCTTCCCAGAGGGGAAAAAAAATTCTCTTCAGTGCGTAAGTGCATGAAAGACCTGGTTATTTCCAGTCTGCTCTGCTACCCAAGCCCGGGCTCGGGTGCTTTATGAATGAAAGGCTTGTGGGCATCTGCTTGATGCGAACCAAGTGCCCGGGAAAGCCTCACACTACTGGTTCTGTCTCCCAGACGCCTGAGAATGCTTCCCAGGGTCTGAAAGTACCAATTCTTAAGGTGTGAGCACTAGTGGAGGATTATAATTTAAATCAGCTGGTTCTTATTTTCTTAAGTGTGAAAAAAGGCGGGTGATTAGGAGTATGTGCATGTGTGTGTGATGGGCTAACATTTGTGGAGTATCGGCTATGTGCTGAGGATGTTATATATCTATATAATTTACATATATTGATATATATCTCTTACAGATTTAGATCTGAAAGAGATGTGTAGTTATGTATCTAGTATTTACATATATCCAGTATATATATAATGGATACATACATATATATACTTATATATATATATAAGTTAATATAACCGCGTGTCTATTTCAGATATTTATCTGAATATACATCTATATATATATACCTATCGATATCTACTGATATCGATCTATATATATCTATCTGTCTATATCTATCATTTTATTTAATTTTTACAGATTTATTTGATATTAGTAAGGAGAAAAGGAAATAGAGGCCCTAAATGGGCAGATAAGAGGGCTTGCCTACGGTCACACAGTGGAGCCCTATTCCCAGCTCAGGCCCATCTGACTCCAAAGTGTTCTCTCTGCTGCATTTATTTATTTATTTATTTATTTATTTATTTATTTATTTATTTATTTCAATGTTTATAATCACCAGAAATTCATGTTAAGGCAGGAATGAGGCTGTTTACACGGGCCAATGATAATGCAGTAATCTTAGTCTCTATCTGAAACTCTCCATTTAAAATCCCACTTTCCTGCCTTGACCGTCTGTCCTTCTGCTGGCTTCTAAAGGCCTCGTTCCCTGGAGCTGTTCTTTGACCCCAGCTGTGCTTCTCCAGTCTCATCAGATTTCTTGTCTTCCCGTAATCCATCTTTACAATTCTTCTCTGGAAAATATGGCCCATGCCTCGTGTTACCCCCCTGTCGTTCCAGTCTTCCAGTTCTGGAAGAACCCAGCCCCAGCCACCTGCCTTCTCTGTGCCTGCTTCCCAGCTGATAAAAGATTCAGGGGAAAAAACCTCATGGATTGGTATTTCAATAGTGTTCAATGAGCTTGACACTGCCCAGTAATCTTATTAGCAGTCTTTCTAATTAGCTTGTTCCCCTTCACTCCATAAACATTTGACTTCCCCATTCTGTAGCTCCCCCACTCTGAGCCAGCAGCTTTGCTTCATGCCTCTCAGAGAAAACAGGTGCTATCCAAGAGGAACACACCCTTTCCCCACCACCAAATCTGCACACCTCTCTGCGTTTGCATCTAAATCTTGCAACTCCTTTTCCTTTGCAAGGCTGGTGTCTCCTGCTGTGAGTCTAGCCAGGGCCGAGGACTGGGGCCTCAGTTCTGCTCCACAGGGGGACCTCTCCGTGTGGGCTGGGTTCCAGGGGCAGCTCCCAAGAGAGAAGACTAATTGGCAGCTGTGTCGCCTTCTATGCTCGACTCCAAAACTCACATCATATCTTTGCCAATGGGCTCTGTTGCTTAAGGCAGTCACAAAGACCTGCCCAGGGGCCAAGGGAGGAGGTACACACTCCACCACTTGATGGAGGAGTAACAGGTACTGGAAGAGCAAGTGGGGGAGACATGTGCTCCTGACCATTTGAGGGAAATAAAACCCACTGCAATTTACTCTTTTTCTCACTTGTTCTGGTTTAAGGTCTGGTTTGAATTTTACCCATCTTTCTAGTTTAGTTGCCCCAAACAACAGTCAAGGCACCACCTTTTCACTTTGTGATTCTTATCAAAATTTTACATTAGATAATTATTTCTGTGTCATGATTGTTTACCATCTATCACTTATTTCTGTCTTAGCATGGACGGAATGGACACTTCTTGAGGACAGGACTATGTTTTCCTATTCACCACTGATCTTCAGCACCTCTCTCAGGCCCTGGCATGTAACAAATGCTAAATAAACACTCATCAACGGATAACCTAATGAGTATTGAATAAAACCTGCCTTCCCGTCATCCCACTCCCCAAAAAACCCCATGAATTCAAATGATATTTGGTCATGAGTACATCTTGAACTCATGCTCATTTGCAAATGGAAAGGAGTCAGATAAACTGCACTTACGACATGGTAAATGGCTAAAAACTTCTTGGCATTGATTTGGCTATTGTTGGTAGATGTTCAACGCAGAAAACCAGAGAAGTGAGTAGGCATTTCTCCAAAGGAGGCACTTTTTAAACCAGAATAAAGTTTCATTTGAGAAGCTGTTGGACCAAACACCCTGGTTATTACCCAGAGAGCTGAAGTCCTCTAGCCAGAGGGGATCTGGCAAAGTCACAGAAAGAAGAACTCTCCCTGACTTTTAAAATTGTCCACCTTCAATCGGAGACTTTAGGCTCTAACCAAATCAAAGAGTGGTAAATAATTCGTTTCAACTCAGAATTTTAAACTGTTAGAGAACCAGTGGGTGCAGTTTTGGAGAAAATAGGGGGAAGGCACTGGTGGGGTGGGGGGTTTGGAGAGGCACAATCTGGTGGGGTGGTGGGTGGTGGACTAACATTGATTAAGGGCAGGTTTTTGCCAGGTGGTTTAGCATATTTTCTTTTTTTTTTTTAAGATTTTATTTATTCATGAGAGAAACAGAGAGAGAGGCAGAGACATAGGCAGAAGGAGAAGCAGGCTCCACGCAGGGAGCCTGATATGGGATTTGATCCCGGGACTCCAGGATCACGCCCTGGGCTGAAGGTGGTGCTAAATCGTTGAACCACCCAGGCTGCTCCTTTAACATATTTTCATCTAAATCTTGCAGCAGTTCAGCAAGGTAAGTAGTGGCATCTTCATGTGAAAGACCAGGAGACCAAGAGGTGAAATATCTTGACCAAAGTGACACAGCTCACAAGTGGAAGTGTTAGGATCCCTTCCCCTGCTCCCAGAGGTTCCTGAGCCTGCACATTTTCTACTGTACCAAACATGCAGGGTCCATCAGGAGAGGTCAGGTTCTCAGGTATGCTAAGCAAATGGTGGCCCCCATGCATTCTTCCTCCACTTGTTGCTACAGATGTGATATAGGCCCAATTCTTCCAAATCTTGAAATTACAAGAATCTAGGGATGCCCAGTGGTGGAATGCATTGGTATGATGTTTCCAAATGTCATCCCCCCCCCCCCAAATGTAGCCAAAGCCTCAACGATCTTATCTTATGATGCCGCAATTCTTCAAGGAAATCAGAAAGGGAGGAAGGAAGGAAGAAAGAAAAAGTCTGCGGACACGTATAACTGTTGTTTTTGTACAGTGGAATATTATGCAGCCATTTCAAATAACCTTTCAGAAAAATATACAATGACAAGGAAATGCAAAAGGCATATCTGTAAAATAAAAACCAAACCAAACCATATATACAAACCTGGATATTTTATCCTTCCTTTGTTATCCCGCAACAGAACTAAGACATGGCTGTAGCATTTGGCTGGACCATATTACAGGTTTAGGAGAAACAGAAGAGACAAATATAGAGAGGAACATGAGCCAGAAAGGCCAGCCTGTGAGTTGCAGCTTACTCGTATTGGTTTGTAACTTCATAAGGGCTGCCTTTGTCTCTAAACTTGGGCATGGGCAGAGGGTCTGTTTAAGCCTTTCATAGGAGAGTGGCTTCATGAATGAGAAATATAAGATTTCCTCGTCTGCCTACCTCAGACTCACATTCCAAGTGTTATCCTCCTGTCTGCCCACTGATCTCTACCTGTATGATCAAAATAGGGAGTACCCACTCCTTTCAGATAAAACTACAGGACTGGAGGTGGAAATTGGAGATGCCAACAAGACAAACAATATCACAATAAGCACATAAAATGCAACAGCTACTCTATAACAACATAAAAATTCTCATTTTCCTAAGCTAGTTGGTGGGAAGCTTCAATTTGAGCAAAATAAGACTACAATATGAAAGGCTGGGACCCTTGGATTGTGTTGATTTCTGAAAGAATGACTGGTTAACTCCAAGTAATGAATAATTAATGGAATTTCAGCATCCTCCCTCAGGAGTCTAGACTAGAAATGTAATGAGCCACAAATGTGAGCCATGTATGTAAATCTAATTTTCCAGTAAGCATATTAAAAAAGTAAAAAGAAGCAGGTGAACTTAATTTTAATATCATTTAACCCCATCTATCTAAAGTATTATCATTCTAACATATAATAAATATGATAAATTATTAATGAGGTACTTTACATTCCTGTTTTGGTACCTCATCTTGGAAATCCAGTATGTATCTTACACTTACAGCACATCTCAGTTCCGCTAGCCACATTTCAAGTGTTCATTAGCTGCATGTGGCTGGTGGTTACACATTGGAGATAAGGTTCAGGCCGAAAGCTAGGCCTCTTGTACCAAGTAGCCAAGTTGTGAACGTAAAGGAAAAATTCTTGAAGGAAATTAAACGTGCTACTCCAGTGAACACACGAATGATAAGAAAGCAAGGGCCTTGTTGTTGATATGGAGAGTGTCTGAGTGGTCTAGTTAGATCAAAGCAGCCACAACATTCCCTTAAGCCAAGGCCTAATCCAGGGCAAGGCCTTACTTAACTCTTTTCAATTCTCTGAAGGCTGAGAGAGGTAAAGAAGCTGCAGAAGAAAAGTTTGAAGTTAGCAGAGGTTGATTCATAAGGCTTAAGGAAAGAATCCATCTCTATAACATAACAGCGCAAGGTGAAGCAGCCAGTACTGATGTAGAAGCTGCAGCGAGCTACCCAGAAGATCAAGCTATGATAGTTAATCAAGCTGACTACACCAAACAACAAATTTTCAGTGTAGACATAACAGCCATTAGAAAAAGGCGCCATCCAGGACTTTCATAGCTACAGAGAAGTCAAGGCCTGGCTTCAAAGTTTCAAAGGACAGGCTGACTCTGTTGTTAGGGGCTAGTGCAGCTGGTGACTTCAGGTTGAAGCTAATGCTAACCACTCTGAAAGTCCTAGGGCCCCTAAGAATTATGCTAAATCCATGCTGCCTGTGCTCCATAAATAGAACAACAAAGCCTGGATGACAGCATATCTTTTTGCAATATGGTTTACTGAATATTTTAAGCCCACTGCTGAGACTACTGCTCAGAAAAAAGAGATTCCTTTCAAAATATTACTGCTCATTGACAATGCACCTGGTCACCCAAGAACTCTGATGGAGATGGACAATGAGATTAATGTTTGCATGCCTGCTAATACAACATCCATTTGCTAGCCCATGAATCAAGGAGTCGTTCTGACTTTCAAGCTTACTTAAGGAATACATTTCATAAGAGTATAGCTGTCACAGATAGTGATTCCTCTGATGGGTCTGGGCGAAGTAAAATGAAAACCTTCTGGAAAGGATTCACCACTCTAGATGCCATTAAGAACTTTTTTTTTTTTTTTTTGATTCACAAGGAGAGTTTCAGATATCAACATGACAGGAGTTTGGAAGCCCTCATGGAGGACTTTGAGGGTTTTAAGACTTTAGCGGAGGAAGTAACCACAGGTGTGGTAGAAATAACAAGAGAACTAATATGAGAAGGGAAGCCTGAAGATGCGACTTAATGGCTGCAATCTCATGATAAAATATGAATGGATCAAGAGTTGCTTCTCCAGGATGTGCAAAAAAAGTGGTTTCTTGACATGGAAACTACTCCTGGTGAAGATGCTGTAAAGACTGTTGAAACGACACCGAGGATTTAGAATATGACCTAAACTTAGTTGATAAGTTTATTACATAAACTTAGAGTTTGAGAGGCCTGACTTCAATTTGGAAAGAAGTTCTGTTATGGGTAGAAAGCTATCAAACAGCATTGTGTGCTACAGAGAAATCATTCATGAAGAGGAGAGTTGATCCATTTGGCAAACTTGATTGTTGTCTTATTTTAAGAAATTGCCACAGCCACGCCAACCTTTGGCAACCCCACCCTGATTAGTCAGCAGCCTTCACCATCGAAGCACTCCAACCAGCAAAAATATTACAACTCACTGAGAGCTCAGATGATGGTTAGCATTTTCTAGTGATAAATTATTTTTTAATTAAGGTATGTACATTGGTTTTTTAGACATAATGCTATTGCACACCGAGGCTACAGTAGAGCGTGAACAAACAACTTATATGCATTGGGAAACCAAACTATTCATTTGACTTGCTTTATTGAAATATCCCCTTTATTGCAGTGGTCTGGAACTGAACCTGCAATATCTCTAAGATATGTCTGTATGACATGATACATGTGCTCATTTATCTGTTTAATTTATGTTTCCCCCTGGAAGACAGGAAGTCTTGTGTGTAAACATTATTCTAGACCCTGGGCATAAAACACGGAACCAAAATTTAAAATATATCCCTGCCTGCCTAAGGCTTAATTTTTAGTGGAAGGACACTGAAAGTAAACAAATGAGCAGATCTGCTGTCTCATATATAACATTTTTCCATGGCCTATCATCTCATAAATCATTTAGTGAGAAAAGCAACTCAGATAAACAGAAGAGGTAAGGGAATAAAGAGCAATGTGGGAAAGGTAGGGCTTCCTGTTTTAAGTAGGATGCAGAGGGAGGATTTCACTGCTGATGCTTGAATAGATATGAA
The DNA here is from genome assembly GCF_905146905.1 of Nyctereutes procyonoides. Lineage (NCBI taxonomy): Eukaryota > Metazoa > Chordata > Mammalia > Carnivora > Canidae > Nyctereutes > Nyctereutes procyonoides. The sequence continues at coordinate 8,008,975 of NW_026575021.1, read as the reverse complement.
TGAAGTAAAGGAACAAGCCATGCAAGTATCTGGAGGAAGTGGATTCCAGGCAGGAAGAATAGTAAATATTAGGACATTTACTGAAATGGAGAAGTATTTGGAGAAAACTCAATAGTGGGAGGCAGGAATCAAGATTTCAGTTAGGCCATCCAAAAGTTGAGATGTCTACCTAGTAGGAGTGATCTTAAAAAGTATCAGTAGGGACAGCTGGGTGGCTCAGTGGTTGAGCATCTGCCTTTGGCTCAGGGCATGATCCCGGGGTCATGGGATTGAGTCCCACATGAGGCTCCCCTTGAGGAGCCTGCTTCTCCCTCTGCCTGTGTCTCTGCTTCTCTCTCTGTGTCTCTCATGAATAAATACATAAAATCTTAAAAAAAAAAAAGCGTCAACAGATGTTCGACAGACACTGGTCAATCAAAAAGGATTTTCCACTATTCAGAGCTTATGAAGCTTACAAACCAATGGTAATACCATAGTGAAACATGCTGGTGAGTGTCAACTCTACCTATGGGATGAGTAGTTTAAGGCCATGGGATTGATGAGACCACCAAGTAAGAGGGTATAGACATATACGAGTGAAACGATTAAGGATTGCAGAGGTGAGAAGTGACTATTGAGGTAGAGGAAAACCAAGAGGGAGTGGTGGCCTAGGAGCCACAGGAAGAATGTATTTCTAAGAGAGAGCAATCTATGGTGACAAATGCTGCTATAGGGTTAGGAAAAGCCCTGAGGACCATCATTGGATTGGAAGTGTGAAGGTCCCTGGCTTTGATAAGGGCAGTTTTAGTGGAGTTGCAGGGATATAAGCCTGCTTGGAATGTGTTCAAGAGATGACCAGAAAAAAATTTAAAAAAAAGAGAGAGAGAGATGACTGGAGCCAGAAAGTCTACTGAACTCTTTGCAGATGGTGTCCTGTAAAGGGCAGCAGAGAAATGGGAATGGAGTGGGCGAGGGATGTGGGGGTAACCAAGATTTGTTCATTATTTGTTTCTTTGTCCCAACTGAGAGAAATTACGGTGTTGCTTACTGGTGGAAATGATCTGACATAGAAGGAGATTGAGAAGAAGCTACTGCAGAGCAAATCTTTGAGTAGGTGAATGGAAATCGAAGGGAGTGCAGAAGAAAACATAGACAAGGACCTAGTTCATCTTTTGCACGAGAGAAGGCTGAGTGTGTGGGCACAGATGTGGGGTTGGTAGAGTTGGTGGGGACGAATGTGTAAGTTCTCTCTTCTTATTGCTTCAACTTGCTCAGTGAAATATAAAGCAGATCAATGTGTTTGGAAGGAGCCGCTCCAAGATGCTGTAAGTGGTTCTTGAACCCTCATAAGTAGAATTATGGGCATTTTAAATTACCTTCTTTTGACTTCTCTCTGTCAAATGTGTAATATTATATATTTTTTCTTAGTAATAGGTATCTTTCCCCACACCCTCCTTTTCTTCTGGTCAAAATGGCGATCCTGACCATCCTGCCACATTCCAGTTGTGTGTCCTTGAGCGAGTTACTTACATTTCTTTGTGTCTTAATTTCTTTGTTAGTAAAATGGGGATGATAATGTCTGTGCCATTTAATCTGCTGGGTTCGAAGAGTATTAAATGACAAAATGTATGCAGAAATAATTTTAAAAGAAATCAGCATGGATATAAAATGTTCGTATTGTGGTTCCTTTGGGTCTTGGTAGGAAAGTCTGAGGCAGGTACAGAATCTAAGAATAGGCTGGAATCATCAATCCACCTCTTACCAGCTAAGTCCTAAGAGCAAAAACTACTTTTCTGACTCCAGCAGGGCTGTGTCCTTTTTATCAAGCATCAATTAAGATTAAAAGCTTTGTGCTCAACTCTAGAAAACAAAATATGGAACATGTTTCCTTTGCTGTTGCATTAAGTTAACTTTATTATTTGACACTCTTAAGTTAAAATGTTTCCTACTGAGCTAGGTTTTTCTTTTTGGCTTCAGATACATTAATTATGACATTTACCAAAATTTTTGCATTTGTATTCAAAACCACCCAGAGAATATATAGCCATGATTATTCTTTTGTTATTTTTTTTTTAAATTACTGTGATCGCATTGTTAGATATGCTTCGGCACATGGGTCCTGCCGGCTTGTCATCATTAGACGCATTCATAGAAATCTAGAAATGAAAAAAATCACAAGATGAAGATAAAACCACTTATTTAAGACACTTTGTATGAATTAAGTAATGATAGTGGAGTCACATAACTCTCTTGCAAGTACAATTCTGAACTGCTTTTGTGTTTCTTGGCATTTGAATATTTCATTGTCAGCTTCAAAGATTATAAAACGGAAAGACAAGGACCATGTTTTTGTTGTTTACAATGTGTACACTACTGAAGATAAATGCTCATTAATCTTTGCTTTCAACTTATTTACATCCTCTCTCTCTCTCTCTCTCTCTCTCTCTCTCTTTTTATTGTAAGACAGTGTAGCCCTAGCATTAAAGAGCATTTGGAAAAATGAGAAAAACACCATCATCTCATCATCTGAATATAACTATTTTCCCTTTTGTGTATTCTCAGTGCCTCTCTGTTCTTTCACATACAGAGCTTTGCGTGGTTGAAATCATATGATGTATACAATTTTGAGAATGAATTTTTAGAGTTGCATTTAAAAGGGGGTGTGTTTTGGGGATGGAAAAATTCCTCGAGTTCTATGTCTACCTTTTGTTAAAACTAGATTGTGTTAGAAAAACTGTGAGATCAGAAGACCTTACGGGGAGGAAAACCCTCTTGGTGGGGGGCCAGGAGCACCAACTGATGTGATTATGGCTGGTGTCTTCTCAGGTGGTCTTTGATTAAAATATTGAGTAGTTTTGGCTTCGATTTTGCTGAAAATCTTATGATTTATATGTCTCAAAACAATTTTGAACAATGAAATGTATTTCTGAATTGCCATCTCTAATTTCACATGCTGTTAAGTATCAAGATTACAGTAGGTCGATTGTCAATGTGGCCCCAAATTTTCATCTCTTGTTGTATCCACACGCTTGCAACATGACTTTGCAGCTATTCCTGGAATCTAGGTGGGCTTCTATTATGCTTTGGCCAATGAAATGCAGTGGAAGTGATAGAATGTATTCTGACTCAGAGATGGTGTGCATACCCACACCAACCTGGGCTAGCCTGCTGAGGTACAAGAGACCATGTGGATTAGAGCCAAGGTAGCCCAAGGGAGGTTCAGCCCCAATCCAGCCACAGCTGACCACAGATGCATGGGTGAATCCAGTCAAGGTGAGCTGAGCCAGCCCAGATGAGCAGTACCAGCCATCTGAGAAATCATCCATTGCTGTTGCTGTTTTAAGCTGCTACGTTATGGGTGGCTTACTATACAGCATAGTTTCATAATATGTAACCGATAAAAAGTTCTATCACACTTGGACATTTTGGGCAATTGTTTCCCAATCTTTCCCCTTGGGTTTCTCTTGTGACCTTACGTTGCAGAATTGGAATGGCAGGAACATGCCTTGCTCCTCATTGCCATCACCCATCTTCCCCTAAAGGCCAGAGATTTGTGAAGCCTATAGATTGACTAAAAGGTACTTCAAATCTCCACTGAATGCTTGAGCTCAATCTACCTGAGGACTTGCATGCTGCTTTCTTCAATGAGGTGAATGTGAGGTAAGACGGCCTTTATTTTATATTTTCTCTTTTTTATCCAATCTATCAAGCCTACAATCTCTTCTCCATAGATTTTCGAGTGAGCAGAAAACTAGAAAAGATAAATAAAAGTTTGAGTAGTATTGTTACAGGAGAAATGGTCTGTATGGTTGCAGGGTAACATCTAATTAACCTCGGATGCAGGCGAGGCCCCTGATAATAGAAGTGCCCAATTTCACAAGAAGCTAACAAATCCCCTGAAATTCAAGCACTTCACCTTTCTGGAGGGGAGGTTCTACTGCTGTTATTATTTATTTTCCTTGTAATTTTAAATGACTTAGGATATATCTGTACCTTTTTTCCCCAGTGTGTATTTCTCAGTGCAGCGTAGGTGTAAGAAATTCCTCAGATGAAATGATGTTGTTGTAGGGGCTTGGGCATCTCACAGGTCAAGTGAGTTCCCAGAGAAAGCAATGACCCTTCAGCAAACAACAAGAAGAGCAGAGCCAGTCTTGTCTGCTATGTGGCATTGTGTTCCTGATATCTTCCGAATATGCCCTGATGAGGCGGTTAAGTTATTTAAGGAAGAGGAAATTCCTTCATTTTTAAACATTCATTTTATATGTTTCATTGTAAAAACATACGCGATTATTTTTAGAAAATCGCAAAATACAGAAAAAAATTGAAGGAAGAAAAGTAGACCCTCACAATCCTATGAATAGTTTTGGGGAGTGGGGTATTCATTTCCGGTCTTTAGAATTCTTTTCTAAATATAAAACAAATGCAAATAAATAAATAGAAGATACACATAAATAAGGATTAGAGCAAAGTCAGAAATTCAATTCAAGTGTGGCTTTAGAAGGCAAGTACAGGGCCATTCCTCCCTCTAAAGAGTAAGGGCAATCATGATGTCATGGGGTGGGTGGTGGTGAGGACAGAGGAGGTCAGTACCTGGCAGAGAGCAAAATTCACTATTAATCGCAATACATGGAACAAACATCAATCTGGAGCTTCGTAAGTGCCAGGCACTATTCTAATCACTTTCTCTGTATTAACTCACTTAACCTTCCCACCAACCCTGCCACTAAGGTGTTCCTATTATCCTCGTTTACAAACAGGAGACTATGTTAGGTAATTTGTCAAGGGTGGGGGGCGCTGGGATTCAGATGCACTAAGTCTGTTTATGGCGTCCTTGCTCTTCAGTGCTATGTTCTTATTTTCTTTATGAAAATTATGAATCTGGACTCCCCACAGGACTCCACTACCTTGACCATTGAGAAGGAGCCCGTTTGGCACAGCTGCTGAGAATTTCGTGTCACCCTGGCAGTCACTTATTGGCTTAAAAGCATGTTCCTTTGAAACTGAAATCTGAGTGCCATTCATCACCATTCATTTGTGTTATAGCCTGTCACTACCTTTTCTTCTTTCCACTTTTCTTTCAGAGCACAATAAATTATATTCAAATGGCAGTCATGGAGGAAACTTTCCTTTCCTTCCTCATCCACAAAGCTGATCGATGGGCGCTAAAGCCCCGGGGAAGCAGCATCTGTTGTAACTCAAGGATCCCCACTCGAGCTGAGGATGAAATGAACAGACGCGGAGCAGTTTGCAGCTCAACATTTGTTCAAGTCTGGCACATGCACACATCATTAGCAACTCTACTGGAGGAGCAAGATCAAGGAGGTGAGGAGGAGAGTGGATCTGATTAAAGGGGATATTCAAGAAAGAGGAAATTCAGAGCATTTAGGTAAAGCTGCCTAGCTAAAATAAATGAACTAGAGAGCAGAGCAAACAGCCAGGGACATTGGATAATTTTGCCTCTGCAACTTCCCCAACAAAGTCATTTTATGCAGTGAATTCCCCGGAGTGGTTGCCTCTTTCACTTCAGCTCCATGGGCTGTCTCTCCATTAAAATTCGAGGGCAAAGATTTTGCTGTCCTGTTCACTGCTTATAATCTGGGCTCATAGTAGATAAAATTAAATATTCATGGGAGAAGGTAAGGTATACTTGGTCAAAGCTTGCCTTGACCTGAGCCAGGCAAATAAGGCCTGAGATGTTCCGCAGGAATCAAAAGCAACACGCGTGCCAAAAGAGTGGCATCTTCCAAGTAAAACTGATGGTTAATTAAAGTGTATGGAATTAGTGGTGAAATATTCTTGGAACACCGCTCACGTGGCCACCATTCTTCCAGGCCATGGAGGAGATACAATAGAAGCACAATCACAAGGAACACTGAACATTAGCCGAGGGCTTGCTTTGGCCAGGCATGCGCTAAGCTCATTACTCACATTAGCGTGTGCAATTCCTCAGCACTACCTATGGGGCAGGTAGGTAGCTATAAATGTGATCGTCTCCATGGGGCATTCAAGGCAACTGGTGACAGGTCAACTGTGTAACATGCCTAGAGTCCTACAGAGAGTAAATGATGTTGCTGGGAGTACCTCGGCTATGTCTTCACTGCTATTCTCTTTGGTCCTTCATCAACTCGCCCTTACTCTGAGGATCCAAAAAGGACACATGTGAACAAATAGTATTTTGTATTTTTTTAAAGAGTTATTTATTTTAGAGAGAGAGAGAAAGAGAGAGAGAGAGAGCATGGGGGATGGAGGGGCAGAAGGAGAGAGAGAGAGCAAGAGAGAGTCTCAAGTAGACTCTCCACTGAGCAGGGCTTGATCTCAAGACCCTGAGATCATGCCCTGAGCCGAAATCAAGAGTCAGCCGCTCAATCAACTGAGCCACCCAGGCACCCCTGAACAATTCAGTCTCAAACTCTGTTGCCCTGACGATGAAAAGCAGAGCAGTCAGTGTAGACTTTGACACAGATCCTGGAAGGAGGCTGTGCTAGATGCGTCTTTAATTTCATCATTGGTTTGTTTGTATATCCATTTCTCCATCCTCCATGTACTCCTCCACTCGTCCTCCCTTCCACCCACCTTACAAACATTTACTGAGCTCCAGCTCGCCACCAGATTTTGTGCTGGAGTGGATTTTTGTGCTGAAGTAGTCGTATTTTAGCCACGTATGCTTCTCGGCTTGAGAAGGCGAAGGTTAAACCACACACATGCATTCTGGCAGAGGGTCTTCCCCAGGAAGGACAGTTTGGTGCTGTCTCTCAAAACTTGAGAATGCTTATACCCTTGACCCAGCAATCTGACCTGTTGGAATTTATCCATGGTGAAACGACCTGTGCCAGAGTTTTTCTCTGCAGTGCTGTTTGTAAGCACCAAGTATTAGAAATAGCTGCATGCTCATCAAAAGGGAACTGCTTAAAGAAAACCTGATATCACCCCCAAAGAGATTACTAAGCAGCTATAAAAAGGAGTGAAGAGGTGTAATGAGTGTATCTTTAAGACATTTAAGTGAAAAAAAGCAAGGAGCATATATGTATAGTAACTAGGCTACCATTTGGGTAAAGGTGGGAAATCTAAACATACTTGGTAAGATATCTATAAAATATCTCTGGAAGGATACAACCAGCCACTGAAGACATCTGTGGGTTTCAGTGGAGGGAGTAGGGAGTTGAATGGCAAGAGGAGTAGGAGGGATTTTTATGAAATACCCTTTTGTATGTTTTCAATTTTGAACCTTGTACGTGTATTATCTATATTCCCCTCCAAAAATTAAAAAAAATTCATGTGCACAGACCAAGTACTAGTGATAAATCTATAAGTGCTGGAGTTTTAATTTTGGTTCCCCAAATTTCTCTAGGTGCTCGGAAGGGAATCCTGCAAGCCAGGATGGGTTGACAATCTGGATTTCACACTACCTGACTCATACCTGAAGTGCTATGACATTTGGTTTCTGTCCTTGGCTGGACCAGAGACCCTCCCCAGGTTTCTTCTTCCTTAGTGAGAGAGCTTCTCCCCAGACCTGGTGTTTACAGTTTGGGAGAGGATGGGCATGGAGAAAGTGACATCTTGAAGTTGGGGAAGGAATGAGCCCTGAGGGCATCCAGGGGAAGGGAATTTCAGAAATGTAGGATGAGTTCAAAGAATCTGAGGTAGAAGAGTACCTAGCCTGGTGGCAAATGTGCCAAGAAGGGAGTATATAAAATGCAGAGAAGAGACTAAGACAAAGGCCTAGTCTGCAGTTCGTGTAAGGGTGAGAAGTGTGGATCGTAGAGTGCCTTCCACCCTTTTCTTCGAGATTCCACATCCAGACATCTGCTCTATTTGTTGACTCTAAGCTCATGTCCCAGGTCTACTAATTGGTCTGTCCCTGGGTCCCTAAGACCAATTTCCCGCCCTGCACCCAGACTTGCTGTTGATGTCCTGGCCTCAAACCCTGTCTTTGTAACCCGCTCTGTGACCTGGTCTCTCCCAGCTGCCACCAAGGAATGGGGACCTGAGTTCTGGTCTGGGCTAGACAGTGCTGCCAGTTGAAAATGTGTGGGGACCAGAGGCACCATAGGAAGAGAGACAAAAGCAAGGAATCCATCTTTCAATCCCTGTACTCACCGGTCTTCAAAAATGGCATGACTTTTCCTCAGATGCCTTTGAGCTTGTGAGTCTTCATCTTCAAACATACCTCCCCTATTTCGTGTATCTAACTTGTTCTCTTGTTTCACTCAGAAAATGAGTGGTCTTCAAATGTCGTCCACCTGAGGTAAGGTGGCCACCTCCTCTGCCCCTCTATCCACTTACCCAACTGAATGTCTTCACATATATGGATGTGTTTATTCTCTCTCTCTTCTTGAATGTGAACTTGAGGAGAGTAAGGATTTTATCTAAAATCCCACCAACAGCAGGTGGTTGGACTTCCTGGAACTTGTCTTGGTGAGTAAGTCCAGTTCCAGATTTTGGCCCCGCCCTGTCAGCCGAGTTCCACTGGAGAATCAGACTCTGCCTGTGGTGGCACAGAGAGTCCTAGGAATTAGGAGGACATGTGCAGTTGAACAGAATGGCCTTGTGTACAGGCACTGTAGGAACACCACGCCCTGCCTGCCTGTTCCCCATCCTGAAGCAGAGGGTTGCAGAGGGAAGGGCAGAGGTTGCCAACATGTTACAGGAAAAAAGATACAGGGTCCTTTTACCTACTCAGGGTCATATTTCCTTTGGTTTTACCAGAGCTTGAAGATGAGCATAAAGTGCTCCTAATTTTAAGGCTCCCAATTGTTGTAAGGTGGAAATCTGCTTTTATTCTTACAGATTCTTCATTTTTGAGAAGTAGCTTGGACACCAGTAGACTGGGTTTCAAATTCTGGCTCTGACACATGGTGACTTTGGCCAAATTAAACCTTCCTGAGCCCATTGGCTCATCTAACGCAGGGTGAAGGGAGTGGGAATGGGGACAATATTTACTTAATATTTACTTCCCAAGTTGGCAGGTTGTAAAGTGTGGAGTACAGTCTTTGGTACCTAATAAATGCTTAATTAATGTTCAGTCTTTTCCTCTTTCCTCAGCCCTTCTCATTATCTGTCACCATGGAAGTTCTTTTCCATGTACTCAGTAGTCCAAGAGATTCATACTTGTCTGTGAGCTGTGAGAACTGAGAAAAAGAAGTGCATGATCTTTGAGTTCATCATTGCTTAATGCCTTTTAATGTTCAGTGTCCTGGTCAAAGGTCTGATATCTGTAAGATAAGAGCTGTAAGAGCTGATCAGGTAAAAAAAATTGATGGTAGGGTCATACTATATTTCCATCAGATTTTCACAAATGCACAGGTGTGTTAGGATCCAGGCTTAGCTGATAAAACAAAAATACCACCAAATACAGCAGCTTAAGTATGATAGGAGCTTATGTATATAATTTTCCGAATTATTATATAATTTGGGAAAAGGTGGTACATTTAGGTCAGTGGCTCTGAGCTAGGAGGGCATCCAGAAACCCAGGTTCCATCTCTCCTTGCTCTGCTATCCCTTTGGGTGTTATTTGGTCCACATGATGAAAGCTAGGGCAACACCACTCTACCCACATTCCAGTCCAAAGGGAGGAGGAGGAAGAGGGGGTCAGTAGCTGTCATTTCCTTTTAGCAAAGTTGCTTTCTGGTTCCATTGGCACAAACTTAATCTTATGGCCATGCCTGGCTGCAAGGGTGCTTAGGAAGGAGATTTTATTTCGACCTCTGTGGATATAGGCTCTGCTAAGACTTGGTAGCTGGAGGTCTGTTGCTAAAAGGAAGAGAGTGGATATGGGTGGGGGGACAGTAAGCTCCTCAACACTCCTGGTATGAGGGGAACCGGGCGACGGTGTGTCTGACTGGTCTGGGGTGAGTCCATGTCCACTGAAGAAGAGCAGTTGCCAACAGGCACCAGGGCTTCCTTTTTACCTGCAGATAGTGGGTGTTAAATAAATGATGAGCATACATCTTTCCTCCTCCCATTAAAAAAAAATAGATATCAAATCCAACAAAAACAAAGATAAGTAATTTCATGCCCCTAAGCGTATTTTTAATGGTTTTATAACTTTCTGATCAGTCCCGGTTGTTTTAGAACTCAACTGAAGGGTTTTTGTTGTTGTTACTGCTTTGAAACTCAGAACCAAGATTATACCTCAACTCATGGGGGTTTGGTGACACATGATGATCATTAAGATCAGTGCAGAAACCGGAAGCTGGTGTGGTCCACGGTCATGCGGGGAAGGTAGGTGGTGACAGGCATAGCATCTCGACTGAGATGTTGGGACTTGTGACTTATAACTTCACTTACCTCAGCATCCATGCTTCGGTTTCCATTTCCATTAACAAGGGCCAGAAAAGACAGCAGGCCACAGTATTTTGGGGAGAGAATCACTCCGAACAATGATTGTTAAGTTCTCTGCCAATGTCAGCTGCAGCTGCGTGGTCATGGATTTGTCCCTGGGATCTTTAGACAGAGCTCAAATGGACACAGAGCCTGGTAAAATTAGCTCACATTTGTATTGTCACTTTCAGAGTTGAAAGAACAGTTTTATATCCCTTCTCTCTTTGGTCCTCTCTTGAGGTGGATTAATATTTTCTTATTGTTATTAGTATTAGTTTACAGATAAAGAAATGGAGATGCAAAGAGATTATGAGTATTATTTAAGGACCCCAAGCTGATGTGTGGTTCTTTGTCGCCTCTATTTCCTGCACTATTAAATGAGATTGATTAAAAAAAAAAAACTACATCAGGACATGCTTGTCATATGAATCAGTAAATATTGGTAAGAAGTATGATCATATCAGAAATAGACTGTCACAGAAAAGAGCAGTCTTGTGGGCAGTTCAACAAACTTATTACCTACTTGTGCTTTGTACACCAGCCTAGTGATGGCATTGGCACTATAGGCAGTTCTCTGGGCAGATTTTCACATTTATTGTCCACCCTCTAGTTTATAGAGCAGATTCACACATAGCAACAGGATTGTAAGCTAAGTAAGGATGGGACCTAAGTCATATTTCTTTGTGTAGTCACTGCGGTGTCTTGCACATAGTAGGTGCCTCCTAAATTTCCATGGCATAAGTGCTCTTGTTCGGTCCTCAGGACAGCTCAGGTGGGTAAGGACAGATGGTCTCCCCATGGAATAGGGGACACTGAGGTTCAGGGAGGCTGAGTGGCAGGATGCATGTCACAGTGGTTTCCAGGTTTCCTGCCTCAGTGCTCCTGGCATCGTCCCACACCCTGCTCAGCCCTTTAGCTACTTTATCTCTGAATCCAAAGCACGCACTCATAGGCACTCCAGAGGTCCATGTAAGTATCGTTTTTCTCTCTAAAGAAGCCTAAGTCTTTTTTCTTCAGGGAATAAATTCAGAGCTCAAGACAATTGGTCTGGTTCTTGCTCTCTTTCAGTAAACGTGGAAATGCATCCTTTAAAAATTGTAGCTCCTGCTCTTGAAAATACAAGTGTGTTTTCTTCCCCTGTATCCCTGCTATAGAGAATTTGGCCACAGGTCTCCTTATCACTTGATTTTTCTGAAAAATGAATAGAACTGGAAAAACTTCCTTCAGGGTGCCCAGTGGCCTCACCTTGTTCTTTGTCCCCCAAACCTACCTCTCTCTCTCTTTCCAAAGTTGAATTGAGGTCAATTCTAAACTTCTTGGGAGACAGCCTCCTGTCCCGATTCCACTGACCCTGGGATTTACTACACCACCCTTTTCCCCTCAGACCTGATTTCTCTTGTTCTTCAATTCTGGTTTTTGATGAATGGCACCATTTATAAGTAAAATCCTGAGGAATCAACCCCTGCCTCTTCCTCCCGTGGTAGGCAGACTGTACAATAAGGCTCAATGATCCTTACCTCATGATGTTCCCACTCTGCTGTAATCTCCTTCTCTGAGTGTGGGCAGGATTTGTGATTTGCTTCTCACCCATGGAAGATAGCAAAGGCGATAGAATATCACTGCTGTGATTAGGGGACATATGGTTGTGACTTCTGTCTTGCTAGAAGACTTTCTCTTTCTTAATGACTTAGACAAAGCAAGCTGCTACAGTGGGGGAGCCCAAATGGTGAGATGCTGAGGGCAGCCTCTGACTAGTAGCTGGCAAGGAGTTGAAGCCCTTAGGGCAATTGAGTTCTGATAATCAATAATCATATGAACTTGGTAGTGGCTGCTTCTCCCGTTGAGCCTTCAGATGAGATCCCAGCCCTGGCTGATAAGCTGAGAGCTGTTGAATCCCTATGTTTTTCTACACTCCTTCTGCCTCTACTCTGCGTCAGTCTTCATTTGGATAAAAGAGTTATTCCCTGTTTCAATTCAGGGTCCCAGCAGGGAGCCAGAAGTTACTCCAAAAGGATTTAACTGAATGGTGATGTGGACAGGGCTAAGGGCATCCAGGGATTGGGAGCAGCAGGAAATCATTATTATCTCAGGTCTAAAAGGGCAAGAGGAGTGAATGGTGATGCCAGAGTTTGATGAAAACTGGAATAAAAAAAAGATGTCTGGTCAGAGCTGTGGCTTTAGGTAGAGAAAGAACACATCTGCTGCCTGAACTGCAGGGAGGCAAAGGGAGGACAGGGAAATGAGTACCCTGACCTCTCTCTTTCCTTTTTCCCTCCAGTCTCTTGCATTGGGCAAACTCATTCAGAACCCAGATTAGTCTTCTCCTGCCCTGGGGCGGAGATTTACACCATGGTCTCCCCTGGTTCTCAGGCCTTTGACTTGGACTGGAATTATACCACTGGCTTTCTTGGGTCCCCTGCTTGCAGATGGCAGAGGAGGGGAGTCTCCATAATTGTGTAAGCCACTTCCTCATAAGAAATCAATGATCTTCTCTCTGTATATGTATCTGTATCTGCATCTGTTTCAGTATCTGCATCATATCTATTTCTGAGAGACCTAGCACTGGTGACTTGCCAGCCCAGTATGTATGTTTGCTTTGACCATCTCCTTTTTCTGTCAAGAGCAGGGACTTTGGATTATTTACCTTTTTATCCCAAGATCCAGCACAAATAAAAGCTCAGTAAATGTAGGTTTGAATGAGGTTTCCTTTACTATCCAGTGTCTTAGCTTGGATTTCTCTCAAAGCAGACCCTGAGACAAGACTTTGGCACGGTTATTAATTCAATTTGGGAGGTGACCCCAGCAAGCACAGTAAAGGAGTAGAGAAAGTAAGAGAGTGAAGAGAGAAAAGCCAATGCATTGCTGCTGTGGGCAGTGGGCCCAATCCCACTGAGGGTCCCTGAGAAAGCACACAGAGCCATCACAGGGCCATCCATCACAATACAGAGAAGTAGGAGCTAATCCACCAAGTCTTATTTTCTGTTGGTTGAAGCCTGTCTCCCACAGGAGTTAATTTGCCTACACTTCTGTTCTTGGCTTCAAAGCAAGCCCCGTGGAGTGAGAGAGCCCCCAGGTAGAGCAGCACGGAGTGGCAGGCACTGGAGGTGGGAAGCTGTCACAGCTGCAGGTGAATGCAGGTGGTGCGGGATGCAGTACAGGATGTGGTGGGGGTGGGACCACTGCATCCAGCCTTCTGAAGATTTTATTTATTTACTCATGAGACACACACACACACACACACACACACACACACACACACAGAGGCAGAGAGAGAAGCAGGCTCCATGCAGGGAGCCTGATGTGGGAATCGATCCCGGGTCTCCAGGATCACACCCTGGGCTGAAGGGAGGCACTAAACCGCTGAGCCACCCAGGGATCCCCTGCATCCAGCCTTCTAGATTGGAGAGGAAGGGAACGTGAAATTGTTGTGTCCCATTTATAAACACCTGCTCTGAGGTCAGTCTGCTTCTTTAAAGCAAGCTCGGGAAATAATTTTGGAAGGTTACCAAAAAAGTCAGTATTTTCAGTCATTAGTTTTAGTAATTATTAATGTTACTTCCTCTTTAAAAGGGTTCTGCTTTGGACAATAAATTAATTGGTTGCCCAAACCCTTAGAAAATAGCTATGACAGCACATACCTCAACTACTGTCATGAAGAGCACGCAGGCTCTGTGTCCGCTTCTGTCCCAAGCCAAGGTCCAGGGCAATGTCCAGGACAGTGGTATGTTGGGAGCTCCTCTCTTCCCTCCATTTGTGCAGGGGAGCTGGACATTTAGAGGGTCGGGATTGGGGGGCTCTCTCCACTCAGTGGTCTACAGCCTGCCTCCCTCCCTGCCCTTGAAGAATGTTTGATTTGCCCACTTGTCTGGCTCTCAGTTCACCCTCACTTCCTGGTTGCATTCCAAATTCCTCTGGCCTGGGGACCACCCCTGATTTCTACTTAGCTGGGACCTTGACCTTCTCATCTTCCAGCCCCCCTTTCTTAGGGCTGGACCCAGCTTCCTGATCTTTTCTGACCTATGACAGTCATTATATCCTCAAATTTTTCCTTGCCCCACATGCTTGCCTCAGACCTTGAGACCCAGAACTATACTGGGCTTGAGTTCACTATGGCCCCTGGCCTTGGAGCTGAGCTGCTGGACCTCCTCTGGAAAGATTTGCCCTCTCGTCTCAGCGGGCTTTCTCTCATTTCCATTTGAGCAGGTCCTGGAATTCCCAAAATACTCTGTGACCAAGACTGGATTATAACAAGTTTTGGCACAGAGTGTACTGAAACAAATGAGAAAAAACTGAAGGGATAGACATGGTGAGTTCCATAAGATTCATTCAGGTGTTCATTCATTCATAAATTTCCTCAAATCATACTGAACTATCTGGCAATACAATTCTAGACTCATAGTAGGTACCTAGTGTTGGTGGGGTTGCCCAGGCATACAGAAATTTGTCACCCAGGACTTCTGAAAACCAGGTGGGGAAGATTGGGGGTACCCAACCCTATCTTCCCTCCCACTTGACTCAAGGAGCAGACTCCCCTTGCAGCTCAGGATGGATGGAGTTTGGTCAGGAAAAGTGCATTATAATTAGTGTCTCAGCTACATGACCCTAGGGACAATAATAGTGTTCAAATCTCCGTTGCTCTGGGTTTGAGTTTCCATGAAGCAGGTATCCTGGCCTCTTTCTGCTTATTATTACCCTTCCATGCCCCCACCCCCACCCCGGCCAACCTGCTTCATGTCTGACTGTTCACAGAAAGGCCATATTCAGCTCTGCTCTAAGCTTTACAGGGCCAGGCCTCTGGAGGTGATTCTGTGATAACCCAGGGGGCAGTGGGGTTAGGGGGTAAATTTGATTCTGGGGTACAGCATTAGGAAGCCCAGGCCCTAAGCCATGTTCTCCTTCATTGGCTATGTTACAATAAAGAACATTTTGATCCCTGTTTTCCAAATACCCGTGTCTATCTTCCCATTAGTTCTCTGTACTGATGGGAAGCAAGGATGGAAGTCATTGGGCCTCATCAACACCCATCACATGATTCTAATTCATAGGGTTGGTGTGAGAATTAAATCAATCTTTAGGATAGGGCCTTGGCACTTAGCTCTTGTTATTGTTAGTAGTAATAATAATAGTAACAGTAACCTGGTTCCTTATCACACCTAGTTGAGGAAAAAAAAAAAAAAGGAACACTATTAAGTCTGTAGTCCAAGCATAGGCAAATGAGGTTTTGGATAGAGGAAGAAGTGGGCAGAAATGCTCACAACAAGGTGGGGATTGAGAGAAGAAAAGTGGGTGCTGTGGGGTGAGTCATACCCCAATCTAGACAGGCCCAGACACCTTCCCTGAAAGCAGAACTGGCCTCCGGGGAGAGACTGGGCAGTCTTGGAATATTCTATCATTAACACAGGCAGGAGCGCTGTACCCATTGCCATCCAAAAGCTCAGCAGTAGGGAGCAGTTCAGTTTCTTGTCCTTGTTCCGTTTTTCTCTTCTTTTCTTTTTTTCTTTTCTTTTCTCTTTTTCTTTTCTTTTCTTTTCTTTTCTTTTCTTTTCTTTTCTTTTCTTTCTTCTCTTTTCTTTTCCTTTTCTTTTCTAAGATTTTATTTATTTATTAGAGAGAGAGAGAGCTAGCAGGAGGAAGGGCAGAGGGAGAGGGAGAGAGAATCTCATGTGATGCCCCACTGAGCATGGAGCCAGAGGTGGGGCTGGTCCCATGACCCTGAGATTATGACCTGAGCCCAAATCAAGAGTCCCATGCTTAACCAACTGAGCCACCCAGACGCCGTGCCTTCATTCCATTTCTTGATTGAGGGTGCTGTGGGGGATGGAGAGGAGGAGAATGCAGACCAGAGACCTCAGACCGAAGTCCACGCCACCTGCACCTGACAGGGAAGGTCATCAATGCAGATTCCTTCATTTGCTCAAAGTGCTACTGATGGGGCAGGTTAGTCTATTCTCATTACTTATAATTAAATTATTGATTGAATAGCTACCACATAGCTACCTTAGTGCACTCTTTTTAATTTGGGTGTTAGCTTGCCCAGGGAATACCTCTAAGGAAAATGCCAATAACTCCTTAGCAGCTTATTTAGGATCCTTTTTCTTTTCTTCCAAGTTATTTAGAAATGCAACAGTTGGGAGAGCTACCAAGCATTTTAAAGTTATTATTGGGTGTTTCTTATAACTTGCCTGAGGAGGCAACATTTATGGGGATGTCCCTAATTGCCAATGGCTCCCCAAGTGCACCCAAGGACTGTCGTTTTCATTTTGAAGGAACTAAAAGAAATATAATGATCCTAAGGGGGGTACAAATGGTGGAGAGATAGATATTATGACAATGTAAATCTTCCATTTTACATTATTAATGAAGACAGCTAAAGAGCCATACTGGTGGCAAACACACCTCTTAGAGAGTCTTATGTTATTTCTGTGCCAAGAGCAATGGTGAAGGGGAGAGTGGGAATCGCTGCCATTTCCAGAGTATTCCAGCAGCATACACGGTCCCAAGTAATGCAAGATGGAGCAGTGTCATGGGGATCTCCTTCATTCCCCTCAGTTTCTCTGACCATCTGACTTTCCCATCTCCTTGAGGTTGGTTGGGTGGTTGACTTCAACAGCCAAATGACCCATTTGGTTTGGGGACTAGGACTCTAGGAATATGGTGGGGTTGGTTTGGATGGGGAAGATCCTAATAAGCCTGATAGCTCATACTGGATCCCAAAGCACATCAGTACTGCTTCATTATGGGGATTGTTGCCACTTACCTAAACTAGCCCCTTCTACTATAATGAACCTCCCAGACTTGGTCGCCATTGACCTCTTTCATGAGATGATTTCCTCAAAGTGGCTATTTACTTTCTCAAATGCCAAACCTTTAAAGCTCATATAATTTCTTAACAGTTTTCCATAGGAGCCACCATAAAAGTATTCTCTAATGTGGATAGCAAAAGCCTTAAATATTTGACTGAAGGATTCAAGTAAGGATCTGGGGAAAGATTCTAACTAAGGTGTTTATCTCTACATTGACAAGAGAAAAAAAAATCAGGATCAACCTGGTTATCAATAGAGGATTGGTTAAATAAGTTATGATGTATCCATATGATGGAATACTATAGAGCCACTAAAAATGTCATAGAATTTTATTTATGGACATACAAATATGTTCAGAAATACTAAGTGAAAAGCAAGATGCAAAATCGCACACACAGTATGATGATCATCAAAGCCACCATTTATTGAGTGCTCTCTGTGTGCCGGGCATTGTGCTATATGCTTTTCCCGCATTCTCCTAAATAACCCTTATTATTATTATTATAACCCTACTCCAGTGAAGTAGGAGGTATGTTTTTCATTTCCAAGATAAGGAAACTGAGGCTGGGGAAAATGAAATTGCTCGCTGCAAATGTCTGTTTCCTAAAATTCATATGTTGAAACCTAATCTCCAATATGATGGTATTTGAAGGTAGGGCCTTGGGGAGGTGATTAGATTGTGAAGGCAAATCCCCCATAAAAAAGAGTAGTGCCCTTACAAGGGATGGCGGAGAAGTGCTGCATGTGAGGACATCACAGTAAGACATCTATGAACCGGGAAGGGAGCTCTCACTTGACACTAAATCTGCTAGAGTGTTGGTTGGGGACTGCCCAGCCTCTAGAGAAATACATGTCCGTGTTCAAGCCACTTAGTCTACGGTTTTCTGCTGTGGCAGCCTGAATTGATGGAGATGCTTGTTCAAGGTCACATCCAAAGCTGGGATTCAAGCTCTGATTCTCACAGTCTGTTTTTTTGGCTTAAAATACACACATGCTCAAAGAGACAGAGGGACATCTGAAAAGATACCTAACACTATGTTCATGGTAGTTAATTCAGGATGGTGGGATCACAGATGGCTTTAATTTTCTCTTTTTGCTTATTTGTATATTCTAATTTATCTTTAGTGAACAGGTATTGTTTCTTTCCTTTCCATCCTCTCTCCCTCCCTCCCTCTTTTCTTTCTCTTTTTAAATCTTTCTTTCTTTCTTTCTTTCTTTCTTTCTTTCTTTCTTTCTTTCCTTCCTTCATTCATCAATTCAACAAATATTTGTGGGAAGTGCTCTGTATTCCACGTACTGTTCTAGCCCTGGAAACAGAGTGGGAACAAATAAAAGAAAAATCCTTGCTCCCAGGGAGCTTACCTTCTAATGGAGGGAGGCAGACAGCCAAATAAATAAGTAAAGTACCCAGTGAACTGGAATGTGACAAGTGCAGTGGGAAAAATAAAACAGGGAAGGGACAGAGGGAGTGCCAGCACAGGGGATTGTGATTGGGACTTAGAATGGAGTGGGTCAGTGTTGGCCTGCCTGAGGACTTAACACTTGAGGTAAAACTTGAGAGGTGAGAAGGAGTCAGCCACACAGAGAAGTGGGAAGAGAGTTGCAAGAGGTCATGGAGCAGTCCTGACCGCTAGCTGACCCGCAGGCTTATCTGACCTGGCAGCTGGGGGCTCCGTACCCCTCCTTGTCCTTGCCTCTGCCCTGCCTGCCATTCCCAGGTGGGAGCCATATCAAGGATGGAGCCTTGAGAGAATGAGGAGTTGAGAACCCCTGCACGGTACTTGAGACTGAACCTTTTTAAGGTCTCCGTAGAAACTTGAAGATTCTGTTGGGTGGATGTGCAGAGCTGCTCATCATGTGGTGGCAGAGACAAGCCTTGTAAGTGTTCCCCTGCTTATTAACTCCTGCCAACCTGGAGTGGCAGCCTGTCACATGGGTCTCTCCTCGTTCTCTGTGCCTGGGGCCAGTTTCAGATTTCACCTGGGAAGGGCCCAAGTTTCTGAACCAACACAAGTGATCTAGGCAGAGGGAGCAAGAGTAGGGCCTCCAGACAAGAATCTACCTGGAGGTGTCAAGGATGAACCCAGAGGCTAGTGTGGCTGGAGTGCTGGGAGGAAGGCAGGACGAAGGTGAGAGGTCAGAGGCATATTAGGGACCATGAGGACCACTTAGCTGTCAGGGAGACTTGGATCCTTCTGAACAAGATCGAGAGCAGAGCGAGTGTTTTTGGCAGAGATGACATGAACCAACTTATTTTAACAGGATAACTCTGGTTGCATTGTGGGGAATAGCAATGGGGGAGGCCAGAATAGAATCAGAGAGAAGTTAGGATGCTGCTGAAATCAGCTTGGTGAGAGAGATAGTGGTGTAGTCTCAGGCAAGGCTTCTCCAGCATGGCGCTATTGTTTTTTTAGGGATGATGATTCTTTTTTCTTTTAATAATTTTTTAAAAATATTTTATTTATTTATTCATGAGACAGAGAGAGACAGAGAGACAGAGAGACAGAGAGACAGAGAGAAAGGCAGAGATACAGGCAGAGGGAGAAGCAGGTTCCATGCAGGGAGCCTGACGTGGGACTCGATCCCTGGTCTCCAGGATCATGCCACGGGCCGAAGGCGGCGCTAAACTGCTGAGCCAACCAGGCTGCCCCAGGGATGATAATTCTTGTTTTTGTTTTTAGTTTTTATTTTAATTCCAGTTAGTTAACATGCAGTGTTATGTTAGTTTCAGATGTACAATATGATGATTCAACAATTCCGTACATAGTGGTGATAATTCTTTGTTATGGGGGCTATTCTGGGCATTGTAGGATGGTTAGCAGCATCCCTGGTCTCTACCCACTAGATGCCAGTAGTGCCCTCTCACTTGTGACGGTCGAAAGTGCCTGTGGATATTGCCAAATGTTCACTAAGAGGTAAAACTAGCAAATGTGGTTGAAGGTCACTGAAGAACACCAGGCTGATAACTGTGAAGATGTGAGAAGTGGTCGGATACAGGATTTATGGAGTTTATATGTGGCAAATGAGAGAAAGATAAGAGTCAAGGCTGACCCCAATGTTTTTGATCTGGACCACCGGAAGAGGGGAGCTGCCATTGACTGACACAGGGAACACCACTGGTGAAACAAGTTTGAGCGCAGGGCTGTCTGGAGCTCACATGAGAAGTCTGGACTCCAGATAGATGTATTACTAATTGCTTACATAATTTTAGAAGAAGAGAAAGGAGTTCATGGTTAAGATACCAAGGTATTAAATGGCGTTACAATGACCATACAAAATGAAGGCATTGCCCAAAGATCTGAAGACCTTGAGGTCATAGTCTTATTCTAGGAGGTCATGCATTCTCAGGTTTGAGACTTAGGGTCAAGAGTATCTAATCTCAGTGAGGGTTCGTGGTTACTCACACTTTGGATTTTTCTTTTAGGGAAGGTCACCAGAGTAGCTCTGGACCTTTAGAACCAAAACAATGGCTATAGCTAAGACTGATCTCCAAAGATGGGTCAATATTGAATTATTTACTATTGTGTATCAGCTTCAATTAGTCAGTGTTTGATTTTACCCCACCAAAGAGGACGGCGCGGTTCAGGAAAAAGCCTGGCATGTGAATATCTTGCATATTTGATTTACAAACTGAGAAAAACATTTTCTGTGGCTGCAAAATTCCATTGTGCTTTACCTACAATTCTTTGGCTATAGCCTGAGCTGAAAAGTATTTTGCTATAGTGCAGCTATATATAGAAACTTCTCATCTGTCTGAACATATAAACAACCTCAGGAAGTTTGGAATATGTTGCTAAGACTGTTCTCTTGGTTTCTTTGTCACGGTTTTTTTTTTAATTAATTAATTAATTAATTTATTTTTTTTTTTTGTCATTCTGCAAGGGATGTGTTGCTTTTTTCTCTTTGGTGCATCATCTTGTCGTCTTCACCATTCCTCTCTTCCTAAACTTTGGCAGAAGCTCTTCTTGCTTCACTATTGAAAAAATTGCCTAAAAGCAAATGGTGCCCTGTTTTCCAATTGAATGAGGATATCCTTCAATGTCTGGGAAGACAGTGAAATCACTCTGATTTGGAATGGAGGTGGCAGGGAAGAAGGGCCAGGGGAGAGGGAGAGGAAAGCCCTGACATCAAATTAATGAAAATTCTAACCTAAGAATTTTGTTTTTCCCTTATTCCTTATTTCTTTTAAGTAAATACAATGTCAAGAACTAAGTTAATAAAAATTCTTTAAACAGAAGTCCTCTGGAATACACTTTAATAAGTATAAAAATATATAATATATGCACTTTATTGCAAAAAATACTTTTAAAATATAGCCTGAAAAGAGACTTTCCTTAAGGGTTTCCATATTATTAACTAAATTGGTATATTTTAAAATTGCTATTTCACAAAATCTGCATTAGTGGGTAACAATTAGTGAAGATGATGTTCCCTTGGTATTATGGGGCTTGCCCACTTGCCTGACTAATGTGATCCCTGTGGCAGGTTGAAGATGTTTAAGCATAAGCTAGAGTTAAGAATAATAGAAATAATCAGAAAGGGTTTTTTTCTGGATTACATTTTTTTCAAATTTATGCTATAGGCTCATGAACTTGTAAGATTTTACCTTCTTAAATTAAGAGAAACTAAGCATCTCTCTGTTTTCAGTTTTTCATCTCATCTTCTTAAAGAAACACAAGTAGAATTACCTGCGGTATATTTAGGATCAGAGAGCTGGAATCTTCCCTTTCTTCACATCCATAGCAAAACCACCATCGAACATTTTCCTATTTTCCCAAAACTTAATGTTTATGGACATTTAGGAAGCTTCTAGAATCTGTTCAACAGAATTTTCTGCAATGATAGAAATGTTCTATATTCACTTTGTCCAATATGGTGGCCACTAGCCATATGTGGCTTTTGAGCACTTGAAATATGACCAGTGCTGAACTGAATTTTAAATTTAAATTGATGTTAATTTTAACAGCCACATGGGGATAGTGACTACCATATTGGACAGTTCAGCTTCTAGACATATTGGGTGGCTTTAGCTTCTGTACTTAAGAAATAGAATTCTATACAACTTGAGACCATCACTTTCTTCTCTCTTCTCCATCTCTGTCATCCTCTCCTTCTTTCCATTAAACATGTTCTGAGTACCTACCACATGTAAGCTGTGTAGCTGGTACCAAGAAGTAGAAATTAAAGACATGTCTCTCCCCTGAAGGAATCAACAAAGGTTGGAATGACAGTGACACATTGTACGAACAGCAGGTGTGTGGTCAGGGCCCAATGAGCAATCAGATATGAATCTCTTACTCAAATATCCAGATTACAGGTATTCATTTTTGCTAAATCTCATTTTTTAAAAAATGTTGAATATTCATCAAAATATTTATTTGTCAAAAGTAGCCGGTGGGATTTATCGAGAAAGATAAATGAAACATACATGACTTTGGTGTCCTGGGGATGTGGATTGAGAGGAACTATAGAGAAACAGAGAAATGGGAACAAGAGGAACTGGGGGTTAGTCAGGGTGGGAGGGAGAAGGGGTGGCTCTGGCAAGGGGCATAGTGGGGTAGTTTCAGATGAATGAGGATGGCAAAGGCCAGGGAAGAGCTGATATGAGAAAGTGCCAGAACATAAGATGGGGGAATCTGGAGGGAGGCAGGAGTGCCTGGTCACAGTTTGTCTCTGCTTAGGATTTATGCTTGGAAAACCAGCCAGGAAGGGCTTTGGCTCTTTTGCACATATAGTTGCCAAGAGAAGGTTCTGGATGGACCCTGAATAGCTGGGAAATAAAATAGAGGCTAGCAACATGTTGGCCAGCTGGGCAGAAAGAAACCTGGATCATGTTCATTATTGTCCCTGGAACATACTTTTGGCTCCAACTACAATTAACTCTGTAACTTCTATATCTCTATTTTGAACCTCTCCATCCCTCATCCTATGCTTTCTCACACCAGCCTCCTTTCAGATTTTCAGAGCTCCAAATTCCTTTTCACTTCTGAGCTTCTACATGTTATACGTGTTATATATCCAATAGGTTTTACTGAGCACTATATATATAGGTAGTCCCTACCTGAGGATTGCAGTGCTGCCCTCATTCCTTGTACACCAGTGACTGTTTGAGTGTGATGTTTCCAGTGAGTCATCTCTGAGGAGAACAAGTGAACTCTTCTACCTTGGGCACATATTGACGGAATGAGGGATAAAAAGAAAAGACCTAGATTCCTGTGACTAAGTTAAAGCAAGCATTACTCAGTACTTGAGCGATGGCAATGAAAGGGGTGGGAGGTCTAAGACAACAGAAGTCATGTTGAAGTTTTGTTGGTCATCATTTCATTCATTCTATTCTTGCATTCATTTATTCATTCAACTGATATCTGTTTAAGAACTTAATATGCAATTAATATGGACATCGTAGGGAAAAAGACTTATGATGTGTTGGAAGAGATAAATGTTAAGCAAGTAATTATAAAAATAAAATAATTGATGTAAATTTTTGATGTAAGCCCTGAAGGAAAATTATAGGGTACATTATAGAGAATTTGACCTAAGCTGGAAATCACTGAAGGATTCTCTGAGGAGGTAACCTGTTAGTTGAATAGTTGGAGAAGAATACTTTTGAAGTGAAGGAAACAATGCACCGTACTCTTCCTTCCAAGCCCCTTTTGCAACTGGCTTTATATAGCCATTTATTTAATTTTCTTTACAAGTGCTTCTCTCTATCTAGACTATCTGCCCTGAGAGATCAGGAGTTGTATTGATCTTGATTACTGTAGCACATTCAATATCCAGCCCAATGCCTGTCACATATCAGGTGCTCACTTAAAATCTACTGGATATATAACATGTATAATGTGTAGAAACTCAGAGGAAAAACTCTGAGAATCTGAAAGGAGGCTGGTGTGGGAAAGCATAGAGTGAGGGATGGAGACGTTCAAAATAGAGACGTAGAAGTTATCCTGGGCCTTGTGGATTACATGGTGGGATTTGGGTTCTGTCCTAAAAGCAATGGGAAACTATTGAAAGATATTAAGTAAAGAAATGATGGAACTTATGGTGAGCATAGCATAATAGGTAAACTTGTTAAGTCACTATGTTGTACATCTGAAACTGATGTAACATCGTGTGTCAAATATAGTTCAATAAAATAAAAACAAAAGTGAAAAAAATCAAATTTTCAGTTTAAAAATATTATTCTGGCTGCTGTATGAAGAATATATTGGAAAGGAATAAGAATGGACACAGGAAGATCAATTAGGATGCTTATGTAGTGGTCTAGGCGAAATATGATGGTGTCTTAAGGAGATGGAGAGAAACGGGTGGATAAAAGAGGTTAACTAAGAGACCAATAACCCAACTGAAAAATGGTCAAAGGATCTGAATAGACATTTCTTCAAAGAAAATATGCAAATGGCCAATAAACACAGGAAAAGATGCTTCATAGCATTAGCCATCAGGGATATGCAAATGAAAACTACAATGAGATATCCCTTCACAATTGCTAGGATGGCTTGAATAAAAATAAAGATAATAACAAGTGTTCATGATTATATGGAGAAATTGGAAATCTCATACACTGCTGATGAGAATATAAAATGGTGCAGCGACTTTGGAAAACAGACTGGCAGTTCCTCAAAAGGTTAAACATATAGTTACAATAATAGCCAGAAATTCCACTCCTAAGTACAGACTCAAGAGAAATGAAAACATATGTTCACACAAGAAGTTGTACACAAATGTTTATACCTAAATTATCTATAACAGTCAAAAGTGGGAACAACCCCCAAATGTCCATCAGTTAATGAATGGATAAATAAAATATATGGAGTAATCATTATGGTGAAATAAGAGTTTTCTATGTCTTGCTTCTAAAGAACATGATCTAAATAAGCATCTACAGGAGAGAGAGGCTTGGTGGATGTCCAAAAGCCCAACAGAGAAGTTCTAGCACGCTTGATGCAAAGATTAGTCAACAGTGACAAATCATTACATGTGATATAACACATTAATTTAATGAAACACAAAAATCATATGGTCATCTTAATAGTTGAAGAAAGAAGTATTTTAAAAATTATTTCATCTTAAAAACTTGAACAGTGGCTATAGTTAACAACATATTTTATATCTGAAAGTTACTAACAGAGTAGATCTTGAAAGTTCTCATCCTAAGAAAAACAAATTGTAACTATGTGTGACTAGACTTATTGTGATGATCATTTCATGTATATATATGTATGAAAATCATTATGTTGTATACCTGAAACTAATATAATGTTATATGTCAATTATATCTCAATAAAAACTCTTAAAATGTTGGACATAGAATGTACATAATAAAGGCCATACGTGATAAACTCACAGCTAACATCATACTCAATGGTGAAAGGTTGAAAGCTTTTCCTTTAAGATCGCGAACAAGACAAGTGTGCCCACTCTCGCCACTCCCATTCCACATAGTACTAGGAATCCTAACCAAATCAATTAGGCAAGACAAAGCAACAGAGGGCATCCAAATCAGAAAGGAAGAAGCAAAATTGTCTCTATTTGCAGATGGTATATCTATATAGGGAAAACCCTGATGATTATATGCGCACATGAGCACACACACGAACCTGTTAGAACTACTCAACAAATTCAATACAGTGGCAAGACACAAAACATGGAAAAATCAGTTACATTTTTATTACTAACAACAAAATATCAGACAAAGAAATAAAGAAAACAATCCCATTTATAATGGCTTCAAGAACAATAAAATACTTAGAAATACATTTAACCAAGGAGGTGAAAGATCTATGTACTGAAAACTATTAGACTTTTGATAAAAGAAATTGAAGATATTTTACGTTCATGAATCAAAGAGTCAATATCATTAAAATGTCAATACTACCACAGCAATCTACAGATTCAATCCAATTCTTATCAAAATTCCAAGAACATTTTTCACAGAAATAGAAAAAACAGTCCTAAAATTCACATATAATCACAGAAGACTCCAAGTAGCCAAACCAATCCTGATAAAGAAAAACAAAGCTGGAGACAATACACTTGTTGATTTTTTTTAAAGATTTTATTTATTTATTCATGAGAGATACAGAAAGAGAGAGAGGCAAAGAGAGAAGCAGGCTCCATGCAGGAAGCTCAATGCAGGACTCAATCCCGGGACTCCAGGATCACACCCTGGGCCAAACGCAGGCGCTAAAACACTGAGCTACCCAGGGATCCCCCACTTACTGATTTCAAAC
The DNA here is from genome assembly GCF_905146905.1 of Nyctereutes procyonoides. NCBI lineage: Eukaryota > Metazoa > Chordata > Mammalia > Carnivora > Canidae > Nyctereutes > Nyctereutes procyonoides. The sequence continues at coordinate 7,982,640 of NW_026575021.1, read as the reverse complement.
TATGTTACCAAGCTGTAGTAATTAAAACAGTATAGTACTGGCATGAAAACAGATACATAGACCAATGCAGTAGAATCTAGAACCCAGAAATCAATCCATACATATATGATCAACTGATATTTGACAAGGGAGCCAAGAATCCTCAATAGAGAAAGATAGTTTCTTTAATACATGGTGGGTAGGAAAATTGGCTATCTGCATGCAAAAGAAGGAAAATAGATCCCTATCTTACATTGCTCATACAAATTAAATCAATGGATTAAAGACTAAAAAGCAAGAACTAAACTATAAAACTTCTAGAAGAAAATATAGTTGATAAATCTCCTTGATATTTTGGCAATGATTTTTCAGTTATGACAAAAGGCACAAGCAACAAGAGCAAAACTCAGCAAGTGACATGACATCAAGCCAAAAATCTTCTACATAGCAAAAGAAACAATAAAATGAAAGACAACCTGTAGAATGGGAGAAAATATTTGTAAACCATCTATTTCATAAGGGGTTAATATCCAAATCATATAAGGAATGCCTACAGCTCAATAACTCAATAGCAAAAAAAAAATCCGATATAGTTATGGGGAAAGGACCTGATAGACATTTTTCTAAAGAAGACATATAAATGGGCAACAGACACATGAAAAGATGTTCAACATCACTAATTATCAGGGAAATTTTTAATTAAGACTACCATGAGCTATCACCTCACACCTGTTAGGATAGCTATAATAAAAAAGATAAGAGGGGCACCCGGGTGGTTCAGTCAGTTAAGTGTCTGCCTTTGGCTCAGGTCATGATCCCAGGGTCCTGGGATGGAGCCCCACATTCCGGCTGAGCAGGAAGCCTGCTTCTACTTCTGCTCCTCCCCTGCCCCTTTCTCATGCTCTCTCTCTCTCTCAATAAATAAAATTTTTTTCTTTTAAAAAGACAAGAGATAACTAGTATTGGCCAGATTGTGGAGGAAAGAGAACCATGATGCATTGTGTTGGGAATGTAAATTGGTGCAGCCACAATGGAAAATAGTATGAAGCTTCCTCAAAAAATTAAAAATAATACTACTGTATCATCCAGCAATCCCACTTCGGGATATTTATCCAAAGGAAATGAAATCACTATCTGGAAGAGACATCTGCATCCCCATGTTCATTGAAGCATTATTCACAATAACCAAGAAATGGAAACAACCTAAATGTCCAAAGATGGATGAATGGGTAAGGAAAATGTGGTATATATGTGTATGTAGAATACTATCCAGCCATTGAAAAAGAAGGAAATCCTCTCATTCTCAACAACATGGGTGGACCTTGGGAGCATTATGCCAGGTGAAATAAGTCAGCCAAGGAGAGACAAGCGTTATATGATCTCAGTGACATGTAGAATCTAAGAAAGAAAATGGCAACAGGAGATGAGGGCACAGGAAGCTTACATGGGAAAGTATGGAAGAGAAAATGTAAGTAATAAATCTGAATGCTCTGAGAGTTTGTCTCTAAGAGCCCCAGCAAAGTGGTTCCCCACACACAGCCTCTAATTTGGGCATGGAAGTTGTGAGGAAATCCCTTTCATAGCTACCGTTTAGTTATGTAAACCACTGTCCATTGAGGGGAACAGTTCTGAACTTTCCAGAAAGCACTTCATCTTTAAAGACCCTCATATCTGCCATGTCATTAGGGGACTGGCATGGTAGCCATTAGATTAATTTAATAAACTTTTATATAGAATTTACCAACATTCATATAGTAGAGATACTATATAGAAATGCCAGCAGGGTATACACAAAGCATATAACTAGTGAGAGTGAGATCTGCAGGAAGCATCAAGGAGTTGAAGCCTCCTAAATAATAATCGCTCCCCCCCCCAACCTGGGGTCCCAATGACATGCAAATGAGAGGATCTTTAAAGTTTAACTGCCCCCACTGGAGAAGTTGGACTGTTTTGTCTCCAGAGTGAATAATCAGAAGAAGGACAAAGTCGTTTTAGGCAGACTCATGGATTAAAAGAGAGAGAGAGAGAGAGAAATACCTTTCTGTTAATGGCATATGTAATAAGCATGTTTTGATTAATTCCCTTTCTGTCCTGAGCCCTGGGGATGCACTGTGGTATTTACATGACTTGAGAGGGGCTAGGGAAAAGTTAGGGGCTCCCAGAGTGGAGCAGCAGGAATGAAAATTCCTAGGACTTAAGTGTGAGAGATACAGGCCCATATTCATTGTAGCATTCTTCACAATGGCCAAGACGTGGAAACAAGTGTCCAAAGACAGGTGGATGGACAAGGAGAATGTGGTATAGATAGCAGAGATGTCTGCAGGCACCAATGGTGGGCAAAAGGAGAAGAAAGGCCAGAAAGAGCAAGCAAAAGGTGCGTGAGGCTAACTTACGATGGGATGGCCCACAGCAAGAGTTAGAGGTGGGACATGTGAAGGCTCCCAATGGGATGGGACTCTTCAGAGCTTTAGGACCTTCCTGAGGCAAGAAGCTGAAGCTAAAAAATAGTTTAGGTCTACAGAACAAAACAGAAAAGGTCTATTCCCTCAGCAGCTACAGAATCATTGGTTCTTGAAAATAAATCTCAAGGACCTTCTAGTTAAATCTGAGGTCCTTGATGGAGACATGTCCCAGAACTACCAGTGGCAGGAATCCACTCTAGGTCCCAACTCTGGTAGTTCTTATCCTGGGGTTGGCAGGTGGGGGCTGGGGGGTATTTGGGGCGGTAAGGGTGGGGGGTGGGGGGGTGTGGTGATCCGCCCTTGTAAGTATCAGACTCCAGGGTGAGTCAACAGCAGGCCCACCTGACTGTAGACCCAGGCCACATGTTCCAACAGCTTTATTGGTGATAAGGGTGATGTTCTCATCTCCATCTGCTCTACTGGGGTAGTTATCTGAACGCGGAGGAGGAGCATGGGTGTTATTTCTTGGGCTCCCTAAACCTGTAACATCTGTTCTATGGACCCAGAACCATGAAGTATTGACAAGGATGAGCATTTGAAGAGCAAAATAGCATGTGGAAAGTGGGCTTTTGGCGTAAGCCTTAGGCTCAGTAAGTGTGGAGCCTGTGGGATTTCTGTTGGGGTGGGATGTTGCATCTATGGAAACCACTCACAGGGAGTGCTGGTTTGGTTCTGGCATGGCTTCTTCAGTCTCAGTAGGCTGAGCGCTGCCACTTGACTTGAAACTTCACAGGTACGGCTTGGCATAGACATTGGTTTGCAGGCAAGGCTGTGTCAGAGATTAGATCATTTTAGGCATGAGCAAGCAGAACAATATTTGCTGCCTTTATTGTGTTTCTCAGCTGTGTCTGCAGGCAGAGACTTCAATCTGGGAAAAAAAAAAGAAAATAAGGGTCTGTTTCACGCACGCCACAGAACACTAATAATATATGAGATTATAGTTTAAATGGTTAGTGTCAGACCTAAGAGACAAAGTGATCATATAAGACACCCCCAAATCTGCTAACTGCCTGCAGGGCCCTGGGAGGGAGCTGGAGTAGCTGCCCACAATTATCCGGCTTGGCTGGTGACTCCTACTACACGCTTTCTTATTGACTCCGGATTTACTGATTATATAAATTGTGACCAGGATCGTAGATGGCTTTATCCACACAAGGTGATAAACAAAAACCTCTTGACCCTCCAAAAAAGAATTCTTTTAAAGGCAATGTGTCCTCTTGAGATGAGGAAGAGAAACAATTATATAACATTCTCATACACTCTTAGTCCAAGAGAACAATTACAAGGGCCCGTGCCTGGAAATTTCTCACTCTAGAAAATCAGATTGTTCTGGAAATCAAGGAAGAACTAGAGGGGCATAAAAAGTATGCTTCATTCTTACCAGGATGGGAATACAGGTAGAATGAAAGTAAGATGCAGGGGAGCAGGCTGATCAAGCTGGAGGAAGAGAGGGTTTTCCGTAAGAGAAAGGTTGATGTATTGTCAGGAGAAGACCATGATGCCTGAGATAGAGAAACAGGAAGAGGAGGTACAGAGAGGTGATGACTTAAAGGGTGTTGAAAAGGGGGAGATGTTTTAGTTGTCATAAGATCTGAAAACCTGGATTGGAAAAAAAAAAAAAAAAAACCTGGATTGGGGATCCATGAAATCTAACAGCTGAAGAGAGGCAAGGGAAGTGACCAGAATGGCTTCCTTTCCTCAGAAGGAGCAAAAATCCAGAAACATAGGGAAAAACAGCCTTTAGAGACATTGCTTGAGTCCACAGTAAGAACTGTTAGGAAGACACTCTTGGAAACTAAGTCAACTATCCAAAGTCACCCCATCATGGGGAGAGATTTAAGAAGGACTGAGTAGACATAAAATAGCATAAAACAATGTCATACTGGGGTGTATTCATGATGAATACAAGGAAGGTTGTAGGTTTTGCCTATTACCTGGGAATTCCTGACCAAAAAATGTATAGAATTAGGACATCAAAGGAAGGCTGAGCAAAGATGCAATCTACCAGACCGAGGCAGGCAGGCCCGAGTTAGATGTTAGTTCGATGAGAGAATATCTCCCAGGGGATTATTCTACTCAGAAGGTGACCGTGAACAAGATTCAAACAATGTTTGTTTTTGTCAGTCTTACGACTCATTGACTTCATGGGTCCCACTATGGAAGAACAGAACAAATGTGAGGAATATGTTAGAAAAAAACAGCAGGCGCCATGGGAGAGGGAAGGGAAGGAGGATATTTGAATCTGGCAAATGTGTTAGGTCTTTGCAGGAGAGAGGAGAGAGGATTGGCTCTAGAAGATTAAACTGGTAGAAATTCACTTTCCTGAGAGACTTGGGGGAAGCGCAGAGGGAAACGGAGTGCTGGCATACACCCCCCGCTGCAGGTGAAGGTGGAGCAGAGAGCACCAGTCCCTGCAGCCTGGAGGCATCCAAACCCGAGGAAAACTGTATTCTGAGAAGCATGTGGTAGAGGTTTGAGTCCTCACTAGCTGCCCTGGGGCATAGGTTCTGGACTCAGCAAGGGCATGTTCACATCAGGGACCTGCCAAGAGTGGTTCTTCACTGGAAGCAGATGTGAAGGTGCCAGGATCAATCCCTCAAGAAGCACGTTCAACCAAGTGGCCCATTCTGACGGTCTTCGTGACCTTCGAAGCACCACCATGGCTCAGGACTGCTTGTTCCCACTTCCAAGAGAATCTGGGGGCCAGTGTCCCTAACAGCCTCCACTCTGTTCATGACCGAGATATCAGACACACGGGACTCAAAGAGCAAGGGATGCTCAGGGCTTTTGTATGTGCTGCAAGGAAGAGAAAGACTTCATGTATAAAATCTGGTGTCTGAGACGGTCATCACGTTTCTCAGAAGTCCTCCCTCAGAGTGGAGACATTTTCCTCCTAGATATGGCCCATAAATTGTGTCCCATTTAAGGCCTGCATGGACGAGTCTCCTAGCCAGACTTAAGTTCCAGGTCTGGGCATCTGGAAAGGCTCCTGGGAAGACTGACTCTACAATTTTCTGTTTTACTCCTCAGATACCGAGCCTCTGCTATGGTCTTTGGCAACCTCACACACTAATTCTAGGAACCTAATTTTTTCTGGAATAGCTGACAGTGCTTTTGTTTCTTAAATTTGTGGGTATGAAGCTAGCGCTATACTAATTATATGTGTTATATTAAATTTTTGGATTCTCTAAAAAGATGACATTCGTGAGAGACTTTGAGGCTTGAGGAAACTATATCCATCCCAATGAGAGAAGACATGGGATAGCTACAGAAAGAACCCGAATTCCCCTTTGAAATTTCTACCTCCCACTCCTGTCCCTTCCCCCTTTTTGCATCAAGAACTCTCTGATTTAAAAACTTTGGATTTTAGGCTCACAAGGGCACCATGTTCTGCTTTAGAAGATTGATTAATTCTTGGATTTAATTTCCCCCCCAAGAATATGACAACAAAGAGGCATTTTTGTTATTGGAGTATCATTATGCTGTTAGTACATCTAATTTCAGAACTTCTGACGATCTGTATCGGAAGACCTATTCTGGTATGAGAAATAGAAGAGAGTATATTTTCGGCCCTAGTTTAGTGTACTATTTGATCCTTGATTAATGGATTGGTTAGATCCATTGGTGAACTTTCTGGTGCCTATATCGACACTTCCACCTGTAGACTCAGGAGGATCTCTAAAGGAACAATGATGGGTAGGGTTAGGGGAGGCCTCATAAAAGTGGAGCAGAGCTCTGATCTTCTCAATCGGAGAAGGACAATCATCATATGGTTTCACTCATATGTGGAATAAAAGAAATAATGAAAGGGATTATAAGGGAAAGAAGGGGAACTGAGTGGGAAAAATTAGAGAGGGAGACAAACCATGAGATCCCTAACTCTGGGAAACAAACAAAGGGTTTCAGAAGGTAAGGTGGGGGTGGGGGAGATGGGGTAACTGGGTGACAGGCACTGAGGAGGGCACATGATGGGATGAGCGCTGGGTGTTATACTATATGCTGGCAAATTGAACTTCAATAAAACAAATGAAAAAAATAAAAAATGAAAAAAATAAATCATCAGCCATTGGCTATTGAACTCTATCTTCAGCCCCTCTCCCTGTCCTTCTGAGGTCAGGGGGATGGGACAGAAAATTCCAACACTCTAATCACAGGTCCTTTCTCCTGGCAACCAGCCTCCACCCTTAAGCGGTTTCCAAAAATCATCTCATTAACATAACACAAGAGACCTTTATCACTCTCATTACACAGGAAATTCCAAGGGTTTTCCAAGCTCTGCCAGAAAGGGGAAGGAAGACCAATTAAATATATATTTCTTATTATAAATCACAGTATCATACATGTCCCACAAGTACAGGTTCCGTAATGAGTCTGGGCTTTCTTGCAGTCATTAGGGTTGTCTCTACTGCCACCAAGAACCACTGGGCAACTATGATGGCACATCTTGAGAATGTCTCCTGTTTCCTCATCTCCATGGTCTTCTCCTCTTAATGAATCAAAGCCAAGTGTATGAGGGTTAGTGGTGCAGACCTATGATTTTTCTGTAGAAAAGAAAACTAAGACATAGACATACAATCAGACAGACAGAGATCATGATCAGAAGCTATGCTGAAAGATGTGATCCCAATGTCTGGTCAAATTAGCCAGTGAAGTCTGCTTCCTTGAATTCGACTAACTCACCAGCCGTAGATTATACTGGACCACATGGTGTCCCCTGCGTGGACAGGGCCTGCCCTGTTACACGGAGTTTATGGCTGAGCACCCCTTTCAGCAACTGTCTTCTTTGTAAGCAGGCAGTGCCAAGAGAGAGAATCTAGAAAAAACGGAGGATGCTCCCAAGTTCATCACTCACACAGGGTAGAGAAGAACTAGAAATGTTACTCTAGTGGAAATCTCCCACACAGACTCATGTGGAAGAGGAGGAATGCAATGTTCTGTAGAAAGTCCTGTTTCCACTTTTATGAGGCCTCCCCTAACCCTACCCATCATTGTTCCTTTAGAGATCCTCCTGAGTCTACAGGTGGAAGTGTCGATATAGGCACCAGAAAGTTCACCAATGGATCTAACCAATCCATTAATCAAGGATCAAATAGTACACTAAACTAGGGCCGAAAATATACTCTCTTCTATTTCTCATACCAGAATAGGTCTTCCGATACAGATCGTCAGAGGTTCTGAAATTAGATGTATTAACAGCATAATGATACTCCAATAACAAAAATGCCTCTTTGTTGTCATATTCTTGGGGGGGAAATTAAATCCAAGAATTAATCAATCTTCTAAAGCAGAACATGGTGCCCTTGTGAGCCTAAAATCCAAAGTTTTTAAAGTCCCACTGTCAATGAGCTTGGGGGAAAAGAGTAAGTAAAAAAGGATGAGAGAACACTATAATACGTGGTAGGATGGAGGTATAAACAGGTTATACTTTGTCTACATCAAGTTCCAAGGCGATAGAAGGGACTCTGACTGGACCAATTGGTTGAATTGCATACAAATGAACAACTTTTACCTGCATGTTCAATTTTTGTGTTTTACATATGCCACAATTTCATACTTACCATGGTGTTCAAGATTTGGTCTCTTACAATTGACTTTGGTTGGGATATGACAAAAAACTTTGTGGAAGACATGTTCTCGGAGCAGGTTCCCTGGCCTCCCTCAATTGTCTTCCACAGACACATAGTGGCCAGTGACTGGGACTGTGAAACCCTCCCTATCTCCATATGCTGAGAAACCCCCTTCAGTGTCCCTCCATGCACCCCTTCCAGGAGTGGTGGTATAAATGGTTCTTATCAACTTAAGAGGCAACACCTAAACCAGAGCTTCTCAAACTTTACTGTGCAAATAAATGATGTGAGGATTTGTTAAAAGGCAGAATTTGATGCCCAGGAGTCATAGATTTAACATTTCTGATAAGCTCTTAGGCAATGTTGATGCTGCCAGTCTTCAGAATACGCGGTGTTCTGCAGCAAGATTTAAACATGTTTCAACTAACAGAATACAAACATACAGTTTATCTATGTCTTTGGATAACTGTCATTGTGGAGCTTTATGGTCTGGTTAGCAAGACTCTCCACCCTGGAAGACTTCCTGGAGGAGGTGATACGTGCACTGAGGCTTTCTTAATAACTAAGGACAGCCAATCCACCATTCCCTTTTCCCGAGGTACCATTTTCCTCACATCATCTATGGGGTGTGTACAGGAGCTTCTATGTTCTAAAATACCATTAACGTTATCTCCTATACAAAGGAGGAAACTGAGGCACAGTGAAAGTTATTTGCCCAAGATCACATAATAAGGGCCCAGGCCAGGATTTAAGCTCAGGTAGTTTAGTTCAAGAGCCAAACCCTGTGCTTTTGTGCCTCTCATTAATACTCTGATCACAGATGACCCACCTAAGGGTTGGTTAACCCCTGTTTTAAGGAAGGGACAAAAATTAAAGTCAATCCTGTAGAAAGTTGATGTGCTGCCTCTGAGAACTGAGTTCTTTTTTAATATTCTCTTTTTCTTTTTTCAAAATCTGGAACTAAACTAATTAAAATAAGAATTACCATAGCCAAACTTGAGGTCAAGTCGGTAGTATATTTGTTTTCTCCCACCTCCAAAGAATTATTTAATACTTTGAAAGGAAGGGAAGAGGAAATAAAACAGGGGGAAAAAAACCCCACAAAAACCTGTCTTAGTCTGCTAGGGCTGCTATCACAAAATACCACAGATTTGAAGGATTAAACAACAGAAATCGTTTTTAGCTTATAGTTTTGGGAGCTAGAAGTTAGACTCAGAGGGCCAGCATGGTCACTTTCTGGTGAGAGCTCCCTTCCTGGCTTATGGATGACAGGAGAGAAAATTAGCTCTGGCAACCCTTCCTCTAAGTAAGGGTACCGGTGCCATCATGAGGTCCTCACCTTCGTGACTTCATCTAAATCTAATTACTTCCCCTAAACCTCAACTCAAGTAATATCATCACTTTGGGGGTTAGAGTTTCAACATAATGAGTTTTGGGGGACAAAATTCCATCCATAGCAACAACCCAGTGCTGGTGGATCTTTTGTATGTACTGGGTCCAGATCCCACTCCCAGCCCCTTGGAGTAATCACTCTGTCACATAGTAGGACAGAAACAGCATACAGATGGGATGTGGCATTTCTGACAAAGGACGTCTTTGCAGGGGCTACCTAGAACATCCCACCTACTCTAAGACCAAACTGGGTTGGCGTACGGGCAGCATGTATGTGTACTGGGTGAGAGAACGTAGTTTCTACTAGTTTTACAAATGAGGAACAATTATTTGGAGTGGGCACCTGGAGGTATATTGCCCTTTCCAGATCCCAATCTTCTCAGTTTAGTCAAAATTAAAATAGCATAGCCTGAGGGAACATGTATTCTTCAAGACAGCCTATCCAAGAAATGAATGTTTTCTTAATCCATTTTGCTGAAAGGAAGAATGGAAATTGCTACAACAAGTGGACTTTGGAAGACAATTAGAAAATGAAGAATTTAGTTTTTCCTCACATGTATTTTGAGCAAAACCGGGGAGTGGGAATGGGAATCATTCAGTTATTTTTCCCGGGAAACTTAGTCTGGAGATGCCACCATGACAGCTCTGGCCTTACATGGGCCAAAGGATCTTTTCTCCAACTTTCTGGCCTAGGGATAAGAAAGTTCAAATAGTCTTTTTAATGACTGAAGCCGGAAATGGAAAAGTCAAGGTTGTTGGCTGCCATGTTGTCTGGTAGTCTGCAAATGGATGAAGTTGAATGGAGAAGCAAGGGTTAGAAAGATGGAGGGTCAGGATGGGCTGAACTTGTCAACCATCCCCAATTCTATGTTGAAGCCCTAACCCTCAGTACCTCAGAATGTGACTATCTTTGGAGATAGGGTCTTTAAAGAGGTGATTAAAATAAAGTGAGGTCATTTAGGTGGGCCCTAATCCAATATGACTGGTGCCTTTTAAGAAGAAGTTAGGACACAGATGCCTACAGAGGGAAGAACATGTGAAGACTAGAAGACAGTATCTATAAATCAAGCAGAAAAGCCTTCCTAAGAAGCCAATGCTGCTGGTATTTGATCTTCCACTTCTTGCCTCTAGAGAGAAGAAGCTTCTGTGAGAAATAAATTTCTGTGTTTAATCCACTAAATCTGTGGTATTTTGTTATGAGTGCTCTGGAAAACTAACATAATCCAAAGTTCAGGCACATTCCCATTCATAGAGTCCATGATACCACACATTATCCTGATGATAAATTTCTATTTTATCCCAAGCTATTTTGAGTTTGGTCTTTATCACATATGAGCAAAGGAGTCCTGATTAACATAGTGTTGGTAAACAAGTAGCAGTCAGCAGTAAAGGGCAGAGGGGAACAGTCCTGAAAGTGCAGAGGCACAGCTGGGGGCATGGGCTTGAGGAGCAACAGGAGCCAGGCCTGCGGTCTTTTATGCCACAACATGAAAGCTGTGGGGGAAGGGGAGTATTGAAGTTATTGTGTTTGTTTGTTTGTTTGTTTGTTTGTTTTGAGGGAGAGAGGGAGAGAAAGCACACACATATGTGGTGGTGGTGGTGGGGTGATAGAGGGAGAAGGAGAGAATCCCAGGCAGACTGGGTGCTGAATGATAGCCTGACATGGGGTTCTATCTCATAACACTGAGATCATAATCTGAGCTAAAATCAAGAGTCGGATGTCAACTGACTGAGCCACCCAGGTGCCCCAATACTGAACTAATTTAAGTCAGGAAATTAGATGATCATATTAGGAGTTTTGAAAAATAACTGCCCCCAGGATGATGTGGATTGGAAGGAATGAAATTAGAATGGCTGTGCAGGATTCTGCATGGGAAATGGTGGTACCTGAACTAAGGGTCTGGCTATGAGGAGATGGCCTGATTCAAAGGCACCTTTTAGGAGGTAAATTTGACAGGACTTAGTGACCAGCTGATGCCTAAAGGTGAGAGAGAGGGAAAAATCAAGGGTGACTCCCTGGTCTCCGGCTTAGGTGATGAAATGAATGGTGTTGCCTATTACAGGGACAGAAGAAGCAGGTGAAGAACAAGTCTGAGATGTAAATACGATGGGCTCAGTTCTGCACGTGTACATTTAGGAGGACTTTGGGGGCTCTTGTTGGAAAAGTCCAGTAAGAAATAGGGGACTGCAATCGTGGAAAGAAATTTAGGCTGGAGAGTAAATGTGGGTACAGATAAAACTGTCCAGAGGGAGGAGGGAAGAGAACGGGAAAGAGAAAGAAGAGCCTTTGATGAAACAGAAAAGGAATGGCCAAGGGAAGGGTAAACAAGAAACAAAGGTGTCACTTGGGAGGTGTTGTTCAGAAGTGTCAAGGGCAACAAGAGGACAAACCAGGTAAGGACGGAACAATTTCCACTGGCTGTCATGGAACCACTGATGACTTTGGAAAGAAAGTCCCCTTTCAAGGAGTGCAGAGGGGTGAGAGAGCAGGGGGCCGACTTGCCTTGGATTGAGGAATAAACAGGGGAGGTGCGTCTCGGGGTGAGCCAGTGAATGCGTACAAGAGGGAATATGTACAGCTCCCCTAAGAAATTTAGCTGTCAAGGGAAGGAAGGAGACGGGGGCACCGGATGGATATTCATAGATTGAAAGAAAGTTGTTTGCTGCTTTTTCAACAGAAAGGATTTTAGCATGTTCTTGTGCTAAAGGGATAAAATTTATATAGAAGCTGAGGATGCGAGAGAAAGAGAGTGATTGACATACTCATTTATAAATAATTATTGAATACTTACTAAGTGTGAGGAACTTAGCGAACACAACAGACATTGCCTTGAGGCTCCTAAATTCTAGTAGCTCAAGCTCACAGAAGAGGGGGAGCGATAGGCACAGGACCCAGAATGATGAGGCTGGTAGGAGGGGAGGAATTATAAGTCCACTGAGGCAGAAAGAAGAAGGAAATGTTGGACGAGGGTCCACGTAGCTCTGTTGGGAGAAGATCAGGAAGTGAATGGTGCTTCTGCTCTTTTGTTTGTAAGGAGGTTGTGAAACTGTTGCCTGGAGGGGGAAATGTGGAGTGGAAAGTCTGAGAAAAGCAGAGTTTGGACTTCTCCACGGGCATGGGCCAAGATGTTGACTGAGAGACAAAGGTGACGGGAGAGAGACATACGTGCGTGGAGGGCTTGGTTGAAACCAAAATGGAGTCTCAAATCCATGGAGTTGTTTGATTTTCTCCAGCACAGCCCAGCTTCCTGGCACCGTCTCAGAGGAGGCAGGCCTGTGACTTGCCGTGCGCTCGTTAACTACGTTACCCATTTTAATGACCACCTTTGTTCAGCAGTAGGTGCCTAGAACTTTGCATCAAGGATCTGACGGCCAAGACCAGGCTCCAGGGAGGAGAGTGCGGGGATGGCTTAGCAACCCCTCCAGGGGTACTGAATTCTGAAGTGGAGGCATGACTACCTTGTTTATGCTGACTTTGATCCAAAAGGCCCCATAGTTCACCAAGCTGAGATGCTAGCACATGTGTGTTAGGGCTGCCGAGGACTTGGACGTCGTCCTCCTGAGGTTACTGTTACCATGTGGCTTGGATGGTGTTTTGAGATATTAATCCATGGTTTGTTTTTCTCACCCCACTGTCCCTGTTTGTGTGTGTGTGTGTGTGTGTGTGTGTGTGTGTGTGTGTGTGTGTGTGTCTCCCTCTTCAAGCCAGTAGGAGGCCTTGTGCTCACTGCCTTGGGGGATGTGCGTATTCCAGGAGGGGAACAGATAGGCAGCAATCCTTCCTTTCCTTGTTCTCCAAAGTGTGAACCGTTGAAGGAAGTGGGTTGGCTCGTAGACACAAAGTGTCTTGACCAGGAGAAGGGGGACCCCTGGATGTATTTGTTTCCTAAGACTGCTGAAACAAAGTTCTAAAGTCTTGAGTAACTTAAAACAGCAGACAATTAATTGTCTCCAGTTGTGGAAGCTAGGAGGCCAAAGTCAAGGTGTCAACAGGGCCACGCTATCTTTGTGGCTCCAGAGAAGAATCTTTCCCTGCCTCTTCCAGCTTCTGGTATTTGCTGGCGGTCCTTGGTGTTCCTTTACTTGTGGATGCATCTTTTCAGTCACGCGGCTGTCTTCTCCCTGTGAACAACACAGTCACATTGGATGAAAGCCCAACCTAATGAGTTCATTTTAAGTTAATTACCTCTGTAGAGGTCGTATCTCCATATAAGGTGACATTCTGAGGTATTTGGGGATAGGATTTCCACATATCATTTTTTTGGGGTGGGGTGGGGGGAACACAGTTCCACCCATAACACTGGATTTTTTCCATACTGCCTGGCTTCCCAGCATTGTGGAAAAGATGGTGATAACATCCAAGAGAGAAAGGCCTGGATAATGGGGTATCCAGGTTGGAAGACTGGAGGTGGTGGGGGACCTGAATGGCCGTGTCAACAGGACCACCCTGATGCCAATCTGTGTGGACCGGGAGGTCTTCTCCATGTACCTGCAGATGCCCTGACACCCTGGAGATTTAGGACAGTGGCACAAACATAGTGGGGCAGGTACTCACAAAGAGTATGCCCACCTCACAAAGAAAGGGGTTTATCATGAAGAGTTCTGAGAGATAAGAAAAAAACCCATTATATTTCTTGTATACTTAAGTGTGTGAACCAAGGTTTATGCCCCCTGAGCTTGTCATTGACATCCACCCATCAGACTTGCCATTACCGTCTGCAACTCTTTCTGCTCGGGCTCTCAACAAGCCAGGTACTGATCATGCCAGCAGGTATGTTTTCTAGGACTTGTTTACCACCTACTTGCTTTTTCTCTCCCTTTATTTCTGTTCAATACAACCAGAATCAATATCAGTAATTGTTCTACAAAAAAAAAACAAAAAAAAACAAAAATAAAAAAAGAACAGATTGCGTTTTTTAAAGGAACAAATGGTGACCCCTAGAAAATAATCTCACTTTCTTTTTCTCTTCTTCTTCTCCTTTTTTTTTTAAAAAGGAAAATAGCTTTTATTCGATATGTACCATAGAAGCAAAGGAAAAAAATGATATATGGAAAAGAATATGATTTCATAACCGGAGATGGAATTGTGTTCAGAGATGAAAAGCATGCAGTAATTTTCTATAGTGAAAAGCAATTTCCTTCAAACATAAGTCATAACTTTTTATCCTGTTCACAATTCTGCAGTTTCCACATTTCCCCAGAAAAATAAACCCCAATTTCCTGACCTTGCTTAAAAAGTTAGATTTGGGAAATCTGCCACTCAGCTTACCCAGAGTCATTGATTACACGGGAGGAAGCCCCGTCCTGCAGCCCATCAACAGCTGGAGGTGCCCCAGGCCCTGGTCTCAACCCCTTTTATGTCTAATTGGCTGTGTGATCTCAGAGGGAAAATAAACCTAGGGCCTCAGTTTTGCTTATCTCATCAGAAAATGTAAATTAAAAAAAATAAATCAAGTACGCGGCCTTCTTCTTCAGTCATTCCTTTATCAGATACTGAGTGCCTACTGTGTGACAGGCACAGGGCCAGGGGCTGGGGGCATAGTGAAGAGGACGGAGTTCCTCATCCAGGAAGACAGGCAAAAGTGTTACATCACAACCCAGATAAATGCCAAGAAAGGAGGCACAAAGTGTTACCTGAGTGTATAGGAAGGAAATCTGAGCTCATGTGGGATTCGGGGAGGGCATCTGAGAAAGGCCCTTCCATGCTGTGATCTCAAAGAGAAGTAGGAGTTATCAAGCAAAGACGTGAGGAATGGGTGAGCATTTTAGGCAGAGTGTCCAGCACTGGCAACTGGAAGACAGGGTGCAGGGCAGTGTGACGAGGCTGCAGGGTAGACAGAACCAGCGCATGTATGGGCACGATTTTCTGGGCCATGACCCATCTTTATCCCAAAGCAATGGATGGAAGCAAGGTGTGTGTGTGTGTGTGTGTGTGTGTGTGTGTGCATTTGCCCATTCACCCCTCCGATGACAGGTGTCATGATAAAAAGTGAGTGTGAGTCTCTAGAATTCTTTGAGATTTTAATTTTGAGAACAATTTTTGGTTTATGAGCTCCTTGAGTGTGTCACTTGGTTCATGATCAATCCTCAGAGATCCAAGACTGAACTGTAATCAGTATGTGAGCCCTCTGCAGCTACAAGCTTGCCTCTACAGGATGGCACGGTTTCTGTTAAAAATATAGATGGGTAGATAGTAGAGGAGATCATTCTGGAAAGAGACACATCAAAATGTTATCCCAGGGTTATGGGGTTTGTCAGTGACTTTCAGTGTTCTTTTTTGGTACGTTTTCTTTTTTCCAAGTCTTGGGGAGTTATTTTTTAAGAGTTCCCTAAAAATATAACTGAGAGTAGATGAGTGTCAGAGTCATACCCAAGTCACCAGGCATGCAGGGTCTTTCTATTTGGGAATTGAGTACGATGGAACCTGGTTATTATGAGGGCTGGGGCTTCAAAGGGATACAAAGGAAGGAGGGTACTATGGGCTGAATTGTGTGCCCCCCCCCATCAAAATTCATATGTTGAAGCTACGGCCTCCATTGTGGAGGCTACAGAATGAGGAGTCAGGAAGTAATTAAGGTGAAGGGAGGACACAAGGGTGGATTCCTGATCTGATAGGATTAGTGTTCCTTGAACAGCAGATCCCAGAGAGCTTGCTCTCATTCTGCCATGTGAGGACACAGAAAAGATGGGGCATCTATGTGGCCCACTGTAAGGCCTCCACGGATAAGGAGGCAGGAGGCTGGCTCTTGCTGGAAACTGAATGTGTGAGCACCTTGATTATGGACTTCTCAGCCTCCAGAACCGTGCTAAATCAGCGTCTGTTGTTTAAGCCTCTCGGTCTATGGCATTCTGTGCTGGCAGCCCAAGCCCACTAAGACAGAGTCAACTCCATGCCTGGTGCGTTCTCTCTGGGGAGACTTCATAGAGAAGGAGAAATGTAAGTTGCACCTTTTCCAATTTCATTGCATATCAAGTTGTCTATGTGCCTTTTAGGAAGAACGATCACACGCTACCATCTAAGACCTACCAAAAAAAAATAGGTTCCCCCCAAATCAATAGATCCCACACCTAAAACATGTTAAGTGTGTGCAAAAGTCTATCCATGTAACATTTGGAGAGGCAGAAACATTGCCCCCCAACTAAGATTTGAGCCTCGTCCTATCCACCAAGACTAAAGCAAACAGGGATTTTGCACTGTACTCTACACTGAATGGTCTTAGCATCCAGACTTCTGGGAAGCAGAGAACTTCCTTCTGTGAGGAGGGCAACATTATAGGGGTTCTTCTCAGGCAGCAGCAGAGTGTGTCTCAGAGGAAGTGGTGATAAAACCAAATTCTGAAGAATGGATTGACGTTCACCAAGTAGATGTGAAGCTTAATCTCTCTCAGAAGCTCACGAGGGCAGGAACTGTGGGTTCTTGCTCTCTGTGCCTGGGTGCCTGATACCTACCTGATGCTCAAGAAGTACAAGTGGTCTGGTATTGTCAGAGCCAAGGGTATGTGTCGGGAGGTTGGAGGAGTCGGGGCATGTGGAAGGGCAGGAGGGTGGCCAAGGGGAACGCAGAACAAAGGAGATGAGACTGGAGAGGTAAACAGAGGCAAGGTCATGCAGGGCCTTGGATGTTGCACTTGGCAATCTGGATTTGGTCCTGTGGGCAGCGGCATCACAGATGTGTTGGCAGGTGGCAAAATCAGGGTGGTGACCCAGTCTGAGGGTCTTAGCTCATGTTTCCTGCATTTGCACCTGACTCCTTTCCCTCTATCCATCTTTACCTGTGCCTTTGCCTGTGCCTGACCCCAGAGGCCCGAGGGCTGGGTCGGGCACCCAGGTGTATCTGGGCAAGAGTTCCAATGCCCGCTCCTCAGGCAGGGCTGTAGAGGGGCAAGCTGTCTCCCTTCTTCCTTCTCCTGTCACTCTTCCTCCAAACCAGTGTCCCTGGGCTCACTGCCCCTGACACCGGGCCGCCACTCTCTGAGCGGTACACACCAGTTTAGGGTTTGAATGGGTGGGAAACAGGCAAAGCTCTGAGGCATGTCTGAGGCAGGGAGGTGAGCCCAGAGAGGGGCCTCCTCATGACTGCAGGGAGGTTGTATAGTGATAGCCCGGAGAGGGGAGAGTTCTCCCACCTTCCTGGAGCCAGAGGTGGTTGCTGAAGAATAGCACGGAAGCCTAGCTGAGGATGTTGGGAGAGTCACCAGGGCTTTGTTGAGTTCCACAGAGCAACACAGAGGATGGGCTTTTGTGTGTTGGACGATGAGCCCTGGTTGGGGGGCGGGAGGCTGTTCTGAAGGAGGTAGCCCAGACTTGTGAAGTACACTGGGTGCGGAGTGAAGGCTTACTTGTCTGCCTCCGGGCCACCCTCTGAGCCACACACCAGCCAGCACCCACAGCCAGCTCCTACCTTCACCTCCTCATCCCAGACTGGCAGAAATAGTAATAGGGCCTACTCATCCCACCATGAGTGTCTCACACTGTGTGGACACCCGCTCCCTGCACCCGAAATGCTAGGCCAGCAGTGCCTTGCCCAAGCCAGGTGAGATGCCCTTTCTCTAGATGCTGCGGCTAGCCGCTGTAGCCAGCCTGTCCCCCAGCACCCCACAACTGCATCAGCCTTCTTACTTTGTGTAGACCCTGTCCAGAGAGGCAGTCTCAGAGAAGCCTGTGGACAGAGAGGCCCAAGGCTGAAACGTGGGCAGGTGCATTTCTAAAGTGCATCTTCAAGACCGCACGGAGAGCAATTGCGTGTGAAACACAAAAAGCCCAAATCAAAGGTATTGCTGCCACTCTCTCTCCATCTCTGTCATGAGTCCCCCAGGCAGGTACCCGAGCACCAGGACAAGGCCCCAGATGCCTCAGGGGGCTCACTCCCTGCACGCCACAGATGGTTTTTGCTTCATACATATTTCATCTGTTCGAGCGTGTGTGGTTTGGGGCAAATAAAAGCAAAGTGATTTTTGTGTCTCCAGCTTTGCCTTCAATATTTAGCGATTGCATTTCCACCAAAGCCTCTGAGATGTAACTAAATGCAAACAGTCCCTGCCAACGTGCATCCCAGCTCTCTGCAGAAAAGGGGGCTCAAGGTTGGAGATGCCCATTAGCAAATTGGCATCACGTCCTCCGGTCCCCAACGGGCCCTTGTACGAGGCTGAAATGCCAAGTTACCTCCCCAGAGAAATATTCCCCTCCCAGAGTACATTTCGGTCAGGCATGTCACACGTCCCCAACCGTGACCGACTATCTCCCCACCAGCCTCTGTGTCTGGTAACCGACATCAGATGAGCTCATCACATGCAGAGCACTGGGGCCATAAATCTTTCAAAAGATTAAATGGAGGCACCGAATCAGGCACCAAAGTGGGGATTAGAAAATATGGTGAATGACAAAGACAGAGGCTGTTCAGATTCTCTGTAAGATTAAGAAACTATCAGAAATGGCCAGAAATCCTGCAATCGGGCTGGGCCTATCTCACTCAGATCTCCTGACAATGCTTATCAGTCCCTTTTGGTCCCCCAAGGAGATTATAAAAAAGAAGAAGAAGAAGAAGAATAGTTGAATAGAAATAGTCATTTCAAATATCACTATCTTCACATGTATTTCCTCGGAAGAAGTCCCATCTGATCATGTCACCATACTGCTTGAAATCTGATGGCGCGGGGGGCTCGGGGGGGAAAGCACACGTTTCTTTGCATGCAAGTGTCTTGCCAGCTGATAGCAGCGTGCTCTCCTCGTCTCCTTGCTGGCTGCCCACTTGTGTTTGAATTGTATTTGACTACTTGGGACTCTCATGCATTTTAACACCACATGGCTTGGCTTCTGCGGTTCATCTGCTGGAATGCCGTTCCCCATGTTGTGCGCTTGGCCTCCTGCCACCCCTCCTTCACATCTGGTTCCCTCTAGGAGAAACTCCCACTGCAGGAGAACCAGGGCGTGCATAGCTGCTTGCAAAGGTCTTTATAAATTCCTTTATTATGACGTTGTCAGACGGTATGGTCACTATTTGCTCCCACATCTGCTCCTTCGCTGGATTCGGCTCCAGTCTCTGTATCTGAGCGTATTCTCCTTGGAAACCCCAGCCCACAGGAGGGGCCCAGTGAATGTTGCTGGACTGAATGGAATGGAATGGGATTATATCTTTTTTTTTTTAAATGTGTATGAGATCCATATGTTGTTTTTTTTGTTTTTTTTTTAATTTTTATTTATTTATGATAGTCACACAGAGAGAGAGAGAGAGAGAGAGGTAGAGACATACGCAGAGGGAGAAGCAGGCTCCATGCACCGGGAGCCCGACGTGGGATTCGATCCCGGGTCTCCAGGATCGCGTCCTGGGCCAAAGGCAGGTGCCAAACCACTGCGCCACCCAGGGATCCCTCTTTTTTTTTTTTTTTAAGATTTATTTATTTATTCATGAGAGACACAGAGAGGCGGAGACAAAGGCAGAAGGAGAAGCAGGCTCCCTGCGGGGAGCCCCACGTGAGACTCAATCCTGGACCCTAGGATCATGCCCTGGGCCGAAGGCAGCCGCTCAACCACTGAGCCACCTGGGTGTCCCGAATGGGATTATATCTTAAAGAGGAAATGGAATACCAAATGCATATGTGATTGATAAGAACCAGTAGTATGTTCCGACAGGGTTCCCAGTAGGTTTATACAGTTAGAAGTAACTTAAAGAGAAGGAAGCTCTTGAACTCTTTGAGGAGCAGATCTATAATATTTTACTTGACTGTTTACTTGTATTATTCATTCATTTAACCACTGCTTATTTAAGGCCTCCGGTCATGTTCCAGGTACCAGGGATTCAGCAGCAAAGGAAAAAGAGAAAAAAAAAATTCCTGGCTTCATGGAACCTCTATTTTAGAACTCAGACCCTCGTGGTTCGGGAGGGCTCTGGGTTCACTTCCTAGCTTCATCACTCACTGGCTGTGAGACCCCGGGAAACTTGCTGAAGCTTCGTGTGCCTCAGTTTCCTCATCTGTGAAATGAACATAAGCAACGGTGCCCAGCTCAGAGGACTGTTGCAAAGACCAATCAGTCAATACACGGAAAACGCTTTGAACGACGCCTGGCGTACACTATACGCTCAACACATGTTATTTGTACCTAATGGCTCATTGTACAGCTGAGACAACAGGTATAGACTCCACACCAGAGTGTTGTTCAAATCTCTCACTCAGGTGTGCTCCCCCCCACCCTTCATCCCCTGAACAAATTAGCCTGTGAACACCTGTGTGTGCTCCGTGCCTTTCCTGTTGGTACCTTCCATCTGGAGCTCTACCCACCAGCCTGCTCCTTTTCCTTGAGTAACAGTGACTTGTCCTGAAGGTCTTAGCTTAGGGTCATTCTGCCCGAGAAGCCCATGACTACAGACATCAGGGCCATTTGAATGAAACCAAGGCGGGGTCCCCTGCGGATTGTCCATCCAGATGAGTAGACTGACACTATGTTTGCAGATGCATTATTCAGTTGAGCTTTCCACCGCACATCCCTGTCGATGTTCGACCTCATGTCTCCAGATGTAGTCAAAGGGACATTCTGGGCAGTTTTAGGAGGACTGGAAGTCATCTCTCTTGAGTACTCAGCACAGGGTCCTGTCACTTATGACCTGTGCACCTTTGAGCAAGCTAACCAGTTTCTCCCTATCTTAGCTTTACCGTCCGGTGGCACAAATAACTGCTTCATGAAGTCACAGTGAAAGTTGAAGGGGACAATTACGCAGAGCTTTTAGTCCAGTGCCTGGGACTTAGTAAGCCTCCAATAAATGTTCATAATTCTGATCTATTCTTATTTAATTATTATTTTTCAATGAGTCGTGTAGCTGCCTTGTCCATTCACTTGACTCCATGTTATGGTATTTTAATGCCAACTCTGGAAAGGGGTGAGCATTGTACCAAATAACCTCTTTAATATGAACTGCTTCCTTAACAATTACAAAACACTTTACAAAAACAAATCTACGGCATTCTTCCCCACATTCCTTTGTTCTTCCCGTCCACAAACTCTTCTTGAGGATATTGGTAGAGATTGGCCAGGTTTACTGTATATAATAGTCTCTAAATCCCAGTGGCTTAAAACACCCGAGGTTTATTTCTTGTTCATGTTGTGTACCCATTGAGGGTTGGCAAGGGGGCTCTTCTCACTGAAGTCACTCAGTGGCCCTGGGGACGGGGTGGTCATTGCTTGAAATGATGCTGTCATCCATGGCCAGAGGGAAAATAAAGCTGTAGACGGTTTCAGACAAGCAACTAAGTGCTTCAGCCTGGAAGTGGCACCCACCGAGCACACCAGTCACCTGCCCGACCCATGCCCAAGGGAGCTGGTGCTGCAGCTCCAGGAGGGAGGGAATTCCAGGGCAATTCTAGGAAGGTCATATTGGACTAGGGTGATGGCCACAGGATACCAATTCTATGCAAAGCACTGTGTTAGCCCCCATAGAAAGTAGGGTGATGCATAAGCTCTGACCTTTGTGACCTTGGTCTCCAGGGACCTACAGTCTGGCAGGACAGATAAGGGACAGCAGAGGGCAGAATGAAGCAGATGCTACTTCTGAGCTTCCAGCAGCAAACCACTGAGCCCAGAGGACGAGTGGACTGATTAATTCCCACAGCACTGCTTTGGACACCGAAGAAATTCATTACCAGGGGCCTGGCGGTGACTGTAAAGATGTTATTTGGGAGATGAGAACCAAGGTAGTAATAGCTCATCATTTTTAAAGTTCCAGTGCAGGCTGTCATCATCAACCCCACCATTTATTTAAACATCAATCTGTCTCCGTGATGGGCCAAGCAAGCAGCAGACACGGTCCTGCCCTGGTGGGGAGCTTGGGAACCAGGGAGCCGCAGACAGACCCAGCACAGAATGGAGGGGAGAGACATACCCCGGAACCCGCTCCCCTTCCATCCCACCCATGCTCCAGCCTCAGTCACAGTTGCTGAGCACTAATTTGGTGTCAGAAGACAGGAAAGGCAATGTGGGAAGACAGAGAAAGCTATGGAAGCCTGGGCCCTGCCCTCAAGGTGCTTAACATATATCTAGAGAGATAAGATAAGAAATTTAAGCCAAAAGATGCCTGGAAATACCGCTATTGAAATATGGTAGAGATCAGTGCTTGCATGAGTGGTCCAGACCTGTTCTATAGCATCTGGGAGGGAAAGAGGCCTCCCCTGCCATGGAAAATCCAGGAGCACAAAGAGAAGAGACCGATTCCCTTCACCCTGGGGATGGGTAGATGTCTGTTTGTTGGAGAAAATGGGTGGCAGGGGAAATGGCATATGTGTACGAAGACTGTCAGGAAGGATGGTGAAAGGTCCAAGCAGAGCGTAGCTAGCAGAGGGGCTTTCTGTTGTGGGGCTGTAGTCAGGAAGGGAGGGAGGAAGCATATTGTAGTTTCCAGGAGCAGATTTATCCACAGGGCAGTGAGGACTCTCGGAAAAGGTGCCCCCATGTAGTAGCGCATTTTGTCTTCACGCCGACTCTTGGCAGCTACCAGGTGTGTACAAGAAGAGGACCGAGGCTCAGAGGTCGCCTGGTGATAAGGAGGCAGAGCTAAGGGTCATACACAGGACTGTGTGGCATTAAACTTCATGCCCCTTCTATCACATGACACTGGGTGTCCGTGAAGAGTGTGGCCTAAGGACATGACCTGGTTACAGAGCATATCAAGAAGATCAAGCAAACTGGCACAGAAGATGAATGTGGGGAGAAAGACTGGTGGGCAGGGAGCCTGATAAGGAGGCAAATGCAAAAATGAAAATTTGGGTAAGCGCTTGAATTGAGATAATGAGATGATGGAAATGGGTGTTGCTGTGAACTGTAGGGAAGTCACAAGAAATTGCAGATTGGGAGGAGAGATGATGACTTTGATTATGTATACAGTCAAGCAGATTGTTACATGGTTCCTCTAGTGTTAATCGTTAGAAGCACAAATGCTGTGTGACCTAGGGCAGCTCCTCATCTCCATGAGCTTCCCCTCCATCAAGATTGCTGTGAGGATTAGAAGATGAAATGCAGGCAAAGTATTGAACAGTGTCTAAGAAAGAGTCAGAGCACCTGACTAGTGGCAGCTGACGCTTTATTAGAGAAAAAGGTCAGAACGTGGGAATGTGCCTTTTCTAAGAATTCTCTTCCTTGGCTGACACTTCCAGCAGTGACTTGCCTCGTGGCCTCTGGAAACTCTACCCATAGCTTCCATCATGACTCTTTGTCTTATTGATCCTCTTGGGTTTGCCCATTTGGATGCTGCACCTGCCCTTCTGCATCCCTACCTCCATTGTGCAGGAGTCTGGCCTGCCCTGTGGTGTGGCGAGCATGGGATCTTCAGGTTTCCCAAAAGAAGAGGACATGGAACCCACCTCCCTGGTCCACAGTCCTTCCAGAACTGTAAAGCCTTCTCTCTATGTCACCACATTACACCATCTTTACATGGAGTCATCGTGTGTTCCACACCAAGTGAGTGTTTGAGAGAAGAGACCCTCCAACCCCAACCATCATCACCACAAGGTCACATAAACACTATCTGTTCTTATCACACAGCAATATTATCTGGTGCTGGAGAATTTCATAAACAAACTTGGATGTGCAATAAAAAAAAGTCCTCACACTAGGCAGGCAATCAAATTTCTACATCTTAAAAGCCCCAATGAATTAGATACATAGTAACCAGGTTTGTCCTCATAAAAGTCATTCAGCTACCCTCAAACTCATCATAAAAAGATCTATATTAAAAATCAGCATCATGATGTCCATAAGAGATTGAAGCAAAAAGACAATGTAGCATTGAGTCTGATGCTCACAGGGCCTAGGGCAACCCTCACATGAGGCGGGCTCCCATGAATGTCAGGGTAGCTGAAGTCAGCTAGTTACTTCATAAAGGCAAGGAGTTCCAGAAATTGCACACTTGTGTATAACTCTTTGGAAACTGACAAATAATGAGAAAAGTATAACTGAGGGTTAACTGTTCTGTTAACATTCTCTTCACCTGCCGCCCCAGCCCAAACAGGTCTTGTGGGACCTAAGTACTACCAGCTTTGATATTTGTTCATCCACACATGCCTGCATCATCTCTTCAAAATCAGACATGGTTTCCTTTGACAGTTCTGTTGTCACAGTCACCGGGCTTTCTTTCTTCTCCCCTTCGTAAAATCTGCTTTGGATTTCTGTCCCCAGGCCTAAGAGAGGCCTTGTTTTTTGTTTTTTGTTTTTTTTTTTGTTTTTTTTTTTATAAATTAATTTTTATTGGTGTTCAATTTACCAACATACAGAATAACACCCAGTGCTCATCCCGTCAAGTGTCCCCCTCAGTGCCCGTCACCCATTCACCCCCACCCCCCGCCCTCCTCCCCCTCCACCACCCCTAGTTCGTTTCCCAGAGTTAGGAGTCTTTATGTTCTGTGTCCCTTTCTGATATTTCCCACACATTTCTTCTCCCTTCCCTTATATTCCCTTTCACTATTATTCATATTCCCCAAATGAATGAGAACATACACTGTTTGTCCTTCTCCGATTGACTTACTTCACTCAGCATAATACCCTCCAGTTCCATCCACGTTGAAGCAAATGGTGGGTATTTGTCGTTTCTAATGGCTGAGTAATATCCCATTGTATACATAGACCACAGCTTCTTTATCCATTCATCTTTCGATGGGCACCGAGGCTCCTTCCACAGTTTGGCTATTGTGGACATGGCTGCTAGAAACATCGGGGTGCAGGTGTCCCGGCGTTTCATTGCATCTGTATCTTTGGGGTAAATCCCTAACAGTGCAATTGCTGGGTCATAGGGCAGGTCTATTTTTAATTCTTTGAGGAACCTCCACACAGTTTTCCAGAGTGGCTGCACCAGTTCACATTCCCACCAACAGTGTAAGAGGGTTCCCTTTTCTCCGCATCCTCTCCAACATTTGTTGTTTCCTGGAGAGGCCTTGTAAGTCGACAAATCCACATTAAGTATGTTGATAGCTTCCCTCCTGGAAGTTTCTCTTGACCCCTGAATGATGAATGACCCCTGAAAGACCCACTTTGAGAAGAGTTTCTGGAAAACCTGCCTGGGGGCCCTCTGCCACTGGCAGAGGCAGGTGGCATGACCTCGCGGATGTCACTGGCAGGGTTATGCAAACAAGTGTGGTGGATATGATAGCATGACATGGTCCCTGCAAAAGTCTCAGCCTTGCAGAACATGAAGCCTAGAACATACAGGTGACCCATGTAGTGACAGAAGAAGAAACTGGTGTGTAGATGGTCTCAATTATCTGTCAAATATCAAAGCTTAACTTCAATCTATGAAATGAGCATAGTACAATTAGATTATTTGTAAATTACAACAACAACAAAAAACCCAAACCCCACAACAACAACAAACAAAACTTCTCTTCCCTTTGGGGCGGATCACCTGGAGCTGCCTGCCTTTTGGATCAGTGGCACAGACACCTTTCTATTCTAGTCCCGTTACCTCCTCTTCTGGGTCACTCAGTGCTACTTGCTTCCTCTCCTGCCTGTCATTGCTCTTCCTGAAGCAGAGAAGATGTCTGCGTGTAGAGTTTGTGTTAAGACCCTCAGCTCTGGGGGCCGATGAGCCTGGACTGAAGCCCTTCGCCCTAATGGGGGTTTGTCATCACAGAGGAGCTGAACCTTCTGCTCTAGAGGACAATAGAGTTGGGAAGGAGACATGCCCCCAGAGTTCCGAGGAAAGGGAAGGCCTTCTCCATGCTGTCCTCCCACCAACAGCTTTGCTGTACATTCTCCTCTAAAACCAAAAGGCCCTCTTCTTCCTTCTTTAAACCAAGACAGTGGGCTTGGCAAGGGTACAATGAAGGCTCTGAGATGGGGAGGCTGAGGGTTACTGAGAAGATGGGTGCCTTATTTTTTTGATGTGGGGAGCTGTTTCACGTAGAGGAGGCCTGCATCTCAGAGCTACCAGGAAGGCCATTTATGCAAACTTCGATTTCTAGAGTAGTTTATATGTGCCTCAGACAGAACTCACACCAATTTCCCCATGTCCTGGCTCACCTTCTGACCCCTGGTCACAGGCCAGGGCTGAACATACCTTTCCTTCCTGACAACTGGCAGGGATAAAGCCTTCATGCCAGCTACAGCCTCATCGCTAGCCTGTAGGAGCAGAGGGGAGGTCTTCCTGGATGAGGCATCCCTATACACTGTAGGTCACATGGGGCAGTGAGGGAGTCCCCTCTTTTCAGCTCCATCTTAGTTTGTGGACATTACTTACACCAACAGGGAGAAATAGACACCAGTTCTTTCATCCCTACCCTCTCCCTAGCACAGGAAACCACCACCACAGTGTCCATGATTGTGTCACAGGCACTCCTCCTTGGCCTGCAGATCCTCATCCCTGTCCCCTCTGTGTGGGCCCATGTGGCCATTGGGCCACATCAGTTTTGGTTGTGGATTCAAAGTCCCTCGCGTCCAAGCATTTTCATCAAGTGCTGCCATTGACCCTCAAACAGGGAAATGGTAGAGGGTAACTCTGCCTTCTGACTTGCTCAGAGGGCCATGGGAAACTCCATAATATTTGGATAAAGTGCTGGGTTACAGTGAGTGGAAACAGGAAAAATATTTGGATTGGAGATTACCAAAGAAAATCTATGATCTGAAGCTGCCAGAGCTTTTCTCTTAACCCAGGGGGGTTTTCTGAGTTCTCTGTGGAACTGGGCTTCCAGAACAAGGACAGGGAGCTCATATTTTTTCCCTGTCACTTTTGCCCATAGTTATTGTCACCCTAGCCAGATTAGAATGAGGGAGAAGCCAAGACAAGGAGAAGAAATTAGAAACTGGGCCATGAGGCAGGGGTTATTTTTCCTTGGGCATCAAAGTGGGGCACCCATCCTCTTCTCTCTCCAGGATCTCCTCCCCTCTTTTATTTTCATCCTGTCTGGCTTCTGACCATTACAGTCTTCTAAGACATGCTCTAAAGCTAAGAAGACAAGGGAAGGAGAGAAGAAAAGAAAACTATGCCGACCTTGAAAGAACGGATTCTGAGATCTGAAAAGAGTGTGCAAAGATATCCCTGTTAATTAAACTAATTTCGATGGGAATTTATGTATACCCTATCCACTTCCTAAGACGTCATTAGCAGCTTCCAACAAAAGAGGCAGATATAAGAGAGCAAAATGCAATTATGTAATCAGAATTCAGTGAGACACTGATATGCATCGGGCCTTGGGGGTGTGGGAAATTCAGCCACTGAGGAAAGCAGAGGCTTTGGAATAGTTCATAGCTGTGTAACTTGGGCAAGTTATTTAATATCTTTGAGCATCAGTTTCCTCCTCCATAAAGCAGAGTCAATAACCATAGTACCTCCCTCATACAATTGTTGTATGAATTCAAGTTGTTTTCGAAGTGTTTGACACAGCCTGGCAATTAAATGAGCACTTAATACACAGTAACTCTTGCTATGATTATTTCTGCGCTAGCAAAGAATGGTGGGGACATTGTCCCTGCTCTATAGGAGACACAGGGGTGGGGAAAGCCTTGGGGTGTCTGGGGAGGAGTATGCAGGGTGCTGAGTGAGTAGATTATGAACAAGGGAAAGAAGGAAGCTCAGCTGCATAAAGCCTAACTTCAGGGGCCTAATTTGCCCTCTGGGCAACAAAAAGTCATAGAAGCCCTAAGTTAAACAGCAATTTAAAAAGATTTCTCTCAGAACACTTGGGTGGCTCAGTCAGTTGAGCATCTGCCTTAGGCTCAGGTCATGATCTCAGGGTCCTGGGATTGAGCCCTGCATCAGGCTCCTTGCTCAGCGGGGAGCCTGGTTCTCCTTCTGCCTGCTGCTCCTCCTGCTTGTGCTCTTGCTCTCTCTCTGACAAATAAATAAAAGCTTAAAAAAAAAAAAGATTCTTCTTTCTCAAGTGTCATCATTATTTCATAGGAATGCAGAAGGTGGATGGAAGTAGGAAGAGACAGGAGGTTATCATGGGCCTGTTGTAAGGCACGAGGTAGAGATGAAAATAACCTTCATTAGGACCTTAGCAGGGGGGAGGGCCAGTTGAGGACAGATTCCCAGGCTTCTGGTTTCTGTTACTTAGGATGCTCCTCTACAATGGCAGCTCCTGAGAGCTGGGGTCTTGGTTTTACACACTAATTTATCCCAAGCACCTAGAACAGTGCCTGGCACACAGGAAGTGCTCCTTAAGTGTTTGTTGAATGAGTAGATGGTAGTGACACTAACCAGGGAAGGAAGTATAGGGGGAATAGCAAGTTTGAGTTTGTTTTAGATGTTCTGATTTTGAATGGCCTGTGGGTCGTTCAGGTGAAAATGTCTCATGTGGAAAATGGACATTGGGGCCTGATGCTCAAGGGAGAAAGCTGGGCTGGAGTACAGCTTTGGAAATGTTGGCCAATAAGACATGGTTGAAATTGTTGAATGGTTAGGGCCAGCCTGGGAGAGTATACAGAACAAGAAGGGGAAGAGATAAGAATAGAAACTTGGGTAAAGGGTTCCTGGGTGGCTCAGTGGTTGAGCATCTGCCTTCAGCTCAAGTCATGATCCCAGGGTCCTGGGATCAAGTCCCACATCGGGCTTCCTGCGTGGAGCCTGCTTCTCCCTCTTCCTGTGTCTCTGCCTCTCTCTCTCTCTCTCTCTCTCTCTCTCTCTGTGTGTGTGTGTGTGTGTGTCTCTCGTGAATAAATAAATAAATTTTTTTTTAAAAAAGCACACTTGGGTAAAGACTCACACTTGGGAGGGGAAGGAGAGATGCAGGAGAAAGAGCTGAGGAACAGAGACAGGATAAAGACCACATAAAAAAAGGAATAGACAGCAAAGGGCATTCTGCTATATGAGAAGCAGCTCCAAGAAAGGAGGAATAGTGCCAGCTGCTGCAGGGGCTTTGGGTAGAATGAGGATCACAACACGCTCCTTGATCGGGCAGCTGGGACATCGTCCGTGAGCCTGATGGACAGTAGGGACGGAAGCTGGATCCCAGCCTCCATCCCCTCTCTTGGTGACCAACAGAAGGGTTTGCTGACCATTTCCACTTCTTTTTCTCAAATAATTAGCAAGTGATTCCAAATAACTTTAATTAAATGTAGAACCAAATGGCATATCCGTGCAATACTCTGGAGTGACTTTTTTCCCCCGATTTATGATGTCCTTGCTCAGCAATCATGTCACCAATTTAAAAATCAGATGAAAAAAAATAGAAATGTTCAAGTTCTAATAATATTGTTCCCTTTCCTACTTTGCTTTCATGTGCTATTTCAGGTTATTCCTGTAACTGTTAAGAGTGCTCTAATCTACACAATTTGGGAGCAAGTTGTCACCTCAGAGAGCTTTAAATTGGGTGCATGCTTGCCTCTGTGCCGAGGAAATCTTCATGTTCTTAAATGTCACTTTCTGAGCTTTAGATATGCAGCCTTGGAGTGGAACTCCAAAGCAATGATTTCTTTTTACAGCCATGATTAGGTTTGTCTAAATCATGTAGTCAGCTCAGACAGTTGTATTAAAATCTTTAAAAAATGATGGAAACCAGAGCCTACTATCTAAAGTATACATCCTTTCCCGTTGTTTTGGAAAGCCAATGGCACATACTTCATACGCGAGGGCCTCCTTTCCAGTACTGTTACATATGGATGGGCAAGTGCTGGTTATGCATTCTTATATAAACTCGGCCTTCCACACCTCGGCTGCTCGGCCGAACCTCAGCCCCAAGGAAGGTTGCCTGTTTTGCGGGCCTGCCCAGCAGTTGATGGATATAGAGCAGTATTCCTGTTCATATAAATATTTTAAGTTGGAAAAAACCCTTTTGTTATTTTTCCCCTTGCTAAGAAATACTTCCCCGAACTCTTCCCATAACAGAGCCGTCCTCTGCCTTCAGTAATTCTGTCCTGGGTGACAAGGAAATGGCTTCTTGGCACTGTTGGGTTTCCACAACTATTTTAAAAACGGTGAGAGGATATGCAGAACCACACCACTTTTAGGCAAATAGAAAAGTTCCTCATTTCCTATAAACTGTTCATCTTTTCTCCTTGCCAGAAACGGATGTGGAAAAAAATTAACAACAGCATTAATAAGGAAGCCAGGATATCCATCACACTATTCACCTCGGAGAGTCCAGCTTCTTTGAAGGGTTCTCATTTTCTTACCATTGTGGGGGCAGTATACCCTATAACCTGGATTTTTATCCAAGAATTGCTTCTTCTAGGATGGCTCCTTTTTTTTTTTTTTTTTTTTTTGGAGACAGAGAGAGAGAGAGAGTGTGTGAGAGAACAAAGGAGAAGACTCCCCACCCAGCAGGGAGCCTGATGCAGGGCTTGATCCTAGGACTCTGGGATCATGAGTCAAAGGCAGATGCTTAATGGACTGAGACACCCAGGTGCCCCCCTAGGAAGGCTTTTGTGACTAATTCCAACCCCCAGGGTCTCTTCCTTCCTGTAGTGTATGTATGTACAAGTGCATGCACACGCATGTGCCCTCACATGTCTCTATGCATGTATGCCTCTGTATTATTTTCTGTTTACTTTCAGATATTTGCCTTTCCCATCCCCTTCATTAATCTACAAAATATTCCAGAATGAGGATTATGTAGCTTCCTTTTCTGTTTTCTCTTTCAAAGTATCTAACCAGAAATTAGGCTTCAAAGAAATGTTTAATCAGCACTCATGCATGAAATGATGTTAGGACAGAAAACTCAGTGCCAAGATCTGGGGTCATACGCCTTCCTCCTGACTAGCACGTTTCACTCTGCAATTATTACCCTAGGTTCCAGTGCAGATTCACGAACCCTCAGAAACTGTACCAAAAATTTTAGTGAAATAGTGCTTGTGTATGTGCAGGTGCACTTTTGAGGGGAAAGGTTTTTTTTTTTAAGATTTTATTTATTTATTCATGAGAGACACAGAAAGAGAGAGAGAGAGGCAGAGACACAGGCAGAGGAAGAAGCAGGCTCCATGCAGGGAGCTGGACGTGGGACTCGATCCCAGGTCTCCAGGATCACACCCAGGGTTGAAGGTGGCGCTAAACCGCTGAGCCCCCCGGGCTGCCCAAGGGGAAAGTCTGTAGGCATCACCAGATTAAAGGGGTCCAAGATCCTTAAAGTCTTAAGAATGAGCTCCCTCCCTCCCCTTGATGCTGGTGAACGGACAATGAAAAGACTGAATGCTTTTCCAGAACCAGTCAAGAGTCTTCCAGACACGAGGAATTTTTACCATTAAAAGCCTTAAGGATGAGATGGAGTTAGGGGAAAAGGGTTCTAAATTGGCCAGAAATCAAAAGCCAGTTTGACCAGGAGACTCTGGGGTCCTAATATCCCCTCCATAGTTATCAAACATAACCCAAACATGCAATAGTTTTGGTATTGCCCCCCCCCCCCACCAAGCTCTTGACACTATTGGCTTTTCAGAATGTGTCCCAGTTATGAATCCTGTTAGTAATGCTTCCCTTAATATGTTCCGGACATTAACAGCTGGCACGGAAGCAAAGCCTTAGGAATAAGAGGAATTAGAAGGGAGGAAAGAAAGAGGAAGATACAAGAATACAAAGATAGACTATGAAACTGGACCCCAAATCTAGAAGAGATTATGACACTTGCATGGAGAGCTTCCTATGTCACTTAGAGGGAAAATGGTTTGCTAACCTGGAAACAGAACGAAGAGTGATTTTTAAGTGCATGTTTCAAATAAATTAGTTCATTAGTACCAATATTTCTAATGAACACTTAGGGCTGGGATGAATCACTTCTCTGCGGACTCCATTAGGAAATGGACTGAGTGTGCAATTTGAGTGGGATTACAGAGAGAGAAGTTGAGAGATCTGTGATTTAGAAGGTGGGTAGCTCTTCTCTAGTAGGTTTGAGTGTCCTCTAACTTTATGAAAATAGGGCTTCACAAGCTCTGCTGCAGAGCAGCCTCTGGTTAAGAGAGGCAGGCAGACTTGGGTCCTTCAGTGAGTGGCTGGCGCATAGGAAACTTACACTGGTGGTTCACTCATTGCCATGGCAACCACTCGAATGCAGAGGAGTACATTTGTTCATTTTTACAATTTTTCTATTATTTATACTGAGGTATCTTTGAGAGGTTGATACATTTCTGGGGAAAAGCCAGGAAAGCTATCCCGGGCACTAAATAAATAAATAAATAAATAAATAAATAAATACCGATTAACCACAGGTGGCCCAAATTGGAAATCTGTGTTTGCTAATCACTAGGGGCACCATCTCGTCCCACCTAGCCTCCAGGGAGATCCTCAATGCCCAGTGGGATTTTGTGCTAGTCACAAAACAGGGAGATTGGCAGGCCTCACATATCAGACCAGCCCTTAGCAATCTGCAGATATTTTTTTCTTCTTCACCAGTTCTGTTTCTTTTTTGATTCAGGGCTTTCTCACAGTGCATGGTTCATTATACTTAATTACCTAGAATATGTCACCACCTGCACACGTAAGGTGGCTTTTTAAAAACTCACCTGAGAAAACTTTTTGTTTGGTTCTGAAAACATAATGCAAAAATCTAGGCTTCAAGCATAATGAATTTTATTTTTCACAAATCTAGCAAAATAAATGAATAAATAGACAAGTGAATGCATAAGCAAGCAAATAAGCAAATCCCCCAACCCTTTAATATTTAATGGGGGATAATTTGATATGCTTCTAATTTTTGCTGGTTTGATTCCAGGGATCCAGAGTAAAAAGTGTAGGAATTGAGGCAATTCTTGTGGAGAAATACAGAGAAGGCTCCAATCATCTGAGCAGAGATATATGGTGGAAGATATTTCCTTAAGAGTCTTGAATATTACATAATTGTATGTCATGTATACGATGCAAATGTGATAACAATTGAACACGTATATAAAATGTATTACATACGTAGTACATATATGCTAGAGCTAGTTTAACATTCCACAAATGGGAAATTGATTTATTATGCTTTATACAAAAAAAATGGAATTCCTATAGGCATTAGCCAGTGAGAATGATGATATAGGTAAAACTTGTTGATATGGCATGATGCTTAGAATGTACTGAGTTTTTAAAAAGTAAGAAAGGGAGAAAAGAAGAGCAGATTGAAAACAATACATATCTTATAATCAAATTTTGCTTTAAAAATCTGTTTCTTGGGGACCCCTGGGTGGCTCAGCGGTTGGGCGCCTGTCTTCGGCCCAGGACGTGATCCTGGAGTCCTGGGATCGAGTCCCATGTCGGGCTCCCTGCATGGAGCCTGCTTCTCTCTCTGCCTATGTCTCTGCCTCTCTCTGTCTCTCATGAATAAATAAATAAAATCTTTTTTAAAAATCTGTTTCTTTAAATATCTATATGTCCATATTTATACAGAAAAAAAATTAGAAGTAGAGTCACTGAAGTTTTAAGAGCCATTATCTCTGGCGATGGGATTTTATGCAGTTTTTCTTGTGTGTGTGTGTTTTTTTTTCTCCTTTGCGGAACTGTGAGCAGAATAGTAATATGACTGTAGTTGCATTTTATGATTTATTAATCACCTGTTATGTGTCAGGCAATGTATTATATGCTGGGGATAAAATGGTAAATGAGAGAGCTGGCTCCTGTTCTTCTGGAACTTGTGTTTTATGACGGGCTACATCAGCCAGAGTTCTTAGTTGCAAAGAACAAAACCGTTTGGCCTAGTTTAAGTGGGAATGAGATTTATAAAAGGATGTTGATTGCTGCCCAGAATTGTTAGGAGGCCTGGAGAAACCAATTCATGGCTAAGCCTACACAGTGATGCCCCAAACCATATTCCAGAGCTGCCCTGAGAAGGCACTACCTTTGCCACTGTGGCAGCTGCCAAACAGGAGGCGAAGGGAACTTGACCTGCCTGACTCTCTTGCTCCTCCTCCAGTACCAGTGCTGCTTTCATTTATTTTATTTTATTTCCAATGTTTCTTTTAGACCAAGAACTTACCTTTGTGACTCCTGCGACTCTTGAAAGATGGACACACAGACGGCCTCCTGCACCAGCAAAGATGGAAACTCCACGCATACATGGATCATCAGAGCCTGGGTCACATATTTGCCTCGTGGTTGCTCAGGAGGCTGGCATTTGGGGTTCCACATTCATGTCCATGACAACAGGGGAAATTGTTGTTGACAAGCACCTTGACAAGGTTGAATTCATAACGTGGGAATTTCCGCCGTTAGGGAGAGTCTCTCAAAGTGATGACAGCAGCCAGGGGTCTGACAAAGGTGCCCCCAGTTCATAAATTGTAATCAGAACTTTTGAAAATACATGGGATGGAAACCCAGTTCAAACTCGTTTAAGAAAAAGAGGAAATGATTAACTTCCACAACTACAAAGTCAAGGTTCGTGCTGGCTTCTGTTGTGGTTGGATGAAGGGACTCAAATGATGTCATCAGGTATTAGTCTCTCTTTCTTGTCAGATTCTTTTATGTGAAGTTCATGATGGTCCTTAAGATGCCTACACACCGCCTTAGAATCGTGAGCAGACATAGAGCATTTCTCTCAGCATGAAGGGCTTTGGCTCAGTTTGGGTCACAGACCCATCCGTGAACCCGTCATGTGCCAGGGACTGAGGTCACGTGCCCACTCCTATGGGCTGAGGGTGTGATGGTGTCACCTTCGCTCCCGAACATATATCATAGGTTCCCCATGGATACAAGGTGGTTCCTGGCACTACCACTTACTACTTGTATCATCTTGGGAAGTCACTTGATTTCTTTGAGCCTCAGTTTTCTCATCTATAAAATGAGAATAATAACAATGTCTACTTCACATGGTTGTTATAAGGGTTACATGAATTCCTATTTGTGAAGCGCAGGAAAATGTTTGTCATGTAATTAGTTGTATGTAAGTGTTTGCTATTATAATTCTCTTCTGTTTGAGGAAGAGAGAGACAATGATAGGCAGGTGAAACTCATACATTTCTACTGCATCCTAGATTAGGTAGTTGAAAACATGAGTCTGGAATTTATAAAGAAAGGTCTTGGATAAAGTTTGCTGAATGCAGGAGTTTTCTCAATTTCAGTGCTTAAAAAAAAAAAAAAAGAGTGGAGCATATGACCTCCCAAGGGAGAAAGTGTGGAGAGGGAGGAAAATACATAGGGATCGGACGTAGCTCCATAAGGGATAAAACTTTCAACAGCAATGTTTCTCATATCATGTCCCTTTAGACAGAAATGCAATCTGCCAGTGTGAAACATGCTCTTTTCTGTGTCAATTCCTAACTCATGTCTACGTATTTCCTTGGGATTCTTCTGAACTCTATACACTTCAAGGATTTTAAAATGATAACAAATCAGGGTACCTTGGTGGCTCAATGGTTGAGCATCTGCCTTCGGCTTAGGTTGTGATCCCGGGGTCCTGGGATCGAGTCCCACATCAGGCTCCCCGCATGGACCCTCCTTCTTTGTGTCTCTCATGAATAAATAAATAAAAATTTTTTTAAAAGATAACAAATCATTTGACCACACCAGAACCGAAGATTTCAGTTCAAATAAAGCAAACTATTGAGGAAGTTAACATATGGATGACGGACTGAGAGTAAGCACAATGTCCAAAACGGACAGAGATTAGTACCCAGAACATGAGTAATTCCTAAAATTGGAAAAAAGCAAAAGGATTTAAATAGAAAGGAGAGTTTTTCTTGTCCTAGAGATAGCCACACAAAAAAAGTCCATAATGTAATCTATATAAGAATATTCTTGGTAGCCCCTGGGTGCTCAGTTGGTTGAGCATCCAACTCTTGACTTTGGCTCAGGTCGTGATCTCAGGGCAGTGGGGTTGAGCCTCGTGTTGGGCTCTGTGCTGGGGATAGAGCCTGCTTGAGATTCTCCTTCTTCCTCTCCCTCTGCCCCCACCCCCACCTTTCTCTCTCTGTCTTAAAAAAAAATGAAGAATATTCCTAGAAGTGATGTTATAATAGCACAAATTTCCCAGTCAGCTAGATATTCGTTGGTAGGATTATAGATACTGCAGAAAACTACACAGTAAACAAAAGCTATGACTAGATGTACAAACAGTAATATGAATAGATCCTGAAGACATAATGCTGAGTAACAAAATAAGAAATAAAAATGAGATCTCGAAGGCAATACCTCTTGGTAAATGAGAAATGCAATACGTAGAACAACACTATGAATTTAGCAAGAATATAAGCATATTTAAAGCCTCAAATATGTTAGAGTGGATGGTTTTGGGGAAGGCGGAATGGAGAGAGAAGAGAATCGAAAAGAAAAATAAATGAAAATAAAAGGGCCTATTTCCATTGCTTCCTCAAGGAGAGAGTATATATTGAGAATTTTCAAATCCCAACCGATTCAAAGCCTGAAAACCTGGGTGAAGTAATATTTTTGGGTATACAATGATTTTTGTGTGTGTGAAGTGTGGAAGTTAATTAGTATATCCCATTGTCTCTTCCTTCAAATTATATCTGAAATCTACTTACTTGTTTACCACTGCACTGCTACCACCTTGTTCTAATTCATCATCTTTTCTTGCCGTAACTAATGCAGTTGTCTCCAGACAAGTTTCCCTGCCTTGCCTTGCCTACTCCAGCCCTCCCACCCCCCCATCAAACCTCCAAACAGGAGACATCTTTTACTTAGTTCAGATCATATCAACGTTCAACTGAAAACCTGTTAATGGTTTCCCATCTCACAGAGGAAACCCTATAAACGTAGGTCTATGGCTCTCTGTGATCTGGCCTTCCCACAACCCCACCACACCTGCCGGACCCCAAATCCTATCTCAAGGCCTTTGCCCTTGCCATTTCCTCTGCCTAGAACCATAATCCCCTGCTCAAGGTCATCTCATCTTCCCTGATCACCTGCTCTAAAATGGCAAATCCTCTTTGTTCCTTCCAGATCCTGTTTTCTTTTTCTTTGTGACTCTTATGACTACCCATTGGAGTATTTGTTGCCAGATGCCCCTACCCCACTAGAAAGTAATACCTTGAGGATAGGGATGTCTTTTGAGATCTTTCTCCATTTTCAGGGCAGTCAATAAATACTAGTTGAGAGGATAAATGAATGGATGAATGAATGAAACAGGAGGAAGAGAAAGAGAGACAGAGACAGGAAGACAGAGAAAGACCCAGAGGGGAGAACTGTGGGAGTCGCCATGCTTGAAGTAAGTATGGTTTTTTAGAGAAATCCCTCACTCTTTTCCTTCCCCTTCTAGACATCCTCTCTGGCTTTCTGTCAGGTGTTGGGACTGACCAAGAAACAGCTGTAATATGGAGTGGAGGTTTATTGTGACTTTGCTCAGGAAGGGCCACCTCCCTGTGACATGGGACACCTGCAAACACTTCCTTATTTTTACCCTGGGAAGAACCTGTGCATCTCAGGAAGCTAAGTACTTTTTTAGACAGGTATAGACAGCTCCGTAAACAGACATCTCCCCCACCCCCCAATTTAAAAGCGCATGTCCATTGCAGAACATGTACAGAGCACAAATAAGCAAAAAAGTAGAAATTACAAAATGTCCAGTAACGTCGATATCCTGAAATAGCATCTGATAATATTTTTATTTATGTCCTTGCAGTTGACTTTTCTGTACATTTTCACTCCTACATGCTCACCCCCACCTTAGAAACAAGAATGGGATTTAAAAAAATGATATTTTGTGAGAATGGCATTTTATCTCTGTGGTTTTTCTTCCAAAAAACATAACCCAAGTCTAATCATGAGTAAAACATCAATGGTTTGTTTTTGTTTTTCGAGGGATGTCCTACAAAATATCTAGAAACTCCAAACTTTGAAGATCATCCAAGAGAAGGGAAGTTTGAGAAATTGTCACAGCTAAGAGGAGCCTAAGGAGACATGATGAGTTAGTACGATGCAGAACATAGAAAGGACATTAGGGGAAATCTGAGCAAAATAGTAATTAGTTAATAATAACATATTAAGGGGCTCCTGGGTGGCTCAGTCGCTTAAGTATCTGCCTCAGGCTCAGGTCATGATCCCAGGGTCCTGGGATGGAGCCCCATATCCAGCTCCCTGCTCAGGGGGGAGCCTGCTTCTCCCTCTCCCTCTGCCACTCCCTGCTTGTGCTCTCTTGAGCATTCTGTCTTTCTCTCTCAAATAAATAATCTTAAAAAAATAGTAACATATTAATATTGGTTCATTAATTGTGACAAATGTACCAAGAGATGTCAGATGCAAAAATAGGGTAAACTGTGTGGGTGGGTGTTGGGGGAGCAAATGGTAATTCTCTGTACTATCCTCACAATTTTTTTTTTTTTTTTGGTAAATCTAACACTTCTGAAATTAAGTTTATTTTACAGGTGGCACTTGAAATAGTGCAATGCATAGAACAGGGAGCTAACACATTAGCTCCCTACCTAGGTGGAAACAAAAGGATTGCTTCTGGAAATATCTCAAGTTTAGTAGAATCTTTCAGTGCAATTCAGTACCCGCACCCCCTCTGCCACCCACCTTCCCAATCACTGTTGAGTGAGGCAGGTAGATAGAGCTCACTGTTTCTGGCAGAGGGAAACCCTGAGGTGTGTAATTAGCTCTCTATCAGATAGGGCCTGAGGATTTATATGTTTTGTCATGTTTAGGATTCAGCTTGGAGCTCAGTCAGGTTATTTTAAGATCCTTGGCCTTTACAGGAAAAGAGAAGCATGGAAAACACATCAATTTTTATAAAACCACATGTCTAACAAAAATGATTTACATGGAAGTGAGCAACTGGACAAGCCTTGGAAGTCAGCAGTCCTGTTCAGAAAACTGTCTGTATGGAATTTCCTTGTTTTAAGAAAATCTTTTTCCATAGTCTGTGACAAGAAAGATAATTTTCCTCTTATTTCTGTCTCTGAGAAGGGTGGATGGGCAAAAAATGGGATCCATTTTGTAATCTATCCACCACAACAGGATATAACAGATAATATATGTGTATTTAATCTGTATGTAACTATTTTTAATATATATTATTATATTATATATATATAGAGAGAGAACTCTAACACATAAGATGAGCTAACATATAGCATGTATATAGGACATATTTGCCTACAGATACACATCACATGTTAGCTCACCTCATATGTTAGATCTCTCTCTCTCTTTGAAGCATAAAACAAATATCCGTAGAGCAAACACCCCTACACTCATCACACAGTCTAAGATCAAGGATAGTTCAGTACCTTTTTTTTTAAAGATTTTATTTCTTTATTCATGAGAGACACACACAGAGAGAGGCAGAGACATAGCCAGAGGGAGAAGCAGGTTCCCCATGGAGGACCCCAAGGCGAGATTCGATCCCAGGACCCCGGAACCATGACCTGAGCCAAAGGCAGATGTTCAACCGCTGAGCCACCCAAATGCCCCTAGTTCAGAATCTTTGAATTCTCCTCTGTACTTCTCCCTAATAACATCACTTACCCTTTCCCTGGAGGTAAACCCTTTCGTGAATTTTGTTTTTCTTATTTTCTTATTTCCCTTAGAGTTATTAGCTGACAAAATACGGTTCTGAAGAATATATTTTTAGTTTTGCATATCTTAAAATTTATATTAGTGGAATTGGATTGAATGAATGCTTCCATGACTTGTTTTTGCACTCAACAGTATGGGCATTTTAGCATATGTTTATTTGCTTACTTAGGTGTCCTCTCCTGTGAATTATCTTATTATAACTTCTATTTTCTGTTGAGTTGTTTACCATTTTCTTATTAAATTTGAGTTTTAAAATATTTACATACTGGATACTAATCACTTGTTGGCTACATTATGGCAAGTATTTGTCCTTCTTTATGGTCATTTGAATAAAGAGCTCTTAATTCTATCAAATACATCAACATTTTTCTTTATAGTTTGTGTCTTTCACACCATATTTAAGAAAGTCTTCCCTAGTTCAAAATCCTGAAAATAGTCCCTATTATCTTCTTTGAAAAGACTTAAAAGTCTTTAGACTCATGTTTATGTGCAGGATCCAACTAGAATCCACTTTTGTGTAGGATGAGAGAAATTGTGCCATTTCATTTTTTTGGGAAAATATTTCTCTGCTGTCTTCTGATTTTCAGTGCTACTGTTGAGAAGCCAATGTTCAGTCTAACCCTTCTTTTCCTTATAACGCATCCCTTTTTCTCTTAAAGGATCTTTTCTTTATTATTGGAGTTTCACCATGATGGGACCAGGCTTGGGCTTCTTTGCTTGTGACTTGCTGGGCTTTACTGAATCTGAGTGTCTAGGTCTTTCATCAGTTCTGGAGAATTCTTGCCTAACACTTCTTTAATATTACATCTTACCAATTTTCTTTCTATTTTCCTCTAACATCTTATTATTTGTACTTTTAGTCTCCGAGTCTACCTTGCAGGTATCTCAAACTGCTATGTAGTCCAGTGGATAGCCTTTCTGTACTGCATCCTTGGAAATTACTTCAGATCTATCTTCTGGTTCACTAATTATCTTGCCAACCCTACCTGATGTGTTGTATAATATACCCACCGAGTCTCTAATTTTATTTAGTATACTTTTTTTTTTTTTTAGTTCTACCTGGCTTCTCTTCATACTTGCCTGCTCATTAAAAGAAAACTTCAAACATATCAAAGTAAAAAGAATAATATATTATGTTCCCATTATCTAGCTTTAATGATGAACGATTCATGGCTAATCTTATTTCCTCTATATCTCTACCTACTTCTTCTGTCCCCTTCTGAAATAAATCCAATAAAATCCAATATCATTTTACCTGTAATAGTTCAATATGTATTTCTGATAGATAAGGAGTCTCCAAATACCATTTTTTACCCCCTTAAAAACTCATTGTAACTCCTTAATATCAAATACTCCTGGATTTAAAACAAATACTTTATAGAGTTTTTTGGTCATACTTTTAACATTTCTTTTCATTTCTTTGAACATATTATGATTAATTTAAATTTGACATCAAATTTTTCCAATGTACGTATTCCTATAGATCTAGATCTGACACTGTTATTTGTTATTTCTGTTGGTTCTTGCTCATGGTGGTTTGTCTACGTGTTTGTGATTTTTTTTTTTTTAACTATGAGCTTATGGTCATTGGAACGTTTCTGTGGGAATTCTTTGAGACTTGGATTAAGGTTCATTTCCCCAGAGGTTTGTGATCGCTTCTTCCAGGCACCTTGGGTCATTACTAACCTATAATCATTCTCAGTTTGGATGGTTCAGGCCACTCCAGTAGTGTAAATTTTGACACTACACCTATGTGATGGTCATCTTGTGCTTAATAATTCTCAGAGAAGTCTTTATTTTCCAGAGTTGAAGCTAACAGAGGCAAGAGTTCTTACTCTGTTCTTGCCATGGTTTTAATCTAATCTTTCCAGTTTGTTTTCACTGAGGTTGATGATTTTTGTAGGCCTCGTTCTATGCAAGGGTCTCAACTTGCTTTCCTAGCTTTCATAAAGCCCAGGCATTGTCTCCTGTCCCTAGCACATGTGAATAATCCTGTTAAAACAAAAAAGTCTTTACAGGCATGTGATGGCAGATTTCCTGAAGGTAAGATTTAGCTTTAATACCCAATTTCTGATCTGGAGTAATGCCTTTTTTCTCCTATTTTTATCCTATGAGCATTTCTTTCATTTTTTAAAACTCAGCTAAACATTTAAAATGATATTGTGAAATTTCATTTAGCATTTTAAGGTGTTTCATACTGGGATTCCTAAGGACGTCCATTGTATCACCACACTGCCAGAAAGAGGCATCCAAATTATGCTTTAAGTCTCTCTCCCACCCCCTTACTGCTCTATTGCCTGCTAGAATTTAGCCTTGTTCAGAGTGTTTCCCAGCTATTCCTGAGACCTTCCATTGAGGAAGTTATTGGAGGTGATTATAGGTTCAGATCCTTTACACTCTACACTCTACTGTTCTGTCTTTCTCATTTGACCATCCCACTTTTACTGCCAGTAACCATCATGAGTTCTTCATTCTGCTTAGTAAAATAAATCTGTCTGACCACTGTTGTCACTACTATTCTTGGTCTTGATATGAGACAGTGTTCTTCCTTTTCTTACTTTATCCTAAATATTGAATTGGCCTTCGTCCTCAATTCTCTAAAGCACGAAAGGTATAAGAGAGACTATTAGAACATTGAGATTTACTTAGAACTATTGCCCAGAGCCAGACCCATCCCTGGGACTTCTGGTTTACCTACCTCTCTGCACCTCTTTTGTGCTGTTGGCAGGTGACAATGGCTGGTGTACTTTCCAACACTCAGGATCTGGTGCTCACAGATGGGGTTTGGGGTCCAGGCTCAAATTCACAGGGTCTTGGAATTTTTGTCTTCTTCTTCCCAAGCCAAGCCCCATCTTCCCAGTCTGCATTTTCTTTTCCAGGAATGAGTACTGCATCTTCTCTTATGGATATTGGAAGG
This sequence comes from Nyctereutes procyonoides, assembly GCF_905146905.1. Lineage (NCBI taxonomy): Eukaryota > Metazoa > Chordata > Mammalia > Carnivora > Canidae > Nyctereutes > Nyctereutes procyonoides. Next base: position 7,939,980 of record NW_026575021.1, on the reverse strand, counting down.
AGGTCCTTTTTTTTTCTTCCAGAAAATCTCAGGGAGATAAGGTCTTACTTTAATGAGCGCCCTCCACTTCCAACATACCACAATGCTAGTCTGACATTACGTACATTTTTTAGTGTCTGATCTTTCAGTCTCCTATAACACCATGTACAGGACTTTCCATTACCTTTTAGTTTAAAGTGCACTGAGCCTTGTTCATTTCTTTGTCAGATGCCCTGCGGACAATGACTTGGATGAGAAACATGAACAGACTTCTCCGAAGATACATAATACTAAAGAGGTACCAAGTAGTCTAAAGTTGCAGTTAGAAGAATATCTGCTAAGAGACAAATAGTCTGCAGAGATGCAGTTAGCTCCCTTTAAATATCCTCCAAATTTACTGGATTAAACAGAACATTACATTGAAAAATTTTGGTTACTTCCCTACATTTGAACTTTTCCCATGAACAATAGGTGGAATATACCTTAGATTTACATAACTAATAGTCCTCACAGTGGTGGTTGTTCCAGGAAAGACAAACAAATAAATGAACAAAACCAGTAATCTGCCTCAAAAGTAAACTCAAATCTCTACCTGGGTCTTCCTTCCCCCACTTATATAGTAAAAGGTGCAACATTTTAAACTGCACTTTTTCTAACTGCTCTGCTCCTACATTTTTTAAAAAGAATTTTGTTTCATCTAAGGTATCTTCTTACATACCTTTCTAAATATACCACAAACCAGTCTTACTCTTAGTGGGTCCTTGCTAAATGCATGTTTATGTCATACAGTATGAATTACTCTTAGTGTGAATAATTTGACTCCTATTTCTATCTTCCTTCTGTGCCACAGAAATGAGGGTTTTGATGGAATATGAGGCATTTAAGACCTTAAAATCCCTGTCCCACCAAAGAGTTTGTGGCCTTGACCAACTTATTTTCTCTAAACTTCAGTTCCCTTGTGAAAATGTTGCTATATTAAAGAACTTAGACAAGTGTCTCAATGACTGTTAACACTCTCCTCTCTTTCCTCCTGTCATTTCTCAGCCTCAAGATGCTAGAGACCACCTGGCTCTAGGGGTGGCTCTAGGGGTGGCCAGATGCATCTGGGTCCCAGACCACTTATGCCCACACTTCCAAGATCTATGAATCCTTTGTAGTTGCACTGTAACATTCCCAGTTCAGATATTCTGCTTGGCTCCTCTGGCCCTGCTGAACATTTGTGGGCTCTTTCCCCAAACAAGAAAGGGATCAGGGAAGGCTAAACCTGATAAATCAATATTTTTCTAACTGTTGGTTTTCACTCTTTAAGGAATCCTGAAAAAAAATTTAGTGGACAATTGGCAACTTGAAAGATTAAATAGTATAATAAAAAGAAATGTTTACAGTAAGAAGTAATATCTTGTGAAGCTTTTGTACTAAATGAGTCACATTGTGTGTACAATGTATTCCTTACTGTGAGTTGCAGTCAAATAAGCTTGAGAAACCCTGCTTTAAGGGTTTTGCTACAGTTAAAATTATGTTTTAATTCTACCAAAATAAAGTTACACAGATGCATATTCCCAGATAAATGAAAATTGCATGCCCTGTGTTGTGGATTGGTTGCTTTTTGGCCTCAATTCTTCATGCCTCTGAGTCTACAGTCTTGCTATGCATGTCCATTCTGACCCTGCACTTGGTCATGTTGCTTGATTTGGCCAATGAGATATTAGCCATTGAGATGCAAGCAGAAGGGATCCCTGGGTGGCGCAGCGGTTTGGCACCTGCCTTTGGCCTGGGGCCCGATCCTGGAGACCCAGGATCGAATCCCACATCAGGCTCCTGGTGCATGGAGCCTGCTTCTCCCTCTGCCTGTGTCTCTGCCTCTCTCTCTCTCTCTCTCTCTGTGACTATCATAAATAAAAAAAAAAAATTAAAAAAAAAAAGAGATGCAAGCAGAAGAAGACTTGTGAAACTGGGCTTGCATTTAACATGAGAACATGTCCAAGCGAGTATTTGGAGGGTGAGACTCACATGGAGAAGAGAGGAATTGCCCCAGTCTCCCAGCCAAGGCCATCCCAGACCCAGTGACAGCCAACCAACCACCAACCTGTGAATGAGCCTTGAGAAGACCAGAAGAACTGCCCTGCCAAGCCCAGCCCAAATTGCCCAACATGCCTATTCATGAGTTAATACTTTTTTTTTTAATGAAGTGGGAATTTTATAGTTGTTATGGGACACTGTAACAATGGAAAATTGATAACCCCATTTGGGGATCTTAGTCATTAACAATGCCCATGATAATAATAATTATTATTATAATAAAATATGCACCAACTTTTCAAAGATCATCTCATTTAGTAATCTCAAAAAACACTTTCATCTTCATTTTACGTTGCACTGGGTGCCACAAAATGCTCTTACTTAGAAAGAGCTTATTTAACTGTTTTAATAGAAAATGAGAAGCAGGAGAAGTATTCCTGCCCAAGGCTACTGAACTAGATGCTGTTACCAAGAGGGCTGGGGTTAGCCACTCAAGAATTCTCTTTTCTCAGAACTACCTACAGGTTGCTGACCTCTCCCATTTTCCAAAATAAAAACCCTGGTGCCTGCCCATTCTTCTGGATCTACTCAATTTTCATAAAAGGTCCTGTGGGATGTCAGTTTGAATAATTAGAATTGACATTTTGCTTGCAAGCAAAATAGAGGCTCTTTCCTCAGGAAGCCACAATGACATGAATATCCTCCAAGTACATATTGTCCTCCAAATAACCTGATTTGTTTTCCCTAAATTTGCATTTTCATCTGATCATTAAAGATGAGTTTGTCTTTGTAACAGGAAACCTGTGATTCTCTTGACTAGTCTAGTTTATCCTCTTGGTTATCTATCCTAGCAAGATTTCAGGCCATTTGCTCACTGAACATTCCATTTCCAGGAGCTACCAGTTATTTAACAAAAAACACTGTCCCTAAGAATGAGTGCTCATCCCAGTCATCTGTGAGGGAATAGGGAGTGACAAAGTGGTTGTGAAAGTTGGAGTGAGAGAGCACTGAGGTTCTTTCACAGTGGCTGTATCAATAGGTTAAGAAAATCTCAATTGTCTAGTTCAAGAATTGTGTGTAAACATATTGAGGAGGAGAGAATGGAACATGGGGCAAAATCCTTCAAAGCCACTCCTTGGCATCAATAAACCTCCATCAGTTAGATAGACCTGATAATTTTGAATTAAAAACAACCCCAAATGTCCTGTATCCTATTGGCAATAGAGGTAGTAAGCAGAAACTTCACATGTGTCTCAAATATACTTAAGTACCCTGCAGTGGCTTATGACCCTGAAAGAAGGCTAATTTATCTTGAGCAACTTCTATGTGTTGGACAGTAGGCTGGGTACTGGCGCGTTACAGACAGTAAGACCCAGGCCCTGCCATCAAGAACAACCTATTTTGCAATAGTTTGGTATGTTAGTTTCTGTGATCCCAGAGAAGGGTTGAATAATTTGGCTCTTTGATGACTTAACTTCAGTGGCTCAATTTCAGTGGCTTAATACCCACGCCTTGCATTTTTTCTATTGATAGATTTGTTGTCGTTTGTGTCTTCTAATGCTTTACTTTGGGTTGTTTTGGGGTTTGCATTTGGCACACAGATAGGTAACCCATAAACATATTCATTAAATGAATATATAAACAATCATATTTTTTAAATGCCTCAAAAAGAGTGGTTTAGTTGATTTGTTAGAATTCATAGGACAGAAGTACATGTGTTTGTATGTGTATATGCCAAAATACCTACAAGAATCTAATCTAATAAATATTTTTAGAATTAAGTACTTTTTCAGCTAAGGATCTTAGGTTGACTTAAATCAAAATTTGACTTACATTTCCTCTAGCGCTTACAGCTTGGTTTGAAGCTTAAATACTTGGGTTCAAAGTATTTCAGCTTTTAATGAAAATCCTTCGGATTCCATCAAAATAGTAAATTAAGTATGCTGACTCCAATCTCCTGCCTCACAAAATGGGCCTGCAAATCTATTTTAATGAATGTTTTACATAAGCCCTTTTTTTGAGAAATAGTTAATAGGTAGGTTTAAGATAATGTATCTTAGTTAGAAAAAAATAAAACATTTCTGAATGCATTTAAAATAAAAATTGTTTTAGTAAGAGTATTCTTCATTAATCTTGAAATCATGTAAATTATAAAGGAATTAAATTATTTAAAAAATAGTTTTGCCCTACCAGTATTCTTTTTTTTAATTTTTTAAAAGATTTTTATTTATTTATTCATGAGAGGCAGAGACACAGGCAGAGGGAGAAGCAAGCTCCATGCAGGGAGCCCAATGTGGGACTCGATCCTGGGACTCTAGGATCACACTCTGGGCGGAAGGCAGGTGCTAAACTGCTGAGCCACCCAGGGATTTCTGCCCCCTCCCCCCCACCGGTATTCTTAAGTGTTTTTTCTTTCATATGTTACTTATCACATGTGTTTATGTGTTATGAATTATTATTTTTATGAATTAGGATGAATACTTATGACAAGAGGGCTCACTACTTAATGATACACTGCTAAATTATCAATATTTGTAATCACAGAAAGATACATGTATGCATCATTCACATTTTTATTTAGGGTTAGGTTCTTTTTACTCTAAGTAACTGTAATCTATTCAACCTAAAACAATTCATAAAGGCTTTTAAGATAATCTGCATGAGTAGCTCCTCAATATAGATATAATTCACCATCATGTATTCTAAGACTGTCTCCTACTTTTGGGAAAACCAATGGGTTGGGTGATCATGTAGAGTAATATAATTATACTATTGTAGCTAGAAAGAACCCAATATAATCCAAGTTCTTTATTTTACACAGGCAATAAATTGGCTCGTAAAGGTTAAGTGATTTGTTCACCCTTCTAACCTAATATACTAAGATAATTTCAGAATTGTTAAACCTGGAGATGGCAGTTGGAATAATATACATTGTTATTCCCAGTGAGTCTTTTACCAACTACTTAGCCTCTTCACAGAGTACAGAAAAGGGCAAAATATCAGGCTCCCTACAGGAGCTATGGATGAGCAGTACAGTTGATGTGAAACCATGGAGCATTCTCCATCACTCCTGTAACACACATGGTCCTGAAATCTCATACCAAAAACCAAACCAGTGAGGAGTAGCTGACTAAAAGGGAATAATGAGCAGCTCCACAAGGGATAAAATGCTGGTTTTATACTTGCAAATATTGACTTAGTACTAGAGACTGAATGTTTGTGACCATTTAAAATTCAGATATGTTGAATCCTAACCTTCAAAGTCATGGTATTTGAAGGTGCAGTTGTTGAAAGGTGATTAGGTCATGAGGGTAGGGCCCTCACAAATGAGACTGGTAATCCTATAAAAGAGACCCCAAAGAGCTCCCTCCCATTTTCTGCCCTGTGAGGACACCAGGAGAACAGGCCATCTATAAACCATGAAGCAGGGTCTCACCAGACACCAGTCTGCTGGCACCTTGATCTTGGACTTCTGGACCTTGATCTTAGCCTCCAGAACTGTGAGAAATAAATATTCGTAATTTAAGCTACCCAGAAATAGCAGCCCAGACACGCTAAGATACTTATAAACCCAAAGTTTTGCTAGACCAGACAGGTGATAGTTTCTCAGAGTCAGAAGATTTCACAACCATGTTCTATCCAAGACCAGATGTACAGAATGACCAAGACAAGTCTAAGGCTTGTGGGTCTCATTACTGAAATACTGAAGCATGGGGCGCATAGGATCTCTGGCTCATGATCAGTTATGATAATGCTGCAAAATTTGCCTGGCAACCCGGAAAAACTTCTTGAGGAGGAAATTCCCTATTGAAAATTACCAGTGTTTGGGTGACTAGTTGGATTTTTTTTCTTGGTTTTGAGGAATTAGTGAAGGATAATGGAAAGGATCTAGGCTTTCTAGGGAAACAAACCTGAATTTGAACCGTGGCTCCCCTGCATAGCAGTTGTGTGTGGCTCATCTACAGAATGGGGTAATAATACTGCTTTTACAATATGGTTTTAAGAATTAGATGCTGATGCATTCAAATATATAATAGATGCCCAACGAATGGTAGTTATTATTAATGTTCCTCCATTCACGTGGAGGACAACAATGATACAATAGTTTCTACTCCTTATTAAATACCAGCCAAAAACTTTATAAGCTCTCTAGATGAATCTTTGAAACAACCCTATGACTCAGGTATTATTGTTATTTTTCACAAATAGGAAACAGACTCAGTAAGCTTAAGTAATATACGAAGGTCACTTGGAAAGCAAGATGCAGAGACAGGGTTCAAAACCACGTCTGTCCATCTGGGCTTTTACTATTGTCTTATACTCTCTTCTCACATGCTTCGGAATAAGGAGGCTGATTCCATTCCACAAAGGCTCCTTCTTTCCATGTCTATTTAGGTTGAATGATTAACTAATGAAGATGATTTAAAATCTCAGAACTAGCGCTTGAAAGTGCAAGCAAGGGGGGAAAGCTCCAAATTTCTGCACGTTTAGTTGAGACCCTTGGAAACCAAGGTGAAACTAGAAGGCAACAAGACAGATGTTTGACTTTGAGCTTAAACAGTGGGATTTTTAGTGCTCTGTGTTTGTTTTAGAACATATTTTATAGTGGTTGCTGTTGAAATGATGGGAAGATAGAAATCTCTTTTAGTGTTTGGAAGTGCTTTTTTTTTCCTTTTCATTTTCATTTGAGTGGCAATGTTACGACTGGCTTCAGAAGATGAAGTTTTTAAGACCTTTATGCTAACTTCCGACGTTAGCTGATTTCTTTAGCTCTGCTGTAGTGAAATTCAGGTAAACACAATTTTACTCCATCCCTTCCATTAACAAGGTCAAAGGATTTAAACACACAAGGCCATGTTCTTTTCAGTCTAGCAAAGCATTTAGCTGGGGTTACTCTTACCTTCTTGGGGTTTTCTTGCTCCTTAAAGCTTGTTCTGATTTCTTTGATTCTAGCCACCTAGTGACTCTGTTACCTGGACTTGTAGCTGGAGATGGTGGTTGAAGGGTAGCCTAAAGGCTTTCCCTTCTGTGCCAGGCTCCTGCAGGTCTGAGGACTAAAACTCAAGAAATGGCTTTATAGCTAAATACTTATATCCCGATTCATAGAACAAAATGACAATTTGTTACATTACTGATTTGTTCTTTTGTCAATATTACTGTATCTGGAAAGACAAATGACAAAAAGGTAACCCATCAGCAAGTATTTTAGGGACATTTAAAGAGTATCTACTATACTATGGACACTATGGCAGTTGCAAGGAAGTATAATATACGAAAGCGAGCAAGAGTTCCTGGAGAAAAAAAGCTCAAGTCTGATGTTGATGATTATGGGAATCATGGTGGTGGTTATTATCAATCACTGCGCATCTTTCATGTATCAGGATCGAGGATCTGTCTGTTTCTAAAACTACTCTTTCTAACATGCCCCACTTCCTTGTAACTGCAAGAGTGCTATCGCTTGGTAGATATTCTGTAGGTAGCTTACTTTATTCTGTAGATCCCATTGTTAGGAAGTAACAGGGTCAGAGACACTGGAAATGTGGTGTCAGAAATGTAAATTAAATCCCTTCATCTCTCTGTTTGAGTCTCCTGGGAATAATCATACCAATGAGGTATCAGAGGGTAGTCCTAAGAGGCTTATGCAAAGTACCAAGTGCATGGAAAATGTTTTCTAATTGGTAGTAATTATTGCTGTTATTACTAATATTAGACATACACAGCCTTGCCCTCTAAAAAGTCTCAGTGATGTGGAAGGGAGTTTTATAAAGGATATGGTCAACAGTGATGCCAAAGAGAAGTCAGAACTTAAGGAGAGTAAGGCTCAAAGTAATATTACTTGGTTCCCATGAAGTTATTTGAAAAGGATCTCAGGCAGGCCATGAGGCTGGGCATGAGGAAATAACTGGAAATTTGCACACCTCTTCCCTGTCCATACCACTAGCCAACATCTTGCATCATACTCTCTTTTTTACTAGTTTCACATCGAGGCTGTGCTCATACTGATTTCCTGAGCCTCATCATTCTGGTCCCTGTGGCTATTGTGTGTCCCTGGGGCAGATTCAGATCCATTGCTGCCTTCATGGTGTCTCTCCTGCCCAGGAGAAGCTGATTATGTTCCTTGGGAAGCTATCCTCAGCCATAGCCTTGGGATTTACGAGTGAGTAGAAGACACTAAAAAGTAACAGCCTACTGAATGCTGCACAAAGAGATTGAGCTGATGAGCACTGTCTCCCCTGTCACTTGCTCAACTGCAGTCGTTATTAGCTGTTTTCTCCTTGTTAACATTGGAGAGAGAGATAATAAAATGCTGCTCCATTTTGCAGAGACAATTATTCCAGCAAATTTCAGTACTTGCTTTGGTCTTTGTTAGTTTGGGATAAATTTAAATTACGTAAACAAAATCTTCCATCTCCTGAATACTTCACCTTTTATGTTTTTCCCCTTGATTGTTCTATATCTGAAAGAGAGCAGCACTGGACCTCAGATGACCTTTTATTGAGATATCTCAACGAGCTTCGCCAAAAAACATCTCAGAGGTGATTTTAACTAACTAATTAAATATTGCATAGAGTGTGAAAAATAGGTAATACATATTTATGGTAAAGTTTTCAAACGGAACAAAAGGGTAAATAGTAAGAAGTGTGTCTCCTGATTTCCTTTCTTTTCTTTTCTTTTTTTTTTTTTTTACAGCAAGTCAGTGGCATGTTGCAATCCAATCTGAACACAGATGAATTTTGAGGTTTCATGTTACGATAAACAAATGTTTCCTACTCTATCAATGCTGTAAATTTGCAAACTATGACTATATTGAATTTACTGACAAGGAGTGACACCTGCAGCTAATTTTGATATCATCGACAACAATAGGAAAAGACATAGTGAAGGAGATCAGAGAAGAAAGACAGAATGTTAAAGATGGGGGAAACACAGCACCAAGTGTTGACATGGCTCTTTGAGATCCTTTAGCGCATCTAGGTTATCCTGTGACCAGTTCATGGAAGAACTGAGTAAGGTACTTTGTGGTGAAATGTAACATGGAAGTCAGACTCTTTCTCCATGGAACTCTTCAGAAAAACCACCTCCTGTGATCGCCCTATGAGAATAATTCATAAAGGCAGCCCATATCCTCTGATCTAGGTTTGCAAAAATATTTTCAAACATTATTTACAGGAAAACATAAAATCTACATGGTCATGTAGAATTTCAAGAAATGTCTCATGTTTCCCTGGCCATCCTGACACTTTTATTACTTCCCAGCCTGAATCTAAGAACAGAAGAATCTGTTTGTAATACTTACCCGTATGTGGTTTTTTTTTTTTCAAATATCTACTCCCATTCAAAAAAACAAAAACAAATCAAAACTCCAAAAGTCCAAGGAAAGCCTCAAGAGTATGCCTGTGCCCCTAGGCTGCTCTGTTTTCTTTATAAGCTTGATTTCCTTGGATCTACTGGATCTACTGGCCCAGAGTAAGTATAAAGTCTCTTCTCATACATAAAAGTATTATGACCAAGATGGTCTCTGGAGGTTCTATTAAGCACCTCTATAAAAGATACTATTTCCAAGTTAAAATATTTCACACATGGATCATAAATGATACATTTTACTTCCATCCCACTTCCAGCCCCTTTCTTTCCCCTTTACATTTTTTTTTAATTTTTTTGTTTAAATTCAAGTTACCCCATCCCCCCACCCATCTCCCCTTCTGCAACCTTTGTTTGTTTCCCAGTTAGGAGTCTCATGGCTTGTCTTCCCCTCTAATTTTTCCCATTTGGTTCCCCTCCTTTCCCTTATAATTGCTTTCACTATTTCTTATATTCCACGTATGAGTGAAACCATATGATGATTGTCCTTCTCTAATTGACTTACTTCACTCCACATAATAGTCTATGGCCATACCACCGTGATTGTGCCCGATCCCTTTCTTCCTCCTTATATCCTCTAGGTTTTCTAAGTTTTTCTCCAGTAGAGCTAATAAATCTCCACATTAGGAAAGGATTTAATCTCAGGTCACCCAGAACTAGGACTTAATCATTATTAATTAACTAATTAATAACACAATCATTTCTATTTCAGTGACTATACTACAATGGTAAATGAACGATGCAGTATGTAGTTGCCAGATCAGTTAATCTTTCTAATTCTTCTCCACTCTCTTTTTCATAACCTAGTCCTCCTTTTTCCTCTATTTAATTACTAAATTTACTTAAAACTATGTATCTCCCAACTTACACACAGTAAGTGACATATCCTGGGAGAATCTGCCTCTCTGGCAATTTGTAATTCCTGCTAGAGAAGTGTCATTTAAAGGGCACCTGAGTGGCTCAGTCAGCTGGGACCAGTTCTTGGTCTCAGCTCAGGTCTTGATCTCAAGATTGTAAGTTCAAGCCCCACATTGGACTCCATGCTGGGTGTGGAGCCCACTTAAAAAAAAAAAAAGAAAGAAATATCCTTTAAGGATTGAACCTAAGTTTCTTGAGGCTGGGATCTGTGTCTTACATTTACATTATATTTGCAGCTCCCGAAGTGCTATGAATTAAGAGGACAACCGAGGGAGTGGATACATAGATGAATGGATGGAACCAGGGATAGATGAGTGGGTAGATGAGAAGGATGCTCTGAAATTTGAACTTGACATATGAAATCAAAGGTTCAAAAATTTAAAAAGCTCAAGGAGCATGAAAGACCTCAAAAATAATGATAAAAGATAAAAGCAGCCAGTGAGAGATAACACATGCAGATTCCTTAGAAAAGCAAAGCCCATGACAAACCATTAAGTTTCCAATACTTTCTCTTACAAGGTAGAGGACTAAGGCCATATATTGCCTCTTTCCAAAGTTTTCAGCTGTGAAAATTAGTCCACCTTCCAAACATGGTTGGAATACATGAGCTGTCCATCTGCCTCCTTTGCTATTTATTTGGAAAGATTATGCTCAGAGTCATTAGGAAAGTAATTCTCTCTTGATTTTTCAAGAAAATTCCCAGATGTGACCTGCACATTGATAACAGAGAATTTAGTTTGCTGGCAAGAGCCAAATTGGATTTGGTTGTATTTGCTGTACTCTTTTCTTATTTCAAGGACAAATTCAAATGCCTTCTTTCCTCCTGTCCATGACTGTGACTCTGATGGGAAACTCCATCGAAATAGAAATATTTTTTAGGTGGCAGAAATTCCAACTGACAAATATTGTTTAAAAATCCACCTGTGAGATCCAAGTATCAAATTCAGCCCTGAAGCCTTATATCTAGGAACGTAGGATCAATCTCTTGATCTCTCCCTCAATAATACTACCCTAGAGAGGCTGAGTGATTATGCAAATCAGATGCTGTAAATGAAATCACTTTGTTTAAAATGACCAGTTCTGTAGTGGGATTTAATCACTTGAACCCTGGCATTATTTAAACACCAGACAGCACGATCCAATGGTACAAACTGTCAATCATGTACCATACCGCATCTATTAATGTCGCCTGGATGATGCTTTGCCCTGAAGTAATGATAATAAATTTCAATTAGTTAAATACAAATGATGGGCCTTATTTGTTAAAGTAATTTCAGATGAGAGAAAGAAATTATTATGAAATATATGTTGTCACATAAATTTGCATTTTGACCAAACACTGGGCTGTGTGTGGGAGTCAAGGACAATATTAATAGATTCTCTTTAACTCGAGTACAAGTAGTGAAGTCAGAAACTTTGGCCCAGGAGATAAGCTTCTGAAATAACTCCCAAAGTACATATGAAATGGCCACCACAGAAGCAAGATGTGATGGTATTTCAACTTAAACTTTCTCCTAAAATAGTTGATAGAATTCAAGGAACAGAACTACATCACAGGGATTTCAGAAAAATGAAGCATCTTAAGGAAAACTGGAAGGGTATTTGCAAACATGGAAATAGTCCTGTTGGGCTGGTAGGATTAGGGACGGTTTTGTTTTCTTTTATTCCTTCCAATTTTATGAATTGTTGTAATAAAAAGAAGATGGCTCAATTGTGTTCTTAGGTCTAGGGTTTGATTGATTAAGTCAGAGTGCTCTGGGCATCTGCTTTTCCCCTGAAATGGTCTGCTGTTTGCAGAAGCTGTTTTTGGGTTTTTATTAAGGCCTGGAGGAAAGGAGTGTGTGTGTGTGTGTGTGTGTGTGTGTGTGTGTGTGTGTGTGTACTGTTCTTTCTTACAATGCTGTCCTATTTTACTGTAGAAGGAAGGTATTTTCTTTGTACACATTCTCTCTCTCTTGTGCTCTCTCGCTCTCTCCCCCACCCCCTTGCCTACTCTCTAGGACAATTTACTGAGAGAAATCTCCAGTCAATGAAAGATTCCCTGGTTACAAGTAATTATGTTTTCCTGTTCTATGTCATTGTCTCTACATTTGTAAGAACAATATCAAATTCTGGAGAAGTACACATGACTGCTACATCCTTCAGCAAACTTTCTAAAGCTTATTAGTAGGTTAAAAGGATTTTCCAGTCACTTGCAAAGGCAATAAAAACACAGCACTTTGTGTTTGTAGTATAGGTCCTCTCCAAATATCATTCTAAGATGATAAATTATGGCCTTAAATTTAAAAATAACATTGAGAGAGTAGATAGCATTGAATAACGGATAAAGTAGGAAATATGTATTCAAGTTCTGATTTTGCTATTCTTAGTCTCCAAGCAGATTTTTGACTCGGTTTCTGCATCTGTGCAATGGCCAAAATGTTCTTAGGCTGTCTGTTCAGAGGACCAACATGAAAATGCTTTACAAGGGTTGGCTGTTACTGATGTTTTATGCAGGGGGCTTCTTTTCTTTTCTTTTTTTTCTTTTCTTTTCTTTTCTTCTTTCTTTTCTTTCTTTCTTCTTTCTTTCTTTCTTTCTTTCTTTCTTTCTTTCGATTTTCTTGTCTCTGCATATCACAAAGCAGAATTTTCAGCTCTTCTCTCTAAGAATAGGTCCTGTTCATCATCACTCACTTTAGCACATGCTCTAGCCTAGAAAACAAAACATATCATTTCCCCTAGTGCTGGTATTCACAGACATGGACCCACATGCAATCAGAGACCCCCTAAGCTGCCGAGAGAATTATTTTCAGTGACTCATGATGCTATTTGAAGCCAGAGGAATCATCTAAAGCCACTGTCTATGGCACTAGGTTTTTCCAAACAAGAGCTCCTTGCTGGCACTGGGCTGAATCACACTTGCACTATAAAATTCCATCCCACCAAAATGTCTCTGGAGAACCTTCAGTTCACTGTCATCTGTGGAAAATAGGAAGCCTGCATGAAGCCTTCTAAGTTCTTAATTCATTTGGCAGGATCTTGAAACAAGTTATAGTTAAGGGCAGAAATAGTGGAAAATGAACCCCATGCTGACTTATGAAATATGTGAGCTTGCAGTTGCCTTGACATAAGGTTTCTTTATGGTCTGTCTTTTTGATTTTCCAATATTTTCCCTTAAGCATTCTGATGTGATTTTGTGGTTGTTGTTCACAGTGAAAGGTAGGGATTTCAGGGTATGATTTCTTTCCCTTCAGAAATAAAGCCATGGAGGGGGTACCTGGGCAACTGAGTCGGTTAAGCAGGGAGCTCTTGATTTTTGGCTCAGGTCATGATCTCATAGACTGTGCAATTAAGTCCCTTGTGGGGCTCTGTGTTCAGCGGGGAGTCAGCTTGAGAGTCTCTCCCTCTGTCCTTCCCCCACTCACTCACACACACACACACACTCTCGCTCTCATAAATAAATAATTCATATAGCCATGGGAACACAGAGTTCTTGGTCTATTCATAAGCCAGAGGAAACATTCTAATGGTCTCTGAAATATCAGATGAGTCCCTGGGAGACAGGTATGGGGGCCTGGGTGCTGATGAGGAGAAGGGGATGCAGTGCAAAGATGCTCTGCAAACTGGCTAGGCCACCTTTAGGCAGGGTTTGTAAACAGGAGCCAAAGAACTGTCTGTGTTTAAAGAGTAAATGAAACAAAGAGAAGCAAAACAAAGCAAAACAGTGAATGGAGATTTGGGTGAGGGCGAGGATGAGTTTCTCTACATTTGGGGCTCTTAAATTCTTCATGACCCCATAGGATTGTTGGATTTCTGTGGGGGTTGGGGGGGTAATACTCCATAATTTCTCCATTAAAAATTGGCAAAACGGATCCATGTCTGCCCACATGAAACATATGGGGGGATAGATATTAATTTTATAATCACTCAGATTGATAACAATTATAAAATAGAAGGAGCACCACAAATGAGAGAAAACTGCAGGGAGCTAAAGTAACGTACACTCATTTCATGAACAGTTTTTGCAGTTACAGGTCAGTAAAAGATTTCCTTAGGACGTAGACCTTTCGGCCGAGCCAGTAGGATCTTTTGAGGCATGGGTGAAGGAGAAACATCTCTGTAAGCTACAGGGAAAGCCAAAGTCCTCAGTAGATGGCATTAGAGAGAAGATTCTGTGAGTAGTAGAATGATAAGGGAAGTTTTCGTCATGGATTACGCATTCCTAAGGACTGAGCGGGGAATGTTTGGAAAGGAAGGAAATCTTGGGGAGGTGGGCAATGGCTCTTCCATTCCCCACCCCCTTCCTTTACAGTGGATGGAGCAAACCATTCTCCACATTTGCTGCATCATTCCGAAGTTGATCTGGGATTTTCAGCTCTTGATCCTTACCCAGCCTGACCTTTTGTCAGGAAGCACTAGAAACCCTTATAGTGGTAGCTGTGAATCCCCAGAGGGGTCTTGCTTCACTCCTCGAGAACTTGGGAAATGTAAAGAAATCAACCAAAAAGATACTTCTTAGGTGATATGAGGATCAGGGATTTGAGAGAGAGTGGCTGGTGGCTCCTGCTGCCAGAAAAGAGAACAAGTGACATTTCAGAGCTGGGAACTGAGAAGCCTGTAACTTGTAAAGATGAATCTCAGATTGTCCCAATGCACTTGGATGGTAGACATTTCATTGGTCTGGCCATCTGGGAGTTTTTTGCTTTAACGTACCCTTCAAAGAAGGGTCTGCTCCTGCTTTGCCCAAAATGGTAGCCACTTAGGAGCCATGTGGCTATTGGGCACTTGAAATGGGGCTAGTCCAAGTTGTGAGTGCTGTGGGTCTAAAACATGCACTGGATTTCAAAAACTTAGCAGGAAAAAAAAGGCAGGGAAAGATCTTGTCACTAATTTACCAATTATTTTGCGAACCGACAATGCCCTGGATCAACTGGGTTAGACAAAACACCTCATTAAAAGGAACTTCTCCTTTTCCCGCTTTTCTTCCACGCAGTTACTAGAACGTTTAAAATCACATGCTCACAGCTGTGCCTCACCCTGTCTTTCTCCTGGGCAGCGCGAATCCAGTCACACACATCAGCTTCTCCATTTCATCGCTTGTCCCCTCCATAGCGACTTCCCCCACCACGCTGACAATGCCCCCCACACCACCACAAGGTAGAAGATGAGTAGGGGAAGCGAGGTGCTACTTGAACCTGTATTCATTTCAATATGCTGCATTCTCCTCACCTCAACACCCGAAGACAGAGTGGAAACACGTTGTGTGGCCTGTCTAAACCTCAGGCTTCGGTGTCTGCTCCTTTGAAGTGCCCATCGATGGAGGGAGAGGACTGCTGCTGTTCTCTTGGCTCCCCTGAGCTCTTCATCTGCCTGGCATCCCAGACACTTGTGCATTGAGAATTGTTCCTGCCAGCTTTGCCTTTCACAGATGTAGCTTTGGGGAAGGACCTGCAACAGTTCTCAGGGCATCAGGGAAAAAAGAGGCTCTGGGCCAGGATTTTTTTTTTATTTCCAAGCACAATGTGTACAAACGCAGCTGCGAAGAAGCGCGGAGCCATACACTTGCCACTTCTGTTCTCCTGGAGACTGGAAGAGGCCTCTCCCAGGGGAATCTGCATTTTGAGATGGAATTCTTCAAAGCTCCAAAAGCTTGCAGTATGAAAAAAAAAAAGAGGCTCTAATGAGATCATTTCAAACCCGATGGCAGAGGGTGAAGACAATTTTGTCCCCTACTCCCTCTCCTTGTTGATTCAGCCCCAGAAAATGTCTTGAGTTAATCTTAAGATGACCTATTGGAAATGGATTTAGAGCAAAATTCTAAAGACATAGAGAGAGTTGGGTTGAGAGAGAGAAGCAGGCAGACCAGATCCTTACAGTTGAGTAAGGATCATCATTTCCTAAGTTCTTGCATGGGCCCAGCCCTGATGTAAGCGTTCATCCACCTAGGCCTCACAACAGTCCTTGAGGGAAAATACAAGTGTTACTTCCATTTTACAGAAGTGTAAGCTGAGGCAAGAGATCTTTATGCCGGTTGCTTGAAATCCTAAACTAATAAACAGCCAAGGCTCTGGATAGCTAGCTCCAGACCCAGTGACTGCCACAGTACACCGTCTCCCGTGTATGAAGGCTCAGAAGAAGTGAGCAAGCTTGGCTTCATCTATCCATTAAATCAGGGAATTTAATCTCCCCTCGTATAAATTCCAAAAACTGTATGTGCCTACAGACATTTTTGTACCTTCTGAAATATTCATGCTCCTTCCTACACTTCATGCAAGGTTCTTAGAATGCCTCGGCCTCCCTCCGTGTTGATGGAGAGGCTATTGTGAAAACTTCCCATATGTGATATTTTAATCTTCCAGACACTGTGGCCCTTTGAAATGTAAGTTTCTTATTTGTCATCATGTTTTCAGTTCCCTGGCTGGTGTCTGGCGTGTCACTGGTGTTCACTAGCCTCCCCTCCAAGTCCTACTGAAGTAGAAATTAAGAGTTAATACTATTCTTTTCCCAAAGAACTAAGGGGACAGTTACTCAACAGAAGATAATATGATTTATTAGCTCTTACATAATCTTTTGAGTTCTTTTCACCTCAGAAACTTTAATTACCAATGGGCTAATGTTTCTCTAATTATTTGGACATAATTCTGATGTCACAGTCAAATAATTGGACTTGTAAATTTTAACAAGAATAACTGCAAGCAAGTAAATAAACTAAATAATGCAAACATTCCTATTTAACAGGCCTTCTTGGATTAAAAAGAAATATTTTTGGTAACTGATAATTTCAGAGAACCCATTATATTCTATTCATTGCATTTATCCCTCCTCAAAAAGCATAAAACAAGTGTTCATTTTTTATGAGTCAAAATTGCAACATGTATAAATAATTGGTTTTCAATGATGCATGCAAATAATATCAGAATTTGTTTTAAATGTAGAAGCAATTGTGGGATATAATTACAGTGTATGCAGTTCAACACCCTCTTGCTCATTAATATATATGGACCTTCTAATGGATGTTCATTGTTTCCTGGGAATCAAATCTGGCAGGTCAGATCCAAAGATAATTTCCCATGGTTGTCAAATGGATAATAGTCACAAAAGCAAACCAATAGCCATATCTAAATCAACTACAACATTTAGAAGAGCAAGACCCCCTCAAAACCCAAACCCCAATTGGGTTAATGTTCAGAAAGTAATATTAATTATAGGGATATAAAATATGTTATATGAAGCTTACCTCTTCTCAGTTGACCTCTCTTCCTTCCATTTTAGAGGGTAATAGACAAAAAGAACATATTGGCTTTCATTTTAGTGGTTGGGGATGGATTTAAAAAGTTTTTTTGTATTTATATAACTTGTGTGCATGTTTGTGCGGCCCCACTCACAACCATTGCTGGCACCAATACAAAATTCAAAGTGATTTCTCAGTTTTGCAAATTTTTCCAACTTTGGCTTACTCACATTTGTAATTCTAAACTGCAATTAAAATTCTGTGGCTTTGTGCCATTTGCTCTGGAGCATTCCCTTTTGGGTAACCTATGAAGATGGGGCAACGAATGAGTCCTTATAATCTCTGCTAAGCTAGCCAGGTTGGCTTCAAAGGCAGCTTTGGAAGTGAACGTGCGCAGGCTCAAAAGCCCCTGGGCGCTGCCTGTCAGATTCCTTATATTACCCACCTCTATGATCATCGCTGTCCTCCCTTCTAAGTTCATGTAACATGTCTGCTCAGGAGGGGTTGTCAGATGTAGAAGAGCAGGGATGGGGAAGATATTCCAGAGAGTGTGAACAACCTGTGCAAAGGCCAGAGAGAGAGGGATGGCACATTTGAGGAGCCACGAGTAGGCTGGAAATGCTGGAGCATTGTTTGCATGTGAGGATGGGGCTGGAGCAGCAGGCTGAGATGGTGGAGACATGGGCATAGCATGTACCGCCACATCCAAGTCAATTGCGACCCTTAGAATAGCAGTTGAGGGCAACTCAATATTCCACCCTCGATTTGATTAGTACACAGGAAGAAATGTTAATCATAAGGTTAGAAAATCTACTATGGAAAGCTTACCTCTTTTCGTTTGACCCCACCCCCTCCCCTTCTACTTTAGTGAGTAGAATTGACTAAAGGGTTTATTGGCTTTGCTTTAAATTCTGTTCTGGAAAGCAAGGCTGTTTGCTGAAATTTTTTGAAAAACGAGAGCAACATAATGAGCTTTTGGTTTCAGAAAAGACAAAGAGCATTCTAAAGATGTAGTAGTGGAGTGAGCGAGCGTAAGAGGCGGGGTGGATGGATAGATATTTAAGATGTAGAAGTAGCAGTGTCTGGTGACCTGATGAAGGGGTGACACCCAAGTTGGAGGATGATAGTCACTGATCAAAGCAGGTATTGAGTATTCTTGTTATTATTAGGGAACAGATAAGGGCAAGGGGACTGACACAACAGAAGACAACGTAGCTTTATAGAGATAGTTGTATAGAACTCTCTCATGTGCACAACCAGAAGAGGACAAAGGGCAATACTGGTAAAAACAACAAACAATGTCTACCACCCAACCTGCAGAGATTCTGATTTAATTGGTCAGGATGGGTCTGGGAACTTTTTTAAAAAATTGTGTTTAAAAAAAAATAATAAAAACAATAAAATATTGTGATTAAGGGCAGCCTGGATGGCTCGGGGGTTTAGCGCCGCCTTCAGCCCAGGGTAGGATCCTAGAGTCCCGGGAGTGAGTTCCACATCGGACTCCCTGCATGGAGCCTGCTTCTCCCTCTGCCTGAGTCTCTGCCTCTCTCTCTCTCTCTTCTGTCTCTCATGAATAAATAAATAAAATCTTAAAAAATAAAAATTTTAAAATTGTGATTAATAAAACATAATAGAAAGTCTACTCTCTTAACAGATTTGAAGTTTGCCCTACAGTGTTGCTAATTATATAGACATTGTCATACAGCAGAAATTTGTGGAACTTCTTGCATGACTCACTGAAGAACAACTCCCCTATGCCCTTCCCCTAGCTCTGAGAACCACCCTTAGACTTCCTACTTCTATGAGTTTGACTACTGTAGATTGTATAAGTAGAATTATGTAGTATTTGTCCCTCCGCGCCTGGCTTATTTACTTAGCATAACGCCCTTGAGTTTCATTCGTATCGTAGCACAAGACAGGACTTCCTTCTTTTTTAAGGCTGAATAATAATATTCCACTGTTTGTATGTATTCATTCATCTGCTGATGAACATTTAGGTTGCTTCAACGTCTTGGCCTTTGTAGACAATGTTGCAGTGAACATTGGAGTGAAAATATCTCTTTGAGATCCTGATTTCTTCTCAATGAATACCCAGAAGTGGGATTGTTGGGTCCCGTGGAAGTTCTATTTTGAATTTTTTGAGTAACATCTGTTTTCCATAATGGCTGTACCACCTACAATGTACTAAGTTTCAACTTCTCCACACCCTTGCCAATATTTGTTATTTCTGGCTTCTTAAAAAATTTAAAAGAGAGTTAAAATGGCCATTCTAACAGGTATAAGGTGATAGCTCAGTGTGGTTTTGATTTGCCTTTCCCTGATGATTAGTGGGGTTCAATATCTTTTCCTGTACTGGTTGGCCATTTGTATGTCTTTCTTGGAGAAATGTCTATTTAAGTTTGTGTGTGTGTGTGTGTGTGTGTGTGAGAGAGAGAGAGAGAGAGAGAGAGTTATTTGGGTCTTTTTGCTATTGACTTGTAAGAGTTCTTTATATACTTTGGTCATTAGCCTCTTCTCTGCTATATGATTTGAAGTATTTTCTCCTATTCTGTGTTTCCATTTCATTTTGTGATTGTTTCCTTTGCTGTGCAGAAGCTTTTGACTTTTGTGGAGTCTCACCTATTTATTTTGTTATTATTGCCTGGGCTTCAGTGTCAGAGCCAAGAAATCATAGGCGTTAGGTGCTTTTATAAAGCTCCTCTGGATGACTTCACTGTGCAGTCAAGAGACCCACTAGTCTAAATTATACCTTGCTATGACAAGTGGTTCCACTTGGCCATGAACATTCTGTTGGCCCAACAGGCTGGCGTTTAACTACATTTATTGTCTATTTGCCATGGTGCCCCCTAGAGGGGGAGATAGATCTTAATTTCTGGATTGGATAAGGATGAAGGAGAGAAAGTGTAGTTTGAAAGAACACATTCAATCCTGTTATCAGATTTTATTTCTTAATAATAATAATCTTTTTCATAACTTAAACTAGAAAAAATAATGCTCAACAAAATCTTTTTTTACTCCTGAGATTCCGTGATTCTAAAAGGTGTGTGTGTGTATGTGTGTATTTTGTGTATACAAATTTAAGTCATTGGAGATGGTGTCTTCAACTGAATTTTTTAAAGTGGTTTTAGAAGTTTAGGAAAGCAGGTATAGCGAGTCTGTCTCTGATTTGGTCGGCATATGCATTCGTTCACGTAATATTTATTGAGTGCCTCTTAAGTGTCAGTGCCTTTGCTGAGCTTTTAGCTATATTGTTTCCAACCTACCAGGCCTGTGAGGTGGGTGTTATACCCATTTTACAGATAAAAGTGTGGCAGACAAGAGGGTCACACAGTTAAAAGGTGGCTGGGCTGTCAGTTCCATAAGGGCAGGGATTATGTCCTGTCTGCTGCTGTCTCCCCAGTTTGAAGATAGCGTCAATGCTGTAAACAAGAACCCAAAATATATATGTGGGAGAGGCTAAGCTGAAGATGGGGTGTGGTTGTGGCAGCTGTCTGGAACTGCTGAGTTTCCCTTATACCTAGACACCCTCCACTCTTCATCTGCCTTGACAGCCTTGCCTTCTCCCCTCTGAGTTTAGGGGAAGCTGTACCCCCTGCCCCACATTCTTACCCCAGGTGGCTCTGAAGGGCTGCATCTTTATGTGAGGCTGTGAGGGCCGTCAACTGGGTCCTTGAGCATGCTGTGGGGACGGCAATTTATTCATCCAGGAAATATCCATTCACATACTGAAGTCTAGTTGATCTGGAAGGTTAGATGGGCACAATTACGACTGTGTGTCCACAGGCCAGGAACTCAAAAGTGTTTAGCAAAATATCATGCCACAGTACTGGTAGAGCAACAATCATGAAAGTGTTTAAGTGAAAATATATGGAAAGAAAAATATACAGAATGCCCTGTGTTAGCAAGGCTATTTTAACTTCATCCCTTAATTGAATTTATTTTCACTTGTATTTTAACAATCTTTGTGCTATTAAATGACACTGTTTCCAAAATATGCCTGATGAAATAAAAAACACTGCCTTGTTTCTACAGCTTAAATATGAAGGCTTCCAGGGGAAAAAAAAAGAAGAAATGGAATATGCTTACTGTTTTCTATAATTTTTATTTTTATCATTTTAGAGCACTCAGAGGAGGATTTGGGAAATCGTCATGTCACTCTCTTAATAAAGCCACAGTGAGCACTTAATGCTGCTTCCACTTCCCACACACAAACTTTCTAATTATAAAAGGACCTTTTCAGACTTATTCAGGGCATATAATCTTATTTGCAGCTCCTAATTGGAGGACTGTGTTTGTTGAAAAGAACAGAAGTCTTCAGTCATTTAGAATAAAGCTGGCTCATCAACCCCTGTGGGAAGAAAAGAACTATTTATTTTATCCGTTAATCCCAAATACAAACACAATAAAGCTGTCTTTTCTAATAGTGACCTATTTCATGTTAAATTGGGATAGAGCTAGCTTTGCTCAATAAGACTATTGTGGTCAACAAAAAAGTCAATCTTATTAGGATTCCCATTGAATACCTTCCAATAACTTATCTTTTAAAATGCTGAACCCAAAGCCCAGTTGAATTCTTTATGTTGCCCGACACAAAATGCAAATCTGGAAGGGAAATAACCTCAACTAGTGAGCCCCATCTAGTGACAGGGAAGTAAACTGCTGGTCAAAAACCCAGGCTCTAATAATAATCCCGAATCTTTGACCTGAACCTTTAATCCTTCTATTTGTGCCCAGGCCAGTTATGTTTTATTTCTCTCTCTCTCTCTCTCTTTCACCTTGACTCTTATTTCTGAGAATAGAGAATAACTTTTTATACTCAACAATTTTTTTTCTTGATAACTTAAAATTCCAGCCTCTAAAAATATTAACATTGCTTAACACTAGCTGGATTTCCTCATTTATATTGAATTTTAACATGTGTGCAGTCACTTCTCTTGAATAGCATTACACAGCACTTATAGATTAAACTGTATTTGATATAAATAATATTATTCATTTATCAGTTTCATGTTGTCAGAAGACCACAAAGTTATGGGTTTTTTGTTGTTGTTGTTGTTTGTTTGCTTGTTTTACTTGTAAGAACTTTAGAGGAACAACACCAAGTCGTAGAAAAATCCGGTGAGAGATCTAAGGGGTTCACAGCTTTCAAAGTCTACTTTCTTGGGCAGTATCAACATTTGACAATTGTGCTGGCTTGACGGTTGGTTTCTTTTAGCTGACTACATTAGAAGTTAATTTTGGTATGTCTGCATTCCACATTTCTGCATTTCTTGACTTTCTCTGTCACAATAACAAACATGTCAAAACTGCATAAGGCTGTGGTAGGGATCAGCTCCAATCACACATAGGAAGTGCTTTTGCTAATGATTCCACCCTATAAATGCAAACCTTCTTTGTTCCCAGAAAAAAACAAGTTGATAATAGCCATGTCATTTTTAAATGAAGTAGAACACATCCCTCAATTTATCTACACTTGAGTTACTTTCAAAACATCTTTCCATTAGCCTAGGTGCCCAAGCCCCAGATTCCGACCTAGGTATAGGAGTTTTCTGGACCATAGAAGAAAGAACAAAGGACTCAGTTCAAGTCCTAATATTGCCGTTCACTGGTTACATGGCCTTGGGAATGTCGAAGCTCCTGTCAAGGTGTCAGGGCTCAGGCTACCGGAGCAGATAATCCCTGTTCCTTCATCTTCCAGCTGTCGAGCTTTAGACAAAACGCTTCCCCAAGCTTCCACTTGCTCCATGGATCTCATGATATTTCCTTCATAAAGTTGGTAAGAGAACTGATTGAATAAAGTATGTGAAGCGCTGAGCTCAGGGTCTGGCGCCCAACAGAGTGCTCAATAAATATTATTACTTACAAAATGTAAGGACCAGGGATCCCTGGGTGGCGCAGCGGTTTGGCGCCTGCCTTTGGCCCAGGGCGCGATCATGGAGAACCGGGATCGAATCCCACGTCGGGCTCCCGGTGCATGGAGCCTGCTTCTCCCTCTGCCTGTGTCTCTGCCTCTCTTTCTCTGTGTGTGTGACTATCATAAATAAATAAAAATTTAAAAAAAAGAAAACTCTTCCTTTAAAAAACCAAAAACAAAAAACAACAACAAAAAAAATATAAGGACCAGTATCCACCTCTCAAGACCACCAAGAAGACTCAGTGAGGTGATGAACAGGAAAATGTTGGTCATCTCGAAGGCATTCTGTAAGTGTTATGGATTAGAACAAAGTTGGACCCTCTTTGAAGCTTCAAAGGAAAAAAGGAAAGTGGTTGTGATTAAAGAACATGAGGCTTTTATTGATCGGCCCAAGCTTTATGGGCTGAACAAAATATTTGTAGGTTGAATGATTTGTACCTTCAGTTTACATTCCAATTGGGATTATAAATTTCTTTTTTTTTAAGATTTTATTTATTTATTCATGAGAGATACAGAGACAGAGGCAGAGACACAGGCAGAGGGAGAAGCAGGCTGCCTGTGGGGAGCCCAATGTGGGACTCGATCCCGGGACCCTGGGATCAAGACCTGAGCCAAAGGCAGACACTCAACCAATGAGCTGCCCATGAGTCGCAAGGGATTATAAATTTCTGAAGAGACTAGAACAATAGAGCTGAAAAGGAGATTGTATGATTCAGTTTCCTCATTTTTTTGAGGGAAAAAAACCTAATGTCCTTTTCTTCTTCAGAGCTCTTTGTGCACTTGAGATTATTTAAGAATTTTAAATTATTTGTTTGGTGTCTGCCTTTACTTCTGGACAAGTAAGGCCCCCTTGAGGACAGGGGCCATATGTGTTTGGTCCACACTGTAGCTCAGCCACGGCTTAGTGCCCAGCACAGTGTGTAGTACATCATCTACACGTGGTAATTACTGACCAGCTCCGAGATGTCATACACCAAGGAAGAGGAGGCATGACTTTGCAAGGAGGAAAAGCTGAACTTCTCTGGTTCACTTCCTATGTGATCCTAAGGAAGTTACTTAGCCTTTCTGATCCTCAGTTGCATGATCTGTAAAACAGGACTGATAATGCCAGAGTCTGTTTCATGGGGTTGTTGCAGAGATTAATGAGCTAATTCGCGGAAAGTGCCTGCAACATTGTAATTCGATTAATTTATCTAAATGCCTGAGATAACAAAGCCAATTAGAAAGGGTTCTGGAACCAGAATCTTAACCTACATCTTGCTCTTGATTTTTATTCCTCCAGTACCCCTCAATCCCTCTTGATTTTTATTCCTCCAGTACCCCTCAATCCCTCTTGATTTTTATTCCTCCAGTACCCCTCAATCCCTCTTGATTTTTATTCCTCCAGTACCCCCTCAATCCCCTACCACTTTCCAAAAGCATTAGCCTACCCGACAAAAATAGTGACACAAAATAAAGCATTGGGCCTTTCATGTAGAGGTGCTGGGGTCACTCAAAGTACTACAGCAATCTTCAGGAACGCATTCGAATGGTAGTAAAGAGCTTATTATTGCTAATAACCTCCCAGTGTCTAAAACACGGAGCTGAACAGAGAATTTCATATTTTGCTCTAACAGTTGGTCCTTAAGGGTTTGACTATCAGATGCAGACATGGCTGCATTATGAAATGGCATGTTTAAAAATATCTCTGTGACTCCTTCTTAGATGACTTTGAGCAAGTGAACTAACTGTTAGCCTCCTGGAAGATTAGATGTCAAGATAATTAGCCTCCTGCCATGTGGACTATCTATTTTTTCCCCCTAAATCTCATTCTCCTTTCTTCCCTTTGCCTCTTAGTTGACACAACTCATTATTACTTTATGCCTGCATTCTTCAATTTCATTTCCGTGCACTCATAAACCGCCTCCTTTTCATGACTAATCACAGCTAACACTCTAGTCACACCCTTAACTTGGGTGTTAAATTTTACAATTCGGTGTGTATCCAAATATCTCAGAAAAGCAAAGAGTGGGTTAGGTAGGTAAACCGGATGTATGAGCAATGCTGAGGGTAGCCCATCCTCCTCTCTCCTGCTGGTCTTCAAGAGTCCTGGTTCCAGGGAACAACGTGAAATGCATGTTTTCTGATTTCACCTCATGAGCAGGGGTCTGTGAATAATTTCTTCTTTCATTGCTGAACGTTGGGGGTCCGTGAACTTTCCCATTTCATTATTCCAAATGACCCAGACCTGGCCTTATGCAACTGGGGAATAACTTTTTCTTTTTCTCTCTTGTCAATGGAGCCAGTGAAAAGCTGGACTAAAAGGAATAAGGTGGAATGGGGAATTATCCAAAGGAGCCAAACAATTACAGAAACCTCTGGCTGGAAGAACCTTGAAAGGCTATCTGTCCACCTACCTGCACTTCCGTCTTGCCGGACACCAGGCCCACAGGTAGTTTTGACTCCTATTTCAAAAGAACACACAGGATACCAGGTCTTTGCCCTCCATTTCAGAAAGTTCTTCATTTATGCAGCCTAATACCATTTCCCCTCCGGTTCAGATTTTTTCCTTTCACTGTCAAGCAGAAGAGTAGGTTAGTTTCATGCCACCTGGAAGTATAGATGTCCCCCAGGTACAAAGGTGAGATTATTTAACCCCTCCAGCTGCCTTTCCTGCCCATGACCTATGGAGTTTGCTCTCCAGCTCGCTGGGCATTGCCACAGTTTGATTAATTGTGGAAAGTCCAAGATTCCTTGAAAATATTCTTGAACTGAACCAGTGTTAGAAGTAGAAAAAAGAGAAAAAGAGGACAAGGAAATTTTTCCTTCTTTTTCTCTTTCCTCTGCCAACATCATGGCACCTCTCCTCAGACGCTGACTACTTCCCCCCCAGATTCCCCCGACTCCACCTTCCCAGCTTGGAGATGGTGAGACATGATCCAAGACCAGTCCCTCTGCTCCTAGCTTTGTGCTTGGCTCCATCCCCAATCCAGGTCTTCTAAAAACTCTAAGGAAGGGCCTGGATCCTAAGAGTTATCTAAGATTCATTTAGACCCAAGAGTTATTCCCTGGAGACCTAAAACTTGCAGGGAAGTCTTCCTACCCTACTCCCACCTACAATCTTGCATATAGGTCCTTAATTTTTTTTTTTTTAATTCTGAGCATGACTTATTAGGTAGTGACTAGCTGAGTGGTTTTTGACATGCATCTATCTTAGTTTTGTACACCAGCAATCGGTCGGTTGAACTTAGGTGGTCTGGTAACACACGTAATAAAAAGAGCACTTGATAGGGGGTCAGGCCAACCTTGGTCTGATGCTCTATTTCATTTGCTATAGAATGACTTTTGTCAATCTGCTGCTTCCTTAGGTATAAAATGGAGCTAATAGCAATTTCAGGGCTTGATACCAGGATTAAAGAGAGAGTTAACTTATGCCAAGCCCCTAGCACAGTGCTTCGCATGTACTAGTTGCTTCAAACGTGTCTCTCTCTCTCCTCTACTGGCTACAGGGGCAGCTATCTAGCACCATAAGCATCCATTGGCTTTCTCTGTCAAACTGAGCTGCCTTCCTAGCAACGTTCACTGCAACTGTTAAGAGCGGACCAGTGCCAGTAACTACATGGTAAAGATCCCCATTTTGTCTCTGCTCCTGCTCTGTGCCCAGTACTGTGCTAGGTGTTGGGAATAGCTGGGCAGCCAGACTCATGGTGTTTGGTCTTAGGGAGCTCACAGCATGAAAGCAGTAACAATAGCAGACTCATATGAGACCCCTCATGAGCATCTAAGCCCAGAGTCATAGCAGGATTAGATTAAGATCTCAGAAGACCTAAGCACTAAGAAGATTATGGGGCTGCCACCCCCGGATATAATTAAAAATAAAAATGGTACTAAGCCATAATTAAGTGTAAAGAAGCAGAACAATGTTCTGATATTTTCCCCACTGGGATGACAGTCTTAGTGCTTCTTTTGAAATACCAAGTTTCAAATTCTTTCCTCCATCTGCCCCTCCTCCCCTCTTGTACTCTCTCTCTCTCTCAAATAAAAAACCAAAAAACAAAGATGTTTTTTGATCCTAATGCTCAGAGAATGTATCCAAAGGTAGGCTGAGAACAGAGAAGTCAGGGGTCTTGACGATTCCTGGACTACATGACAAATCCCACAAAGGATGGAAAAGTGATTGCATATTTTGAGACAAGGTTAAATCACCTTTTTTAAAAGTTGAAATTTGGGCAGCCCAGGTGGCTTAGTGGTTTAGCGCTGCCTTCCACCCAGGGCGTGATCCTGGAGTCCTGAGATGGGGTCCCACATCAGGCTTCCTGCATGGAGCCTGCTCCTCCCTCTGCCTGTGTCTCTGTCTCTCTCTCTCTCTCTCTCTCTCATAAATAAATAAATAAAATCTAAAAAAAAAGTTGAAATTCATTCCAAACATATGGAATTTTTTTTTTTTTGGAGGGGATGGACTTTTCACAAATGGGATGAGAGAGAGGTTATATTTAGATTAGCAAGTTGTAGATTATATATTGGGTCCTAAGAGGTGACCTCACGACTAACTTGTGGCTTTTTACTCTACAATCATTGAGACAAATTACCAGGGATGATGGTGACAGGAGATGTGTGCCAGGATACAGAGACACTTGTCTTTCATGGTTCTTTCCTTTCTTTGGTGGAGGACATTCTCTCTGAAGGACACAGACTGGCACTAAGGCAAGGTTAGCAGTACCTGGTGAAGCTTACCTGGAGATCAGCTAACAACCCTCACTTGGAGTCACCTTTCTACTACAAATCAGAGAGAGAAGCACCAGGAAAGGCCCAGCAACCCTGACAGGGAACTTTCTCAAGCAGGGATGCAAACAATTTACATAGCCACCGTAAATAGTCAATAAAATTCATTTTATAGCCCATCTACTTAGATTTCCTTTATGTCCTGGTCTGTTTCAAACATGCATTTTTCTTTCAAATCGTTAGGCAATAAAGAGTCAAACCATTTATCAACCAGTGTCTTAGTATTCCTTTAACATGTTTTACCATTTTCAGGAAATACTGTGGCTTCTGTAATTAATCTCCCAGTAGAAGGTGTTTGAGCAAGATTCCAGTCCAGCAGAAAGAAAAGTCTTTTCTTCATGGGAGTTTTTTGGTTCTTGTGAGTGGAAACGTTCAGAAACAGATGCTGGTCATATTATCACATATTGCAAACTGTTCGTTTCAGATAACGGAGGGGAAAAACACAATAGCGTACATATAGTCTCACTCTCAAAAAACCGTCTTGTGACTGAGCTGGTGTTAAGTGGGCCCCACAAACAACTCAGGGTTGTGCTGTTTCAGAGAAACTCTCCCGGGCAAGACTGGCTTTCCACAGTTGTCACACCAGGTTGGAGACCAGAACCCTGGGCTGGAGGAGTGGGAGGGTTTCCCACCCGCAGAACCATAGGCCCTGGCCGTCTTGGTGTTCAGAAGACCAGCTGGCCCTTAGCACTATCCATGTAGCAGCAAACACCTACACGTATGCTCTTTCAATCCTCATGGCAACTCTATGAGGAGAGGTACTGATAGGATCTCAATGCTCAGGTAACTTACCAAGGGCACACTTTCCAAGAGGTGAGTCTATGAGCCAAGCCCTGTAGTGGCTGGGACGCCACCTGGCACCTCCACTTCTCACCAAGCATTTGCTCTGGCAGGAGGCAGACTCATCCAGGCCTCTGCTCTGCAGGAGAGGAAATGCGAGGCACACGGATGCCAAAAGACTTGCCAAAAAGTCAGGTTCAAGAGGCCAGGAGCTCATTCCTTGCCTCTTAGACCAGCGTATCCTACACTTCAGCCTTGTATTCTGTTTTTTTTTTTTTCTCTTTGTGGAAAAAAAAAAAAGAAGATAAAATCAAGAATTCCAAACATGTTGTTTTACTTCTGTCTATGACTTGTCCTCCTGGATCATAGGAAAGAAAGGGCAGAAAGCTTCATTGGTCCATATCACTGAGTAGAGCAAACTCCACTCCAGACCTGGGTTCTTCCCCAAAACAGCTGTGGGGTTTTCCTAGAAGGCAAACAGGTGATTGGTTTGGCCTCCCACCTAAATGGAAGGTTTTGAAATGGTCTAATCTCATCCTTAGAGAGGTTAATAACAAATATTGGGAAGTGCTCCTATATTCAGGGTGTATACAAAGGCTCTAGAAAAACATTTGACTCTGGATGATCTCCAGAAGAATGTTCTGGGTTTCTCCAAAACATTTGATGGGACAATTATATTTGACTCTCTAGTGTCAAGGTTACATTTTTTTCTGTTTCTTTCATTTTGGTTTTTAAACAGAATCATACTGGGTCTCAGGTGGCTTTTGTGGGCCAATCTGACCCCCAGATCAAGCTCATTCTGAAGACACTGGAGCATCATTACTTTATTTGCATGACAACCTGACACTTTCTGGAGTATTTCTTCCCACATGAGCGGAAATGTTGGTGAATGTGATGAGACCACAGGCAATGCAGTGCACAGGTTGGACTCCATCTCTAACAATGTCATTTGATTAAACAGGCAATCATCTTCCTGCGAGGAAAATCTTGAGTCATCCGAATGCCCATCTGTATTCATCAGAGTTCCAGTAAACAGGAAGATGGCCCACAGCCAATGGATATTTAGGGAGTTTAATAACGGGGCCATTTACAAAGATGGGGACAGGTTTAGGGAGACACAATGAGAGATGGCTCCGTGCCCCAAGCTAGCACCACTGAGGAGCCATCACCTTAACAGGAACAGTTAAGGAAACCAGAAAGAGAGCGATGTGGGGAGATCACGTGAGAGAAGCTGTAGGTTCTAAGAGGGACACAGTAACCCCCAGTGGATGCACATGGAGGGAGATGTGAATAAATACTACAGCTGCAACTTTCCTCCTCTCTGGTTGGGTTGGCCAAACCCAACCAGAGGGCAAGGCCGCCTACAGATGCAGACCTCAGGGGACAGCTTGACAAGAACCCAGTGCAGGGAGAGGGGACAGTGGGAAGACGCCTTGCTCATGGTTTCATTAAGAACAATAACATCTGGGATCCCTGGGTGGCGCAGCGGTTTGGCGCCTGCCTTTGGCCCAGGGCGTGATCCTGGAGACCCGGGATCGAATCCCACGTCGGGCTCCAGTGCATGGAGCCTGCTTCTCCCTCCGCCTGTGTCTCTGCCTCTCTCTCTCTCTGTGACTATCATAAATAAATAAAAATTTAAAAAAAAGAACAATAACATCTGCATACTCTCTTGCTATGACATGAGTAGTTTAATAAAGATGTGAATAAGGGGGAAACCCCCTCTGCATATATGAAATTAGGGGGCCAGTTTATCCTTAGGGCAGAAATAAGTGCTGTAAATTCCTCATTGTGTTTTAGGAGTCAGAACTGGATGCACCCAAAGGTCTCAGAAATATGAACCTCAAAACAGGCCCTCTAATAATTGGCAAAAGAGAATCAGTGGAAAAGTATTCCTGGCAGGACAGTGGTCACAGTCAAAATTAACTAGGAACATAAGTTTAAGAAAGAGGTTCATGGGAGTTTCAAGTTATTGGCATACAGTCTCCGCAGGCCCCTCTTGCATTGAGAGGCCCATATTTTAATGGAATAAAAAGAGCCTGGTTTTGTTTTGTCCTACATTGTTTTGTCTGGTTTCTCTTAGGAGTTTAGACAAAAGGCCAACCAGAAAGAGGAGACATGGGGAAATCTGAAGAACCATCCTGGGGCATTTTAGAATGTCAAGGACTCCAGAAGTCAATAAGGATGTAAAGCGATCATGGTGAACCTAGTTTCCAATCACGTGGTAAGAGCCAGGCTGTGTTTGGGTAAGAACATGATACGGTGCTGGAAGCAAAAGCTTTAGAGTCGAGCTATTAGCTGTGTGACCTTGAGTAAGTTTGAGAACCTACAGAAGCCTCAGTTTCCCACTCAGGGAAATGGGGACACTGTCTGCCTCTCCTAGGGTTGCTTCATGGATTAAATGAGATCATGTATTTAAAATGCTCGAAACGGTATCTAGCCCATAACTGGTGTTCAACAAATGGTATATATGTGTCTGTAAACTTACTTAGATCCATGGACGCATATGTGCATCTCCGTTTCTCCGAGAACCATCTGGTCTTGATGGATGGGAGGGGTTATGATTGGTCACAGGGTCCTTTGGTTGTGAGAACGCGGAGTGTGACAAAAGGGTCTTCATTCTTTCTCTTCCTATATACGCCCCCCTCCAGAAATATACATACTTAGGCTAGCTCTCTCTTTCCAGCTGTGTTCCGAAATTCTTTCTGACCATGTACCCTGACATACGTATACCCATATATGTGCTTTAGAGACTTTTTTCTTTAAAAATTTCTGATCGGATAATTAATTATACACTCAATAATTTATTTAAAAACATCAGAATTTAGGGTAGCATAACAAAGTCTCAGATGCTCCATTTCTCTTTCACCCCTCTCTCCTCTCACAGACTGCTTTATTGTGGAAATGACTCTTTTCCCCAAAGGTCTTATACAATAGGGAGCACAGAGATGAGGAAATTTTGTTTCTGGCACTTTATTTTGGCTAGAACGGAATTAAAGATTTCAATTTAGTGGCTATATTTGCTTGTTTCCCTTATTACTGACTAGAGAATTCACCTTAGTCTCTTTGTGACGATTGGTTTAAAGATGTTTTTTTTTTTTTCACTTTTTTAAGAGATTTTAAAATGTTTGCCTTGGGTGACTAAAGCAAACACAAAAGGTTCCACAATCTGCCCAGGCCTTAGAAATTTCACTCTTGGGCCCATATCCTTGAAAGGTATTGACCTCTACAAGCAGCTAATAATGTAAAAGTTGACAGGCTGGTTTAACCTTTTAATTGTATTCTGTGGATCATGCATTTGACCTTCTGGAGACAACTTGATGAGTTCCTGCCATATTAATTACTCCATGCTGTTTTGCAGTGAACCTTTTACAATTCAAACCTAGTGGATGAATGCATGAACCTTCCTAGGCTCTAGAGAAGAAGCCAGAATGGCAATTTAAAAGTACCCAAAAAATAAATAAATAAATAAAATAAAAGTACCCAACAGGATTTTCCTCTACTGGGCTTGTTTTCTTTCCCCCAAAATGATGAATAGACACCTCTGGAATGGTATTTATTGTGCTGTGCTACCTCTTGCAAATTTTTGACACTTTTTTTTTTCCCTAAAATATCTTTGAAACTACCAGACCTTATCTGGAATAACTGCTTTCAATTACTATGCGTTCTATAATCAATACAGTCATTACTACGCAATACTATCTCTGACACCCGAGTCTTCTTTGGCTTAAGCATCGTTAATGAGATCTAATGTGCAAAGTTTCATTTAATTTTCCACTCCCAAATAATCTTCATCTGAGTTTGGATTTTGTCTTCCTGATGCATTAGACAATAGTCCTAATTATAGTGCAAGATCTCCCTCCCACCCTGTTTGTTAGCCTCCATGAAGTTTAAGCTTTCCTTCTTCCTCTCCTTTATAGGGAGCAGGAAGTCATCCATGTGGTCATTTTCATCACCCTGTGCTCAGGCTTCTTCAAGGAATATTTTGAGCCCTTTCAAGAGTAGACCTGAGCATTTCCAATTGCTGAGTTTGGAAGGCTGCTTACATCCCAGCCTGTCCTTATGCACCATGTAAGAGTATTAAACTGCAAGTCTTATGTGCCAAACCTGGATTCGAGAATCCAACTTTTCCCTGCTTCCTGTCTCCCCTCGTTACTTAGGTTTTTTTTTTTTTTTACTTATTCATGAGAAACACAGAAAGAGCAGTAGAGACACAGGCAGGGAGAAGCAGACTCCCTGTGGGGAGCCCGATGTGAGACTTGATTCCAGGACCCTGGGATTGCAACCTGAGCCAAAGGCAGATTGCTCAACCTCTGAGCCACCCAGGCGCCCCTACTTAGGTCTTTTGATGCAACAACTCTCTCTAGTGTACTTTCTTAGATGACAAAATGTGATTGGATGGGAGTCAAATATCTGGATGGACTCCCAGGTCTGCCATTTACATCCCATGTTTCTCTATTTATGGGTATGTGTATTGAGTGCATGCTTTGTGCCAGGCACTGTGTAAAGCAATTCACACTTAATCCACACAGCAATCTGAGGGAAGGCTACTAGGCTACTAGGATGGCTATTTTGCCTAGATGAGAAATAGCTCAGTTTAAATATTCATTGAATCAGGTTTAAATAATTGCCCTGGGTTAGTGTTAGTGGACCTGAAATTAATACACAGCTTTTTCTTTTTTTATATATATTTTATTTTTTTTTTAATTTTTATTTATTTACGATAGTCACAGAGAGAGAGAGAGAGAGAGAGAGAGAGAGAGAGAGAGAGGCAGAGACACAGGCAGAGGGAGAAGCAGGCTCCATGCACCAGGAGCCCGACGCGGGACTCGATCCCTGGTCTCCAGGATCAGCCCTGAGCCAAAGGCAGGTGCTAAACCGCTGCGCCACCCAGGGATCCCCAATACACAGCTTTTTCTGACTCCAGAGTATGTGCTTTAAACCGCTACACGTGAAAATCTCACAAACTTCGTCAAAGCGCTTGGCTTTTTGGCAGCCGTCCTGTGTGCATTGAGAGGCAGTGAGTGAGAACTCAAGCTGGAGCCAGACTGGCTGCATTTGAAATGTGTCCCCTTCACTTACTGGTTGTGTGACATTGGACAAGTAACTTTATCTTTCCATGCTTTGGTTTTCTCATCTATGAAATGGGGATAAAAATATTATAACGCCAAATTCCTTGGGCCGCACGGAGGATTAGATTCATGTAAAACATTTAGGTCAGTCCTGACATATATTAGGTGCTCTTTAAAAGCAACAGTAAGTGGGACACCTGGGTGGCTCAGCGGTTGAGCACCTGCCTTCAACCCAGGGCTGATCCTGGACAACCGGGATCAAGTTCCACATCGGGCTCCCTGTATGGAGCCTGCTTCTCCCTCTGCCTGTGCCTCCACCTCTCTCTGTGTGTGTCTCTCATGAAAAAATAAATAAAATATTTTAATAAATAAATAAAATCTTTTTTTTTATTTTTTTTAATTTTTTATTTATTTATGATAGTCACACACACACACAGAGAGAGAGAGAGAGAGAGAGAGAGAGGCAGAAACACAGGCAGAGGGAGAAGCAGGCTCCATGCACTGGGAGCCCGATGTGGGACTCGATCCCGGGTCTCCAGGATCATGCCCTGGGCCAAAGGCAGGCGCTAAACCGCTGTGCCAGGGATCCCAATAAATAAAATCTTAAAAAAAAAAGCAACAGTAAGAAAACAGCTCAATAACGTTAGCAACTATTGATGTGATTGCCTTATTTGTCAAAAAAGAAGTAGAGAGGAGCAACTGTGTCTACCCTAACTGATTGCTGTAAGGAGACTTGGTGAGCCCTTGAAAGTCTGAGGTTCTCTGCGATTGAATATTACTGATAAAATCCTCTTATTCCTCAGCCTAGGACACAATGGTGAAAGAGGGTTTGGGGAAGTTTGTTTGGGTGTAGAAACTAGGTGTGGTATCTAAACAGTCGAAAGGATAAGTCTTGCCCTTAATCCCCCCCACAAAAAGTGTGTGGCTATGCCTGTGTAAGCAGGAGAGGGAATTAGGAAGTCTGGGTTCTATCAACCTGAGCTTGGGGCTTGTTATCCAAAACTGGGTAATTAACATATCCAAAGCTCAAACTCATTGTCCTTTCTATGAAGAGTAGGATACTTTATCTCTGCAACCTAGTTTCAGAGAAAGCTTAGGAAGCAGAAAATGAAGTTAAAAATTAAAAGGACAATAATAGCTTTATATCACCAAATGGACTCTCCTCCAGGCAACAGGAAGTGGATGGGGCCAAATCAGATAGGTAGTTACTAGGAAAAAATTAAATGGATACCTAGCAATCAGTAGGATGCTTACCGTGGGCAAGAAGTTGTGTTTGACATGATACAAAGATGTATGAGAAACAGAGTCTTGCCTTAAAGGGGACGTGATTTACTTAAGTGGGCAAGATATAAAAAGATAATTAATAATAGAGGAGTTTCTGTACCAGATGAGTAGTGTAAACCAAGAGGCTATAGGCCAAATTTTCCCATTATAAACACCTGCTACACAATTTAATTATGTGCAGCTTTTGTATTATAGGATTTAGTTGAACTAATTTGCTCTCAATCTTCAAAGGTATGTAAACATTTAAGTAGAATTCCTAAGATTTAACCTAAACTCACATTTGAAAGTTAATTTTAGCCCCTCTGGGAATTTTAGACACCTCTGCGAACCTATCAAAAACTCTGAAGTATCTCCTGGAAATGGCACAAAACCCCACAGTCTGCATATAAGTGTAGAAGGTTGATGGATCCCCCTAAAATCCATCTGTGAATCCCCACGTTAAAAACGACCCTGCCCTAAGAATGTGAGAGCAACTACCATTATGGAAACTAAATTATCTGTTCTTTCCCAAATCTTTAGATCTCAGTTACATCTTTGTTAGCTTTTGCTATTTTAAATAAGGCTATAGTTGGGGCATGTGGGTGGCTCAGGTCAAGTGTCTAACTCTTGGTTTTGGCTTAGGTCATGATCTCAGGGTCATAGGATGGATCCTCACATCCGGTTCCACACTCAGCGGGGAGCCTGCTGGGGATTCTCTCCTTCCCCCTTGTCCCTCACCCCACTGTCAACAACAAAATGAAGACCACATTTTCCATACTTTCCAAGAGTTGCCATGTCTCTAAGTTCTGGATAACGAACGTAGATGAAAGTGTTTTAAATCTACTTCTGGAACCCTCAATAGACAGCTTGGGAGTACCCTTTGCTTCTCCTTTACCAATTCCTCCATCCAGCTGCTCGGGACAGGAATCTGATGGCTAGAGTGCCTTCTTGGGCTATAAGATGAGGGACACATCCTGGGGACCACAGATCTGAAAGATGGAAGGAGCCTGGATCCCTAAGGAGCAGGGAAGAGTGTCCCCATAGTAGTTCTGAATACTATCTTCTGGACTTTGACATTCCTGTCATTTAAGTTGCTATTTGTAGTTTCTCTATTACTTGTACCTGAACCTAATTCTAATTTGCAGATATAATCCGTCGCATTTGGAGGCTGCTATCTCCTGACTTCCTGGTATCTGCCGTTGCTAATGAGAAGAATAATCTGTCTTCGCTTTCTGGTAGGTTTAAGATGGCCTCTTTCTATTTTACAGTTTCTCCTGACTGCATATACATATAGGTCTGTTCTCATCTTTTCTGATTTTCCCTCTCCTAGGTCTCTCTTCCCTTTTTAGTCCTGAGCCAGTTTCTCAGCCATGTCCTCCTTGAATGTTGCATCTCCACTCTTCCCCAGCCTCTTCTGAAACCCCTATTCAAAATACGTTGAGGGGTGCCTAGGTGGTGCAGTCAGTGGGGCCCCCAACTCTTGGTTTCAGCTTAGGTTGTGATCTCAGGGTTGTGGGATGGAGCCCTGCATTGGGCTCTGTGCTCAACGTGGAGTCGGCTCGAGATTCCCTCTGCCTCTCTCTCTGCCCTTTTCTCCCACATGCACTCTCTCTCTCTCAAATAAATAAAAATAAATCTTTAAAAAATATGTATGTTGAAGCCTCCCAATCAAAATATCATGTGCCTCAACAGCACGTATAGCCATTTTTAAATGTCTATACATGCTGCTCTTGAATTTTATCTTCTAAATGCCCTCTTGGTGGATAAACTTGAGTTTATTCTATCCATTGAATTTTTTCATGGCATTTTTTTTTCTCCTGGCATTTCTTGTAGATAACATAGAGTTGAATCTTGTTTGTTTGTTTGTTTGTTTGTTTCCACTTGGACAATCTCTTGCTCTTAATTACTGTATTTAGAGCACTCAAATTTAAAGCAATTATTGATATAGTTGGATTAATACCAATCATGTTTGTGACTCTTTTTGATTTGTTGGGTTTTTTCCTCCTCTTTTCTTTCTTTCTTCTCTGGTTTCAACTGAGCAGTTTATATGATTCAATTTTATCTCCTCTCAGCGTAGTGACTATATTTCCTTTAAAAAAAATTAGTGATTGCCTACAGTTTACAGTATAATTTTTAAACTAATGTAAGTCCATCTTCAAATAACACTATACTGCCTTTGGTGTAGCATACATACCTTATAGGAAAACCAAATAAGTCAAAAAGTCACACCTACATGAAGAAATGAAGAATGTCAGAGAAGGAATAAATGAAGCTAAAATAAAATATTTGATTTTTCTTATTTTTAATCTAAAAGATAACCTTATTTGAAGGCATAGCAAACATGTGTTGGATAATTGTAACAATATGAACTTTTTGACTTGCGTAGTTTTCCTTCTCTCCAAAGAACTTGTAACATTCCTTATGGGATAGGTCTGCTAGTGGTGAATTCCCTCAGTTTTGTCTGAGAAAATCTTTATTTCCCCTTCACTTTCGAAGTATAATCTCCCCGGAAATAAAACTGTAGGTTGGTGAGTTTTTGGTTCTTTTCAATGCTTTAAATATTTCACACTAGTCTCTTCTTTGCAGGGCTTATGATAAGAATTTGCTGTAATTCCCATCCTTATTCCTCTCTAGGTAAGTTATACTTTTCCTCTGACTTCTTTCAAGATTTTCTCTTTGTCTTTGGTTTTCTGTAACTTATATATGCTGTGCCTAACTAAGTGTCGTCCTTCTTTTATTTATCCTGCTTGGCGTTCTCTGAGTTTCTTAGACCTGTGGTTTGACGTCTGTCATTAATTTTTATCAATTTCTCTTCTATTATGACTTCAAGCATTTCTCTTCCTTTTCCCCCCAGAAATTCCGATGATGCATATGTAACACTTCTGAAAGTGTCCCAAAATGTTTGAATGGTTTTGTTTATTTGTTTTGTTTTAGTTCTCTTTTTCTCTTTGCTTTGCAGTTTGGGAAGTTCCTATTGATCTATTTCCAGGCTCACCAGCTCTTTCCTCAGCCCTCTCCAAACTACTGAAGGGCCCATCAAGGACATTGTTCATTTCTGTGGTAGTGTTTTTGATTTCTAGCATTTCCTTTTGATTTTTTCCCTCAAGTTCCCAGCTGTCTGCTATACCACCCCTCTGTTCCTCCATATCTTTTTTTCCCCCATTAGAGCATTCAACATGTTAAACATAGCAATTTTAAATTCTCTGATAATTCCATGATCTGTGTCACATCTGAGTCTGGTACTGATGATTCCTTTGTCTCTTCAGTCTGTGTTTTCTCTTACCTTTTAACGTGTCTTTCAATTTTTTGTCAAAAGATGGGCATGAAGTCGAGCAATACATCTAGTCATAGGAACCAAGGTAAATAGACATCTGGTGTGATGTTTTATATTTATCTAGGAGTGCGGCTATATTTAATCTTTTCTATAGCTACAGATTCCAGAGGTTTCAAAGTATCCTAGTATCCGTGTTTTTGTTTTTTTTTTTTAATCCGTGTTTTTTGTTTCTGTTTTTCCCTCCTTACTTTGGTTTCTCTAGGAACTCCTCAGACAGTCTTCATCTTATGGCTCTTTCAACTGTCCAGTTACTACACTGCATGAACATGTGGTGGGAAGGTGAGGGAGATGGAAAGTCTTCTATAATTTTATTTAATCCATCCATTGTGTCCCTAGGCTGAGACCTTCACAGTAGTTGTTCGGCTTTCCACACCCCTTACATGAAACTAGAGGAGTAGGAGGATGGAATGGGAGAAATGTCCTCCCCCTAACCACCCGCCCTGGGGATGGGGCTCTGGTAAATTTTTTTCCTTGGAAAGTAAGTCTTTGTTATAGAGAAAGCTCTGGGTGTATTTCACAAGGATTATGCTTTCCTTCCTTCTGTAAGAGTTATGAGGGTATCTTTCTTGGATCAGGACTGTAAGAACCTAGTGGGGTTCCTGGAAGAAAAACCCATGAAAGTGGGGAGTCCTCCTAATACTGGATTCCCAGGAATTTCTCACTTTTATGCTAGCTCAGACTCAGCCTCCAGCAGTTCACCAAAACCACCTTGTACATATTCCTACCAGGTCATGACTCTGGCATCTCCTGCTTCAGAAAAGCAGATCTGGGTTGTGACTCTGAACCCACCTGTCTGTCTAGTTCTCTGACAGGTTCAGGAAAAGTTACTGATTTTTAGTTTGTTCAGTTTTCTCTTATTGCAAGGACAAAAGTGACGACTTCCAAGCTCTTTACATGTTGGAGCTGAAACCAGAAGTCATTTTTGGGATTTTTAAAATCTTTGTATTCTGTATAGTTTTGTTATTGTGATGACTATTATCATCATTTTTTCTGCTTTAACTCATGACCTTTTGCTCTTTTTTTATGAATGCTAATCTTTCTCTATTAGAAATCCCTAAATATACTTACATAATCACTTTCAGATGGGCCCATGTGAGTCACAGGTGCCAAAAAAATGATAGTTTAACTTTCAGGAGTGAATTAATCTCTTGACTTTTATGTTGTTGGCTAACTTCTCTAGATTAATCTCCTTCTGTGTTTCAGAATTTTGATATGTAGGGGGATGCCTGGGTGGCTCAGCGGATGAGCGTCTGCCTTTGGCCCAGGGCCTGATCCTGGAGACCCGGGATCGAGTCCCACATCGGGCTCTGTGCATGGAGCCTGCTTCTCTCTCTGCCTCTCTGTGTGTCTCTCATGAATAAATAAATAAAATCTTAAAAAAAAAAAAAGAACTTTGACATGTAGGTACAACTTTGAGCAGAAAGGTTTTGTTTTGTTTCTCTCTCTAATATCATCCCTCCTTGTATTTTGTGGATGTCTTCATTAGACCACTTGGGTTCTGCAACCAGAACCCTCCTTCTGTTGGAAATTCAGGGCCCCTGTCTTTTGGTGAGAGAAGGGAGCGTTTATCCAGGCACCACTCTGCAAGCAGCAGCAGGCAGCTGGGTCTGCCCTCTCCCTTTTCCCCAGGTAGAAAGCTCTAGATTAGCTCCATAAATATTTTTCAAGTGTGCATGGTGGAGGAGAGCACACTTCCTGCTTTGTTTCCTGCTTTGGGCTGCTGATCCCTGCAGAAGTTTACCTTGTCTTAAAGTGAGAGTTGTGTCTGTTTTATTTTCCTCTTTTAAAACTTTGTCTGACACTTATTTGGAGTAGATCAGGGCCTAAAAGCATGAATTTACAATCCCCTCTGGCACAGAAGACATATTTATATTAGCCACATCTCTATGAACTAGATAAAGTCAGGCTCTATGTGCCCATTTTATAAGTGCAAGGGGAGCGTAACAGGTGGTCAGCAGCAGGCTCAGACTGGTGAGTAGGTCTCCTGTTTCTGTCTTAAGCAGGTGATATTCATAATCATATCAGGCCTGCGATGTTGGCAGCTCAGCCTCTAACATTTCTCTTCCTTACAACATTTGGAATCTGGGACGTGATGGAGAGCTTCTGCGGTGAGCAGGCCACTTGTCCCATTTACAACGTAATCACAAGGTGTTTCTACTTTAGAATCGGTGGTTTCTGCCCACAGATTTCTGAAACACTGGCTGAGATCACGATGCTCTTTCACGGTATTGGGTTTTTTATGTGCTCCATGCAGAAAAAGTTGAGATGTTGTTTCCCCCACCTCCATTTTCAGTCACAAGCAGTTTATAGTGACTTCACATCCACTCCACTCTGGCTCTCCCCCTTCCTGGGTCTTACACCTTTGTCAGATTTCATCACCAAGAGATTGGCGCCCCTCTACATTTCTAAGGGAGGGGATGTTTATACTTTTTCTTACATCTTGTGGCCTTCATCACCCAAAGCTCTGTGGAATTGAAAGAAACACAGTTGGCCTGAACCCTGGAGCCATCTGTTCAACCTGCTAAAGATATTGGTGGTTGACTGTTTACTAAACAGACTACCCTGTGTGGCAGCCCAAAGGCTGAGACTGGGGCTTCTGTTAATCATTAGGCACTTAACAAACAGTTGGGGCCCTAGTCGCTAGCTTTTCTTCATTGCTTTCAGAAGCAACATTCTGTACTCTGCCTTCAGCCACACAACAAGAGATGGATTTGGTGGTGTGTTTACTGTGAGGATTTCCAGCAGGCTTGGGTTGCCACGCCCGAGCAGCAGTGGTCATGTCATTTTGCAGGAGATGTGACATGTGTGCCTTTGTTGTTGACTTTATCTTAGCCAACACACGTGGGTGTCTAACGTTGGCTGAGAAACTGGGCTCTAGGGTGGAGCGAAGGTTTAATTTTGTTGACAGTTTAATGCTTGGAGAGATATGAGTTCTGGTGAGGTCTCTCCCTTGAGACTTTTGCCCTTTCGTTAATGCTTTGCGTAAACACCGCCTTGAAAACTGTTCATGAAGTATCTGCAAAGGCATGTGGAACTGTTAGTAAACAGTTGTTGTGAATAACGTGAACCCACGATCAGAGTCTTGAACCTGTGTTTCTTTTTGATGGGATTTATTATCTGGTGCAAATCTTTATGAAGCGTCAAACACAGATTGAATTCTTCTGCCCAACTTTTGTGGCAGAGTGTAGTTTGTGATAGAAATTTAGCCTTGGGAATAGATATGGAGAACTTCTCCCAGAGTCTTGTGTTAGAAATAGCAATCTCTGCTAGTTGAGAGCATTAAACATAGGAAAATAATCATGAAGTTGCAGAAAGTGGGACACAGGCAAAAGCAGCCTAGGTGTTTAGCTAAGGAAGAAAAAGAAAAATTTGGAGACAAGTGTCCCTCAGCTCTAGAGGTGTTCTGGAGCCAGCTGGCCTCTTAGAAGCAATTTGCATGTTTTTCTTTTCAACTCTGTTTTTGAGGAGATCAACTTGGTGGCTTCAAATCAACTGTGGTCAGAGCATTTACTGGACTGAAATTGTCGAATGCTACCAATCAGAGCTTTTCTCCCCTACAGAGCCAGTTAAATGTTTACCAGCTCACTGCTGGATGTGGAAGGCTAAT
Organism: Nyctereutes procyonoides; assembly: GCF_905146905.1. NCBI lineage: Eukaryota > Metazoa > Chordata > Mammalia > Carnivora > Canidae > Nyctereutes > Nyctereutes procyonoides. The sequence continues at coordinate 7,897,764 of NW_026575021.1, read as the reverse complement.
TCTTAATTTCATTTCCAAGAAATGAGAGGGGTTATATCACTTTAGAAATAAAGACATGACACAGTTGAAGTCATGTTCACAGAAAAGTAGTAAGAGTTTGACTCCATGACAGGCCTGAGTCACAAAATATCCTCTGAATTTAAACTGAGCTCTTGGGATCCCTGGGTGGCGCAGCGGTTTGGCGCCTGCCTTTGGCCCAGGGCGCGATCCTGGAGACCCGGGATCGAATCCCATGTCGGGCTCCCGGTGCATGGAGCCTGCTTCTCCCTCTGCCTGTGTCTCTGCCTCTCTCTCTCACTGTGTGACTATCATAAATAAATAAAAATTAAAAAAAAAAATAAACTGAGCTCTTCCCTCTGGGCAAGACACATTATATGTAAAATGCAGCCATTTGAAAGATCTGGGGCAGTAAGGGGACAGATATGCAAGGTAAGCAATTGCCAGATCTTAGCCTGGTACTCTGCTTGGTTTTACTGGTTACCTTCATTTTATTCATTTACTTATGAATTTTACAGTATTTTTTGAGTGCCTCCTAACATGCTCTGTTAGCTCTTGGATGAGTAAAAACAAATGTGCCTATTGTCTTCATGGCATGTACGGTCTAGTAGAAAAGACAAATATTAAGCAAACAGCCACAAATAAGTGTGTAATTACAGACTATATAGTAGATTTTATAAAGGGGAAGCATAGAATACTAAGAAAACATATAACCTGATGATTTGATGTGCATGGAGGATGGGTGGGGAGGTTCCCATGGCAAAGTGCACCCTGAGCCAAGAGCTAGGGGATTGGCAGCAGCTCAATCTGGTGAGTAGAAGTGAGTGATAGAGGAGGATTAAGCCGAGAGATCAAATGTGCAATAGCCCTGCAATGTGTAGGAACATGTGCCTTTTTAAGAAAATTAAAGATGAGCTGAATGGCTGGAGAACAGGCAGCAGGGGTACTTTGTGCGACGAGTTGTGTTAATAATGTGTTTATTTTAATCTAAGAGGAATGAAAAGCTACTGGAGGAGATTTGCATTAAAAAAAAATTCATTTGACTACAATATGGAGAACTGATTGGAAGGGGAAGAGAGAAGACAAGGGCATAGGTTAAAGGCTATTATTGTATATTCCAGGTGAGAGATAATGGAATCCTAGACGAGGCTAATGGCAGAAGTGATGAGAATAAGGAACTGTATTCAAGAGATGTTTAGGATACAAAATTAAAGAGTGATGCATTAAACATAGGGATGGCAAGGAAGGGGATCTTGTCAACGATGGCCCCAAGATTTTGGGCTTTGGAGAATAAGCTGATGATTGTTCTGCTTACTAAGATTAAGAATCAGATTTAGAACAGAAGCCATGAGCTTGGCTTTGGATATGCGGATTTAAAGTACCCTTTCAACATCATAATGGAAGTGTCTAGTAGATTCTTTGGATATTCAGATTTGGAGCATTATGGAGAGGTCTAGAGCTATCTACTGCTAGGTGGTGACTGAAGCCAGGGTCAGAGTGAGATCCTCCAAAGGCAATGCACAGGGTGAGAAGAGAAGAGGGCCTACACACTACCTGGGAATATTTAAATATTTAGTAACTCAGTAGAGGGGAATGAACCTGCAAAAGATCAAGGGAGTAGTCAGGGAGGTAGGAGGAAAACCAAGAAAGATGAGGCTGGGAGTGTGAGAAGGGATTCACTGTAAGTAGGTCTGAGGGGTTTGGGGGACGGAAATGTTCTAAAACTGATTTATGGTGAGGCTTACACCTCTTGGTAAAGTTACTAAGAAGCACTGAATTGGATACTTGAAATAGGTGATTTTTACAATATATAAAGTATACCTTGATAATATGGTTAAACCAACAAAAACAAAAGACTATAGGATGAAAGAAAAGAAAGGATGAGAATCTTTCAAGAAGGAAGGAATGGTCATGTGTGTTGAATGTTAGTGAATTTGGTAAGATAAGGACTTATTATGGTCACTAAGAAAGTGAGAACTAGAAACAGAATAGTCCCAATATTGGATAATATCATTGGATACTGTATAAATAGTGACCTATATTTGAAATGGTACCTTCGTATTTGTGAGAAAGTGCACATGACTTGGTCCCTCCTTGTTCTCACAAAAAGAGTCCAAATACAGTGTTTGTTATGCCCTCTGCACAACAGAGCAGCTAGCAAATGGATTCTGACAAGGCAATTCTGTTATGACCGAAGCCCTGTTCACATGTGGCTAAGAATTAGCACCTATGTGTGATCAAACAATATATTTCCCCCCAAAAGTCTGAGACACTCACAGGATATTGTAAAAGTCCTCATTATTCTTTAAATGATCTAATGGTTACAAAGAAATTATGTGTCCAATAATAGCTTCATACATATGGGATCAGTACCTCATCCAGCATGTGGCACAAGGTAGGTGTCCAATAAATATTTGTTGACCACCTAAACTCAGAAGTTAGAAAAGTGAGAGTGCTCATGAATCATTATTTAGATCTACAGTGCAAATTGCTACAGTAGAAAAGCTCAGAAGAGCACAATATTAAAAAAGGCCAAATCTATGTAGGTAATTCACAAGTTTTGTCCACTTCGGAAGAGGCTACTAATTTTTCCTCAATTCTTACTCATTTTTTACTTGACTACCCTATCAGCTTAAACTAGTCAGCCAAAAATATGCATATAAACAAATCCTTTTACCTTAGCCATCTTTTGGAATTGAATTTTGCTATAAATGTTGTCTTATTTCACTTATTTTCCTTATTTGCACTATTCTTGTGAAAATGACCCCCCCCCTTTTTCTCCCATCTTAACTAATAAATGCCTCTAACTTCTAAATTAGGCCACACTCAAGAAAACATGTAGCGAGAGTTTGTTTTGTTTTTTGACTGAGCTTCCTAATTTAGGTAGCTGTAGAAGACTGTTGACATGTGATTGCCAATCCAAATGTTTAGTGAAATGTCTCAACTGAATGTAAATGACTCTTCCAAATTGATTTTTAGGGAATGTTTCACTCAGGCCACTGGATGTTTGCTAAATTTCTTGAACTCGTATTTATAATAGCAACCCCAATGTTATTCTCTGAGAACAGGAAATCAGGGAGTGGAACTACAGTTGGTGGAGATGTCCCTGAAGGAGGAAGTTGTGAGGACTGAGGTGACCTAGAAATGACCAGTTTTTGACAGAATTTTAGATAAGGATCAATCTATGTGGAGCGATTGTGGTGTTCTGTTAGATCTGAGTACTTTCAGATAGCTTCCCTACCGCCATTTCTCTTTCTCCTAGCTGGAAATTAATAACATTAGAATAAATATTCTGGGTTAGGCGGTATCAGAGAGGTGTTTGGGGCTATGCGGCAGTATAGGATCAGGACATTTGCTTTTCGTCCTATTGACCAAAGTTCTCCATTCCCTCTGTGAACACCCTGACTGTGAACATACTTGACTGAACGTACTGATCAGCACACTGAGCCCTGGAGATGCTTGGTGGCTCCCTCTCGGGCCCGCACACTTCTGTTCCCTCAAGTCAAGTTGCACGTTTGCCAAGAGTCCCTTGTCCCTGTACTTGTCATTGCCATTATGTAATTTAATTTATACATAAGTATTAGACCACGAGGCACTCTATCATAGAGAGAACAATATTTCTATGAAAACTAGGTCAAATGCTTTGGAAAGACTCACTAAGGTGAATTACCCCCAAAGGCTATTGGCTTAGGTGTGAACAAGGCAGCTGTCCAGATGGAATGGGAAGATGTGATAAGAGTATAGTTTCTGTTTAAGGTGGCTTTATAAGTGTCTTTAAGTTCTCACTTCACTTATAAAATAAAAACTGGAAACAGTATACAATGCATAGGGATTCATTTATGAAAGAAATTCGGGGCACCTGGGTGACTTGGTTGGTTAAGCGTCTACCTTCAGCTCAGGTCATGATCCCAGGGTTCTGGAATCAAGCCCTGAGTCAGACTTCTGGCTCACAGGGAACCTGCTTCCCTTGCTCCTCCCCACTCATGCTTTCTTGAACTATCTCTCTCTCTCTCAAATAAATAAATAAAATCTTAAAGAAAAAGAAAAATGAAAGAAATTCAACATGTAACACTAATCAGAAAACCTTACTCTAAGAAAAGGGCAGGGGCTAAAGTCAAAAGTTGGTGAGAGAATATTCATTTAATAGGTTTTTAATTCCTATAAAATGCTTAAGGCATGCATAGGTAACTTGCTATAATTCTTCACTTTAATCTTTTTGATGAGCCAATTAACGTAGATTAGGAGAACTTCAACTCCACTTGGGAATTTTCCAAGGCACTGCTATTTCCTGTCTAAAATACCCTCCCTCATCCCCTACATCCACTTCCTCACACAGTTTGTGTTCTCCCTCTCTCTTACTCATTCTTCAGGTCCTAAGACTCCAGCTCAAATGCTAGCTCCTATGAGGAAACTGTCCCTTGTTACTAAATTTAAATTTTTATTTACTTATTTTATTTATTTCCCTTTGTAGTACTACATTTTGTTTGAACTGCTCGCATAGACCCATTCCATCCCAAAAGGTAATGTCAAGTGCTTCCAGCAGTGAAGCAGTGACATGGCTTCTCCATAGATCTACTAGAGTCTGCAGAAAATCCAAATGTAGTAAAGTCACAAACTGGATGTTTTCATTCCTTGGATTACAAGAGATTTTCAAAATCATTTTGAGTTTTAACACCTATCAAAATGGGCAGCCTGGGAGGCTCAGCAGTTTAGCACCGCCTTTGGCTAGGGTGTGATGCTGGAGACCCGGGATGGAGTCCCACGTCCGGTTGGGCTCCCCGCATGGAGCCTGCTTCTCCCTCTGTCCCTGTCTGTGCCTCTCTCTCTGTGTCTCTCATGAATAAATAAATAAAATATTTTAAAAAAATAAAAAAATAGAACCTATCAAATTCTTTTTTCAGACTGTTCTGCTTCGTGTGCCACCTCTGTGCTGAGTACATCACTTTGTGACCATGCTTAAGGCACAGTTGGTATTGTATTCTAATCATTTATTTAATATACTTTATTATCTTTGGATCCCATGGGGTTAGGTCTCCACTGACTTGCTCCTTTCTCTTGAGAATGGGTCACATTTTCCTGTCTCTTCTTATATTGAGCAATTTTGTTGGATCATGTCCTGGATGTTGTGAATGTTATGTTGTAATGGCTCTGGATTATGTTATGTTCTTCTAACAAACTAAAACAAACTTTATTTGTTTTAGTAGATAACTTACTGAGCCAGATTTAAAGTGCAAACTCTGTCTTTTGGGCAACAGCTTCAGTCTCGGTTCAATCCATTCATCCTCCACTGGTCTGCCTGCAATCCACCTGACACGTGCATCATTCAAGGGGCACATGGGGACGCGGTGTTTAGATGCAGAATTTGGGTTCTCTCTCTCTCTCTCTGATTATTTCCCTTCTGTGATTTCCCTCTCACTTACTAGAGAATTTTTTATAGGATTTTAGCCACCCTACCCCTTACAGCATCCCAAGTCTAAAAGCCATGAAAATAGGAATCTCACGCAGCGCTATTTTCTCCTTCCAAGTGTCAATCTCTTTCCAGCATCTTCTACTTTTGTTCACTCTCCAGTTCCTTCAAGTAGTTGTTTTTTTTTAAATTATTATTTTAAATCTTTTATCCAGAGCTTATAATTGTTATCTGTGGAGAGAATTGGTTCGGGGCTAGGAGCTTACACATCCTACCAGAAGCAGAAGCACATCATTGTCTCTGTACTTTTGTGCCTAAACATTGTCCAACACACTGTGTAGACACTCAGGAAATAGTTTATGTTGAACAAAATAAAGAGAAGGGCATTGTTAAATTGAACAAATGTTGGAAAGAAGGAGGAGAGATTGTTCTCATTAGTTCATATTATTATTACTTTTTTTGGTAATAATTAGACTTTAAGAGTCATAAAGATCTTAATCAAGGAGACTTGAAGAACAGAAACAGCTAGTTCTTATGCTGTCCAGGGTTAGCAGGAGGCAGGAAGCCACCAAAGGCAGGCTCAGGGCAGTGGCATCCACGGGGTCAAGGAGCATCTGGGAGCATTTTAACTTGTCCAACCCTGGACACGATCCCACCAACAAAGTGAGTTTCCCCAGCCTTTGGCATTATTAAGCCTCACAGTGAATATCTGCTTCAGGAGAAATCCCCTTGAAAAATCTGTTGAAACCAGTTTAGAAAATAACACAGTCACAATTGGCTAAAAAAAAATGGTAAACAGAGTAACAAAATAAATTGCAATTACACCGCCAGGGAGGTGTCTGCAGGGGTGTGAGGGGCTGGTGCCCGGCCTCTTCTCATTTACCATCTTTATTAATGACCTGGAAGTGGTGCAAACAGCTTGCTAATGAAGTGGCAAGCACTGCAGCTAGAAAGAGTAGCACAGAGACCAAGCCAGTGTAACAAGGTTAGGACACCAGGCAGGAAAAATCAAAGGAAAGAGCTTAGGCAGGGAAGGAATACTGTAAGAGTCAAGACAAGAATAATCAGAAGTGCAACTTTCTGATGGCAGGGAGTAGAGGAAACATGGAAAGAAACAAATGCCTGGAAAGAATCTGGAAATGCAAGGCTGGAAGAAGGCAACTGGCTGATGGCTGGTGTGGGATGCTATTTCTTAAGAATGATGTGCCGCTTCTTCTGACTTTGCAGGCTATAAATATCACTGAGATGTGAAAGGACCAGTGGGGTCCTCACAACCCTGGGAAGGAAGGAAGGCTCTGCTTCTTGTTATGCCATCAGGGCTCCCACCGCTCCCTGGCGCTGGTAGTTTCCCAATTTAAGACTGGCTCAGGCTTGATGAGGCTGGATGAGGCTAGATGAGGCTCCTTTGTGGTCCTGGTCCACCAGAAAAGGCATCACAGGCAGGAGGACAGAGGGCCTGGGATGCAGAACACCAAGATCCCTCCCTATTCTACACAAAGAATTACCTTCCACCAATAGTCATTCATGTATTTGATTCGCTTCACAACTCTGAGGTCTATCATAGCTGATCTTGTTTACTTATTTCTTTATTGTCCGTCTTCCCCACAAGCATACGAGATCCCAGGAGGACAGGGGCCTCTTCTGTCGTGTTCACCTCTGCAGTATCTATGACAAGGGCAGAGCCTGGTTCACTGTAATCAGGAAGTAAATATTTACTGAATGAATGAATGAATGAATGGACGAATGAAGAAGTGAATCCTGTCCTCCATGCTCATTGTAGAGAAGAGGAGACAAAGCCACACAGTGACCTGCCTACAGTCCCCCAGGTGGTGGACGGACATGGCCCAGAACCCATTTCCTCTGACTCTGAGTACCTTCTCCTTCTTCAGCTCCTTCCGAACTTGTAATCACAGGTTGCCTTCCTGGGAGGCCTGCCCTGGTCACCATGTGGAACATTCCACCCCCACCACCCAGCCAACATTTCACATTCCCTCCTCGGCTCGTGCTACGCTCCCTGTAACCTGTGAGCACTTATCAGGACTCTGTGTCGTTCTAGATCTTATCCTGTTCTTTGTTTGTCCCTCCCTGAGGATGTAGGCTGCAGGGGAGCAGGAATTTCATCTGTGTGTTCATTGCCGTGTCCCCAGCAACAATAACTATGATCATAGCTACTGTTTATTGAGCGCTTGCTGTGTGCCAGACACCTTACGTGGGTTATCTCATTAAAATCCCTAACAAGCCCAGAAAGCAGCTTGTTATTATTCTAGTTATTGTAGTGTCCCCATTGTAGAGATGGGAAGAGTAAGCTTCAAGAAGTGAAGGGACTCACCCCAACTAGTAAGTGACACAGGTGGGACAAGAAGCCAGTGCCTTACCTACTGTGCATACACTGCCTCCGAGAGCGGGCTCTGGAGAGGACAGCTGGTGCAGGTGTCTGGGGCCCACAGAGCCTGCGGATGGCCTACACCCACCGTTATGTCCCCATGAGTGGGCGGTTACTCTCTTCCTGTGACTCAGCCATAGTCATAGAGGAATCAAACAGGCCGCGATCAATGCCAGTGGGCACTAAAGAGCCTGCAGGACCTGTGTAGCTCCCAACCTGTCGTTTCAGCTGGCATTTCGCTGGTCACATGACCACATAGGCCTGGAAACAGAAAGGCAGGTGGCTGGCTGTCCACACTCAGAATAAGTGCAGGGGGTTCCCTTGGCCTCGCTCTCACGTCTTCAGAGGACCGCTTCCCGACCTACACCACTTTGGCAACTGCTCCCAGGACAGAGTGGGAAAAGCCCAGCATGCCAGCGCCTTTCCTTCCACTGTAGATAACAGATGGCCTCCTGCCCTCGGAGTAGAGCGTGCATCACCCTGCCAAGGCCCAGACAAGGCGTGAAGGGGGGCAGGAAGGTGCTCTCTCACATTCCCCTCCATTCCCCATTTGCTCATAAATGCCACCTCTCAGCACTCATTTGAAGGGGCTGCCTATGTTTTCCTTGGATTCTTAGGTCCAGGAACCCTACTGACCCACATAGAGCAAGGGGAAGATCATTTATTGAGCATCTACTATATGCCAGACACATGCTGAGGGGTCTAGAGAAATGGCATCATTTAGTCATTATGTGACCCCAGTTACATAGATAGGGGCACAGAGACCCAGGCAAACCTGCCCACAGGCCGAAGGTACCAAGAACACAAGTTTAATTTTCAAGTTCCATCTACTTGCCACTCACTTGAGTCACAGCCATCGTGTGGAGACTGAATCCTATTGCTTCCCTAAAGGCCGAGGACCACAGTCCTGCTCATTCTTTCCTCAGCAGCGAATACTTATTATTTGCTCTGTGTCAAGTGTTATGCTGGGTGCTGGGGGCACAGCGTGAACACCCAGACAAAATTCCTGCTCCCCTGCAGCCTACACCCCCCAGGGGGGGACAAAGGAGAACAAGGTCAGATCTATAGAGTTGTGGTAAGTGCTCACAGGTTGAGGGGAGCCTGGGAGGGAATGTGAAATGTTGGCTTGGGAGGAAGGGATGGAGGGTTCCACACGGTGACCAAGGCAGGCCTCCCGAGAGGGCGACATGTGATTAAAAGTCCTGAAGGAGGGATCCCTGGGTGGCGCAGCGGTTTGGCACCTGCCTTTGGCCCAGGGCGCGATCCTGGAGACCCGGGATCGAATCCCAGGTCAGGCTCCCGGTGCATGGAGCCTGCTTCTCCCTCTGCCTGTGTCTCTGCCTCTCTCTCTCTCTCTGTGTGTGTGACTATCATAAATAAATAAAAATTAAAAAAAAATTAAAAAAAAATAAATAAAAGTCCTGAAGGAGGGTGCCTGGGTGGCTCAGTGCTTGAGCATCTGCTTTTGGCTCAGGTCATGATCCTGGGGTCCTGGGATCGAGTCCTGCATTGGGCTCCCTGCAAGGAGGCTGCTTCTCCCTCTGCCTGTGTCTCTCCCTCTATCTGTATCTCTCAGGAATAAATAAATAAAATCTTTAAAAAAAAAGTCCTGAAGGAGCTGAGGAGCCAGCATCAGAGGATAAGACCACTGTCCACCTGGCACCTCATATTCTTGAGGGGAAGACAGATAATAAAGTAAATGAGGGGGGCAGCCTGGGTGGCTCAGCGGTTTAGCGCCGCCTTCATCCCAGGGTGTGATCCTGGAGACCCGGGTTCGAGTCCCACATCGGGCTCCCTACATGGAGCCTGCCTCTCCCTCTGCCTGTGTCTCTGCCTCTCTCTCTCTCTCTCTCTCTCTCTCTCTCTGTCCCTCATGAATGAATAAATAAAATCTAAAGAAAAAATCTTAAAAAAAAATAAAACGAAGGTAAAAAAAATAAAGTAAATGAGGAAGTAAACAGGATCATTTTTGCTGGACCCCAGGGCTGTGAAGGGAACGGAGTATATAAAAGAACAATGGGTAGAAAGGAATTCTGTGAATAGGGTCATCGGGGTCCTACTGCCCTATTTCCCGTCCTACTACCCACCTGTCGGTAGCATCTCCGCCAGGCAGGCTCTGTCCTGCCAGACCAGGTGGTCCCCACAGCGAGAGAAAATGCTCAACAACTAACAAGTCCCAACCACCCCATGCAGGAGATGAGGCACAGTCTCGAGGCTTCTTTCCAAAGGCATCGTAATTGAGAGGGAGAGCCGGTGAGCTGGGCCAGCAGGCAGATGGCAGGTGCACAGTGTATTTTGGAGCTGCTGAGAACCCTCTCCTCCCAGAAGAGCAAGCTGCAGCTTGTAGGGAACGTTAGGCTTACACTTTCCACCTCTCCTACCTTTGCAAACAAGTTATTAGCAGTTTTACATTTTCCCTCGGGGGAATCAGTGTTGATTCACCTTGGCGCCTTTCTGGCACCAAGCCATCGACTCCTGCTCCCAGCTTTTTAGCTAAAGAAGATGGAAAGGAAAGAAGGAAGGAAGGGAGGAAGAAAGGGAGGCAGGAAGAAAAACAACCCAACAAGTCTACCCCAAGGGCTTGCTAGAACAGCGCTGCAGCTCACCTTAACGACCACGGGTGACAAGTGGGTTCTTGGGAATCACATGTCTCCCAAAGAGTCCAAGACCTTTCTGGAGCTTCTGTGTCTTACAGAGATTTAGGGGCGAAATGCATCTGTGCATTTGGGAAGGGGTCTAGGCTCTCTGCACAGTAACAGCCTGACTTCTATTTCACTTCCTCCAGGAAGTTCGGGGCCTTCCCCGTCAGGCGTGGAGGCATATTCCTTAGCCTAGGAAATAGTGGCACCCTCAATGCCAAGTTGAGAAATAGGGAAATAGGTCGGTACCCTCAATGCCAAGTTCACTCATTTGCATTCGGCCAAATTTCTTAGTGGTAGCAATGGTAGCGCGCATTAGTGGGGGCGCGAGACCTATGCCCTCGCAAGCATCATCTCTCTTAACTTCAATAACCTTGACTCCTGCAGGGACGTACTATCTTTGACTGGGTGAGCTGGTCGACCCATTTCCAGAATTCAGTATATCCACAAGCCTGCAATACGTAAGCCACATTCCCCAACATCTGCTTTCTCGGCAAATAAGGGTGATGTTTCGGTATCCAGGCTGCCTTGCTCTTTTGTCTTATATCGCAGTTGGTTCACAGCTTGGTCAGGGAGAGCGGTGTGGGTTGTGGGCTCTCCTGGAACTCAAAGGGAGCTCCTTCCATACAGGTGCATCCTGCACCTCTGCATGCAGCCCTGGGGTTTGGCACCTTTTCTCCTTCATAGAAAACACTGCGTGTACTTTCACAACCTCCCTGAGAATAGAGGGTGGGCAGGTGTTGGCCTCCTTTACCAGATGGCAAGTGAGGCCCACCAGCAGTGGTTAGACTTTACAAGAAGAAAGTCCAGACCAAGACTTTTGGAAGAAGCAGATCTCAGAACCCACCAAGTCCATAGTTCCATCAGACTGAAAATGAACATGGGAGCCCATCATTTCTGCTGCAGCTGACCGAATTGGGGTGAACCCAAGAGTGGACATTCTTTAGATGGATATGGGGCCGGGCACAAAGACTTTGCAATGGCAGCAGTGTCATTATTCATGATGCAGACAATAACAGCTCTTTAGAAATCATTTACTATGTCCCAAGCATTGTGCCAAGTGCTTAGCACTCATTACTTTATTTAGACCCCCTGTGTCAGATAAGTATCATTACCACCTTTTTATAGATGGGGAAACTAAGTCACACACAACTCTGTCGAAGGATGTGTGCGCACACATGAATGACGGAGAGACGGGTGTAATGCAAAAGTGAAATGAAATGTAGTGGTTAAGAGTATGAGCTCAGGAACTCAAATGTCTGGATCTTTGTTAACACTCAGCACTGGCCTTTGGCACGTCCCCAAACTGGGCCAGTGATCAAATGATTACCACGAAATGTAGAGGGGTTGATACTCATCAAAAGCATGGGACAGCGCCTGGCACCTAACATATGTTCAAGGAATATTTGTAAATAATATAATTCTTTTTCTTTAATCACAAATAACTCTACGAAATCACGTGATGGCAAAGTCGTCAAATCAAAAAAATTTTTTTTTCCTAAGACAGGTATTATTATTTTAAAAATAGCTTCTAGATGTGTAGGGAAGGCCATTTCTTTCCATGATTCGGGAGCACCACATGGTAATACTCTCTCTGCCTGCTTCCTTACTCCTCCCCGTCTGTTCACTTGATTATATTTGTTGAACACCTTGTATGAGCCACGTAATCTTCCTAAGCACTGGGGATATACAAGTGAACAAACAGAAAAAAAGTCTTGCCCTCATGGAGCCTATATTCAAACGTATTGCTCAAATGAATAACATATTTCCTGCATGTTTTGATCGTATTCAGTATTTTGATGACCCTCTGCTGTCCTTCTCCTGAATCTGGCACTGTCCCCTCACACAACTTTGAGGCTACAGGGCTACACTGGAAAAAGGGTTTGAGGAGGGATTTGGCTGATTCGTGAGTTTGGAAGCTGTTGCCGGGGGCTTGAGGCCCAGCTCTCCTTCCCTTCTGCAGGTGTGCACATGCTTCTGTGTTCTTCCATGCTGGAGTTCCTGGGGGCGACTACATCTCTGGTCATCCGTGCCTGCCCATGATTGGGTAGGCTGATTTGCCTAATTCGGGAGTGTGGTTGCGTCGATAAGCCTCATTCTCCAATATCAGCTCCATCGGCGGGAGAAAAAGGTGATTTAGTTTCTTGGCTGTCTTAGTCTTTTGTCTGATTTCTCAGTTGGCTCCGAACTTGATCCTGGAAGAGAAATGCTATTTACTGGGCCCTCTCAGATGCCAAAAGAAGCTTACCTTACACAGTTACATTCTGTGCACACAACAGATAATATTTAATACATGGCTAATGTGTAACTTCATATCCAACATTAGTCAAGGGTTGACTAATGTTCATTATGAAACAACTAACAGAAAATCTCTCTCCTCTAGAGGAGAACACTAAGCCATTTAATTTACTGAGCCAGGAATAAAAGAGTCAGGAAATCAAAGCCATGCCTGACAACTCGAGTGGGTGTTTTCCGTTGCCTGTTTACAGTGAATGATGAACATTACTCAACAGTAAATGGCGGACATTAAATTATAATTTTACCTTAATTATAATGTACATGTATGACTGCATATCTGTTTTATATGGCTACGCACACCTTATACTCATTCTTAGTTCAAGGTTTATAATACCCAGGGAACCTTGGCTTAGCTTAAGAGAGCATGACCAATGTGTTAAATGTCTAAAACTCAATTACAGTTGACTCTTGAATGACATGGGTTTGGACTATGTGAGTCGCCTTATCCCTGGATGTTTTTTTGATAGCGTACAGTACTGTAAATGTATTTTCTTTTCTTATGATTTCCTTAATACCATTTTCTTTTCTCGAGTTTACTTTATTGTAAGAATATCATATATGATACATATGACATACAAAATTATGTGTTAATCGACTCTTTATGTTCTCAGTAAGGCTCCTGATCAACAGTAGGCTCTTCGTAGTTAGGTTCTGGAGGAGTCAAAAGTTATACCTGGATTTTTGACTGTGCAAGGGATCAGTGCCCCTGACTTCTGCATTGTTCAAGAGTTGACTATAAGGTCAATTTACTATAGTTTGAAAAGACAAGATCGTCTCCATGGCACATTGGCAGTAGGATGGTGAAATGGACTAGAAAAAGGAGATTGTGTCCAAAACCCAAAGGGAAATATTTTCTAATCTTCTGAATTGGAAGGCTTGACTCCTTGATCTGATCTTCAAAATCCCTTCCTTCCATATTTCCACAAATCCCTAAACTTCTTAGTTGTCTCTTTGGCCAAACCACTCAGAGTAGGTTTTTCTTAAAAACCAGCTTTCTCCTCCAGCATAGGATCACACCTTCATAGGTAGCAAAACTGAATACTACACAGTTACCCTTGTGATTTTTTTTTAAGATTTTATTTATTTATGAGAGAGAGAGAAAGAGAGAGAGAGAGAGGCAGAGACACAGGCAGAGGGAGAAGCAGGCTCCATGCAGGGAGCCCAACATGGGACTTGATCCCGGATCTCCAGGATCAGGCCCTGGGCTGAAGATGGTGCTGAGCCACTCGGGCTGCCTGCTGAGCCACCCAGGCTGCCCTACCCTTGTGATTCTTAAGCCCCTTACGCTCACAGAAATATTTTTATATCTGTTATCCAAAAATCTTTTTAAAACACTGGCTTACAAGCATATATATAATAATCCTTTATTCAATTCACAAAAACCCATGTTCTCTTCAGTCTCACCCTCCTCCATAGTCCTCCTTCCACAGCCCCTTCTTCAACCTGACATACCTGGTCAGACTGGCTGGTCCAACTCCAAACCCCCTGGGTTGGTCTCTATGATCAAACTTCTTTTAGAAAACAGTAATTTCCTTCCAGCTAACGGAGGTGATGGTAGTAACAGACGAGGTAGGACCGTTTGTTTATGTGTTCATTTTATTCAACAAACGTTGTTTGACTTCTCTATATACTGTAGAAACTATGCTAGGGACTGGTCGTGTCAGGGTGATCAAGGCCCTCTTCTGGTCCTGAAGATGCCCAGAAGTGAGATAAGGATTAGTAGTATCTGGGGTGGCTTGCTACCATCTCCTTCTCCTATGCCCCTGCAGACATTATTAATCAATCACAGCACTTTTTCCCCTCATTGAACTTAGACTCAACATCACAGTCCATTTCAACCTAGTGTTCCAGGCAACTACTACTACTGAATTGGATCCAACATGTGTGATCCAGTGAGTTGCATTTGCCATGCCCCAAGTCAGACCTGGGATATTGAATAAAATGGAGTGGGGAGGAATGATAGATTATCTTTCTGGCAAAATCTGGTTAAAGTGGCCTTCTTGCCTAATGGAACCTGAAATGTAAGCATTATTATGGCCAGTTTTCCTTGTACCAGGCATGCTAAGTGACTGTAAGTCAGATCTCATGTAATCTCATAGCAAGCCTCTGAGGTCAGAATTGCCATCATCCCAAGTTCGAAGAGGAAACCTATGCAGAGCAAGGTTATAAAATGTCCCCAAAGTGTCAAAATGAGAGCGATGAGCTATATGGATTCGAAGTTAAGCCAATGTAAGACTAACATGTTTTCAAAGTGGATTGTGAGCCACTGGGACCTTCCAAGCTTCTCCATACATTTATTTTTCATTCGAAAACAAAATAAAATGTATTATATGGCCTGTCACTGGCACCCTCAGTCTGAATGTCAAAGGGTCACTTGTCACACAGCATGGGAGATATCCTGTAAGTAGAGAGCAGTTCTCCAAGGCAGGGGGTTGGCCATGGTGCCCTCATCCTTTTCAGATTTTGAGAGCTGTTACCCTTCACACTTGCCTGGTTGCTATGGTATCTTACACAAGAGAGTCAGTAATACTTTCTATCAAGATAGAGAGTGATCGTGAAAATATTTGAACCACTCGTTGGTTATGGAAAAGTTCTGAATAGATTTGTCAAACTTCAAGGTAAGTTCCACATTTTTCTCTTACAAGAATGGAGTGTTTTGTGTTTGCAGACCTTTTCTATGATGACAAATGTCACAAAGCAGAGTTTTGAAACAATAAGCACACTTCATCTATCCCCTCAAGGTAAAGGTGACATTTTAACAAGTAAGAAAGTCTTTCTAAAGAAACATATATATGAAAAGAGCATTTTGGAAATGATTTGAATTTTTCATCCATTGGCACAAATAGTATAAATATGCTGCCATATGTCCACACTCTTTAAAAGTTGAAAATAAAAATTTCTTTTTTTTTAAAAAATGATTTTATTCATTTATTCATGAGAGACACACAGAGAGAGGCAGAGACATAGGCAGAGGGAGAAGCAGGCTCCCTGTGGTGAGCCTGTTGCGGGACTCGATCCCAGGACCCCAGGACCATGACCTGAGCCAAAGGCAGACGCTCAACCACTGAGCCACCCAGGTGTCCTGAAAATAAAATTTCTAACCTATTTTAAGAGTTCTGATGGGTTCTGAACTAATTTTAAGAATATTAACAGTATGAGTAGTTCAAGATTACTTTTTAAGAACAACTGATTGACATTAAGGAAGATAGAAATTTCCAGGCATTTCAACAGAATCTGCATACTTTACAAAGAAGACTAAAAGAAAAAAAACAAAAAACAAAAAAACCCAATCTATCGTGATTTCTTGATTCCAGCAGGGGTGCATCTCTTCCTTTGTCTCTATGTCCCCCAGTGAAGGAACTTTGTCAGCTCTGACAGCTTTGAAAACCAAGATTTGAACTTTTTTTCCCTAACTTAAAACTCGCTCAAACCAGCTCATCAAACTGTTCTATCATAATGTGTTAAAAGATGTACTGAACTGCTCCTGCTAAAACATATTCATTCTTTTTGATGAAGGCAAAAACATTTTTGCATTGTTAGAAAGTAAAATAAGTTTAAGAGTACTGTTTATCTTTCACCTCATTTTTCAAATTTTCTTTTTGTTGTTTTTACTGTAAGAATACACTGGCAGAGTAATCCGTGTATGTAATTTATAAACAGATAAGCATATTTTGGGGCATGCTTAAAATTTCCTTCATTAAAGATATACAGCCCCCCCAAAATTGGGGGTGGCCTACTATAGTAGTCCCGCAGCTTTGAGAACGCAGTCAGTGGAAAAGGAAGAAAGGCACTGAAGAGCATCAGTCAAACCACTGACCTTATAGCTTTACCTACATTCAGACTAATTCTGTTTTATAAATTGAATCCAATTGTGTTGGGCCATCCAGTTAGAAGCCAAAACCTTAGATCCCTCCCCAGTGGCCAGGTTGACCCACGGCAATCCCATAGCTTGACTGCTCAGAGCTCCTTCTCATGGGGGCCTGAGTTTGAGAAGAAAAACAGTGGAGTTGGGGAGAGCTCGGTTTCCTGAGAGGTCTCACAGTGGCTCCCTGAGCTGGCTGGGATGACTCTGACCCTCCATTGTTCCAGCCCAGCACAGTGTGATCCCCGGTCACAGTGGCCAAGAGGCTGGCCCTCCTTCCCTTTTATCAGCACAGATAATCCAAGTGTCAACAGAAGAATCGTGCATAGTTAATGTAATCCCTTCACAGTTTAACAAGGGGAGATTATCTGGAAGCCTAAGGATTGCATAGAGCTGTTTGAACATGAACAGCCATTCCCACACCATCTGGGATGGCCTTCTTTCTCCTTCCTCTTTCCCCTCTTTGTGGTGTTTGGACACCTCACCCTCCTAGGGCCCAACCCTCTCCACCCACAAGGCTTGTTTTCAGGCCTGATGACAGCAGGTGCTCAACTGTGCAGCCAATTGGCAAACTGACTCTCTACCTAGAAGGCTTTCTTTAATCCATCCCCTCCGACAGTGTCTCCAGGTACTTAGTGAATGGAGCCTCCGAGTATCCAGAGCTTTTCAGAGGCATTTATTTGCCTTCCAGGCTGTAAACACCTCCTCTGTTACATGAATGGTTTCCCCTCTGGTTCTAGGGCTTCCTCAGGTTATAGGTACCCTTTCCCAAAGCAATGCCTCTCCCAACCCTATGTTCTTCACAGTCTTTTTCCCTTCACATCTCTTTCTCTAGTTTCAGAGGAGCCTTAGGTTAAAAGCAAATTGTCCTGAGGCGGGGGGTGGGGGGGTGGGGGGGGAGGGGAGTGGTGACAGGTGATTTAAAAACCTGAGTGCTGGAGCACCTGGGTGGCTCAGTTGGCGAAGTGTCTGACTCTTGATTTTGGCTCAGGTCATGATCTCAGTGTCCTGGGATGGAGCCCTGCATTGAGCTCTGCGCTCTGTGAGGAGTCTGCTTGAGATTCTCTCCCTCTGTCCCTTCCCTACTCTCTCTCTCTAAAATAATAAACAAATACTTCTTTAAAAAAAATAAAAGCATGAGTGCTTTCATTTCTCTCTTTTAAAAATAAATCTTGGGACACCTGGGTGGCTCAGTGGTTGAGCGTCTGCCTTCGGCTCAGGTGGTGATCCCAGGGGTCCTGCAACCGGCTCCCCACAAGGAGCCTGCTTTTCCCTCTGCCTCTGTCTCTGCCTCTCTGTGTGTCTCTCATGAATAAGTAAAATCATAAAAATTAATTAATTAATTAATTGATTGATTAATTTTAAAAAGGTGATCTTTCTTTAAAACAAAAACCAAATCTTCGAGTGTAAGCAAACCAAATCCAAGGTGATAGAAGCCAGAAGAGTGATTATCTCTGGAGGTGGAAGGGTGTTGTCTGCAATGGGCAGAGGGAGAACCTAGGTTAATGGAAATGTTTTATAACGATCTAGATCATGATAACAAGGGTGTACATATGGTAACAATTCACTGAGCTGTACACTTAAGATTTGCTTTATCGTATCAAGATCGCATGTCAAATTTTAAAAGGGAAGTAAAATACAATGAGCTACATTCCTCAGGGTTTGGGTGTTCAGAAGCCAGTAAGGTGCTCAGACTAGGAGGCTCTTAAGGTCACAGGGAGCTGTCAGCCACTGAACAGACACTTTTTACCTGTCCCTACCCAGGTTTGTTGAGCTCCGTGGAAATCACCAGGTGGACTGAGTCAGGAGTGACCCTGCCCAGAGCCCAGGATTAAAAAAAAAAAAAATCTTGGACTCTATGATAAGCTGGATATAATTCCAAGTGCTTCACATGTAAAATCTCATGTAATCCCCACAATAATCCCACGATGGAGATCATTTATCCCCATTGCTAGGGTAAGGAACCTGAGCTCCTGCGGCTGGGTGGGAGGTTCCTGTAAAATAAAGGTCGTTATTGCAACAAGCAATTATGATATTCCTAATTGGGCCTGTTTTACGTGCTAGGCACTTTGCATACTTGAACTTATTTGATTCTTACAGCAACCCTACGAACTCAGAAGCATCATTATACCCTGTTCACAGATTAATAAACTGAGACACATCCCTGTCTTAAGTTTTAGAGTCAGGATATAATTCGGTCCGCCCGACCCAGAACTTCAAGTCTTAACTTCCAGGCATCTTCTATTACCACCTCAAAATGTTGCTGTGAGCCACTTATCATATCTGTGACAGCACTTTGTAAACAACAAAGCAAAAGCAAAATATTAATGTCATTGTTGTCATTCTAACTACATACCACAAGAGTCGGAAATAAGAGACACAGCCTGTGCCTTTGAGAAATCTATAGTCTCAAAGATTAGAAAACGTGTACACACACGTACGTACACGCATACCAAAATATAAACTAAAAATGTCCAACTGTGTCAAGCACACAAACAACAACAGCCGTATAGGGGAAAACTTCGTGTACCCAGAGGGCATCATCTGGAGCCTGGTGGCACGGCGGTGAGTATACCTCCCAGGAGTGTTCAGCCGTCTGACTTGGGTTAGAGAAGCATTCCGAGTGGGGAAATGGCCTGTTATGTTTCAGGAGGACCTGGCGTTGGAGCCGAGAGGGCAGGCTGTCTTGGTAAGAGAGCGCAAGTCAAGGGTGGTGACAAGAGGTGAGAAAGGCGCTTGCCAGGGGTCCATGAAGCCATATTATCCAAGATCCTAATTGGATTTGCAACACTGTAATGAAGCACTGTGGGTGTCTGACAAGAGATGTGAGGTGATTCAAAATACATCAGAGGAAGACACACCAAAAAGGATGATGGAAAAAAACAGCCCGAGCAAAAAGTGCATCGCTGATAGTTCAGGGACATGATGGACATGCTTCTGGAGGAAAGATCTGTGACGGTTTGGGGACCTATAAAAAGGAAGAACCTGCACACCGGCTCAGGCCCCTTGAAGGCCAGACGGCGTCTTGTCAGGCTCACCTGCCCCACTGCCGGTACCTGGGGCTTACCAGGCATACCATAAATATTTGTCACCTAGCCTGGCTTATTGAGGGACAGAACGGATGTAGGTTGTAAAAACAAAAACAAAACAAAACAAAAACCCAAAGGAGTCAAGGATTAGATTCATAGGACGCTACTCACTCTTGAGGCAGCAGGGCACCAGAGAAACCATTAATGATTATGTCAAATTGAAGAGTTGGCATTCAGGAAGAAATCCGTGATCTTGAGTAAATTCGGAAGATACAAGTGGGGGGTTCTTGGCTCAAGACAAGATGAGAAGTTGAGAAAATATGAGAGGTTGGGACTGGGATGGAGATTTGGAAGTCCTTTACCGACGGGTGTTTTTTGGGATTCTGATTTGCAAACGAGAGACAAGTACTCTAGAAGATTTATGTAGAAATTAATTTACTGGACTAATGATCACAGAGGCAATGAGGAGTTTGGAGCACCTGGAAAAGAGGTCAGAACCCTGGCCAAATGTGCTCCCCAGAGGCAGGCAGCAAGGAGATTTGTGCGTCTGTTGCTGAGGGGGTCCTCACTTAGGTCCCTAACCCTGTAGGGGCTGGGCGTTGGACATCCCCGTGAGCACCCTGGCACCGCTGTCCCTGCAGACAGGCTCTTAGTGCCACCCCGTCTACCACCAGGAAGCGTCTTCCACTGCTCCTGATTTTTGTGTCGCAGCCCCGGTCACTGCATCTAACAGAAGGGTCATGAGCACACCAAGCAGCCAGAGAAGCCGAGACAGGAGGATTTTGGAAGCAGGGCTCTGCTTCTCCCAAGATGACTGCGGTGGGGAGGGTGGTGCTGACACTGAGGCCCGAACCACATGTTCGTTTCAGAGACGAGAGAGTGAGAGCAGAGCACACGGTGCCAGGAGTTCACCCACCAGGGCTGGCTTCACCCACCGAGAGCACCGGTAGGTGCCGATGTGGTTGAGCAACCCCTCCGTGCCTGCAAACGATCTTCCTCCGACCCCCACTTAAGGCCTGTAATTAGGAGCCGTGCTTTACGCTCAAGAGACAGGTCCAGTTGAAAATGTAAATACCCCTGGAAAGAAACACACTTCACTTGTTATCACTGCCAACCTTCCCACATTGATTTTCAGGGCTAGAGGGGAGAAGCGGGCCCTGAAGCTTGGCAGGGACCTGAGCCAAGGAGAAAGCCCTTCTAAAGGTGGGTGGCCAGACTGCCCTTGTTGGGGGATCCCCAGTCTTTGGTTTGGTTTGGTTTTCACTCATGGACTCTCAGTGGCCTGATCAATCTGTCACCACGTGTCCAACACGCGAAGTGTTGTGATGGGAGGGAAACGATAGGATGAAGGAAAAAGACGCTTTTGTCGTGTTGCCTCGCCTACGAACGATGCCACGAGGATGGAGCTAGAATCCCCATTTAGCCCATGCTGACGCCGAGGCTCCGGGCCGCACAGCTCGTGTGCTGCAAAGGTGGGTTTCAGAACCTGCTGCCTTGGCCTCTGGAGCCTGACAGCTCCCTCTACTCTCTGTCCTCTCACTGTGCAAGGAGACGGGCCGTGAGAGCCACAGCGTAGGGGAAATGGGCACTTTCGGCCCAGGGTGGGGTCAAGGGATGGAATAACTTTGGGGATGTCATGGGTTTGCCATAGGCATCGACATGCTGGCTCTTTCTGGGAGATGGTGTGCACTAAAGAGGAAGACAGAAAACCAACTCCGATATTAGAGCATCGTGCGCCCCAGATGCTATTTGTCAGGCATCGTTTGGTTGCAAATAACAGAAACTCAACTCACACTGGCCTGATAGGAAATGGAAATTGCTGGTTTGTGGGTGTGGAAAGCGTGCTAGTTCTCTCCCTCCCCCACTCCCCTCTCTCTCTCTCTCCTTCTCTCAGCTTGGCTTTCTTCTGTGTCTGCTGCGTTCCCCGGCCCCTGGCCCTGCGAGGTGGCGCAGGTGGCCCGGCTGCAGTTCTAGACTTACATCTTGCCAGCCAGTCCTCCCTCATCCCACCAACTGAAGCAGCGACAGCTGGGCGACACTGACAGCCGTTAGCTTGCCTCGTGCCCCGATTGGTTCGTACAGGCCTTAAGTTCACACCTGCCTCCGCAACCAAGGGGCCGTCAGCCTCGTCTCTGTCACAAAGCCTGAGAACGGCTCCCCAGAGGGACACCAAAGCGCTGGCACCATAGGAGGGGTGCTGGAGAGGCCAATCTACCAACATCCACTAGAATGGAGGCTTCGGGAAGAGGGAGTTGATTTTTGTTTCATTTTTAATTTGCTTTGTTTGTTGCTGCCTCCCCCCGGGCCTCAAACAGGGCTGAACATATGGCAGGTGCACTCAATAATTACACTCACCGAATGAATGATGGAATAAATGAATAAATGTCTCTACAGTCCGCGATGCTACGAATTGGGAGAGCGCGCACGCACGAGTGCAGGAAGCAGGATGTCTTGTCCTTTAGATGAGTCATGTGTCATTCGGTCAATGACACACGACGCCTGCAATGTCGGTGTTTGCTGCGTGTCAGTCACAGAGTTAAACAGAGCCTGGAACGGGGTCTCTACTGGGGACAGAGCGTCTACAGTCCCGTTGCTCACAGTCCTCCTGGAGTGAAGGATGATGTGTCCCTTTTTCTTAGGCTCGTGTCTCCAAGGTCGATGCGCCTCGTGCAGCACTGCCCTTTCCTGCCACAGCCCTCCTGCGCCGGGGAGAGCCAAGGCGGTGACACCCACTGGGTGGGGATCCAAGCTCCTGCTCTGGCAGGAGCCTGGGACGTGGCATTCAAGCAAGGCTCTTACCTGGGTCTTATGCTCGCTCTCATTACCCTGCTAACCCAGAGCCCCAGCGTGTGTTGTAGGGAGAACATGCACCTCAACCCCCACCCCCGGCCCTACCTCATCCCCAGCCTCACTGGCATCATTTGGTTGCCCTGGCACTTGGGACCATCCAGACTTCTTGCTATCCCAAGTAGGAGAGTGTCCTCAGTCACCTTGTCTCAGCCGGACTTGGATCTCTCCAGAAAAGGCCACAAGGACATTGGATCTGGAAACACTTTGAGAGACAAAAACCAAAATAAGCCCCAGAGAAGTCACTGCGTGGCCCTGCCTGGTTGATATGCGCCTCATGTGTTTTGCCACCGTGGAAACCGAACTTAATTTGTAACATGATGCAGCTATTTAGCATTTCTCTCGCCTCCTCCTCCTCCTCCTCCTTCTTCTGAGTGGAGAATAAATCTTGAAAACAGGCTGGGAGGGCGGGCGCAGCAGGAGGACCTGCAAAGTCATTGGGGTTGTGGCCACCGCGGTGCCCCCTTTGCTCTTTTCTGAGCAATTCAGGGTGACACCAGGAGGCCGGGTATTGCTCCAGAACACGTGCAGCACCCAGCTCCGGCCAAGGGGTTCCTTGGGCACCCCTGCGGGTTGAAAAAGATCTCAGTTGCCCCCAGGAACTGTCCGGAGTACTACGGGAAGGGGAGGTAAGAGACCTACACTCAGCAGGTTGTCAACCTTTTAGCTCTGAACAGCATTCCAGAGAAGTCGGCAAGCTACCGAACTGTCAGTTCCTAGGCTGGAAACAAAGGCTCCAGGAGCGGAACAATTTCCCCCAGGCAACTTGTCGAGCCAGTGACAGAAGCTCAGGCTCTTTGTCTACAAAAACATGACAGTGCTGCGTGGCGGCATTAACCTCTATCTCCCTCCCTTAGTATTGAGGTTTTGATCCTCGGGATTGCCTTCCATCCCGGCAGGCACGTCTACTGCTACCTTTGTCTGCTCTTATTATTTCTCTCCTTTTGACCTTCACATGCCTTCAGACACAGCGTGTTCCATTGAATCTCAAGATACCATTGGTTATAAGATGCTATCTATAAATATAGAGAGCATTGTATAAAACATACAATATATGAATTATATTTTATCAAATATAAAATTATACAAAAATGTACATAGAATTGTATACAATACATATTTATATACTGCTATATATTATATATTTTGTCTATAAAATATACAAGTATATAAAATTACATATAGTGTATTTATATATAATATATTTTACGTATACAAAATATACATTGTTATTATAAATATACATTCATGTATATAAAATATATTTTATATATAAAGTACATATATAATGCTATATAAACTATATATAAATATAAATATGTATTTTTGGTGTAGGTCTGAGATTCCCACAAGGCCATCCTTGTCTCTCCCTGTATCTTTACATCTGGAGTCACTAAAGCCCTCCATGGCCACCTCTTCTACTCTGGTTGCTGAGCTAATTCACAAAGTCCCCCTCACTCCCTTCCTGTTACAAATTATGACAGTGAAGCTGGGAATGAACTCCTGCTGTGAACGGGTCCAGTGGCTGGTGTGCCCCAATGTTCTCCTGTGAACATCAGGGCCCCCAGTGCTCCCTTTTGGGTGTGAGCCAGGAAATCTCCACTGACCTTTCTGGTCCTCCAGTGTCTTATAGGCCTTTAACTGCTGTCAACCTGGCTTAAGTTCTTACAAGTCTCCTCTCCCAAGAATGATCTCTTGAACATCTGGTCTTCTTGCCTTCCCAGCATCGTTTCCCCTTCCTCTGGTGTCAGCCACTAATTTAAACTTTGGTAACCCAAAATGCCAGGTTCATAGTGTGTGTGGTTGGGTAGTTGTGAAGAAGAAATACTGCCAATTAAACATGACATTGGTTGTGATTTTAGAGACTTTATTGTGGGGGGGAGGGAGGGGAAGTATCTCACAATCTTTAAAAATGTGGCATATTATTTATTTGCCCAGATTTGAGATTTCTTCTTTTCTTTAAGAAACAGGTTTGGGATTGTCAGCCCAGGTGGCTCAGCGGTTTAGCGCTGCCTTCAGCCCAGGGCCTGATCCTGGAGACCCAGAATCAAGTCCCATGTCAGGCTTCCTGCATGGAGCTTGCTTCTCCCTCTGCCTGTGTCTCTGCCTCTGTGTCTCTTGTAAATAAATAAAATCTTTAAAAAAGAAAGAAAGAGAAAAAGAAAAAAAGAAACAAGTTTGGGGAAATACGTCTTTCCTTTCCTCCAACCTTGTGGTCCTACTGTGAGTTCGCGTCCTCTGCTCCTTGGGCTACAGAATGTGAGCATGCACCCCAAATGGGGCAGAGCAGCAGACTGCCCTGGGGATTTGTAAATCAGAGTGAGAGAAGGGAGCGCTGTCTCTCCGGTGACGGAGAAGAATGGGTCTTGGAGGTTTGGGCAGCCGAGGACATGTCAGCCGGGGGGGAGAACCCTGGCTTAAGAAAATGAACCGCTCATAGGAGGAGCAGCTGAGACAGAGATGGAAGAAAGGACTCAACAGGACTTAGCCCTTTGAATGTGTTTGCCCCTGAGACCAAGTACAACAGCACCAACAGGTTCACCCTGTGCTAAACCCAGAATGGGTTTTTGTCCCTTGCTACTAGAATCCTCTTTTCAAAGACATTGAGGGAGCAGCTGAGCCAACAGAGTCTCTCCCTGTCTCCTTCAGACTTAATCCCATTCAGCCTACTGTGCTGTGAAGACAGTGCTCAGACGATGAATGACCCCTTCGCCTCACTCCCCCATAACGTCCCCCACCCCCACAACCCAAGACCATAAGGAGTTCAGCCACTGTCTTCCACTACCAGGGACTTGTGAACACTTGTGAACACTACGGTCCAGCCTCCTTCTTTACTGAGGAAGTCCAGTTGGGTTTTTTGTTTTTGAAACAATGAATATGAATTGTTTGAAAAGAAGAGTGTTAAAAAAAAAAATAAAAGAAGAGTGTTGGTGATGGGGTGAGGTG
Source organism: Nyctereutes procyonoides (assembly GCF_905146905.1). Classification (NCBI taxonomy): domain Eukaryota; kingdom Metazoa; phylum Chordata; class Mammalia; order Carnivora; family Canidae; genus Nyctereutes; species Nyctereutes procyonoides. The sequence continues at coordinate 7,872,356 of NW_026575021.1, read as the reverse complement.
GGGAGAGGTTAAGGCAAAAAAAAAAAAAAAGAAAGAAAGAAAGAAAGAAAGAAAGAAAGAAAGAAAGAAAGAAAGAAAAAGAAAAATGAACAACAATCTGGTTTTCTCTCCTAAAGTTCCTTCTGTTGACAAGGCATTACTGACACTTTTTTTTTTTAAACTGGCTTAGTGGGTGGGGGTGGGGGCAGATAGGGGTTGAAAATGAAGGCTGAATTTCTTGGGAATTGTAGAAATAAAAACGTGGGCAAACAGAGCCCAATAGAACCAAAAGTTGCCTTCAGATTGTGATGCTTCCAGATTTCTCAGGTTTGCTAATGAATACTTTCAAAAACTTTTCTACATAAAACTGAAAAAATCATCAGGGAATTATACTAATCCATTGACCCTATTTTAACTCTCCAAATGTTCCCAGAGCCTCTGATTTGCTAGTGCAGAGAAAAGTCAGTAGAAAATTGCTTTTGAGATGTCTTTTGTACAGTAATAATCTTGGGCAGTACCCACCTTGCTGTGTCCTCGTGTGCACCTTGTAAATTGATTCCAGACTGCTCTCTTATTCAAAACCCAATCCCCTTAGAAACCAGAAAGAAAATGAATAGTGGTGAAAGCCCGTTTTACTAGTATTCAGGTCGAAACCTTCATTACACAAAAATGTTTGTCCTTCAGTGCCTTTTCCATCAGAAATATTCATTAGGATTTGGTGTTAATCTCATATTTCTGCAATATTTTTTATCTAGATGGATCCTGAAGTTGGAGAGTTGTCTCACCCTTAATGACAAAAAAGAAAAAAATCACTTCCTCTTCCTGCACCTAATAATGGTAATTTTATTACCTTCTTTCTTTTCTTCTTTTTTTCAGCAACACTTCCTCATAGTGTTTTCTGAAGGTTTATTAGCTTTTTAGGTGGAAAAATGTGGAATGGAGGTGGCATTTATTACCTTATGGGTCTTTGATCAGAACTTTCTCCCTGCAAGAATGCCTTTTGTTGAAAAATATTGAATGAGAGAGAAAAGCATGATCCTCTACAGAGCCATCACTTAAGTACCATGCTCATATAAAGCCTGTCAGGAAATGCATACTGCCTGTTTTTCTTTTTAGAGGAAAAAAATAAAAGGAGTTTGAAACATCATCACCACATATCACAGCACCACCAGCTTTTGAAGTTACCTAGATTATAACTTTTATTAATCTGGTTCATTAGGGAAAATACTCCCCCCCCCCCTAGAATATGAGCCAAGAAATGCTTGGTGCCTTTGGTGTAGGTCTGAGATTCCCACAAGGCCATCCTTGTCTCTCCCTGTATCTTTACATCTGGAGTCACTAAAGCCCTCCATGGGCCACCTCTTCTACTCTGGTTGCTGAGCTAATTCACAAAGCATTAATCCGCCTCACGCCCTTCCTCTTACAAATTATGACAGTGAAGCTGGGAATGAACTCCTGCTGTGAACAGGTCCAGTGGCTGGTGTGCCCCAATGTTCTCCTGCAAACATCAGGGCCCCCAGTGCTCCCTTTTGGGTGTGAGCCAGGAAATCTCCACTGACCTTTCTGGTCCTCCAGTGTCAACCTGACTTAGGTTCTTACAAGTCTCCTCTCCCAAGAATGATCTCTTGAACATCTGGTCTTCTTGCCTTCCCAGCATCGTTTCCCCTTCCTCTGGTGTCAGCCAGTAATTTAAACTTTGGTAAGCCAAAATGCCATGTTCATAGTTTGTGTGGTTGGGTAGTTGTGACATGTCAGCTGCAGCCCTAGTAGTTGACACATGGTCCAAATCTGGCTAATTGGTGTTTTTAATGCTTTGGCCATGGTGGTCGGTCATGTGAGATGGGCATGGGATAAGCATGTGACAAAATTTGGTCCAATGAGAATTGGTCCTGGGACTTGGGTTAAAACTGTTGGTAGGAGAACACCTTTTCCCTATAGCATTTTTCAGCCATGACACTACTGACATATAAGCCCACATAATTCTTTGTTGTGGAGGGGTTGTCTTGCGCATTATAAGATGTTTAATAGTATCTGTGGCTTCACCCCACTAGGTGCTAGTAGCAACTCCTCCACTCCAGCTGTGACAACCCCAAATTTCTCCCGACACTGCCACATGTCACCAGGGGGAGATGATAGCAAAATTGTGCATGGTTGCCAATCACTGCACTATGTGAAAACTGAGATGTGTCCCCAAAGTTTCTGGGAACTTCATATGAAGAAAATCTGGCTGATAGAGATGTAATATAGGTAGAACCAAAAGAAAACACAGGCTAATACCAAATGACATTCTTTATGTTCCTAAATCTTTTGTGCTCCTGTGCATTATGTTGGCCCCACTCTTCCTTAGGACTGAGAACAAGATGAAGATGTCCACTCTTACTACTTCTATTCAATATTGTACTATGTAGGTTTTAACCAAGGCCATAATGCAAGAACTATGACTCATAGGGCATAGAGATTGGAAAGAAGCGTCCCTATTTGCTGACAATATAATCTAGATAGAAAATTCTGAGAACTAATAAGTAAGCTTAGTAAGTTTGCAGGGTAAAAAATCAACATACAGATTTCAATTGTATTTCTACATACTAGCAATGAATATTAAAATTACAATTTAGAACAATATTTAAAATAGCATCAAACATGAAATTCTTAGGGATAAATTTAACAAAATACATGTCAAACCCGGATCCTGAAAATTATAAGACCCAAAAAAGGAGAGCTATATCAGATTAATGGTCAGAAGACTAAAATTTGTTAAGATGTCGAATTTCTTCATGTGGATTTATAAATTCAATGCATCCTAATCAAAAGCCAGACAGGATTTTTTTTTAAATAAGTTGACAAGTCAATTCTAAAGTATATGTGGAAATGCGAAAGATCTTTAGTAGTAGAACAATTTTACAAAAAAGGATAAAAGTTGGAGTACTTGTACTACCTGATTCAAGACCTTTTATAAAGCTTTAGTAGTAAGGACAATGTGGTATTAGCATAAAGATTGATATATTGATCAAAGTTACAGAATAGGGAGTCCAGAAATATACCTAAATTTATGTGGCTGATTGATTTTTCTTTTAAACAAAGGTATCAAGACAATTCAGGAGGAAGGGATAATCTTTTTAAAAAATGGTGCTGAAATAATTGGTTATCCATAAGCTAAAAAGAAAAAAATCTCATTAGTCAAGCAACATTGTATACAAAAATGAATCATAGATCTACATGTAAAACATAACACTATAAAATTCTAGAAGAAAACAGGAGAAAAGCTTAGTGATCTGGGGTTAAGCAAACAATTTAGAAATAGGACTTAAAAAGCAGAAAGTATAAAATAAAAAATGCTGAATTGGATTTCATTAAATTAAAGGTGTTTACTCTTTAAAAGATGCCATTAAGAAAATGAAAAGGCAAGATACAGGTTGGGAGAAAATATTTGCAAAAACGTATCAGCTAAAGGACTTGTATTCAGAATCTATGAAAATTTCTTTTGGGCTACCTGGGTGGCTCAGCGGTTGAGTGTCTGCCTTCAGCTCAGGGCATGATCCCAGGGTCCAGGATTGAGTTCCACATCGGGCTCCCTGCGGGGAGCCTGCTTCTCCCTCTGCCTATGTCTTTGCCTCTTTCTCTCTGTGTCTCTCATGAATAAATAAATAAATCTTAAAAAAAAAAAGAAAATTTCTTTCAACTCAACAGAGTACCAGTACCCTAGTTAAAAAGCTGGCAAAAGATTTAAATAGGCACTTCATCAAAGAAGATATATATGGACAGCAAACAAATACATGAAAAGATGCTTAAAACCATTAGTCTTTAGGTAAATAAACCGAAAATTAAATGATGTACTACCATATACCCACCATAATAGCTAAAATAAAAAAGACTAACAATATCAAGTGTTGACAAGGGTGGAAAGCAACTGTTGCTCTCATTCATTGTTGCTGGGAATAGTATAACCACTTTGAAAAAGAGGTCACCAACTTCTTAAAAACTAGGTCATCTCTATAGGAAATAACCATTTCCATTCCTAGGTATTTATCCAAGAGAAATGAACACATATATCCACACAAAGATATATTTGAATATTCTTTTCAGTCTTATTAATAAGATACCTAACTGGAAATAACCCAGATGTCCATCAGCAAGTGAATGGATAAATAAATTTTGGTATATCCGCATAGTGGGATAGGATTTAGTAATAAAAAGGAATGAACAAATGATACATGATCTAATACTGCCTTATACTAAAGTAGCATCAAAAAAGGATTATATATTTTATTTATATAATATACTAGGAAAGGAACAATCCTGGTAATATAAAGGCAATCAGTGGTTGTCAGAGGTCAACAGATTGAGAAGATTGACCTCAAAGGGCCATGTGACAATTGCGGGAGTAATGGGATTGTTCTGTATCTTTTTGGGTGGTAGTTACATGACTATCGCATTTGTAAAAACTCATCAAATTGTACATTTAAAATAGATGCATTTTCATGTGTGCAATACTATCTTAGCGAAGCCACCTCTAAAACTCAAGGCACCTATATTTATATTGTATGAAAATAGGAAGGATGAACCAGGGGTCAGTAAACTTTTTCTGTTAAAGATCAGAGAGTAAACATTTTAGCTCTTGCAGACCATACCGTCTCTATCATAATACTCACTCCATCTTCATGGTGCAAAAGCAGGTATAGACAATAAGTAAATGAGTAAGTGTGATTGTGTTCCAATAAAACTTTAATTAAGACACTGAAATTTAAATTTTGTATAATTTCCACACATCATAAAATATTACTCCTCCTCGGATCTTTTCCCCCAGACATTTAAAAATATAAAAGCTGACCAGGGGAGGGCAAGACGGCGGAGGAGTAGGGTCCCCAAGTCACCAGTCCCCACCAACTTACCTAGATAACTTTCAAATAATCCTGAAAACCTACAAATCCAACCTGAGATTTAAAGACAGAACAGCTGAAACGTTACAGAGGGAAGGGTTTTCACTTCTAACAAGGTAGGAAGGTGGAAAAAAAAATAAAGAATCCAGCGGGGGAGGGACCCCTGCAAGGAACCGGGCTAAGGGGGGCAGCGGGGGGCCTCTGGACAGGAAAGCCCAGCGCAGAGAAGTGGGGACTTTAGAAATCTGCACCGGATTCTTCCCGGATGAAAAGGCGCTCAGCAGGGACCTCCGGCAGGACCACGGGAGGGGCAGTGGGGCCTCCAGTCTCCCGGGGTCACTCACAGAGGAGGCGCAACCGGGGAGAGCGCACCGCACACCCTGGCCAGCTCGGTAAAGGGCTGGGGCGCCCGGCGGGGCCTCGGGAGAAGCTCAGGTGGTGGCTCCGGGGGCGGGGGCGCCCCGGGAGTGTGATGCCAGCAGCACAGGCCTAGGATCCCAGGGCACCGGGGGACACAGCTGGGATCCTGCTCTCCCCCAGGGACAGGTGGAGGCGGGGAGGGCCCAGGACAGCAAGGACTTTCCTGCCACCAGGTGCCCCCAAGCTGTGCCGGTCAGGCACCTGTGTGCCCCCCCACCCCCCCCACCGGGAGCATCCAGGCCAGTGAGGACAGGGAGACTGTGGTGGTTACTGCAGGAGCTGACTCCAGGGCTGAGGACCTGGCCCCCACCAGTGGTGTTGTCCCCCTTGCCTGGGATGGAGTGGGGCTGCAGGGAACAGGTGTAAACAGCTCCCACTGAGCCCAGCACCCCGCAAGAGGTGGGGCAGCTCCCCCAGGTGCACACACCTGAGAATCAGCCCTCCCCCAGAAGACCAGCTGGAAGGACAGGGTAAGAGCAAGTTCTTGATCCAGCGGCACTGGAAAGTTCCAGGGGAAGTCGAGGGATTTACAGTATATGGAACCAGAGGATACCCCTCCTTGTTTGTTTGTTTGTTTTTTCTTCCCTTTTCTAGTACAACTCGTTTTTATATCAAACTATAAATTTCCAATTTTTTTTTCTCTTTTCCCACCTTAACTACAATATTTTACCACCTCTTCATTTTTAAGATTCTTCCTTTTTGACTTTCATATTTCTACAATTACAGGTCCTAGATATATTTTCCACTTCTAGACTCCCTTCAATATACTCAACTTAGTTTTGGGAGATATACAAGATATGTTTTTGTTTTGTTTTGTTTTGTTTTGTGTTTTTTCTTTTCTCTGACAAATTTTGTTCTACAGTGGCAGAAGTTAGTACCTTTTAATACATAAGCAGCATGCACCCAGAACCAAGTGGCATACTGTGCTGGTTAATTCTGTGAGATTCCTCGTTCCCATTCTGCCCTCCTCTTTTATCTCATTTATGTTTTGGTGGTCAATGTTGGGGTCCTCTACAAGTATTTATGGTTTATATAAATTTGGGACTGAGCATCTTCTAACATATAGAACTTAACATACTCAGAAGCAAGAGGATCATCCTCTAGAACTCCTCAGGTAGACTACATTCTCCCTCCACTACAAGTTTGTCACCACCACCATTTCCCAGTCCCCTCCTTTGTTTTCTTCTTTTTTTCTTTTTTCTGTTTCTTTTTTTCCCCCCTCTTCTTTAGGGTTCCTGGCCTTTTATTTTTTACTACTTTGTTTTAAAATTTGTTTTTCACTTTAGTGGTCCTTTTGTTTTATTTCGTTATGATCTTTGTTTTCAATTTCTGGTCTCTGACCTCGTCAGAATCATCTAGGGTGAAATTTACTTAGGTAAATTTGGTTGATATTCTTGACTCAGCCCTCTCATACATCCTTTCTGCACTGAGCAAAATGACTAGAAAGAAAAACTCACCACAAAAGAAAGAATCAGAAACAGTACTCTCTGCCACAGAGTTACAGAATTTGGATTACAATTCAATGTCAGAAAGCCAATTCAGAAGCACAATTATAAAGGTTCCGGTGGCTCTGGAAAAAAGCATAAAGAATCAAGGGACTTCATGACTGCAGAATTTAGATCTAATCAGGCTGAAATTAAAGATCAATTAAATGAGATGCAATCCAAACTGGAAGTCTTAAGGATGAGGGCTAGTGAGGTAGAAGAAAGAGTGAGTGACATAGAAGACAAGTTGATGACAAGGAAGGAAGCTGAGGAAAAAAGAGAAGAACAATTAAAAGAGGAAAAAAGAGAAAAACAATTAAAAGACTGTGAGGAAAGGTTAAGGGAAATAAATGACAGCCTCAGAAGGAAAAATCTATGTATAATTGGGGTTGTAGAGGGCAGCAAGAGGGCCAGAGGGCCAGAGAGCATATTTGAACAAATCATGGCTGAGGAATTCCCTAATTTGGGGAGGGAAACAGGCATTCAGATCCAGGAGATAGAGAGATTCCCCCCCTCCACCCAAGGTCAATAAAAACCATTCAACACCTCGACATTTGATAGTGAAACTTACAAATTCCAAAGATAAAGAGAAAATCCTTAAAGCGGCAAGAGACAAGAGATCCCTAAATTATATGGGGAGAAATATTAGATTAACAGCAGACCTCTCCACAGAGACCTGGCAGGCCAGAAAGGGCTGGCAGGATATATTCAGGGTCCTAAATGAGAAGAACATGCAGCCAAGAATACTTTATCCAGCAAGGCTCTCATTCAGAATAGAAGGAGAGATAAAGAGCTTCCAAGATAGGCAGAAACTGAAAGAATATGTGACCACCAAACCAGTCCTACTAGAAATATTAAGTGGACTCTGTAAAAGAAAGAGAAAGCCCAAAAAAATAATCCACAAAAACAGGGATTGAATAGGTATTATGATGACACTAAATTCATACTTTCAATAGTAACTCTGAACGTGAATGGGCTAAATGATCCCATAAAAAGATGCAGGGTTTCAGACTGGATGAAAAAGCAAGACCCATCTATTTGTTGTCTACAAGAGACTCATTTTAGACTTAAGGACACCTATAGCCTGTATTTTAAAGGTTGGAGACCATTTACCATTCAAATAGTCCTCAAAAGAAAGCAGGGGTAGCAATCATCATATCAGATAAATTATACTTTACCCCAAAGACTGTAGTAAGAGATGAAGAGGGACACTATATCATACTTAAAGGATCTATCCAACAAGAGGACCTAACAATCATGAATATTTATGCCCCTAATGTGGGAGCTGCCAAGTATATCAATCAATTAATAACCAAAGTAAAGACATACTTAGATAATAATACACTAATACTGGGAGACATCAACATGGCACTTTCTGCAAATGACAGATATTCTAAGCACAACATCTCTAAAGAAACAAGAGCTTTAAATGATACACTGGACCAGATTGATTTCACAGATCTTTTCAGAACTTTACAACCAAATGCAACTGAATACACATTCTTCTCAAGTGCACATGGAACTTTCTCCAGAATAGACCACATACTGGGTCACAAATCAGGTCTCAACTGATACCAAGTGATTGGGATTGTCCCTTGCATATTTTCAGACCATAATGATTTGAAACTAGAACTCAATCACAAGAAGAAATTTGGAAGAAATTCAAACATGTGGCGATTAAACACCATCCTACTAAAAGATGAAAGGGTCAACCAGGAAAGTAGAGTAGAATTAAAAACACTCATGGAAACTAATGAGAATGAAGATACAAGTGTTCAAAATCTTTGGGATACAGCATAAGCAGTCCTAAGAGGGAAATACATCGCAATACATGCATCCCTCAAAAAATTGGAAAAAATTCAAATACACAAGCTAACCTCACACCTTAAAGAACTGGAGAAAGAACAGCAAATAAAACCTACACCCACCAAAAGAAGAGAGTTAATAAAGATTCGAGCAGAACTCAATGAAATAGAGACCAGAAGAACTGTAGAACAGATCAACAAAGCCAGGAGTTGGTTCTTTGAAAGAATTCATAAGATAGATAAACCATTAGCCAGCCTTATTAAAAAGAAGAGAGAAAAGACTCAAATTAATAAAATCATGAATGAAAAAGGAGAGATCACAACCAATACAAAAGGAATACAAACGATTTTAAAAACATATTATGAGTAGCTATATGCCAATAAATTAGGCAATCTAGAAGAAATGGACACATTTTTGGAAAACCACAAACTACCAAAACTGGAACAGGAAGAAATAGAAAACCTAAACAGGCCAATAACCAGGGAGGAAATCGAAACAGTCATCAAAAACCTCCCAAGACACAGAAGTTCAGGGCCAGCAGTGCTGGAAAGTTCAGGTGCTGTCTTCCCAGGGGAATTCTATCAAATGTTTGAAGAGAAGCGATACCTATTCTACTAAAGCTGTTCCAAAAGATAGAAAGGGATGGAATACTTCCAAACTCCATTTATGAGGCCAGCATCACCTTAATTCCAAAACCAGACAAAGACCCCACCAAAAGGGAGAATTATAAACCAATATCCCTGATAAACACGGATGTAAAAATTCTCAACAAGATACTAGCCAATAGGATCCAGCAATACAGTAAGAAGATTATTCACCATGACCAAGTGGGATTTATCCCCGGGATGCAAGGCTGGTTCAACACTCGTAAAGCAATCAATGTGATAGATCATATCAACAAGAGAAAAAACAAGAACCATATGATGCTCTCAGTAGTTGCAGAGAAAGCATTCGACAAAATACAGCATCCATTCCTGATCAAAACTCTTCAGAGTGTAGGGATAGAGGGAACATTCCTCCACATCTTAAAAGCCATCTACGAAAAGCCCACAGCAAATATCATTCTCAATGGCGAAGCACTGGGAGCCTTTTCCCTAAGATCAGGAACACGACAGGGATGTCCACTCTCACTATTCTAGTACTATTCAACATAGTACTAGAAGTTCTAGCCTCAGCAATCAGCCAACAAAAAGAAATAAAAGACATTCAAAGTGGCAAAGAAGAAGTCAAACTCTCCCTCTTTGTGGATGACGTGATACAGTATGTAGAAAACCCAAAAGACTCCACCCCAAGATTGCTAGAACTCATACAGCAATTCGGTAGTGTGGCAGGATACAAAATCAATGCCCAGAAATCAGTGGCATTTCTATACACTAACAATGAGACTGAAGAAAGAGAAATTAAGGAATCAATCCCATTTACAATTGCACTCCAAAGCACAAGATACCTAGGAATAAACCTAACCAAAGAGATAAAGGATCTATACCCTAAAAAACTACAGAACACTTCTGAAAGAAATTGAGGAAGACACAAAGAGATGGAAAAATATTCCATGCCATGGATTGGAAGAATTAATCAATGCTACCCAGAGAAATCTACACATTTAATGCAATCCCTATCAAAATACCATGGACTTTCTTCAGAGAGCTGGAACAAATCATCTTAAGATTTGTGTGGAATCATGGGACTCCTGGGTGGCTCAGCAGTTAAATGCCTGCCTTTGGCTCAGGGCATGATCCTGGAGTCCTGGGAAAGAGTCCCACTTCGGGCTCCTGCATGGAGCCTGCTTCTCCCTCTGCCTATGTCTCTGCCTCTCTCTCTCTATGTCTGTCATGAATATATAAATAAAATCTTTTTAAAAAAAATAAAGATTTGTGTGGAATCAGAAAAGACCCCGAATAGCCAGGGGAATATTGCAAAAGAAATCCAGAGCCGGGGGCATCACAATGACAGATTTCAAGTTGTACTACAAAGCTGTGATCATCAAGACAGTGTGGCACTGGCATAAAAACAGACACATAGATCAAAGGAACAGAATAGAGAATCCAGAAACGGGCCCTCAACTCTATGGTCAACTAATATTCGACAAAGCAGGAAAGACTAACCACTGGAAAAAGGACAGTCTCTTCAATAAATGGTGCTGGGAAAATTGGACAGCCACGTGCAGAAGAATGAAACTAGACCACTCTCTTGCACCATACACAAAGATAAACTCTAAATGGTTGAAAGATACAAATGTGATACAAGAATCCATCAAAATCCTAGAGGTGAACACAGGCAACACCCTTTTTGAACTTAGCCACAGCAACTTCTTGCAAGGTACATCTATGATGGCAAGGGAAACAAAAGCAAAAATTAATTATTGGGACTTAAGATAAAAAGCTTCTGCACAGGTAAAGAAACAGTAAACAAAACTCAAAGACAACCTACAGAATGGGAGAAGATACTTGCAAATGACGTATCAGATAAAGGGCTAGTATCCAAGATCTATAAAGAACTTATTAAACTCAACAGCAAAGGAACAACCAATCCAATCATGAAATGGGCAGAAGACATGAACAGACATTTCACCAAAGAAGACATAGACATGGCCAACAAGCACATGAGAAAATGCTCCGCATCACTTGCCATCAGGGAAATACAAATCAAAACCACAATGAGATCCCACCTCACACCAGTGAAAATGGGGAAAATTAACAAGACAAGAAACAACAAATGTCGGAGAGGATGTGGAGAAAGGGGAACCCTCTTGCCCTGCTGGTGGGAATGTGAACTGGTGCAGCCACTCTGGAAAACTGTGTGGAGGTTCCTCAAAGAGTTGAAAATAGACCTGCCCTACGACCCAGCAATTGCACTGCTGGGGATTTACCCCAAAGATACAGATGCAGTGCAACCCCGGGACACCTGCACCCCAATGTTTATAGCAGCAATGTCCACAATAGCCAAACTGTGGAAGGAGCCTCGGTGCCCATCGAAAGATGAGTGGATAAAGAAGATGTGGTTTATGTATACAATGGAATATTACTCATTAGAAGCGACAAATGCCCACCATTTCCTTCAACATGGATGGAACTGGAGGGTATTATGTTGAGTGAAGTAAGTCAATCCGAGAAGGACAAACATATGGTCTCATTCATTCAGGGAATATAAAAAATAGTGAAAGGGAATAAAGGGGAAAGGAGAGAAAATGAGTGGGAAATATCATTGAGGGAGACAGAACATGAGAGACTCCTAACTCTGGGAAACGAACAAGAGGTGGTGGAAAGGGAGGTGGGCAGGGGGTTGGGGTGACTGGGTGATGGACACTGAGGGGGGCACTTGACGGGATGAGCACTGGGTGTTATGCTATATGTTGGCGAATCGAACTCCAATAAAAAATATGAAAAATAAAAAATAAAAAAGTAAAAAAATAAAAAAATAAATAAATATAAATATAAAAGCCATTCTTTGCTAGCAGGCCCTACAAAAACAGATGGTGGACCAGATTTGGCCCACAGGCTGTAATTTGCCAACTCCTTCTATAGACATATGTTCATAAAAATACAACAATTATAATGACTATATCAAAGAGGTGATGATGCAGGTGACATTTCTAATACTCCATTCATATTTACATGTTAGAGATCTGTGTAGACTAGAAATAACAAACTTCACTTTTACTTATTCTTCAATAAGCTTCTTCAACAGTACATACTTGTGATGTTAATATTACTTTTAGAGTAGTGGGCTTAAAAAATCAAGACTTTATTAAATAAAGTTCAACTTTCAAAACTTGGAACATACATATAAATTCATTTTCTCTTGTAAATAGACATTTATCATGCCTTTAACTGACTCTTAAAAGTCTTAACAAATGTCCAGACCCTACACTTCCACCCCCATCTGTGCCCTCTGCCTTCTGTCTAATTCATAATGTTATAACAGAGTTCTTCCACTTGCTCTGTGCTCTGGAATATTCTTCCCCCACGTAACATCACTGTCGTTAGGTCTCTGCTCAAAAATCCTCTTACTAAGAAAGCCGTCAATATTAAGTCCCCCTCCTTGCCCTTTGATCTAGTTTTCTTTTTTTCCATAGCACTACTATAGTCTGTCACATTGTGTTTACTTGTATATTTGCTTATTTTCTGTCTCTTCTCACTGAAATGAGCTCCATGAAGGCAGAGACTTCACATTTTTCAACGTGTAATCCCAGTGTGTAGAAGAGTTGCCTGACAAATAGTAGGTGCTCAATATGTGATTTGATGGATGAATAATCTGGGAACACAAAAAAGTGTATGTCTTTCATGGGAACCTCATCCAACAACTGCCACGTAGTGAGCAGAAAATTATGCTGAGAACCACTGTCCTGAGACACCCAAGATGGTAGGAGAAAACACCAACTTACACCAGCCGGATGACTGTGCCGGTCAGGAAGGAGAGCAGGTCACACCAAGAGAGTACGGGACTCATATCCCTGAGGACCCCAAATAGAAAGATATTTCCTTACAAGGTTTTGAGCATGTGCCATATTGGAGAACATTCGGTAACCACGTCATCTGCTGCAAAAGTAATAAGCACAGGTTTTCCTTTCTGTTAGTTCACCTCAACTAAACTTGTAACATTTTCTTGTTAAAATTATTATAAACAAGGAGGGCAAATGATGTAGCAGTAGAGTATTACCCAGGTTTTAGAGGGGAGATTTGAGGAAAGAATGGTGTGTTTGATTCCCAGAAGGCATTCAAGTCTTCTGAGTTAGGGATGCCCATAGCACAAAGGTTATAATATAGTACATTGCTTCATAAAGTCCACGTCGCCTTCTCAGAACTGCAATGCCCAATGTAGAAATCTATGCCTTTGGGATCCCTGGGTGGCGCAGCGGTTTGGCGCCTGCCTTTGGCCCAGGGCGCGATCCTGGAGACCCGGGATCGAATCCCACGTCGGGCTCCCGGTGCATGGAGCCTGCTTCTCCCTCTGCCTATGTCTCTGCGCCTCTCTCTCTCTCTGTGTGTGTGTGACTATCATAAATAATAAATAAAATTAAAAAAAAAAAAAAGAAATCTATGCCTTTGAAGTTCTTGACATATAATGTTGACATTTTCAGACTCTCAGTTCCATGATGGGAGATTAGAATGATGGTAGTGAACAAGAATGACCTATTGAAAGACATTTTCTGAAGTGGCAAAAACATTTTTTTTTTAATGCATGGAGGATTTTTCTTTTAAATGATGGGCTCATCATAAAGGAAAAAAAAAAAGAAACCATAAAAGAAACATGCAAATTGATTTTAATTTTCTTGATGAAATCGCATAGGAACTAATAGATACTAACTTGGAACAAATTTGTGTTTAAGACATCTTCCTTTTTTTACCCCACAGTTGAAAATATTCTCTTGGGGGAAAGTATGGTCCATATTTTCTTTTCTTTTCTTTTCTTTTTTTTTGTCCATATTTTCTTAATATTCAATAATTGTGTCACAATGAATCTCATGTTAACATGTAATGATTAGAGCTTGGCTAAATTTGAATTCAGAGATGGTTGTCTGAATACTTGTTCTGACTCTTGGCATTGGAGGTGGACATTCGGGAGTTCTCTTGCCTGCCGCTTGCCACTATATATGGTATTTGATTCTAAGACACACTTCTTTTTTGCATTTTAATGTCTCTGAAATCAGAATATTTTTATAACATGTGGCATCTCCCAATAGTATTTGTCAGCAGTTTTTCTTTCTTTATGGTATGCGAAACCATCTTGAATCACACGGTTATTATCATGCTAGATTCCACGAAATAAGGAATGGGTGAAATATATTCTATCACTTTTATTTTTTTTAATGTTTCTTTTTTTAATTTTTATTTATTTATGATAGTCACACAGAGAGAGAGAGAGAGAGAGAGGCAGAGACACAGGCAGAGGGAGAAGCAGGCTCCATGCACCGGGAGCCCGACGTAGGATTCGATCCCGGGTCTCCAGGATCGCGCCCTGGGCCAAAGGCAGGCGCCAAACCGCTGCGCCACCCAGGGATCCCTATCACTTTTATTTTTATTCTATTTCCTATCAGGGACAATTACCTCCCACCTCTCAATTCCTTATGAAGCTTATAGCAAAGCTCCATACAAAAGGAAGGCTTTATACTGTTGATTCACTGGCTCTATGACAATGGTTCTTTTGAGATTATTAAGGCTCAGAACTTCTAAGTGGATAAGATTTGTCTTATATATTCAGAACATATACTTTTATAACTCATGTGAACAAAGTTATTATTAGCAAGTACCTGTTTAGCATGAGTTGCTGTGAACATCTCAGCCTTGATGTAATGTCTTCCCTTCCTTGGTTTCCTTTTCTTTCTGTAGCCAGAATCCTCACCTACTGATTGCTTGGATAATAAGTCTGAATTTAATTCAGGATTTGGCTTAGGAAATTATATAATATATATGTCACATTCTACACATGTCTGGTTACTTATTCTCCTGGAAGGAGTATTAGTACCAATTAAGGTCTGAAGGTGGGCCAATGCTGAGAGCACCTTGTGTAAGGATCAGCCCTCCAAGAAGAGCTTGGTCTCATAGGAAGACCATGGGCTCTGGAGCCAGAGAGACCTAAGTTTGAATCCTACCTCTGCCACATCCCAACTGTGTGAGCCTGTATGCAAATTTGGAACACTAATACCTACCCTGCAAGGTTATTATAAACACTGAATGTGTGTGAAGCGTTTGATTTTAGGAGGAGCTTGAGAAATAGCGGCTAACAGTGGCATTGACCCTTGAACAATGTGAGGGTTGGGGCACTGATCCCCGACAGTCAAAAATCCACAAATAACTTTGACTACCCCCAAACATAACTACTGGTAGTGTATTGTTGACTGAAGTCCTTACTGACTCCATAAAGTTAATTAACATATATTTTGTATGTTACAGATGTTATATGCAGTATTCCTATGGTAAAATAAGCTAGAGAAAAGACAATGAGATTAAGAAAATCATAAGGAGGGGCGCCTGGGTGGCTCAGTTGGTTAAGAGTCTATCTTTAGCTCAGGTCATGATCCTGGAGTCCTGGGATCGAGCTTCACATCAGGGTCCCTGCTCAGCGGGGAGTCTGTTTCTCCCTCTCCCTCTACCCCTCCCCCTGCTTGCACTCTCTCCCTCTTTCTCTCATGAATAAATAAAATACATTTTTTAAAAAGTAAAAGCATAAGGAATAGAAAATACCTTTATAGTACTGTGCTGTAGAAAATCCATGCATAAGGGGACCTGCAGAGTTCAGCCCTGTGTTGTTCAAGGGTTAACTGCATTGTTCAAGATCTCATAGAAGAGGGTAAGCCCAGGAGAAATTTGAGGTCGCCACACCCTTTCGCCCCTCCAATGTCCTTGTCTGTTCATTTTAGGTGTCAGTGTTCTGATATTTATACCTTTGTCCTCCCACAGTCTGGAATCACACAAGTCTAAAACTGCCCTCAGCTGTATATCTCTTATCACTTAGTTACCTCTCAACAGGAATTGAAAGTGAACCAGCCAGGCCTGAGTTGGATTTCTGACTCTGCTGCTCACCCTCTGCATCACTCCGAGTGTGTGCTTAAGCTGGGTTCTCCAGAGAAACAGACCAATAGGATATGTGTGTATACATACACATATAAGAGACACACAAAGAGATTTATTATAAGGAATTGGCTCATGGGACTATGGAGGCTAAGTTTCAAGATCTGAAGGGTGAGTTAGCAAGCTGCAGACCCAGGAGAGCCATTGGTGGTATTCCAGTTCAAAGGCCAGTAGGCTTAACCCAGGAAGAGCCAAGATTTCAATTCAAATCCAAAGACAAAAACAAACAAACAAACAAACAAACACCTAGGTGACAGTTTGAAGGCAGCCCATTAGGAAGAATACTCTCTTACTCAGAGAAGGGTCAGTCTTTTTGCTCTTTTTAGGCCTTCAACTGACTAGATGAGGCCCACCCACATTAGGGAGGACAATCTTGCTTTACTCAGGCTATTGGTTTAAATGTTAATCTCATCCCCAAACACCCTCAGAGACAAACCCAGATTAACATTTGACCGAATATCTAGGTACTAGATATTAGAGCTTGGTGAAGTTGAAAGACAAAACCAACCATCACAACCTGTCCGGGTCTCACCGTCCTTTGGTAACAAGGGGGTAAGAATCATATTACATATGGAATTGCTATCAGGAGCAAATGAAACCATACATTCAAGGGTCCTGGTATTCATTAAAGGCCAATTTTCACTTCAATATTCAGTATTTTAGGCATTTGTGAGCAGGTCAAGGGGCTACCTTGGACTTGTGATTTTTCCTTTGCCCCCAAAGCCCCATTATACTCAAGTTCCATTTTAGCTCAATTCTACTATTTATTTATTTATTTTATTCATTCATTCATTCACTCATTCATTTAAAAGATTCTATTTATTTATTCATGAGAGACACACAGAGAGAGGCAGGGACAGAGGCAGAGGGAAAAGCAAGCTCCCCCTGGGGGAACTCAATGCAGAACTCGATCCCAGGACCCTGGGATCACAACCTGAGCCAAAGGCAGACACTCAACCACTGAGCCACCCAGGCGTCCCCCAATTCTACCTTTTAAACACGAATGTCAACAAGTCACCCCCATAATGAAAGTGGTCCTTCTCCTGTAAATTTCTTGGTGGCATCCATACATCAGGTGACGAGAGAATAGACCCAACTTTACTTGGGGAGGAGTCCTGTCCCATAAACTGATGTATCTGTGGCCATCACAGGCTGTTTTCTTTCTGGTCTTGGGGTTCCTTTGCGAGGCATGGCGAATCAGCTGGCAGAAACAGTCAAACTTGCACCAGCCAAGACGGTATCGTGAGCAGGCCAGCTGCCCTGCCTTGCCCTTCGCTTCTCTTGGACGGCAGATCACCTAAGTAAGGCAAGGTGACCTGGGCAGTTGGCTTGCTCAGTGCCGGGTGAGTGCCCGTCATACATCACTTCAAAGCCACTCTATATTTTCTTCCCCAATATTCCAGGGAAATTCTATTTATGTGATTACTGCATTTTCCCTCTGAATTACTCCCTAACTTCCTTTCTGTGTCTTCCCACTCTTATGATTTCCGGATTATGGGGATGTCTTTCTGGTGTGTTAAATCTTGAGTAAAATCAATTATTGCTCATCCATTTAATCTGAAGCGAATTGAATCTTATTTTCATATGAGATGGGGTAGGGATGGGTAGGCCCACATAGAGAATAAGGATGACTCTAGAGTACTGGTCTGTGTGATCCTCAGTCCAACAATACTCTTCACTTGGACCTTTATGGGAGCCCCTTGAGGCCTAATTCCTGGCGTTCAGCTCATTCTCAGCCCCATAGACCTATTCACTTTACCAAAATCAAAAGAAAAGGAGAGGTGGGTAACCAATCATTTGACTTTTCCTAGTAACATTAAAATAACCACAGTCCATGCAAGAAAATACCTTTGTTTTTGTATCCATGCAAAGTAGTTACAGACCTTGAATTTCAATCCAAATCATCCTCTCATCATATATGCAATCCAACTACATGTGTTTCTTCCCTTCGGGCCCTTTTTGGAAAATGTGACATATACGGCTAAGGCTAACAACCGTTGTCAGAAAAGCAGCTCATAATGAGGCAGTTTGGACTTTCAGAGGGCTCCTGGTATGCAACTTCCTGCCGTCTTCCTAACTGAAAATATACACATAAAGGCTGAAGACAATTTTGACTAAAATCAAAACAAAAACAGTCTCTTGGAAATGAGTCTCCCTTTGGCTGGATGAAATGGCCCTGCTTCTGCAGCCAGTGTTTTCTGCCTTTTGTGGGATTCCAGCCCCACGGTGAGGTGCTCGGCGGCAGGTGCGTGGTCTTGGGACTCGAAAGGGGTGGTGGCGGGGTGGAGGGAAAAGCTCAGGGACAACCTCACAGCTTTCTCTCCCCATTGCTCTCTGGGCCCGTGTGGTATCTGTGTTTACAACAAGGCTTCGCTGTTCCCGGCACTCAGGCTGGGAAAATGAACCTGGCTGCTGCAAGTGCAAAGGTCAAGTGTGAGGACTGTGCTTGGCAACTCCTGAATGATGACACTGGCGCCCAGGAGGAAAACAGTGTCTGGCCCAGATGTAACACCAAGTAATGGAGGGTGTGTAAGTGTGTAAAGGACATATTTAACCCCACACGCAGACTAGCCTCTGTGGGCAGCCTTCCCTCCCCACTGGCATTTACCCTGAGGATAGACTCTCTATAAGGATGCTACCTACCTAGGGGCTGTGGAATAATCATTTCACTACACACACACACATGCACACACACATGCATACGCACACAACATCCCAAACAACACCAGGCACAGACCTCTGTAGGGTCAAATGCCCCATCCCCAGGTGCCCTAATCCATGGCTGGCCATTTCTTCCCCAAACACCAACTTCCAAGCT
Organism: Nyctereutes procyonoides; assembly: GCF_905146905.1. Taxonomy (NCBI): domain Eukaryota; kingdom Metazoa; phylum Chordata; class Mammalia; order Carnivora; family Canidae; genus Nyctereutes; species Nyctereutes procyonoides. The sequence goes on along the minus strand of NW_026575021.1, from coordinate 7,853,401 downwards.
TCTGCCAGCCTGGCCACTGCTTCTTCATTTTAATTGATGATTCCGAACTCACCACCATCCACGGTCTGCCTGCGTGTTGCTCAGTAGAATTCACAGGGCACTTTGTAAAACCCTGCCTCCTTTCTCGCAGGGGAGAGAATGGTGTAGTATCAAACAGGTACATTAGGAGATGACAACATCTGGCCTAGACAGCTCATTCAGATGGCTAACTCTAGCTAACTCATTTATTCATTCACTCACTCACTCATCCATTCCACGATCAAATATTTATTGAAGCCAGACTTTGTTCTAGCCGGGAGTATATAGTAGTGAACCGAATAGTTAAGGTCCAGGCTTTCGGGCAGGTTAAGGTCACTTAGGAGGTACATAGTCAAAAACAAGTACACAAAGAAACAAGGACATTTCAGATTTTATCAGGATTCCCACTATGAATAAAATCAATTAGCTCAATGTACTAAGGAGGGAGTAGGGATTACTTTTTTAAAAATATTTTTCTTTTTTTTTTTTAAAGGAACATTTGTTAAAAAGAAAAAAGCTTTGTTTCTATTTTCTGTGTCTCTGTGTGTGTGGTAACAACACTTGAGATCTACTTTTTAGCAAACTTCAAGTATACAGTATTTTTAACTATAATCACCACGCTATGCGTTAGATCCCCAGGCCTTATTCCTGTAACTGGAAGTTTATACCCTATGACCAATATCTCTCCCATTTCTCCCTGGAAACCACCCTTTTACTTTCTGATTCTGAGAACAACTTTTTTCCATTCCACATATAAGTGAAATCATGCAGTATTTCTTTCTGCGTCTGGCGTATTTCACTTAGTGAAATGTCCTCAAAGTTCACTCATGTTGCCGTAAAAAGCAGGATTTCCTTCTTTTCTATGCCTGAATAATAATACTAATATACCTCATAGATTGTTCACATCTTTTGGCTATTGTGAGTATTGCTGCAGGAAGTATGGGGATGCAGGTATCTCTTCCATAACCTATTTTCATTTCCTCTGGGTAGATGCCCAGAAGTGGAATTGCTGGATCTTATGGTAGTTTTATTTTTAGTGTTTTGAGGAACCCCTCTACCATTTTCCATAATGGCTGCATCAATTTACATTCCCATCAACAGTGTACAAGAGTTCCCTTCTCTTTACAACTCTGGCAAACACTTAGTATCTCTTATCTTTTTGATAATAGCTATCCTAACAGGTGTGAGGTGATATCTCATTGTTGCTTTAATTTGCATTTCCCTGATGGTTAGTGATGTTGAACATCTTTCCATGCACCTGTTGGCCATTTGTATATCTTCTTTGGAAAAACATCTTTTCAAAGTCCATTTTTTAATTGAGTTGTTTTTTGGCTATTGAGTTGTTTGAGTTCCTTATATATTTTGAATATTAACTCCTTATCAGATACAGGATTTGCAAATATTTTCTCCCATTTGGTAGATAGGTTGCCTTTTCACTCTGTTGGTTGCTTCCTTTGCTGTGCAGAAGCTTTTAGTTTGATGTAATCCCACTAATATATTTTTGCTTTTGTTGCTTCTGCTTTTAGTGTCATATCCAAAATATCCTTGGCAAGACCGGTCAAGAGGCTTTTAAACTATGTTTTATGCAGGAAGTCTTAAATCTTTTTTTTTAATATATATATTTTTAATTTTATTTATTTATGATAGTCATCACAGAGAGAGAGGCAGAGACACAGAGAGCCAGGCAGAGAAGCAGGCTCCATGCAGGGAGCCTGACATGGGACTCGATCCTGGGTCTCCAGGATCGCGCCCTGGGCCAAAGGCAGGCGCTAAACCACTGCACCACCCAGGGATCCCTTAAGTCTTATGGTTTCATATCTTACATTCTAGTCCTTAATCAATTTTTAAAGTTAATCTTTGTGAGTGGTTTAAGATAAGGGTCAATTTCATTCTTTTGTGTGTGGATATCTGGTTTTCCCAACACCATTCTTTGAGGAGACTGTCCTTCCCACATTGTGTATTCTTAGTGTCTTTGTCGTTGAAGATCAGTTGACACATATGCGTGGCTTTATTTATGGGCTGTCTATTCTGTTTTATTGATCCGTGTGTCTGTTTTTATTCTAGTACCATACTGTTTGATTTTTATAGCTTTGTAATAGTTTGAAATCAGGAAGTGTGATGTCTCTCCAGCTTTGTTCTTCTTTCTCAAGATTGCTATGGCTATGATGTTTTGTGGTTCCCTAGGAATTTTAGGATTTTTTTCTTTTCTTTGCAAAATGCCGTTGGAATTTTGATCGGGGTTGCATTGACTATGAAGATTGTTCTGAGGAATATGGCCATTTCAACAATACTAATTCTTGGACACAGGATATCTTTCCATTTATTTCTGTCTTCTTCAGTTCCTTTCATCAAGGATACACATCTTTCATCTCCTTGGTTAAATTTATTCCTGAGCATTTTATTCCTTTTGATGCTATTGTAAACAGGATTCTTTTCTTCATTCTCTTTCTCTCTCTCTCTTTGGGAGTTTGTAAGTATATAGAAATGCAACTGATTTTTGGATATTGATTTTATATCCTGCAACCTCACTGAATTTATTAGTTCTAACAATTTTATGGTGTAGTTAGAGTTTCTATTAATAAGATCATGTCATCTGCAAGCAAACAATTTAACTCTTTCCTTTATGATTTGGATGATTTTTGGTTTTGTTTTCTATTTTTTTTTCTTTTTCTTTTTTTTTTTTGCCTAATTGCCCTGGCTCAGACTTCAGGATTATGTTGAATAGAACTGATGGGTGAGCATTCCTTATCTTAGAAGAAAGTCTTACAGCTTTTCACCATTGAGTATGAGGTTGGCAGTGGGCTTGTCATATATAGCCTCTATTATATTGAGGTACATTTCTTCTTTTTCCAATTGTTGGCAGTTTTTCACACAAGAGGGTGTTGAATTTTGTCAAATACTTTTTCTGCATCTATTGAGATCATATGATTTATGATCATATTATCTTCATCCTTCATTCGGTTAATGTGACATATCACATATATTGATTTTGTATTTAAAGACCATACTGCATCCCAGGGATAAATCCCACTTGATCATGGTGTATGAATTTTTTAATATGCTACTGAATATGGTTTGCAAGTATTTTGTTGCAGACTTTTGCATCTATGTTCATCAGGCCTATAATTTCTTTTCCTGTATTGTCCTTATCTGGATTTGGCATAAGGGCAGTGGCTACTCTTGTAAATGAATTTGGAAGTGTTCCCTCTCATCAATTTTTTGGAAGAGTTTGAGAAGATTTGGCATTAATTCTTCATTTAATGTTTGGTAGAATTCACCTGTGAAGCCATCTGGTCCTGGGCTTTTCCTTTTGGGGAAGTTTTTGATTATTGATTCAGTCTCCTTACTCATTATTGGTCCTTTTGGACTTTTCATTTCTTCATGATTCGTGTTTAAAAGGCTAGAACTTTATTTCCTCTAGGTTTGCTGGCAGATAATTTTTCATAGGAGTCTCTTATGATCCTTTGTATTTCCGAGGTAACAGTTAAAATGTCTCCTCTTTCATTTCTGATTTTATTTTTTTGAGTCTTCTCTCTTTTCTTCTTAGGGTGGGCAAAGGTTGGTCAATTTTATTTATCTTTTCGAAAAACAACTCCTAGTCTCATTGATCTTTTCTACTGTATTTCTAGTCTTTATTTCATTTCTTTCTCCTCTAATCTCTGCTATTTCCTTCTTCTGCTAACTTTGGGCTTAGTTTTGTTCTTTTTCTAGTTCCTTGAGGCATACAGGTAGATCGTTTATTTAAGGTATTGGTTCATTTTAAAGTAGGCATTTATCATTATAAATTCCCTCTTAGAGCTGCTTCTCCTGCATCCCAGTTTAATTTCTACTAGTTTACTTAGGTTTTTTTCATACTGAGTTTAAACATGTTGTATTTTCATTTTTGTTTATTCCAGGATACTTTTTGATTTCCTGTATGGTTTCTTTTTCAACCTATTGGTAGCTCAGGAGTGTGTTGTTTAATTTCTGTATATTTGTGATTTTTAAATTTTCCTTCTGAGGTGCCTGGGTGGCTCAGTCAGTTAGCATCTGCCTTTGGTTCCATGATCCCGGGATCCTGGAATCTAGCCCCACGTCAGTCTTCCTGCTCAGTGGGGAGTCTGTTTATCCCTTTTCCCCTGCCCATTTGCCCTCCTCATGCTCTCTCTCTCTCTCTCTCAAATAAAGAAATAAAATCTTAAGTAGCATTTTCCTTTTGTTATTGATTTCTAGTTTTATACCATTTTGGGTCAGAGAAAGTACTTGCTATGATTTCAATCTTAAAATAGTTAAGACTTCTTTTGTGGCCTAACATATGATCTATCCAGAAGAATGTTCTCTGTGTGCTTGAGAAAAATGTGTATTCTGCTGCTGTTGGATGAAATGTATTATATATGTCTGTTAGGTTCATTTGATCTGTGGTGTTATTCGAGTCCAGTGTTTGCTTATTTATTTTTCCTTATTTATTTTTCTTCACCCATTATTGAAAGTAGGATATTGAAGTCCCCTACTATTATTGTATTACTATCCTTTTCTCTCTTTAGTACTGTGAATATTTGCTTTATATATTTACATGTTCCAATGTTGGGTGCATAGATATTTATAATTGTTATACTCCCTTGGTGAATTGAGTCATTTATCATGATATAATTACCTCCTTTGTCTCTTATTACACATTTTGGCTTCAAGTCTGACATATGTACAGGCATGTTATTCTCTTTTGGTTATCATTTTATGGAATATCTTTTTCAACCTTTTACTTCCAGCCTTATTGTATGCCCTTAAAGTTATAGTGAGTCTCTTATAGGCAGCATATTGTTGGATTGTAATTTTTTTCTTATCTATTTAACCACTCTGTATCTTTTGATTGGAGAATTTAATCCATTTATGTTTAAAGTAGTAACTTATAGGTAAAGACCTGCTATAGCCATTTTGATAATTGTTTTCTTACCATTTTTTAATTCCTCTGTTCCTTTCTTTCTTTTTGATGTTTTCCTTTGTGACTTGGTGATTTTGTTGTTTGTTTCAAGTTTTTATTTAAATTCTAGTTAGTAAATATATTGTGAATTTAGAGAGTCATTACTTATATATAACACTCATTGCTCATCACAAGTCCCCTCCTTGGGCATCCTCCTTACTCATTTAGCCCATTGCCTACCCACATCCTCTCCATCAGCCCTCAGTTTGTTCTCCATAGTCAAGAGTCTCTTGTGGTTGGATGCCTGGGTGGCTCAGGGGTTGAGCATCTGCCTTCGGCTGGGGGAGTGATCCTGGAGTACCAAGATCAAGTCCCACTTCGGGCTCCCTGCATGGAGCCTGCTTCTCTCTCTGCCTGTGTCTCTGCCTCTCTCTCTGCGTGTCTCTCATGAATAGATACATTAAAAATCTTTTTTTAAAAGAGTCTTTTATGGTTTTGTCTCCTTCCTTTTTTTTCCTCTTCTCTATATTTATCTGTTTTGTTTCTTAAATTCCACAAATGAGTGAAAATCACATAGCATTTGTCTTTCTCTGACTGACTTATTTCACTTAGCGTAATACACTACATCTCCATTCATGCCATTGCAAATGACAAGATTTCATTCTTTTTGATGGCTGAGTAATATTCCGAAATATATATATCAGATATATATACATATATATAAATAATCTTTTTATATTGTGTATCAATTAACAAGTTATTGTGATATAATTATAAAAGACACAGGTCTTTTAACTCTTATACTAAACTTAAAAGTGATTTATATACCACCCTGACAGAATTAAGTATTCTAAATTTGACAAAATATATTTACCTTTACCAGTGCACTTTATATGACGATATTTTCATGATGTTAGTAGTGTTCTTTCATTTCAACCTGAAGAACTCCCTCTAGACTTTCTTGTAGGGCATGTCTAGTGGTGATAAACTTTTTTAGTTTTTGTCTGTCTAGGAATATTTTTATCTGCTATTCATTTTTGAAGAACAGCTTTGCTGTGTATAGTATTCTTGGTTGTCAGATTTTTTTTCTTTTACCATTTTGAATATATCATTCCACACCTTCCCGGCCTGCAAGGTTTCTGCTGAGAAAATTGTTATCCTTGTGGGAGGGTCCTTGTGAGCAACTAGTTTCTTTTCTCTTGCTACTTTCACAATTCTCTCTTTGTCTTTGACTTTTGACAGTTTGATTATATTGTGTCTTAGGGTAATCTTCTTTGGGTTGATCTTGCTTGGGGTCCTTTGATCTTTATGTCTATGGATGGTCATATCCCCCCGCCGAAGATTTGAGAAGATTTCCTTTTCCTTATTATTCTTTTAAACAAGCTTTCTTCTCTTTTTTTCTGTCTCTTCCTGAGTCATAATGCATATGTTTGTTGGCTTGATTGTGTCCTATAGGTCCTGTATGCTTTCTTCATTCTATCATTCTTTTGCCTTTTTGTTCTTTGTCATAGTCTGGGCTGCTATTACAAAATACCACAAACTGGGTGGCTTGTGAACAAAAGAAATTCTTTCTCACAGTTCTGGAGGCTGGGAATTGGAGATTAGGGTTCCAGCCTGGTTGGAAAATGGCCCTCTTCTGGGTTGCAGATTTCTTGTTATGTCCTTATATGATGGAAGGTACTAGGGAGCTCTCTGGGGTTTCTATTATATGAGCTCTAATCCTATTCACAAGGGCTCCACCCTCATGACCTAATCACCTCTGAAAGACCCTACCTTGTAATATCATTACATTGGACATTAAGATTTCGATATATAAATTTGAGGGTTTTACAAACATTCAGACCAGTATTCCACTAGCTGACTAATTTCAAATGACTTTTCTTTGAGTTTTTTGATTTATACCTCTGCGTGAATTAGTCTGCTTTTGAAGCTCTGTATTGATTTTTTCTATCTTTAGCTCTAAGGTTTTGATTTTGTTCTTTTTTAATGGTTTCTATTTTTTAATTAAACTTCTCATTTGTTCATACATTGTTTTCCTGATTTTGCTTAGTTATCTGTGTTCTCTTTCATCTCATTGAACTTCTTTAAGATGATCATTTTGTATTCTTTGTCAGGCAATTCATAGATTTCCATTCCTTTGAAGCAATATTGTAGCTTTCCTTTGATAGTGTTAGTTTGCCAGATTGTTCATGATCCATGTAGCCTTGTGTCAGTGTCTATGCATTAAAAGAGGCAAACACCCCTTTCAATCTCTATAGACAGGTGAAGACCTTCTCCCATTGGATCCCTGGGCAGATGGAATCACCTCTGGAATTGCAATTGGGCAGAGCTGGAGCTCAGTCATATGGCTGCTGGGTCTGCATTGTGATTGGCAGTTAGTGAGTCTGTTATCCGGGGCTCAGTCAGGCATGGATTCTGTCTGGCATCTGGGTCAGTAGGATTGCCTCAAGGACCTTGGGCAGCATTGCTGGAAGAAGGGTCAGCTTCAGGGTCTGCAGACAGCAGGCTTATTACCAGGTGTACAAATAGGTATGGTTCCTGCTGGGTCCCTGGGAAAGCTCCCAAGAGGTCACTGGACAGATCCCTGGGCAGGCAAGATCAGTCCCAGACCACAGCTGAGAGTGGCTTGGACTGATCCCAGGACTGCATCAGGGTCCACAGCTGGGACAGAGGTCTCCAGTCCTGCCTCCAGGCTACAGACAAGTGTGCCTCTCCCAAGTCCCTAGGTGGACAGGGACCACTCTTGGACCATGAATGAGAGGGGCTGGAGCTAGGTTAGAGGGCTGTTTAAAGATCTGCAGCTGGACTGAGATTGGTAAGTGTGCCTCTATGGGCATAGACAGGTATGATTCCCCCTGGGTCCCTGGGTGGGAAGGACATCATTGCCTACAACTGAGAGGAGCTAGAGCTGAGTTAGAGGGCTGGTTCAGGGTCTTCAGCCAGACTGACATCAGAGGACCTGTCTCATGGGCATACGTGGGTGTGTCCCTTAGTGGGTCTTCAGGTGGGAAGGAATGTGGTTAGCCTATAGCTAGGAGGGGCTGCATCCAAGTTATGGGCTGTTTTAGCATCTGCATTCTGACCTGGTTCCCAAAGCTCCTACAAAGTCGCTTGTGTCAAGTAATTCTTGCAGAGTGGGGGTGTGAGCAGGGGGCCTCCTGTTCTTCTGTCTTGCTGATGTCCTGGATTACCATAGATTGGATGACAGGGAGATATTGTTTGAGGTAGTGACAGTTGGGCTAAGATTGAAAGCAAGAAGGATCAAGCCAGATACACTGTACATTGTTCACTGTAAAGGAAGCAGATGCAGGAAGGAGACAAGTGTTCCTTTAGCATAATTATGTCATGGTTATTTTCTCTCAATAAGTAGGGTCAAAATCATGTGAGTAAAAAGAATCTTCTTGCCTTGTGTGAGAACTGTGATTTGTTTATAAGAGTTAATATATATGCTTTTAAGGAACTGGGGAGGATTCAGGCCACAACCTTTGAAGGTACAGAAAGGAGTGGAATTGGATCACCCATATCTTATCCCCAATTATGGCACTAGAATCTGCTGCTCCCCTGTGGGAGCTAGCAGAAGTTTGGGCAGGAGAAAACCTCCATTAACATCTGGCTGAGACAGAGGCTGCAGAATTTGCGAGATATAGGGCCCAGAGCAACTTGCTCATGGGGGACGGGATGGTACATCCCAAAGGAGGGTGAGAGAGGAACCCAGAGGAGGACAGCACTACCAAAACAAGACAATGTTGGACAGGCTGTCTAATGAGAGGAACCGCTTAAACCTCATCAAAGCCATTGTGCTTCCCTCTGGAGAAGATAGGAGTAGGAGGGGAGGCAAGTCACAGTTGGAGAACTGAGTGTGTGGGAGCTGGAGGTGGGGTTTGATGCAGAACTTTCTGCCTCTACCAATCAGCAGAGAGACCTACACATTAGGATAGGAGATCCAGAGGGAAGCAGTACATCCCTTGACTCATGGGAAGGGATGGGGAGAGTCACCTATGCCATACATACACCCTGACTGAGCAGTTCTGGTCGGGGCTCAGGGGTCAGTGGTGAGTCTGTCATTCAGGGTTTAACACAGAGGGAAGGGGGAAGAGGGGTGCTAAAAACCCTGGCTGTGCTCAATATGGCAAACCCAAATGTTGTTGAGAGACCATGGACTCCATGATCAGCCTCCTTTGATCCAGATCCACATTCCACCATTAATTAGCTATTAGTTATTTGTAAAGTACTTCCTGAGCCTCAGGTTCCTCCACTGTAACTCAGATGATGACAGAACCTGACCCGGAAGTCTTGGGGGGATTCAATGAGAAGGGATCTGTGAGATAGCTAGCACAGAGGAGGCGCTCAACAGATGTTGCCTAACTACTGCCTTTAGGAAGAGGGAATTCTTGACATCTCCTGTGGACTCTATTTTGCATCATATTGTCCCTGATATTAATAGAGCTCCTGAGATTAAGATTGATGGATTGAGTGGTGCCTGAATGGCTCAGTTGGTTAAGCATCTGTTTTTGGCTCAGGTCATGATCTCAGGGGCCTGGGATGGAGCTCCCTGCTCAGCGGGGAGCCTGCTTCTCTCTCTCCCTCTGCCTGCAGCTCCCCCTGCTTGTTCTCCCTCTCTGTCTCTCTCTTTCTCTCTCTCTCTGCCTGTAAAATGAATAAATAAAAAATCTAAAAAAAAATTGATGGATCGAATATGGGATAGCCAGTTAAATTTGAATTTCAAGTAAATGATGAATACTTTTTAAGTGTGTGTCAAATATTGCAGAGGACATGCTTATGATAAAAAATTATTATTTTTTATTAAAAATTCAAATTGAACTAGGCATCCTGTATTTTTAGTTGCTAAATCTGGTAACTCTACCTGTGACACAGTTCATTTCAGAAAGGTTCTGGAATGCAGTCCCCCTGCTGGATTCATTGACATTATTCTTCTGTGCAGGGGGACTTAATCTAGTGCTACTCAATTAGCTGAGCAGCTAGTCAATGTCCCTAGAAACCAAGAGGGCTGGACCCTCTCTGCAGGTTTTTCTTGGACACATACCTTCTTCTAACCAGAACCTTCCCCTACATCACTATCATGTCTTTGTCATGCTGTGGCAACCAGATATTTCCCAAGTTCACTCCTCTTCCATTCCTTCTGCCTAACCTTCATTCCTTCTTGCCATCCATCCTTCCTTTCTTAACTATCCCACAATTGATTTCTTTGTTGTCTTCTGAAGTCACCAGTGACCCAGTGCTTTTTTCCCCTCTGGGTCTGTAAAGCACATTTAACACTTTGCACTCACGTTTTGCCCCCCTGGCTGGCACACCCATTGCAGTCAGACTGCTCAGAACCCACCTATATAAAACACTTTGCTCTTCAGGGGAGAGACATGGCTTATTCTTCTAAATATGCTGTGGTTTCCTGGTGATGATCAGTTGCTACCCTCTGTTGAGTTCTAAGGCTCAGGGGCTGTTAAATAAAGTGCACATATTATCTCACCGAAACCCCACTGATGCATGAAGTGGGTCCTCTCACTAGTCTCTTCTTTGCAGATATGGAAAATCAGGCTCACAGAAGTTAAGGAACTGGACCAAGAGGGCACAACCAGTAAGAGCCCGAGGTGGGGTTCAAACCCAGGGATTCAGCCTGCCAAAGCCCACTGTAACCTGTAATGTCTGGATTATTCCAACCAGGTCCTACAAGAGCAATGGGGGAGCCTGTCCTCATATTTTTGGATTTATACACCGTGGTATCTCATCAAGGCCCACATCAAGTTTTATTTCATGTACTTTTGTAAGCATTCTCTCTCAAATTGCTTTCATCTCTAAATCCTTATTATTACGTTCTTTCCTCTTACAACTCTGGCTTTTCTAAATATGCCCAATATCTTGCCATGATTAAGGTCCTAACCCTAGCCCACATGCCCAAATCCTGAGAGCAGCAAAGCAAAGTTGCCGGAGGCAGAGAGACAAAGAAATGAAAACTCAGTATTAGCATTTCAGCACCATATTTGGAGCCCCCACAAAGAACCAGATGCCGTGAGGTGCATACAAAGACATCACCCCGCTCTCTAGATAGGGTCTGCTGATGACCCTGCTTTTAAAAAGGGATGTTGGGATCCCTGGGTGGTGCAGCGGTTTGGCGCCTGCCTTTGGCCCAGGGCGCGATCCTGGAGACCCGGGATCGAATCCCACATCAGGCTCCCGGTGCATGGAGCCTGCTTCTCCCTCTGCCTGTGTCTCTGCCTCTCTCTCTCTCTCTCTCTCTCTGTGACTATCATAAATAAAAAAAAATAAAAATAAAAAAATAAAAAAAATAAAAAGGGATGTTGTGTTCTCATTGTGAATTTATTCAGCGATCACTGCTATGAGATTATTGCTCTTGCAGATCGTTCATGCCTGTGCACATCTGTGGTGGGGATGTCAGGAGGCATTTGAAGCTCAGAGGGAAGGTAGGTTTTTCTCCACAACACTGTAGATTTTCTCCCACGACAGCTCCAAGTGTCCTCAGGAAAAGGTCACTGGTTATCATGGCTTCTGCAGACAAGTCTACAGGAAAAGAATAAGCCTGAAGTTCTTTCTAAAGGTCACCTAACTCTGGACTTCGCTGATCCCTCCACAGCTGCAGGGCTCTGGCCAAGGATTTGCAGAGCACCAGAGGCCATCTGCACTGCTCTTTTTAAAGGACTGGGTCTCAGATGTCGCAGGAGGCCACAGGAGGGAGGTCATGGAGGAGCCAGGTCCATGGACACGATGACGCATGTTCCCTTGGAATGGAGCGCCCAAGGATGTTTGCTAGTCACTTCGAACTGCTCAGTTTTCTCCATGTAGTAGAAGCCTAATTGCCTTTAGGCCTGTCACCATATTCATTCATGGCTCCTTCCTACCTTCCAGTCATTAATTTCATTTGACAAATATTTAATGACTGCCTACTATAAAAAGTGCTGTGCTCCGATTGTGAGATATTCGTGATGAATACACTACTGTGTTTCCAGCCTGAGCTGAGGCAGAAAAACAATAAACAACTAAACATCTCCGTTGTTCATTCTAATTAGAAGCATATTTACCAGGAAGTTAATGAAACCTAAGCTTCGGGGCCAGCTTCCGGGTCTCTGGTATGCACAGATAGGCTGCTTCCAACTTCCAGAGGGACTGTGTGTATGGGGGGCTAGAAATTTATGCTCACATGCTTTCGTAAAGGTTGCAAAAGTATATATGTGGGCATTCTCTTACTTGAAGAAGGTGCCCCAAATGTCTAACCTTCAGCCTGATTACCACGTATGGAGCTGTACCTAGATTACTGTCTACCCACCGAAGCAAAAACTATGCATTCTGGTCTTTTTTGGAAAAGTAAATGTGAGACGTGCCTCCAGTTGTAAACAGACCTGTTCTCATTTGCCTATTAGCTTTCACAATTGCTTCAGGTTTTCTTATATGCAAATAAAAGTTGATAATACTCAGCCTGGGGTGGCAAAGGAACTTCTCCATCATTGAAAAGTAGATTTTAAAAGTAACCAGGAAGGCAGTCCATTGTGAACCCAACAGCTGCCTGTTGAGCCCCTGCCATCCTTGCCTTGGAGAGAAACAGGGGTGAAGAGGGGCCAGCCCATCTGAGATTCTGAGGCCACGTGATTTAGGCCCCAGGCAAGCTCTTAAATTAAAGGGCAATTGCAAAGAAAGCCACGAATCAGGGCCAGCAAGGAGGCAGGCCCCACTGCCTATAGTGAACTGGTGGGAAATCCTGGGAGGTGACAGCAGGGCCACCAGGCTGGCCAACAGTGAGCATCGTGGCAAAGATGGAGACATTCTCACCAACTCCCTGGCATGGAAACTAGCTGTGATTTGGAAATCTGGGGTGGGAAGGTATGAGCTCATTTTACATAAAGACATTGGAAGGATGTGAGGTGAGCGGGGCAGAGGTGCTTCTGTGGTGGGTGAAGAGTTGCTTTTGACTAGAACGCTGCCATTTCTAGAAGGGAAGAAAATGGGACCACAACGGGCAATGAGTGGTGTTTTGGGCTGAGTCGTGTGCCTTCCAATTTATGTTTTAAAGTCCTAAGCCCTAGTACCTCAGAAAGTTACTTGGAGATAGATCTTTACAGAGGTAAGTAAGGTTAAATGAGGCCCTTAAGGTGGGCCTACATCCAATACAGGCCAAAAAGGCCTGTGTTGTAAGAAGAGGAAATTGGGAGACAGAGCTACAAAGGGAAGACGGTGTGAAGACAGGGAGGAGGCAGCCAGCTAAAAGCCCAAGAGAGGGGCCTCCGAAAAAAATCAACCTGCCAATACCTTGATCTTGATCCCTAGTCCATGGAACTGTAAGGAAAACACTGCTGCTATGTAAGCCTCCCAGTGTGTGGTACTTGGTTATGGCGGTCCTAGCACACGGGTGTAAGCAAGTCCTGGCTTCAGTGTTCACTTTGCCCAATTGGTGACACTGTAGCCCCAACTAGGAGAAGCCCAAAGGAAAGGAACCCTGCATGAGTCCAGAAAAGAGAATTGTTCTCACCACCTATCCTGGTACCTCTGTTCTGTGTGCACACTGGACATCCCCGTTTTGCCTTAAAATGGCAAAACCTCACAATTTACCATTTGACTTTTGTGAGAGTGAAACCATTCAGAGGAAATACCTCATTCCAACAGTATAACTTTCCCAGCGGTGAAAAGAGTCATTTGAGGACCGGGACTACCAAAGATTTGATTGATGGATGGATAGACAGAAAGATATGATATAGATGTATTTTCCCATTTTATTTATTTTTTATTTTTTAAATTTTTAAAATATTTTTAAAAATATTTATTTATTTATTCATGAGAGACACACACAGAGAGATAGAGGCAGAGACACAGGCAGAGGGAGAAGCAGGCTCTTCGCAGGAGCCCGATGTGGGACTCGATCCCTGGATCCCGGGATCACACCCTGAGCTGAAGGCAGACGCTCAACCACTGGGCCACCCAGGCATCCCTATTTTTCCATTTTATTAAGAATATGACTGATTGTAGGAAATTTAGAACACACAGGGAAAATAGGAAGAGAAGCAAATCATGCCTAGTTCACCAACCACATATCACTGTAGTTAGAGTCTGGTATGTAACCTTCAGGCAAGTAGGGACAAAGAAGCGTGTCTCCAAAGTCCCGATATCAAAAGAAAGCAACTTTAGCATTTTGTTATAGTTCCTCACTGCTTTTTTTCCCTTGTGTTTGTGGGAGAAGGTTGTGATCATACCCAATACCCTGATGTTATAGCAGAGTTAATATTCTGAGTGTTGATGAAACTAGTCAAGCCTTTATAGTGCTCTTCCTTTTTTTTTTTAAAAGATTTTATTTATTTATTCATGAAAGACACAGAGAGAGAGAGAGAAGCAGAGACACAGGCAGAGGGAGAAACAGGCTCCACGCAGGGAGCTGGATGTGGGACTCAATCCTGGGACTCCAGGATCACGCCCTGGGCCAAAGGCAGGCGCTAAACCACTGAGCCACCCAGGGATCCCCTATAGTGCTCTTCCTATATAAACTGTATCTTAAGGTAAATGAATAGGATGAGGCACAGATGGAGTACATTGGGGTGACCAACAACGTTCCAATTCCCATTCTGTTATGAGGTTGTTCGCCTTATAATAATTCCTAATCTCTGTGTTTGCTCTGGGCAGTTTTCTGGGTCTTTTATTTTAGAATAAAAGTTGAAAGTAAGAATGGACACAAAGATTAGTTGGGAACAAAGAGCATCCAGACAACAGGTGAGGCTGATGTGGACTAGAGTGGTGGTAGGACGTTTGGGGAGAAGTGGGAAGATTCCTGATATATTTTCTGGATAGGAGGATGCAGGAGAGCTAGGGGCCTAAATAACTGCCTTGGGGGGCAAGTGAGCAGCAGGGGAAGGTATAGATGAACCAGATTTGTCATGAACAGGACATGAAAGCTGGTGCTGGGAACCTGAGAGTTCATGATGCTAGTCTGCCTCTTTTTAAAAAATATTTTTTATTTATTTATTCATGAGACACACACAGAGAGAGGCAGAGACATAGGCAGAGAGAAGAAGCAGGCTCCATGCAGGGAGCCCGATGTGGGACTTGATCCCGGACCCCGGGATCTTGACCTGAGCCAAAGGCAGAAGCTCAACCCTGAGCCACCCAGGCACCCCTGCCTCCTTTTTATATACTAGAGATCTTCCATGTTAAAAAATAAATAAAATAAAATGAGGGCAAGTGATGGTAAGAAACTAAAATAAAGTGCTTATCATGATTTCCCCTAAGCTATGCCTATTTAATATTTTAGTTGTCACTTCTTATTTTAGCCCATTTTCTCCACATACTTTTCTAGTCTGGTTTTGTGGAAAGTTTCTTTGCCTCCTGTTGAGGATGTTCGTCAAGTTTCTAAAATGTTCCTCTGGTTCTAGTGACTCATTTTCAAAGGCTTGCTATTTCTCTGAGTCTTTAGGATATTTAAAAATGTTTCTTTGGTAGTATTTTTAATAGGCCTATGTGGGAGTCATTCCTCCACTCCCACCCCTAGACCGCCCCTTTAAGGTTTCATCTTCAAATGCAGGGACACCTATTCAGATCCAGTGTTTTCTGAAAGAACAGGGTGTGAGGATGCTCATTGGCTCCACTGTCTGTTCGCCTGGATACTGAATCTCCCTGTCAGAGCTCCAGCTCAAGGGCATGATTATTTGAATGATTCCTAGGCCAATCCCTGGTGTCTGTTATTTTGGCCTGAGACCAGCCAAACGTGTATCCGAGCTAATACACTTGAGCTATTACATGCTTTGTAGTTCTTATTTTTCCCTTTTAGGCCTGTAATCTCTGATAATCTGCACAGTTGTCCCCCTGATAGGTACTTGGAGACCCCCCACAAAGAAATCTTTTTTTTTTTTCTCCCTTCCCTGAATGGTTGCACACAATTTGAGAGCTACTTTTAGCCTGTTTATTAGGGGCTATCCCATTTTGTCACATCGCTGCAAGATTCTCAAGGCTGCCTTTCTATGTGGCCCATAAAATGCATCTAGAATTAGGTAGCCCAGGGATACTATGCCGTCAGCATCTCCCACCTGGGCACCAATCACCCCCATCAGACCCTTTAAAACTTACTTATAGCCATTCTGTCTTCTGAGCACATGCTTGTCCTGGAGTCTGGAGCCATAGTCAGAAGTAGTTATACTGGTGCTAACGCTGACCATAGCAGAGAAAGATCCTATGTGAAATAGGGTCTGTGTCTTGCACAACCATTGGAGGCACCATTCGCACTGGGCCACGTGGCCAAACACAGCAATCGTGTTGTAGAAAATGTACAAATAATCCCTACCTCACCCTCAGTTCACCACGGTGCCCATTTCTGGAACACAGATCATATTTTCAGCAGAAAACTCTGTGGTTCTCTCTCTCTTTTACTCAGATGCTGCTCTTGAGGCACTTTTGAGGACTACCATCTTCCCCCTTCAACCCATACACCTCCCTCATCAGGGACTGCAATTCTGTTAAGGCATAAAAGAGCGGAAAGTAGGACTTGGAGGAGGGAGCTGAGGAAATAGACTATGACAATTTTGTCCTTGGACATGCGAATTAAATTTTTAAAAATTAATTTTATTTTAATTTAAAATGAAATTCTATATGGGGAAGAGAAAAACATGCCCTACAGCATACTAGGCATTATAATTCCCTGCCTCCTGGATTTCTTACATCTCTTGGGAGAGTTAGGTGGTGAAAGTAAGAGAAAAATCGCATTTCAGCCTTCCAGAACCTCAAGAGATTAGAGCAGAAGTGACATTAAAAATATTTAACAACAAGGGGCGCCAGGGTGGCTCAGTCAGTTAAGTGTCCGACTCTTGATCTCAGCTCAGGTGTTGATCTCAGGGACACGTGTTTGAGCCCCACGCTGGACTCCACACTGGGCATGGAGCCCACTTAATACATATATATAACAACTGCTAATGGCATGGACATGGATCGTGCACAATATATGGCATTACCCCGTGTCACTTTGTGAGTGTGTGCCGCTTCCGTGTAGTTTGGATGAGAGCTTCTTAGACACTCAGACCTGATGTTGGAGCAATCTTTGGGTCAGAGTTCACAATGCTCTAATTGATGGGATGTCATCTAACTTACCTGAGTGCCTGCATTTCTGTCCTTGCTCTAGCCTGCTCTTTAGCTTGTGGCTTGCCCCAGTGATTCTCTTCCCTGATGTAAGAGAGATGGCTTGTCATCATCACGCAATCCATTCTCCCTTTCTTCTGTGGTTTAGAAGTAATGGAAGTTGAGAATCTAGTCACCCAGCTAAGGATCACATTCCCAGACTCCTTTGCAGCTATGTGTGGCCATGTGACTAGACCATCCCTAATGGGAGGTGAGCCAAAGTCATGATCTAAAAGGGGTGGAATATGCCCTCCTCCCACCTTGTCTTACCATCCCACTGCCTGGAATGTAGATGTGCCACTGAGGGCTGAGACAGTCACCTTGCCCACAGTAAAGGAAATGCAGAGCAACTGCAGAAGGAGCGTTGTTCTCTGAAGATGGGAGGGCAGCCATAGCCGTCCCTAGAGGTTTCCTCTGCCCTCCCTTGTACTACCATTGCTTGACGCACCTCAAGTGCAAGAGGGGATCTCAGCATAGAAACACTACACAAATAAGGCAGGCACCCCACACTCTCTTTGGTGAAGATGAACTTCTGTGTGCATATGAGTCACGGAGGGGGCGCTTATTAAAATGCAGAATCTGTTTCCATAGGTCTGGGCTGGGGCCTGAAATTTAGCCTTTCTTTCTTTCTTTCTTTCTTTCTTTCTTTCTTTCTTTCTTTCTTTCTTTCTTTCTTCTTTCTTTCTTTCTTTCTTTCTTCTTTCTTTCTCTTTCTTTCTTCTTTTAAAGATTTATTTATTTATTTCGAGAGACAGAGAGGGAGAGTAAGCGTGAGCAAGTGGAGGGGCAGAGGGAGAGAATCCCAAGCGGACTCCGCACTGAGCTCGACGCGGGGCCCCATCTCACAACCCTGAGCTGAAAGCAAGAGTTGGTGCCTTTAAATGGCTGAGATATCCAGGTGCCCCCTGAAATTTCACATATCTAGCAAGCTGTGACACCAGTGATGCTTGTCACCTCACACGCAGATGCGAGGGTCAAGAGCACTGAAGCTGGCCTCTAAGAGGTCCTTGCCATCATTCTATTTTCAGTGTGCTGGTCACTCCAGGTCTTTGTTTTTGTTTTTTTGTTGTTGTTTGGTTGGGTTTTTTTTTTTAAGATTTTATTTATTTATTCATGAGAGACACACACACACACACACACACACAGAGGGAGAGAGAGGCAGAGACACAGGCAGAAGGAGAAGTAGGCTCCATGCAGGGAGCCCGATGTGGGACTCCATCCCGGGTCTCCAGGATCATACCCTGGGCTGAAGGCAGGCGCTAAACCGCTGAGCCACCCAGGGATCCCAGCACTCCAGGTCTTTGAACCAAGCGCATTTTGCCCTCTTCCCCACCACCTGTCAAAGACAATGGTCCTTTCTGGTGCAGTTCCTGAACTTTTGTCAGCTTTTGCATGACACTGCTGACTCCATGTCTGTCTTGGTCTGAAGCCAGGCTCTTAGAGCAAAAGTTGTGTCCCAATGTGTGGTCCCAGACAGTCCAAGAACTGAGCAGGTCATATCAGAGAAGTTACCCCCAGACTAGAGTCTTTATCCAAATACCACCTTCTCAGAGGGACCTTTCCAGGCCATTTTCTCTATGTTTCAAAGAATTTTAACGTTTTTAAAAAGATTTTATTTATTTATTCATGATATATATATATGTATATATATATATATAGAGAGAGAGAGAGAGAGAGGCAGAGGGAGAAGCAGGCTCCATGCCGGGAGCCCGACACAGGACTTGATCCCAGGACTCCAGGATCGCGTCCTGGACCAAAGGCAGGCGCCAAACTGCTGAGCCACCCAGGGATCCCCTATGTTTCAAAGAATTTAATACCACTTAACATGTGCATTTTACAGGCTTATTTTATTTACTGTCTGTCTCCTCCCACTGGAATGTAAGCTACCATTTGTATTTATTGAGAGGAAGCCTGACTGGGGGTGATGCTCAACAAACACAGATACAGGGGCTGCACAGCGATGCCCACAGGGACAAGAGATAGAAATGCTGTCTCTGTGGAGTAGCAGCCAGGTGACGAAGGCAGGTGCCTGGACACCTCAGATAGCACAATGATCTTGTATGTAAGACCAGGTCTCAAAAAATCCTGCCATTATTCTCATACCAGTGGTGTTACCCTCAGTTGTAGAAATCTTACTCGTGACATCCACGATCCCCCCAATCTCTGGAGCGTAGGTGTTATGACCCCTGTTTGATAGATGAAGATACTGAGGTTTAGAGAATGTAGATACTTACCCAAGAAGTAGAGGTGGGATCTCAAGCCCATTCTCTTTAGTTGCAAGGACCCAAGGGTTTTGATGCAGGAATCTCAGAGGGGAACCGGGTCCACAGGTGGAGGCCAATCAGCCCATTTCCACAATGGCAAGGCTGAAGGGGCTGTGGAGCAGTCAATGTGTGTATCTTCCTTGGTTCTCCACGTCAGGGACCTTCTCCTTCTCATCTTTTCTCTGACCACTGGCCTATGCCTCTCTGCCAAGCAAAGCAACACCTCCAGCCCACAGCTGGCTGCTCTTCCTTATGCGAAGCAGATTATTCTAATGACACTACCCCCCCCCCATCCATCTTCAGCTCTGCACAACTGTCTCCTGGCAACGCCAGGCTGCTCGGCCCACCTTGGGCAACATCACCCGGGAGTGCGAGCAAAGCAGCAGAGGCTAAGAGGGCTCACACCCCACCATCCTTCACACTTCCCAGTACACTAGACAATTCCCCTTAATTCCTAACCACGTCAAGTGCCAGTAAACACTCAACACAGGAAAAAGCTACTGCTCTTCTGAGGAAGATAATTTCATATTTAATAGTCTCTTCCATTCAATTTCATGAGCATTTACTGAATGTCTGCCAGACAGCCTGTTCAGGATTCCCACCTCTGGAGGTAGGGAGATTGGAGGAGGGAGTCCTTAAAGCTGAGAGAAGGGTTTCTGGCTTCTGCTTTGCTCCCTGCCCCCAGGCTGTTATTAAAGCTTGCCCAGTCCTCCAACAGAACCCACACCTGTGACCCGCACCTTCTGATCAGTGAGTGCTCTGCCTCCATTATGAAAGTGTCTGCAATTATAGTGACGGGGTGAGTGTCTGAGAGATGCGCCCTGGGCTCCTGGACAGCCTCGCTCTCCCTCTTCCTGTGAGTGACATGTAATCATGCCCTGTCATTAGAGAGCACCCTTCTCTGAGGAACTCCAGTGGCCTTCTAGACATAATCTCATTCAATCTCTCAATGGCCTTATGAGGCCAACCAGAAAGAGATGTCCCTTGTCAGTCCTGCCTACCCCATTTCCAGAGGAGAGAACTGAGATCCAAAGAAACTAAGGTCAGCAGGAGTCCATGAGGGAGTAGGTCAGAAACCCACTGCTGACCCCCATCCAGCGAGCTGCCCCTTCTCCCCTTCCCGACAGCCTGAGCACTAGAGGGGACTGGTACATTCCTACAGCACAAGGACTTAGGAAAAGGTTAGTTTTGGGAATCTGGGCTTCTTCTCAGACCAGAACAGGTGGGCCAGCCTAAATAAAAAGGCAGGCAGAGACTTCAGAGCTTAAACTAAATGAGAAGTGAGGTGAAGACGGACTGGGAGCAGAAGGTAGTTCAGGAGGGGCTCCAGAGCTCTGGGTGGTTGAGATCTCAGGTGAATGTGACACCTGCAAGCAGAGACATGTGCACCACATGGGACATGAAACACAGTGAGTGAGTGTCCATGACTTGGATGCAAGGATTCCTGCCTTGTTTACTCTTCATGGTTGATGGGTTTTTTAAATATTCAAAACACAGGCAGGTGGCTGTGATTTATGGTTCTGCTTCCCCACATATGGCTGCTCAGATGCCCAGGTTGCTGATAAATAAGGAAGAGGGCATGATATCTAGTGGAAGAATGCTAATGACAATAGCTAATGTTTATTGGTCTCTCACTATGAGACAGACATGATTATTTATACGTCAGCCTCTCAACAATCTTATGAGGTCACGTTATTATTCCCATTTATTCTTGAGAAACCTGAAACTTAAGGCTAATGGGCCTCAAATCCTGTGCCCAACTTTTCCTCTAGTGTTCCTAGAGCTCTGTCAGTCATTCAGTAAGGAAAGATGGATGGATTCATATAAGACAGAGTTTCCCAGCAGCCACTGGAATTTTTTTTTTTTATTTCCAAGAAAGCAAGTGAAACGTCAGGATGAACAGTCAATACAAATTCTGTGATGGTTTCCTGTTGGGAGCGCTTCAACTTCCTTCTGAAAACAATGGCCCTAAAGAAAATTTCAAACATTGAGATAAGTTCGATCACAGTCTAGCACAAATTGGTTTCCTTTTAGCCTCTTGGAAAAGAAGCTTTTAACCAAATGGTACAAATAGTATTTTTAGAAAGAAATGTTCAGTAGCTAGATTGTAAACCCCTTGAGGGTGGAGACTATATTTCTTAGACCTCTCAGGACAGGCTCTCACTTTTCCCTTGTTCTGTGCCTGGAAGGGTTTATGAGCTTTTGCCATAGCTGCAAACACTTCCCAGGCAGGCAACTTGGGAGCCAGCAGACCTTCAGTTTAGGAGTCAGGAGACCTTGGGCAAGTCACTTTGCTTCTGTGGGTCTCCATTTCCTCACCTGTAAAATGAGGATTCCTCAAGAAGGCTCCTCAAGAGCCTTCTGCAGTGCTTAGGAAGTGATTGTTGCTACAGCTAAAAATCAAGGAAAGAAGCAATGCCTCATTTTTATACCACCCCTCTTCTATCCCGTGCATGGCACAGGTTCCTTCTACTGCATTACTGCCTGGTAATGAGGCCAGAGCCCAAGAAAATAGATTTATTCAATGTTAACCTTTCTTTGAGCTAAAGCTTCATGAGGACAGAAACTGTTTCACTCACTAGTGCATCCCCCGTGGTTAACATAGCAACTATTCAATGAATATTTGTAAAGAAAGAAAGAATGAATTTTTTTTAAGAATGAATATTTTTGAAAAAATAAGTGAATACAGGCACATCTTTGGGAAGTCAAGAGGGGAGATATATTTGATTACAAAGAATTCAAGACCTTTCTTGAAGACATTCTTGTTTAGAGATCTTAAGTATATATATGTATGTATAAAATATATATATATATAGGGCCAGAGAAAGAGGGAAAGAATCTTAAGCAGGCTCCATGCCCAGTGTGGAGCCTGATATGGGGCTCAGTCTCACAACCCTGAGATCATGACCTGAGCTGAAATCAAGAACTGGATGCTTAGGGGATCCCTGGGTGGCTCAGTGGTTTAGCACCTGCCTTTGGCCCAGGGTGCGATCCTGGAGTCCTGGGATCGAGTCCCACGTCGGACTCCCAGCATGGAGCCTGCTTCTCCCTCTGCCTATGTCTCTGCCTCTCTCTCTCTCTCTCTCTCATAAATAAATAAATCTTAAAAAAATAAAAAGAACTGGATGCTTAACCAACTGAGCCACCCAGGTGTCCGTTAAAAAACATTTTTTTTTAACTTAGAAAGTAAATGGAGGAAAAAAAAAAAAGATTCTGAAGGAATACAAATGGCCAATGGGAATATGAACACTTATTTAACATCCAGTCATCAGGGAACTACAAATTAAAATAATAACAAAATACCACTTTTGTCTCTATCAAATTAGAAAAAAAAAAGACAATTCGTCTATCAATGGAAGAGATGCTATTAGTGGATAGGTAGATAGATAAAGACTGTGGAAGACAATTTGATGTTCCTCTCAAAATTAAATGTAAAACGTTTTCATTTGGCTATCTGCTGTGTTGTATCCCCCCAAATTCATGTGGAAACCCACCCCGCAGAGTGATGGTTTTAGGAGGCGGGGTCTTGGGAAGTGATTAGATCATGAGGGTGGAGCCCTTATGAATGGGATTAGTGCTCTCATGAAAGAGACCCCAGAGAGCCAGCTAGCCCCTCCCACCGTATGAGACTATAGTGAAAGGGCTTTCTATGAGGAAGCGGGCCTTCACCAAACACCAGATTTGGCAGCACCAGAATGTTGGACTTTAAGCCTCCAGAACTGTGAGAAAGAAATGTGTTGGTTGTTATAAGGCACCCAGCTTATGGTATTTTTGTTATAGTGTCCCAAATGGACTAAGACTCCATCACTTCCTCTTCTTGGTGACTGTTCTACAGAAATACCCTCAAGGCGCTTGGGTGGCTCAGTAGGTTAAGCATCTGCCTTTGGTTCAGGCCATGATCTCAGGGTCCAGGGTTCAAGCCCCTCATTGGGCTCCCTGCTCAATGGGGAGTCTGCTTCTTCCTCTGCCCCCCCCCCCCCCCCCGCTGCCTGTGCTCTCTCTCTCTCTTTCACTGTCTCTAGAACAAATAAATAAAATCCTAAAAAGAGTATTCACCCTCTACTTAGACATGTCAATAGAGGATGTTAATTTTGGCATTTTATTTAATGTGAAAAATCAGGAGCAACCTAAACGCCCAACAGGTTATTAGTCAGAATATCAGTCAGAATATCTGGTTCTGCCACAGTTTAAAAAAAAAATCAGAGGCTTAACATAGCAAAGGGTAAGTTCTCATTCACTCTATAAGGTTTGCTCTAGATCCAGGCAGCCCTAGGGCAACTTTCCTTCATGTTGAACATGAGCAGTCCAGACAGTCTTGATCTTGGACTCCATCATCTCAACAGCAGGCCTTCTCCCCTGGGGTAGGGGGCAGAGTGCTAGAGGGTCTCACATCTGCAGTCCAACACTTCAGCCCAGAAGTGACATAGGGCACTTCCACTTTCAACCCTCCAGCCAGAAGCTAGTCCCACGGCCCCAAAAAACTGCAATGGAGTAGAAAATACGATCCCCTCTCCAGTGTCCAGAAAAGAAAAGAAGTGCATATGGGTGAGCACTGAAAGTCTCACCCCCTGGAGCACCTGGGTGGCTCAGTGGTTGAGCCTCTGCCTTTGGCTCAGGTCATGATCCCGGGGTCTTGGAAATGAGTCCCACATCGGGTTCCCTGCAGGGAGCCTGGTTCTCCCTCTGCCTGTGTCTCTGCCTCTCTCTCTCTGTGTCTCTCATGAATAAATAAATAAAAGTTTTTTTTTTTTAAAAAAAAAGTCTCATCCCCAAGGAGTGGCTAAATGGCGTATCCACGCTGTGTGGGATATTATGCAGCCATCGCAAAGCATTAGGTGGGTCTCCATTTAGTGGTAAAAGATCCAAGCTTCCAGACTTTGATAAGTAAATGCCTTAAACAATTGGAATTTACTTATATTAAATACAAATATAGTATATAATATATATTTATATAAACATTAAAAGTTAGTATGTTTGTATACATTTTCATGTTTGCAAACGCATAGCCAAAGATCTATCTAGAAGGATACACCGGAGAGGTGGTTAGTTCTGAGGGAAAAGAGCTGGATTGGAGAAGGGACCCAAATTGAAAGTCTTTCAAATTTCACTGTGAATTTTTCTGCATTGCTCACTTCTTCAAAAATGAGATTGTAAAAAAAATAAAAATTAAAATAAAAAAATAAGATTGTATCCATAAATTATGATAGATTCAATTGTTTTTATACTTTAGAAAAGGTACATAAACACATCTGAGGACATCTCTCTAGGAGCTCTTGAAAAGCCTTCAAGAAAATGTTTTTTTTTTTAAAATGCAAACCTATCAGTTTGAGGCAATTAGTTATCTGTAGTTTGTTGCCATAGCCAGAGGCTCTCAGGGATAGAGGGTACTTAGAAAAAAAATCACTGTCTGAGGTCTAGTCCCTAGGGGCGGATTCCGACACGCTGAGATTTCTTGGCAAAGGATTGAGGGGGAGTGTGCTCCGTCAGCAAGGATGCCGGTGAGGGGTGACAGGAGCAAGATTGGCAGATGCCATTCTATCTGCCACTTACAGTGCAGGCCTCAGACAGTCAAGCGGTGACTCTGGCCCTTCAGATTTGTTCTGAGTTGAGTGAAGTGTCCCCTTTCCACCAGACATGAGTTGGAGATGTCTAGGGTGACGATATGACCTTGGCCAAGGACATCCGGGGCTGGCAGGGGTTTCAGCTGAGATGAGAACTCTTAGCCACCAGTACTTCCAGCAGCTGGGGCTCTGAAGGGCCCTTCACCAAGTATTCCTACCCCCGCAGGCCTGATTTCACCTAGAATGATAGTTTAACCGATGGCATAGCAAGAACTCGATCTGGAGAGCAGGATCTGGGTCTTACGTAGCTGTGCCTAGCAGGTAGTGGTCATTCAGTGAATATTTGTTGAACGAATGAATGAGTGAGTGAATGGTGTCAGCCTTGGCCCAGGCTCATGGAATCCTGAAGAGCCCCTAAAGTGGTTTGGGATCCAGGCTCCCTAAAGCTGAATCTCTACGCAATCAGGAATCAACCAGGTTGCTTCTTGGCCTTAGACTTTGGGCCTCCTCCTGGGAGGCCCACAGTTAATCTCATGAGGGTGGAATGAGTACCTGGAAGCTTCAGGAAGGCCGATGGCCAGACTAGATCACCTGGGTTTCTAGCTTCTCCTCTTTCTCCTTCTTTCCATCTGCTCCATCTGGTCACTTTTCTGCTCCTTGGCACTTTCTTCTAAGGGCATCCAGAGAGAGGAGGAGGAAATAAAGCGCTAGACAGATGTTTTCCTGATCAAGGGTGATCCTGGAGAAAATGCAGCCGCTGAGGGGGGGAAGTGGGGTGCTAAATGTACCTTGAAATACAAGCTCTAACTGACTTATAAGACATTAGCTGATTATTAATTAGCTATAAAGGACTGAAACCCTTAGAATGTTTTGGAGCAATGCTTCTCAAACTTCAATCTGCATACAAATAGCTGGGTATCTTGTTAAAATGCAAATTTTAATTCAGAAGGTCTGGAGTAAGACCCGAGATTCCCTCCCCCCGCCCCTTTTTTAACATTTTATTTTTTAACTGATCTCTACACCCAACGTGTGGCTTGAACTTACAACCTGAGATCAAGAGTCACATACTCTACCAACTGAGCCACCCGGGCGACCCCCCACTCCCACCCCCTCCCCCAAGATTCTGTATCTAATGAGCTCCGAGGGGATGCTCATGCTGCTGGTCCATCGACCACACTTTGAGTAGCTGAGGCTTTGGAGAAAGAGATTATAGACGTCTGTCTCTGATTTAGAGTTGAGATTGCAGGTCACCGTCACCACGTGACCCCGTAGAGCCTGCTGACTCTGTGCTAAGTGCTTTGAACACTTTCTCGTTGAATTTCCAGAGAGCCTTCCGAGTAGCTCTTACTAAAGATAATTCCCATCGTACAGAGGGAGGAACTGAGGCCCAGACTGATTAAGTAAGCCGGCCTTGCCACCCACGTGCATTGCATAGAGCCCCTGCCCTGAGTTCTTAACCACCTCGTAGGGACACCTGCCTCTGAGGTACCCTTTCCTGGGACTATGTTTTCGGGAAGCCTCCACCCCCCTCCCTTAATCCTAGCTGGTTTGTGAGAAGGGAAGAGCAGTGTGTCTTGAACAGAAGCACGAGGACTGTGCTCTGCATCTGGAGTGGGAGAGGCCACGGGCTGGGCAAGAGGCTAACCTCCACCCCTGCCCTGCCTGGGCTTCTTAGCAGATCCTCTTTAGGCTCAGAGCAGCATCTTGGGGCCCAGGATAGGGGCCTGCTTGGAGCCCCCCACTGTCTCCTGGTTCCTGGAGCAAGTCTGCAGCAGCACAGCACCCAGGCCTAGAGGTACCAATTCCATTGTGCCCACGTTTCACACTTGGCCACTGTGCCTGCTGTCCAGGAGCTCAGCCTTGAAATCCACCCCAAATTCACCCCTTGGGCCAGCAGACCCTTCCTCGCCAGGTGCTGTTCCCCAACCAGAGTTCAGGTGATGGGAAGTGACAGGCTGAGCGTAGGGACCTGGGGGAGAGGTGGAGTGGCCGTCAACTGGGCACCCTTCTCTCTGAAAGGCCTGGACCATGAAGGCGTAGAGCTGCCCCCCCTCACTCCTTGAGGGGGCCAGGCACAGCACAGAGAACCGCAGAGGCACCCCGAGGGAGCAGAGAGGCAGCCTTTTTTAGGCCCACATGCTTCATTGTCTGCGGATTTAAAGGGTTCTTTTTCCTGTGGGAGCTCCTACTCCTTGCAGGGGTTCCAGCCTCATTATCAGAGTACACGCTGTGCAAATCTTGACCAAGTTATCGGAATTTTTGAGGGGTTCAAAAGGAACCGAGGTGTCAAAAAATACACATTTTCACATAGAAAGACAATATGTTTTTCTGTTTGTCCCCCAGAACATATGGCATCTTTGTGAGAACAAGAAATAGTGCCTTTTCTGGAGCAGGGTGGCAAGTGGGCACGTGAAAGGACACAGCCAGATATAGAGGTTCCGGCTTGGTGAGCAGAGCAAGGTCTGGCTTTCCACACCCTTTGCCCTCTTCACTTGGTGTCCCTTGTGCAGTGAACAACAGATACAACCGTACCAGCTAACCAACGTTTTTTTCCACCTTCTTTTTTTTTTTCTTAGTCTACCTTTGATTGAATACCTTCTCTATGTTCACTGCTCCCTCGTCCTTTTCCCTACCCTTCTCACTCTGTAGGTGGTGAAGATCTAGAGATAATAAGACATTGTCCCTGACTGTAGAGGCTCGCAATCTAGTAGGGAAGGTAGCCGTGTGAACAAATAAACCTCAGATTGTGATACTGAGGACCACATGGCTTGTAAATGTCTAAAGTCAGGGAATTAGGTTGATTGGTACCAGGAATAAGAGCCTAGGAACTTAGTTCCTTGGAGACCAAGAGTCATGGAAAGTCTTAGAAGTATAACGGAAAGTAGGTTGGTGCCCAGATTCCTGACTTGCCTCTCAGAGACATGGCCAGTGTTAACAGAGAAGAGACCTTAGCTCCATGAGCACCTCGATGGGTTTGCACCGGTACATTTGGGAGAAGGCTGAGTTGCTCTGCTATCGAGAGAGGGAAATTTGAAGCGGGTTGGTGTTGCTAAGGATTCGAGGGGGAGACAGAGTGACCGAACTCTCCATGGAAGAAAGGCCAAAGAAAACCCCCCACGGAGAATGAATTTTTCAGTTATATCTGCTGCAAGGGTTGCTATTAAAATCTTTATAGCACGCCTCCCTCCCCCCACCCACCCCTTGCCAAAAAATCATTACAGTCCACTTATAATCCTAGGTTGCCTGGGGG
This sequence comes from Nyctereutes procyonoides, assembly GCF_905146905.1. Taxonomy (NCBI): domain Eukaryota; kingdom Metazoa; phylum Chordata; class Mammalia; order Carnivora; family Canidae; genus Nyctereutes; species Nyctereutes procyonoides. The sequence goes on along the minus strand of NW_026575021.1, from coordinate 7,825,297 downwards.
TGAGGGGAGGAGACCGAGGAAGAATCTAGATCCTTTTAAGTTGTCATGAGTCAAAACCATAGGCGCTAGAGGCAAAGCGGACCATGAGAATATCCATCTGTGAGCATTCACACAGTTACTGGGAAAGTCTTGGATTTCTCAGGCTAGGGGATTGGCGATTCGAGGCAATTTGGGGCAGCTTGGGGGACAAGGGGAGGCCCAGGCCGATGTGTAGGTTGGAGTAATAATGTACATAAAGTTGTTTGTCACGTATTCAACTCAGGGTCACGTTCAAAGGCCACCAGCGGCCGGGCAGGTCAAGGAGTGAAGCAGACCGGATGTGAGGCAGCAGGGAGTGGTGGAGACTACGGCAAGGCACGGAGCACAGGATCCATCCGAAGGGGACAGTCTCGCCAGCTCCAGCTGCATGTCGCCTTGCAAGAACGCGCACGCCCAGGGTTGTGGGTCCACATTTTAAGAGAAACCAGGAACGGAGAGGTCAAGACCATCCTCTGTTTTTTGGGGCTTTTCTGTTTGTTTGTTTTAAATGTTAACTAATTCAGAAAATGTTCTTAAACCTCAGGGGTCAGACCGAAGATGTTGAATGCGGTTTCTAATTTGGAAGACAGAGAAGAAACAGAGGCAGGATCCGTCCTCGGAGCCAATAAGGAGAAGAAAGGCATTCGTTAGCGAGAAGGGGTAGGAAAGGCCCTGCGCCCTGGGTCCTAAGTTCAGGGCTCTGGGCTCTGCTTTGCTACTAAGTGTTCTCGCCACCCCACCCCCACCCCCCGCCCAAGGAATTTACAACCGTGGGCCTTACTTAGCTTCTTTGTAGAATAAATGCATTAAAAAAAAAATCCGACAGCCCTTTGGAGGTGAAGTTCCCATTATCGAGGAAGTCGAGGCAGCAAAGACACGAGGCCTGGGCGTGTTGCAGAAACTATGGCATTTGTTGACATTTCTTGTGTGTCTGCGAGGTGCTGCCCGGATGGCCGCATTCTTGCTCACTCTGAAAAAGTAAACACGCTCACAGCGCACCCCAATTACTGCCGCTGCCTGAGAACAATGCTATCAAAGAAGCGGGCGCTGTGTTACAGACGCGATCAGCAGGTGAGTTACAGACCCTGCCAGCGATGATAAGGGCGCTGGCATCTTTCCTATTCAGACTGACACTGCTCTGAGACAGGATCCCGACTGATGTCTCTTCAGCCATACCGAGATGCGTCACAGGACCTGGGAGGGGGGTGTCCGGTGGTGTCTGTTGTCGGCTTCGAGTCAAACCCTGGGGAAAATAGGTAGCCGACCGTTGCAGATGTTCTGAGATTAAAGGATGTTTCCCTGAAAATGCGGGAGGCAATGGTCCACGAGTGCCTGTTGGCAAACTGCCTTCTCCTGCACCGACACCCCCACTCCCACCCCTGTCCGTCCTCCAGGCCACTGGGAAGAAGCGGGGTGACATCTAGGTCTTGGGGCTTTCATGCTGGAGCCCGGGACAGGCCCACCTGGGATTGGAGGGATCGGAGGTGGGAGGCTGTGTGGTCTAGGGCTCCCAAAACGATGGGCTAGGGGAGAGGAGGGCAGGGGTGGGAGGATGAGAAGCGGCCACAAAGAGTCAGTGGGCAAGAGGGGAGCCGGAGAGCGCCGAGATGGGGTGATTTCAGGAGGCAGCCCTGTTTATGGAACATTTCATTCTTGATAGCCGCTGTCACATTCTAGTCATTAGACTGCATTTACTCGTGGGTTGTAGAAATTACTTCCCATGGGAAACGAAAGCAATTCCTTTTTCAAAGGAGGCTTTGTTTTCCAGGAGAGGAAAGTAAAGCATAGGACGGTGCAGCCCGCGATAGCCGGCATCCCCTGCTAAGCCAACCCTCGTTCAAGTTCACTGCTTAACCGTGAGCGTGCAAATCAGTCACCAGTGACGGTGTGAATAATAGCCACCCCTTGGTGAGCACCTGCTGCCTGCCGGGCCCTGGGCTATGTAACTACACAGGTATCTCGGGTGATCTCGAAAGATACCCTGGGCGTGCTCCGTGGCCCCATTTTTATGGAGAAGGAAACTGAGGCTCCAAGAAGCTAGATGTCCTTCCTCAACATACTGCAGCGAGGGACTCAAACCTCATCTGTCCGGCTCTGAAGGCCCTTCTTGTAGTTGCCGACCCCTGAGTGTGTTGCGGCTGCCGGAGACATCCTGGGTCCACCCCCAATAGGAACTGTGGTGCATAGGGTTGGGATAAGGAGCGAATGAAACAAATAGGAGGGCCCCACACAGGCAGTGGGGTGCCTGAGGCTGGACCAGTCACGTCCACTTCAGCTTAAATCTATTGCACCCATTAGAAGGCACCTGCTTCCCTGCTGCTCTCGGGGTGTCGGCGTCCAGAGCCTCGCACATCTGCAAATTAAAGCAAGACCTCGCCGCCATCCATCCGAGGAAATGAGCTGCAGCTCTGGCTCTCCCGCCTCGGCCACCGAAATCCCACTCTTGCCTTGTTAGCATTTATATAAGACCTCGGGTCGCAGGGCCCAGACCCCGCACCTCCGCGCTCTGGGTGTTCTCGCTGAGTAGTTACAGGGAAGCCTCGCAAGTGCCTTCACAGGTTCCCTTTCCACCTGCCTGGCTGCTCCCCGGGCCCCCCTGTGGTCTGGTGTCAAGCCAGGATCAATCCCCCCATGTGATAAGGAGTAAATCCAATTCTTCCGTTCTTCACACCAGTTCCCATGAGCTTCCGCACACATGATCCTGTTTGCAGTGACATCGTGGGTTGATGGGAGGGGGGCCAAAAAGTAGAATGTGGTCCCCGCCCCCCCATAGCACACTCGAGAGCTCCTCTTGCTCCTCTGGGAGCGGGCCACTCCGGCTGGACTCTGAAAGGCTTTGGCCTGGGGTTGGGATGCTAGAAGGAGGGAGGAACGTCCTCCCCACCTCCAACTGGTTTGGTGGTGGGAGAGTTTCTCAAAGGGCGGGAGGCAAGAGGACGTGGCTCTGGTGATGTGGCTTCCAGAGCTTGGGTGGTCAAAGGTTTAGGGTAGTTGAGGATTGAGGGAGCTAGAATCCCACTCACGGGGCCACAGAGCAGGGACCCTCCTGGGCCTCTATGTCCTGCCTTTCCCCTCCCTGCCCCAGGCCCCTCGCTGCTTGCCAGTGGCTCGGAGGGCCGCGTTCGCCCCTGGCCAGCAGTCCCCCTGGGCTCAGCACGTGGGGCCCTCCCAGGCCACGGGTCCCAGCCCAATTCCTGAATAGGCTGTTGTTTCATCCTTACATCAAAGAAGATAATTTTTTTTAATTCAACCCCCCCCCCCCCCAAGGAGTGTGACACACTGTTCAGGCAAGTGTCTTAATGAGGCTTTCGAGAAGGCAGCAGAAGCCAGAGCTGAGCTTGGATATGGGGGCGTCCGGGCCTCAATGGCTCTGCAGAACGAGTCCTGAAAAATGTGCCTGTGCTGCTGGGAGCTGAGAGGATGGAAGGGGTGGGAGGTGAGATCACAGCAGGAGGCGGTTGCCCAAGTCAGGAGAACGGTGAGGGGGTTCGCAGAAACCCACGTCCAGTATTTGACTTTGAGTTGTTTGCGGTGCTGTGATGGGAGGAGGGCCTGGCTTTCCCAAAGTCGTCTGATTTATCCACAGATGCACAGAGTGAGTGGTTGCTGTGCAAAAGTTCAGGAAAAGGAGGCGTTTGGCAACCAGAGGCGGAGGAGGAGAACACCCCCAGGAGTTGGGGGGATGGTGATGCTGAGGTTTAAGGAAGCCAAAGTTTCCATGAAAAAATAGTCCCAAAGGAGTTGCAGGACCCTCCCCGCTGTGAGACCAGGACAGGATGTGAGGAAGCAGTGGTGACACTGGAGGGCTGGTCGTCAGCCCTGCGAGGAAGGCGGGGCGCTAGCAGTACGCCCCCATTTGACAGGCGAGGAGCCCAGGATCCAGGTCGGAGGTGCTTGCCCAGCGCCACACACCCAGCACACAGGGCAGTACAGACCGGAGTGCAAAATTGTGCTCTATCCCTAACCAGTCTTTGACATTTGACAGGGACCAACCATTATTTGCCGGCTAAGAGGCAACCAGGAAAAAAAAAAAAAAAACAACGAAGGTAAATGAGCGCCTTCTGTATACTTCTCTAACTTACCACATCACCAGCCTCCTCAGTCTCCCTGTGTCACTCTGCTAAAAACTTCACTCTCTGCAAGGCTTAGAGCATCAGAAGGGAGGGAAGGGACAGAAGGACAGGTGGGACAGCACAGCAGCAGACCCTGGGTGGGAAACCCCATGAAGCAACCGGGAGCGTGGCCTCCACCAGGCCTGAGCTAAGCCCAGCGGGCGCAGGAGTCCTTCTAGATCCCAAGCTGTGCAAGTGTTGGGCGGGTGGGCAGAGAGACCCCCACCCCCCGCACCTGTCCTCTGTAGGAATTCTGCGGGGGCTGTCCCAGTTCAGCACAATGCTCCATCCCACAGCCCGCCTTGTGACCTACGCCCCCACTGCCCATTTCCTCCACTGAGGACCCGTGATTGGGGCCTCTTTGCTTAATCTCTCGCCACCAGTACCATCTCCTGGGCTGAGCTCTTTGCGGACAGCTTGCTTCCTGGGTAATTGCCGCTTGATTCATTGATGTTTTCACCACGAAACTGGTGATTCTCACATGATTCTGAACAGGCACCCGGCAGAACCCACGCCGCCTGTCCTTTGCAGGTGGCCTTGCGCAGTCCTTCCACCTGCGTGCTCCAGTCATTGGGTATGGTGCTCTCTCCTGAGGGCTTCTGTCCCTGGAACTGTTTCTGAGGGCTGCTGTCCCCGAGGCCGTCCCCTTGCATGCCTTCACTCTCTGAGGCTGCCCCTGATGGCTTCTGTCCCTCTGCCTGATGCTGAGAAAAGGCAAGAAGAGGTGTCAAGCCATGGGAGCCTAGAGCAGAGAAGCCAAGGCCCTCTGAGCTGGAAGAGGACTCAGTGGTTGCATGACCGTACATCTCCGTCTGTCTGGGACGCACCCACTGAAGTCTGCTGCCCCAGGGTAATTACTGCCAGCATCGCCTCTCCAATGTCAAAATGCCCCGATGTGACTGATAAATGACGTATGATCGCCCAACTTTAGTGATCACCTCCAGTAGTTTTCAAGCATTTCCTTAGCCTGGAAGACCTTTTCTTCAGACACTGACTCCCTATGCTTGATGTGTAAGACAGAACAAAGGGGGGCACCCAGGTGGCTCCTTGGTTGAGCACCTGCCTTCAGCTCAGGCCATGATCCCGGGGTCCCGGGATCGAGTCCCACATCGGGCTCCCCGCAGGGAGCCTGCTTCTCCCTCTGCCTGTGTCTCTGCCTCTCTCTGTGTGTGTCTCTCATGAATAAATTAATAAAATCCTTTAAAACAAATGAAAAAAAGGAAGCAGTTCTGGCTGAAGGAAGCGGGGAAGGTTCACCCCCAACATCACCTCTTTCACTACTGTCCCACCGCCTACTGTGGCAGCCCTCCCCACAAGAGTTCGGTGCGTCACCTGTGAAGCCCATACTTACAGATGAGGGAACAGGAAAGTAAAGGGATTATGTAAGGTCAACCTACTAGTGAATGGAAGAGTCCAGGCTAGAAATCCATAGTGACAAGTCCACCGTGCCAGGTTCCCTTCCCATTTGCCCAATGATCTTAAAACCAGGTGCCTCTATACCCAATTTTGTGCTAGCTTTGCACTCTATCTATCTATCTATGGGTGTATTGGCTATAACATTTTTTTTTAAGATTTTTAAAATTTATTCATAAGAGACACACAGAGAGGGGCAAAGACACAGGCAGAGGGAGAAGCAGGGTCCTTGCAGGGAGCCTGTTGTGGGACTCGATCCCGGGATCACACCCTGGGCCCAAGGCAGATGCTCAACCACTGAGACACCCAGGCGCCCCATGTATCACCTCCAAAGTGCATGTGACATTTCCATCATGGGGAGAACGGTCATGAGTCAAAAGTCATCCAGTTCACACTGGGAAAGTCCACAGAACGCAACAGGGAGTGGCTCTGTGCGGAGGTAACTCGGTGTGAATCGTGCATGGATTATTAAAGGGAACCGTGCTTGGGGACAAATGCCCTTTCAAGGGACTGTGTCCTTGAAAATATTTGGATCGAGTTCATTACTCCCAACCAGCAGCCCTCAAGGAGCCAAACAGGAAGTGAACCTCAGGCTGTCCTATAAAATAAACCCCTGCCCTTCGCAGGGACTCCCGAGCGCAGTTCTGTCTTTGTCTTAGCTCTTCCTTGGGAACAACAGTTGGCAAATCTAAACTGAACCGAAGCCCTATCTCGGAAGCACAGAGCTTCTCTGAGGCCCCTGTCACTGGAATAGCCGTCCACCCACGTAGCACCCTCGTGCCCCCACCTGCCCTCACCTGGCACCCAGCCAGGCCGTTTGAACTTGAACCCTGTGTGGGAAAAGCAGACACTAAATGCAAATCAGAAAGTGATGCCACCACCACAGGCCGACGGGAGGCAAAGTCATGTGGAAGGCAGCCTACTTCTAGCAGCTTCCCCGGTCCTGGGCAGGGTTTGGATTTTTCCTTTTAACCTTGTTTTATTTTTATTTTTTATTTTTTTTAATAAATTAATTTTTATTGGTGTTCAATTTACCAACATACAGAATAACACCCAGTGCTCATCCTGTCAAGTGTCCCCCTCGGTGCCCTTGTTTTAGTTCCATCCAAGCAGGTTCTGTGTTTCCCAGGGGAACCGGCACCTGTGACTCCGGCCCACACCAACCAATCTGTCCACAACCAGAAAGCAGTTAGGTCCCTCTCCTTGTGTTGAAGGGAAACAGCCTGCGAGGTGGGGCTAAGCACAGACTTGCCCTTGTCCTTCTCACCTGTTGACTCATGAGTATTTGCATAGCCGGGATTCTAAGGAAACACCCGAGTCCACGAGGGCAAAAGTTCTGGGGAATCTATGCAAAGTAGATTCCCCTGTTTTTTTTTTTTTTAAGATTTTATTTATTTATTCATGAGAGACACACACACACACACACAGAGAGAGAGAGAGAGAGAGAGAGAGAGAGAGAGAGAGGCAGAAACACAGGCAGAAGCAGGCTCCATGCAGGGAGCCCAAGACGGGACTCGATCCCAGGACCCCAGGATCACACCCTGGGCTGAAGGCAGCGCTAACCGCTGAGCCACTGGGGCTGCCCGATTCCCCTGTTTTGAGGCAGAGAGAGACCCAAGGGCTTGCCTTAGAAACAACTACAGGAGAAATAAGCCTAGCATCGAAGGAGCTCTGACTCTGCGCTGCTTTAGTTCCAGCCTGACTCAAGCACTCGTAGACAGAAAGCATGACTAGCCCATTTCAGAAATGAGGAAACAGGGTTTTAGAAAGATATGACTGCCCCGGTGGCTCAGCAAGGAAGCGGTGGAATGAGGATTCGAACCCTTGGGGTCCAGCTCCAGAGCCAGCTTTAGCCCCTTAACAGCTAAACCCAGGAAACCGCGAGGCCTAGGCTGAGGCTTCCCTCTGGGCTCACAGGTCACCAGGTGCTCCTGTCAAATGCCCGTTCTGATCCAGGAGCTCCGAGGTGCCCCAGAGACCCTGCATTTCTGAGAAGCTTCCCAGCAACGTCAGTGCCGTGAAGGTTCCAGGGTGGCTCTCCCCGACTTTTTCTGCAAAGGGCCAGATAGGAAATATTTTAGGCTTTGTGGACCATGTACCGTATCGGTTGCATGTTCTTTGTTTTCTTCTCCTCTTTCTTCTCCTCCTTCCTCTAGTTCTTGTCCTTCTTCTTCACCTTCTCCTTCCTCCTCCTTCTTCTCCTCCTTCTTCTAGTTCTTGTCCTTCTTCACCTTCTCCTTCCTCCTCCTCTTTCCCCTTCTTCTCCTCCTTCCTCTAGTTCTTTTTTTTTTCCTCCTTTTTTTTTTTCAACCTTTAGAATATAACTTCAATCCTCAGCTTTTGGCTCCTGAGCTACATTTGGCCCAAGCAGCAGCGCCCCACTCCCTGGCCTGGAGCACTGTGAGCAGAGACGTCGCCACGCCAACCAGGCCCATCGGATTATCTCCAGCCAGTGTGTATGAGCTGAGTCTGGCTCTTCAGCTAGGTGTGGGCCTCAGGCCAGGAAGATCCCAGACTCCACAGCGCAGTGGTCAGTTTTGGTGACAGGTCAGAGGGAGGCTGAGCTACAGGGGAAGGAATCCACTGGGATGGTGAAGGGCCCGGACTCCCAGGCATGAGAGAGAGGGTAGAGGAATAGGGGTCTGCAGGGTTGGGGAGCAGAGCAGGGTGGGGATTGCCACACACGCTACTGAGCTCTGCCTCTGGCAACGCGGGTGCAGAAGGCTACCAAAGGGCTCCAGCGATGGGTGGGAGGTCAACGCCAAGACTCCATTCAGCTCTGAGCTTAAGGTCCTGTGATGCTAACGTGCAGGGCGAAGCCACTGCTGTCATGAGATAATCTGCACACACGCATGATCTGATCCCCTTGGAGTTTATCAGCGGCCCTATCTCAGAGTGGCTGCAGCGATGGCCCCTCTATCTCTTGGCCCAGCTGGGGAACGGGTGTCCGAAACTCACGCCAGGAGGGTGAGCTCCTGCTGCTGTGGGGGACAGGGGACCAGCCCCAAGCTCTAGGCTCAGAGCCCGAGGTGAGGGTCCTCTGCTCACGGGCCTTCCCCAGCCCCTGGGGAACCCTGGTGCTTTTCCATCTTCCTTCTAAGTTAAGAATGAAGTGAAATCATCTTACTTCCAGGAATTCATTCTATAAAGATAATTATGAATATGACTAAGGCTTTCCCCCCTCAGGCTCAAAGGCCCCAGTAATTCATAACCTCTGTGGCCAAGGGGTCCTTCGAGGCTTCTCCCTGGTTTCGTTTATCTTCTCTTCCCTCTCCTTTCTGCCACTCCCCTTCCTTTGACATAGGCCATCATGCTACTGTATCTGAAGGGTGGCTTTTGGGTTGTTTTTTTTCTTTCTTTCTTTCTTTTTTTTTTTGCATGGGCTCTTGCAAGATGCCTAGCGTCTTGTGTGCACATATATTTTAATCTGCTTAACCACATTGCGTACATAACCTATTTCTTTACCCACCACTGTGTTTTTACGATCCAGCCGGCAGCTATGTGTAACAGTATCTGCTTCTGTTAAATGCTGCATGAACTCCACATGCAACACGCTTTGCCTTTCCACTCTCCAGTGATGTGCACACGGTTACCTCCAATTTCTCGTCATCAAATACATGCTGTAATGAAAACCACACACATGTTGCTCTATGGATGTGGGTAAGCAAATCCTTGCGATATGTCTCGAAGGGTGAAATTGCTGGGATGGAGGGTATGTGCACATTTAATTTGACTTGATCTTGCTGGAAGAGGCTCAGGGAAAGCTGTACCCGTCCACGCTCTCACCTGCAGTAATGCAAGGTCTTATCCATACATCTCTCCCAACACTTGACACTAATCACCTTCTAATTTTCCCTGCCTAATGTGTGTGCAGGGATATCCTGTTCTGTTACAGTTTGTGTTTCCCTGATGACTCACGAGTTTGAGCATTTCTTCACCTGCTTATTCGCCCTCTGGGTTTTCTTCTTTGTTGTTAACTGTCTGTGGCTACTCTTTGTCTATTTTCCCAATGCCGTTGCTGATTTTTTATTTTGATTTGCCGGAGTTTCTGGAATATTCTAGAATCTAGATATTGGCTGTGGGTTTGAAGCATCGCCAGTATCTTCTCCTTGTTCGTGGTATCTTTTGTTGAACAGAAATTCTTGAAATAGATATCATCAAATATATCAATTGGGGGTGTGTGTGCCTGGGTGGCTTAGTTGGCTAAGTGTCTGACTCTTGGTTCTGGAACAGGTCATGATTTCAGGGTTGTGAGATTGAGCCCCTCATCTGGCTCCATGCTCAGTGGGGAGTCTGTTCCTCTCTCTCTCTCTCCCCATCTCCCTCTGTCTCTCCTCACTCCCACACACAATCTCTCTCTCAAATGAATGAATACATATAAAAAAATAAATATATATCAATTTTTTTTTACCTCATGGGTTATATTCTTTCCAGTTTTGCACACAAAATCCATCTACAATCTCAAGCACAAAATATTCTGCTACATTTCATCTTATTGTGTGATTTCGCATGTCATATCTAGGCCACGACATTATCACTTAGGGAGTTTATCCTTGAGTGTAGTCATGGAGAGGTTCTAGTATTTTTTCCCCCATTTTCTCAATGCCATCCACCTAACAAACCTGCCTTTCCTTACTGATTTATGGTGCCACGTTGTCGTATATTAAGTTCCCATATGCACATAGGTCCATTTCTGAGCTGCTAACAAAGATTTAGCGTCAGTGATATTCATGGTAACATTATGACATTACTTTTAATAAAAATGAAAACAACCCTGATGCGCAACAGTTGAGAACTGATTAAATCCACCGTAGTACATTTATGCAACTTGACTGCCTTGCACGGTATGGATATAAGGATATAATAGAAGGATGCACAATGTCATGGATAGTTGTGTTTTATTGCTAAACAGAAATAGCAGATGCCAAAATAGCATATAGTGAATGATCTTAAGTTTGTAATAAACCACATATATATATATACATATATAATTGGTAGAGTAAACTCTCCAATAGTATTGGTGGCTCTTTGGACAGAAGGATTCTAAAGACTGCCAATCAAAGAGGGGCCTAGTGGGAGGACATTAGAAAAACCTGGCCAAGTCCTGTGAAGGTCTACCATCATCGGTGATAGGGTAAGCAGGCAGCAGGGCAGGGAGAACCGGAACTTCTCGAACTTTAAGGGGCGAACCAGTTACCTGGCAATCCTGTTACATTGCAGGTTGGATTCAGGTGGTGGGAAGTGACTTGAGATACTGCATTTCCAACAAGCTCCCAAGGGATGCTGATGCTCCTGGGCCAGGACCTCACTTTGGGTAGTGAGGCCCCATATAGTCAATTCAGCTCTGCTTCTGCTTACCTCACAGGAGAAGATGCTGAGCCTTAAAGGTTACTCAGACCAGGGGACCAAGCGTGTGTATGTTGTTATCTTGAGATTACACAGAGCATGAAGGTGTGTCTATAAGAACTGCAACATCGGTAGTAAGTAACGACTGGCAGACATCCTCTGCTTTCTTCCCCTTCTCCTCCACAAAGTTAGATGTGGCCCCTCAATCTCCTCCCAGCAGTTAAGGCCTAAGGCTGAAGTGGGAAAGAGAGTCACGGCCATGTGGCCCCAGGTGTGCAGCTGGTCTCTTGGACAGGGCTCAAGTGGGTAAAGTGAGGGGGTACCTGCAAGACCCCTGCGGAGGCTTTCCTGATGGCAAGTTTGACTCACACCAGCTCTGAGGTTAAGGTCCCCACTGTCGCTGAGAAAGACTCAGTGACCTATACCCACCCCAGATAATTAGAAAGCCTCTCTCCTTTCATTTTGCACTGGCACTTGTCAGCTCTGACTCCATCCTGCTGCCACCCTCCAGCCTTGATGACCTGTTTTAAATATATGCACTGCCAAAGCGAGCACGATGACCTGTTTCAACTAAAGGCAACCACAATTATATCTCCCTCACCAAACTGCTTGAAAATGCCAGTACAAGCAGATTCTTCTTAACAGGCCTGGAGATTTTAACTGGCATCACGGGCAAAGGGAACTCACACCGTAAGTGTCTGTTGGCTGGTTGTCAGCTCATTGTGCAGACTGCACAAAAACCCCCTATGACATTCCTGTTGTGTGATTAGTGTGGGCATTTAAACTCTGGTCACCAGCATATACAATCCTCTGTTATCATTACCCTGTAACCAGTATCTATTTCACATGTCATATGTGCCAGGGACTAGGCTGCGTTCTTTTACATTTGTTATAACACATTATCCCTAAAACAATCCTGGAAGCCAGATATTAAGATGAAAATATCAAGGTTCCGAGAGTTTGAGTAACTTGCCCAAAATAATATAAGCTGAAAGTGAGAAATCCCCAAAGAGGGGAAGGAAGAAGCAAAGGTGACAAGTGGATTGCGGGGATAAATTGGAGAGTTTGTCTTCAGTGGAGAGTTTTTGGCTCAGAGTGAAGGAAAATCTCTAAGAAGTTACGTGTTGCCCTGTTCCTGACTAGAATAGACCTCCAGTAAGGTTCCTAAACTATGAGACATTGTTGGTTTCCCAGGTTATTGGAGGAACAGTTACTGCCCACCTCTCCCTTGCTAAGGGAACTCTGGTTGTGTTCAAGTGGCATCGTCCCAGGGGGTGGTCAGCACTGATCTAAGCCCCTTGTGGCAATCTCCTTCCTTTTTTACCAGTGATTGACTTAATTATGGGCATCTGACCAGGCATGAGATGACAAAGAAGATCCATGAGGACTTCTGGGAAAGCCCTCCTCCCTAATAAGAAAGAAATCCGTGAGGAGGAAGTCCTTTCCCACAACCAAACTTTTGTCCTGCCTGCCTAGGCTGATTGATAGGAAGATGTGATACTTTGTACTGAGGCAGCCATCTTCTTGCCATTCGGAGAAGCGTAGCCTAGCACCGTGAGGGTGGCAGAGCTAGAGATGGAAAGAGCCTCGAGTCCTTGCTAATCCTGTTGAACAACCAGACAGCCCTGGGATCTCCACCTCTATACTTCTTGAGTGTGAGATAATTAAGCATCTTTATAATTTAGCCTACTGTCGGTTGGACATTTTGCTATTTGTGGGCGAAAGCGCCTACCGATACAAGGAGGGTTTGTTCAGCTCCCCTCTGGCATGAGGTTAAGCATTCCCACACAAATCCTTCTATCTTAGATTGATGTCTTGGTCTAGAATTGTTCGTCGCCAGGTCTTCTCAGTATCTTTTTCCCTGGGCTTCTTTGTGTCCACAATTGGCTCATTTCACAAGTGGCTCCATCTGGCTTTGAGTCAAGGAAGTCTTCGTTATTCCACAATGGACTCTTCTACAGTTTTTTCATCTTTGTAAAACTCAGCTCACACCGCTCCCCTACCCCCCCCCCCAACCTCCACCACCATGGAAGCCCTCTCTGAAATGATAGGACTTAGCTCTGGTAGGCAGAACAGTGGCCTCCCAGAGACGCCCATATCCCGGTCCCTAAGAACGTGTGAAAATGTTATCTTACACAACAGAAGGGATTTTGCAGATGTGATTAAGTTAAAGACTCTGAGATGGAGGGAGCAAGCTGGTTATCTAGGTGGGTCCAATCAAATCACATGGGCCTTAAAAATGGAACACCTCTCCACATGGTGTCATTCAGAAAGAGATGGGACAATAGAAGGCCAAAGAGATGTGACATTGCGGGCTCTGAAGATGGAATGCTGGAAGCTTCTGAAGCCCGGAAAAGGCGAATAAAACAGGTTCTCCCCTAGAGCTTCTGGAAAGGAACTAATGTCATGAGTTTGGCATACCAAGGCCTATGCTGGATTTCTAACATAAGAAGTATAAAATAATAAATTTGCATTGTATAAGCCACTGACTTTGTGGCACTTTGCCACAGCAGCAAGAGAAAACTAAAACGTTGGCCATGAATGCATCTAGCACTCCATTTTCTTCCATATCAGCACTTACCACACTACGGTGTATGGGGTAGTGGAGGAGGGTCTGGGTAGTGGATTAGAAAGACTTGCGTGCAAACACTGGCTTCATTTTCCAGTGGTCTTGGGCAGATCACTTCAACTCTCCTAGTCTCAGATACATCATCTAGGGAACAGATTAATAAAAGTGCCTCTCTCAGGGCACCTGGGTGGCTCAGTCAGTTAGGCACCGACTTTGGCTCAGGGCATGATCCCAGGGTCCTGGGATCGAGTCCCACGGGTGGGGCTCCCTGCTCAGTCAGGAGTCTGCTTCTCCCTCTCCCTCTGCTTCTATGCCCCTCATGCACACGTGCACACCCTCTCTGAAATAAATAAATAAAATATTTTTTTTAAGTATCTCTTTCTTACAGGCTTGTGGTGATTTTTAAATGAGGTGATGTGCACTTAGTACAAGGCTGAGCTGTAAGTGGTAGCCGTTATAATATTCATTGGAGGGAGATCAAGGGCCTGGGAAACTCCTCTGTGGTGAGGAAGGCCTTTTTTTTTTTCCTCCAGCTTTATGGAGATATAAGTGACATATAAAATTGTGTAAGTTTAAGATGTACAATGTGATGATTTAATACATCTACGTATCACAAAATGTTTACTACCGTAAGATTAGTTACACATCACATCCTTCGCCTCACAAATTACCATCTTGTTGTTGTTACTGTTACGGTGAGAACATTTGAAATCTAGCCTCTTAGCAACGTTCAAGTGTACAATCCAGTGTTGTTAACTATAATCACCAGGCTGTGCATTACATCCCCGGAACTCGGTGCTCTTATAACCGGAAGTTTGTACCCTTTTACCTTTTACCGACAACCTCACATTTCACCCACCTGCCAGTCTCTGGCAACCACGATTCTACTCTCTGCTTCTATGGGTTTGGCTTTTTGAGATTCCACGTATGAGTGAGATCATACGGTATTTGTCTTTCTCTGTCTGACTTAGCTCACTTAGCTTAATGCCCTCAAAGTCCGTCCATGTTGTCACAACAGGCGGGATTTCTCTTTTATTTCGATATTTTTTTAATGGCTGAAAAATCTTCCATTGTATGTATCTACCACATTCTCTTTTTCTGTTCATCCATCGATGGATACTTGGACTATTCCATATTTTGGTTATTGTGAATGTGGGAGTTCACGCAATGAGCATGGGAGTGCAGATATCTCTTGGAAATAGGGATTTCATTTCCTTTGCACATATACCTAGAGATGGGACTGCTATTTCTTTTTTTTCTTTTTTCTTTTTTTTTTTTTTTGCAAAACCTCCATATTGTTTTCCACAGTGACTGTACCAGTTTGCATTCCCACCAACAGTGCATGAGGGCTCCCTTTGTTCCTTACCCCTGCCAACTTATGTTATCTCTTTCTTCTGATAATAACATCTAAACAGATTTGGAGTGACATCTCATTGTGATTTTGACTTTCATTCCCCTGATAATTAGTGACACTAAACATCTTTTCACATACTTGTTGACCATTTGTATGTCTTCTTCGGAAAAAGATTCTACTCAGGTCCTTTGCCTGAGCTTTAAATCAGATCAATTTTTTTTGGTTGTTGAGTTGTGTGAGTTCTTATATCTTTTGGATGTTAACCCTTTATCAGATAAATGGTTTTCAAATATTCTCTCCCATTCCACAGGTTACAATTTCATTTTGTTGATAGTTTTTTTTCCTATGTAGAAACTTGTTAGCTTGATATTAATTTTTGCTTTTGTTCTTTATGCTTTTAGTGTCCAGCCAAAAAAATCCTTGCCAACACCAATATCAGGGAGCTTTTCCTTATGGTTTCCTCTAAGAGTTTTGTGGTTTCAGGTCTTATGTTTATGTCTTTAATGCATTTGAGTTAATTTTTATGAGTAGTGTAATATAAGGGTCCAATTTCTTTCTTTTGCATATGGAAATCCAGTTTTCCCAGCACTATTTATTGAAGAGACTATACTTTCCCCACTATGCATTCTTGGCACCTCTGTTAAAGATTAATTGACCATATATGTATAGGTTTATTTTTGAGCTCTCTATTCTGTTCTTTTGACTTGTCTGTTTTAGGCCAAAAACATGGTTTACTTTCTACAACTAAACAGTGTAATTTCAAATCAGAAGTGTGATGCCTCAAGCTTTGTTCTTCTTTCCAAGATTGCTTTGCCTATTCAGGATCTTTTCTGGTTTCATACAAATTTTAGGATTTTTTTTCACTTCTTTTTTTAAATGCCATTGGGATTTTGGTAGGGATTGCACTGGATCTACACATGGCTTTGGGCAGTATGGAAATTTTAACAATATTGACTCTTCCAATCGTGAACACAGGATACCTTTCCATTTATTTGTATCTTCTTCTATTTATTTCACTGGTATCTTAGTTTTTGGTGTATAGGTCTTTCATTTCCTTCATTAAAATGTATTCTTTTTGATACTTTATAGAAGAGATTGGTTTTTAATTTCTTTTTCAGATAGTTCTTTGCTAGTGTATAGAAGTGCAACTGATTTTTGTATGTTGACTTTGTAGCCTGTAACTTTGTTGAATTTGTTTATTAGTTCTAACAGTTTTTTGGTTGTTTTTGTTTGTTTTGTGGAGTCTAGGATTTTCTCTATGTCAGATCTGCCATCTGCAGATACTTTTACTTCTTCCTTTCCAATTTGGATGATTTTTTTCTTTCTCTCTTTCTTGATTCCTTCCTTCCTTCCTTCCTTCCTTCCTTCCTTCCTTCCTTCCTTCCTTCCTTCTTTCCTTCCCTCTTCCTTCCTTCCTTCCTTCCTTCCTTCCTTCCTTCCTTCCTTCCTTCTCGATTACTGTGCTAGAACTTCCAGTACTGTGTTGAATAAAAGTGGTAAGAGTAGGAAACCTTGTCTTGTTCCTGACCTTAGAGAGAAAGCTTTCAGCTTTTCCACACAGAGTATGATGTTAGCAGTAGGCTTGTCATATATGGCCTTTATTATGTTGAGGTATATTCCTTCTCTACCCAGTTTACTGAGCACTTTTATGATGGAAGAGTGTTGAGTTTTGCCAAATGCTTTTGCTGCATCTATTGAAATGATCACGTGACTTTTATCTTTCATTCTATTAATGTGACATATCACACATTGATTTGTGTGTATTGCATCATCCTTGTATCCCAGGGATAAATCCTTGTTCATGGTTTATGATCCTTTTAATGTGCTGTTGAATTCAGTCTACTAGTATTTTTTTTTTGAAAATTTTGACAGCTATATTCATCAGGAACATTAGCCTATAGTTCTCTTTTTCGTAGTATCCTTATCTAGCTTTGGTATCCGTGTAATGCTGGCTTTGTGAAATTATTCTAGAGTCCTCTTTCCTCTTCAATTTTTTGGAAGTATTTAAGAAGGATTGGCATTAATTCTTCTTTTAATGTTTGGTAGAATTTACCCATAAAGCCATCTGATCCCAGGCTTTTCTTTTTGGAGGTTTTTGATTATTGTCATTAGTGGTCTTTTCAGATTTTTCCATTTCTTCATGATTCAGTCTTGGTTGCTTGTATGTTTTTACAAATTTATTAATTTCTTCAAGGTTGTTTAATCTGTTGGTGTGTGATTGTTTATAGTAGTCGCATAATCCTTTGTATTTCTGTGGTGTCAATTATAATGTCAGGTTCATTTATAGTTTTATTTATCTGATTCTTCTCTTTTTTTTTACCTTGGTAAGTCTAGCTAATTTTATCTTTTCAAAAAAATGAAAACTTCCTTTATTTTTTTCCATTTTAAAAAAATTCTCTATTTACTTTTGTTATGAACTTTGCTGTTTCCTTCCTTCTGGTAACTTTGGGCTTACCTTGTTTTCATTTTTCTAGTTTTCTTTTTTTTAATGTAGATGTTTGTTATCATAAAGTTCCCTCTTAGAATTGCTTTTGCAGCATCCCATAAGTTTTTGGTATGTGTGTTTCCATTTTCATTAGTTTCACAATATCTTTTTTTTCTCTTATGATTTCTCTTTTGACTCATTGGTTGTTCAAAAGTGTGTGTTGCTTAATTTCCATATATTTGCAAATTTACCAGTTCTTTTCCTGCTGTTGATTTCTAGTTTCATACCATTGTGGTCAGAAAAGACATTTGATATGGTTTCAATCTTTTAAGATTTGCTAAGACTTGTTTGTGACCTAACTAACATATGATCTATCCTGGAGAGAATGTTTCATGTGATTGAGAAGCAAATATATTCTTGCCGCTGTTAGATGGAACGTTCTGTGTATGTTTGTTAGGTCCGTTTTGTCTAAAGTATAGTTCCAGCCCAATGTGTCCTTTCGATTTTCTATTTAGATGATCTATCCACTGTTGATCATCATCGGTAGTGGTACACCTATTATTGTCGTCTATTTCCTCCCTCAGATCCATTAGTATTTGTTTAATATATTTATGTGTTCTGATGTTAGATACATGTATATTTAAAATTGTTATATCTCGGGGATCCCTGGGTGGCGCAGCGGTTTGGCGCCTGCCTTTGGCCCAGGGCGCGATCCTGGAGACCCGGGATCGAATCCCACGTCGGGCTCCCAGTGCATGGAGCCTGCTTCTCCCTCTGCCTGTGACTCTGCCTCTCTCTCTCTCACTGTGTGCCTATCATGAATAAATAAAAGTTAAAAAAAAATTGTTATATCTCTTGAGGAACTGAACCCTTTGTCATTATATTATGGCCTCAGTTGTCTTTATTGGAGCTTTTAGCTTAAACTCTATTTTGTCTGCTACAAGGATAGCTACCCTCCTGCACTCTTTTGGTTTCCATTTGCATAAAATATCTTTTTCCAACCCTTCCCTTTGACCCTCTGTGTGTCCTTAAAGCTGAAGCGAGTCTTTTATATGTGGCATTCAGCAATTCTATGATTTCTGATCAGAGAATTTAATCCATCTGCATTTAAAGTAAATGTTGATAGGTAAAGACTCACTGATGCCATCTTGTTAATTGTTTTCAGACTGTTTTTGTAGTTTTATGGTTCCTCTCTTGCTGTTTACCTTTGTGAATTGGTGACTTTCCATAGCAGTATATTTTGATTTGCTTCTCTTTGTCTTGTGTACACCTACTACAAGTTTCTCCTTTGTGGTTACCCTGACACTTGCATAAAATATCTTATAAATACAATGGTCCATTTTAAGGTGATAACAATTGACTTGGACCTGTACAAAAACCCCACTCTTTTATTCCCCTTGCCACATTTTATGTCACATTTTATGATGTAAATGTGAATCAAAATATGATTTATATCATATTTTATGCCACCTTTTATGATGATGATGTCCATTCATCAACAATTTATTGTAGCTGTAGCTATTTTTAATGCTTCTGTTATTTAACCTTTCTACTAGAGTAAGTTAGTAACACCCACCATATCATAAGATTAGGGTATTCTAACTTGACTATATACTTACCTTTATTAATGTATTTTAGATTTTCATCTATCTTCTTGCTGCTAATTAGTGTCCTTGCATTTCAGCTTGAAGAGCTTCTGGCAGTATGTCTTGTAAGGCAGGTCTAGTGGTGATAACTCCCTTGGCTTTTGTTTGCCTGTGAGAATCTTTGTCTCTCTTCCACTTTTTAAAAAAATTTAAATTCAATTTAATCAACATGTAGTGGATTATTAGTTTCAGAGGTAGAATTTAGTGATTCATCAGTTGCATACAACACCCAGTGCTCATTCCATCAAGTGCCTTCTTTAATGCCCATCACCCAATTACCCCATCCTCCTCACCCACCTCCCCTCCAGCCACCTTCAATTTGTTTCCCAGAGTTAAGAGTCTGATGGACAAGTTTACCAGATAAAATATTCTTGGTTGGCAGTTTTTTTCCTGTAGCACTTTGAACATATCATCTCCCAGTCTATAAGTCTATAACATTTCTTCTGAGAAATCCACTCATAACCTTATGGGGGTTCTCTTCTAAGTCACAAGCTTCTTTTCCCTTGCTGCTTTCAAGCTTCTCTCTCTGTCTTTGAGTTTTGACAGTTTTACTACAGTGTAAAGATGGAAAGATCTCTGAATCTGTTTGGGACTTGTGAGCTTCATGAACTTGGATATCCAAATAGCTCCCCAGTTTGGAAGAGTTCTCAACCATTACTTCTTTAAATAAGCTTCCCATCCTTTTCTCCTTCTGGGACTCCAATAATGCATAGATCGTTTCTTTTAACGGTGTTCCATAAGTCTACAACATTGACAATGGTGTGATCCTTGGAGACTACTGCAAGGGTTCTTCAGTGCATGTAAGGGCTGTTGGGGTCATCAGTGATGCCTTCAGGTTCAGTGGCTAGAGGTCAGGGCAGGGAGTGGTGGTAGCCAGAGCTGGTAGTGTGTACATGCTTAGCTTCAGGAGCCTCCTGCAGGTGCCTGTGTAGTGGCAGAGGCTGAAAGATACATGTAGTAGTCAGGGCCAGAGCCAGTAGCAAGGGTCAGGGCCACCTGTGGGCATCCCAGTAGCCATAAGCATACTGGCAATATGCAAGTGTAGAACCACAGAGGTTAGTTTCAGGAGAGCCCAGTGATGCAGGCCAGTGATAAGAGTCAGGGCCTGATCCAGGCCCATGGTGGTTGCAGGGGCCCCAGCAGTCAGTGTGCACTCTCCAGTGGCTGCAGGTTCTCATCTCAGGCAAGTGCATGGCTGGTGATGTGCAGAATTGGGCCCTTGGCACACAGGAGCACAGCTGGAGGGACTAGCGCTGAATGTGCACATAGCAATAGGGGACCAGCTGCCAGTCTTGGCTGGTGTCTTACACTCATATAGCCACAGAGGCCAAGGCCAGCCACCAGTGTGGATCTTGGGCTCCAGTGGTGAGAAAGAGGAGGAGGTGGGGAGAGACTCAGGGAGCCAGCATCTGAGAGTGGGAAAATCTGCAGTGGGAAAACCTTAGTAGTGGCACCTGCAACGGGTGCACAGTGACTGTGCTGGTAGAAGCTGCTCGGGTCTTCTGCAGAGAGGGCCTGCTGGGAGCTTCGGGGTCACTCCCCCTGCATGGCTGATATTCATGAACCCTTTACTTCTTCCTGGATCCCAGGCCTCTCTATACATCTCAACATTGTGCTTCTGGGTGGGGTGAAATTGAGCTGGATCCTTGTGCAGTGTTCCAGAAAGGTGGGAAGGGGGTCGATCACCCTGACACCCCCTTCCCAGCAAGGGGAGCTCTTTCTGGGAAAGAAAGGGAAGTTCATTCTTGATGCTGAGCAGAGCCAGCCTGAGTAATGGCATGACATGGGCAAGATGAAGCTGTCCTTCCCTTTTTGCACAGTTCTTCTCGGACACTGCGCTCCACTGTGTTGCTGACATTTAAGTGAACTCCTGAGCTCTCCCAAAGATATTTTTGTTCGCAGATAGCTGTCTAATCATTGTTCTTCTTTGGGGGACAGAGGCTAGAGTCTTCTACTCCACCATTTCAGTCAGAAATGCCTTTAAATGGGTCTGCCTTGCATTCCTTTTGAGGTTGAGAGGTTGTGCGATGCAATGGGAAGGATCACTGACCACAAGCCAGACTCTCTGGGTTTAAATCCAGGCAGTGTGTGACCTTGTATGCATGATTCAGCATCTCAGTTTAGTTTTCCCCCAGGAGCAGACCCTAAAATAACCATTTGAGTGCAAATAGTTTATTTGGAGGTAATTCCCGGAACTGTGCACAAGGGAGGGAGAAAGTAAGGCAGGGAAGGGAAGGAGGCCAATGAGTGTATGTAAACAGCTGGAGCATAAGCCCCCAGAGAAATCTGGGGACACCCGTAGAACATGTGCCTCTGAGTTATGACACTCAACGGGCGAGGGACCCGGGGGATTCTCTACCGGTTCCCATCAGTCTTTGGCTGAGGGCTGTTTCGGTGGACAGTTAATTCCCCGGCATGCCTGGCCTGCCACATGTGGGCAGAGAAAGCTCTCAGCATAGACATGGTGGCAGTTGGAACTGGGGCTGGCATGTGCTAAAATGGTGAAGGCCAAAGGGACATGGGGAGGGTCCCACAGCATCAGCTACATTTAATGTTCTTATCTTTAAAATGGGACAAGGACAATATCTACCTCGCAGAATTGTTGGGAAGTTTATGTAAGTTAACAAAGTAAAGTGCTTGGATCAGAGCCTGGCATGGAGTAAGCACCAGTCAAGTGCTGGTCATTACCATTTCAAGTTGTTTGCTTTTCTGTCTCCTAAAAGCGTCTTTCCTTCTGCGATACTCTTCAAAAATGTCTGGGGAGGTGATTGAAGCTCATGCATGCTTTGGGGGCAGGGAGGCTCCGTGGAACAAGAGGAAGGGCAAACATTCCTCCCTGGTCCAAGCTACACAGACAGAGGTAGACCCATGGGAGCAGGAGTCACAGGGAAAGGAAACCAAGGACATAAAACATCAGCTGAGGGTACCTGGGTGGCTCAGTGGTTTAGCACCTGCCTTTGGCTCAGGTCATGATCCTGGGGTCTTGGGATTGAGTCCTGCATCAGGTTCCCCTCAGGGAGCCTGTTTCTCCCTCTGCCTGTGTCTCTGCCTCTCTCTGTGTGTCTCTCATGAATAAATAAATAAAATCTTAAAAAAAAAAAAAAACCTGTCAGCTGATGCTTTGCATACTTTCTGGAGGGCTTTGGGCTTCAGTGGAGCATGGATTTGGGAATTTGAACTCAGCTCTCCTGTACTCCAAGACACCAGGCCTCGACTGCCCTCTGGGTTATGTGCTAGATTGTCAGCTTCCTTAAGGCAGGGAAGCTCATTGCTGGACTCACCCTGCCCCCTTCCTGGCTCCGACCGACTCTTGATAATTGAGTGTTGAGTAGATGAGCATGCAAAAGGAAAAGATCTTGTTTTCACCCCAAATCTCAGGTGACCTGACATCGTTCCCATGCGTGGTCCCCCAGCAGGTGGGGGCCTCCATGGTCCCCAGCCACCAAGACCCAGGAATTAACCTGTGCCTGAACCCACATTGATGTTGGCAGCTCTGGTGAGCTCTCTGCTCTCAGCAGTGTCATTTAGAACACAAAAGATAGGCCGTAAGTATTTACACTGACACATTCATTTTACATGGGCCCTCACTTCTTCCTGAAAGGAATCCAAAAGCTCTGTTGGAACTGAAAACATTTTATATTTATGTACTGCCAATTATTGAGGGAATGCAAAGTGCTGAGCAAATATGATCTCAGTCCTCATGATGTCCCTGAGGGAAGAGGTTGGCAAGGATTCTTATCCTTCTTGGACAGGTAATAGTTTGGAGGCTCAGGAGGCCGGGTGACATGTGCTAGAGCCACAGAAGGGGTTCTCCAGGGAGCCAGGATAATGGTAAGGGGAGGGGAAACTCAAGTGAGAAAGTACCAGAACCCCTGCCTGATATCACTGACCAACAGGTATCGTAAAGGTATGGCCCCCATGCTCACTGAAGCATCGTAAGGACAAACAAAAACCTGGAAATGGCCCAGTGGCCCTGAGTACAGGCCTGGAGAGATGCTTCATGGCACAAACAATTGTTCCTTGTATTCAGCTGTTTAAAAAAGGATCTGCATGTTCTAACATGGAAAGATGCCCAAGATATTTAAATGAAAACTACAAGTTGCCAAAGAATATAAACAATATAATCTCTGACTACTATAAAATAGATGTTGTCTACTATTAAGGAAAAAGTCTAAAACACTGTGTACCAAGTTCTATGTGAAACATAATTACAAGGGCATTATGCGTCTTTGTGTGTTTGTATTTTCAAGGAAGGTCTAGAAGAATGTGCAGTGGTGGCCATCATGAGAGGTTGGATTAAAGCTACTTTTATTTTTTCTTAATCAAACATTTGTTAGATGGTGAAATTTTCTGCGACGCATGTCTTGTTTTCTGGTAATCAGATTAAAATTTCCTAAAAACCAGAAAAAGGAAAATCTTTTATATCACCTAGAAAGTATTAAAAATAGAAAATAAAACTATTAAAATATGCTCATATTTTTCTTTCATTTAAAAAAAATGCTGGGGGTGTTTTCCTTTTTTTGGGGGGGGGGTGTTTTCCTTAATGAGAAGAATTTGGAAAAATTCCACTAGGGTTTCTATTCAGTTTCCACTGTGCAGCGAAATCTGGATCAGATGTTATATTTTGTAAACATATGGTCTTGGGTCTGTGAAACCAAAATACAGAATCAAATCTTTCTGCTTCTTCCTTGATGTTTTTAAACACGAGACAGACCTGACTGTTTCGCACTCTGGATAATAAACTTTCATAAAAGAGCAAGTGACGTCACCCCAACAAGGGGGGGGGCATACAAAATGTCAACAGCTAGAAGTTTTCATGAGTTGTTGGACAATAGACATAAACTGTTTTATGTTATTAAACTTTAAAAGCTCAGATCATTGTTTCATGGCAATGTGAATGCGCTCGACACTGCTGAACGGTACACTTAGAAATGACTAGGACGGTGAATTCTAAGCTATGTGTTTTGTTATCACAATAAGGATGCAACCCCCATCACCTCCCTAGCCCAAAGGACTCCAAATATCAGATCACTGAAGTATCAGATATTGGGGGTGCCTGGGTGGCTCAGTCAGTTGAGCATCTGCCTTCTGCTCAGGTCATGATCCCAGGGTCCTGGGACTGAGCCCCTCATCAGGCTCCCCGCTCAGTGAGGAGCCTGCTTCTCCCTCTCTCTCTACCTCTCCCCCAACTTGTGTGCATGCTCTCTCTTTTGCTCTCTGCAAATAAATAAATTAAATAAATAACATAAAATCTTAAAAAAAATAAGTCTAAGATACTGTATAGTGTTAAGAAAGGAGAGGGCGGGGTCAAATAGAGCTGGGCTCAAGTGTCAAGTCTTAAAAATCCAACCCTACTGGGCCTGGGGCGGGTGGCATTTGTCTTCACCTCTCTGGGTAGCCATCACGTGCCAAGCACAGGGAAGGTGCTGGGATACAGTAGCCAGCAGGACGAGAGGAGTCCTTGCCCTGATGGAGTGACCTAACCTCTCTTAACCACAAGTATGTCCCTGAAAATTGAGAAAAATAAGGCATAGGCCAACCAAGTTTCATGAGAGGGTGGGAATGGACTTCTGAGGCCAAAACTTGCCTGTGGCTCAAGAAAATCTCAGCCTCACCCTGTGGGAGGCAGACAAATGGAGCAACATCTGAGTCCAGATCGCCTTCCTCCTCAGGACACAGTCTGTCCATGGCGCCCTCTTGCCCTTTGAGCTTCTCAGCCACTTGGAAGGGAACAAGAAGAAGGAAGGTAAGGTTGAGTGTTCTCGTTTTTCCCTTACTAGTGGAGTTGGATGAGGTGCTGGTTTAGGATGAAAACAATGAAGGTCACATGGAATCTTCTGCTGAATTCACAGGGGAGGGACACTGGGTAATTACAGCAGGAATGAAGCCAGTGGGAGGGAGTTGCCATGTGTCAGGCACTGTGCCGAGCATGCTTATTATCTCCACAAATCTTCACCACTGCCCTTTGAGGCAATGGGGGGGGATACTGATGAAGGCGATGGCGGACAGGGACTTTGCATGCATTGACTCATTTAAAGCTCACAAGGCCCCTGTGAAGGAGATGTTTTCACGAGTCCCTTTCTACAAATGAAGAGACTGAGGTGCAGAAAGATTTAGGCAGCTAGTAGCTGGAGGAGTCGAGAGTCAAAAGCAGAGCCTCGGATCTTAACCTTGGTACCCTCTCGTGCTTCCCTTTTCAGCCTGAGTGAGGTTGAGTGGTCTGCGTAAAGGCCCGTTGTAGAGAGATCGGTTTGGCTCCAGCCATTTCTGACCTCTGAGCCTGGACTCTGAAAAACATGACACTCTCTGCAATCCCCCAGGCAGGGAAAATCTCCAGGATAATGAGAGCCAAACCTCAGGCCTGTGACTGATGGGCAGAGCCACGGAACCAGCCCCACTCTGCGTCTGGCTCCCCTGGATACAGACACTGGAGGGTAAAGCTTACTTGGCTTCCTGCCCACGGCAGATGGGGCTACTTCACCACCATCTGTGAGTGCCCTCACCCCTACTCTCTGAGCCTTAGTCCTTATCTGGATAGTCACTCATTCATTCATTCAACAAATATTTATTGAACTATTTGCCTGGCCCTGTTCTAGATGCTGGGGATTTACGTGTGAGCGAAACCATCAAAAATGACTTTGTAATCGGGTCTGGGTTCTTGCCTTCTTCCTTCTTTCCCCTTCCTTTCTAGAAGTGAGTCCCTTTTGTCCTGAAAGGCCCGCAGGAGGACTCTGCTAGCTGTAGGGTATCTTTGTGCAAATTAGAGAAACCCCCCCTTCCACCCCAGGTGCGTGCACCTTCTGGGGTCCTAGCAGGGAGAGTGGAGAATAGGCTGGAGGTCAGTCCTTGTGAGAGGTGCAGGGCAGGTGTCTTCGGGTGGGGCACAGTCCACATCACGGCACATAGCAGCCCACTCCCCTCCCCTTCCAAGAGATGAGTTCTTGATGCTCAAACCCAATGCTTTTGAGTCCTCCCTCACCTATTAGTCCCCATCCACTCCAACCCCCATGAGCTGGGCCCCACAGGCCTCCAGTCCTTTATTCTTCACCCACTGCTGGGCCAGGCACATACCTCGTCCTGGGCCCCTTCCTCCTCCTCCTCTGTCACTTACCGAGATGCCCCCTCCCAGGGCTAGGAGCAGCCATACTGGATGCGGTCATCACGCTCCCATCCAAGGGCCATTCTGACAATGGGGCCATTGTGAGGG
The DNA here is from genome assembly GCF_905146905.1 of Nyctereutes procyonoides. Classification (NCBI taxonomy): domain Eukaryota; kingdom Metazoa; phylum Chordata; class Mammalia; order Carnivora; family Canidae; genus Nyctereutes; species Nyctereutes procyonoides. The sequence goes on along the minus strand of NW_026575021.1, from coordinate 7,799,207 downwards.
TGTGACAACCCCTCACTGTTGTTAACAAAAAAAGCACAAACCTGTTCAATAGCAGGTGGGGTAGAAACACCTCACCCTCAGGATGTCTTCATTCCCAACTCCATTCTGTGGTTAGATGGAGATGCCATTTCATTACCAGGAAGTTGTTTGGTGGGAGCATTCAAAATAGAGAACAGATGTGTTCTTTCTTCAAGATGAGAAGTCGTGGTTTTAAAAAATATAATTTTTACATTTAACTCATGATTAGATAATTCACCTGCTCAGTGCTATTTATCCTCGGGTCACTTCTTCCAGGAAGCTTCCTCAGATTACCTTCTCTCCAGCAGCCCTGCTTCTAGCTGGGTGCCCTCCTCTGTGCACTTCCCAGAGCCCTGGAACTTGCCCATCACAACCCTCATCATGCTAAGTGGTAAATATTGGTTTGCTTCTGTGCCATCCCGAGGGCACTATAAGTTCTGAGAGATCAAGGACCTAGCCTTGCTCATGTCTATACCCTCAGTGCCCAACACGGAACCCAGAAGGAACTCAGTAAATGTTTGGGAAATAAATAAAAGGTATTTATTTGTATAGGAAAGAAATTAGCTCAATACCAGGAGTTTTCCTGGGTAACAGAAATCCTGCCTTCTGCTGGGAGGAGTAAGCAAAATGAGAAGCCGTGGCGCCTCTCAGGTCCCCCAGACAGATCCCTATAAATCAGAAGTTAGCATACCATGTGGCAGTTCCCTCCATTCATTCACTCGTTCATTCATTGTAGGCATTATATGAGCGTTTCCATGTGTCTATACACTGAGGATCCTACAGTAAAAATAATAATAATAATAATAATAATAATAATAATAATAATCCAAGTTCCCGCCCTCCCAGAGCTTATCTTCTAGAGGAAGTGGGAGGGCTTAGGATGGGGAAAAATGGGGAGAGAGTGTGGGCACAGCCAGACAGTTCTTAATTGGCAACCTGTACTTCAGGGGCACTAGTCTCCTGAATGATTTGCATTTGCCCTACCTACTTGTCAGGATGGGATAATGGTTCACCTGCCAAGCAGCAGAGACGGACACTGAGGAAGCAAGTTCTTAATCTATGACTTCATTGACAGCGAAGTTACCTTTGGGCAGGCTGCCTGACATCTCCAAGTCTGTTTTCTCATGGGGCGATGATAACAACAGCACCTACCTCCCACTTCCTACACGTCTGGCTGAGAGGAAGGCCAGTCAAGGTCAGCAATAACTATTTCTCACCACTGAAGTGGTTTGGGAGAAGGTTCCACATTCCCTGGGCATCACTCCATACGCACCATACCAATATGAAGGCGTTGTTTTAATTTCTTTCATTGGCTCATGCCAAGTTTTGCTGGGGGGGTAAATGGCTTAGTTCAGTCCTCTGGGTTGTGCAATATTTGCATATGATCTTTGAGTCCAGGCTCAGTTCCCCGAGGCTGCAGATAAAGATGCTGTCCATAAGCTTCAAGTAGGAACACGGAGTGGGCAGCCGTGTGGATATAGCATGCAGGACTCTGCTTGGGTCCTGGCCATTAAAGTTATAGCCCAAATGACTATCATGGGAGACTTAGGGCTAATTTCCCCTTATTATTGAACTTGAAACGGCTAAGATAAATAAAACAGATCTTAATCAACTGCATTATAAACAAAAGGCACAGATGGCAGGGAAAGATGGACAACGGCAAAGTGCCTTAGGTACACTTGGACACCCCTGGGGTGGGGGTGCTAAAGACGATGGCTCCCTGTTTTGTTTTACTTTTGTATTTATGAATTCCAGGAACTCCTCTACTTGAAGTATATAGCTGCCATCAACAGGATATTAGTGAGTGAATGTTCTCTGAAGCCACAGAGGAAAAAACTCTCAATTAAGGTCTGAACAGGTCAAAGAGGGCAATTGGCTGTCCAGGGGAGATGCAGCATCATTTCATCCTGCCAGGAAGAGGGATCTGTGTTTAAATGAACAGAGAGAGCACAAGCATCCTTGTTGAGTCTAGAAAAACAAGGAATAACTTAGGGAGCAATAGGGGAGAGTAATGAGGGAAGTTTAAGAAATCTTTTACCAGGAGATTCTAGATTCTTCTCACCTCTCTTTATCCTTCTCTCACACAGAGCACACACTTCACACACGTACACACCTGGCTTATGACTTACATTTCAAACAACTGCCACGTACTCCTTACGGAATCATGATGCTGTGTCTCCCTAACACATTGGCCACTGCTGTTTGGCTCAGAGGAGGTCATCTGAAGGGGTCATCATACAAGGCCAATCACATCTCTGAGTCCTCACCCTCATCTTTAACCAGAGTGGAATGGCCTAAGGTAAAGGCATGAGGAGTTTCGAAGTAGAACTAAGAAAGCAAATTATTTGTGCCTTTTGAGGCCTGAGTACATAAGGACATAAGTCGGATATTGCAAAGTTGGGAAGGTGAACTTTGGTAGAAATGAGTTTGAGATGCAAAGAACTGAACGGAATGCTAGGGCTTTAATAAATTGGAACCTCTGGGCAATCCAGAAGTGGATGGATCCATGAAATCAAATGTTTCAAGGGTCTTGTTTCCTGTAACTCAAGTATGTGTTAGAGAAAGGTTGGTACACGGTAGAGCAAAGGTTGCTAAAGTGTGGCCACGGAACCCTGGATGGGAAGGGGGGGGGTGGTGCCAAGACCTTTACAGGGGATTTAGAAAACCAAAACTATTTTCATAATAATATTAAAGTATTATTTGTGCTTTTCACTCTGAATTTCTTATGAGCATATGAATTTTCTAGAGGCTACATGACACATGACATGTGATAATCACAACAGACTGAATGAAAAAGCAAATATAAGAACCGGGTTATTTTCCATCAAGCCAGATATTAGAGATCTGCAAAAACTGTGAAGTGCAGTGAGTCTTCTCTTTGCATTTTTTAGTTTTCCAAAATAGTTCTTTTCACAGAAATTGTAGTTATGTTAACACATAGCATGTTTATTGCTGTTATTCCTAAACAGATTCATAAAGTACTTTTAAATTTTTTGTTTTAAATTTCTAAAATAGCAAATACTTACAGACATATCAACACAGATCAACAGCAGTTCTTTGGTGCCCCCAATTATTTTTTAGAGTGTGAAAGCATCCTGAGTCCAAAACGTTTGAGAACCACTTCATTAGAGGATTCGAAAAGGGTGGCAATGTGTTGTGTTTTTTTTTTTTTTTCCCCAGCATTAGAAACAATGTACAATAAACCCAAATACTTGTCTTTAATCCGAATCAGCCAGATAGGGCAAAGGACATCTAAAAGGGAAGCAGAAAAAGACCACAAAGGAAAGACCCGTATATCGGAGCCATGATGCAAGCCCAGGTCATATCATCTTCACTCAGGTAAAAGACACGGCCTTGGACCACAGTGGTCTCGGGAAAAGCTTGATTTCATGGAGTTGGGAGTGATGCTCCATCAGAGGGCAGGCTGATGGCCTCCTTCTGCATAGTCCAGTCTTTCTCCTGGGCATCACTGGTAATCAGACCCAAACCCATTTGCTGTTTCAAAAATAAATGATAATAATAGCTCTGTTTGCTGGGGAGCTCTCCCACCTTGGAGAGGTACAACACAGTTGACTTGGTAGGTCAAGTGGAAACCATGTGCCTCATCATACAGGGGCAGGCTGAGCTCCCAGCTAATATCTCAGGCCCTGGTCTGGCACCAGCTGGTTGGCTCTGCCCCCTGCACACAGGAATGGGGTCTGGACTGGCTAGGGCTCTCAGCTTCCAGCTAGTTCAGTGGGTCAGAGGCTCCCAAACCTCTTTGGTCCTCTGCCCATGGGTCCTGTCCCTGGCCCTTCCAAAGCAAGCCTCTGTTAGGGACATGAAGCAAGTGTCCAACTGAGATCTCAGAAAACCCATTAAGAGACATCAATGGGATCAACAGCCTGGGCTTTTTTATTTCACTTTTGGTAACAAATTATTCACATTGACGGTTCGGAAAAACACGATGATGGTGTGTTTTAGGTATGATGCACATCTGCTTCTGGATTAGCCAATCCAGGAAACGATTCAGGAGCTGGCAAATGGACACAGGGTGAGTCATTTTGTAAGCAAAGTAATTAGTCGCTATATTTATAGTTTACCTTCTCAAGGAGTTAAGTTAGCTTATAAAAATACACAACAAAATATTTGAAATGGAGGAAGTTAAGCAGATTACTTTTCAAATATCCCAGACTCAGATTTAATGAAAAGAAAGGAAAAGGGAACCTGGGGCCTTTCCAGTAAAGGAAGGCATTTAGTTCCAACAACAATCACCAACATTTCTGTGGGATCTTAAATTCAGACCTAGAAACTTTTGTGAAAATGAAAAGAGAGTGAACCTCACACATGTGACCACCTAGATTTCTCATGGAATTTTAATAGTACAGTCTTGCAAAAATACTTTCATATCCTTGAAACCTTACTTTTAAATGTAAAAAAAAAGTTGGGGACTTATCTCAAATAAGTGAATAGATGAAGCAATCAGATCAAGTGGTCTCAGAAAATGAGAGAAAGGGATCCCTGGACGGCTCAGCAGTATAGTACCTGCCTTCGGCCCAGGGTGTGGGATCCTGGAGTCCAGGGATCGAGTCCCACATTGGGCTCCCCGTGTGGAGCCTGCTTCTCTCTCTGCCTGTGTCTCTGCCTCTCTCTCTTTCTGTGTCTCTCATGAATAAATAAATAAGATATTTAAAAAAAAAAAAGAACATGAGAGAAAGTTGGGAGTATGATTGTTGTACAAAGCATTTATAGATGGAAGGCTACAGTTTCACCTTGGGTTTTCTAGCATCGAGCATGAGAAATGGATATGATAAACCAAGTATTTCTTGAGGTCATTAGATAAAAAGCAGACCATCCTCAAGGCAAGGAGGCAGATTAGGAGGCAGGGAGGTTTAGCTGCTTAATAGAAATTTTTTTTGCCTGAATTAATTAGAGAGCCTTTGCAAGGTGACTTTAATTTAGTAATGTCCAAAAATAATTATCCAGCCAACTAGTGGTCATCGGATTTGAGTATATGGTTTCCCCCTACTTTCTCCTTGGTAATATTAGTAACATTAGTTGCCTACATCGAAATGGAATCCAGTGAAAAGGAAAAGCCTCTGGAGCACTTGGGTGGCTCAGCGGTTGATCATCTGCCTTTGACACAGGTTGTGATCCCGGGGTCCTGGGATCGAGTCCTGCATTGGGCTCCCCATACGGAGCCTGCTTCTCCCTCTACCTATGTTTTTGCCTCTCTCTGTGTGTCTTTCATAAATAAAAAAATAAAATCTTTTAAAAATGGGATGGGGGAGGAAAAGCTTCTGAGAAAAGGAAGATAAACTACTCAAACGAAAGGGATTATTAAAACTAATTTTGAAATTTTTAAAGCCAGGAAGATTCGTGTTAGTTTGGCACTGACTTGTTGGCTGTGACATTCTGGACATGTTACTTAACCTGTCTTTTTTGCTTCATCATATGTAAAATGAAAACCATAATAGTACCTACCTCATAAGGCTACTTTAAGGATTAAATAAAATAATGCACATAAAACATTTAACAGAGTGCCTTGGCTATAATAAGCACTCAATAAATATCAGGCTAGGATCCAAGGAATTTCTGCTACACAGACTCATTAAATCCTTACCATAACCCTGTGGAGTAGGAGGACAGTTACTATTACCTTATTCGGAGGACTGAGATAGAGCTGTAGTTTGTCTAACACAGATAGAACCATTTGGTGAAAAGGGGGATTACCTACAGGATCTAAATAAATGAGCCACTCTGGGGGCCCTGCGATTCTATTAATGGAATGTCTTCCTTTGCACAAATCTCTGATTCTCAATGTGAATAATAACCCATGAGTGGTAGCACATGAAGAGTTTATGGTTTTAATGGGGAGGGTGGATATGGGATGCTCACCACATACATAAGACACTTTTAGAATGTAGTAATCTTGTTTTGCTTTCATTGTATTTGTTTTTGTAGTTAACTTCTACTCATGACAAGGGTGCTGGTTGTTTATTCACATTAATAGTACACGATTTCTTTCCTGAATAGAGATACTTGAGTTTTAGAGGTGGCTGACTTAAAGAAGAACATTAAGTTTAAAAAATGCAGTTGGTGAATGCCCTTGATTCAACATCTAGCTACTGACTAATACAGGACACAGTCACAATCCACCAAAAAGATGCCATAATTATGAACTTGTAGGCACTGAGTAACATGCTATAGAAACATTTTGCCTATGGCAAAAATCATGGTGGTCATGTCCGAATATCTGCAATTTGGAAATTGCTACATGATAGGCTAAAACACATACTCATGGACCTGTCTCACGAGGCCTTCTTTGCTGTGGCCTCTGCTTGCTTGTTCTTGCTTGTTGTGTCTTTCTTCAACATTCCCTCTACTCTAGTCACATGGAAGTACTTGCTCTTTCCTCTTTTGGGGGTCTATCTATCTATCTATCATCTACCTTCTATAGAAGCTAGTTCCACTCATCAAAATTCTCTTCCCTTCCTCACCTCCTTGAAAACCAAATTTCTTCAGATCTATTCTAGAAACCCTTCCCAGATGCCACATGTGATTGCACCCTTGAGTCATTCTCACCACACTTAGCAGAGTGGAGTCTTCATCCATTCGTGCTTCTCATTCAGAGGACAATCCTAGAGTACAACATCTTCCAGGGTCCCTGCTCTATGTGCTTCTAAATAAGGTATAGTCTTCATTTAAGTGTGGGTTCTTAAAATATTTATATCAAGCTTATAATTGTGTTATGCAAGACTTCTATATCTTTTCCAAATTGTGTACTCTTAATCTACTAGTATAAAAATATATATAAAAATCTTCGACTTTTAAGATGAATTTGTAAATGTCTCATTATAATTCAACACGTTTGATTTCTATGTTTCTATAGCATGTTATTCAGTGTCTACAAGTTCTTAATTATGGCATGTTTTTGGTGGGTTATGACTGTGTCCTGTATTAGTCAGGAGCTAGATGTTGAATCAAGGGCAGAATTTGGTACAAAGTTGACTCTAAAAGAGGTTCAGAGAGGCTTGTGGTCACAGGAGAAAGAGAATACATCTGACAGTGGCAGGACTCTGTGCCCTATAGAAGTTATAGGCTGGAGGCGAGGCCACTCAGACTTCCAAGGGTCAATGGAGATGAAGAAACTGTAAAAAAGAAAAACTATTGCCTCCCCAGTATATAAAGAAAAATTGTAAAACCAAAATTGATCAGTATTTATTATCTTCAATCACAGTAAAATTTAATATTCATAAATTTTATTATAGATTGAAAACAATCTTTAGATGAACTCTTCTTACCTTTGCAAAATTCCCAAGGAAAAATAATGATTTGCCAAAACATCATAGCCAGTTAATTATACATTAAAGAAGTTTTAAAAATCATAAATAATATGATAAGCAAAGGTCTAGTTTAAAATTCTACAGCAGAAATATTGTGTCTCATTGTGCATTTTGATATCTTTGATGTGAAGGGAGTTGGAAAAGTATGTGGGACTAGGAGTGTCTTAAAATGACTCAAGTTAAGGGCATCTTAGAGATGTCTCGAAAGAGAGGCATTTAAGTGGGACCCTAAAGACTAAGTTTTTCACTGAAGCAATGGAAGAGGAAGAGGGCATTTTGCACAGAGATAATAGTCACAGTGTGGAGACCAACGTGGGCATGAAGATTTGGAGGACAGAGAGGAACTAAGCTGGGGAGAGGGGATGAAGCCTGAAACCCTCACACCCTGAACGTCCTTGAACCCCTTGGTCTACAGGTTGAAAATTCACTTTTTGAAATCTGAGCCACAGAGGACAACTCCAGAGTTTGCAAGTGCTCCCAGGGTCATTACTCACTAGAAGCACCCTCCAAGGTGTCTCCCCGAAGAAGAGAATTTGTTTTCATTTCGGTCTGGGCCATCTGGCTCCAACAAGGCATACAGTAGTGAGAAATAAAGAGGCCAAGAGGCCAGAATATGCAACTGCTCCCTGCTCCCTTGCCTGCCCGGGCTGCCCCCTAACCCTTGGACATCCATCCATTAACACACAATTAATCCCCTGGATTTTTCAAAGCCTGGACCTCCCACCCCTCCCACCCCTTGGCAATTAAATCCCTGCCAGTTAGGAAGCCAGAGAGAACAGGTGTGTTTCACACTCGGCTTCACTTTCCTGCAAGGTGCCAGACGGGCAGCCCCAAAGACCACAGACCTCTTTGTTCATTTAACAGCATCAGTGGGTAGCCAGACAGTCCCAGCCTGTTGGTAGCCTCAGGTGTGACCAGGGAGGGCAAGGAAGCCTCACTGCTCCTGCTAATTCCTCTACTTCAAGGCTTGGCATATTGACAGAAGCCCCACCTGGGTAGGTGGCATCCTGAGGGCACTCCTCTCCCCTTGGAATTCATTCATTCATTCATTCATTCATTCATTCATTCATTCATTCAATAAGTCAGTCAGTCAGTCAATACCATTCCCTGAGCCAGGACAAGCCAACCACTATGCTACTATGTGAGAGAGTCAGTGTAGTTAGTAAGAAATGGTCCTTCCACTTAGGAGATGCAGGCACAATTTAATATAACACAGGAAGTGTAGCAATAAAGACAATAAAGCTTATTTATATAGTGGTTAATATAGAGCGTACAAACTTAGATATAAATGTATAGACTGCTTATTATGCATCAAGTCCTATTTTAAACCCTCTACAAATATTCACTCCTTTAATCCATATAAAAACGCTAGTAGGTAAATAGGTATTACTATTATCCTGATTTTACAAATGTGAAAACAGAGGTATTTTCACTTTGGGTGACTTGCCCAAGTTCACCAACTCATAGGTCAGGGTATGGGGATTTGAAGCCAGACGGTTCAAGTCACAAGCCCCAAGGTCCTGACTGTTCTTCTGAACTGCAAAGAGGCAGAAAAATGATTCCGAGAGTAGAAATGGCACCTTGGTTGGCAGCGTCATAACAAGAATAACAGCCAGGCTGTGTGCTAGGGAATTAACTTAGGGTGTCTCACTTCGTTCTCACAAGTCTGTGAACTATTGTTTCAACCCATTTTGCAGATTGGGAGAGCGAGACTTGGACAAGATCAGAAACCTGTCCCTGGGGACGTGTGGGTGGCGCAGCGGTTGAGTGTCTGCCTTTAGCTCAGGGTATGATCCCAGGGTCCTGGGATCGAGTCCTACATCGGGCTCCCTGCAAGGAGCCTGCTTCTCCCTCTGCCTATGTCTCTGCCTCTCTCTCTGTGTGTCTTTCATAAATAAATAAATAAAATCTTTAAAAAATGAAAGAGGAAGGAAGGAAGGAAGGAAGGAAGGAAGGAAGGAAGGAAGGAAGGAAGGACCTGCCCCTACCACAGAGCTACTAAGCGATGTAACTGAGCTTTAGATCAGGCAACCAGATTCCAGTCTCCAAAGTCTTGACTGGCATGGAGGCCTTCGGGAGACACATTTGGGGGTGGAGACTGTTTGGCACCCCTTAAATGTCACCATGTAAGAAAGAGTGTGTCTCTGTTTTCCTGATGCATTACACCCAATGAGCTCTAGCCCCAGATCCCCTCTCTGTTCATTTCTCCAAGTGAAAGCGCACTTTGAAAGATTTCTGGAGCTTGAACAGAAAGGGGCTCATGGACCTTAGTTCTGTGGAGCCCAGACCTCAGCTAGCACCCCCTGGTGTCCCTTAGCCCAAACCCAAATGGTCACCATTCACCAACAGTAAGCCAAAGGCTCCAATCAGGGCTGTCTTGGTTGCAGGAGTAAGTGGGCACTGAGATCCAACCTGGCTCTGATCGAGGCTCTGTGGCCTCAGCTCAGGGGAGGAGAAGCCTTTTCGTAACTTCTGTCCTTAAAGGATCACACTAGTCTATCCTGTACAGAGACACCCTGAGTTCCCACCACTGTGGGGATGCAAACATGCCTTTGATTGTAAGACCAGGATATGACGGAAAGCTGCTTTAGGGAGTTGAGATAATAAGCTAATGTTTCCTGACAACGTCTCTGGCCTTAGTTGACCTTCTCCTGCAAACCAGCTAATCCCAGCTTCATTACCAGGTTTGGGTTTCATTGTTCATCTGGAAGAAGAGCAATGCCCCAAACAAAGAGCAGAGGCTGAGCTTGGAGAAAGGAGGCTTTGTCGGGAGTCATCCTTGGTAGACATCTGGGGAGGCAGCTCTGCACCCCTTAGGAAGGATGAATTAGGGGCACCTAAATAAAGTGGGAAGGATTGTTTGGGAAATGTAAGGGGGACAAGGATCTAGGGGGTGGCCATCAAGTCTCTCAATGATTCTTTGAGCTTGTGAGCAGAAAAAAGAACTGCAAAAGCAGTAGGGTATTGCAATGACAGTTCCCAACCCTTTCAGAACCTGTTAGAATAGCGGAATACCAGAGATGAGAGGGGGCCCAGGGTGGGGAGGATTTATAAACAACAGGCATTTATTTCATTTATTTATTTCAACAGGCAGGACAGAGTCTGTGTCTGGTGAGAGCCTGATTCATGACTAATGAGGACCTGTCTTCTGCGTCCTCACATGGCAGGAGGGAACAAGAGAGCTGTCTCTAGAACCCCTTTGATAAGGGCCCTAATCCCACTCGTGAGGGCCTGACCTAATCACCTCATGACCTAATCACCTCTCCAGGGCCCCCCTCCTAATACCATCATGTTGGGGATTAGGCTTCAATATATGACTTCATGAGGGATGGGGGATGCACATATTCAGTCCATAGCAGACCCAGAGTCTGTTAATACAGATACCCTATAGTTCCTCCTTTATCATCTTGAAATGCAATGTATGGCTGATATAACCACCTGAACACATACTTTAGCAAATCAGGAGACTATCCTACCCCTAATGTAAAAGAGAGAAATGAAGGGCAGGAAATTTATACTAGACTAGCGTGTGCTTCAGTCCACAAATACTTAGGCACAACACACCAAGATGTCATGAAGTCAGCAGCTGCTTTTCTCTTTAAACAGAAGCGTTGTGAATGCAGGATCACAAATGCTGCCAAGTTCAGCTGAGTTGTGTTTTGGCAACTGGTATACCACGAAAGGGATATTGGTGACTTGATTTTGGAAAATGGTGTGCAATTCATGCGGAAGTAGGATCACCTCTTGCCTCACGTGATTGTTGAGGTCCTGAAACAGTGAGCATATATATTTTTTTAATTTATTTATTCATGAGAGACAGAGAGAGGCAGAGACACAGGCAGAGGGAGAAGCAGGCTCCTTGCAGGGAGCCCGACGTGGGACTCGATCCCAGGTCTTCAGGATCACGCCCTGGGCTGAAGGTGGTGCTAAACTGCTGAGCCAGTGGGCTGCCCACAGTGAGCATATATTAAAGTGATGCCCAAAGTGCTCTGCGTTTCCAGGTACAACCAAGTTGGTTTAGGGATTCACAAGCAGAGAGTGGTGTTTCCACCTACCTACATGTCTGGAGTGAGATTTTGTGGGACCGTCCTATGCATTGGCGGTAACGCTCCCTCCATCATTATGACAACTAGAGATACTTCACATGTATCCAAATCTTTCCCAGGGTCGGCTCCACCCTTGCACTGAAACAGTGCTATAGAGTTTACTGTGGAAACCAAAGAAAACTTCCAAGGGACTACTCCCCATATCTTCATAGACTCATTCAGCAAACCTTTACAAAATGCTTGTTTTGAGTAAAAGCTATCCATTTATTTGGCAAATATTTACTGAGTGTATGCTAAGAGCTGGGGGTTATCTCAATCTGTATTGTGCTTGTTCCTTCCTCTCAAGGGCCTTGTAGTCTAATATTCAAGATAAATTCAAATATAACATCGCTACATAGTAAGAAACATAATATTTGGTCTCTGGCCCCCATTGTCCTTGCCCTTCCTGGCACCTCTTTCCTAACAGCCTTGGAATAAAAAAATAATAATAAATAAATAAAATTAAAAAAATAATAAATAATAATAAAAAAGTAAAAAAAATAAATAAAAGCCTTGGAATCTCCTAAGTGACAGTGTCTTTTTGTATGCTAATGAATGGCAGGTGGCTGGGGGATCCCAGAAAGCCTCAGGGTGGAGGCTGGTCACCAGAAGGACAAACTTCAAAGTTAGAGGGTTGGAACTTTCAGGCCTACCCTCAACCTCTGGGGAGGGGCAAAGGCCTGGAGATTTGAGTTCAATTACCAGTGGCCAGCAATTTAATCAATCATGTTTATGTAATGGAACCTCCATCAAAACCATAAACCATGGGATTCGGAGAGCTTCTGGGTTGGTGACCACGTGGAGGTGCGAGGTGGGTGGTGCTCAGAGAAGGCATGGAAGCTCCTGGCCCTCCCCTGCACCTTGCCTCATGCATCTCTTCCATCTGGTTGTTCCTGAGTCCTGTTCTTTCATAACACACCTGTAATCTAGTAAGTAAAATTTTTTTTTTTTTTTTTTTTTTTTAGTTCTGCGAGCCAGTTTAGCCAATTGTCAAACCTAAGCAGGAGGTCATGGGAAGCCTGGACTCAGTGAGTCAGAAGGAACCTTGGATTCCTAGGAACCCTGGATTCAGTGACAACCTTGACATTTGCAGTCTCATCAGACTGAGCCCCTAACCCATGGGATCTGTGCTCTCCAGGCAGCTCAATTAATTGTATGACATCCATTTAGCATCCTCCAAGAATTGGAGAATTTCATGGTATGGAAAAACCCACACATCTGGTATCTGAAGTGGTACGCGTGAAGATGTGGAGAGGAAATAGTAGTTTCATCAAACATCAAAATAATGAATTCCTATAAAAATTAAAAAATGAAAAAGTACCAGATAAATCAACAAAGACATGCTTTCATTGATACTTGCTATTGTGCTGCATTAAAAAAAAAATAGAAGTCCTAGCATCCAAACACCAGGGTTCCCCAAGCCTCCCACCACGTCACAAGGAATGAGACTTCTGGTACTTTCTCACATACACGATGCACGCATCTACTCATACATCTTTCATATGCTGGAAGGCTTGGTGTCCCAGGAAGGTAAAACCCAAATCTCTCAGCCACAAAGTGACCCAGCTGCCTTGGAGGGGATAGGAAAGCAGAGGCTCAAGAGGAGAAAACCTCTTCTCCTTGCATCTTGGAAGGCTTGGCACAGGAAGGTGCTACAGAAGGAATGTGGATCAAAAGTAGAAGAAAAGCTTCGAATCCCCTGAGAAACCCTTCTGGGTCCCTCGTCCAGTCCCAGAAAGAGCGGACCTCTCGTCCTTCCCACACAGTTCCCAGAGCGCAGCCTAAAGACTCCGTGGCACTTCTATTTTCCTACCCCTGGCTCTTCCTGCCAAAGTATGAGGCATTTGGAGGCCCTGGTTGGTTGGTTGGTTTTTAATTATTATTATTTTAACTGCAGAAGCTGAATGAGGACTTGCAGGGAGTGCAGAAGGAATTCAATAGATCAATGGAAAGAAGGAAGGAAGAAACAGAGGAGGAAGGCAGAAGAGAGAGGAGGAGACCCATGAAACACTTGCCCCTGTAGCCTCTCAGCGCCCTAGGCCCTGCGGTGGCCAAAAGAGGGATCCTACAGCAGCAATGTGACTAACTTGAGCTCCGAGGCAAGAGGAAGGGGGAGAGGATGACTGAAGGATGTTAGGTGGATGATAGATGGATCGAGAGCCAGTCACCAGCTCCTATGGTTTGAGATCCTCTCAACAGTGAACACCGGTCTCTCATTCTGCAATTACAAGAGTTTAAAATGCAAATTGCTGGCTGGAAAACACACACACACACACACACATATACACACACAGAGTTTTAGGTGAAGTATAAATGATGATAGTGGATTCTTATTTTGGAAGATTTATGGAACTGTCTATTCTCTTGGATGGAGGAGGATGCTCCCTGGAGAGGCAAATATTCTCCAGAAGGGACACAGGGCCCCCCATCTCACCCCACCCCCCAGCCAAACCCCACCTGGCTCCTCTAGGCGTAGGCAGGTGCTGGCTGCCAGCATGGCCAGTCATGCCTTGCCACCCGAAAGGGCCCCTGCACCGTGCCCATCCCTGCGGGCTTCTGCTCCCAGCAGATAATAAACTGTTCACAAGGCATTTTTAAGCAGTTGCTTAAAAAGGACAGCGTTGCGTGACCCTGGAAAGGCTGCACAAACCCCAGCATGTAGGAATCTTGAGATAAGCTTTCCATTTTACTGAGCCCTGCTCAAGCGCTTCCCAGAATATTGTGTTTGAGCCCTGTAATTAAAGGGGGGGGGGAAAGGGGGCCTGGGAGAGGCTCGGAGAAGAATTGTGAGGATATTAATGTGTTGGAAACAATAAAGCTTCCGACAAAAAGTTTGAAAGAACTAGGATTATTCTGACTCAAGGACAGAAGGTCAAGGAGCAGAATAACCGTAATCCTCACATGCGCGCATGCTGATGTCAGGGAGCAAGGCTAATTCCTCTCTGATAAAATACCCATTAGGGCCTGGCCGCCCTCCCTGCAGGGACTTGTTAGCAAATGAGCCCGAATTCAGCAAAATGCCAGAGCCCAGTGGTCAGGCTGCCACGCTATGCCTGACTGGCCCAGGGCACGGGCACAGCCCCACTGCAGGCCCAGAGCGACCCAGGGCACGCACGAAGCCTGGGAGGGGGGACAAGCCTCTCCAGACAGTGTAAACTCTCAATATTATTACTGAAAACCTTCGTGTGAGCCTAAGAAATATTCCCCGCCAGGTTTATTTACTCATTAAACAAAAGTTTATTATTTTTCCCATTGTAGAAGTAAAGCACACTCTTTAAGGAAACCAGTTGCTTCCTAAATAAAAAGCAAATTGAGATCTTCAGAGTTGCCAGTGGATGGGGAACTCCGTGTGTGTGTGTGTGTGTGTGTGTGTGTGTGTGTGTGGCATGTGGGGACAGTAGGGGGTGGCTGGGTAACAGGACATTAAAATGAGGCTTTACCCGACACCTGGGTGGCTCAGTGGTTGAGAGTCTGCCTTTGGCTCAGGGCATGATCCCAGGGTGCTGGGATCGAGTCCCGCTTCTCCCTCTGCCTGTGTCTCTGCCTCTCCCTCTGTGTCTCTCATGAATTAAAAAGAGAGAGAGAGAGAGAGAGAGACAGAGAGGGAGAGAGAGAGACTTTACCAAGATCTTGGGATAATTAGGAAACTTGACTTGAGAACAAGCTTCTTCAGCCCGGGGACCCCTGCAGAGGGGCCCTCCCACCTGGATCCCACCTGCCAGCTCCTGTGATAACATCAAGCCTCATCCTACTGGGTGGCATCGACAGAGAATCGCAGGGTGGGAGGCAGCCAACCTCTTCCCTAACACTCCCGCCGTTTCCCACCCGTGGAGACCCTGGAACCAGTTCTGTTTGGGAAGTAAGCAAATATCAAAACACTGAGGATTAAATAAAGGAGGCAAGGAACCTTCCTGAGTCTATCGTATTTATTGTATTCATAGTATTTATTCTATATTTCCACTTTGTTTTACAATACTTGACTTCATGCTATACAACTTTTTTCACCTGTTTTAATGGAGTGAAACTAATGAAAATGGTACATAGGGGGATGCCTGGGTGGCTTAGTGGTTGAACATCTGCCTGTGGCTCAGGGTGCGATCATGGGGTCCTGGGATCGAGACCTGCATCGGGCTCCCCGCAGGGAGCCTGGTTCTCCCTCTGCCTGTGTCTCTGCCTCTCTCTGTGTGTCTCTCATGAATAAATAAATAAAATCTTTACAGAAATAAATAAAAAAATGGTCTGGATGGTACGAAAGCTCTTTTTCTAACCATGCATGTGTATGCGTACTTTCACTAAAAGGGCCAGAGGAGGGGCGTATGGGTGGCTCAGTGGGTTAAGAGTCTGCCTTCAGCTCAGGTGACGATCCTGGGGGCCTGGGATCAATACCCGCATGGGCTCCTTGCTCAGCGGGGAGTCTGCTTCTCCCTCTCTCTTTCTGGCCCTCCCCTGTGCTTGTGCTCACTCTCTCACTCTCTCTCTCTCTCTCTAATAAATAAATAAACTCTTAAAAAAAAAAGACTTAGGGGAATTCAACCAAAATGTAACTATGATCCCCTATAGATGTGGGATGAGAAGCTCTTTTATTTGTAATGTTATTGTGGGTAATCTCCACAATTAATATGTCTCACCTTTATGAAAAAAGAGGAAACACATTATGGCACAATTATAAGGAAAAAAAATTGCCAATATCCTTACGAACTCTGTGACCACACCATTTCTTCTTTTTAAAAAAAAAAAAAATGTTTTTTTTAACCATACCATTTCTAATGGCTATTTGGTCTGGGGTGTGGTTGATATTTCATTTAATTATTCTTCCCCAAGCTGCTGGAGTGAGGCTGTCTCAAATAAAAGGACATCTTCTCCAAGAGGACCATTTCCTTGAGGCAGCTTCCCAGGGGTGAAGCTCCCAGTTGCAAGGTATGAATGCAGCTAAACTCCCAGCTAGTTTTTGACAGCCCGCTCTCTCTGGTGACAGACAGGCTCTGGTTCTGATGTGTCTGTCGTTAGCTCTCATATTTTTATCTCTATCTTTTTTTTTTTTTTTTATCTCCTGCTGGATTTCGGGCTCACATGCTTTCATTGTCCCCACCTTCCTGCAGTATTGATCACCGTGGCCTTTCCTGTCCCATTTCTCTTCCTATTTCCCTTGCAGATGCCCCAAGGCACCCGGTGTTAGGATTTTTCCACAGGCGTGCTTCCTTCCAGCTCCTGCCGATGAGATGACACTATTATTAGCTTCCAGACCTCCATTTCCGTCTTCTTGAAATTTAGGACACAAGAAAGCAGTAACAAGCATGCTAAAGTGTCAGGACCATGGCATCTGCCCTGAGGGGTTGTCACAAACAATAAGTGCTTACTCTGCCAACACCATGAATAGCCTTAAAAAAAAAAATCAATAAACCTAAGGTCATTTACACACTTTTGATGATATTTCTTTGATGCCGTGAATACAGCATATTGTTTTCCCTGCCTATCCAGACAGGCAGCCATAAAAGACGGTGGGTTATTTTTAAGTTTCTCCCTTGCATGTGATTTACCGACTCCTTACACACTGTTATGGATGTAAAGACTCGACTTCTTGCCTTCATTTCTTGCCTGAAAACATTAGCCAAACTGTTCCAAATGCAAGCATGAGGGCCCCAGCTGACACAGATTTCTCCCTGCTGAAAGTTCATGATCTAGGCCAGGGGGGTCTCTGGATCTTTCAGAGTTGGTCTATTGTTCATTTCGTGTAATGACACCCATGCTCTGCCTTTCCCATCTTTATCTCACAGCCTGTGCGTGGCTTTGCTACTTCCCTCACCTTCAAAGAATTTCAGAAATATGAGACTTTCTTTTTAAGATTTTATTTATTTATTCATGAGAGACACACACACAGAGAGAGAGAGAGAGGCAGAGACCCAGGCAGAGGGAGAAGCAGGCTCCATGCAGGAAGCCCGACGTGGGACTCGATCCCGGGACTCCAGGGTCACTACCTGAGCTGAAGGCAGCGTTGAACCGCTGAGCCACCCGGGCTGCCCAGAAATATGAGAGACTTTAATAAAATTCAGATGAACTTGGGATGCCTGGGTGGCTCAGCAGTTGAGCGTCTGCCTTGGGCTCAAGGCATGATCCCAGGGTCCTGTGATCAAGTCCTGCATTAGGCTCCCCGCAGGGAGCCTGCTTCTCCCTTTGCCTGTGTCTCTGCTTCTCTATGTCTTTCATGAATAAATAAAATCTTAAAAAAATAAAATAAAATAAAATTGAGGTGATCTTCACATACTGTGAAATTAACCATCTTTAAAAATGAACAATTTGGTGGCATTTAGTACATTCACAGTATCATGTTATCCTTACCGCAAAACATTTCCAGCCCCCCAAAAGGCAACCATATACTTATTAACTAGTGGTTCTGCTCTATCCCCTCCCCCTAGCTCCTGGAGACTACCAATAGCAATCTGCTTTCTCTCTCTATGGATTTGCCTATTCTGGAAACTCCATATAAATGGAATCACGTAATATGTGACCTTTCGAAGCGTGCTTCTTTCAATTAATATAGTGTTTTCAAGTCTCATCCATGCTACAGTATATATGAATACTTCTTTCCTTCTTATGGCTGAATAATCTTCCTACATGTCCATATACCGTAATTTGTTTACCCATTTTTTTTGTTGTTTACCCATTGTATGCACATACCCTTATTTGTTGTTAGGGATAAATATCCCTTGATAGACATTTGGGTTGCTTCCATTTTTGGCTCTTGTGAGTGATGCTTTATGAACATATATGTGTACATATATGTGAGTCTCTGGGTTTTGTTTTTTATTTTAAAGATTTATTTATTTATTTTAAAGAGAGAGGGTAGATTGGGGCAAGAGGCAGAGGGAGAGGATAAGGAGAGAATCTCAAGCAGAGTCCCCTTGGAGCATGAGCCTGACGCAGGGCTCAATCCTATAACCCTGAGATGGTGATCTGAGCCGAGATCAAGAGCTGGACGCCTAACCGACTGAATCACTCAGGCCCCCCACCATGAGTCCCCATTTTCTTTTTTTTATAATTTTTTTTAAATTTATTTATTTATTTATTTATTTATTTATTTATTTATTTATTTATGATAGGCACACAGTGAGAGAGAGAGAGAGGCAGAGACATAGGCAGAGGGAGAAGCAGGCTCCATGCAGGGAGCCCTACGTGGGATTCGATCCCGGGTGTCCAGGATCGCGCCCTGGGCCAAAGGCAGGCGCTAAACCGCTGCGCCACCCTGGGATCCCGAGTCCCCATTTTCAACTCTTTTGGGTGTATACCTATGAGGGGAGTTGTTGGATCATATGCTAAGTCTCTGTCTAATGTTCTGAGGAACGGCCAAACTGTTGCCCACTTTATATCCCTACCAGCAAATGTACAAGGGGTCCGATTTCTCCACATTCTAACTCTTACTTTCCTTTTAAAAATTATTGTTGTTCTAACCATCCTAGTAGGCATGAACTGGTACCTTACTGGGGTTTTGATTTGTATTTCCTTAATGACTGATCATATTTAACATCTTCTCATGGGCTTTTTGGCCAATTGTATATCTTCTTATAGAAATGGCGAT
Source organism: Nyctereutes procyonoides (assembly GCF_905146905.1). Classification (NCBI taxonomy): domain Eukaryota; kingdom Metazoa; phylum Chordata; class Mammalia; order Carnivora; family Canidae; genus Nyctereutes; species Nyctereutes procyonoides. The sequence continues at coordinate 7,780,206 of NW_026575021.1, read as the reverse complement.
CCAAGTCTTTCACCCATTCTTGAAATGGATTGTTGACTTGCTGTTGAATTCTTGACTTGCTGTTGAATTCCAATAGTTGTTTTTTTTTTTTTACATATTCTGGATACTAAACTTATCAAATGTGTGATTTGCAAACTCTGTCTCCCATTCTGCATCCTTCCACTTTCTTGATGATGTCCTTCAATGAACAAAACTTATTAATTTTCATGAAGTCCAGTTTATTCTGTTGTTACTTGTACTTTTGGCGGCACACCTTAAATACCATTGCAAAGCAAAGGCCATGAACACTTATTCTTATGTTTTCTTCTAAGAGTTTTGTGATTTTACCTCTTATATTTGAATGATTGCTCCATTTTGAGTAATCTTTTTTAAAAAAAATTTTGTTTTTATGTAATCTGTATACCCAATGTAGGGCTCAAACCTACTGCCCCAAGAGCAAGAGTCACCAACTGAGGAAGCCAGGCACCCTATTTTGAGTAAACTTTTATATGCAGTATCAGGTAGGGACCCCAACTTCATTTTTTTTCATATTAAGGATCTTTTAAGTCATTTGGCCCACATCCTTCATTTTACAAATAAGAAAACAGGCTTGGGGAAGTGAAGGGACAGAACAAGTTTGTGGCAGAAACAAGACTAGGGCTTCCAAAGCCTGACCCCAATATACGACATCACATTGACTCTTTTACTGCCTTTACTCTTTGTTTTATCTCCTTTTATTGCTTTTACTGCCCTGGGCCAGAGGCTCTTGCCATATTCACAGAGTAAAGAGTACTGACCATGGGATCTTTGGAGCAATTGCCCAAGTTAGATTTCCCAAGCATGAAAATGTGTAACAATTCTAAAGATAATTTTATAAAGAGAATATTCAGACACACATATCAACCTCGTGGTATCTAAGTCTAAATATCATTTTTGGAGGTGTCATATGTGGCTCAACTTTTAATGTTGTATATTCCTGAATCAAATGGTAAATAGTTTATCTTTTCTGTAATTAACCTTGAGCAAATGTGAATTAAATTGTCCCTAAGAAAGTTCTCATGTAGATTTGGATATGTGCAACTGAGTGAAAGCTATTGGAGAAAATACAGATTCTTTTGGCAAGGGAAGACCCATGGAACCTTACAAAGGACCCTTATAGCAGGCATGTCTTGGGCCCTAGTTATAATCCTCTTGGCCTACTTTTGATTCCAGTCATTATTGAGATAACCTGCTTTCCACAGGTATAACCTGACAGCACTTTGCCTCAACTGTGCCAAGTAGACCGGCTTCCTGCCCTGAGACATTGCTGATACTGATACTGTACAGGGGGACTGCAGGCATCTAGTTGGTATGCCAGATGCACAAATCTGGAAGTGCAAGACAATTAAAACCCCAAGGGGCAACCACTGACCAAAAGGGTGTTGTGGAGGGATGCAGAGCCAAGAGATAAGCACCCTCCTTTTCTATCTCTTGAGTGAACAAATCTGAATTATAGTCTACGTGGCTCTTCAGAGGGTCTCAGTGGGACTCAGATCCAGCTGCCCACAGTGATGTCCAGCTCAACAACACATCTTCGTGTCATCTTTCCTCTTACTGTGACACTATTTCCAGTCCCCCCGCTCCTATTTCCTAAGATCATTTCCCAAAACAAACCCTCTGCATGAGAGCCCTTGTCTCAGGCTTTACTTTCTGAAGGAAATTCAGGATAAGACATGCCTCGGGATAGGAACTGTCATTATCCCTACTTTATAGATGAGAAACAAGTTCAGAGAGTTTAGAAAACTTCTCTTGGGCACATAGCTGGTAAATGACAAAGCGAAGAATGATGCCCATCGATCTCAGAGCCCAAATGACTAACATTACACTCTACTCTCTCTAATTATGGTTGATGGATATGCCTCTCCCATTGTCTCACTACCTTCAGAGCTGTGTCTCTGCAAACTGATCTCAAGTTCAAAGCCTATTCCTTGTGCCCAGCTTCCCCAGCTTCTTCTACCTTCTGTAGGAGATAATTCCCAACTTCAGAAGGATTAAACTCAAATGCCTCCTGTGACTTCCTGTAACTTAATAATAGCTGACATAGATCAAGCTCTTCCTGTGGGCCAAGCACTTCCTATGTGCTAAGTTAAGTCTCCATTCTAAGTATTTTACTCATATCAGCTCACTTAATTCTCACTATAACCCCGTGAAGTAGGCACTGCTATTATCCCATCTTACCAGCAAGGAAGCCGAGACATATGGAAGGTAACTTTGCAAAGGCACATATTTTAAAGAAACGGAGCCAGTCTTTTGAGGTAGGTGGTCTGACCCTAGAGCTAGTACTCTTAGCTATTGCCTCCAGGGAAACGCAAATGAATGAAACTGGCTGAATAAACTAGAAGAGGGGATGGTGGGGACTGTGGCAAACTGGGGAGCACATGTTACTAAGAATGGGAGTGGAGGTGAGGGGGCAAGAAGTAACTCAGCTACAGTTGATGGTTGAATCAAATGGTCTGATTTTGCAAGGAATCCCCAAATTTAAGTTTTATATAAAATCTTCTAATTTAAGAACATTGACTAATTTATATTTAAATTACTCTATGGGGGGGATTGGAGGAGAGGGACACTTAGGTGACTAAGTGGCTGCCCCCTTCATCTCAAGTCATGATCTCAGGGACCTGGGATAGAGACCTGCATGGGACTCCGTGCTCAATGAGGAGTCTACTTCTCCTCCCTCTGCCCCTCTTTTGTGAGTTCTCTCTCTCTCTCTTTAATATAAATAAATCTTTAAAATAAATAAATAAAATAAATTACTCTGTGCAAGCAAAACCAAATAGGTATATTCATCAGTTCAAGCCCCTGGATACCAGTTTGTGAATTCTGCTCAGCTATTTGGAATTCAAAACTTTGAATTCCATCTTTTCACAAAACTGTCATTGTCAGTATCCTTGTCACAAAGGACTGACACTGAAGTCTCTAACTTTTGTAAAAGATAAGATTAGTCAAGAAGAGTGATCTAATGGGATCACTTTAATTGGCATAAACCACCTGGAGCAATTGCTTCTAATATAAGCAGCCAACTGGATATTGCATTTTGATGGAATATTTGGTCACAGAGATTGATGCTAGCTTATGAACCTGTAGGTTCTTAGTAATAATGGGACAAAGATGAAATATTCTACAGTAGTCATAAATCTAGTCTTTATATCATATAACTGGACCAAATATTGTATATTTTATGATATGACATTTCATTCTGATTGAAAACAGTAATACATAATGTTCATTTTAGAAAATATAAAAAATACTGGGGAGTGCCTGGGTTGGCTCAGTCGGTAGCACATGCAACTCTTGATCTTGGGATTGTGAGTTCAAGCCCCACATTGGGTGTAGGCCTTACTTTGAAAAAGTAAATAGATATTTTAAAAAGAAAGAAAGAAAATGTGAAAGAAAAAGTTAACAACATAATAATCATTCATAATCCTTCTGCTCAGAGATAATATCAACATTGACTATGTCTTCTCTCAGTCTTATTTTTTTCTGGACATAGAAGAGTATTTATAGATAAGTCTCAAAGGAATTTGACGTTTTTAAAGAATTTGATTACAGTATGATATAGATTCAAATTGAAGAAGTTCAATTCTGTCTGGTTCAAAGCCATTTAAAGTGATTTTCACGTTTTCACATTAGTACTGCATGAGCCTTTTCAGATGCTTGAAGTGACATTTTTTCCCCATCTTTTCCCTTGCTTCCAGTTTTCTAACATTGCTCCTTAGCATTCAATTAATTTCATCATAAATATTTTTTAAATTAAAATAAATTTGGGGACCTTCTTTTGAGAACTTCTTGACAACCGTAAGTTGTAATTGTGGTTATGCAAAATAAAAGTGATCCAGAAAGGATCCAAGGCCGAGAATCCCTCCCGTGGGATATAATAAATGCATTTGAGTGAAGACTCTTTTTTTTTTTTTTCCCAGCACATAAAAGCATTTCTAGAGAGGAAAGCATTTTGTGGAGCTCTGTTAATCCTCTCAGGCCACCTGAATATTGCCAAGTATTGATGAGGCAATAACTGACTTTCTAAATCAGACCTCAGCAGCCCAAAGTTCCACACAGCCCTGGAGTAAATGCTGATGTCACGCTCCAAAGCAGTTGCCTCTTGGTCCTTTCTAACAGGACCCTAATTTTTTATCAGGTATCTGCTTGATCCTATTTATTCGGAGCCAATCTCCTGTTGACTAGTATTGATCCAGGTGAGACATGTAGGGTGACCCAGCTCATGGAAGTAGAGATTTTATTCCATGGCTAGGGGAGGCTTCTTTCACTTTCATTCTTGCTGCGCCCAAACAAGGGAACGAGCACTCCAGATTGTCACTAGCAATGAAATCGCAACCAAGAGTGAAATTGCCTCAGGCTAAAGCTGAAGCAGAAGACAACAAAGTGAGAGTGTGTAGGGAGTCTGGTTCCTTGAGATTCCACTGAGCCTTAGAATTTAATGCATCTGAGGCCTGTCCAACTATGGATTCCCCATTCTGCAAGAGAACTCTTTTCTTATTGTTTTTGTCAGTTTTGCATCAGTACTTTCTGTTACTTGCAGCCAAAAGCATCCTAACTTGTACACACTCTACAAAGCTCAGCTTCTTTCCAAGGTTCAAGATGCTAAAACTGGTCCTATATTATCCAGAGTGTAAACAGACTGAAACCATTCTATGCTTTTGCTATTGACATAAAAAAGCGATTTATGATAAAGAGCCGACTAGCTATTGTTAGTTTTAAGAAATTCACCACCAACTAGGTAAATTTTACCCATGTAAATTGTAGCTCAAGAAATCTGGCTTTAAAAAATGAAATACATTTTAAAATATCATCACCAAGAAAAAAATGTCTGTGTATCAGTTAGGACTGTGTTTAACCATTCAATAATAGCATCAGGCTCTTTTTCTTTCACTTTTGCCATCCTTAATTAATGTGCTTGATTCAGCCTCTGGGACTGGGACTTATACTCTCAAAAGCAAGAGAAATTGAGCAAATGAGGGGAGGGATGGCTTTTATGCAGGCAAGGGGGGGATGTCTGCCACAGTCAGTTTTGAGTTTATTGTGCATTCATTCCAATTTCTTAAGTTTTCTGTGTGTTTATCTTCAGTAATATTAATTTTACTATGACTATTATTGCACCCTGCAAAAATCTCAAAATACATATTAAGATAGTAAGAAAGTAAGGGCACCTGGATGGCTCAGTCAGTTAAGTGTCCAAATCTTGCTTTCAGTTCGGATCATGATTTCAGGGTTGTGAGATCAAACCCTGCACCAGGCATGGTGCAGGGCATGGAGTCTGCTTAAGATTCTCTCCCTCTCCCTCTGCCCCACCCCCCCTTAAAAAAAGAAAGAAAGAAAAGAAATCAAGAAAGTAAAGCACTTAAAAGAGGAATGGTTTAGAATCACAGAATCTTAGAAAATCACATCAACTTTCTTGTTACATATTGTACAGTTGACATATACCAAGTTTAGAGTTGCCTAATATCCTGGGATCTTTTTATCTATTTTTTATTTTTGCAATTTTATTTTTGCCAACACCCAGTGCTCATCTCATTATGTACCCTCTTTAATGCCTATCACCTAGTTACCCTATCCCACCACCCACCTCCCCTTCTGCAACCCTTTGTTTGTTTTCCAAAGTTAGGGGTCTCTCATAGTTTGTCTTCCTCTCTAATTTTTCACCACTCAGTTTCCCAGGATCTTTTTAAATGAAAATTGCTATTAATTCATGATTCTCTTCAAGTCTTTGTTTAACTATTTCAAAGTTTCAGCCCTTAATTTGATAAGATTCATGAGTTAGTTCATTAATTAGCATTTGCAACCCCCAAAATACCCAGAGCACAAACAAAATCTCATTTATTTAGATTAGTTATATAAATTAAGAATACATCTGCATGCACCTTGGACAAAAATAAAAAACATGATGCTGAGTCAAAGAAATCTGACGTAAGGGAGTGCACTCTGTGTGGATTCCAATCCTTCACATCCAAGAATGGGCAAAAGTAATTTGTGATGATAGTCATCAGGACAGGTTTGGGGTAGAGGAGACTGACTGCAAAGGGACAAATGTTCATTCTGGGGAGATGGAAATATTTGGTGTTTTATTTGGGTGGTGTAGACAATCATCAGAAGTCATTGAACTGAACGCTTGAGATTTCTGCATCTTACCTGATGTTAATTACACTTCAATGAAGAACTTCAAAAATAAAGAATAAATTTACACGCTAAGGGACTATTTAAATGACCATCAAGAGGTGACACGATGGGGGCACCTGGGGAGCTCAGTGGTTGAACATCTGCCTTTAGCTCAGGTCATGGTCCCCGGGGTCTTGGGATCGAGTCCCACATCGGGCTCCCTGCGAGGAGCCTGTTCCTCCCTGTGCCTATGTCTCTGCCACTCTCTCTCTCTCTGTGTCTCTCATGAATAAATAAATAAATAATATTTTTTATAAAAGAGGTGACACGAAGAAGTGGTACAGATGATGAAATATTATGCAGCCATAAAGAAGAATGAGGCAGATCTATCCCTACTGAAATAAGATGGATCTCAAAGATAAATCTTTAATTTAAAGTAAGATCTAGACAAGTAGGTAGAACCTGTTGTCATTTGTGTATGTTTGTACACGTGCAAAACTACTCTGGATGGACACACAAGGTACTAGTAAGTGTAGTTATCTCTGGGGAGAGAAGTGATAGGGTGGAAGGGGGTATATGGGATGAAAAAGAGTAAAGGAAGACCAAATTTTCACTGTATTTCAACATTAATTTATTATTTGCGGGTACAGTCCAGTTCTAATTACAAGGATTTAAATCACTGATACAGACCATTGCTGGATGTTATTATAACCCTTGGACAGTGGTAACCAGATATTCTGGAACTGTCGCGTGAGATTCACGTCAGCCCTGCCCTTGAAAGCTTGAGTAGTACTATGTCCAGAGCTGAAGGAAGGTTTTCTTCACCATTTTCCAGGTGGTATAAATATAATTTCCTATGAAATTTACTGGTCTCCTGATGATTCCTCCTGGTTCATGTTCTGGGGTGAACAGTTGATCTTGATTGTTGCTGTTGCATCAAGGTATGTCTTCCCAAGGGCTCATTTCACTGTATGTTTTTGAACTCTTAAAATCTGTTACCAGATTTGTTATCTACTTAACAAATTGAATTGAAAAGAGTAAAGATACTGAGCAAGAGTTAAGAAGAGGCAAAAGTTATTTGCAGTAATTAAGATAATCCCGGCACTAACACAGTGAATTCTATTCACCTTGTGGGGCAATCGATCTTCCTAAGACAGGCCTATCGCCTGTCTGCCCCCATCTCTCAGCTGGCATTTACTAGACCCTTTTTGAGATCTTGATTAGCTTTTTCTATGCATATGTTTATCATCATGAAGAGATTGTAAGTGACCTAGCCTTTTACTTTTGGGGGACCTACCTATTTCCCACTAATATTTGGAAGCTAGATAAATATTCAGTCATCAAAGTAAGTAAGTAATAGTGTGAAGGTTCTGTTTACCTTAATACCTAAGGTTATTGTTAATTATTATTACTTGAGATGATGGTAACCCCAAAGAGGTTCCAAATACTTGAGACTATTTTTTTAACTTTTGCTTTTATATTTCAATATTATACTGATATAATATCCAAAATTTGTAAGTAAAGTATGTATAAATCAAATCCTATTTTAAGTGTTCCAGGGGCTCATTATTTAAAATGGTGTACCTTGCTGCCTTTTTTAAAAATAAATACGATAATCCTGTCAGTATGATTGTAATATTTTTGTGATATGAATAATGATAGTATAATTAATGTTTCCTAAATTCAAAAGTCCAGGTCATATATTTCGTAAAGCAAGCCTTAGCTGTGCTTGGATTAACACCAAAATGACTTTTTTCTGGGTCATACACTTAAACCCTAACATACTCTCCTTTTTATTTTTATTATTGGATGAGTGTGAATGCAATTATTAAAGGAGAAAGGAGATGGGATTATAAAAGACAAGGGCATAATCCTAGAATATTGGAAAAATGGAGGCCCAGGAGCTTTGTATAACAATGAGGGAAAGAGCAAGACTGTCCCTCAGAAAAAAGAAGTCACTTACCCAGGCAGCTAGGGAGGCAATGGTGCTGGGTGAGCAGGGGAGGGAGGCAAGGAACGAACAAACTAAACTCTTGAATCTAAAGCAGGTCGAAATCAGAGACAATAATGAGGAGACATTTAATAGTTGGGCTAAGTCAGGGGTGCCTGGGTGGTTCAGTTAAGCATCTGACCCTTGGTTTTGGCTCAGGTCGTGATCTCTTGGGTCATGATCCCATGGCTCTTAGGATCAAGCCCCACATAGAGCCCCACGTTGAGCACTATGCTAAGTGGGGAATCTAGTTGAGATTCTCTCTCTCTCCATCTCTCTCCCAAATAAATAAATAAATCTTTTTTTAAATTATTTTTTTAAAGAATTTATTTATCTATTCATGAGAGACACACACAGAGAGAGAGAGAGACAGAGACAGAGACACAGGCAGAGGGAGAAGCAGGCTCCACGCAGGGAGCCCGATGTGGGACTCGATCCCGGGACTCCAGGATCACGCCTTGGGCTGAAGGCAGGCGCTAAACCACTGAGCCACCCAGGGATCCCCTAACTAAATAAATCTTAAAAAAAAAAAAAAAAAAAAAAAGTTGGGCTAGATCAGGGCTGAGCTGATTATTCATCTCTGAATATTGAAAGCCAATATTGGTTTTGATTTTTTTTCTTAAGGCAGGATTTTTGCTTGTTTCTTGTTTGTTCACTGAACATGCACATTGAAGAATTGGCCTGGAGCCCCAAGACAAGCCATGACCTAGACTCCTGTGACCACTTATAAAGAAATAGCTTCCCCAGGATGCCTCCCATCTCCACCTTGCAAAGCTGGCTCTCTGGTACTAACACAGGATCAGGAGATGGCGGAGGAAGAGTAGCCACTACTACTACCTTGTTCCTCGTCTCTCTCCCCTTACCGCAATGTGAGCTCCACATAGGCGGGATTGTCATCGGTTTTGTATACTACTGCATATATCCCCAGCATCTCGCACAGTGCCTGGTATAGCAGGCACTCCAAAAAATACTTGTTGAATAAATGAACAAACTGGTTGTGAGCCTCTTGTCTTTCTTTCTGATCAGAATGGCAGGATTCAGAGGACAGAGAGGAGGCGAGTGTCAAGCACTGTGTCGTACTCTTTATATAAGATAGCTAATTGGTGGGAATTGACCTAAGTCGATTCCTTCACCCGTCACTGGTTATTCTGGTAAGCACTAGTCACTCTTGGCCATGGAGGTTGTTAAATGTCATCAATTCCCTCTTTTCCAATCTTCCCCAACACACCACATAATAAGATGGTGCATTAAATTAAAGCATATCCTAGACCAGACTAGCTTCTTCTAAAAGTATTAGCATCATTAGCAGACAGGCACAAAATGCTCTTAGAGCCTGCTCTTGTAGGCACAGAGAAGCCCCACTTCTTGTCCTCAAGGCCTTCTGACTTGACTTAGCCGAGAAGCTCACTTGGAGGCTTCCCACCGCATTCTGACTGATGGGATCAACCAACCTTCTGAAAGCGATGCGGGACGGAGCCTCCTGTGAACCAAGGGCAGACATAAGACCAAACAGAGGTCAGGATGGAGATGTAGCTCTGAAGGTACCAGGACCCTCCCTCTTCCTTCAAGCAAGGGCAGTGGGGCCTGCCCAAACTCTTTACCCAAATTTGTATCTTAAACAACAGTAATGTCACCAATTGAAAAAAAATGCATTACATCCTAATGAAGGTTCATGAACCTTCTGGTGTGTATTTGATTAGTGATACTTGACATGCTTAAACAGCCACCACGGAGGTGGGGATTCCTGATCGGGTTCTTTAACTACTGAATAACCACTGCCCCTTCCTTCCCATGATCCCTCCCTGCACTCACTGCAGAAAAAAGTTAATTGACACAGACATGCAGGTTTATTCTGAGGTCTTGCGGCTTACCCATAAACCTCCAGTTCTCACAGCCTTTCTGAGTAAGAGAAGGCAGAGCAAAGCCTCATAAAGCACTTGCGACATGCTCAGCCTTGTTCAAGGAGCTGTACCTTCATTTCACCTTCCCAACAACTCCACTGTCATTATCCTGATTTTACAGATGAGGAAGCTAAGGCCCAGAGAAGTGAAATCACAACACATCCAAGGTCATGGTGCTGCTGCTAAGAGGTCAGGGCCAAGATTCGAGCCCACTGTTGAGCTGCAGAGCCCACTCTTCACCACTACATTCTACTACATCTCCTTCTGAAAATAAGAACTATTGGAACATTACAGGTACTCGGAGGCCCCAACATGTCTTTATCCCTGTTTGCTTTGAAGGCAAATATGGGGACGCTTGGGTAGCTCAGCAGTTGAGCGTCTACCTTCGGCTCAGGGCATGATCCTGGAGTCCTGGGATCAAGTGCCACATCGGGCTCCCTGCATGGAGCCTGCTTCTCCCTCTGCCTGTGTCTCTGCCTCTCTCTCTGCATCTCTCTGTGTCTGTCATGGATAAATAAATAAAACCTTTAAAATAAATAAATAAATGCATAAATACATAAATACATACATAAATACATTTATAAGTAAATAATAAAAATAAAAAATAAAAAAGGATTATTAAAAAAAAAGGGAAATGTGTTAACTGATGACTACCATAAAGTATCAGGCACTGAGGGACTGTTAGAACAAATCTGTGCATGGGTACCAACTCAGGAATCATAAAAACATCCTATAGATTGTATTACCTTTTTCAGCCCGAATGAGAATTTGATTTTGGAGGCTCCTAAGAAGAAATAATATTCTGACAATTCCTTTACCACATTTGAAAGTAGAAAATCATTGATTAAAACTTCAGGTCTGCTAAATTTAGGGGCTAAAATGTTAATATTTGGCATAGTTGGAAATGAACAGCTCTGAGACAACATTCCACTCTTTCACACTGAAATTAGATCCATGAAACATCAGTAAGACTCTTCAAGCGACTCATTACTGCTAAGGAGGTAAGAGTGTAAGGCTGGGTGAGCAGCCCAGCTCTAGTGCTTCGTGTACATTGGGCAAGCTGCTTTACGTCTCGCAGGCTCCATTCTTCACTTGGGAAATGGGACTACGTGTGCTTAGCCCATAAAGACCCTATTATACAGTAGTAATTATTAGAATGTTAATTATTCTCAGACTGTTTGCATTTATTTGAGGCTCCTGAGGACAAGTTGCCTCCAAATCACAAAAGGAAAAAGGATCTCCCTGACTTTGCAAATTGCCCTCCCCAGAGAGCCACTCACCACCTTGCTTATAGTGTACATATTTTGAGAACTCTGGTTATTGGTGTATAATCACTCAACTCACTTGGGTTGGAAGCTGGTTTTTGCCCCAGGCAAGTTCTATGTAACCTGCTTTATGTAATCAGACAGGACAAGCCAAACTCAGGTTGTTCTCTTTGACTGACCCTTCCCTTGCATGGGAGGATGTCATTTTAAATAGCTAGAGGGCTGCTTTGTGAGTGCAAGAGGTGGACTTCCTGTTCAGGCGGCAGAACTAGAACCAGCAGGTGGAAATTTTTCGGGAAGAGATATAGACTCGGTAAAATAGAAAGTAGTGATCTCTATGTCACTGGAAGCATTCAAGGAAGCTTGGGGATTATAGGCCAAGACTGGTAGAGAGGATATTCTTGCTTTAGATGGAACACGGGACTGGAAAATAATGATGATGAGAAGAGTATTGAAAATCGTAGTTTCCATTTATTGAAGACACGTGCCAGCTGTATCCTAGGTGCTTTTTATGTTTTGGTTTCCTTAATCCTCACAGAAAGCTTTTCATTACTCAACCAAAGTCCAGAGAGGTTAAATTATTTACTGAATCTCATACAACTGGAATAATTAACCCTGAGATTTGAATCTAGACATGTGCTATTATTTTATAATTTTCTATATATTTTATAATTTGATTTCTACCTGCTACAAAGTCATCCATGAGAACAGTGAGGCTGCTTATCGAAGGTAAAAAAAATTGATGTCTAAAGTTATGAATGACGGAATCATCTGATATCAGCCTCAGCATCTAAATTACATTTTTATGTTGTTTTGGTGCACAGCATTGTAAGTGGCGCAGTGTCTTCAGGAGATATCCTCTTTGATATCTCTGGATGCTCTTCAGTTGGACCAATCGAGGAGGTGGAGAGAAGATCAGGATATTTCGTTTGAAGTCTGAATCATTAACAGTATCTAACAACCGCAGGCCTGCCTTATCATAGCAGAGGAGTCAGCCTAGAAGTTCCCAAAGCCTAAAGAAACTGCGAAAACAATCTACATTACGATATGATCATCACATGGCAGTTACTCAACAAATTCTGCTTCTGAGAGGTGGTGGAAGGTGGTTAGCGGCACGAACTTTGACATGAAGTGGCTCAGCTCCACCAATAACTAGGACATCGGCCCAGAGGAAGGTGCTCACACTCCTTGAAGCCTCAGCGTTACGGGCGAAGATTGTCATGAACTGACCAGGCCAAGCTGCTTGTTTACAGCCATGAAGCTCTTCTGAGAAGAGCGGAGGGAGGACGTCGAGGGACATCTACCAGGGAGATGTCGGTCTTGCCTATGGCATTGAGGACAAAGGGATTAGTCGCAGTGATCACGGTCTGCCCAATGTGCTAGTGCCTACGAAGTAGTCGTTCCATCTTATTTTACATAAGCTCAGGAAATGCCAACTCTCTGCCCTTTTGGACACTTTGAAAGCACCCCACAGGTGCAGCAGGGCTCAGCCAGGGCTCAGCCAACCTCCTAGTCAGCCAAGTGACCCAATCCTCCATTAAATGGCTCTATCCAGAAGAAAGTAGAATTCTAAGTATAGCTTGCCATTCGAAGAGTATGGGCTATTGGGCTATCTAGGTTTCTTTTTTTCTCATTTTGTTTTTTGTTATCGTGTTAAAGATTTATTTATTTTAGAGAGACAGAGAGAATGATGGGGGAGGGGCAGAGGGAGAGAATCTTCAAGCAGACTCCTCACTGGGCGCTACACAGGACCTGATTTCGGGACCCACGAAATCATGACCTGAGATAAAACCAAGAGTCCGTCACTTGACCAATGGAGCCACCCAGGCACCCCTGGGCTGGCTAGGTTTTTTCTTTTCTTTTCTTTCTTTTCTTTTCTTTTCTTTTCTTTTCTTTTCTTTTCTTTTAAGATTTTTTACTGATTTATTTGAGAAAGAGAGAGAGATAGTGAGAGAAGAAGCACAAGCAGGAGAGAGAGAAAAGCAGGCTCTCTGCTGAGCCAGGAGCCCAACATGGGCCTCAATCCCAGGACCCCAGGATCATGATCCGAGCCGAAGACAGATGGCCCAGCCCCCGAGCCACTCAGGTACCTCACCTGGGTCCTTATTTCCTATTCATTCGAGGGCAGTGGTGCCTAGGCAATATTTCCAGTCGAATCACTCATTCTTGAACACTATTCAATTCTCCAATGAAATGTCATTTCTAACATCCATTATGCTAATTAGAAAGCCTTCTGGTGTTGATCAGAAATAATAACAGTGGAGTTTGGGTTTTGAATTAGAGTCTTTAATGTGTTAACTAACCCTGCTGGATTATATATTTTCATTTAGGAGCTAAAAACGTTAATTAACACCCCCAGATAGATATTAAGGTTAACACATGCTACACTGAAATATTTTAAAGTGATTTACAGGTAATGTTAACAGGGCTAAAATTACCCCTTACAGGAATGTTTGTGATAATTAAAAATAGCTAATATATATTGAATGCTTGCCACGTGCCAAGTACTATATTTAATAGTTTATGTATATGTTCTCATTTATTCATCATAAAAGCGCTATGAGGAAGACGTTATTAAATGACTTATGATTAAACAATCAAATAAATAGTCAAATATTTATTTGACTGTCAGTCAATTGTTAGTCAATTCAGGTTATTCCTAGTGCATAATAAGCACATACTAAATGGAAACTATTTTTATTCTGCAGGCCTAATTATCGTGTTAACCTATAGTATGCATTTTTGCATGGTTTCCAATATGTTAAATTTGCCTTATTGCCCATTTGGAAGCATGTGTGATTTTTTAAGTCTCAGGTGTTTAAATGTTTAGCAATATTTATAAATGAAGCTTGAACCTCTGTGAAGTCTCGTAAGCATTTCCCTCCATGAGTTCCCAGCTTGATGACCATTGGCCTAAATGACTAGCTGTCATCCAGGGGTCATCCCAGCATTAAGATTCTGAGATTCTATTATCACTAAGAGCAAAAATCTAAGATCTGCAGAAGCCCAGCCTTCCAACCAATAAACAAAACCTAGCTACTCTTCATTCGAAATTTCAATCAATGTAGAGAACATGATGAATATGATGAATCATTATGGCTGTCACTCACATTTTTCTTCTTATTGAATAAACATGATTATTTGCAGTTTGCTAGTCCTCTCTCTCTCTCTCTCTCTCTCTCTCTGCTTTGTGGGTTCCTGGCTTTAAATATTAGAGTAACATCCTAAAGTTTCCCAGTCTATACTTTTCAAGGAGTCATATGCTCCTTACTCACAAGACTAGCCCAAGTATCACGATGGGAAGGACGTGCCTTGCCATAGGGCTTCTAACTGCAGATCAGAAGCTTCCAGGTTTGAGGTCAATCCTTTCAGGAGCCTCCGGATGGGCAATCTTTTCTTCTCTCCATTCTTTTTCTGGAGGTGGTAATTCTTCCCTTCTTGAATCAGAATGGGCTACCAAAGTAACAGGAGCGAGTGAAGCTGAGAAAAAGAACTTCCTTCGGGGGAGCATAGGCATCGATGTAAGAAGAAAAAACGGGGTGGGGGTAGCTTAAAAAAAAAAAAGCCACAGAATGTGCACTTTTCTGAAAGCGGAAGCATGTGACAAAATTTTTTAAAGGTCTGGTTTTATAGCTGGGTCTCTGGAGGGAATTAAAAGCTAAAAGGCATGGACATCCTGACAAACTGTGGCTGGATGCAGAAGACACAGAGCCAGCAAAATGCTGAGGGCAAGTGGCACATCCAAAAAGAGAAGCTAATTCAAAACCGCAGATATAATTACCTAGATGAAAAGAACAAGTACCCTTCTTAAATTTTCAGAGGAAGGTTATAAAAATCACTTAATTTAAAATAAAGCGTACCTTTTGATGTGAAAACATACAAACCCTGAAGCAAGAAAAGGTAATATAATTAATTTTTAGATCAGATTTTGAATGAAGAGGAATATATTGTGGCTGTTCGTCAAACTTGCAAACATTTACAAGCGATTAATGACCCTTAAGCCCAATAAAGACATTACCAGACTAATAAAGACAATCACAGCCAAGATCCACAGTTAGTCAACCCAAAGATGGAAAAGACTGAATTAGCTAAACGCAGTCAAATGATGGATTAAAAAAAATAAATAAAAAAAAATAAAACCCCACCACTCTCATTAATGGAGAAATTAAATCTGCTACCAACTTCTGGCTTTTTCTGTCACCTCAGGCCATCTCTGATCCCCTCTCTTATCTGTTAATTGCCTTGCTTCGATTACAAGGCACTGAGGCAGGACACATCTCCTGTCACCATTCCACGTGGAGCATTTCCTTGGTATTAAATGGAATATTGTCTGTGGTTCATTAGTTCATTCATCCAGCAAATGATTACTAAATGCACATCGACAGCAAAGCATTGATTTGGGTTTGCTAGTTATGCAAAGATGAAAAGACAGGACCCTTGGCCCTTGGAGAAGTTAACAGTCCAGTGAGGAATACGTAGGTGAGAGCGATTGCAATATAATACGTATAGTTACATAAAAATAAGCTCACCACAGAGGACCTTTGAAAAAAAAGGTTAGTTGGGAACCAAAAGGAAGGAGGCTGAAGACACGTGGGGAGGAGGTTGCATCTCAGCTGAGAAGAGGGGTGCCACGGGGACTTCAGGGTGCTGTGGACTCACCAAAGCCCACTGCATCCTACGCAACCCTGAAATTCAGTTTGCTAAATAGTTGCTGCTGAAGAAGTTTGAGGCAGGTCAGAGGTAGCTAATCCCTTACAGCTACCATGAAGGCAAGCCACAAAAAGAAAATCTGCCAAAGACACAGCATTTGTCAAAGAAATAGTCTCTCATTTACATGTAGAATCTAAAAAACCAAATAAGACAAACATAACACCCAAATTTATACCAAAAAGAGATTGGTGGTTGTCAGAGGCAGGGAGGTGGGGGGGGGTAGATAAAATGGGTGAAGAAGGTAAAAAGGCACCAAATTCCAGTTATAAAATGAAGAAGTTATGAGATGTAATACACAGCATAGTGACTATGGTTAATAATACTGCGCTGCCTATTTGAAAGTTGCTAAGAGAGCAGATCTTAAGAGTCCTCACAGAAGGAAAAAAAAAAAAAGACTTTGTTACTATGGAGGGTGACAGATGTTAACTAGAGGTGGTGGGGGGGTCGTTTTGCAATATATACAAAAATGGAATCATTATGTTGTACCCTTGAAACTAATATAATGTTACAGGTTAATTATAGCTCAATTTAAAAAAAATATTCATTAACAAGGAAGCACAAAACATTTCCTGTGTGTCAGTTAAATCAAGTAGCGGCTCTCCACCCTTTTAGATGCTTTGTGTGCTAGAACCACCACTTGTCTAAGAGCTACTCTTTGGGTAGAAAGAATCCATTTCCAGGGACAGGATCCTGCTAGCCTTTGCGTTGGCATCGGACAGCCATAAATCCTGTAAAACCAATGCCTGGACACGGGAACATTTAGGAATTCGGCTTCAAGTGTCATCCCTATAAATGCAAGCCCCAGCCCCAAGATGCCTGTACTGTCCATGGGAGAGTGAAAAATGTCTCTGAGATGTTTCGGTCAATCCACATTTCTTTAATACTTTTAAATTTCACCCATGCAAGTCCATTTTTCAATATTCACCCTGCTATTTTAGAAGTCATCAATTTCACCAACAAAAAAGCTATTGGACATTCATTGTGCTAATTTGCACAGTCTCAAGGATTGATTAAGATCTAACTTCCAGAAGCACTGGTGGTAAACTCTCCAGAGCTATACTGACCAGTATGGTGGCCATTAGCCACATGGGGCTATGGAGCACCTAAACTGGGCCAAATGAAGATGTTTCCTAAGTGTAAAATACGCACCAGAATTGAAAGGCTTATTACAGAACAAACTAAAAGAATCTTATTAATAACTTTATGTTGGTTACATGTTGAAATAATATTTTGTATGTAGTGGGTTAAGTAGAAGATATCATCAAAATTAATTTCACCTGTTTCTTGACTTTTTAAAAGTGGTGCTTAGCAAAGTTAATATTAAACATGGGGCATGCATTATGTTTCCATTGGACAGAGTTGCTCCAGGGTATAGAATATGGAATTCCAAATTAGAATGCTTGCTGGTCTTCCCCAGAATGTGCATTTCTGGTGCAAATGTCAGTAGCCTGAGATATAGCCGTACGTACCTTAAAAGGCACGTCCGTAACATCAAATTGTATATGCCAAAGTGTTTTTTTTTAAAGATTTTATTTATTTATTCATGAAAGACACACACAGAGAGAGAGAGGTGCAGAGACACAGGCAGAGGGAAAAGCAGGCTCCATGCAGGGAGCCCGATGCGGGACTCGATCCCAGGTCTCCAGGATCAGGCCCTGGGCCGAAGGCAGGCGCTAAACCACTGAGCCACCTGGGCTGCCCTGCCAAAGTGTTTTAAAGTAGATTGATTGATTGACTGATCGATTGTCTACCAACACGTATAAAATCCATACTGACACGGAGATTTATATTCTCTTTGGGGTAGATAGTAAAGAAACAAATTTCAAAATCGGAAAATCATTAGGGCTGTGCAGAATGTTGATACAGTGTGATGTGTGATGGAGTGACTGGAAAGCTGGTCTACGCTGAAGAGTCAGAGAGGTCCTCTCTGAGAGGAGATGACATTTAAAATCACACCTGAATGACATGAAGGAGACAGACATGCCATAATGGGGATGCGGGCAGAGGGGCAGAGTGTTCCAGGCTGGGGAAACTGCTAACACAGAAGCTGAAATGTGGGAATGGGCTTGCCTTGAGGAGAAAGTGACTCTGCACAAACATTCCCTAGGAGATCTTATGGAACACCGTTGTCTTAGTAAATGGAGAAGGAAAAGGAGCCCAGCGTCAAGCCCTGGAGAGCTCCTGCATTTAGAGATGGAGTGGAGAAGGAGACACCCACAAAAGGGAAGAGGAACCAGGGAATTTGAAGGAACAATTAGGACTAGTGTGGTGTCACTGAGGCCAAGAGGTCTGAGGGACAGTTAAGTCAGCTGAATACAGGTAATACTAAGTGCATTACTGTTGGCAGAGAGAGGGAACGAAAATAGATCGACAAGGTCCCATGACAAAGGGCACCGTGTGCTATGCTAGAGGGAAAGGAAACTTCTGAAGGGTATTGGGCAGAGGAGCGTAGTGATTGGATATGAGCAGAATGGAGGATAGAAAGAACAGTAGGATTCCTGATTATAAGAGGCCGAGGTCTTCCGTGTACAGTCTCCCCATACGACAACGTGGAAGTCAACAGGCCTTATGGGACGTTCTCTAGGAATGATGTTAAAGAGAGCCAGCTGTGCGGAAGTCCTTAGTAGACACAGGCCAATTCACCAATAACCAATTGACTCCAAGTCGATTCACCAAAATCCGATTTCCCCAATGACCAGTTCACCTAATTCGCCAATATTTTCAATTAGCCAAAAAGTTTTTACGGAGTCCACCTCAAGCTAATTTGGTAAGAGCCAAATTGCTAAAATAAAACTGCTGAATGGCCAGCTTGGCAAATTATCCATTCATCGACAGTTCTAGATGAAGAAGTTTCAGTGTAAATGGTAAACTGGGCAAAGGACATGGAAAGGCAATTCACAGAAGGGAAAGTCCTCCCAAGAGATGTTCAAATCACGAATAATCAAAGCAATGCAAATTTTAAAAACACGGAAATGCTACTTTACCTACAGCAGGATGGCAAATGCCATCTAGGGAGATGATACCAAATACTGGCGAGTGACGCAAGTTGGAATCTCCAGGCAACCGACCTACTTAAGGTTAACATGCAAGACTTATTAGAAAGTGCTGGTGGTACCAATGGGTGGGAAGCTGTACCGCTGTCCCAAAGAAAGTGTCAGCCAGCCCTACAGACTACCCTGAACCTGGGGTGACCCCTCAGAGTCATACAAGGTCACTCTTGTATGACCTAGGTTGGAGGTAAGAGGACCGGTCATTTTTATCACCTCAATTGGCCGACTGATTACTGGTTGTTCTTCCAGGTAAGAACCTTCCTAAAGAGGGCTGACAGCTGAGCTGTATCCCAGCCCCACTTCATACAGTTGGAGGACCAAGTTCCTCATTTCCCAGGGGTGCATCCAAGAGTCCTGCAAATACAGGGTCGGATGTTACCTTTACCTTTCCAATTTTGCTACTTTGTTCATCTGATTTTTTCTGCATTAGATTTGATTTTTTAAAACACTGCATTAAAATATTATCTTAATTATTGTTTGTTGGCACGGCCTTAAATTTCACCTCACTCAGGCAGCCCGGGTGGCTCAGTGGTTTATCGCTGCCTTCAGTTCAGGGCCTGATCCTGGAGATCCAGGATCGAGTCCCACGTCGGGCTCCCTGCATGGAGCCTGCTTCTCCCTCTGCCTCTCTCTCTCTCTCTCTCTCTCTCTCTCTCTCTCTCTCTCTGTGTGTGTGTGTGTGTGCTCTCTCTCTCATGAATAAATAAATAAAATCTTTAAAAAAAAATTTGCCTCACTCCCATCCCCCTAATCCCCGCCCTGCCTCTGGTGGTTGAGTAAACTAGTTAGCCACTGAGGAAAGCAAGCTGGCAGTGCTTAGTGACATTGCAGGTGCATTTGCCCCGTGATGCAGCAATCTGCCTCCTGGGTATATACTCAGAAAAAAATGATTTCATCCCTCTGTGAGGGCACATGGCTGAGGGTGTGCAGCAGAAAATTGTTTAGGATAGAGGAGAGCTGGGGACAACCTAGAGGTCCGTCAGTAGGATACGGTTAGTAAAATGAACCGGATGCATCCTTTGGAATACTAAGCAGCAGTTTGGATGCAGTGAACCGAGTGTACAAGCAACAACACGGCTACAACTGTAAAACGTAGAGTAAGAAACCGAAGGAGATCGCTAGCACCAATGTATGTACGTAAATTAAAAACATCCAAAACCGTGCCGAGGGTACACATGTTTTAAGGACATAGGAAAACACATCACAGCGAATCCCCATGGAGACAGGGAATGGGAGGGGATGTTGGAGATGAAGGGGGACCGTATACACCAAAATAAAACATAAGAGCGACCTTGTATCAGTTAATGACGATGTTTTATGAGAATGACTAACTCAATTTGTTACACTGAAAGAACCAAAATAAAAGAAAATATAATTAACTTTTAAAATCTAATAACAAATTATGTTATATGAAGTGGCTTCGGATGCCTTGAGGGACTGTCCGCTTGCTGGTAGAGTTGTAGTGTAGATTTAGCTGTAGGTGCGCCACAGCGGGTTCACGCCAAAGGTTTTGCAAGGGATTTGTCAATTCAACTCAGCTGAATTTCAATTTTGCGTGTGACTCACATTTCAGACACTAATCCCTTCTCAAGCATTTGAAATACAGGAAAAAAAATATTTATTTGAGCTAGCTGATTTACAAATCTGTGAATTAAGAAAAATATACAAAAGGCAACGAACTAGAATAAAACGTCTCAGAATAGAGAATCCTGCTCTACCATTCATAAAATCCTTGTCGTCCAAAATACATGCCTTCTAATTTGAAATGCCAATGACATCCTCATTCCCCAAAGTCACTGGCTCAAAACATGGAAAAATCTGGAATATAGTGAACTTTGGTCACAGAGGAACAGCCAGACTAAGACTAGTTAAAACTAAACCAAAGGAAAACTTCAAACCCATCAACTAATACATCACGAAAATCTTTTACATCTGCTAAAAATAATTCTAGCCGTCCCCAAATTAATGTAAACATTAGAAACAATTAAGAAACAGGTACATTGATAAACAGGGCGAATTTGTGTGAAAATCTGGCTCAGCATCTGGAGATTTGATCTTCAGTGAATTGACCTGGCGTCTAAGGGGCTAATCATTTCCTCTTTCCTCTTCAAGTCTGCCTTTGACATTCATCAGAACTGTGGGCACCTGGATCAAAATGCTGGGGGGCGGGATTGGGGGAGGAACAGTGAGATTGGCCCCAGATCTGTTCATATTCAAGGACAGCGGCAACTACCAAGTGGCAGGATTTCAATACGTCCCCATCTCCCTGAACCTGATTGCAGGAAACCAAGTGGAAAAAATTAACCTTGGGCTGAATCCAGTCTGCTTGCAGCTGCAGCCCGAGTGGCCTTTTTAAAAGCACACATTTGATCGTGCCACTCCCCAGCTTACACCATTTCAAGGACTCGGGATCAAGTTCCAACGGCATCTCAGGGCTTACAAGGCCCCTCAGGTTGGGCCTGCCTCTCTGACCTCAGCCCATGGCCCTCCTCCTCCTCCCCGCTCTCCTGCTCCCTATGCTCCAGCCCTACTTAGCTCTTTGCGTGTCCTGGGTGCTTCGTGGTCCCTAGGCTTTCCTTTATCCATGCTGTTCCCTCTGCTGGGAACACTTTCTCCCTATACCTCTGACCCTACGTGCCTGCCGAGCTTCCATCCCCGAACACCTGCTAGTTCAACTTCATGGCTCCCATTGAACACAACTTCCCTCAGGAAGACCTAAATTAAGAAACCTGCAACCAGGACTATAGTCCTGGGAGACAGTTACCCCTGGGTTCAGCCTAGAAGGATAGAGATTGTGTCTCCCTCCCAAGCAAAGGGCAGTAATGCTTGCCATCTACCACAAGATATTTGCATTCCCTAAGCTCAATGCCCCCGTCCTGTAAGGCAGCCTGGGGCCTGTGCTTGCAGTGACCTGGGCCTAGCTGTGTTGCCTCCATAGGACCTGCAGGCAAGTGGAACTGACACAAATATATGGCTCATACCGCTTGCTTTGCACTGAGTAATGAAGTCCTTTGTCTCTGACTCAGGAGTCTCATGACTTCTATCAGCATCCAGAAAACAATGACAGGCTAACTTACTGACTCACAAGAGCGGTAAAAACTCAAGCCCTTCTCAATTCTCGACGGTGATAAACCAGTGTTAACTTCCTGATTTAGAGGGTTCTACTGTAGTGTAATAGGATTATGTCCTTGTTTGCAGAAAACATACACTAAAGTCTGTAGGAGTGACGGGGCATCATGTGAGTGAGTTACTACTAAGGAACAAAAAAGGTTCTATCTGGTACTTGTGACTTTTCTGTATGTTTGAGATTGCTTCAATTTCTTAAAAAATATTCATCAGCGGGTTCAGATGATGTTAATCTAATCTAGCCAATAAAAAGTTCCCCAAGCACTATCTTTTAAAGATATTATTTATTTTTAAAGTCGTTCCAGGGATGCCTGGGTGGCTCAGCAGTTAAGCATCTGCCTTCGGCCCAGGGCGTGATCCTGGAGTCCCGGATCGAGTCCCCACATCGGGCTACCAGCATGGGGCCTGCTTCTCCCTCTGCCTATGTCTCTGCCTCTCTCTTTCTCTCTCTCTGTGTCTCTCATGAATAAATAAAAACTTAAAAAAAAAAGTCATTCCAGGTTCACAGCAAAAAACTGAGCAGAAAATATAGACTTCCCTGATTGCCCCTACCCCTACATTCCCGCAGATTCTCTTACTATCAACATCCTGCACCACAGTGGAAGACTTGTTATAATGAGTAAACCTACACTGACACATCAGAATCACCCAAAGCCCATAGTTTACAGTGAGGTTCACTCTTGGTGTTCTACATTCTCTGGGTTTGGGTATGTATAATGTATGATGACATGTATCCACCATTATAGTATCACACAAAATAGTTTCATTGCCCTAAAAATCCTTTACACTCAGTCTATTCATTCCCCAGCCCACTCCACCTCCAAACCCCTGGCAACCACTCATCCTTTTTTCTGTCTCCGTGGTTTTGCCTTTTGCAGGATGTCATATATTTGGAATGACACAGTTAGTGGACGTCTTAGGTTGGCTTCTTTCACTCTGATATGCATTTGAGATTTCTTCATGTCTTTTTCTGTAGCTCGATAGCTCATTTCTTTTTAGTGCTAAATAATATTCCATTGTTTGGATGTACCACAGTTTGTTTTCCCATTCACCTACTGAAGGACATCTTGGTTGCTTCCAAGTTATGGCAACTATGAATAAAGCTGCTATAAACACTCGCGTGAAAGATTTTGGGGGACATGAGTTTTCTACTAATTTGGGTAAATACCAAAAAGCACAATGGCTGGGTCACATGGTAAGACTATGTTTCTCTTTGAAAGAAACTGCCAAACTGCCTTCCAAAAGTGGGCCACGTCATTTTGCATTCCCACCAGCAATGTATGAGGGTTCCTGCTATTCCACATTCCCACCAGCAGTCGATGTGGTTGGTATTTTGGATTTTAGTTGTCCTGATAGGTATGAGGTGGTATCTCATTGTTGTTTTCATTTACATTTCCCTCCTGACATATCATGTGGAGCATCTTTTCACATGCTTCTTTGCCATCTGTAGATGTTCTTCGATGAAGTGTCTCTTCGGGTTTTTTGCCCATTTTTAAATTGGGATGCCTTTTTTTTAAGATTTTATTTATTTATTCATGAGAGACACAGAAATAGAGGGAGAGGCAAAGACATAAGCAGAGGGAGAAGCAGGCTCCATGCAGGGAGCTCGATGCGGGACTTGATCCCGGGACTCCAGGATCATGCCCTGGGCCGAAGGCAGGTACTAAACTGCTGAGCCACTCAGGAATATCCCTTGCCCTTTCTTATTGTTGAATTTTAAGAGTTCTTTGTATATTATGGATAACAATCCTTTATCAGATATGGGGGGTTTTTTTGGCAAATATTTTCTCCCAGTCTGTGTCATATACCCTCATTCTCTTGACCACTAACTTTTTATTAAATAGTTTCAACATCCATTTATGATTATGGACTAGATTCATTATTTCATTAGAGATGCCAAGAAAAATGATTTTCTAATTCAGTTATTCCTTCTGAATGTATTAGCTATAACTCTTCTATAAAAAAGAATGCTTCTCCCTCAACTATTTGGTTTTCCTGAAACAAAGTTTATACAGAAAGGGCAGGAAAAAAAAAAATGTTTGATTCTGTCCCTTTATTTCCAAAATACTGATTTGTTGCTTTGGGAGTGACCAAGGAAATGTATTTTGATTGTTTGTTTGCTTCAGACAGGCACATATTTTTTGCAATTTAATATTTTCAATCCATTGCAGTCATTATTCCTTTTAATTGTACATATCGGGCCATTGCAAGCACCTTTAAGATTAACCAAATATCCCTTTGTCGTGATTTTATTATTCTTTACTTGCTTCTTTGCTTTGGGCACAGTAAGATATTGCAGGTTCATCTTGGACAATTCCTGTCTCGGATTTGAGATCAGCCATTTCTCCAAGATCTTCAACTCTTTTTAGTAGAGAGTCGGTATTTACAGGCTGAGATCTAAGAGCTACAGGTGTTTGTTGCTCCCATTTGGTCATTAATTCCAGCTTTCTCAGTGGGCAGAGCTAGGACATGTGCATGAAATGGTGAGTTCATGCTGGTTTTTTCAAGGTTCACATAATTCATTGATTTTATCCTTTTCCCCATATAAGAAAACCTTGATTCCTAATAATCTGAACACGATTATTTATCTTATACTACACTGTATTATATTTATGCTGCAGGTATACTATCATGGTTTCAGAATTACAATACCAATAAAATACTAAGTCTTAGCCACACTAAGTCTACTGAATGCAGTTCAATATTTCTTTGTGGTTTTTTATTTGTCCTTAGAATATACCTCACTGGTCATGTACAGTCAGGAGTGGCCATTAGGGACACCTGGGTGGCTCAGGGATTGAGCGTCTGCCTTTGCCTCAGGTCGTGACCCCGGGGTCCTGGGATCGAGTCCCACATCAGGCTCCCCGCAGGGAGCCTGCTTCTCCCTCTGCCTTTGTCTCTGCCTCTCTCTGTGTGTCTCTCATGAATAAATAAATAAAATCTAAAAAAAAAAAAAAAAAGAGTGGCCTTTACCATTCCTTGCTAGGGTGACCAGCTACCTTGGTTTGTCCCAGACTGAGGGGACAAATCAGATCCATGCTAAAACCTAGACAGTCCTGGTCATGCCAGACGGGTTGGCCATCCTACTTGAAGGAAGAGATTTTCTATTCTGTGTGGTCAAGTACCTACTTGACACAGAGTTAAATTCATTTGTTTCTGATTGCCTTTAATTTTTGAGAATTCCCTTTTACATTTATTTTCTTCTGGAAAACGTTTACATTTTTCCCAAGCCAAAACCATGATGAGACGCTAGCTTCTGTCTCTGTCTCCTTCTCTCCTTAGAGGTTTGATTTTCCCTAGTTTTCTTGTTTATTCTCCTACTGTTGCTTTTTTGAAAATATCAGCAATTACATATACGTAGTGACATCTCCCTTTCTTAGACAAAAAATGACATTCTATAAACATTCTTTTTATACGCTATTTTTAAAGGTTTCCCAGGGATACCTGGGTGGCCCAGTTAGGTGTCTGCCTTTAGCTCAGGTCATGATCCCAGGGTCCTGGGATGGAGCCCCACATTGGGCTCCATGCTCCACAGGGAGTCCAAACCCCCTCTCCTCCTGTCCTCTCCCCCTGCTTATACTCTGTCTCTCTCAAATAAATAAAATCTAAAAAATAGTAAAGATTTCCCAGATTGGCACCTAATCTGGAACCACAAAACCATAGCCCTGAACAATCACACCTGTCACCCTCAGAGTGACCCTAAACCTAAAATTCCAGATTGGGCACGGGGGTGAAGAATCTGGCATGCCAGGGACAGATGGTATGAAGATGCCAGATTAATTAGGATAGAAAATTTCAAATTTCCTCTCCATACCACATCTCTAGCATTACCTCTAACCCCAAATAGCTTTTGAAAATTGTGGCTGAGCCCAAACCCGGGGCACGTAGAGATTTAGTGTGACGGTGAATCTCAGATGATGAGACGAATTGCTTTCAGCTCGCAGCTGCCGAGGATGGGAAACGGGTGATGAGGGCAGCGGGGGTGGGGGTGGGGGGCTCTCCTTTGGTTCGGTGTCACAGCGCTGGTGTGCAAAGCGAAATGCACGCAGGCTGCTCAGCCTTCTGGTGTGATGGGGCACATGGAAGGAGTCAGGAGCATGTGTGAGCTGCTTGCTTGGCTGTGTGCCCGATACACGGGAGCTCTTCGCACAGCGTGCGCTTGGTAGCATCGCAGGAGAAAGACCCGGGGGCCTGGGAAAGGCATCACTTGAGATCCAGTGATTTCCTGGAGTGTAAGAAAGGAACAGTCTCCCGGTTTTTATTTGTGAGGGGCCAAACTCGCCTCTTGGCGAATGGGTCCCTATAGCCTGTACACTGAGCACAGGCCATCTGTGGTTTCCAGAGTATTCTAGGCAAGGCTGCCGTGGTTTGTAGGCCAAACCAGTGGCTATCTATGTGGTGTGATTGAACGACAGCCACACGCTCCCCCTGTCCTCTCTCACCCTTCCTTCCCACCGAGGCCTGCTACCCTATTTGAGGGGCAGGGGGGACACACTCTCCTGAGCCCTTTTTGACAACAAAAGGAAGACATCATCTCTTGAAGGTCATTCTTTAAATGCACTTTGGGGGACACCTGGGTGGCTCAGTGGTTGAGTGTCTGCCTTTAACTCGGGGTGTGATCCCAGTCACAGGATCGAGTCCCACATCAGGCTCCCTGCAAAGAGCCTGCTTCTCCCTCTGCCTGTGTCTCTGCCTCTCTCTCTGTCTCTCATGAATAAATAAATAAAAATCTTTAAAAAAAATAAATAAATGCACTTTGGCCAGTGGGAGAAGGTGATAGAGGAAAGCTCTAGCCCAATCCGGTAGAAAATTTAGATCTACGTACAGAGGTAGAAGAGCAGGGTGGTTAGAGCAAGGCCCCTGGAGTCTGCCCACATAGATCTGACTCCTGGCTCTCCTCTCCCCTATAGGGACCTTGGCATCTTCCACCTTCTTTCTATGCCTCAGCGTCTCACCTGCAAGACAAAGAAACAAGGGCTCTTCCTAACTCATCAAGTTGTAATGCATCTGCAGTGGGTTGAAATGTGACCCCCAAAAGCCATGTTCAGGGGCACCTGGGAGGCTCAGTGGTTGAGCATCTGTCTTGGGGTCAGGTCGTGATCCCGGGGTCCTGGGATTGAGTCCCATGTTGGGATCCCCTCGGGGAATCTGCTTCTCCCTCTCTCTGTGTCTCTGCCTCTGTGTCTCTCATGAATTAATAAATAAAAAGTAAAAAAAAAAAAAAAAAAAAAAAGAAAGAAAGAAAAAGAAAAAAGCCATGTTCACCCAGAATCTCTGAAAGTAGCCTTATCTGGAATAAGAGTCTCTGTAGACGCAACTCAGTTAAGGATGGAGAGGTGAGATCATTCCGGATTTAGGGTGACCCTCAAACACAATGACTATTGTCCCTACAGGAGGAAGGGGAGGGAGATAGGAGAAAGAGGGGACATCACAGGAAGTCGGAGTTAAGATTGGGAGGGATGCCCCTACAGGCCAAGGAATGCCCAGGACTGCCAGCAACCAGCAGAAGCAGGTGTGGAAAGTGTGGAAGAGAGTCTCCCTCCAGAAGAAAACAACCCCGATGACACCGTAGCTTTTGGCCTCCAGCTCTGTGGAGAGTAAATTTCTATTCTTTTAACCCAAGTTGGTGGTAATTCGTTAGGACAGCCCTACGCAACTAATACGCGGCCTTAAGAGCAGCAAAATCTGAGCATCCGTGCACGTGGTAGCAACTCAACGAATAACAGCAGGGATTATTTGACTCAGTCGGAGCAAGAGGACGTGCAGAGAAGCGGGCGTGTCAGCTGGACGAGGACGGCAGGAGGAAAGCCCGGCCCAGGTAGGAAAGACACACTTGCCCAACGTCTCCGGTTTTCCCAAGATTCCCCACTCATCATCTGCTGTTGCTCAGGGGTGCGAAGGGGAACACAGCCTGATTCTTGGCCTCAAGGAGCATATTATCGAACAGGCAAAAAAGCACATAGAAGATCCCACTAGGTGAGGCTGTCCCCTACGACTGCAGTGTAGACCTGTTGATTGCGCCCAGGATGATGGAATCTCACGCAGCGGGGGGAGCTCCCCATCCTTGCCTTTCTGGCTGATGAACTTGGGTGAATCACTCAGCGTCCAGGTATCTCGGGCTCCTCGTAAATAAAATAAGCCACAGAATATCTGCTTCTTGGGCTTTCCCTTGACGTCCCGATCCAGCTGGTGGCATCACCACCCTGCTCGGCCTTCTAGAAGCTACCTTAGATGCCTCCCTCTCCTTGGCCCTCACACCCAGATGATCACAAGATCCTCTGACTTCACCTTCCTAAGAGCTCTCAGACCGACCACCTTTTCCCCAGTGCCTTCCTTTGGGGCAGGTGGCATTCCTCGGCACCCTCCCTGTGGCCTCCTCACTCCACCCCGACAACCACGCCTGCACCCCCACCCCTGGTCCTTCCTGTGCATCCCCCACCCAAGCTCTATTCTTCGAGCCTGATCTTGTTCCTCTGGCTTAACTCTTCCAAGGGCTTTTAACAACCCCGCTAGAGCAGAGGTCAGGGGGCACCCTCAGGCTGAGAGCAAGGAACCCCGGGGTGGGGGTGGAGGGGTGTTTCAAAGCTGCTGTGCCAAATCCCAGACACCCACCTGCTCAGAGAGGCGGGAGCTGAGGGACCAAGGGTAACCCAGGGCAGCCAGACCCAGACTCCCTCTCTGCCTGCAGGGCTGAGTCTTGCATCCGCCGTAGGAACGGTGCCGGAGGAAAGTTCAAGCAAGCTTCTCCCCCACTCTGCATCTGGGGCCGAGGGCCACAGAGTCAGGCTTAAACGAGCAGCGGAGATGTCCGAGGGCAGGAGGCTGCTGTGATCTTCCCAATTTTCCGAAGCCTTGGTTTCAGTAGCACAAGCATTTATGAGTTGTCAGCTGCGACAGTTGTGCATGTCATGGGAGGTTAAGAAAATACTTATTCCCTTGCCATCCTCCCACCAACCCGAGTAGGACACTCCAGTCTTGAAGCTTTACAAACACCGTTTTACACCACAGGGCCTTTGCACGTGCTATTCCACATTTATTTTTCAAATTTGTGATTGTCTTTCCACCTGCCTGTGGAAGCGCCAATGAGAGCAGGCCTAGGAGAGCGCCCAGTGCTTAATAAATCTGCACTGAACGAATGATGCTGTTCCTTATGCCTTCCCCCCTTTTCAGTTTCTGCCTGAGGAACTCCTATTCACTCTTCAAGACTCAGCTTCGAGTTTGCCTCTGACAGCTCGCCCCGTTCCTGCCTCGCCCCCGCCTCTCCTAACTCGCTCTGTCTTGTGGACCCTCCAAGTTTCTTCACCATGTCTCTGGGATTGCTCTTGTCCTGACATTTAGAACGGTGTCTACACAAGCCTGACTCCACCGGGGGACCGTGAGGTCGCCGACAGAGGGCCCCAGTGCCTAGCACAGGGATGGCCACTGAGCACCGTCCACAGCGAATGTTTGGGACCACAGAAGGAGGGCCCCCCTCCAGCTCTGCCAGGAGGGCAGGGGGTCAGACAAGGCTTGCCAGGGGACGGAAGATGGGCCGACCAGAGGCCGGCCGAGGTGAGTCTTCCAGCGAAACCAAAGGACATTCGAAGAAAGGAGACGTCTCCAGGTCTACTGTGGAATGTTCGAGAAAAGTGCTGCTAAGAGCTACTGGACCGGCCAAACCGAGTCCAAGGAAAGGGGGTTTGCGGCCCAGGGAGCCCTCGGAGCCCCCCGCCTGGGCCGCAGCTGTCCCCAGCAGGCCCCTCAGCAAGGCGTGGGGTGGGGGGGGTGAGACCAGAACATGCAAATCGCTATTCCAGTGGCAGTTCAGCCTGCAAGCAATTTCGGAGACCACACAATAGAAGTTTTCAAATAGGTGGTTTCGAGTATCCACGGCGTAATGAGATCAAGACTCCCAGTCTGCCAGCGTGTAGCAGGACGGGGGAAAATACCGTTGGTGGCAGGCCCAGGAATCCCATTTGCATAAACCTTATAAACCCAAAAGCATGCACACTCCCCGTGCAGCGAAAAATCCAAAGATTTTTTCTCGTTTTTGTTTTGTTTTCTCTGAGCGGTGGCAGCCTGTCCGGGGAGTCCTCCTCCACGATGACACATTTCTGTAAAGCCAGGAGGCTGCTGCTTATTATTATTATTGTTGTTGTTATTATTATTTAGTGTTATTATTTTTCCCGAACATACGAATGCATCCATTCCAACATTTTTCTTCTATCGCTCTGTTGTAGGAAATCAAGCCTTTCCACTCATGCCGTTCTGCAGCCCCTGACGGCGCAGTCCACACCCGCCTGCACCTGCATCCCCCGTGCACACAGTGTACCCCATGCACCTGTGCACCATGTGCCCCCAGCACCACTGATTTTCTAGAACGTTCGGTCTCCCTGGCTGCTCTTTGAGCTCATCGAGGCCCCCACGTGGAGCTCATTTCGAGGAAGCATGACCTTCCAAGGTCAGGTGGCGTTTTTCAGAGATAAACGGAGACAGTTGAATTATAGGAAGCTGGAAGTCCTTCCTAGGATCCGGGAGTTTGGGAAGTTCCCCCGACCCCGTCCTTCCTTCCCAAACTCACGGCGTGGCCCACGATTGAGCAACGTTGCCAGGCAGCTGGTGTGCAAGGGCCTCCCTCGCCTTGCACAGAGGGCTGCGGTGCGTCTGCTGGGCCCTGGGAGCCTCGGTTTCCACAGGTGCCACCTGCCACTGCATGAGCTGCATAAATACAAAAGCAATTGAGACCCTACTGTGGACACTGAGGGTAATGTCTTTCAGGAGCATTTCTCAGGGTAACGTGTCCTCAAAACCCCCTGGCTGGGGGCACCCAGGTGGCTCAGTGGTTGAGCATCTGCCTTCGGCTCAGGTGGTGATCCCGGGGTCCTGGGATCGAGTCCTGCATGGAGCCTGCTTCTCCCTCTGCCTGTGTCTCTGCCTCTGTGTGTGTGTGTGTCTCATGAATAAATAAAATCTTAAAAAAGAAAAAACCACCTTGGTTCGACGGACTAACAATAAGGACCAGAGGGATCCAGCGGTGAGGAGGGGCAGTGTTTCTGGCCCCGGAGGTGATGAGGACCACAGCCAACTGCACGGCTCTGGCTGAGGGCTGGAGACCACGATGGTGGGCCGGGGGGACAGGAAGCCAGAGCGCCTGCAGAGGGCGAGGAAAGGACATGGAAGATGGCCCTGGGGCCACAGGAGCACGGCTCCCCCTGTGCCAGGGCTGCCGGTGCTCCCCACCCCAAACCAGCAGCGTGGGTCAAAAATCCCTGGGCTTGCAGGGATCAGAACAGAGGTTGCAGAAGTGCTGGGAAGGAGGCAGGGACAGAAGGGACTGTGCGGACAGCAGGGACCGGGCCCCGGTCAATTGTCGAGGTTGACGCACAGGGACCCAGCATTGCAGGATCTGTCATTTTCTGTGAAACGAGTACATTTCAACCAAATCAAATTTAGAGGATTGTACCTTCCGAACAAAGCACCTGGCTGGGCCAGCTTTGTGCCTCCGGCTGGCTCTGAGCCCACGGTCAGAGTAATCAAAGGCATCCCACCGGTGGTGGGACATGAGGGCCTCAGATAATCCATGAAAGGAAGACAGGCTGTAAAACTCAGAAGGCCTCAGAATGAAGGAGCCCAGAACACTTGGAATAACGCAAAGGCTTGGCTTCTTCAAAAAAAACTGTATGGTCAGGGTCCGGGGACACGCGTTGCCCAGGATATGTACACCTGTGGTCCAGACCCGGGCGCCAGGAGCCACTCAGGAGAAACAAAACAAAACAAAAATGAAAAACCTCTCTTCTTTAGGAATGCGAGCAGCTTCAAAGAAATTGCTTCTGCTTTGTACCAGGAGAGGGAAATGAGGTCAGAAAAAGGTGAGAATAAATAAAAATACTAAGTGATAGGAAGAGGTGGCCCATCTGTTTCCGGATTGCAAGCAACCGAGCAGTGCTCTCAGGGCCTGACCGAGGCACACTAACCTGTCCAGCCACGACCACAATTCATGCCCCCAAGTCTCCCCTAACTGTAGGTAAAACTCGTGTCATTTCAATGCCAGGCTGATGATGTTGTCTTGTCGTGAATGAGGAAAGGACACCACACACGCGGGAAGGTCGGGGCACTCCGTATGTTTCGAGCACCTTCTGCGCGCCAGGGCCCTGTGGGTGCTTCAGGTGTGACACCTGCTTTCGTTACTACTCACGGCCTCTTTATAAGCTAATTCTAATCACCTCCGTTATACAAAGGAGGAAACTGAGGCATGGAGTGGGAACACGACTTACCCAATGTCAGAGAGTTAGTAGGAAGTGCAATTTAAGCCAATTCAGTGCAAGAGCAATAGCAGCAAACATTTCCACCCTGCTCCCAGGGACCTTTGCGTGACCCCTGCCCTGTGACCTTCCGTTATTAACTCCAGTCTGTCTTTAGAGGGGTGTAGAGATTAAATGAGATGATGCGTGTAAGCACTTAACACCCTGACCTGCCCAAAGAACATGATTAATAGTTGCTATTGCTAATGGAAGTAACTGGATCTGCATTCAGAGGGTTCTCCGGGACTGTAAGGGGACAGACAGGAGGAGGGACAGGGACAGAAGGCAAAGGGCTGGGAAATGACAGGGAGTGAGCGAGGGGAGGCAGTAGGTGTAGACTACTCTATAGGAAAGTTTGATTTTTTTTTAAGATTTTATTTATTTGACACAGAGAGAGAGAGAGAGAGAGCAAAAGCAGAGGGAACGATTGGCAGAGGGAGACGGAGAGTGGACTCCCTGCAGAGTGGGGAGCCCGATGTGGGGCTCCATTCCAGACCCTGGGATTGTGACCTGAGCCGAAGGCAGACACCTAACTGACTGAGCCACCCAGGTGCCCTTTTGATGTTTCGTGTTTTTTTTTTTTTAAGATTTTATTTGCTTATTTATTTGAGAGAGAGAGAGCATGAGCACAAGCAGAGGGAGAGGCAGAGGGAGGGAGAAAGAGAGAAGCACACTCTCCACTGAGCAAGGACCTGGATTCAGGGTTCGACCTCAGGACCCCAGGGATTGTGACCTGAGCCGAAGGCAGACGCCTAACCTACTGAGCCACCCAGGTGTCCTTTTGATGTTTCATGGGCTTTTAAAAAGATTTTATTTATTCATCTGCAAGCCAGGCAGAGGGATCTCAGGGCTCACTGAATGTGCGGACACCTGGATCAGGGACGTCCCAGCTTCCAGAACTTGGAGAAACAAATGTCTGTTGCTTCGGTCACCTGGTCCATGGTGTTCTGTTGTCACAGCCTGAGCCAACTATGACAAGAACCATAAGTAGAAGAGGAGGGGCTGATGGAACAAACAGAAAGGGGCAGCTGGTCAGTGAGGAACAGACTCTGGGTCCGTCAGGAGCCCAGAGAAGAAGCTCAGCCCTGGGAGGGGGGGAAGATGCTTTTCTGAAATGGAGGAGATGGGGGAAAGAAGAGAATGGGTGGAAGATAGCGGTGTATTTCCATGGAGAAGGAAGAAAACTGGGAGATTAGAGTTTGACCTCATCCCTGGGCAAGTGGAGAAGATGCTGCTGCTGATGGGGCTGGAGGGAAGGAAGGGGGGCTGCAGAGGGAGGAGACTGGGGACCCCCAGCCAGGACAGCCACAGCCCCAGACTTCCTGGCACAGCCCTGGGTGCAGGATCCTCTCCCATGATCCCTTTCATAAACTCACTCAGGTAGACACTGATCCGTGTCAGACCTCATGTCCAATTTGGGATTTGAAAATGCGGCCCCACCACCCGGGGCTGAATAAAAGGAGCAATGAGCAGTCTAAAGCAGAGCTGGGATTGGAGTGAGCAAATCCTATTGGTAGCCCTGGGTGACTCTCTCTAGCTCCACAGTCCAGAGAACCAGAACAAAGGAAAACTCGGGAGGGGGATGCAGTGGAAAAACCAAACGGTTATAGGGTTCCATGGCCAAAATGGAAAGGCAGTGGTATGGATCCTGTCCTGATCCAAAGCAAAGGAAGCTTGGCTTATGCCCCCACCTTTCTCAAAGTGTATTTCCTGTGGTCAAATAAACTAAGAAGCATGGTGCATGATATTCTCCACGGAGGATTTATATTTACAAATCAGGGTATTAAAGGCTCTGAAAAGTCCTGCAGTACAGAAATAGCATTGAATACATTTTTTTAAAACGCATTTTAATATTATTGCTCTCTGGGAAAACCCTACAGGTGGTTGAAAAGAGTATTTTGATGATCTACTAAGGATTGAGGCAGTACTGAGTCTATAAGGACCGCTTAAGAGACAACAGATGGTTCCCGAAAACCCTTTATGAGAAGGGGAGCCAGTCAACTACAAGACTTTTGTTCTACTGAAGGCAATACGCAGGCTTGAGGCCAACATTCTCAGGACAGTGAAGAAACTGGATGTGAATGAGGGAAGGACAGAGAGGTGTGTCGAGAAAAAGTGATCTTGGAAAAGAGACGTGTCTCGTGAGGATATTCAAGATAGCTTGCTGTGGGTAGAAGGATAACCCGTCTTCATTTTCCCTGAGAAAGCCCAGCAAGGACTGAAGAGAATAAAATCACAAATTGGCTGCCTGTAATGGAAATATCCCATGAAAAATGGTGAAGGGGTTGAATGCCACTAGGCGTGGGGTTGACATGGTATTGGCGTAGGAAGGTGGGGGAGGGAGCTAAATGTCCAGCTGGGTTATATCCATTCAACCCAGTAGTCCCCAAATGTACGTGTCCAAACCCTACTTTCTTGTCTTGTGACACCTATTTACATCTCACAACCAGTATCCCTCAGATCCAAATTTGGGAGCACCCCGGTCTTACTCATTCCCCTCTCGCATAATCTGACGACAGCAGGGAGCTTGAGAGAGTTCTAAATTTGACTTCTGGCCGAAAGAAGCACGGATGATATTAAAAATACCTAAGAAGTCCAGCCTGCTTTCCAGTACGTGAGGGTGGGCAACTGCTAACCCAGAGCCTTCAAGCTAAATATCAGTCCTCCCAAATCCTGCCTGCTTCTCAGACTACATTTAATTACCTGAGACTCATCTCTTAATTGCACGAGAAGGGGCCTCTGACATCTTATTCTTCAATTCCTTCTTGCACAGAAGTGGAAATCACTGGTTAGTTGGTGACACAGTAGGGGCTGAGACTCCAACCCACTAATGGTAGGACACACCAGGGGTTACTTTGTGAACGGCAGGGAGTTCATCGCTGCTAGCTATCCAAGACCAAAGTCATCAGATGCCGCTGTCTTCCTTCTGGCCCCCCTTCCCAGCTTGCCCCCTATCCGGTTAGGGTCTACAGTGGCGCATAAATCCTGCGCTCCGGGATAAGACCGTAGCACTTGGGCATTGCCCAAGGACCTCTCCGGACCTGGTAGGATGGGCTGCTGTAATAAAAAGACCCAAACAGGTTGTGGGTCAACACAACAGAAGCTCATCTCTTTTCCTCACATGAGAGTCCAGAGTGGTCTAGTTCTGGGAAGTAGGGTGTGGTGTCAGGGACGCTTCGATTATTCAGGAACCTGGACCAATGGCATTGCTGCCACCCTTAGCATATGCCTTCTGAGGCTGCCCCCGGGAGCTCCATCTCAGGGGGTGGGAGGAGGACACTCGGAAACTTATGAACTAGACCAGAAGGAGCACACATCACTTTTGCTACGCGCCCACTGGCTGGAACTCAGTCACACGGTCACCAGACAGGATGGGAACTGAAGCTCAGCTGTGAAACGAAACAGAAGAAAGGCATTTTGGTGAACAGAATCTCTGAGCCTCATCTTCCCCTGAACTTACGAAGCAGGAGGATTTGGGGTTTTGGCTTTCCCATCTATAACCTTGTGGATAATAGAGAAAGAAGACGACTGGTTTAATTGGTGTCTTTTAGGTTTTGCTTTTTTTTTTTTTTTTTTTTACTTCCAAATGTTTCTGGTCAGCTGATTCATATTTAGGATCAAAGCTGGTAAAAGTTGATTGTAAATTGAGAGTTCTTTTTCAGCTTCATATAGGTTCTAATGCCCCCTCTTCCTTTCCCTCCATTTTATGAATGTGCTATTGGTCCCAGAAAGCCTATTGGTGTAAAAGACACAAGGTTTGGATCCAAACTCTTCTACATCCTTGCTACGTGAGCTAGAGCAGGTCAGTTAATCTCCTGGAGCCCCAGTGTCCCTTAATTGTAGATTAAAAATGCACATATCAGCTCTACCAAGACATCTGGTCCAGAAAGTAGAAGTGTCTCCTCCGTCACTTCCCACCCACATTTATACCAGGATCCTTTGTGGAGGACTCATTTCAGACAAATGGGCATTATTCACATAAATTGACCATTTCGGTTCTGGGACTGGTGGGGGGGCGGGGCGGGGGATGGGCAGGAAGGCTAAATCAAACACTGTCAAAATATCACATTTGAATAAGGCCATTTCGGCGAGTCATGTCTGAACTGTTCCAGTTCCTGGAAGGGCAAATTTTTCTATAAATTTAATATATATATTTTTGCCATTTCCAAGCCACCAGTAGTCTGTCTGAATTTACACCCTTTTTGTGTTTGAATCAGTTCTTAAATTAAGGTATATTGCAGGGTAGAGATTTGGGGAACAGGATTATACACGGAAAAATTAGTGCAGCTGATGAAATACCATGAACCAGAGCTATATTCTTATTTCCCAAGATATACCAGAGTTCAGGATAATTGAGTTTTTTTGACATTCGTAGGATCAGTGATTATTATTATTATTATTATTTGCACTAAGGATATAGTGCTGATTTAATGGGAATATAAATAAATACATTAAATATTACTATGACATCCTCAGACATCTTAGTGGGTATAGAGAGGAAAGGATACGGTAAGGTCACTAACCTGCTAGAGTTCTTTCCTCCCAGTAGATTCTAGGAATTGTGCTAATAATGCAATTTGTCCCGGACAAAGTGAGCTGATACCCAAACTGTCTCAATTTAATAAATGAGAAAAATGAGGCCAAAAGATGGATATTCGCAGCTTATCAAGTATTAGGTGTAGGAAAGCCATGATGCAGGCCTCCGATTTTCTGACTTCCATCCTGCAGTTCCTGATTCATTTACTTGTTCACACACTCATTCATTCACTTACGTTGTTCAGTCAGCACGTACACTGGACGCAGCAGTAACAGGGGCTGTGGAGGACACCGGAGAGACAGAACACAACGCTCGGAGTCTAAGAGCATTCTCCCGTCGAAGGGACAAAACCAACACAGCAAAAAGCAAAAAGGAGCAAAACCAAATCCGAATGATTGAAGCGCCTGGTGAGAGGAATGCTCACAGAGTTCAGAGGGTGTCCACTTCGTGTGGGAGCTGGCCTGGCAAAGGTGAAGTTTTGCAAAGCTAGCAGAACTTGGTCTCAGAAATAAAGACATGGCTGGGTGTTGTTGTTAGTGGGGGTAGGAGGGCAGGGGGTGGGGGTTAGATGTGTCAAAGAGAAAAATTATGAGCAAACCAGTAGGAAGACAGCGATGAACACGCTTCGCTAAGGCACATTGGGAACTGGGTTGACTAATCAACATTTCTTTTGTAAGAGAAGCAGCCAAGAGAAGAGAGAAGGTTAGGAGAGAAACAGCAAACCAAGGAGAAAGGAGACCGGGTCTGCTGCCTATGCCCCTGACTATGGACATGCAGAATTCTTGCCTATTGCCTTCGACTGCACACGCACACCGCAGAAGCTGAGGGCAAGACCAACATTCCAGCACATTCTCCGTCATCCAGAAGGCATCTCCAGCTTCTGAGCATATCACCTATGCCTTGCCCAGAAAGGCTCCAGGTTTGGCTCCTCTGTGCACGGTCTTGAGACCCTGAATGATTTGAGCTTTGAATTTGCGTTTTGTAAGCGAAGTTCAATGGCACGATGGGGCAGGTGTGTGAACAGATGAGATACGTGTGATGGGAGCGTCTGTCCCCCTTCCTTGTCATGCCACCCCCAAGTAGCTCTGGGGGCACAGAATCTGGGACGCCCTCAGTGTGCAGGAGCTCAACAAAACGCAAAACTAGTCCACAGTGAGTGCGCTACCTATACAACTGGACACATAGTACAACCCCGAGAGGCCACACCTTCCCCTTGAGCCCGAACCTTACTTAGAACACAGGAAAGACGTAAAGATGTTTTTCAAACCATGAAATGCCAGGGTACCTTCGTCGGATCTTTTCCTATTTGCTTACCTTTTACTTCCCTGTAGATTAACCAACCACTTATGCTAAAAATGAAGACCTGCAAAGAGAGGAAGGGCAGGGCAGCCCCAAGTTCCTTTCCTTTTCTGTTCTTCCTTGCTCATCAGCAAGCCAAAGGCACAGAATCTTGATGGGATGTGTGCGTCTCAAAAAGTGAATTAAACCTGCGTGGCCCAGTGGTTGAGCGTCTGCTTTTGGCTCAGGTTGTGATCCCAGGGTCCTGGGATCGAGTCCCACAGGAAGCCTGCTTCTCCCTCCACCTATGTCTCTGCCTCTCTCTCTCTCTCTCTCTGTGTCTCTCATGAATAAAGAAAGAAAGAAAGAAAGAAAGAAAGAAAGAAAGAAAGAAAGAAAGAAAAAAGAAAAAAAAACATTGAATTAGTCATGGGCCATGTTTCTTCCCTTATTCTGATAGGAACAAAATACATATGCATATACAAGCTACAAAATACAGATCGTGGGATTTCAGGGATTCAACATGCAAATTAAGGGCTGTTCTATTTGTGTTTGGAACTGGCATGGCACAATGGAAAGATAAATGGCGAAACTCATGCTAATAATTTGAATTTTTAATCTTCCTTCCCTGAGGAAGGCATTGACAGCAAACAGAAAACACTTTTAGTTGAAAGAGAGACTCCAGAAGAAAGGAAAAAGCTTTATGTGCTAGCCAACAGCACGTTTTTCCTTCTTCTTGACCAAAGCGTCCTGTGTTTTCATGTTGTGAGGGGTCCCGCGTAGTAGGCAGCAGGCCCCAGGCCCCATAAGTCCTCTGTGGGAGATCAGAAGGGCCAAATAGTGTGGATGTCACTCCTGTCATTGACTTCACTGCCACTGTCTGAGGCCAGTCATGGCTCCTGGTTCATGAGGCTTTCATCACAAGATGAAAATAATGGGAGTTCAAACTAAGAGGAGATCCTTACCTATTTTGAAGGTG
The DNA here is from genome assembly GCF_905146905.1 of Nyctereutes procyonoides. Lineage (NCBI taxonomy): Eukaryota > Metazoa > Chordata > Mammalia > Carnivora > Canidae > Nyctereutes > Nyctereutes procyonoides. The sequence goes on along the minus strand of NW_026575021.1, from coordinate 7,740,961 downwards.
ATTCAAGGTTTGGGGTTTAATAGTAGTTTTAAATTAATTTTAATTTCTTTCATTTTAAATTAATTTTAAATTCTTTAATTTTAATTTTCTAATTCTTTAATTTTGACTCTGACTGAGGCAATACATTTGTATATTTTTTTAATTGAAGTTCGGATTAGTATAATATTTCAAATAGTATATGACTTTTTATATATCTAATTTGCCTACGATAACGTCCACCTTTTCTTTGTTTCTTTTTTTTTTTTCTGAGAGGGAGGGGCAGAGGGGCAGGGGGAGAAAGAGAGAATCTTAAGCAGACTCCACACTCCAGCATGGAGCCCACTCAAGGCTCAATCTCACAACCCTGAGATCATGACCTGAGCTGAAATAAAGAGTCATATATTTAACCAACTGAGCCACCCAGGCGCCCCAACATTCACCTTTTTGGTGGACGCCTGGGTGGCTCAGTGGTTGAGCATCTGCCTTCACCTCAGGTCATGGTCCCCGGGTCCCGGGATCGAGTCTTGCGTCAGGTTCCCCCCAGGAAGCCTGCTTCTCCCTCTGCCTATGTCTCTGCCTCTCTCTCTGTGTCTCTCATGAATAATGAATAAAATCTTAGAAAAAAGAATTCACCTTTTCAAAGTTTACAATTCCATAGTTCTTAGTTTCACTAGGTTGTACAACCATCAACCATCGAATTCCAGAATATTTGCGTCACCCCAAAAAGAAACCCGTTACCTATCGGTAGTCACTCCACATTTCTACCACCCCACCCTTGCCCCAAGACCCTGGCAACCACTAATCTGTTTTCCGTCTCTGCAGATTTGCCCGTTCTGAATATTTCACCTAAATGGAATCATACAATATACGGCCTTTTGTGTCTGGCTTCTATCACTGAGCATAATGTATAGAGCAGTAGTATATTTGCTGCAGCAGGTATCCACACTTTAGACCTTTTTATGGCTGAAAAATATTTCATTATATGGGCACGCCACGTTGCATTTATTCACCTTTTGAAGTGCAGTAGACCCTTGAACAACATGGGTTTGAACTGCACGGGTGCACTTATACATGGATCTATGCCACCAAATACTGTACAGCACTGTACGTACGATTTTCTTGATAACGCTTTCTTTTCTCCAGCTTGCTTTATTGTAAGAATACTGTGTATCATACCCATAATGCACAAGGTTGTGTTCAGCAACGGCTATGTTATCAGTAAGGCTTCTGGTCAACAGCAAGCTCTGGTAGTTTAGCTTTGGGGGAGTCAAAAGATCCATGCAGATTTTCCACTGCGGGGAGTCAGGTGGCCTAATCCCTGCTTTACATGAAGAGTAAACTCTTGCTCCATTCTTTCCTTCCCCACCTTCCCACTCACCCTGCCAAAGAAGCCATTGTCTACTCTTCAGTTACTTCTCATGGTAGGCACCTTCCTGTTTCCATATATCATCTCCATACAGCTATTTCTTTATAATGTTGAGATATTTATTATATTCCTACTTTGGAAGATGATCACGGGTCACTTTGACAACTCCCACATACCTACTCTCGCTTCTTCCTTTCTCTTAAGACAATTTCATGGACTTTTTGGTGAAATCTATCACTGTTGAGTCAAGAATTGTACCATTGTCACTTCTGCTTTCCTGAACCTTCCTGTGCTGGAGTCCCCCGCAGCCCGGGCCTTGGGCCACCTCTCTTCTCAGTTTGCACTCACTCCCTCTCCCATCCCTATGGCTTTAAAAATTATCCAAACATTGATGACTCCCAAACCCAAATGGCCAGCCTTATCTTCCCTTGAATTCCAGGCTCCTGTCGTCCACTGCCGACTTGACATTTCTACATGGATGTCCAGCAGGCACCATATACTTTACTTGTCCAAAATAGAACCCCCCTCTTCCCCTCCTCTGGAGCCACAACCTTCCCCATTTCAGGAAATGGCACTTCTGTCCTTCCAGTTGGTTAGGCCTAAACCTTAGAATTATCTATTGTCTCTCTCGCTTTTTTTTTTTTCTTCCCCTTTCATGCCCTATATCCGATCCACGGAAAATGTGGCCAACTCTACTGTCAAAATACATCCAAAATCCAACCACTACTCACCAGCTCTACTCCTACCATCCCAGGTACGGGATACCCATCATATTTCACCTACATTATTACAATAACCTCTTGACTGGCCTTCCTGCTGCCGTCCTTCCCCCACATACCTCATTGTCCAAACTGGAGCTAGAATTGTCCTTTTATCACACTCTTTCTCTGCTCAAATCTCTCCTGTGGTTTCCTATCTCACTCAGATAAAAGGTACTGTAGGATCTGACCATGCTATGTCTTTGCCCTCATCTTCTTTCAATCTTTCCCTACTTACCCTGTTCCATCACCATTAGCTTCTTCGCCATACGTGGAACCCTCTAAGTTCATTCTAACCTCAGGGCCTTTGCACTTGCTGTTTCCTTACCTGGAATGCTTTGCTCCCATATAGCAGTATGCCTTACTGCTTTACATTTCTCATGCCTTTCCTGCTCAAATATCACCTTATTGGGAAGGCTATTCCTGTTTAGCCTGTATAAAGCAACACCCTGCTGTACCCCTTATCCCTCTATATCCTTTATACTGCTTTATTTTTTCACAGTATTATTGTCACCCAACACCTTATCTATTTGCTAGTGTGTGTTGTCTGCTGTCTTCTCCCTGGAAGGCAAGGGTCATCTGTTATATGTACTACTGTATCTCCATTGTACTGAATGTGCCTGAAATACCACCTAATAAATATTTGATGGCTGGAAGAATTAATTTAAAATTGTCAATAAGTGTGTGTATCCAATCTACAGGTTGAATTCGGAAGCAGAATTTCATATTCTGCGTTAAAATTTTTATGTAGTTTCCCTTCATGACTGCCCCCTGGTTGGTATGACTGCGTAGGCCTTGTTCCCTTCCACTGGACTGAAGCCCCTCAGGGGGGTTCTCAGTGCCTGGCCCAGGGGAGACCCTGAATAAAATGTCCTTGGGACTTGTAACATCTTAGGGGTTTTTAGAACTAATATAACTGCTCACCAAGGTAACGTGTTGCTCATCCCTCCAATACATATTTAGGATCAAACCCAATACATTTAAGACAGAGGATTCTACGACCTCATCCTTCCATTTATTCATCCAAACATTTGATCTCATATGTATCGAGCACCTTCTCTGTGAAAGCCTCTGGTTCCTAAATACTTTGTGTTCTTTTCTCTAAATTACCTGCCCTTCCCCATGCTGATCCAAAATGTTATTTTTTGTTCTGACCTCAGTGGAGCTTGGAACAGCTGGGTACCAGCATCTGTCTAATCAGCCTTCATCCCTTGGCAACTATTAAGACATGCCAGGATGCTCTCTGCTGATGCCTCTCAGATTTAAAATGGGGACACTGGGTATTCAAAATAGAGGTCCTTGACGTTAGAATACCTACCCCTCCTTTCTCTGCCTGAGAGAAATGCCTGGCAGTTGACTTTCAGGGTGCGGCACAGGCCAGCCATCCTCTGGAGGGCTAGTGTTTGGTTTGGTGGATTGATTTCATGGACGATGGGCACATTTTCATAAGTCATCACACCAGGAAACACCCACATTGTGTGGGAGTGTGATAAAAGAGGGGTAGGTAATATTTTATGTACGGAACTTGAATTCTACTCAGCCAGTCTGGGGTCATTTAAATGAGGCCAACTGGGAAACAAAGCCCCCACCTCATATAGGGGGGCTTTTTTGTAGTCTGGTCCTTGGACAGTCTTACAAAGTCCCAGGGGTCAAAGTCACTGGGCTTGCTCTACATCTTTCCATATTCTTTGCTTTAGTTGGAATGAAAAGGTGTCCTTGGAGTGTTTCCTGAAACTCCGTTGTGTTATGTAAATAAACCTGCTTAATAATGAAGTCTCCTGGGGGCCTTTTACTGGAGGGTCTTGTTTTTTAGGTCAGAGGTCAAGAAAGAAGGGCGATTACTCATCAATATTGTTTTACAACAATCCCTCATTGTTTTTTCCATTAGCATCATTTTTATCTCCAAGAAGTAGAGCGTTGTCAGTGGAGAGGCATGTTTTACTTCAAGAAACAAGAGGCGAAAGAAAGAAAGAAAGAAAGAAAGAAAGAAAGAAAGAAAGAAAGAAAGAAAGAAAGAAACAAGAGGCAAAAATTTTTCTTTAAGCAAACAAACAAAACTGAACCCAATGCTTTTATCCCAAGAGGGGAGCCCTTGAAGTTGCAAACTCTCCTATTGTATTTAAAACGATTCAGTTTGCACAAATGGGTATGCTCTCTCTCACACACACACACATACAATTTGATCTAAAACAACCAGGGTTTTGCTTTTAATTTATTTTTTTTTACTTTGGTGCCACCGGTTCCTTGCTATTGTGTAAAGGAAACTCTAGCCACCCTTTTGCACATGGGACATTAGTAGGGGAAATGGGCTCATCTGCCCGGAATGGTGAACAAGGATCGCAGGATATAAAACTGATTTGACCTGATTCCTATCGGGTGCATTTGCCTGTGAAGTGATCCATTCAGCTGTAATGAGGTGTGGTTGTTGCCTGGGGCCAGGTTGTTGGGAGCCGCCCCGGAGTCCTCCGCACCCACCCGCAGGTGGGGGGCCGGGGGTGGGGCCGGTTTCTGGTACTGCTCCTGGGTGAGACTAGGGCTTCTTTTGTTTTCCTCTGGGAGTTTGGCTCCAGCCTCCAGAAACTTGCTTGTGGCTGGTTCTCCTGCCAGGTGACTCTGTCCTTGAGAAGGTGTGCGCTGTGACCACAGGGACAGTGCAGTTAGAACACGGGGTCTGTAATATTTAGGAGATACTGCATTTTTTTCAGATACGCACAGCCTTTTGCCAAAGACCCTTCTTTCCCCTTGACCTCAACCATAGGGGTTACTCTCTTTGGCTCCCTTTCAGGTATTTTCCAAATCCTGAGTTCATTAGGCTAACTTCCCAGCTTTTACCCTGTTCCTAACTTACCCATAAGCCCCAAGTCGGAGCGGTCCACCCACCGGGTGGTGCGCTCAGTTTCCGCTTTGAGCCACACTTGCTCTTAGCAAGGATGGAGGATGTGAGCAGGTTTGGGAATCTTGGGGATCGAGGCCCTTAAAGCACTTGTACAGTCAGATCACCCAGCTAAACAAGCAGTGTTTGTTTTTGATGGGGATGAATTATCAAGGATCGATTGGAAAGCAAATTTTAGGGACATGACTGCAAATTCCATTCATGATTCTATCATCAACTCCTTCTGTGACCTCGAGTTTCCAAGACTCATCACAAATACAGAGATACAACTGCAGATAACTTCCAGGGCTATTTTGAATTATACACTTTAACTGGTTAAGTAAAGAATGCAGCGATTACAGATGCGAAGCTCTCTCTCTATGTATACAAAGTATGCATGACTTACCAAATGACTGGACTTAAAACAATGGAGAGAAGTCCATTTTGTTCTATAATAATATATAAACATATAATATATATAGTGAGATATATAATAAATACCTCAGCATAGGATAAGAGCTGACACGTATTAAGCCTTTACGTACCAGGTGCTGAGCTTAGATTATCTCATTTTGTTCCCCGACATCCCTTGCTGGTCAATACTTTCATTTCCCCCATTTTAGAGATGAGGACACTAAGGCATAAAGAAATTAAATAATTTCCCAAGTCTTACAGGCAGAGAAAGCCAGAACCAAGGTCTGGACTCGACTCTTCATTTTTCATGGTTCCTCTTGCCTACTCTGCTGTAATGCCCACCTCCGTCTGGAAGTCTCTCAAACCACTGCAGGGAAGTTTGGTAATTCTGTTTCATTAAAATCTTCCATGCATCGGATGAAATAATAATGAACAATGAACACTTGTTGAAAAATTGCTTTGGACAATTACCCATAACCAACTGAATTCTCAATCAACCCTACGAAGCTGGTACTTATGTTAGTCCCAGTTTGTGGATGAAACACAGAGGATATTAAGAAGCTTATCCATGGTCATGCAGTTAGCAAGTGGCAGAGGCTGGCTTTGAACCCTGGGCAGTCTGAATCCAGAGTTCTTAATCCTTAAATTCTTCAAAGCCCATAAGACTCTAACGTGCCTGCCCTTCTCGATAGGAGTCTGGACTATAATCATGGAAGCTTCGGGAACAAGTGGATAGCAGCCATTAAGGTGTTAGGAATTGGAGACAAGAAGTCTCCACAAGCTTGGGTTTTTACTCAGGAGCCCTAGGACACCTGAATCCAGAGGTGCTGGTGAGCCTCACAGGAGATAAAAGCATTTGGCAAGACAGTGGTGTTGGGTCAGCTCCAGAGCAAGTGAGAGCTGGTGTGGGGGACAGATGCGGTGTGGAGGGGCCCTGGAGGAGTCATCTGTAGAAGGAGGTAGGAACGTGGTTTCTGAAATATATATAAATTAGCATTGTGTTCCATGAATTTGGAGAGGACATTGGAAAAGGAGGAGAAGTTACTATTTGATCAATGTTAAAACACAAGTCTGAGAGTTAGGGCAGCGTGTAAAGAAAGAGCCCCAGTGCCAGGGCTTGGAATCGAACAGATGTGGGTTTGCATCCTGCCGCTGCCACTTCTTAGCAGACCCTGAGTAAGTGCCTTAATTTTCTCCTTGACAAAACTGGGATCTTACTGACACTGAGCAGAGACTCAATAAATGTGACTTTCCCTTCCAGCGGACCAGGATTGCTTCTCTTCCCAGCCTCACCCCCAAACCCGAGAAAGTCAATACTCAATTAACGCTTAGCCGTGATGAAAAGGTCTGATCTTAAAGAGGGATGAAGACGTCATATCTGCCCTGTTTTTCCTTTCAACTTGCTTTAGGCTACTCAGAGAGCTCGACCCTGATCGCAGATGAAGGGATGGGAAGGCAGGGAAAAGCAGCAAACCAAGCACCTGTGATCAGAGGAGACCAGCTGGCTCTCAAAAGTAAATACAGCAGGGCTCCGCTGGAAAAGGCATAATAGGAGTGTCCTGTCCCCAGTCCTGGGTCCTCACCTCCATCCTGGGTAGGGGTGGTATATGATTCCCTGATCCACTTCACTGGACAGAGGGCTAGACATATGATGTCCACTACTGTGCCCAGCACAGTGTAAGGGCATGGGTGGTACTTATTCCCTCCCCCTTCTCGGGACACCAATAGCAGGCATTAGTGGGGCAAGTGTTCAGAGAGGGGTTTGGAGAGGGCACTGGGACACTTGGCTGGCCTCACATGTTGAATTCCATTCCTGGGAAAGCAGATTTAAAAGAAAAAAAGATTTTATTTATTTATTCATGAGAGACACAGAGAGAGAGAGGCAGAGACACAGGCAGAAGGAGAAGCAGACTCCATGCAGGGAGTCTGATACGAGACTTGATCCCCGGATTCCAGGATCATGCCCTGGGCCAAAGGCAGGTACTAAACCACTGAGCCACCCAGGGACCCCCATGGAAAGCAGATTTTGAGATTTGTATGCAGGAGGCGCATTGGGAAGTGGTCTTAGGATCAACACATATGAAGGGATGGGGCAGGGAGCAGCATGGGGAGGAGGTAGACTGTGACAGAAGATACAGCAAGACTTCAACTTACATAGTGGGGAACTCAGGCTTGACTCAAGGGTAGGACAAGGGACTGAGCTTTCCCATCTCTACATCTAGTCATTGTATGTGGGTTGCCCAGGGAGGGGCACCATGTTAACCAAGGTGACTTTCTCCCACCAAGGGCAACCCTGGAGAGGGATCCGTAGCAGCCAAGCTGTCTGTCCTGGAACTGGGAGGGTGGATCCTCTTCCTGCAGGGGGATCCGGGCAGTGCATCATCCCACCCAGCACAGCAGCCAACCCTCTTGCCTTATGGAGCAAAGACCAGAGACAGCACAGATGATGAGTCCTCGCGAGGTGTGTGGCTCACAGGCTCCGCGGCTGAGAGCATGCGGTCCCAAGCAGGTCACCCTGATTCCCAGTCACAGCTCTGTTCCTTCCTGTGTGTGGTTTGGACCTGTTACTCAACCTCTCTGTGTCTCCACATCCTCATCTCTCCACTGGCGGGGGCGGGGGGGATGGTACTGACCTCTGAGAATTGGGGCAAGGCTGAAGCAGATAGTCCATGTGCACTGGGGGGTCCCCTAGATGTCAGATTTGGGGGCGATTACTATTCTCACAGGATCTCTTTCCTACTTTATCCCTATGACTCAATCCCACCTGTGTAAGGTGTGAGCTGAAAAGGAGAAGGATGACTCCTACAAGGACATTTATCATGACTTTAAGATACCTACCAGGAAAACCAGCAGGGGGGCAGGGATTGGGGGGCTACAGGTGGCCAGGAGGGGCAGTAAAGGCAGACACCTGCAGCCCTGCTGCTTGAGTGAGACTGCATGCCACCAACCAGCTGGTTGGCTCTGCAAGGCCATTTTTAAGATCTAAAGGAGGTAGTTGGGGTCAAGCCCTTGGGATGCTGCCCAACACCCTAGGGGCCATGGTGTTTGCTGTTCTCAACCTTAAGCTTTGGCCTATTCACAGAGGCAACACTGAGGGAAGAAGGTCCTGATTCAGACCTTGCAGATTTCCCACAATGTTTAAAACCCCAGGGGACAGACAGAATTTCTGAAGTTGACTTCAAACTCTATTTCTTTTTCTTTTCTTTTTTCTTTTCAAACTCTGTTTTGTCCATTACTAGGTTAGTCCTGGATTCTCTGGGTTAAATGTTGAATCCTTCACAGGTGTTACCAGGGTGGTCAGAGAGGCTGGCCGTGTTTTTCTTTACTCTGAGGTGGGACTGGCTGAAGAAAAGAGGTGGAAGACAAATGACTCCAGAGATCAGCTAAAGGAAGTGGTGTTCCTTGAGAATCCCGTGCCCCCCCTCACCCACTGCCCCCCACAAAGTAACATAAAGTATGTAGGTAGGGCAGGCTGTACTCTTTAGGCATCTGTAACCTTTTCTTAATTCTCATCTCACCTGGGGAGTTCACACTTGAGGAACTTCAAACACTCCAACTCTAATCAATCTGCTATGTTCTCTTGTATTTAGATATTCCCCAGGTTTCTTTTTCCCTGGCTGAAACCCATGCTGGAGGGACACCTGGGTGGCTCAGTGGTTGAGTGCCTGCCTTTGGCCCGGGGTGTGATGCTGGAGTCCCAGGATCAAGTCCCACATCGGGCTCCCTGCATGGAGCCTGCTTCTCCCTCTCCTTCTCTCTCTCTCTCTCTGTCTCTCATGAATAAATAAAATAAAATAAATAAAATAAAATAAACAAAGAAAGAGAAGAAACCCATGCTCAGAAGGGGTGCAGAAGATGGGAATGATGAGAATGAAGTAAGGGGCTCGGAGGCAGGGAGAAGGAGTTTAAGGGAACATTCCCCTTGCAGAGGGCCTGGGTCCCAGGCTGAGAACTCCTGCTAACTCCCCCCGCCCCCAAGCTCTCTCCTTGCCCCTTCCTTGCATCAGGTTGAAAAAAAAAACAAGAATTTACTCTGATTTATCTTTCCAAATGTCCCTGATTTCCAAGCCCACCTTATGGGGAACACTGCCCCACTCACTGGGTCCAGGCTGGCTTCACTGAGTTCTTAGCACCTGCAGTAAAAAAATAAGTCACAGAATCCCAAGTCCCAGACCCTGTCAGTTGGATGGACTCATTTAAACTTTCTCCAAGACTAACTCCCCATTCGTTTTATTTGAAGAGTCACAGTAAAGTCTCTTCTGCAATCATCATGTCAGTTTTCTTTCTTTCTTTTTTTTTTAACAAGTAAGCAATAAAACACATACACTATTTTGATAAGAGGGGCAGCCGTGCTGTTTGTTATCTTTCAGAATGCAAAGAACTGATGACCCAACTTCTTGGCACTAAGGGAGATATTTACATGGGATCATAGCCTTGATTTTTATCTTTGTGGACTTAAAGTCCATGAAAGTCAGTTCACAGAGATGTCATTACTAGGCCAGAATGGACTGTCCATTTCCTGCCCTGGCTTTTTTGTAACAGAAAGCATAGTTGACTTTAACCTTGTGTTTTTATTCCTCAGGAAAAAAAAAAAAAAAAAAAAAAGAATAGGCAAACAGAGAGACTCATGGGACCTAAGGGGAAACCCCCAAAACAAAATGTATCTGAAATCTGTGTCCTTCTTCCTGTCTCCAAAGCCACACTGTCTTGGGGCACCCAACCATTATCTTGAGACTACTACTTATCATGGCCTCCTAATTGATCTCCCTGTGTCAGTGCTTGCCTGACCCCTGTGTGTTTTTTGCACTCACAATGGCCCTGGTGATTTTCAAAAAGTGTACATCAGAGCATGTCACTCCCCCCACTGAAACTGTGTAGTAATTTCCCTCACTCTTAGAGCAAACCCCAAGATTTTCCTGAGGATACATGGACCTGCTTGTCCCTTCTCTGTGCTCAACCCACTGTCCTCTAGCCTGACTAGCCTTCAATTCTTTAAATAAGCTCTTGCAAACCTCAGGACCTTTGCATATGCTCTTTCCTCTGTTTAGAAACACTTTATTCTGATAGGGGGTTTTAAACTGGCTGCTTCTTCTATGACATAGTTTGCTTTTAGAGTTTTAATTTAACTCTATATGGCATGCTAAATCATCTGGTAAAATCACCTGGTTCTAGGTTTCGTTGAGGCTGTCTCTGTCCTCTGCTTTCTCACACTTTATTGTCTTGTCCTTTACGAATCCCACGAAGATGAATGTATGCTGGAATGGAAGCTTCATTTTGTCTGTTTTGTTCCTGCTGTATGTCGAATAGGGGTTGGCACACAGTAGTCATTATATATGTACTGCTGTTACAGAAGAGCCATCCAGGTTCAAATTTCTGAACTGAATTAGCACTGAGACTATAAATCCACAGAGCACTGGTTCTTATAATAGAGAATTTGCAAACTGGCTAGAGGTATCTTACAGAAGTGTACTATTTGACTTGGATAGTATTTTAAATTGTTTTAAGTCAATTGCCTATATTTTAAAATTGGGATTTCAGGGGCATCTGGGTGACTCAGTCAGTTAAGCATCTGCTTTCAGCTCAGGTCATGATCCCAGGGTCCTTGAGATCGAGCCCTGTGTCAGGGTCCCTGCTCAGGGGAGAGCCTACTTCTCCCTCTCCCCACTACCTGTGCTCTCTTTCTCTCACTATCTCTCTCCCTCTCAAATAAATAAATAAAATCTAAAAAAAAATTGGAATTTCATATAAATATTTTGACGTCAACTTTTCTTGGAAAGACAGAACATATAGCCACACAGGTTCCTCTTTGCCACATGGCCCAATGGGCTGAAGCTGGGTAGTGGCCACCCCTTTTGGAGGCTCACATCCTCTCTGTTTGCTTTTCCTAATAGTTTGTGTTGATGCAAGAATTCTGCCCCAGTACAATTATCCTGAAAATAATAGTGGGGGATTTTTAAAGTAGGTAAAAACAGAGTTTCATCAGAAGACCCACCAGAAATGGAAAACCATCTGAGGGAATATTTGTGCAAGATTGAGATGGAGTTAGGCCTGATTAGTCCTTCAGAGATTGGCTCAAAGCTCTCTGCAAGTGGTGCAGTAGGTAGTGGCTGGAATAGAAATTATTTACCCTTGAGATCTATGTTGTCAAATTCTGGGCATGGAGTAAGAAGCTAAACTGATTTCTTCATCTTAGGACCAAGGTAACTGAGCTCATAAAAGTTACTCAAGGACACCATGCCTCCAACTTCTAAAGAAAGGAGGAAACAAATATAGGCATTATTTAAATCTGTTCCTAGGCCCCATGTATTGAAAATTGGCAAAAAAACAAAAACAAAAAACAAAACTAGTGTCTGGACAAACAAGTCAAAGTGCATATTTTATCAATTGATGATGAGTTAGCAGCAGCAGAGCATTGACATCATATCCTCACCAATGAAACCTGAGCTTTCATCTGAGCATTTGAAAACAAGTTAAGCCCCCAAACAATATAAGCAACTGTTTGAACTTGATATAAAGAGGTTCTAGTTACATTTCATCAGGAAACACTTTGGCCATGTCGGCAATAGGGGTCAAAACAATAAATGATTTATGAGACCTGGGAAGGAGTTATTGGCCTAAGTCAACTGGGCTGATTTCAAAATGATGATTAGGTTTATTATAAGCATTTTCCCTTGAATTTTATTTTTTGCCTCTATTCCTTTATTGTTTTGGTCACTATAGGGGAAAAAAAATAGGCCTGATGAGGGCAAAAACATCCAAGTACTGTGCAGTTAGATTTAGTCTAGCAATTAGATAGATTTTTACAAGTGCTACTAATTGTTCCTTAAAATAAACTGGAATGCTATGAAAATGGATGTTGCAGTCTAAAATTACTCATCTATTTTGAAATCTAATTCACAGCTTCCACTTAAATGTTTACAGATTATAGTTTAAAAAAAAGAACTATTAAAATTATAAAATGTTTAAGTATAATTTATGAGGAATCTATCATTCATGATTTAATTTCGTAGTTCACTGCAGCTGTTCAGGTTCACGCTGGAATAAAAATATCTTGCACCCAGCAGTACTATTGAAAATCAAAAGTTTTACCACAACAGGATTAGATTTTCTTTTTTTTTCTTTTCTTTTCTTTATTTTTCCCCCCTAAAAGTGTGAGATGTAAGAATTTGGAAAGACATTGGAAACAAATTCTAAAACATGGAAAAAATTAATGTGCAGTCACTCAGTGGAAGAGTCACACTGCTCTATGTTCACAGGGTTGGATTGGGATTTATGTGGAATTTGGGGTCTGGTCCACATTTATTCCTCACCTAGAGTGGTCGAGCTTTAGACTCACTGAGAATCATTGATGGAGCTTATGAAAAACATACATGTCCCTAGAGCTTCAGACTGCTCTGTTCTAGGAGCCTGGAAATCTATCATTCTGAAGATTCTTCAGGTCTACCTGATGTTCAGCCACATTAGGGAAGGGCTGGTCTAGTTCCAGGGGATTCGAGAGACAATAGAGGGACCTGGAATGCATCTGTCATCCAACGGTCCTTCAAACTCCAGTGAGTTCTGAACCCTGTTTTGAATTAGGCAAGAACCCTCCAGGCTGATTTGATCCTGACATCCCAATTGTCTCAGATTCTAATGACTGATCAGAGGTGAATGATTCTAAGGGGATGGGCAATCAGAGGACTGGGGTTCTAGCCATCTTTTTTGCTCCCACCCAGCTGTGTGAAATTTCTCTCTCTCTCCTGCAGCATTACCATATGTAAGATGAAGGAGATAGGCTAAGATTTCCCTAAAATGAGAACTGCAACCCTGGGGCTTCAAGCCACTTCCAGGCTATAGATTGACTTTACTTGGACTTAGATGACGTTTGAAAATAAATTTCAGTTAGTTTCCCCACAGGGAGATTTCCCACCAAACTTAGATTTTTAGCCTCTCTTGGAAAATTGGAAATTCTGGGCAATAATGGGACGCTCCTTCTTACCTAGCCAATGTCACCTGGGAAAAGAAGAGTTTGCTCCTTTTAAAAAGGCCACAAGCTCTTATATTCCAATAGTAGCCATGCTTTTCGTCCACCAGCCTACTCACATTTGGATGTTTCTGCTTGATACCTAGAGGTGGTCCAGCAGTTGGCTCTTGCTTGCCCCCAGGGTCATTTTCAATACTAGCATCCTTTGATTCTCTAGATTACATTCTAAGGGTAGATCTTTTAACCAGATCTGTGCCTGCTTGTTCTTCCTTAATTTTTGAGTCAGGAAAGCAATTTCTGCTATTCCATTTTCAGGGCACAGGGAGTCTTTAAGAAAGAAGCAAGGAAGTAGGAGCCTGAAGGAATGTGGTGACTGCTTCTCCAGAAAGGACCCAAAGAACTAAAATTTCTATGTTTACAAATTCCTAAGTACAATACACCCAAGTGGGCCTTAATTTAGGCCAAATGTTTGTATCACTGGTTATGTGCAGTGCCAGCAAGGGTAAAGACATTGCTAAATTGCCAGGTCTTTGCAAATTATAATGAAAATTGTATGGCATGGAGTCCAAAATCCTTGTATCAATATAATAATTACTGTATGACTAGAATTACTGCAAGGAAGTGGCTTTTCTGGGAAAACACAAGTGGGAAAAATTCTTTCAAGTTTTGCAGAAGCATCTTCAGCCTCAAGGTGGGCAGTTGGGGTGGAGGTGGGGGTCTCAGGAGAGGCATTTGAACTGATATAAACCTGATTGGAATTCCTCCGATCTCACGATTATTGGAGGGATTGACCAACTCGGGATATAGTTTTCCCACCACTTCCACCTAAATTCTTTCAAAATATACCAAATGTAAAGAGTGGCGAGTATTGATATTATTCTCAGCTTGCCAAGACCAATTAGTGCTAAAAGCATATTCCCTATGGTCACTTAATTCAAATCAAACATTTCTTACCCCCTAATTATGCGCATGATTCTAGGTTACAGAAGACAAATCATTTTTGACCCCAGAAGTCATGGTATGTTACAGATATCTATGTGAGTGAGTAAAATATCTATTGGCTGTTCTAAAGGATTCAGTTGTTGAGAAATGAGCAACATGCTATGGGAAAGGAAAGAGGATATCATTTAGGTTGGGCCTAGAAAGATGGGTTGAGCTGCGTGGTAGGATGACAAGGAGCATTTAGGTACAAAGGGCCTGCCAATAGGAACACATGTTTGGAGAATCCTTAGTGGTCTGCTTTGATTGGAATGGAAGCTTCCTGAGTGATGAGAGAAATAAAAGGAAGGAGAATTGGCCAGAAATAAGGCTGGAAAGCTCCATACTAGCTGAATTGAGAAGACCATGTTAAGGCTTTGGAATATTATTTTTAGGTAATGGTGAAAGCTTTCTGAGGTAGTCATGGGAGTGATCATATTTCCATTTTCTTTTTTTTAATATTTTATTATTAAAAAAATAAAAAATAAAAAATATTTTATTTATTTATTTATTTATTTATTTATTTATTTATTTACTTACTTATTTGAGAGAGAGAGAGAGAGAGAGAGAGCACACTAGCAGGGGGAGCTGCCAAAGGAGAGGGAGAAGCAGGCTCCCCGTTGAGCAGCGAGCATGATGCAGGACTGGATCCCAGGACCCTGGGATCATGACCTGAGCTGAAGGCAGATGCTTAACCCACTGAGCCACCCAGGCACCCCTTCATTTTTGAAAAATAACTCTCTGTGCAGTGTGCAGCATGGGTTGGAGAGGTGGGGGTGTGGGACGGGAAGAGTCAAAGCTATTTTGAGGGTTCTAAGTTAGGTTGATTTCTATCTTCTGCCTCAAATCTAAAACATAAAAAAATACCTATTAATTTATACTTGGTTCTGTGGTGTGGTTTAACGTTAATGTAATGTTATACTTGAGTCACTGTGCTCCTAGCAAATGGAATTATTTCATTAAAGCATATACATATTATTTTGTTCCAATCTGCTCTTTCATTAAAAAGTAGTATAAGTGGAGAAATAGCTACATTTATTTAAAGATACACCCTCCTTCACTTGATGGGATGTTATACTATATATATATTTATATATAAAATACATATTAAAACATACATAAATAAATATATTTATATATAAATTTATATATAAAATTTATATATATAAAATATAACTGGGTATTATAGGATATGTTGATATAAATAAATAAATAAATAAATAATAAATAATTTATTTAAAGATAGCTCCTCCTTCTTGATGGAATGTTATACTATATATATATAACTGGGTGTTATAGGATATGTTGACAAATTGAATTTAAATTAAAGAAAAAGGAAAAGGGAAAAAAAGATAGCCCCTCCTCTTTGTGACTTTTCTAGGCTTTTTACCTCCTTTCCCCTCTTTTCCCCTTCACTGCGTTCTGAGTAGTGATGGTATCTCTAGAGCAGTAATGCGGAGCCTGCCATTGAAGCCGGGATGGGCAGGCATTGAAGCAAGGAGGGTTTCAGATATGGTTTGGGGGTCTGAAGGACCCTCAGTGCCCCTGTTCTTATTTACAACAGAGAGCTGAACAGGGTTGTAAGAGCTGAAGGGTTGTCAGATGTATGAGACGGAAACTATCCAATCAAATGTAGTAACAAGCCAATAAACAAGAAATCTGATTAGGACAGGAAGTAGTAATGAAAAAGAAGCATAGCCCGCTGAGAAGGGGAAAAGCAGAACACACATACTAATATTTCTAATATGTTTTGTATCGGTCCATTGTATATGGAACTCGTTCAGGCTCACGGAAAATGGATGATTTTCAGTGGAGTCCACCAATGACAGGCCTTTGGGGGTTTGGAAGAGAAAAGGGACGCTTCGCGTATAAAATGCAATTACAACCATGTGAAATACCTTATTGCCGGGTCTGGGTTATTGCCGTGCACTGGGCGAGACGTACTTTAATGTTTAATTCTTATAAAATATGGAAAATGACAGCTGATAAGGGATGTAAGGCTGTTTCATGACTTTCACGTAACTTGGGGCACATTTTGCCCACCGATACGCATAGCTGAAGAGAAACTCCGTGGAATGGGGAGAGGCTGGATTTCATATTTTGTTACTCTGCTAACACGTCTCCTATTCCAGAGAACTATTTGCAAACTGCTTTCTTACTAAATAGCATTGTTGCTAATCATAACTCGTTATCTTAATAAAAAACAAAACAATCTCAGACCGTTTTGGTTGAAGGATGACAAAGGGCAGTGAGTACACTCCCAGAGTTCACATTTTGGGCAAAGAGGAGAGGTGGCGCCTCGAGGTTCCTGAAGGCTGCCAGCGATGCACAGTAGGTCCCTGGGTCAGTGATTCTCTGTTACGCAACCAGAGTCCACAGCGAAGCCAAGATCATCTGTTTCCGGCCATGCCCAGTATCAAGGTGAAGTCCTCCAGAGTCAGACAGGCTCGGACTGAGTAGTTGCTCGGCGGCTCACAGGCTATGTGGCTAGAAAGAGCTACTCTAACCCTACCCCAGCTCACGCCTCAGTTTCCTTATCTGTACAATGGAGACAATACTCCCTTGGGGCTGTTTTCAGTATTAAATGAGCTAATTCATCGAAAGCAGCTTATTAATAGTTTATTAACCTTGGCACTCTCTCGATATTTTGAGCTGGATAATTTTTTGTCGTGGGAGGGTAGCCCTGTGCCCTGTAGGAGGTTTAGCAGCCTCCCCACTACCCCTGACCTCCATCCAACCAAATGCCAGTATCATCTCTCTGCGCTCCCCTCTTCCTCGGTGGTGACAATTACTGTCTCTAGGCATCGCCAAAAGTCCCCAGTTGGGCCAATCCACTGCCCCCCCCCCCAACCAATGATGTTGGGAAACTACTCGACACATAGCGATGTGCTCAAAAGACATTCTCTATTATTATTATGTCATTTTGTATTGCTTTTAAGAAGGAGCGGCCACTTCGGTCTACAACATCTCTTTGATTCTTTCCTTGGCCTCCATGAGAACATGCAGAATAAAAAAAAAAATGGTCAAATGCAAGGAGCAGGAAAGGATGGTCACAAACTATATAATCAGCTCCTGACAGTTTTGTTAAATGTAGTGATTTTCTTTTTTTTTTCTGCCACTAAGAGAAGAAGGTGACCGAACCGTGGGATCTTCCCTGATATTTTCCAGATTTGACCGGCTGCCTGAGTAAGAGAATGTTGTCACTTTCCCAAGGCCTGCTGTATGGGACAAGGGAAAAAGATAATATGGTTAAGTCACTTGCCTGCGATTCCATGAGTTGCTCTGCTGCTGTCCTCGAATGTCATTTCCACGCATTTCTTCACCTCTCGCCTCCCAGCGTCGCTATCACTTAACCCACTGACCCAGAGAGCTGCTTATTAACATTTAATACATGCTGAAGCGTCAGTGGGCTTTGAACGAAACATGAAGGAGTTTCTGACTTGCTTTTAGCTCTTTGCCCTTGTGCCATTACATGAGTAATTCCTTAAAGCTCCACTCTGCCATCGGCATAACCGTGGCATGTATTTTTCTCTGAGATGAAAATGAACGATTTATGGAAAGAGTGTGTCCCTCTGATGCATGCAAGCTTTCATCCATTGAACGGATTTTTTTAAATTTTATTTATTTATTTGAGAGGGAGAGACAACAAGTTGGGGGGTGGGGAGGAGCAGAGGGAGAAGGAGAAGCAGACTCTCCACTGAGCTCCATCCCAGGACCCCAGGATCATGACCTGAGCTCAAGGCAGCCGCTGAACCCACTGAGCCACCCAGGCACCCCCCCCCCATTGAACAAATGTGGGTGAGCCCCTGTTGTGCTGGACACTGCAGGCTAGGGAGGCTCAGGGGTGGAGGTGGTGTTAGTTTTCTAGCTGCTGACAGGTGAGAAGGGAGAGAGGGGGGCACCGGGAGACACAGGCAGGTAAAGGGGCGAGAAGCGCAGAATCACAGATGTGCCACCAATTAAAACACATGGCAGGGGGCCCCCGACTCAGCCTTCAGGGGTGAGAAATGTTGCCTCCCTTTAAAGACAAAAGAAAAGAAAACGATCCCCATGACCCTCTCCTCCTCAATAAAGTCACGCCGAGGAGAAAAATACAAAATTCAGTCAAGGCGCAGAAACTGGAAGTTCGTGCCATCCGAAGTGTGTGGCCCGGGTCTGTGCAAAATGCAAAAACACTTGAGACTAGGAATGTTTAATTTGACACAAATATTATGTATTAATTCTGGGGTTCACTGCAGAAAATATTTGACGTGACTCCATCTGGCCAAAGAAATCCCAACTCATTCTTTCATTTTTAAATTACAAAAGTCACGCATGAACCTCCTTGAAGAAGAGCCAGCAAGGAAAGGGGGGACGGAGTGAACTGCCTTCCCTACTTGCCCTTCCTCCTTCCCACATGGGCCCTCCTGGCCAGAGGCGACGGCCCCTCGATGGTTTGGAGTGTAGCCTTGCAGAGAATGGGTTAGATACTAGGTGGAACCAGGTAAAACTGCGGGCTCTGTGGTTCAAAAAGGGCACAACCTGCAGCACCTTTGCATGGTTCCACCTACTGCGTAACGAGCTCTGGGTCATCCTGCACATGTCATCCTGCCACCTCCTCGTTTTCTCTAGCAAGCCATCCTGAAACTCGATGTGAGCAAACAGAGATCGCCTTTATTTTGGGGGTTGCACGACATTTCTAGAAGAGCTGTTAAGAAAATAATCTTGGGAAGATAAATGAAAGCTGCCGAGAGATGCAGAGAAGCTGCAGAAGGCACAAGTGCTGGAAAAAAGGATGCGTAACATGCTCCCACTTGGAAAATAAACTGGTCACCGCAGGTCATGCCCAGAAGGCCCTGTTCTTCCCAAGGGGCCGGGCCCTACAGGGTGAAGAGGGTAGCAGGGTGGCAAAGGAGGCCCGCGCCCAGCCCCTTCCCTGCGGTGGGGACTCCTGCGGCCTGGTGTGACTCACCTCCCCGCCACCCAGCTTCCACGGCTCTGGGCTGGGCTCCAGGCTGTCTGGGAGAGACGCTGGCTGGCTCCGAGACGCAAAGTCCACAGTCCGCAACCAGACCAAGTTTTTGTGTTGACGATAAATGTTAACTTCGTTTCTGATGACCGCTGGAGTCGGAGGGTAGTACCTGATTCTCCCAGATGGTTGTTTAGTATAAATTTTCATAATTGCTGTCTTTCATACTAATGCCCTCAGAGGGCAGTTGGAGGGGAAGCAGCATTGGATTTATGGTCAGAAAAACCTGCCTTTGAACGTCTGCCCTATTGTTTATGAAAACTGACAGACTTCGACTAAACCACTCCTCCTCAGTGGACCACAATTCCTTTGAATAGCCGTAAAACTAAAATAGTGGAAAATACCTTGTCCTTTATTGGGTGCTTCCTATATGCCGGGTGCTGCTTTTCGCACTTGACATGCATTAACTCACGCAATTGTCGCGGCAGCCCTATGAGGTGACCCTCTTCTTACCCGTTGTATAGGTAAGGAAACAGGTGCAGAGGTTGAATGACTGGTCCAAGGTCACACAGCTAGGGAGTAAGAGGAGTGGAAGCAAGAGGTTCAACGTGTGAAGGTTAAGGAAGAATGAGTGCTCTGGGCAGCTCTGCTTGGCCATCATGGCAAGAATTTGGTGATTTTTTTTCTCTCTCGGACTTATTGCCCCCAAATTAGATAATCATAAAAGTTTTGGAGCTGGACAGACCCTCAGAAACTGTCAAGGGTACACTTTTCCTTTCAAAAGAGGAAGACATAAGTCCACACATCCACGGGAGTTGGGCAAAGTTCGAGCTGATGAGCATGGGGGGCATAGATTTTGCCTCCTGCCCTCAGTCTTTTGCATGGTTTTCCCACTGGGCTAAATACTGCAAGCAATTCTTAAAAAACTGTCTATCTTGGAGAAAGTTAAATGTCAACAATAGTATAGGAGAGCTCTGTGTCTCACCACCTGGCTTCACCAGCCATCACCCACTCGGCCAATCTAGCTTTATCTACATTCCTGCCCACTCCCCACCTTCCAACCCCTGCTGGAGAATTTTGAAGGGAATCTCAAGCATCATACATTTCAGTATAAATCTAAACAATAAGGACTCTCTCTTTTTTTTTTAAATATCAGCACAATGCTATTACCATACCTCAAAAATAACAATATCGCTTAATATGATCAAGTGGCTTGTTGCTACTGTTCAAATTGCCCTCTTTCCTGCACGCTTTTTTTTAATAGTTGGTTTGCAGTGAGCAAGTTTTGAACTTTTAGCAAATGCAAGGCAGTGTGGAGGACACAGGGATGGTTAAAAAAAAAAAAAAAACCAAACCGTACCCTTTGGCTCTGAAAGGTCAAGAATGAATCTGAAACTCTACTATTAAAGTGGATCAAATGAACACTGTGGTGCAGGGGGAAGCGATACAGGGTGGATGGAGGCTTGCTCACTGGCTGCCTGGGCTGAAGCCTACCTCCACCACCGACTCACCAGGTGACCCTAAGTAAGGCACATGGCCTAGCAGTGCCCTCCCCTCCTTACCTGTAAGATGGGGTTGGTAATACCCCGACCTCAAAGCCTTGCGATAATACAGGTAAACACTCACATCAGCACCTGAAACATCATAATCATGCACTAAACACTAGATATCATTATAATATCCCAGCATGGTTATGACCCATTAATAAGTCTTGGAGGCACTTTGTAGTGGATGGTGAAAGGTGGATAGTTCTGCTTATTATGCCACGAATAACAATACATAATAATAATTGTGGATGATGATGATGATGATGATAATGATGATGATGATGATTTGGGCTAGGGTTTATTTTTTTAATGTGCAAGTCAATTAAAATTAATTGCCTTTAATTGTCAATTGCCAGTAACGCACAAGTGTTTTTGCACTCATATTCTGTCCCTCTCTTTCTTTTGCTCTCTCTGCTCACACTTTTCTCCAAGCTGAGGTCGTAAAGGCTTGATCCCTGAAGCCACATCCATCTCCAAGGCATTTCTTCCCTCAGGGCCTAAGGGATACAAGAGATCTGATTCCTAACTGAAATGGGACAGCAGCAAAGACGTTGCTGTAATCCCTATGCTCAGGATAACCGTCCTTCCTGGACTGCTTGATTTGTGCGGGTTGTCCTCTTCCACTCCCCAAACGGTCCCAGTTTGGGTGATGAGTTATGTGATCACCCTACCTACACCTAAAACATGAGGCATGTTTTAAAAAACGTGGTTTGGAGTCACCCTTCCCCTATTTACCTTGTTGCTCACCTCTACCCCTGTGCACCTGCCACTCCCACCCTGCTGGGGGTATGCCCTGGTCTCCGCTGTCACCTTGCCGACTAAAGGCCCATGGACAAGCTCTGCCCAGAGCTACTTATTTCTATCACTAGCAATGGTTTATGCTACAGTTTTGGGTCATGTAACAAGGACCATGCTCCTATCGCTCTCCTTGCAATTATGGAAATCATTTCTATCAATCAAGAATGAGGGGTGGGGGAGGGCGCCTGGGTGGCTCAGTGGTTGGGCATCTGCCTTTGGCTCTGGTCACGATCCCTGGTGTCCGGGATCAGGTCCCACATCAGGCTCCTTGCAGGGAGCCTGCTTCTCCCTGTGCCTGTGTCTCTGCCTTTCTGTGTCTTTTGTGAATGAATAAATAAACAAATGAATGGAATCTTAAAAAAAAAAAAAAAGAATGAGTGGTGGATCCCTAATCCGAGATCATTTAGCTGCAAATTTTAGGAATTGCAAATATATTAAAATGTCTGTTTCCTCCCTCCCTTACCAATCAAGAGACCTGATTTATATGTGCTGTGCGTCAAATACATTTCTTACTCCCTATATTTACTAACCCACTTCATAACTTTTAATATTTTTTTTTAAGATTTTATTCATTCATGAGAGACACAGAGAGAGGCAGAGACGTAGGCAGAGGGAGAAGCAGGCTCCGTGCAGGGAACCCAATGCGGGACTCAATCCCAGGACTCGATCCTGGAACTCCAGGATCACACTCAAAGCCGAAGGCAGACACTTAACCATTGACCCACCCAGATGTCCCAATAACTTTTAGTCTTAAAGCAAGTTTTTCTTACTCCTGCAGTATGACTTCTCTATCAGATCCTTAGGAAAATGTAAAAAAGGTGAAAAAGTCATGGTGCTTAGTATGAGGATAAGACAGATTTGGATTATACAAATGTATGACAACAGTAATACATTCTTTTTTAAGTTGGCTTTCTTGGAGCCAAAACAAATCCTAATAAAATAAAAATCGTAGAAAAAGCACCCAGATGCATAATTTGTCACTTAATTCCATTTTGCAGACAGGCAGCGCCTACTGCGTGCATCATGGCTTTGTATGGGGCAAGCCTTTCAGTAAGATCCACAGTGGAATTATAGCACGGTTTCCTCAAAGAATGTATTATCTAGTGGAGAGGCTATGACAGAGTTGCAAATAATCCTATTAAAAAGCAATGAAAGATATATGACTTAAGAGAGAGATGTCTGAACCATGTGCTGTGGGGATTTATAGGACACAAATGTGACTCTAAAGTTGAGAAATACTCCTAATTCTGGGAAGTAGCGTGGATTTAGATAAGAAGCCCTATCTTGTTGCTTTTTTAATTTATTTATGTTTGTAGAGTGGCCCAGGCATATGAAGTTCTCAGCAATGGTTGTTGATAATTACAATAAAGCAATCTGTGGTGTCACATTTTAAGTACTAGAGGTAGATAGTCATGTACATTACACACATACATGTAAGGCATGTTCATATAACACACGTCACACATTTATGCGTACACATCCATATATACTTATATATATAATATGTATAAAATATTAAGTCCTATATAAATATGTAGAGAGAGAGAAGGAGAGTATCATATATGTGTATGACTCTAGGGTTTTCTTTCTTTCTTTTTTTTTTTTTAAGATTTTAATTATTTACTCATGAGAGACACACAGAGAGAGAGGGACAGAGACACAGGCAGAGGGAGAAGCAGGCTCCATGTAGGAGCCCGATGTGGGACTCGATCCCGGGTCTCCAGGATCATGCCCTGGGCTGACAGCAGATGCTCAACCACTGAGCCACCCAGGTGTCAGACTCTAGGGTTTTCAAATCAACTCCTACATCTCTCCCATTTCTCACTTGTCCCTTCTGTTTTTCTCATGTTTCTCTGTTTTCTTCATTCCCTTGTCTTGGCTTCACATTGGGTTTCCACCTCCCTTTTCCGACCATCCTCCCCCAACAAAAAGATCTTCAAAATCTCCCCCTTCTGGTCCTGTCACCTTCCTTAGCCCACAAATTTCTCAAGCTCCCCAGATTCCCCTCAATCTCTTGCCCCATCCCCTCCCTTCTTGTACCATTAAGTTTTTTTCTTTCTTTTTTTTTCTTTCCTTTTTCTTTTTCTTTTTCTCTTTCTTTCTCTCTCTCTCTCTCTCTCTCTCTCTCTCTCTCTTTCTTTCTTTCTTTCTTCTTTCTTCTTTCTTTCTTTCTTTTTTGGAGAATGAGATTGAGCAGAGGATAGGGCCAGGAGAGAGAACCTCAAGCGGACTCCACGCTGTGCGCAGAGCTGAACATGGGCTCCATCCCATGACCCTGAGATCATGGCTGAGCTGAAATTAAGAGTTGGCTACTTAACCCACCGACCCACCCAGGCGCCCCTGCACCATGACATCTCTTGAAAATTTATCAAACAATAAATCCTTGGGTCCACTTCTTTGCTTCAAATTCATTACTCAATCTGCTGCAGCCTGGATTCTGGCCCCATAAACTGTGTGTGTGTGTGTGTGTGTGTGTGTGTGTGTGTGTGTGTGTGTCCAAGGGTGAGAGTACATGTTTAATCACCAAAGAGCTCTGGGTTAACCAAGAAAGTGAGTTATCCCAGTAATTAAGCACAGTGCCTATGGACTCAGCCCACCAGGGGTTCAAATCCTGGTGCAGGTTATTTAATTTCCCTGTGCCTCAGTTTCTTCAACCGTAAAGTGGAAAAAGACGGATAAATTATCTGGCAGAGTTACTGTGAAGATTGAATGATTTTGTGCCCATAAAGAATTCGGAACTAGGTATTGTCAGTTCCTATTATGGTTACAAACTGCACTGGATGTTTTTCTGCCCTTATCTAATTTGACTTCCCTAAGAGAGAGCAAATACAACCGAATCCTCCGACTTCCCTGAAAATCTCCTTTTGTGGCTCCCCTCTCTGTTTTTTTTGCCTTTCTGACCCTTGCTTCTCAGGTTCCTTTGTGGAACCTGTTTCTGCTTGTCTCTTACATGTGGGTGGTGCCCAAGGCGCTGGCCTCAGCCCTCTGCTCTCCTGGTGGGGGGCACTGGCTGGGGTGACCTCGCCTGGTCCTCGGGGGCAGCAGCCACCTCCCTACAGCCTGATCCTATCTGAGCTCCAGGCTATCCTATCTCGAGCTTTCAGGAACTTCCTGAGCACCTTGAACTCAATATGCTGAGCCACTAGACCTCCAGCTGCCACTCCAACCCCACTTTCCTGTTTGGCCAAAGGGAAGCACCTTGTAGCTCACACTTGAAACCTGGGCACATGCTCTTCGCAGTCATCTTCCGTAGGGCTATGGGTGATGGGGGCCTACCCGGTTACCTACCTTCTCTCTTATCCGCCCCTCTCACCTTCTCACCTGCACCAACTTGGTTCAGCTCACCGATTCTCCTGGGGATCACCCCACCAGGCTCCCTGCTATTTTCTTCAGGCCCCAAGGTTTGTCCCCTTTCAACTCACCCTTGACTGGGCTTCCCCACTCTCTTTCCAAAATGCAAACCTTACCGCATCTGGCCCCAGCCTAAAGTCCTGGAGTGACTCTTCAGAGGATGAAGTTCATGCTTCTTGGCCCATATGGGCCTTGTTTATCTCTGTGCTCCCCACTTCCCCTCCCTGCACACCCCATCTCGCTAGCTGTCCTGTGCCTCATGACTTCAGGGTTCTGGAATCCTGGTGCTGTGTCTTGCCTCTGGCCCCTTCACACCTGTGCTTCCTGTCTCTTGAACATAGTCCCCTGTTGGCTCTGCCTTCCTCTCCTCCTGACCCCTCCAAATCTAAGCGCCACCTCTTTGGGGGAGCTACACAATGTGATTTAGCTGCTCATCTGTGTTCAGACATCGCTCTGTGCGTATCTCCATTTGGGTATGTGTCACAGCTTCATCTCTGACCCCCTTACGTGTCCCTTCTTTCTCTCCAAGTCCCATGAGGGCAGCATCTGTGTCTTACCTAACTTTGCATTCCTTGCACCTCGGCTGGCACATCTGGCACACGGAGGGTGTTCAATAAATACTGAATGAAATCTTGAGCCAAGGGAATATATCATTTTCTTTCATCTTCGTAAACTGTGAGGTGGCTATGGTTAGACTAGGGTCTACCAATAAGGATCGTACATTCGTTTCTTCCACTTTACAGACAAGAGACTTTCAAACAGTTACCGGGAGAGTCGGGACTTCGAAGTGACAACCTGGAAAAGGATTGTACCCTTTGTGTAGTAATTCTACCTCTAGAAATCCCTCCTAAATAATCAGAAGCAGAAAAGCTTTATTCACCAAGATGCTCATCACCAAGTAATTCATGATAGAAAAAATACTGGAAAAAATAGAGAAATAATTCAACATCCAGAATTATGGTACATAATGCAACTAAATGTTATAGTGCCATTATACACGGCTTCCAAAGAATGTTTAATCACCCAGGACAACGCTTCTGTTATGCTCGGTAAAAAAAAAGATGGATAGAAAACTAACAAAAATTGTAAAATCTTAAATCACATAAATGAGAAAAAAAAACCCCTTACAATAAGCAGAGAAATAAGATTTGACAGAAACATACCAAAATGAACTCTTTAGTAGTTATGTCTTGGGTGGTTTTTGTTTTTTAAATAATCTTTGGCATTTCCTTGATTTTCTACAATGGGCACCTTTGCTTTTACAGCCAGAACTACAAAAATTGTTAAGTTGTAATAAGCATCTTTTGTTTTGTTCCTTCTTCCTCCCATGGGAGTACCTCAGTTTTTCTTTGGGGACACATCCTTCCTCATTCTTAGACCTCATGGTGTGGGTGAAGTGGACCCTCAACCCCGGGCTCCAGGGGTGGGTGCGGGATCCAGACGCAGTCAATCATCATATTGTACCCATCTGGCTTCAGTGATGGGTCCCAAGTGAGCATGTGACTTTAGCTGGGTCAATACTTCTATAGGAGATGTTCATGGGGGCAGAAAAGCTCTGCTCACATTCATGCTAATAAGCTGTGAGCCTAGAGCTGCCTAAGTGCATATGAAGACAGGAAGCCATACAGGCGTGTGCTGCTGAAAGATGGACGTGGAGAAAATGCATGTACACACACACACACACACACACACACACACACATCACTCCACACCACACCACACACATTACCTTCAAGTCCTGGTGACTTTGAATTCTTGAATCTAGGAAAGTCTCGAATGCTATCATCACTGGACTTTCCAATTATAAGATCCATAAATTTCAGGTTTTTGGTTTTTGGGTTGAGTCCGTTTGAGCTGAGTATCTTTTCTTTTTTTTTTTTTTAAGATTTTATTTATTTATTCATGAGAGACAGAGAGAGAGAGAGAGGCAGAGACACAGGCAGAGGAAGAAGCAGGCTCCTTGCAGGGAGCCCGATGAGGGACTCGATCCCAGGACCCCGGGATCACACCCTGAGCCACAGGCAGATGCTCAACCACTGAGCCACCCAGGTGCTCTTCTTCTTTTTTTCTTTTTTTAAAGATTTTATTTATTTATTTGATAGGGGATGAGGGGCAGAGGGAGAGGGAGAAGCAAACACTTGGATGAGCAGGGAACTCAACATGGGACTTAATCCCAGAACCCTGGGATCATGACCTGAGCCAAAGGCAGATGCTTAACCGACTGAGCCACCCAGGCACCCTGAGCTGGGTTTCTACAAGTTGCAATCAAGAGTCCTCGCTAACACAGTTATGAAAACAATGAACTATGTAAAATATAATTTATAAAAGGCTGCAGGAGGGCTGTCACACAAAAAAGTACAGAGTTGGCCCTGTACACCCTACCTGATGATGTAAAACATTTCCATCGTTGTGTTTCTATTGGACGTATTCTGAAATAGAGTTCACTCGCGTAGCACGTCACTCACAGTGCCTCCTATACGCCTTCTTTCAGTACATGGCTGGCATGAGGTGTTATTAAACATAGCTTGTAACCCTAAAGGCACAGCAGCTGGCGGCTTCCTGTTATGCCTGGTATTCAGTCTTTCATTGCTGGACCTGAGATTTGGGGTCTCTCAGGAAAGAGCTTGGAGTGAATGAAGGGGTACTTGGGGGTTTGGGGCAGTCACTTTTTTCCCAGTTGATTCAGAAGGACTTCAATATTCTAACAACCTGTATGGCCAACTTGGTGTGTCTTGGCTGAACACAAACCACGTTAGCAGAGATCAGAGTTTCTTTGGGGGGGATCTGCCTACCTTCCCAGGCAAGGACTTTGTCTTTATGAATTATTGGGGGTCTTGTGCCTACCAGGGTGTTCAATAGATATTTGGGATGACTGACAGCCCAGCATTGTATAATTCCCTATTCTGTTTTTTTTTTTTTTTCTGATAGAGGTTTCCTGCCTAGAATTAAATTGCAATATGGTCCCTTTTCACCCGCTCTTCTGAAGACTTGTTATCCTCTCCAATATCAGTTGATTGAAGAAGAAAATTGTAAATTTTCTCTCTCAGGCATAATGTTGATATTTTAACTCACAGTGATTTTTTTTTCTTGCTACAAAATGGATTTTAGAAATAAATCAAGATCCCAGAAACTTATGATTGCTTTGAGTGGTAGCTTTTATCTCTGTCATCCCAAGAAAAAGATGTGGCCTGATGGCCCAGAGCACAAACAGAGACCTTTGAATTTCAGTTTTCCCACAGCTGTATGACTTGACATATTTGCTAGGACATGACATGGGGGTGGGGGGTTCCCAGTCTTGACTCTAAGGAGGGTGGCAGGGTCCACCTTTGTCTATTAAAAAAGGGTCCTCCCCGTACCCAGCTATTCCTTGTTCAGAGTAGACACTTAGATGCTTGTTGAATGAATACATGAGTTTAAGGAGAGGCAATCATACATATTGACTTCGAAGTGATAATTTTTTGAAAAGATTATTTATATATTTACTTGAGACAGAGAGAGAAAGAGAGAATGAGTGCAAGGACGCGCAGAGGGAGAGAGAGCAGCAGACTCCCCCACTGAGTGGGAGCCCGATGAGGGGGGGCTCCATCCCAGGACCCCAGGATCATGACCTGAGCAGAAGTCAGACGCTTAGTCGACTGAGCCACCCAGGCACCCCTAGCAGTGATCATTTTTAAGTGATTAGCTTTAAAACTCATTTCTTTAAAAAAAAAAAAAACTAACTTGGGTCCTATCATTATCCAACAGGAGAGCTTTCGATATTAAATAAAGTGGGGCGGTTACTTACACATTTTGGATGTCATTTTAGAGAAAAGTCCAGGTATATCTATATTATTCGACCACTTTTTCCGATGGGCACCCCCCCTTTTTTTTTTTTTTGTCTATTTTCCACTCTTAAGCTCTGGTAAGGTGTTTTACTGGGTTTATTAAGAAGCCAAGGGGAAAGGCCATCATACCTGGAGTCAGCCTTAAAAGGACTCCCTCGCCCCTGTACCTGCTGTGCGATCTGAGGCCACTTTTAAACCCCAAGTAAGGAGCACTGCGCTCTCCCTGCCTCGCAAAGCTGCTGCTGTGAGCCTCAACCCGGATTCAGAGCCCGGAGGAGCGGCAAAGCCCCGGGGCTGCCTCGGATGGAGCCCTTCCCAGGCAGTGGAGGCTGGTTTAAGAGAATTATTTTACTGATACGTTGCCCCTGGTACAGGTTAGGGCAGCTAAGGGGACCCGGGGACGGTGCTCTGGCTCCGAGGCAGGGACGCCGTGCGATCCGCCGGGGTGCGGGGGGGGGGTGTGTGTGTGTGTCGGGGGGTCGGGGTGGGGGCGGGGGGCTCCCGAATTGCTTAGCGCTGCAACCGTGGCGCAAAGTCGTCTAAAAACTCGGGCTCCCGGAGCAAACTTCGCCGCGGCCGCCTCTCCCCGGCTCGCAAGCCAAGCCCGCTCCTCCGAGAGCCGCGGCGGGGGTCGGCGGGCGGAGGCCGCAGCGCCCCGGGGAAGCCGCCGGTGCGGTGCGCTCCCGGCGCGGAGCAGGTGAAGCCGAGCGGGGTGAGTGACCTGCGCCCCGGGGGCCCCCACGACGGACAGCGAGGGCAGAGCGAGCGGGGGGCCTCACCACTAGTCCCCGGCGCCCCCCGTTCCTGCCGGCTCCTGCACCCCCCGCCCCGGGAGCGAGCTCGGGGGCCGGGCGGCGGACCTCATTGTCTGGGGAGCACCTGCCAGGTGGCGGGCCCGCGCCCTCAGGTGCGCTGGGTGCGCGGCTTCACACGGCCCCTCCCCGGGAGCCGCGCCGGGCCCCCGACCACATCACAGGGGAGGCGGAGAGGGGGCGCGAGGCAGGGCCCCGGGGATCAGCCCGTCGGCGGCGCGGCGGCCCGCGAGCCCCGGGCGGGGGGGGGGGGAGGCGAGGAGGGGCGCGGGGAAGGGGCGTGGCCGCGCGCGGAGGGAGGGCGCTGGGAGGAGGGGCCGCGGCTCGGCGCTCGGCGCTCGCCGCTCTGGGGGCTCGGCTCCGCCGCGCTCCGAGCACTTGGGCGCGAGCAGGAACGGGGAACGGAGCTCCGGTCCCAGCGCAGCCACCGCGATGAGAGGCGCTCGCGGCGCCTGGGATTTTCTCTGCGTCCTGCTCCTGCTGCTCGGCGTCCAGACAGGTGGGCCCCCGGGTCGCGCGCCCCGCGTGCCCACCCCGGCGCCGCCGGCGCGCCCCGGGGCTGCAGCCCGCTGGCCGGGGCTGGGGCTGGGGCTGGGGGTGGGGGTGGGGGTCCCGCAGGGGTGCCCGTGCTTCTCCGCCTCCGGAGGCTCGAGGCGTGCCCGGGACGCCCCCGCGCCCTGCCTCGCTCACCTGCGCGGGGAGCCCCTGGGGCGGGCGGCGGGGGCGCGGGGCTGGGGTCCGGCGGGGCGGGAGGGCGCGAGCCGTGCGGCTCGGGGCGGCTTTTGTGCGCGGGGCGCGCGGGGGCCGAGGCGGGCGGGTCCGGGGTCCGCACCCAGCGCGTTACCTCCGCGCGCCGACCGAGGCGCGGCCGCTGCTTCCTTTTGTTGAAAGTTGCGCGTGTGAGGCCGGAGCGCGCAGGTTCGCGGCCGCGCCGAGGGCGAAGTTGCAGAGGCTCCTCTCTGCACACCGCGGGCGCCCTTTGTGGCCCGGAGCTGGGGACAGAGCCGCGCCGCCCGGCCCCGCCGCGCCCCGGGTCGCCCCCCGCCCCCGGTTATAGGCGTGTCCGCCCGGGGAGCCGGACCCCTGAGCCTGGAGGCGGCGGCTGCGGGGACAACTTGGGCAGGGCGCGTGCAAAGCCGCCGCTAGGCTGCAGACTTTCTGCTGTTGGAGATCCCACGCCGGAGGCTCGCCCCTTTCCGCCGCGGGGCCGTTTCTTTCCTGCCACGCGCCTCCGAGCGGCCGGGAGGCAGGGACCGCGCGCGGGGCGCCCCGTGCCCCCCCCGCCCCCCGACGGCCCGGCGGGGCTCTGCAAGCCGCTCCAGCCGGGTCTGCGCCCTGGAGCCGGGGGGCCCCGTCCTCCCTGGGAGCTGGGAGGTTTGCAGCACCCCGCCCCACGTGACAGCTGCACTCCTCCGGGGCCGCCGGGGGCGGGGGTGGGAGACGCAGTGGAACTTTCTGCAAATCGTACTTGCATCTGTAGTGAAAACCCGGTTCTGTGTGCGCGGGAACTTGGGTCTGAAGGTGGTGGTGGTGGAGGAGGAGGAGGAGGACTTGCAGGCTCCTGGAAGCCCTGGGTCAGATTCCTCCCCTCCCCTCCACCCCCCCGTTTTTTTTTTTTTTTTTTTTTTTTCTGGGTGTCGCTAGTGCACGAGCGAGTGCAGGGCGCCCGGCTAAGCCGTAAAACCCAGGTCATTTTTTTTTTTTTTGTAAGACCCTTTAAGGCCACCCCGATGGTGCAAGGACAGAAAGTGAGTCTCAACTGGAATTTAAGGGGCTTAAAAAAAAAGAAAGAAAGAAAGAAAAGGAAGCATCGTTATGAACTGTCGTGTACTCCATTGACCGCCGGCCCGTTTCCCCTAAAGTCCCCGGGTCCAGCCGGCCTGCTCCCGGGCTTGGAAGGCATTGTGCGGGCTTTCCTGTGGAGGAAGAGAGGCCTTGCATCTGGACCCTGTGAGATGGGGGGGTGGGGGCGTGGATCATGAGCCAGGGCCCGGTTTCCGTGGCGGATTTGACCGCTTAAGCTTCAAATGACACATTTGGTCCTCCTGTCTTTGTGCCTTGGCATTTTAAATTGCAGTTAAGGTATGTTCAGGGACCCGAATAGGGCGCCAGAAAAGGCAGACCACGCGGAATAGTTCCCTTTTTAAAAATTACGTGAATCGGTCGCCTCTGTCTTCGTGAATATCCTGCTCCCTTCAATAGATTTTTGGCAGAGGGAGTTTTAGGGCTGGCTCCTGGGGGGCAGTGTGGTATAGTGACAGAGCCTTGAGCTGCCCTTCTCGTTCTCCTTTTTGCAGCATGTATTAGCGGTGTGCCCTTGGCAGGTCATTTAAATTCTGGAGGTCCCAGTGTCCTCCAGAGAACAGTGAGGCATCGGCATCATGAAGGATCCTTTGGGTTCCACATTCTCCTCTTCCAGTGTTCTGGGTGTAGACTACAGTTTTTCGGAATTCTTTCCCTGATTCCTTTCTGGCTCCCTGAAATTGCTCTGCCTCTCCCCTCTCGGGGACCACTGGTGGTTGCTACTGCTCGAGCCCTATGCTAAAGCAGGGGGGTGTGGTTTATTCCTGCTTCCTCCCCAGTCCCCACCTTTGCCTAGTTTCCCTTTGAATACAACCTAGGAGGTGCCAACTCCGTGTAGGACCCTCCATCACCGCTCCCCTCAGTATTTACAACTCCTGTGCCCGGCAACACGAGCCTGCCAGGAATAGTGAATCACACTTTCCTCTCTCGTTCCTGCAGGTGTGAGGCCAGAGTCATACCCAGCAGCTGGCCAAGGGACATTTTGGTTCTTATCCTGTTGGGAATAATACGGTGGTCCTGTAAAGGGATCCCAGCAAAGTTGCTTAGCCCCATTCTGGTCTTTCCCCCTCATCCACACATTTTTTTTTTTTTATGACTTGATAATGTCTGTATGCTGTGTTATCACGACGCATTCTCTGATGTGCCTTACATTTCATTTTGTGTGTTGTGTAATTGTTTTTTATTCAAAACTGGGCCAGGTCCGTGTTTTGGGGTGGGGGAGTCGGGGAGAGGGTTTCATGTGGTATTTCTAGTCCTCCCAACAAGCCCTGGAGGCAGTAGTCTTACCATCCTTACCATTTTATAGCTGGAGACACTGCTGAGGATAAGTCTGTTATCAAAATCATCAGTGGTGAAGCCTGACATTAGCCCAACTGTATATCCATTCACAGCCTTAACAGAATCAGTTGTGAGATCATTTGAAGCTATTCACTGAGCACATATTGTATGCCGGGGTATCACTGGAGGGTCTGAGAATATGGGATGGCCCTCCAAATTTTGGTAAAAAAAAGACCTAGAATTGCCTGTCTTACGATGTCTGACTTAAAGTGTTCTCAGTTTGAGGGAAGTATTCACTGGGGAGGGGGAGTCATTCAATATAGCTTCCCTGGGGGGGTACTTAGGCAACTGACCCTGCTCCTGAGGGCTCTAGGTGTCCCATTCCAAAGGCCTCGGAAATGAAGACCAATGGTCTCTCAAATGATGATGAAAGTCAGTTGAGATTTTTTGTTTCCATCCCCCTCTCCAAAAAAATTAAAATGCTCTTAGCATTATCATATACTTGTGGCATAGCTGTGAAAGAGCAGACTGCCAGGAATGAGTTCACACCACCGGCCATTTACCCTGAATGGGCACAGTTGAGCCAGAAAGGCAGTTTACCACTCATAGCCCCAAACACATCCTCATCAGAAACGGGCCAAGTGTTTCCTGGGCTTCCCTGGTCGTGCGCGTTTGTTTAGGGACAGATGTTGTTGTGCTGATGGATTTTGCTGCTGTTGTTGACAGCTGCCAGAAGTTGCCCTTAGGATTTTGACTCATTTCCTCAAGTCTCCCCCCACCCCCCCACCCCCACCAGCCGATGAGAGGACACCGGGAAATGAGCCACGGTGTCCCGGTGTCCCGAGCGAGCAGAAATCTTAAAGCTGGCCTTGCAGGATGAGAACCTCTCCGAGGGAGGCAGTGGTCAAGGCTGCAGCAGCGTTGGCTCCAGAATGGATTTAGTTGGAGGGTCCACAGGCTGGGACGAGGGAAGTGCTTTGTTTTGCAGCATGCACGGGAGGGGACTTTCCAAATAAGGGACTGAAAGGCCTTGGAAGGAATCTCAAGTGTGCAAAATTTCATAGGCGGTTTCTGTAACTTGAATAAGGTGGCTTTGTGACTGCAAGTCCAGAGCGAGGAGCACCTGCCAGGGAGTAAGCAGAGGCACCGGTGTGAGTAGAGGGCAAAGCCAGGGTAAATCTGTGTCGAAGGGGAGGGGACTCTGAGGAAGCCTGGCCCAGGACCTCTGATTCTGGACGTTTGGGACCCGAGACAGCCCAGCTTTTGACTTCAGACTCTAACTAGGTAGGGAGACGTTACCGGCTGCTGGCCCCTGGACGTGTGTGTTTTGTTTTGTTTCCCCCCACATGCTGCTTTTTAGGAAAACATCGAGGCGGTGCTTAAAAATCTGGAGAATTTATGTCAAGTTCTCGATTTCTCTGTTCTCTTGAAGAACGGAAAACTCTGCCTCTTTAGATGGGATTTGTGTTCCTTAGGAGGCTCCAGGAGATACCACTCTTTGCTGCCAGCCCTTAGACATTGTAGACTTTAAGCCTCAGGCGCTGGTGAACGTAGATGGGCCATGCAGGTACCTAGTGGACAGGTACCTAGTAGACAGGTACTTGGTGGACGGGTATCTGGTAGGTAATTGGTGGACAGGTACCTGGTGGACAGGTACCTAGGGGACAGAGCACAGGCCTAAGTAGTGAAGACAGCCTTGTATTAATTAGTCTGCTGGCTTCGTGGCTGAGACCTTTGGGGGCTTGGAGCAAGTCTGTCACCCCACTGAATTTCCTTTTTCACCCTCGTTTCAGCTGTGTGACTTTAAATTACGAAACCATTCTGTTCCAGTAAATCTGTTCTACGTGTAGCGTTTTTAGAATGGTTGCCAGTACAAGCTCAATACATGTCAGTCAATAATTACCATCTGTAAAATAGGAATTACTGTTTTCCCCAAGATGGAAATCATGCCTACTCTCATATGATTGTCCTAAAAATCAGAAAGAGATTCTTGTCCAGATGCTTGGCACAGGGCCTGGGATGGGATGGGCACCTAATGAGTGAGTGAGCTCTGTGAGGATGTAGAATTTGACGGTTTCTCTTTGGAACCTTTCATGCAAGGTACCAATTAAGTACGAACATGACAGCTTTTAACGTGAAATAAACTTTACTTCGTGTTTTGAGTTTTATATAGCTTTTGACCTAACCGTTGGGAATCCCTACTCGGAGACTGGATGGATGTTGAACTTTTTTTTTTTTCCTCCCCCAGAAAGACAAACAAACTCAGAAGATTTCTCCAGTGAAAACATTCACATCTGCTGATTTTTCCATTCATCCTATGCTCTGGCCTTCATGCTATATTTTGGTTACTACACACTTTGTTGGGTACCTGCCTCCTTTTCTGATGGTTACATTTTCCACACTTGCAAACGTCAGGCTAAATTGTTATCCAGGGCGGGTGGCATCAGAGTTAAGACCTTGGGCTCCTAAATGGGACCAACTGTGGTTTGTGTCCACTTGGGCCCCTTGCCACCTGTGCGATCTGGGTGAGGACTCTTCCTCTCTGTAAGCCTCAGTCCTTCATGTGTGACCCGGGGATGATGGCATGGGCTCCCAAAAGGGGATCACATGCCCTAGCATGGTGTCTCACGGGGACAGCATGGGAATTCCACATCAGGCTGATTCCATGGCCCTCTTTCAGCTTTGTCTCTTAGAAAAAAAAATTGGAAATGGTTTGAAACCAGATTTTGTAGAGGGCTGTTTTTGGTACTAAGGTGAGAAATGTGTACACTTCATGTCTAGCTTTTTTTTTTTTTTGTTTTATTTTTATGTCTAGCTTTTTTTAAAAAAAAAAATCCGCTGGTAGTGGCAACAATGCATAGTTCTCCCCCTGGTTCTTTGTTCCACTTTATTCTTAGCCCTGTCTTGGTGGATCTGGATTTCCAGGTGAAACTTTAGGACGGGACAGGTCTGTAGAATGGCCATTTTCTCAAGGTGAATAAGTAAGGGTAGCTCACTTAGGGTCCAGGGACCCTGTTACTTTGTGAAGTGGGGTTGAAAGCACCTCAAGAGTGAGGGGTTTTTCTGTGACCACCTTCCCTAGGAGTGAGGGACCTGGCTGACCTTGGCCTTTGCCTCAGGCTGGACACACAGCGGTGCTCCGTAGATGTGAGTTTAACATCTCCCGTTCTCCAGCACTTGTGCAGCATTTGAACATAGTAAATGCTCAGTAAACCTTTCAGAACGGGTCTTAGGAAGATCTGTCAATCCCTAGGCCTTCGTCCTCGCAGGCACTACAGGTGTGGGCCAGAGGGGAGGGGGGCCTGAGAGCAGAGCCTCCAATTTAAATCCAACCTGGTGTCAAAAGAAGTGCAAAGTGATTTCTGTGCGTTGGAGGGTAGAGTGTAGTTGAGGCTTCAATTGGGAAAAAACCCTGGGAACAGAGGACAAGTCTTAGGATCTTATTTGAGGATTGTCACATCTTCCAGTTGGTGTGGTGGTTGGGGTGGGTAGAGAATCGGAGGGGAAGAGAGGCAGGAAAGGTGGGCTCTTTGATTAGCCTCAAGGAACATTGGAGGGAGGGAATATTTATTGTTGCGTTTGGTTCAGATTCTTTTTTTTTTTTTTTCAAGATTATTTATCGTTTTATTCCTGAGAGACACAGAGAGAGGTAGAGACATAGGAAGAGGGAGAAGCAGGCTCCCTGCGGGGAGCCCCATGTGGGACTCGATCCCAGGACCCTGGGATCACGACCTGAGCTAAAGGCGGATGCTCAACCACGGAGCCACCCAGGCGTCCCAGTCCAGATTCTGAAAAGAGCTGAGAGGTCAGGACTAGTGTGGACCTGACCCCGTAGTGACTCTGGGTTTTGCTGACCATCTGGCCAGGACTGCTCGCTCCACCATTCCATCCAATCCCCAACCTCCCCTGAAAACTTGGACACCCCCTTGCTGTGGGTAACCAAGACCAAGGGAGGTGTGTATGTGCTTGTGTGTGCATTTTAGGAAAATACACATAACGTAATATTTACTATCCTAATCATTTTTAGATGTATAGTTCAGTAGTGTTAAGTATACGTTCACGTTGTTGGGCAGTCCATATCCAGAACGTTTTCCATCTGGCAAAACAAACTCTGTGCCCATTAAACACTAACTCCCTATTACCCCTTCCCCCAGCCCCTGGCAACCGTCATTTTGTTTTTCTGTATTTACGAGTTCGACTACTCTAGGGACCTCATAGAAGTGGAATCGTTCAGGATTTGTCTTTGTGACTGGCTTAGTTCACTTGGCATAATGTCTTCAAGGTTCATCCACGTTGTAACATATGTTAGGATCTCCTTCCTCTTTAAGGAGGGAAATGTATGTATATGTGTATGTAAGTATGCATATGCATATGCACATGTATAAGTTTATACCATATTTTGTTTATCCTTTCATCCATCAATGGACCACTGGGTGGCTTCTCCCCCCCTTTTGGCTGTTCTGAATAATGCTGCTGTGAACATGGGGGTATAGACACCTAAGGGAGAGTTTCTCAGGAGCCTCTTTGGGGACAGTCTCATGGCTGAGCTATGTGTTGATGGGGAGCAGGGTAGAGCGATGGTCAGACTCTTTAGGTGGCCTCTGGGGGAAGGAGGCGTGAGGGCCTGAGTGTTAAGGGTGCATGTTCAGGGAAGCAGGGAAAACACTAATGAGATGTGGGGAAGATCAAGATGGCAGACTAAATTCACTTGGCAAATTTACAGGCATCTTGGATGTGTCAGGCATGGATGAGATTGAGGGGAAGGGGAGCATGAGTTCCCAGTAGGCATGGGTAACTGAGAGAACTGGTGGTAGGTACTATGTTATACATGGAAATAAAGCCAGAGGAGGAGCAGTCCGTTTGAGGGGAGGAAGAGGAATATGGCGTTGGACTCTGTTGTGTTTATTTATTGACTATTTACAGGCCACATTTCCTTGAAACTCCATTTCATGATGGTAGATACAAATGGGATACTTCTTAGGGTCGGGTCCACGTAAGAGCAAAACTGTGCCCCAGAAGTCAACAGGACATGGCTGTGTGATATGAATGGTAGGATTTGGGGATTTTTAAGGAATTGCGTGTTGTGTGTCAGTCATACAATGAAAGGTAAATTTTCACGAAAAGAAATACATAGCAGGAGGATAATTCTGCATTTATTCTCCACATGAAGCCATTTTTCAAGAGTGTTTGTTGGTTTTCTCAGAGAACAGAATGGACAGTGTGGGTGTGAGGGAGGACAGAGTTGATTAAAGCTTTGGCAAATAGGCCCTTTGAAGGCAACTTAAAGAAATTGGATTTATTAAGCCTGGAGAAGATAAGGTGAGGAAGTTTTAGGGAATGACAGTCTTCAAATATTTGCAATATGTGAGTGAAGAATGGGACGAAGTGAGAATAGTTTAAATTGCCCCAGAAGGAAATTGAGATTTTTTTTGTTGGGGCGGGGGGTGGATTCTTTGATTGGAGCTTTGGAAAATACGTTATTGCATCGCCAGAGCTAGTTATAGGGTCTTTGCTGCAAGTATGAGGAGAGCCACATAATTGTCATTGAAATGGTTAGGTCCTGCTTACCTCAGCTGGTCTGATGACCCTTTAAGGGCCTGTCTGAAATCGTTTCTAAATAAAATCACCAGCCACTTTTTCCTTCTTTCCTGCCTTGGCTTTGGGAAGAGTGTTTCTCTAAATTCGGGTTCGACTCTAACGTGATCCACCACTCTTCACAGTTTTTGGCCATATTGAAAATAGCCAATAAAGAACCCACAGCTTAAGCCTGGGTTATTGATCTCTTAGGGTTTGGGGCTGTCTCACCAGAGTGGATCATGCAGTTGTGGGATCGCTTAAGCCAAGTGCCAAAGTAAGAGGAACAAAAGGAAGTCCGAGGTCCAGAGGAATCTATAATCGATCATAATTCACCCTAACCTGAGAACCACTGTGCTCTGTGATCCCCCCACTGATAATTTTGAGAGAAAGCCAGCCGTGCTGCAGCTAGGCCCAGAGATCTGTGAGGATGAAGGAAGTCCTTTTTCCTTGATTGCTCAGGGGTGGATTGCTCGCCCTGTGGCTTGCCCACCCCCCAGACTTCCCTTCCCACCTGCCCTTTCCCTTGGGTCATTTCATGGTCATGGCTCAATGGCACAGATCAGATCATTCAGCCGTCCAGTAGGGAGGACGGTAGAAATGAAATTGCAATTCAACAGCTTCCAGTTGATTATGCCATTTCACTTGTCATGTTGAAATGTGTGATGATGCTCTGAGATGTGATCCCTGCCTTGAAGGAGCCTGAGAGCTATGGGAAGATAAGGGCTGGGGTCGGTGCTAATGTAATAGGATTTGTAATAAGATTTAAATACCAGTCCTGGACCAGAAGCCAGGATGCATATTCATTACCACTGGATTAGAGGCATAGGCATCCTTCTGGAGGAGAGAGGCTGAATCAGAGGAAGATGTGGGGCCTGAGTTAAATCTCGGTGAAGGCATGGGGTAAGGTGTGAATCTTAAAGGAAAGGGTTTCAGCTAGCCAAAAGACTCCCATGGAAAGAATCTACTGGAAGATGAGATATGGTAATTTCTGAGGATTTTTTTTTTTTTTTTGATTCGTCAGTAATTGCAGTATTTCCTCCGGTGCCATATGTGAGGAGATTTTTGTTAAGTGTAATCTGGTCAGGTAGTTACTTATTCAGAGAAATTAACTTTAAAAAATGGAAAAACTACAGACTTTCCTTTTGCATGTATTACACATGATGCATGTACAATGCAAATCCAGAGTAGGGCCACGGATACGTACTTTGAGTTGCTTTTAAGTCCAGGGCTAATTACCCTCCCTCACCTTCCTACCTCCCCACAGCCAGCCAAGATTACAGATTTCATAGGCTCAACGTCCCGTAGTGGCACTAGATGGTTTTTTTGGTTCTTTACTTATTAGCAGATTTTAAATATTTAGTAAAATGATAATCCAGGCGTGTGGCAATCTGCATAAACCCATTCCTTTAAAAAAAAAAACCCACTCCAAAAAAACCAGGAATAAGCAAAGCCTCTCAACCTTGATAATCAAGCTCTCCTGTAGGGTTTAGGACATCTTGAGCTTCTGTTCTGGGTTCTCCACTCTGCACTAGAGGGCATTT
Source organism: Nyctereutes procyonoides (assembly GCF_905146905.1). Classification (NCBI taxonomy): domain Eukaryota; kingdom Metazoa; phylum Chordata; class Mammalia; order Carnivora; family Canidae; genus Nyctereutes; species Nyctereutes procyonoides. The sequence continues at coordinate 7,701,152 of NW_026575021.1, read as the reverse complement.
AGAAGGTAATTGGGGGCACTGGTTTCCCGCCCTCCCCAAAGCAGGGAGCCTTGGGTGAGGAGGTGGCTGTTGGTGGGAGAAAAAGTCAATCACTTAAAGAAAAGGTGTGAAAAAAAAAAAAAGGTGTGTGATGGCACTCACCTGGGAGTGCCTTTGTTCCTGACCAAGTGGAAAAAAAATATTATAGGGAAATATGAAAAGAGGAGACACCCTCACTCCTTCGCTTGCATCTTTTAAGTTCCCGAGTGAGTTGAGTGAGTGAGGCAAAATACCTAGCTTCTTTGGGATTTTTACCCCAGATGATTCAGGTTATTTCAAAGGGTGTTAGAAAATTCTTCAAAAACAATCCCGGGCTGCCAGTAATTTACATAGAATGACCTATGTAGGTAGGCTGGTAAACAGCAGCAGAATTGCTTAGCAGAGTTAGAACAAAGGGGATATCATCACAAAGAATTTTGGGGATTATTTGGTGTGTCTTTTTATTGGAAGGAGGTATTTATAGAAAGGTTTCTAATATAGATTTGGCTTCTGGGGAAAACACTGGCGATTTTAGAAGTGTGATGGGGTGGGGAGGTGGGGGCATTGGCTCTCTGTTACTGGGCTGGCGCATGTTTGAAAGAAAACAAGAGCATGTTAAAAAAAATTGAGAATTCTTCTACTTGGAAAGGCTATGGGTACTTTTAAACCGACTCGGTCTTTTGGCTTGTGAAGTGTTTTAAATGCATTTCCATTCTGATTTCCACTGATTTCTCTTTTAATGGGTGACGTTGAGTCCATGTACCTTGGGAAGATCTTCGTTTTAAGAACTGGCCTGGTAATAAAAACCACACAGGGTGGTCATTAGGCTTCTTGTCATTGTTAAATGAAACCCGGATTCTTAATCCAAAAGATGGCATTAGAAGAGCCACTTGAAAAGGTTTAATTGGGATGTGGAAACATTTTTTTTTTCTACTTATAGTATCGTCAGGGTATTTACTGCAGGGAAATAGTAGACACGTTTCTAGCTCAACCCAAAGGCATCACTTTCGTAAAAAAAAAAAAAAAAAGAACCCCCCCTCCTCTTTTGCTTTTTAAAATAAACTAGCATATGTAGAAGGGTTTATGAATTTTTTAGTAGATCTGAATGTGTAGCCTAATTTACATTTGTGCATTTTCAAGGGATATTATTTAAAATGATCACCTTAGGTTCGGAATGACTGCCTTCCAAAGAGAGGCTGGCCAAGGGAGGGGGATGCTGGAGAGCTGAGGTGGTGGCAGGCCAGCAGGTGAGGACAGTCCTTAGCAGGGTATAAGCCGGCTTCTGTGTCCCTATGGGAAATCTGGACCAGCAGCTCTATCCATAAAATTGTAGTCTTATGACTCAGTTTCATTCCCTTGGTCCCTTCTAATATCTTTTAAACTGACCTTTTAAAATAAAATCTTTTTAAATTTAATTTTTAAAATTTAAAATTTAAGATCTTTTAACATTCATAGGTTGGCTCATCCAGGATTGTTAAAGCATCGGGGGAGTGGGGAGAGCAGTGGGGAGAGCACCAAGCAAAAATCCTCCTCATTTTGGGGCTTCTGTTCCAGTGAATTCTTTTTTTGGCTCATGAGCCCAGGCCCCACAAAGAGCCCAGAAAGAGAAGAAGAAAGCCTAGGGTCTCTCATAGAAAGCGGCTTAATATAGATTTATTTCAGTTCTGTGTTCTGGTCACTTAGGGAAGAGAGCAGAGAAAGGTAAAGGTTTCTCAGGGGGGTCGGGGCGGCCTGGGTTCACGAGGAAGGAGGAGGGACTGGAGAAGGCAAACCAGAAGGGGAAAGAGGAGAGACAGGGAAGGGGCGAGGGGCCCAGGGAAGGGGCCTCCAGAACAACGATGAGCCACATGAGCAGGTTTTCCTGGAAGGACCCACCGGCTGGAGGCTTGGAATCATTTTTCTCAGAATGTACCAGAATGCTTTTTCACAGCTGAGAGAGATCCTCCAGGGGTCCAAGCCTGAGTGCTCTTCAGGTCGTCTCCAAGGACTAGAGACTCTTCACCTCCTTTTTAAATTCAGCCTTTTCTTGTTAAAATCGGACCATCTTTGGGTTTCATGATAACTACGATCCGCCGATGGCAGCTTGTGTCCGACTCTGGGCCATTCAGCCCAGGACAGGTATTGGGCGCATCGTGTGCCACTCTCTTGTCACCGTAGGTGGCCAGGGTGGGGTGGCAGCAGCTTGGCTTCAGGTGACTCTCTGTATAGCCTGAGAGTGGCCTCTCAAAGATCCATGAAGTGATAAGCTCTCTAGTTTTCAAATCTAGGACTCCCCCAGATGAGAATTACTGAGGACTAGAAAGTTCCTTCTCTGTCGGTTTCTTGGGCATGGAGTAGGACTGTTGTCACCTTTGGTATACTGTGGGTTGATGCTCAGGAAGGAATCCAATATACAGACCATCTGGCAATGGAGAGTGGTACCCCTGTGAGTTGTGGGCAAGACGGTGCGGCCCCAGTGACCACAGCTTTGGCGGGAAGGCCTTCAAAATTTCCCCAGGTGCTTGGTAGGGTGTCAGCTAACAATTTTGCTGAGATGACCAGCTTTAAGATATACAAGTGTGGGTCCTTAAGTAATGATGGGACCCGTTGCTGTCATATACTTGCTTCACGTTTGACAAAAGACTGGTGTTTCTAAGTCAGGGAATTATTTTTATCCAGTGTGGTCAGTCATCACTGGTTAGTTCCCACTGTTTTGGGTGAGAATTTCAGGGCCTAGTTTAAATAGATCCTGTTTAAGTTTGCTATCAATTAACTAGAAAAGGGTTAAAAAAAAAAAAGTAGGGGGCCTGGAACTTTTAGACTATTCCTTGGGTTGTCTGAAAACCTAGTAGTAGCCATTTTATCTTAAGATGGAGCAATTGAGGAGCACCTGGGTGGCTGTTGCATTAGCATTCCACTCTTGGTTTTGGCTCAGGTCACGATCTCAGGGTGGTGAGATCCAGCCCCATTTCAGGCTTCGTGCTCATCGGGGAGTCAGCTTGAGATTCTCTCCCTCTCCCCCTCCCTACCCCCCTGTTTTGACACATGGGTTCTTTCTCTCAAAAAAGAAATAAATAAACCTTAAAAAAAAAAAAAGATGGAGCAATTGAACCTCACATTAACTTTAAAATATAGAGGCACCCAGATGGCTTAGTTTGCTAAGCATCCAAACCTTGATTTGGGCTCAGGTCATGATCTCAGGGTTGTGAGATGGAGCCCCACTCCCTCCCTGGTTAAGATGCTGCTCTCTCTCCCTCTCCCTCAAACCCTGTTCCAGGCACTCATGCTCTCTCTCTCTCTGAAAAACGAAAATGATATATGTGTATATACATAAAAATTGATATATATCTACATATCTAAATATACAAAGCACAAGGCTATTTCAGACCTAGGTAATAGTGTAATGAACTTTCCTATACCTACCATCCAGCTTCAACAGTTGGATCAGCAAGCAGCGTTTTCTGTTTCATCTTTGTCCACTTCATCCTTCCATTATTTCGAGGTACCTCTCACGCATCGTGGGATTTCATCTAGACATGTTTTCAGTATGTAGCTCTGAAATACAAAGATTACCCTCCCCACATGTAGTGATAATGCCAGTGTCACAGCTTTCCAAGTCAATGTATTTCCCACGATGTTGTTGATTACCCAGGAGTCACAGTTTCCCTGTGGAAATATAATACCTATAAAAATATGTATGAAAATAGGCACACCAATTTGTACACATTTGATACAGAATCCAAATGAGATTTCCATATTGCAGTTGGTTCATGTGGTCTTTAAGTCATTTCTTATTTATTTATTTATTTATTTATTTATTTATTTATTTATTTATTTATAATATTTTATTTATTTATTCAGTGTAGACATAGAGAGAGAGAGAGAGAGAGGTAGAGACACAGGCAGAGGGAGAAGCAGGCTCCATGCCGGGAGCCCGACACAGGACTCGATCCCGGGACTCCAGGATCGCGCCCTGGGCCAAAGGCAGGCGCTAAACTGCTGGGCCACCCATAGGTCCTATTCCCCCATTTCCGTTGAAGGAACTGAGTACTGGTCCTGTGCAGGATTCTGCTGATTCTTCTGGTTGCATCCCCATGGTGCTGGTGAACAGGCTCTTTGTCCCCTGTATTTCTTATGCATTTGTGATTTAGAGATTTGGTCCTATTCCGGTTTATATATATATATATATATATATTTTTTTTTTTTTTTCCCCTAACAAGATTACTTAATAATTGGAGTGTTCTTCTGTTAGTCTACTTTCTTTCCGCTCTTTTGGTATTCCTTGGGGTGCTGGCAAAAATTGGTATTTTTTCATTCTGCTGGTTGCTTTTATGCTAATACTTTTCTATAATACCCTTGTTTCACTCTTTGGTGGTGGTGGTGGGGTGCTATTTTCTATTTCTGTGAGTAACATTTAAATTAGCTAGAAGCCTGTTCTTTCTTCTCCCTCCCCCACCCCCAGCTTGGCATTTGAAGTCATGTCCTTTCATCCCAGTTACTATCTATACAATCAGTTGATCATATACTACTTTTCAAATGCCCCTCCCTCCCTCCCTCCCCTAATTTTAATGATAGCTGTACTAAAATTGCTTTATCAGAATATATGATAATTACATGTTCTCCTCTCTTCTTTGTTACTGCTCTGTTCTCCTGGTAAATATCTATTTGATGCTGGCCACTGGTCCTTCTGTCCTGTCTTTCCTGGCTGTTTGTTTTTCTGAAGCTCATCCTCTCTGCTAGATGCTTCAGGAAGCACTCATGGGAAGTATTTCCTGAATTACATGCTCACAACAGCTTGTCTGTCACCTTTCTACTTCAAAGTCAGGTTGGCTGATGTAAAGTCCTTGGCTCATCTTTTCTTTGCTCAAGTATCTTTAATATTTTACGGTACTGTCTTTTGCCATAAAGTGTTGTCCAAGTCGGCTGATACTCTGATTTTCTTTTCCTCACGTTTAACTTGGTAGGTTTGCCTAGATACCCAAAGGAATGTGTTTTGCTTTTATTCTTTGAAGTCCAGTAGTATTTTACGGTGTCGGCCACTCTGTGTTGAGTTTTCTAGTCACATAATAATGCTACTTAAATGTGTAATTACTCCGGAAAGTTTTCTTGTAGCATAGCTTTAGCTGTTTGTCCTATTCTTTTTTTTTTTGGCTTCAGGAACTCCCATTATATGTGTGTTAGATCTTCTTTGCCTGTCTTCTATGATGATCACTTTCTCCCAAAACCTTTCAGTGTCTTCATCATTTATGTGAATTAAAAAATTTTGTTCCTCTCTATCTTCCAGTTCTTTTAAGGCACAATTCATTTTATGTGCTGTGTGTGTGTGTGTGTTTTAAAAAAATTTACCCTTCATTTCTTTTACTTCTTTTCTTAGTTCTTTTCTTGGGTTTCTTCACTACCTCCACTCTTCCATTCTCTCCAGTCAATTAATTTCTGGGTTTTAAAACGTCTTATGTGGTTCTTTATAGCTTCTTTGATTTCATTTCTTTTAGCTTATTTTGAAATACCGGGTTGTGGTTTACATCTGTTTTCCTTTTTTCTGGCATGATTTTATTGTCTGTACTGGGGATGTTATTCTGCTCCTTATTTTTTCTTTAAATAACTTTGGAATTCAGCTGTGGTTCCTTTCTGTTGCTCACTATGGGTTTTCCTGTGCTTTTAGTGGGGCCGGTATAGCTTTCCTAGTTTCACAATTCTGGAGTACCACTTACGTTGTTTTCACAGAGTGGTATGTGGACTCTACTTTTCAAAAGTCTAAGATCTTACATTTTTGGTTCCCATTCCCACCTGCCCACCCAACCTTTGCTCCTGTTTTGCTCTTCTTAGATTCATCCTCAGCAGTTTCTCCTCCATACGGGGGCTTTCTCCTCTCTTGTTTTTTTATAAGAATCAGTCCTCCCCCCACCCAGGACATTCCAGCACTGAGACATCTGTGGGTCACAATTCCCTCTGCACTTAACTAGGGAAATTAAAAACTGTAATGTCATCCAGTTTGTAGGGGGTGTTCTCGAGAATGGCTCTCTGAAATTTCTTGAAGCTGTTGGTTGGTTTTCCTCATCTTGTCATATATAGGATTGGTGGGAATACTCTATCACCTTGGGTTTGTTGTAGATGTTGTTCTTGGGGTTTTGGTTCTGCTTTATTTGTCTTTTTTTTTTTTTTTTTTTTTTTTTTTTTAGCGTTAGGGTGGGTGCAGGTAGGGGAGATCCAATAATTAGGCTACTACCATTGCTGCCACCTTGCCAGAATCTATATAGACTTTTTTTTTCTTTTTTAAGATTTGGGGGTGGGGAAAGTGGGAGAAGCAGGTTCCTCGCTGAGTGGGGAGCCAGATGAGGGGCTCAATCCCAGGACCCTGGGCTCGTGCCCTGAGCTAAAGGCAGACACTTAACCAACTGAGCCACCTAGGTGCCTCTACATAGACTTTTTAACATAAGATTCGGTAACTTTTTGGTCTACCAAATTGGGACCGAAGTAGAAAAGTCTTGAAACATCACTGGTAGCTGACTTTAAAAATATTTTTCTTACAAAATAAGTTATTAAAAATGTGGTGTAGAGAGAAAAGTTAGTAGTTGTAGCTATCTGAAAACCAGAACTGAACACTTTATGGTCTACCTAGCATTAACTTTCTAAGCTTATTTATGACAAAATGTAATGGTTGAAATCATAAGAGTACCAGGAAACTCCTATCTGAGCTTTTGTTTCTGAGAAAAACATACAGAAAGTGACACACTTTTGCCATTGTTTGGTGTAATATTCCTTGAATTGTGAAAGAGAGAATGCTGTTTTATGGTTCTAAAAGCATTAAACCACATAATATTTTTAATACCATCTAATAAAGATAAAATCATTACTTAATTAGGTGCATTTTTCACTTTCAGCTTTTTTTCTCCTGTGAAAAATTCACATATCTTTAATTATAGTCATTTGAAAAAAATCTGCTCCCAGGGCTTGACATAATATTAATTTAGGTTTCCAAAAATACTAAATTTCTTTCCTCCAGCTTGAGTTTCTTTCAACTGGCCATTGATTTAAATTACCTACTAGAAGGTTACAATTTTAGAATTGGCCTCTTTATCCCCCTGCTTTTAAGGATAGCCATCATTCTAAAGTCCTATAAGGAAGGAGTAAAACTTTCTCAATGGACATATTAGAAACTTTTTAAAAAAAGTTCTGGAAAACATAGTAAGATCATTTTCAGACATTTCCTCTTATTTTCTACAAAGAGATGAGAAGAAATCATTTTGAAAACAGAGCTGGTCATTAAGAATTCTTTGCAGAAGGGTAGCCAGCTTAATGTGTTGTTCTAAGTGAATGTCACCCAAGAAAAATTGAGGGAAAAGTGAGCACTCATTAAGCAAATTGACCAGCAAGTGTTCTGATGAATGTCGCAACAAATTTGAATAAGCTAATTTTGTCCATTAGTGTGCTTTTAGGACCATTGTGATTGTTTTGGTCTAATTATTTTTTATTTTGTTTATTCAAATGTAGAATGCAGAATTAACTATTGCAGCAATTTTCTGATTAGCAATTTAGAAAATTGGTGGATGGTATCTGACTTCTCACCAAGAAATGTCTGGTATTTGATAGGGCCATGTGCAAGAACACGTACAGTCTCGGGAGAAGCCTGTGCTGTTTGCTCTGTTTCTCACCCGCTGCAAATGGGAGCTCAGAGGCCCGCACTGGATTAGCAGGGGCTGTGGGCTTGGGCTCGGGGCCCTCAGATGGAGTGCACCAGATTGAGGTCTGATGTGCTGCAGAAGTTGTATTTGCCACCCAGTGTCACTATTTGGAGTCCTGTAGCTGTGACTGGTGAATTCTGCAACATTTCCCACTTCTAAAGCTTGGGGATTCGAGAAATCTGGTGCCCGAGTGGCTGCCAAAGCTTGTCAGGGGGACCCAGTGCGAGGCCGATTTCTAGGTGTAAAAGCCAGGCAGATTTGCTCACTCAAGAAAATCTGTTTTTGTAGGTTTGCTCTGACTTCCAAGATACAGATACTGGTAAAATTTTTCTTTTCTTTTCCTTTCGTTTCATTTTTTTCCCTTTTCCTTCCTTTCCTTCTCTGTCTCTCTGTCTCTCTCTCTCTTATTCGGCACTAATGCCATGCATGGGTTTCTTTTGGTAGCTGATGGTCTTGTGGGGTTGAGTAACTGCTTCTCCAAGTGTTGTCCTGGACCGCAGCAGGGGCATCACCTGGGACTTCTCAGAAGTGCAGACTCTTCCCTCCCCCACACTCCTCCTCCCCCGCCCCAGACCCACTGAAATGGGAAGCTCGGGGAAGGGCCCCCCAGTCCATTTCAACAACTTTCCAGGTGATTCTGGTACAGGCTGAAGTTTGCAAACCAGGAGTCTATAGTTACTGGGCCTTGTCACGGCATCAGGCAGTGATAATTGAAAAGCTAAAGCGTGTGTGACCTTGTGAGTGCCAGACCAGGGTGCAATTCTCAGTTCTCTTTCTGTTGCACTAAAAAGATAGATATGAATTTCGGTTAGTGCAGACAGGAAAACAGACAATCGCAGTGCTGGCGGACGGTGCCTGAGTAGAGGCTGCAGGGGGCCTTCAGAACAGTGCATGTGCCAGAGGGAGAGGGGACAGGAAGGCCCCTCTAGAGGTGGTATTGTATTGTGTTGTATTTTAATTTTTAAAGGTTTTATTTATTTATTTTAGAGTGAGCACATGTAAGTGGGGAGGGGCAGGGCAGAGGGGGGAGGGAGAGAGAGAGGGAAAAAGAATCTGAAGCAGACTCCCCACTGAGTGTGGAGCCTCCCTGGGCTCAATCCTAGATCCTGAGATCATGATCTGAGCTGACCCCCCAGGACCGAGGTCATGACCTGACCTGACCCATGACCTGACCGACTGTGCCATCCAGGTGCCTTGAGGTGGTTTTTTTTTTTTTTTTTTTTTTGAGGTCGTATTTTGAAAGGACAAATATGACCATGCCCCTCTCTGTTTAAATCCAGGTAAATCCCACTGGAGGCCTCCAGGGTCTCCTTCAGATCTCTGTTTTGCACACAACACCTGCCTCATTCCTTCGCTGTCAGTGCTTTCTTCACCCCTTCCAGGTATCCTGTTCCTTGGAGTTGTGGCTTCTGCAGGAGCCTCCCCCTCTGCCAGCTGCCAGGGAACCTCCCTGGTCTCTAGTGCACTTCAGATTGCAACTGGCCTGTTGCCTTTGCAATCCTTTCTGACCCCCCAGTGTGGGTCAGGTCAGTTCTCACTGTACAGTGCACTTCATCATACTCATCACATTGTAATTATACAATTATGTAATGATTGGTTTATTCCTCATGCTCATCTCTGGAGCTCAATATAAATTCCAAGAGGGGGACAGACCTTGCATATTCCCTGCTGCCCAAGGGCCCAGCAAGGAGCAAGCTTTTAGTAAACATTATCAGATGGTTGAATGAAGGAATGAATGGGAGGACACAGTCCTCTTTTTATCCCTGGGTCATAGGACTGGATAATGTATGCATTTGGAGAGAGGTGTCCCCTAATAAATTTTATTTATGGGATCAATGGTCACCACCATCGAATCCTACCACTGGACTGGCGAGCCCCTTGCACAGAGGCAGCGGAGTCTCACAACCTGATTCTTTTTTTTTAATTTTTTAATTAATTAATTAATTAATTAATTAATGATAGTCACAGAGAGAGAGAGAGAGAGAGAGAGAGAGAGAGAGAGACAGAGACACAGGCAGAGGGAGAAGCAGGCTCCATGCACCGGGAGCCCGACATGGGATTTGATCCCGGGTCTCCAGGATCGCGCCCTGGGCCAAAGGCAGGCGCTAAACTGCTGCGCCACCGAGGGTTCCCTCACAACCTGATTCTAATTTGGGGTCTGATTTTTGGGACATCCAAGAATAGAAGTTCTTGAGTATTACTATCCCAGGAATATGGGAAAGGAGAGAGATCATATGATCTTGGAGACATTCATAGTACATGTGCTAGAAGCCAGCAGCTCTAGTGGAGGAAGTGGCACCTGAGAAGTTCTCAGGGAAGTGGCTATTGTCCCCACTCCCCTCAAGAGCCTCCAAGAAGGGAGCTGCCTGCTTTGCTGATAGAGTTTGATGCTGGGGCACTATGTGTCTTCCCACCCACTTCCAAGTCCATTTAATAGAACAGAGATATCCTCCTTTGCCTTATTTTAGTCTGTTGGTCTTGACCTGGATAAAGTAAGACTTTTTATTTCTGTTCCAGAAGGAGAGAGCATGGCATTTGCTTCCCAGAGGCAGTAGCTTCAAGGTGGGGGCATCTGTCTCGTATAAGACACCAAGTAAGCTGTGCTGATATTTAATAGGATTGCCAAGAGACTGCACGTGTGAAGTTTATAAAAATACATACATGGAGAACAGGGGCTCAATTTTCTTTTTTCTTTTTTTTAAGATAGGGTTTTCAAGACCTAGAGGGTAAAGATGCTGACATGCTTATGGGAATCTTGCTATTAATAGAACTGATCCGTTGCCTATTTGTCAAGCATAGTTGGTTGTTATGCTGTGTATTTTTTTAAATTTTTTTTTTTTACATCTGAGGCTTAACATACTCTTAGACCTATTGTAAACTCCTTTTAGATTAAGCGAATGTAATAAATGCAATGTGTTTTGCAACAAAAATCATAAACACAATTTCTCACTCAAACAGCTATCATCAGAATAGCTATAATCTGCTGAGCTGGCCAGGAGCGGGGATGGCACACATGGCTGTAATTTTATGTTTTGGTGCCTGTGTCCTTTGTTTATCAGATGCCATCTTTCCTCCTCAACTGTGGTTCATTCCCCATCCCTGCTGCCTCCCCCTGCTCTCAGGCCCATTCTGGTTCCATCCTGGCTCTGGTGCTTTCTCTGGGTCTCCCTCGCCCTCCTTTGTTGCAGCCAAGTCATCTTAGCAAGTGATTTGTAACAGGACCATTTGCAACTGCCAGGTACATGCAGGATTTGGAGACGAGGTCAGAATCTTGAAATATTTTACCCCCAGTGAGAGACGTGAGAACTGAGGCTTGGAAAAGGTCAAGGAGCTTCCCCGAAGTCTCCCAGAGCTTGGATTGGAAGCCATGCTTGTCTGCCTCCAAAACCAACACCCTTTTCTCATTCCATCCCTGTTGCACCTGCTCCCAGAGGCTCAGGGGAGCACCATTACCTCCAGCCTCTGAGCTGGCTTCAAGCCTTGAAAATAGTGCTGAATCAAATCAAAGAAGTTGCAAGATGAGTCCCAAGAACTCCTGCATACCCTTCACCTAGACTCTCTAATGGTCAACATTTCGACACATTTCCTTTGTGTATATACATACTATATTTTTTCTGAACCATTTGAAAATAAGTTGCTAATATGCCTCCCTCCCTGAAGAGCCCTCTGAAGGCAACTCTCTCTCTGCTTTGTATTTTATGAGAGCATTGAGGGCCACCCAGAACGACCGACTGCCTTCTTCTGTCCTTAACCCAAGGGTGGCTCCCTCTTTCTTTTAGCATGGGACCATGATCCAAGGAGGTACACCTCTGAGCTTTCTTGACTTTGCCCTCAACTAGACCCTAAAACTCATGCGCCTTCCCGGACACTTGCCCTCTCTAGCACCTGAAACCCAGAACGTGTTCTTGACAGGGCACTACAAGGGCAGATAGAGAGGGGCTTTTTGTATGTTTCTACCTATTTTGTGGCAAGGGGCGAGGGGGGGGATTCCAAATCCCTCAGCTTGTTATCCAGACCTGCAGCTAAACTGTGGTCTCCGCTAGTTCAAGTCTGTTTGCAAAGACAGTTATCAATGCTGCTAACCCTTTTCTCTGGCCACTGGCTCAGATAAAATTCCCTTAAAAAAAAAATGACTACTTTTGTTTTTACTTCCTTTGGTGTAAACCAGCCCTGTGGCTAGAAAACGACATTTTGAAAGTGGAAAAAGAAGGAAAACACCTTCTGTCCGGTTTGGGTATGGGATGGAGGGGAAGGTGCAATTTCCTTCATCCGACAGGTCCATTAAAAGCAGGATTTGGAATTTATTATCAGTAAAACTTACTGATTTACCCATTATGGGGGAAATTAGCTTAAATATCTATTTGAGCCAAGCATAATTCCTAACATTTTTTAGAACTTAATCAGGGAGGCCTTTCAGAAATGTAGATCCACATTTGAAGACAAGGTTTAAAAGATGCCATAGGAAAACAGCCCAGATGTCAGGATGAATGGATGAAGATCGACGGGGTAGGTACTGGGATGGAATGTTAGTTACTCCGCTTTAAAAAGGAGATTTTGCTACATGCTACAACACCAAAGTACTTTGGAGACATGATGCCGATTTAAATAAGCAAGGCACAAAAGGACAACCATTTTATGGTTCCACTTATATGAGGTTTCTAGAATAGTCCATTCTTAGAGACACAGAGAAGAATGGTGGTTGCCAGGGCCTGCGGGGAGGTGGTGGTGAACTGGGGAGTTTATGTTCCGCGGGTACAAAGCTTCAATGATAAAAAAGCTCCCGAGGTGGATAACAGTGTTGGTGGTACAACATTGTAAGTGTATTTAATGCCACTCAGCTGTATCATTAAAAATGGTAAAAATGGTAGATTTTAGGTTCGATCTAAAGCAAAATTTTCAATGCCACACTGGGGTTATCTTTCTGCTTGTGAGCCGAACCCCTACTTATTGGCATTTTTTTTTGACATCATTAGAATTAGATGCTGTGGAATTAGAAGAGAGCTTATGGTTGGCAGGTATGTATTATGTCTTCGCATTTTCAGTGGCTGCGAGCTCAGCCTCATTCCCCCTCCTGAACCTGGGAGTTGCATTTTGAGGAGTTCTTGGCTCCCGCTGGGAGGAAATGGTATGGCTCACACTGCTCCCCATTCCCAGGACAAAGCTAAGGTAAAGGCAGTTGATGCCCAACAGGTCCTCTTGCAAATTCTTAGGAGGAACTCCGCCGTGCAGCCTGAAGGGTCGGCCTTGAGATGAGACACCCACATGTGGGGCTTCTTGGAGCTTGGTGAGTCTTGGGGTAGAGCTGGCCACTGACTCGTCTGGTCAATAACCTTCCCCATGCTCTTTTTGCCCTGTTCCTTTTCACGTCGTTCCTCAGTCCTTTAAGTTAAGGAAGTTCAAGTTGAAAGAAGTCAAGAGCTCCCCTGCCCCCACCCCCACCCAAACCCCACAGATGGCGAGGGTCTTGTGGTGGTTATTGTATTCAAACCCTTAATGCTTCTTATCTGGTTCCGATTTCAGTGAGTGCTTTCCAGAACTCAGAAACACGGAAGTCTGCGTATTTACAACAGGAGCTGTACTGGGCTATTGGGAAAACCCCCCTTGGAAATGAGAAAGTTCCTCTTTTCTGTTGCAGGGATGGATCCTAATATATCATGCTTGTCAAATCCAGACCTTATCTGATTCCCCAAAGACCGACTTCATAATAGTTGAGAAAGGTTTCCTCTCCCTGTGTGTCTTTGAGATCAAAAGAGGAAGTCCTGCTTCCTCCAACACTGGGTTGTATTTTTCTTACAGTGAGTGAGTAGGAAATACATTAAGTCGTCCTATGAAAGCCTCTGCTGCTGGCGACGTATGCATAGCAAGAAGAAATTTTGCAAAATAATCAGCTGAGAAGGGCCTTTCTTCCAGGGTTGAATGATCTGTACCTTTCCACACTTCCTGTCTCCCTCCCCCTTTTGAAAGATTTTATTTATTCATTCATGAGAGAGGCAGAGAGAGAGAGAGAGAGAGAGAGAGAGGCAGAGAGAGAGAGAGGCAGAGACACAGGCAGAGGGAGAAGCAGGCTCCTCGCAGGGAGCCCAATATGGGACTTGATCCCGGGACCCCGGGATCACACCCTGAGCTGAAGGCAGATGTTCATCCACTGAGCCACCCAGGTGCCCCCTTCCTGTTCCTTTTATAAGAGGTGAGGGCCAGGGATCAGATTGCACGTCTAGGCCCTTATTCTGTTGTTCCCACAGTACTTTTAAAACAAAGTAAGTGATAAGTTACATTATTTATGTCACAAGAGAATCCCTGCTCTTCATTCTTGCTGCAGTGAATTGAGTACCTGGTCTGTCCAGCCACTGTCCGGTATCTTGACCCTTGCGTGGCCTACATATTTGATAACAGATCCTAGAATCCTAGAGCTTCTGATGACCTCTTCATAATTTTTTAGAAGAGGACACGGAGGCCTAGAGAAACCTCAGTGACTTGCCAAGATTTAGAATCCAGAACTTCTGCATTTCTCCACCATGACATTTTTTTTTCCTTCACACCCTTCCCTGAACTGCTTAAGAGCAAAAACAGGCTGTTATACATTTTATCTAAAGCCTACAAATATTGCATATCGTAGCAGAAACCAAACAATTAATAATTTTGCTAGTCTCCTTCAACCTGAGCAAAGCTTTCATAGATGTTGTATCTTGAAAAGGCATTTACCGGAAGTTTGAACCTTGGCCCCTAGGTCCTCTTAGTGTAAGTGTCCTAAGAGGCAAGCAGAATGTTTAACATCTCCTTGATCTTGGGGGGGTCCTTTTCAAACATCAGAGTCAGCTCAAGGGGTGAGGTTGGGGGTGGGGGTATTCTCTTGCCATCAGATGGCATGCTTGTGAATGAGGACCTAGTGACAGGGAGGGATCCAGGCTCTGGCTACAGTGAAGCTCCCTGCTGTGCGGTGTTGGGGGGACCTGAGTGGCAGGTGCTTAAAGGAAGAGGACCTGGGTGTGCAGACTTTGACCAGGGATCCCGGTAACCGCCGGAAAAGCAGCGAATGCAAATAGTGCAACGGGAAAGGTGTGCTCCACGCAGGTGATTGAGCAGGCCTGGGGTTCTCCAGGCACGCACCCTACCGGTTCCGTGGTTAAGGCAGAAAGGAGAGGAGCCGGCCCGGCCCCCGGGAGGAAACCGCTCTCAGTTGCAGAGGCAGGAAGGGTCCAAACCACCGGTGAATCCACCCCCCGGCTGAAAAGCCCACAGAAAAGCGAGTGGGTGAGAAGGTAGGATGGGTGATCGGCCTGGCCCTGCCCCCCCAGAGAAGAGCACCCACCCCTGGTGATGGGGGGACATCCCTTTCTTAGCACCGGGGAGCCTGGTGAACCCCTGTTTCCTTGGACGTCCGTGAGAATGCAGGACCCACGTGTGGTACCACTGGCCTCTTTGGGCCACAGGTATTTTTCCGAAATGAGTAGGCCCGGAGCAAAAGGGACCTGAAATTGGTGTTTTCACCTTGGCTTTGGTGCCTTTAAACCCCAAGTGGGCTCATGCCCCTTATAGCCACATGCCTCAGCCCCCAAGGTCAGGCAAGAACAGCGCACCAGCCTGTGGCCGGGATACTTTCTGGCCTTCTCTGCTGGTCGGTCCTCTCTGCCTCCCTTCCAATCCTCTCTGCTCTTTGTGATCCTCCCCGCGCCCCTGAGGATGCTCATCACCCCCCCCCCCTCACTGGGAGCCCTCGGCTCCCCTGCTTTCCAGCTCTGAGAGTCCTCCCCCTGCTCCTCCCCCTGCCCCTGGCTGGCCCCGACGTTGCCCTCCCCCAGTAGCCCAAGCCATCCAAGGCGGCTCCTCCCACCTGCCAGGACTGTGGCACCGTGGGAGATCCTGGTGCTATGGGCGTGGGGTGATGCCAGGGGTGAACGTGGGGTGAACGACTAGGGTTGTCAGGAGGGATGCAGGACACGCCATGGCCTGTCCCTCCTCACGTCGGTCAGGGACCAGTCCTGTGCGTGGAGGGTGGCGGGCCTGGTTCTCTGTTCACTTCTGCTCCCCGTCTCTACCCAACTCCAGTCACCTTGCACCTGTCATTCCGTTTTGGGCCATCTCTTTGTACTCCCCACGCCCACCCTCGATGATCTTATGAACACGGCTGGTTACCACCCCTCACCCCCCTGCATTGCCTACGGTGTGCTGCGGAGGACATTGGTGGCCCTGACACCGGCCACCACCCCTGGCTTGATCTCCAGGACGTTTCAGTGCCTCCCACTGGTCCACATATGCATCTAAACCTGTTCTTCCTCTTCTCTTCTGTTGGCACCCCGTCTCCCCATCACCTAAGCCAAAAACAGGGGTCCTCTCTTCTCTTCCTCTCACTCCTTTGCTGCCCAGATCCAGCCCAGACCCTTACCCATCAGTCCTAACCCTCACTGCTCCCTGAGGGGTTCCCCCCAAGCGCACATCAGTAGCTCCCCATCAGGGTGGGCTCACCCCCTTAACTGTGACACAGGGGGCCCTGAGGTGATGGTGCCCCCCAGGACCCGTGGCCTCACACCCTGATGCTGCAGCGATTCTGAACGATCCTGTGATACTAAGCACACACCTTACTAGGTCTGGGATAGTTGCTCTTGCGGTTCCCACACCTAATAGACCTCTCTCCTCCTCCACCCCTGGGCTTCACCACGTCACACACATTCTTTAATTTGAGCTTTGGGAATCCTTTTCTGACCCTCCCGCTGCCCCAGTTTCCCCTGTTGGCTGTGCTGGCTCGCTTCTATGGTGATTATCTCTGAGTCCATCTTCCCCACTGGGCCCCCAGCTCCTGCTCTGTATTCCTGGTTCCCAGCCTCTCCCAGGACCATTGGTAGGAGCTCAGTTACCGGTTCATCAATGAAGACAGTTTGAGAAGTGCCTGCTTTGTTACTGATCCTTCTCTCTGCCAGTAATGACTAATGCTCCAGCTTTTATTTCCCTGTCCTTTGGTTCCCTTCTGTCAATTAGTTCATCATCATTAGGCCAACGCTGGAATACACTTAAGGAGCTGTTTTTTTTTTTTTTTTTTAAACTGTGTTTCAGTGAAGTCTTTCTAATTTTGGGATTTTAAACTGACTTCCAAATGGCTGATCATTGTACGAGGCTTGAAAACTGTGAACTGTCTCCAGTACTGAAACATGTTTTGTATGATTTTGTAGTATCGAGCCCTGGCCCGCAAATAGAAAAGTTATTTTGTTTTTAAGGACTAAGTACAAATTTGCACCGTGCCAAGGAATTGGTTTTTGAGTCCACGGACACAGGACTAGGGCAGTGAAAGACTTAAGACAGTAGGAGATCGTGTCAATTATTAGTATTTACCTCCTGTCTGACCCGAGTAGATTTTCACAATGAGCTCTTTCTGGGTAAGTGCTTTAATCTCTGTATTACAAGGTTAGAGATACATCTGAACTCCCCCTTACCCAGAAAATCCTTTGGAAACAGCAGAGTTGTGAATCTGGAATCCTGTGATGCAGTCGGGGACTGTTTAAACTCGTCCATGGAGGTGCTGTTGAAAGTTAGGGATTGGGGTGGTGTGTTTGGGAGGATGTGGCTGGAAGGTAGTTAAGTTTCTCGGAAAGCTCATGTTTTTCCACCAGAATTTTTCTTTTACTTTCCATGTTATGATAGATAATATAAAAGCGTTTAAAAAATGATTTGTCCCTGCAAGAAATGGACCTCCCAGAAGACGGGGTGAAAGCACCCGAGATCCCGAGAAGCACTCCTCTGTAGGATGGTGTTCCAAATTACCTTCCCCTGCCCCGCACCTCCCTAGTTAATATATGTAGTAACTCTGTCACCATGCACTTATTGTCCCCTTCCGTATTTCTGGTGCTCTGTGAGGCTTTGGGGATGGAGATAGACACAGACTTTGCTTTGGATTCTGAGAGCTTACCGTTTGAGGGTGAGGTAGGAGCAGGAGGGGGGGGTGCTTGTAGGGAGGAGCTTTTCCTGACTACCACACACCTCTGCACTCAGAGAGCTTTGCCTTTGCCTTTCCCCTCTTTGATTACACATAAACATGGACACATGCAAATGGACCAAGTCTTACTGGCCCAGCTCTCAGGGCCCCCATCCCTCTGGACATTTTCGTGGTGCTCTAGTCCGAAGAGTAGCCGCTCCCTTTGAGTCCTGGAACGTGTTCATCCCCTTTCCATATTTTTATTTCATTTGTATTGCATTTGTCTCTGAGCTCCTCCATCAGCATCTGGTTCACTACTGTTTTAATGATTATGCAACAGATGCATGGTGAAGCCAAAGATTTTAGTGCTTATGGTAGCATGAACTCACCACAGTAGAGTGGAGGCCATTCTGGGATCCTCCGTTGCATGGCTTCCTTCACTCTGTAAGGGTGATCCAGAGTGGATTTACAGTGCCGCCCCCCACCCCCTCTCTGGGCAAGAGCATTTTTTTTTTTTCAGATTTGTTTGGTTTTCACTGAGCTCATACTCTCTCTCCTCCCACCCCAGCTTTATTCTATTTCCAGTATCATCTACTTGTTTTTAAAGCCTCATGGGTGTTGTGGGCAATTACTATGATCCTTCCATCTTGGTTTTTATCCAGTTTATTCCTGTGGGGATCTAAAAGTATGTCAGAAACAGTAGGATATACAAATCATGAGCTTTTTTTTTTTTTTTTTCCTGAATCACAAATTGTGGTTAAATAGTGCATCAGAAAGGATGAATTCCTACCATTTACTTCGACGTGGATGGAACTGGAGGGTATTATGCTGAGTGAAGTAAGTTGGTCGGAGAAGAACAAACATTATATGATTTCACTCATACATGGAATATAAGAAATAGTGAAAAGGACTATAAGGGAAAGTGAGCGGGGGGAAAAATTAGAGAGGGAGACAGACCATGAGAGACTCTGAACTCTGGAAACAAAGGGTTGCGGAAGGGGAGGTGGGTGGAGGGATGGGGTAACTGGGTGACGGACACTGAGGAGGGCACTTGATGGGATGAGCACTGGGCATTATATATTGGCAAACTGAATTTAAATAGAATATTTAAATAAATAGTACATGAACTAAAGAGTAGTTGGACTACAATGGAGCTTGGAGCTTTGTCTTTTCTATAGGTCCCTTTCTACTTCCTCAAAACCAAAATAGGCCTCTCTACGTGGGTTTTCCTCCCTGCCGTTATTTTACCTGGTTCCTTATATTTGTGTCCAAAGGAGAAAAGGTTTTGAAATGACTTCCTTACTTTTAACTCCGGCTATAAATCCAGTCTTTGCAGCTTAGACATTTGTGAAGTGCACAGACCCCTTAGGGCGGAGGGATCTTTGGGACAACATTTGCAATAATGGGTGGTCCAGCTACGGCGGAGCTGACCAGGGAGCGCCTTGCACTCAAGCAGGTGGCTCTTACACTGGTCATCGAGAACATTCTATAGGACCAGTGCAGCCTGGACTCTCAATTAGTCTTTTAATCGACAGATGGCAAAGATGACAGGTGTATCTTGAATAGTTTATTTTCCCTTAAGAAAGATGGACAGCTGTGTTCATTTTGATGGAGAAGCAAAACCTTTTCTTTGAGTTTTGGTTGACTTTGAGTTTGGGATGAGGGGCGGGAGTTCTCACCACACACCACACCCAGAATGCAAGCCAGGTCTGCAGTTTCTAACTTCAGTTTCCTTTAGTGTAGTGTTTATGAAATAGCACTTGGGATAAAGAGCCCCCCCTCCCCTTGGTGGTAAGCACCCCCCCCCCCAGGCTTCTCATGTTTCAATCCCATTTAATTGGACACTCCTTTTAGTTGAGTCACCCTTTGAGGGTTTCTTTGTTACCAGAGAATCAACAGCTCTTTTTCAGCGTACACACACACACACACACACTCCTATTTCATCAATTTTCATAATATGCACTTAATCTGTATATATAATACGCCACAAGTCTAGCTTCTGTAGACAGTTTGAGAATAAGACCATGTGACTCTGATGGTGCAAGCAGGAGAGCAGAGGTGCCAGAGAGAAGAACCTCACAGTCTTGAGCACTCAAAGTCCCCTGGTTTAAAACTTAGAGCTTATTCAGCCCAGAAAGTTGAAAGCACTTTTATGAATGCCTGCTTTGTGTCAGGTAGCGGAGAGATGGGAACCAAGATGGTATGCTTGCCCGCAAGCACAACTGTGTGGGACAAATACAAATAATGACAACAATTAATTTTTTTAGATGGTGTGATTTAAAACAAAGGCAGGGGGCTCACTGAGGCCAATACCAGAGGTCAGAGGAGTCAGCTAAGAAAGAGCCAGGAGAGCAGAGCAGCTTTGAGGCTCACCAGGGCTTTGAAGAATTGTTTTTTGTTTAATGTTAGGGTTTTTAAATTTATTTTAAATTTTTAAAATTTTTCTTAAAGATTTTATTTATTTATTCATGGGAGACACAGAGAGACAGAGACACAGGCAGAGGGAGAAGCTGGCTCCTCGCAGGGAACCCGATGTGGGACTCGATCCCAGACCCTGGGATCACAATCTGAGCCAAAGGCAGACGCTCAACCACTGAGTCACCCAGGTGCCCCTAGGGTTTTTTTTTTTATTGTGGTAAAATACACACAATACAAAATGTACCATTTCTAAATGTCCAGTTCAGTGCCATTAGGTGTATTCACAATGTTGTGAATGGAAATTCTGTACCCATTAGCCCCATTAACTTTCCATTCCTCCCTCCCCCTGACTCTTGGTGTCTACATTCTACTTTCTGTTTCTACAGATTTGTGTACTCGAGGTGTCTCACGTAAGTAGAATCATACGACATTTGTTCTTTTGTTTCTGGCTAATTTCACGCTGCAGGATGTTTTTGAAGTTCGCGGATGTGGTAGTCTGTGTCAGAATTTCCTTCCTTTTCATGGCCAAATAATATTCCATTGCACGATCTTGCCACTTGTCCATCCATTGACCTGAGGATGGGCACTTGGGTTGTTTCCACCTTTTGGCTATCGTAGATAATGCTGCTGTGTACATGAGCGTGCAAATATCTGTTTGCATCCCTACTTTCTCGGTTCTCTTGGATATGGTTGGATTTTACATGAGCGAAAGGGGTTATAGAGGGTATGTTGGCATTTATCGTGATATTGTTAAACTCTTGCAACCTTATTGACTGTTCATAAATGCTCCTTTTCTCCCTTATTCTTGTTCTTTGAGAGCACGGACTGCCTTCAAGGTTCAGCCCTTAGCCAGGTACCTGGGATAAATATATCAATATTTGATTAGTTCCTGGAATTCTTAGTCCAGAACCATCATATGCTCTAGTAGTTGGCCCCCAGAATGGTAGGTTTTGCCATCTATCTTGTTTTCTTTTTTTTCTGGCTCATTAATTAACATGTGCTCAGGGAATAGAAAACAACTCTTAAATTAGCCTTAGCCAAACATGATTAGAGAAGTACATTTTCTAATGCAGAGACTCCTAATGTAGATAAAACCCAATTCAACAAACATTTGTTGAGAACTTGCTATGTACCAGACACCTTTTTAAAATGTGTAATTTCAGGGCAATTTCTAAGCTCAGTTGGAATACCTTATTGGTATTGAATTTTAAATATAATAAGGGTAGGTACATACTTTTTAACATGAATCTCTAGTCTTTATTCTAAGAGCTTCATAACAACATTCAAGATAGTTTGGGAAAAAGAGAATAAATAATACCTAGAGTCCCATTCTAATATAAGTTCTATTTTCATTTTATAGGATGAGTTTGAGGGTTGAACTTATAAGTAATTTACTTTGAAAATAAAACCCTTAATCTTTTGGTGCCAATTATCTTAAAATTTATTCTCTAAAGCTCTAGAGGTAAAGCAGAAACCAATGACCTCAAGTTCGGAGGACTCTTTTTTAGAAGCATCCATAGCAGTTTAATGGATGCATAGAACCCCACTCCCTTTTCTTAGTGGAACACCAGAAATGACATCTGTCCTCTTTTGGGGATAGGTCAGTGGACTGTTGACACCCGTTACAGGGGCTAGGTATTTAGGAATCTGTCCTTCCTCCGATCTTTTCTATGTTCAGGGATTGAAGGGTATGTTTTTATGGCTTTGCCAGGGGGAAAATACAATTTAGGATCCTTGGAGTTAGGTGGAGGAGGTAAGACTTAGATTTAGAACACGGTGAGCATCAGAACAAACGGATGGGTGATGGTGCTGGACATGTTGGATGGAGTTAGTGAGGGCAGGTGATCGTGGTTAGGGACCAATGCCTGTGGAAAACAGGGCTTTCCACATGGCAAGAAGGTGAATTGGTGGAGTAGATGTGTTCTGGGGTTGGGAATGGGGGCAGGAAGATGGGCCCACGAAGGGATGGAATTGTTTATAGGCTCCTTAGCCCGCCAGCCTAAGACTGTCTTACTGGAGAGGGAGGTAAAAGTCCAGAGGAAGCAGCTAGAAACCAAGTCCCATGCAGGTGCTTTGTAAGCTATCCATGAGGTCAGTGTTAGCTGCTGCTGCCTCTGACAGGGTTTTTGAAGCTGGGACTGGGGTTGTTGAAGGACAGTTTTTTTTTTTTTTTTTTTTTGGCCTGATGGATCTCAGGGCCATGAGGTTTGATGAGTTGGGAGTTTGATGAGCTGGAAGCACAGAAATCTCCTAGGAGAAGATGTCATCTGTCTGGGTGGTAGTAGGTGGCTAGTCTGGGGTGGGGCAGCAGGAGAGGAAAGGCAGGCAAGGATGAGAGGCAGAGGCTCCAAAGGAGGAGATGGCTGGGATTTGCTGCCAAGGAGGCAGAAGTCAGGCAGGAACCCATTTGGGAAATGATGGAACCGTTTACATTCATGGGAAGTGAGTGAG
Source organism: Nyctereutes procyonoides (assembly GCF_905146905.1). Classification (NCBI taxonomy): domain Eukaryota; kingdom Metazoa; phylum Chordata; class Mammalia; order Carnivora; family Canidae; genus Nyctereutes; species Nyctereutes procyonoides. Next base: position 7,678,700 of record NW_026575021.1, on the reverse strand, counting down.
TCAGGACTGACTGGAGGGGTGATAAGAGGTTCTGTTTCTAGAATAATTGTGTCTAACATTTATTATGTATTTTCTACGTAATAGAAACAGTTCTGAGTGCTTTGTATGACAGCCTTATGAAATAGGTTCTGTTGCTGTCCCTACTTTGCAAATGAGGAAACCAAGACAGAATTGATTAGTAACTCGCCTCAGGATCACACACTTAACTCCTTGGCAGAGCCAGGATGCAAATCTAGAGTCTTAACTCCAGAGCCAAGCTCTTACTGAGTATGCTCGACCATCTCAGTGTGAAAGCCAACATCTTCAAAGTGCCCTGTCCTGTCTTAAGCTCTTTGCATGGATTTGTCACATTTGATTCCCATAAGGACTCTATGAGATGAGGGTATTTTTATCATTTTCCAGATCTGGAAACTTGGTCACAGAGAAGTAGAGTGGCCTGCCTTTGAGGTCACGCAGCGAGGCTTAGCTTCCATTGGTTACGGTCCTTCTCCAGAAGTTGGCGATGGTTATTCAGCTGGATTGTCATAATACCTATGGCCCTTAAGATCCCCTTCCGAGAAAGCTAAATTGATTGAAGTGTTTTGAAGTATAAATTCTTTAAGGATTTTTGGATTAAATTTTCTGTCAACGTCACTGCTATTCCCTTGCAACAACTCCCTTTTTAAAAGGGGATAAATAATTGACATAATAGTGTCTCCATTTATTGCTGTGCCCATTTTCATTATTTAACACTGCATATGACTTTGAAAACAATCCCAAGCACTTCGTTTCCTATTCTGGCCCCCTGCATTTAGATGCTGAGCCCAGCAAGGGACAGATGATCTTGCCTATAGCCCTTCATGTGTTATTGGTGCTTAATAATGTTTGATGATTGTAATCGACCTTGTTGTTACCTTCTGCGAATCGAGGTTTGCTGAGTATCTTCAATCTGGGGTGTACTTGGCATGACCTCACGGAGCTGCAATTGAAGCCATGGTTGAAAGGTGCCCAGATGAAATATTGGGTAACAAATTGGAATGGAGACCAGTCATCATCTATGTGCACCTGCAGGGGATGGTTTCACTGCTGCTCTAGAGCATCTTTGGTGTGTCCCTCTCCTCTTCTGTCCTCACGTGTCAACAAGTCTCATCTGGGACTTTCTTTCTTTCTTTTTTTTTTTTTTTTTTTTGATTTTTATTTTATTTATCCATGAGGGACACACAGAGAGAGGCAGAGACACAGGCAGAGGGAGAAGCAGGCTCCATGCAGAGAGCCCGATGTGGGACTCGATCCCGGGTCTCCAGGATCACGCTCTGGGCCAAAGGCAGACGCTTGACCACTGAACCACCCAGGCGCCCCTCTTCTGGAACTTTTCACCTCATTTGACTATAGATCTGTTTCTGTGCCTTCCTGTGCCGTAGCTTCTCACAGAGAGGTCTACATGTAGAGCCTCTGACCTTGGGAACACACGGAAATTCCCACTCACCTGAAATTGTACTCTTGCATTTCCTGCAGTTTCTTTCTCACCAAATAGATTTGGTTTGTTCCCTTGGTCACTTTTGTTCATCCTCTTGATCTCGCTCAGCATCTGCCCTAGTCCCCACCACCTTCTCTTTGAAACCTTCTGATGTGTTGCCTTCCCCTCCCACCCTCTTCCTTTCTGGTGGTGGTTTTGTTGTTGTAGCTTGTTCATTGTTGTTTGACTTTTAAATCTCAAATCTATACCCTCTTAGCTGGAAGAGCTCTTCAAGATTGGTATTTTGTGTGTGCCTCTTTTTTCCACAAGTCCTCACCCTTGACTATCTGATCCTGCCTTTTTTTTTTTTTTTTAAGATTTATTTATTTGTTTATTCCTGAGAGACACACAGAGAGAGGCAAGACATAGGCAGAGGGAAAAGCAGGCTGTCTGCGGGGGAGCCTGATGCGGGACTAGATCCCAGGACCCCAAGATCATGACCTGAGCCAAAGGAGATGCTCAACCCCTGAGCCACCCAGGCGTCCCCTGATCCTGTCTTTTAACTTCACACGTTATTTGCTCTTCCTCCACCATATGAAATGCAGGTCATAAGGTGAGAAGTCCCATCCACTGGCCCGGGAGCCCCTGAGAGCAGGGCTCTTGGCCCTCCTGGCCCCACACGTTTCTGATCATGTCTCCCCACCCCCAGTCATGCCAGACTTGGGGAGAGCTTCCTGGCGTGGCTTACCTGCTGCCTTTGCCTCCCACCTGCTCCTTTCTCCACCTGGATTGGAGGATTTTTACTCCAACATCAGAACTCAGGTCGCTTCTTGTCTCCGACCTTGTATGTGTGCGGAGGGGATAGATATGCCATTTTGCCTATGACCCTGCAGAAGTGATTGAAAGCTCCCTCCTCCTCCACACCCCCAGGGGGGAGTGCTGTTATCCTGTTGCTCTAGCCTACCTCACCCGGGACCCTTTCTTCCCACTCACTCACCCAGGTCGAATGTGAGTCAGTCTTTGTAGTTTTAATTACACTAGAACCATTAATGTGTTTTTCCTCTGATGGTATAATAATGCTCCTTTAGTCTCAGATCCTTACTGTAGGTCTTATTCCTTCTGCCAACCTCTGAGGACTGGAGCTCTTCACTGAGTTCCTTGAATCTGGAAGATCTCGGTATCTTACTGTGCATGTCACTTTTCTGCTGGAAAATATCGAGTGTCTCTGCATGGTCTGTGTGGTCTCTGTGGTATACATCTACGGCCCATGTCTGTCTTCTCTTTCACCTCTTCTGATATGGTCAAGGTCCAGCCCACCTCTTCCTTCTTCTTCAGCTTGAAGCCAGAACAGCTGCGTTTCACTTATTGTGACATGTGAGTAGTGCATTCTCTAAACTCTGGTGTGCGTGTAAGAACCAGGTGTTGCACTTATGTGGACGTTTCCCCAGCACCCAGCTCGAAGCTTTTGCAGACCATGAATAAGGAACAGGTACATTTGCATTCATGCAATAGATGGATGAATGAATGAATGAATGAATGAATGAATGGACTGCCATGAATTTTCTAAGCTTCAAGTTTCATACTCCGAGTCTAAAGTTTGCATCTTTATATTAAGAAGCCTATTTAGGCATTAGTTTGATTAGGCTGCAGTCCAACATATGTCATGAGATATGTCATGGTCTGATTTTTTTTTAAAGATTTTATTTATTTATTCATGAGAGATACGGAGAGAGAGAGAGAGAGAGAGAGAGAGAGAGAGAGAGAGAGGCAGAGACACAGGCAGAGGGAGAAGCAGGCTCCATGCAGGGGCCTGATGTGGGACTCGATCCTGGGTCTCCAGGATCACGTCCTGGGCTGAAGGTGTGAACCACCCGGGCTGCCCTCATGGTCTGATCTTTAAAATGGGATTTTCATGTGCTGCCTTATTATTTGAGACTCTTAAATAGTTCTCCTTTTGGGGAACATCACCGTATAAGGAGAATTTCACACAAATAACTGAATTCACAGCCAACCCATGTCATGGTCATGTACATTTTGCCAGAAGAGTAACAGGCCAGTAGGTTTTTTTGTTTGTTTTTAATAGTGTGGGGTTTTGTTTTTGTTGTTTCTAAGCAGGGTGTCAGCATGTCAGTACCATTTCGATGGCCCATATTCAGAGTGGAAACTTGACCCAGCTGTGTTTTTCACCCAGAGAAGGGCCATGCGTGGCATCCCGCGAGGATGGCTTGCATACCAAGTGTGACCCTCAGGATTAATGGAGAGTTGCAGAAAATAATTTTCTCGATGAACTTAAGAAACTTTAAACAGAACTCTTTCTAACTATAAATAGTGGGGCAGCTTTGTCCTATTTTTATTATAGAGCGCACAGAAGATGGAAATCAATATTGGAAGAGTTGCTTTATTTCGCCAAGGAAAAGATCATACTCAACACGATTCTTATTTTTCTTGGCAGGCTCTTCTCAACCATCTGTGAGTCCAGGGGAACCGTCTTTCCCATCCATCCATCCAGCAAAATCAGAGTTAATAGTCAGTGTCGGCGACGAGCTTAGGCTGTCCTGCACCGATCCAGGATTTGTCAAGTGGACTTTTGAGACCCTGGGCCAACTGAATGAGAACACACACAACGAATGGATCACAGAGAAGGCAGAGGCTGGCCACACGGGCAATTACACGTGCACCAACAGAGATGGCTTGAGCAGGTCCATTTATGTGTTTGTCAGAGGTAAATGTGTGGCTTTCTTTCATGCTATGCTTTAGAGAACTTAATATCCTGTTCTTAATTATGGATGACATAGAGATGGCTGAGCCATAGAGAAAATATGGCTAGGTCTAGAAAGCCTAAAACAAAATTTTCTTTGTTGGTCTCCCCCCCCCCCCCGGCCCCATCTCTTGATACATCGTGGCTGTGGGTATGACTTCAGCTGAAGGTCTGTGAGCCTGCGCTGCTCTTCCTAATGAGATTACAATATGGTTAGCCCATTTGTCCTGGCACTCTGAGTAAACCCTGAGAATAAATTAGGCCCTTTGGGAAAGCTGCATTTTAATGCCTTGAGATCCTAGATACTCCCACTTAGTAAAAACACTTCAGGGAACGAAAGGCCTCGGAAGGCCCAAACAGACCAACACTTCAAAAAGAATTGACCCACTTTTAGGGAGCAAATTCCAGAAAAATAACCCAGTCAGCTAAATCACCCCATGTCCCTCTTAGGTTCTTTAATAGTTGTCAGTTGATTCGTTTAAAAAAAAGAAAAGAAAAAGAAACAAAGAACCAAAACAAAATGGTGACCTTTTTAGAAACAGAAGAAAAATATGATTGTTGGATTTCCGTACCTCATTTCCTATGATAAACTCGGTGATTCGCCTGTGTTTGCTTAACATCCTTGTCAAGAGGAGGTTTGCTAATATATGGGAGGCAGGAGGCTCTTTCTGTTGATGTAAAAACAAGTACTTTGAGCTTTAGGAGACGCATCCTCAGGTCATAGGAGGAAGAATAGAGTCCCGGTTCTGCCTCTGAGTTTCTGTCCAGTGAAAACGGGACTACGTAGGAGGCCTCATCCACAGTATTGTGGGGGAATAATGAATACATCTGTCCTAGATTGCAGGTCTGAGGGACCTCAAGAGTTTCGGTTTCTCACCGGAACACTGAGAGTTTCCTGCTTTGTCTTCCTGGTGTAATTGTTGTCGTTCAGGAGACCAGAATCGTGCAAATTCTAGCTCTCTCAAGGGTTCATAAAGTTGACTCACCTTGTGTTCGCTGTAGGGAAGGTTGCCTCTCCTTAGTGTATCTGTTATTCTCCTACGTGGGTAAACTGAGATCTACCCATTGATAAGGCACAGCTTAGCCTCTGGGTATGTTTCTGTAATTGTGGAGGTATCCTGTGTGCTGGTCATTGGAATTCGAGAAGATACTCTAATTTCCAGGTGGTAATGAAGTCTCATTCTGCATATGAATACAGTGGGTAGATGACTGAATAAATGGGGGGAAGCTAGTAGCCAAGTCAGTCTCGGAGTCAGTCTCGCAGAGTTCATGGATTTTTTTTTTCTTTTTAGAAGGGAAGTCTTCCTCAATAAATCAGAGCTATCAGAGCTACACTAAACTACTGATTTGAGATGTTTTGGATACTTGAGTAGTTTATGTTACAGCAGGGAAGGAGATTGGGGCATTGTAGGAGCCGGGTTCCAGCAACTGAGAAAGAGTAGATGGAATGATAACCAGCAATGGCTTCGGACCTCAGTTCTATCCTCATGAGGTGCTTTATTCATGGAACAAAGGAGTGAGGCTGGGACATGCGTAATTATTCATCCTAGAATTTTTTTTTCCTAAAATTAAATGGTAAATCTATTTCACCAATGTCAAATTGATTTTTTGTGGGACACCAAGTTCCAAGTGGAATGGACAATGAATAAAGAAATTTTTTAAAATTTATTTTATTTTTTTTATTTTTGTATATTTTTTATTGGAGTTCGATTTGCCAACCTATAGTATAAAACCCAGTGCTCATCCCATCCAGTGCCCCCCCCAGTACCCTTTAAAAAAAACAAACAAACAACATTTTAAACATGATCTGTTGGCCCAACCGTCTATCTGTATTATCTTTACATGGTAGGGGTGGCCGCATATTGTGTGTACAGAATGAGGTTTGTCGTTGCTTATAGGAGGTCCCAGTCTGCCCGAGGCTTTTCCAGTCCACACCTGGTGTCCTGGCATAATTATTAATAGCACTCCCCTTCACTCACAAGTGTCCTGGTTCGGATGATGAAGTATTTGCCACAGCATTCCCGAAACTCATAAGACCCCCCTTGGGAATATGGCTTCATTTGATTTCCAGAAGTTTATGTTTATACATATCTTTCAAGAATTAGGAAGAGTGGGGCCCATGATGACATTTGTACAGGGTGGCCGGCTGATGGTCTCCCAGGCTCTATGCAGAAGCTGAAAGGTCCTGGCCACTGGGAGTTCTGGAAAGGCCCCCGCCCCACCACCAGAAGGGTAGAGAAAGAACACCTTTCCCTGACCCTAATGGGTATCATCACACAGCCTTAGTCTTAGCCCATGCTGCTTGAGTATTCCCTGTTGTAGAAGAATAGTAACTATTGTAGTAAAATACCCTCCGAGTTTTAGGGGCTCAAATCGTGGTATCAGTTGGACAGGGATTTGAGTTCCGCTCAGCCATTTCTGGGCCATGTCACTTTTTTAGGAGAGTCACTTTTGAGACTTCAGTTTCTTCACCTCTAAAAGGGGGGGGGGGTAAGCATAGTGCCCATCACATCACGGGGGTAAGCATAGTGCCCATCACGTCGGGGTGCTTCGAGGATGAGATGAGCTAAAGTGTAATGGTCCGAGCTTAGTGTCCGACACATGGGAAGTGTATAACAAATGTTAACTGTTACTCGATTCGTAGTATTTGGATAAATTCTACTTTTGCTTGCAAAGAACGAACAAAATGCGGAGTCATCCGTGATCTTTTAAAATGTTCTCGGTGCCTGTGGCCTGCCATTCAGACGACTGATTTTTGATATGCTTTAGATCCTGCAAAGCTTTTCCTCGTTGACCTTCCCTTGTATGGGAAAGAAGGCAATGATACGCTGGTCCGCTGTCCTCTGACGGACCCAGAAGTGACCAATTACTCCCTCAGGGGGTGCGAGGGGAAGCCTCTTCCCAAGGACTTGACGTTTGTTGCTGATCCCAAGGCTGGCATCACGATCAGAAACGTGAAGCGCGAGTACCATCGGCTCTGCCTGCACTGCTCTGCGGACCAGAAGGGGAGGACGGTGCTGTCCAAGAAATTTACCCTGAAAGTGAGGGCAGGTAGGGGCCCTTTCTCTCTTTCTTGTGGGGAGGCGGAGCATCTGTTGATGGAGGGGTGACTTGTCTCCTCTCCCTGGTCTGTCGTACTCTCAGCGGTCAGGTGGCTGGCTCTTCATCACTTTCCCCAGCTCACAACTACTGTCAGTGGCCGGTGGATTCTTTGTTTCGTAGCCCCAAGCCCCACACCACCAATGCACGGCGCCACCGTTGGCAGGTGCATCTGCCAGAAACCGGTGTGTAGACCCTCCCAGGGACAACTGTGAAACCTCACAACATCAGGACACCCAGAGTTTCATAACTGCATGAGGTGTGCTTCCAAGGGAACCTCACTGGGGAGCTTTGATTCCACTGTTGGGAAAGATTAGCATATACATTATTCACCCCTTGATTTACTGTTGATAGAGGAATTGAGTTTCTCCTCAGCGATTTGATTTTAATGCATTCCCAGACTTATTCCCAGTCTGAGGAGGAAAGCACCAACAGAGTATGGCCCTTGTTATCATCGTGGCATTATGTTGATTAAATTCGTAGCTGGAAGATGTCTGGATTTTTGTGTCTCCGAGCTCATCAAATTCAACACCGGGTGACATTCTGCTACGGAGGGGTTTTTATGAAGGCTTTTGAAAAAGGGTGCTCATTGGGATTAAGGAAAGTTTGACTATTTAAAATGGAGATTTTTCAGAAATGAGCAAGATATTATTACTACGGCACATGGGAAAGATGCCTGTTTGGTTGAAAGAATATAATTAGTCGTAGGTCACGTCCTCATGAAACCATCAGGGTTAAAGCCACTTTCCCTGTGCCAGGGCTTCTACCTGTTTCAAAATAGCTTTGGCCAGGAGCATTATCATCTCAAAGCAGACATTCCTATTTTTTTCACTCAATATTAATGAATTTGCTTGAAGGATGCAAGATTTAATTGCTGATGTCTTCAGATAGGCAAGTAATACAGATTGATTAGTACTTGAGATTTTATTTAAAAGATGGCCAAATAAGTTGGGTGCATTTGAGGAAAAGCAGTAGGTGACAATGGCATATGATCATGGAACAAATAATTTGAGGGCCACGTTTCTTCTTATTCTAGCCATCAGAGCTGTACCAGTTGTGTCAGTATCCAAAACAAGCTCTCTCCTGAAGGAAGGGGAAGCCTTCTCTGTGATGTGCTTTATAAAAGATGTGTCTAGTTTCGTGGACTCGATGTGGATAAAGGAAAACAGCCAGGTAAGTGGCTTGTTTCCTTTGTTTTTCTCAATACATTGTTCTCTCTGTGGGGGACATTTTAAGGTTTTCCCCTTAAAACAGTCTATTAATTATCCTGGGGATGGCTCAGCTGGTGTGTCTGTCTGAGGTGGGGCTGTCTGGGCGTATGTCGAGATGCACATTTCCCCCTTTCGTAACACCATATGTGGATGTGTATATTCATTATTAGCGACAAATACGTGTCATTTTGTAAATTTATTTTGAGAAGACCGAAGAGAGAACTTCGGACTCCTGTTCTATACCGTGTGCTGTTTCTTTGACTTTTGTAGGGAAAATTTTAAGAACACTTCTTGTTAGCCACGTACGTTAACCTTGATTTTTAAGACTCTTAAAATTATCCAGGCCAGATGATTTAAAATATTGGGAAAAGTTGTCAATTTTTTTCCCCCTTCCATATTTAAAAACAGTCAATGATCTCAGATACTAACCGGGGCACTCCCTCCTTTCCCACAAAGTGGCCTATCCATTTGAGAGCTGTGTTTCCTTTTTTATTGATCTGACTTCTCCCCTCTGAGGCTGGTTACCTGAGATCAAGTTGCTTATGGTTTTCTATTTGTTTTAGTCACTATTAATAAAATGGTTATCTTTAATCTGAAACATTTGGACATGTTTAAGTTCTCATTCATTTAACAAATGCATATTGAATGTCTCCTATATGTCAGATACTGTGGAAGGCATATCTTAAGTAAATTTTAGCCAGTTATATGAAGTTTTTTTTCCCTCTCTCTCTCTAAATAATCATTAATAGCAAGGTCTTTCAAATTCTAATTTCCCAAATATTTTGCTTTAAAATTCCCATCGACCGAATTTTCAGTAATTTTTATTTGCATAATCTTGGCCATCTAAGGTAATTTGCTATCACAGTGGTTTTTCTTCAGAACACATATATGCATTACATGGGAGGAAAGAAATGATATATTTTCCTCCTCCTCTTCCTCCTCTTCTTCTTCCTTCTCATGCTCTGTATTCAACATGGGCAATTTCATGCCTCTTTAAAGAATTCTTTGCTCCATAAGTAACCATGGTGATTAGCATAATGCAAAGTACTATGATGGTATTCACATAGACTTGTGATGGATGATACCTTGCTAATGAAGCCTGCCATTGACTAGAGAATGGATTGTACTAGAGTCTTGTTCTTTCAGACCAGTGGCTTAAAGAAACAAGTTTTAGTTTCCATATCATATAATTTAATAAAAACAATAGCTTATGTATGGATTTTTGACTAACCCTACAGAACGCAATCCTATATTAATTGGCTTTCCATAATCCTTGATTTCAGATGAGAGAACAGTTTAGACCATGTGTGTATTTGAGCCTCTGTATAACTTGAAAATTAGCCTTTTTTCATGAGAAATTCAATTGCCCCAGGCAGTTTTGTTCTGAACCACTTTTCCCAGGAGTCCTGCATGCCATTCCCAATTAATCCACTGGCGCTGCTAGATAAGCTTTCAGTGTTGGGAGCTCTTTGGGGAAATCCCAGTGTGCACCTCAAGGGTTAAGGAAAACCAAATCACATGCAAACAATATGTAATGTGTGACTTGCAGATGGGGCTCGTGGCTCCATGCCAAGGTTCATCCATGAATCTTTTGTTGATATCCTTTGGCTTCATTCGGAATACTTAGCAATGTGAGCGCTATCAAATTATCTTAAAAATTCCTGGTATTTGATTCTGGCCGTTTAGAATAAGTTTAAAACTCACAGAGAAATTTAGGATAAAATGAGTATTCTAGAGTTTTTGCAGTTGTTTGTTTTAAACCCTAAGAGAGTCTTGGAGTTTATTCAACACTTGTGAATCTTGGTTAGCTTTCCTAGTGCCTCTAAACCCTTGTATTTTTACTTTTAATTATGTTATTTGACATCATCCTGAATTAAGGTCTTTGGGTTTAGGTGTTGATATTGTATCACATAGGACCAAGCTATTCCTTCATGCGCTGACATGTGTTCATTGTTCCTGGTTAGCTCCTTGTTATAGACCCTTGGGCTACATATATCTATACCACAAATCTAGAATGTGGTATGTTAGCTGTCTGTTGTTACTCTGCCTTTGCAGAGAAGTCTGTGACCTGGTGGACTGGGAGAGGACAAAACAGTGTCCCCTCACCTTGCTACTGCATCTTCTTGATTGCTCTTCTGCAGTGAAATGGCAGATTTCTGCCAATTATTAGAAGAATCTCTTGGAAGAGAGTGTCTTCATATCTGCATTGTGCTTCAAAATGAAAAGGCCTTTAAAGACCTCTGCTTTCTTATTTCCTTTTATTTATTTGAGAGAGAGAGAGAACAAGCAAGGGAGGGAGAAACAGAGAAGGAGAGAGACAGAGGGAAGAGCAGACTCCTGCCGAGCAGGGAGCCCAACGCAGGGCTCCATCTCAAGACCCCGAGTTCATGACTTGAGCCAAAGGCAGACGCTTAACCTACTGAGCCACCCAGCCCCCCCCCCCGTCTCATTTCCTTATAGAAACAAAAGCTGAGACTAGTAGTATCCTTGACTTGCTCAAGATCTCACAGTTAGTTAAGAAAGCAGGTTTCTCTTCTTTTTATTTCAAAACATTCCGCTTTGGCAGTCTGCTCTTATGTATGCTCACTTTAATGTAAAAAAAATTTCCAAAAATATAATAACATGAGGAAAAAAGAAACAGATATAATTCCACCATTGCATGTTGTAGTGCTATGCAATGGGAAATAAAATGTGAGCCTCCTGTGTAATTAACATTTTCTAGTAGGCACATGACAGAGTCAGAGTAAAATCGATACATTTTATTTAACCTAGTATAGCCAAAATATTATCTTATCAATGTAATTAACATAAAAAATATCAATGGGTTATTTTGCACTACTATTTTTCATATTAAGGCTTCAAAATCTGGGGCATACTTTTTATTTATAACACAAGTTGGACCTCAAGCATTCCAAGAGCTCAGTATTCTTTGTGTGTCTGGTCTTTATAAATACTATATTGCCCACTTTTTTTTTCATATTTCTTTTCCCTCTGCTCCCATGCATATGTATTACCACATGTTTGCAGTTTTAAGGTACACTTGGTTTATGCTTATTAAGTAATATGAACCTTTTTCTTATTTTCACATTTATAATTTTGATACTTGGTATACATTTAGGTCATCTCTGAGATTTCACTGCAGTAAATATTTTGAAGCTTTTTAAAAAATTGAGTTATTTCCTTGAGATAAGTTTTCTGGAATTGATCAGGGGTCTGAACAAACAGCCAAATTGCTTTCCACAGGGATTGTTCTGATTTACAATAGTGTCAGAATGGTCTCATGCTAATAGGTTGACCATAGCCTGGCCAGCGCATTACCATCTTGGTCTCGTTTCATGTCAATATCAGCTCCTGTTTCTTTTGTTTGTTTGTTTGTTTGTTTTTCAGTTGTTATTTTTTTCCGTAGGAATGTGTTCATTTTACCGAAAATTTGGAAGATGCAGAAAGCTCTATAGTACTCCCTCTAATATTTTCAGAGTGACTATAGTTTATGTTATGTTTTATTCCCATGATGTTTTCCATACAAGAAATCTCTCTGTGTCTTGTCTGCAGGCAAATAATACGAGTAGAATGGTGATAGCACAAGAGTAAATTTGCAACTTTTTCTCTTCCACTCATGCTTAAATAATTTGGGGTTTGGTCTTAGACGTCTCACATACTTTGGAACTCTTTTTAATAGTTGCCAAAATTCTACTGGATGAGAACTGTAGGATGAGTCTCCAAGTTAGTTTTAGACATTGTGGTTCAATTTTTATTCGTGAAAATAATATAAATGTTAATAAAATAGAATATTATTATTAGTGATGTGTTTTCTTTCAATCACTGGGATATAGAGATAATGATATGACCTAACTATGAACAATTGGTGTCGCTTTTTTTCCCCTACTCTGGAAATCTCACTATTTATTTTCTAAGATCTGCTTAATGACAGCAGAATGTAGTGAATGTACTGGATGTTTTTGATTAACTGGAAGATTTGAGTTCTTGATATGACCTAACTATGCTGACTAAATGTAAAGTATCAGTATTCAGTAATATTTCTTATATAGTAACTTCTAAAATTTGGCACGTTAAAATATTTAGTGCTGCAGAGAATTTGGAATTATGTATGCCATGGTTATTATGAAATGAATTTTCATGTTTTTTCCAATCATTAATAATGACTATCTTTCAATATAATCCTGTAATATGAAGTGTTCCAATGACAGACTTGTCATGATGCTTTATTATTCTTACTTAAGTAGTGTATAATGAATGTTAATATGGAGAAGTTAATTGCTGCTATTTTTAATTTATCTAGGAAAGATCCTGAATATAAATTTTATGGTAATCTTTGATTTTTTTTTTCTCTCTTTCCAAAACCAGCAGACTAATGCACAGACACAGAGTAATAGCTGGCATCACGGTGACTTCAATTTTGAACGTCAGGAAAAGTTGATTATCAGCTCAGCAAGAGTTAATGATTCTGGAGTGTTCATGTGTTACGCCAATAATACTTTTGGATCAGCAAATGTCACAACAACCTTGGAAGTAGTAGGTAAATATCTCTATCAGAATGTATAAATTATTGGCAGTAGTGAAAGAAGAAATTGCTAGATAGCTTCCTTTTTATGTTAATAGAATGTTGAAGAGATTACTAGAAATTTAATTGTCACCACATGAATGAATGAATGAATGAATGAAAATGATCACTGTCGCCTTTTCCAACCAGAGCACAAAAGCAAATTCCACTAGTTTAATAAAGAGGAAGTGGAAACTTGTAACTGAAGTTGTTTAAATGGGTCATTTTCTCCCATCCCCCCCCCCCACTAAACAAATAAGATGTTAAGTGGAACTTTTTTCAAAAATTCGAGTCTTTACTGAATGACTCGAGTTTAGAAATGGGTGTGGACTTTCTCAGTGGAGGAGTCCAGATGCTGAGAGCCTGAAGTAGTTCTCTGAATCTTTTAGGGGGGCACCTGAGCCTTTGGTTTATCTTTTTACCACTCATGGGTCTAGTTCATTTGTCACAGGAAGGGCTGAGTTGGGCTGCTTCTTCCTAGGACACCGCTCACTTTACCCCATCCTCCAGCCTTGTAGGCCATAGTGTGAACCTTCAGGAAGGAGGTCCCCTGGGGCCTGAATCATTGGTTCTGCACAGCATAAACTGGGTCATGTTACCCTATAATCCTAACCCCATCATAGCTGGTATGCACAAGTGGTTTAGTTTCCTTCCCTACTCTGGAAATCTCACTAAATATTTATTTTCCAAGATTTACTTAATGGGAGCAGAAGGTAGTGAATGTACTGGATGTTTTTTGATTTACTGGAAATAATAGTAATTTTTAAATTGCTTTATTTACACATTTTTTTGTTTTGTGAGTATTGTTTGAATTTAATCTCTTGTGTTTTTTTTTTTTTAATGCAAGTACAGTCTCTGTGCTTGACTTTGATTAAGTACTGGTAGGGTGGCAAATTTCTTCATCATGAGCAATAATAAAATGATGTGATATTTGTTTTCATTTCTCCTCTTCCCCCATGTTTCCTCAATAATTTATGAAGCAGTGTTAGAGGTCTGTGATTTATCCCACAATAATCTCATATAATTTTGGCATTTCTGCCCATGTTGTAATGGAAAGCATCTCACCAGACTAAACGTGGGAAACACGCTTTACTTGCAATGATAGAACCAGCATGCAGAAAGAGTATTACTTTTTCCCTAAACGTGATTGTGAACCATTTATTAATTTGAATGGAAAGCTATGCTTTTAAAATATTAAACTCCATAAGTGCTAATTTGCTAAGTTGATTAGGGAGCATGTTGATATATCAGCTTCAGCTCCAGAAAGCAATTAGTAAGGATGTTTTGAGCATATTATTGTATGTAATCAGATTTTTAAAATCCATTCATCAATTTCCAAGAATATAACTGTGTAACTGGAAAGGCTTGTGGCTCTGAAACCTGAATCTGGTTTTTTATTGTTTTGGGGTGGGTTGGGATGGGACACGAACAGGAGGAGACAAAGAGAAAAGTAATTTCTTTGGGGGCTGGGAGTAGGAGAATTTGGATACCATGTGGAGTGGCTTTGGGATGGTCCCCACCTGGTTTTAAGTTGGGGCCGTGCCACCCAACTTTTGAATGCACCCTACTTTAACTCTACCTGCATTTTCTCTTATGAGAAACCCTACCTCTAACTCCAGAGGTTATAGAGAGGAGAAAAGGCAATAGATTTCATAGAAGAACCTCACATAGCGTTTGTACTGATTAAATATTAATGCATCACCAATTTCTTAATGCAGAAGTACCTGAAAAAAATCATACTTTATGTTAAAACAACCCTGATGGAATTCTTTGATTTGAATAATTCTGATACTTCATGAATTTGAAGGACATAAAAGTATATTGAGCCAAAGGACTCTGGAAAACTCAGGAGGAACTCAAGTATTTTAAGTATGGTGATGATGAGGGAACTCATTTCAGTGCAAATATTGTGGTCCGTAATATTTGAGTATTTTGCATTGTGTGGGATCAATTTATGACCTTAAGAACCTGAAACTGTAACACAGCACTCCGATGAAAGATTTATTCCTTCAAAATTAACCGAAAATCTAAATTTGCTTTAAAAATGGCAGAGGGAGCTTCATTTATGATTCAGGCATTAGAACAGGGTGGTGGTTTCCATCTCCAGCTTTCACCCGGATGATTTTTTATTCTCATCTGTGACACATCCTTTTCATTGGTGCAGTTGGACTCTTTCTTATTCTGAATCTCTAGGAAACTAAAGGGCAATAAATACTAGAATGACAACTCATGTAGGACCTTAACATATTCAACCGAGTAGTGCCAAAAATAATGAATAATTTTAAATTTTATAATTCTTAAATTTGGGGAAAGAAATGGAAGAATAAAATGTGAAAACCCTTCCACTAATGTGATATAACTGTTTTTAAGATTTGGTAAATTGCTTATATTTTTGTACGCAGCAGGGTTTCAGTTACACATAGGATGTCACTCTCTCTCTCTAACTGAAAGTAGAGAATCTAGGGAATTTGCTACTGTAAGAAGAGGCCAGCCTTGGCTTCTCATGAACCTGTACTCCGATCTGGGCTCTGCCTTTGGGTAGCTAACCATTTAGTTTTCCAGGACTGGATATTTTTCATGTATAAATTAGGAGTTCTAAGTGTTCTCTTTCAGTATTGTTATACAATTATATATTTGCCATAATTATTAATTAGAGTGTATGCTAAACTGCATAGGGCAGTTCTTGGCACATAGTAAACATTCCATAAATGGTGGCCATAAAACTAATATTGGCAATAATTTTATTACTTTTTTTTTCAAACTCTTTCTTATCTTATTATTATATAACCATTTCTAAGGGCTGCTTGAGAAACCAGTTCTCTGATTTTGAAAATGATTATGTCCAGGGTAGATAGCTGTTCCTTTGGTCTGTAGTTATCCACTAAAAAGGGATCTCAAGTGGGAATTACAGGGTTAAATGGGAGAATAGATAATTATAGAAAATCTATATTGCTAAATGCTTTCTGAAAGAGTTGTGCCAATTTACAGTGTGTAATTCGGCGTGCTACTTTTACCACACTTGCAAAATTATTGAGTTTCTTTCAAATTAGTTTTCCTATTTTTCCACAGGATGGATATACTTTATTTTTTAGCAGCTTTATTGAAGTTTTGCTATTTTTAATAAGTGAAGAGTGACGACTTATTTTAAGTACTAGTTTAAATATTTCTCTATCTATATTTTCATGTTCTTTTTCTTATTACCTTACTTTTACTATATAGACATTTAAAAAAGCTTATATATTCAGATTCTTGGGATTTGTATGATTTTATGATTCTTTTTCTTCTGTGGTTCCTAAAAAGCCTAGAAAACTGCCCTTCCCCCTCCCCACCTAGAAGTTTGATAGGAGTTAATTCTGTTTAGTTAAAAATACGGTAGGGTTTTTAAGGTGCTGTCCTTCATTTCATCTGTGATACATGATGTGATGAGAAGATGGATGTTTATTTTTCTTCAAATACTAAATGGTGTTCTTTCAACATCTCCATTGACCATTAGGATCTCTTCTTCATCTTGATTTTGGACACCTTCATATCATCACATTTATATTGAGTCTGGGTATGACTATTTAGTCCAAAGTTTTTTGACCTAAGAAGCATCAGGACCAGTCATTCTAGAAGACTTTTAACAAGATGGTGCTAGATCTTTAAGAGAGTTGCTTGAGAGACAGGTGGGAGAATGAACATTTGAGGGCTGTCCTTTCTCACTTTATGACGGTGATTCTACAAGAGCAAAAAGACCCAAAAAAGGTACAATGGCAAGTCAAAATATTCTTAATACCTGACCCCAGTCCACTATCCTTATAGCCAAAGGTGAAGCTGTGTTTTCTGTTGTGTGGTTGTGGATCATAGTTTCTCCCTGTTTTATTCTGTTATAACTAGATAAAGGATTCATTAATATCTTCCCCATGATGAGTACTACAATATTTGTAAATGATGGAGAGAATGTGGATCTGATTGTTGAATATGAGGCATATCCCAAACCGGAGCACCAGCAGTGGATCTATATGAACAGAACCTTCACTGATAAATGGGAAGATTATCCCAAGTCTGACAACGAAAGTAATATCAGGTAAGAGAAGAGCCTCGCACTGGGGATTAGACATTTCTCCCCACTTCCCTTCGCTTACCAGATCCTATTTTTGTGGCCCATAAGTGTGTGAGAGGACACCTGGCATAGGAGGAAGTGTGGGGCTCCTTCCTGAGTCTTCAGGCCAGTGTTTCCTTTTGTGTTGTGTTTAAAACCCGCACAAAAAGTCTGTGCATCAGTTTTCACATTTCTGATATGGAGGATGATTGAAAGCAGGGAATGGCATATTCTAGGGACACATTAAATTATTTTTCAGAGGAAAGAGGAAAGTGAGTGCTTTGAAACCTTTTTTGAAATACTGTCAGGGGCACCTGGGTGGCTCAGTGGGTTAAGCCTTTGGCTCAGGTCGTGAGATCCAGCCTTGCGTTGGGCTCCCTGCTCAATGGGGAGTCTGCTTCTCCCTCTCCCTCTCCTCCTCCCCCTGCTTGTGCTCTCTCTCTCTCTCTCTCTCTCAAATGAGCAAATAAAAATCTTTAAATAAATACAATCTTTAAAAATAAAAAATGAGAACTGTCAGAAAAAGAGAGGTGCCTGTGTCATTAAGCCTCTGACTCCTGATTTCTGCACAGCTCATGATCTCAGGGTCATGGGATCAAGCCTGGAGTTGGGCTCCCGGCTCAGTGAGGAGTCTGCTTCTCTCCTTCTCTCTCCCTCTGCTCCTTCCCACCCTGGCCCCACAGCTCACATGTCCTCTCTCTTTGTCTCAAATAAATAAATAAATATGTCCTCTCTCTCTGTCTCAAATAAATAAGTAAGTAAGTAAGTAAAACAACCAACTATATGAAAACTAAGCCTCATTCATTCAGTAGCTTTGGTCCAGGCAGTGAACTCCAAGTTCTATGACATCACACCTCTCTCTCTCTCTCTTTTTTTTTTAAGGATTTAATTTATTTGAGAGAGAAAGAGCAAGTGCACACAGCGAGGAGCCGAGGGAAACTTTAGCAGTCTCCTCCCTGAGCTCAGAGCCCATGTGGGGTTCAGTCCCACAACCCTGAGATCATGACCTGAGCCGAAACTAAGAGTTGGATGCTTAACTGACTGAGCCACCCAGGCGCCCCCACATCTCTCATTTGATCCTCAAGACATTTCTAACAAAAAACAGTAGCAATCATAAAATAGTAAAAAATAAAATGAAAATAGTAAGTAAAAATAAAATTAATAAAAATAATAAAAATTACAAAGCAAAAGCATAAAAGTAGCTTACTTTATGTAGGCTGCAGGTGCTCTTGCCTGCGCTGCACTGTTCTCAGTACCTTCCATATATTAAGTCAATAATTTCAGTCCTCACAAACCCCATGGACAGGCACTTTTATTCTTGTCATTTCTGAGAAGAGGAAACTGAGACACAAATGAGTCTTGATGTAACTTGACCAAGGTCAAATGGCTAACAGAAGTGGATGCCTTCATAGACTTTTTTTTTTTTTTCCCCAGTGAAGAGCTATGGGCTGTTGTAGGAATATGGGTGAGAGGTGAGGCTGTCCTGGGTCAAGGTGCAGGGGCTGGAGGGAGGAGGATGGATTCGGGAGGTATCCAGGCTACCTCTTTAGTAAGACTCAGTGATTGAGGGGATAGGAGAGAGAGGTAGGAGCTGAAGATACCCCTTCAGATTCTGTATTTATCAGCTACGTTGGATGGTGAGAGGTGATGTCTTTCAAGGAGGAGGGGGAAGGGTTGGGAGGGCAAAGACCATGAGTTTTTGGGGTTGGTTGAATTTGAGAATGTCCATGGGCTCTTGAGTGTGGACATTCAGGTAGGAAGTATCGAGGGCAGGTTCCCCAGAAGCAGAGCCTGAGACAGGGATTCTGGGTCAAGAGCTTCATTAAGGGAGAGGGAAGGCAGGACAGGAAGGGTAAAGGAGGAAAGAAAGGATGGATGGGTGATTGGCAGGCTGATCTCAGGGGCGCTCTCCAGAGCTTTTGTCCCTCCCCATGGGCAGTCACTCATCAGCCCTAGACCTAGAGAGGCAGTCAGTGTCCAAAAGGGGCCAAGTGTCCAAGGGCAAGACTTGGGAGGATGTTGCAGGTGTGAATCATTATAAGCTGTACCCATGAGGCAGGGAGATGCAGGCATGCAAATAGCTCTGTAGAGGATGCGAAGGACCGAGAGCTCTGAACCGGAGGTAAAGATTTGAAAGCTGTGAGCAAACAGCAAGGAGTTCATTGTGAGAGTGGATCGCTCGGGGGCGTGTGCATTGTGAGAGGAGATGAAAGTCTGAAGAGGCCACTGCGTATATCTGGGCGGTTGTGTATGTTGCTCACACGGGTCAAGGGCTGCCCAGGGCGCTCCACCCACACCAGTGCCCACGTCGGGAACTCCCTTGGCAGCCTGTGGGCTCAGTCTACACAGCCATATCTAGTATCATCCCGGTAGGAAAACAGAAGTTTGAATAGCACATACTGGAAAGGATGCCAGGAAGAAGAAGTGGGGGTGAAAGGAGAATTGGGAGATTATGATCTTTGCAAGAAGGAAGGTGAGGGTCCTCCACGTGGGCACCTGCTCGTCTGGGGGCCCTGCCAGGAGCACAGCGTTATAGGGCAGCAGGGTGGGTGAGTTCAGGACACCGGGGAAGGATTATGGGCAGAGGGGGACCTGGGCATGAGGACAGCCAGGAAGCCAAAGAGGCTGCGGCCTCCACAAGGCCACGAAAGCCTCTCCCCACTCAGCCATTGGGCCCAAATTAAATACATGCCTATAGGTTTGTATCTGTTAACATGGATCCTGTTAATACTGAGTTAAGTGCTTAGTCTGGTTCTTCCTCCCACAGGCGTGTGTTTCCAAGAGAAACTGTGGACAAGATGCTCACCCGAGGCAGGCCGTTCACGAGTGCTTGATTTCTTTTCTATTTTATCTTTTGTAGATATGTGAGTGAACTTCATCTAACCAGATTAAAAGGGAACGAAGGAGGCACTTACACATTTCAAGTGTCCAATTCCGATGTCAATTCTTCGGTGACATTTAATGTTTATGTGAACAGTGAGTAAAACGAACAGTCCCTTATCTTTTTATTTTTTATTATTTTAAGTTGTGGCTCGTGCTTGGAACAGCTGCAGCCCTGAGCTCGTTGTGTACTATGTAAATAATGTTTCATGATAATTTTGACCTTAACAAAGACCCTGTGGTTTGGTGGTTGGAAGAATGTGTACGAAAACCAATTCCTTGCCCTACATTTCACTGACCACGCGACCTTGCAGAGGTCACTCGGATTCCGGGTGCTGCCGTTGAAGCAAACAGAGGAGCCAGAGAAGTTAAAAATAACTGTCATGTCAGGGGGGGAAAATGTATTATTATTGATTGTTGAAATGGGGAGCCAGAGGTTGAATAGGACCTGGATTATGGTGTTAGTTGGGCAAGAGATGCTATCAGGCTCCGTCATGATTTCTCTGTTAGAGCGCTTTCTCTTTCAGGGTTGTGATATTATTTGTGTTGAGATTGTTCTCTCACTAAGACGAATGCAGTATCGATCCAGCTCAACGAGACCCTCCTGCAAAGCGTGTGGGGACTGTGGGAGAGGGAGCAGGTGGTTTGGGCGGGAGGATGGCTTTGGGCGTGGGAACCTGAACACCTGAGTCCTGCCCTGCTGGACTGTGGCCCCTGCAGCATCTCAGAGAAATGGCTTTGCACAGAGGTTGAGGCCAAGGGAGCATGCTCGCCAGCTGGGGGGGCTTCTGCTCCGTGCAGGGCACCCTCCTGGCTCTACTCTAGGGCCCATCTGCACATCCAAGGAAGGACAGCAGGTGTCTGACACACCACACCAGCCAGGGGACCAGGGGATGGGAGGCCTCCACAGACACAGAATTCCAGGGGAGTGGTCAACAACAGGACCATTGGGATTAGCCATCCTGGGTGTGTGTTGGGAGGTGAGGGATTAGGAGACAATCTGGAACATTCCCTAGGGGATAGCTTAGTAACTGTGCTGAGTGCTTCGTGGTGTGTGCGTGTGTTGGGGTGCAGGAGGGGCTGTGGGAACAAAGGATGGGTGCCAGTTTCTTGTCCTCAAAGAGCTGACCTTCTGTGAAGTCATTTTACAAGTTACTTCATTGGTGCTGCAACTCAGCCCTACGGGGTAGGGGTAGCATGATCCAGCTGCAAATGAAGACAGAAAAGTGACACTCAAGGCTTTGGATTCCTAATCTGGAGTCTTTTAACTCTGTCCTCATTTCCAAGAACAAGAGGGTCATATCTGTGGAGCTAAATAAATTTCTTAACTATAGACCTTGCCAGGATCCTTAAAATATCTGTGGAGCTAGACAAATTTCTTTCTTTTTTTTAAAGATTTATTTATTTATTTATTTATTTATTTATTTATTTATTTATTTATTTATTATAGACATAGAGAGAGAGGGGCAGAGACACAGGAGGAGAGGGAAGCAGGCTCCATGCAAGGAGCCGGACCTGGGACTCAATCCTGGGATTCCAGGATCGCGCCCTAGGCCTAAGGCAGGCACTAAACCGCTGAGCCACCCAGGCATCCCCTGCCAGACGAATTTCTTAACTACAGACCTTGTCAAGATTCTTAATGTGCCAGGAGGAGGCTGTGGGATGGGGTATACAGCTCAAACTTGTTTGACCACAGAACTTAGCTTTTTTTTTTTTTTTTTTTTGAGGGAATCATACTCATTAACGTCTCCCTTCCTCAGAACAGTGTTGATTATATGGTATCTCATTGGCCTGCATTTCAAATAGCTCTAGATTAATTCAGATGTTAATCAGAGGAGCTTAGCATATCGCACATGGGCAAAATTACCTGCTTCTGAAAAATCTCAATATTCAAGTAACTTAAGAGACGATTACAGGTAAATCAGTATTCTTATGAGCCGAATATGCATATTATCCACCCAAAACTGGATTTTTGGGTGCTCTAGTGCAGTGCTTCTCAATCTGTCTATGGGAAAGGACCTTTTTTTTTTTAATTTTCCAAGTTATTCGGGATCAATCCTTGCTACAAAATACGGTAAGAACCTATCACTAGGAAAGTGAATTGAATAAGAATAGAGATGTATGCAAAACCCAAGTTTAAATTTTTTTTTTTGTTTTTTTAAGGAGATTCCATAGATAGACTGTCTGGATGCTCCTGCTAAATGCTTCTTGTCAGCTGCACCTCATCTCTTTGCGGACCAGTAACAGCAGATCATGCCCCTGGCCTACTCCACAGGCCTCACTGCAGCCCTTCTTGGGAGCGGGGAATTTTATAAAGCTCAGTGCCATTTGCCTCTGTCTTTCCCTGGCTTCAAGGTCAAGGAGGCTGTGGGTCACTGACCTTAGAAAGATGTCTCTGAAGTCCCATTTTTCTGGTGACAAAATTGCTGCAATTTTACTTACCAGGCTCATTTTCCATCCCGCACGATTGGTGTTAGTCACCTCTGCTGGTGAACTCCTGCCTCTTTGAAACTAGATAGGGAACCACATTAAGCTTCCCAAATGATTTTTTTTTTTTTGGAGGGGGCGGATTCCCTATTGGGGCAGGACTTTGTTTATTCGGGGGCCCAGGTCTCAGATGCCCACCCAGCATCAACTGATGAACAGCTGCTCCATGGCACTGGGCACACAGATAAGGGTGGTTTAGTGTCTCCCCACTTAGGTGAAGTTTTTCAGGAAGTCTTTCGTTGCTGTCAGTTTGTTATAAACCCTTAACTGACAAAAGGCATTTCTTGCATTTACCTAACACATTGTATTTCTTGAGCTCCACATGCTTTGACAGAGGTGGTATTTTTTGTGTGAAACTTAAAAAACATCTACCTCTTGTGAAGTGTGTCCAGTCGCTCTTTACAGATGAAGTTAGCTAATAACTTTGTCGATTTTTTTTAATTGGATAAGGTTTCTAATGTTACACTTTAAAATCAAAAGCTAAAAATAGTTTTGAAATTTAAAATCGGAGCGGTTGTGTCCGTTTTGACATAACATTTCAGCTGAGCCAAGTAGATCCACTGTGTGATTTGTTCTGTAAATAAGCTTAGCCCCAAGGAGGGAAGGAATTCTGCTGTGCAAAAATTAGAATTGATAAAAATCAGAATAATAAATGCATAATATTAGTGCAGAAATTCAGTGACTTTTCCTCAGTGACATTGCTGCATAATTGCTTAATAGATTCAACTGGGAGAAATGCTTATGAAAATCCCCGATTTTGAATGGTTAAATGTTTGATCGTTGAAAAATTCATTTGTTTTAGAAACTCCACATGTAGATTTGAGTACATTGAGCATGTGCGTGTACATGCGTATGCGTTTTAATTGCTTATGTGGGAGGCTTTAAAAAATACCATGTTCTATCAGTTTGTGTTAGAGAAAAATGTGTAGCGTATTAAACTTGATAATGTTTTAGGTCTGTTTTTAACTCCTCTAACCAAGCTATGATTTACATGGGTCTGTTAGTTGGCTCCATGGCATTAAAGGTGGTGTATAAAGGGCAAGAGCTATATGACATGTTTGCTGTTCTTGAGCAGAACTCCCAGTGGAAACTGATGGGAGTTTTTGGGTTTTTCTTTTCTTTCTTTCTTTTTTTTTTTTTTTTTTTTTTGGTTTTGGTTTTGTTTAGAGAGAATGAAAGAGAGAGTGTGTGGAGTTGAGGTTGGGGCCAGAGTAAGAGGGAGAAAGAGAACCTAGAGCAGACTCTATAGCCAGCACGGAGCCTGAAGCGGGGCTCCAATCTCATGACCCTGGGACCGTGATCTGAGCCAAAATCAAGAGTAGGACTCTTAGCCAACTGAGCCACCCCAGGTGTCCCCCCACCCCACTTTTTTTTGGCTGGGGGGAAGGTGGGGCGGAGTTTTCATTAAAAAAAACAAACAACAGGGATCCCTGGGGTGGCGCAGCGGTTTGGCGCCTGTCTTTGGCCTGGGGCGCGATCCTGGAGACCCGGGATCGAATCCCACATCGGGCTCTCGGTGCATGGAGCCTGCTTCTCCCTCTGCCTATGTCTCTGCCTCTCTCTCTCTCTCTCTGTGACTATCATAAGTAAATAAAAAAAAAAAAAAAACAAAAGCATTGAATTTGCATTACTATAATCACCTACTTATTGAAGATGTATATAGAAATCAGGTTCTGGGACTCCTGGGTGGCTCAGTGGTTGAGCGTTTGCCTTTGGCTCAGGGTGTGATCCCGGAGTCCTGGGCTCGAGTCCCACATTGGGCTCCCCACAGGGAGCCTGCTTCTCCCTCTGCTTGTGTCTCTGCCTCTCTCTCTCTCTGTGTGTCTCTCTTGAATAAATAAAATTTTTTAAAAAATTGAATTAAAAAAAAAAAAGAAATCAGGTTCTTAGTTCCAAAAAGAAGTGTGAGGGGCACCTGGGTGGCTCAGTTGGTTAAGCATCTGCTTTTGGCTCAGATCATCATCTTGGGGTCCTGGGATCCAGCTCGCGTCGAGCTCTCCGCTCAGTGACCAATCTGCTCCTCCCTCTCCCTCTTCATCTCCCTCTGTGGTCTCTCTCACTCATTCTTAAATAAATACATAAAATCTTTTTTTTTTTTAAGTTTGAGATCTTTGGTGAAATTGGCCATTTGTTTCCTTTGCAGATCAAAATTGGGAGGAAAGAGTTCTAAAATCTATAGAGCTACCCAAACGTGCTTTCTTGTTTTCTTTTTTAAAAAAATATATTTAGCTACAATGACATAATATACATGATAAAAGTGCTTTCCTAATAGGACCTACTTTTTCTAAAATTCTTAGAGGTATTAGAAAAACCAACACCACCAAGGTTCTATATGTAGCCTATGATACTTGGTTAGAAATCTATGGTCTCTTTGTTTGCAATAAATGTCACACAATTGAGGTTTTTACCAGATCCAGGACACATAAAAGGCCAAATGCACATTTAACTCTAAGTGATCCACTCTCTCTTTTCCCTCCCCACCCACTATTTCTTGATTAAATCTCAAACGTTGCAGTGGACTTAAATGTTAGTAATGTACATATTTAAGGAGTTTATTTTGACATAGAATTTTAAATGCCCCATGTGAACCCTGAAGTAACCTACATGATGGTGGAAAGTATGATTAATATGATAAAACAATTGTTTTTTCACAACTGTGGAATGATTTTTTTTCCCTTTGGAATGATTTTAAGAAGATCTAATAAACTTATAATTTTATCAAATGTACCCCAATAAAGCTGGGAAAAATAAGATTTTAAAGTGTATACATGATTTTGATATGTGTAAACATTTTGAAAAAACTGCCCCCCACACACACATCAAGTGAATTAACACATCAGCTTACGTGTTTATGTTTACCCTTCTTGTTTTTGATTTTCTGGGGTTTTGGGGGGGCGGGGTGCTTGTTTTGTTTTTTGGTGAGAACATTTAAGCTCTACTTTCTTAGCAAATTTCGATTATGTAATACAGAGTTATCAACTATAGTCACCATGTAATTCATTAGATGCCTAAACCTTACTGTCTTACACCTGTTTATATTCCTTTAATGCCTCTCCCCATTCCTCCATCCCATCCCTTAGGCCTTGACAACCACTTTACTACTCTTTTTCAATGAACTTGATTTTTTTTTTAAAGACTCCATCTAAGTGATACCATGCAGTATTTGTCTTTCTCTATCTGTCTTCTATATCTATTACATGGAACATAATGCCCTCTAGGTTTATCCAACCTAATTTGTTGTCGCAAATGGCAGGATTTCCTTTTTTTTCAGGCTGAACAATAATCCAGTGTCTGTGTGTATCACATTTTCTTTTATCCGCTCATCCATCGAAGGAAATTTAGGTTGTTTCCATACCTTGGCTAGTGTAAGTAATACCGCAGTGACCATGGGAGTACATATCTCTCTTCAAGGTAGTAGTTTTGTTTCATGAGGATATGTATCAAGAAGTAGGACTTGCTGGATCATATGGTAGTTGTGTTTTTAATTTCTTGGGGGGAACCTCCATGCTCTTTTCCTCAGTGGCACCAGTCTGCATTCCCACCGACAGTGCACGAGGGTTCCCTTTTCTCTGTGCCCTTGTCAACATTTGTTATTTCTTGTCTTTTTGGTAATACGTGTGCTAACGGTGTGGGTGATCACGTCATTTTGGTTTTTTTTGATTCACCCATAGTCTTAAAATGCCTCTTGAACACATTATCGGGTAACCTTTCCAAGATCAGTTTTGTGAATCTAAAATTTGAGGTAAATGGTATCCAGGGGCCATAAGTAGAACTCTGGCAAGTCTTAAAGGTCTGCCCTTTAATGACAAACCTCGCCAGGTGAGTCAGAGTATTGTGGTACTGGGGCGGGGGGGCGGGGGGGGGGCTCAGGGGGTGGTCACAGGAAGGGAGGGAGGACAAGCATATAGAGAGAACTCAGTCAGGGGCTTGCCCTTCACCATGGGGCTTATGTGGAACACATGTCCTTTAAGCTAGATCGGCTATCCAAAATGACTGCAGAAGTACACCAAATTAACTTTCAAAGTCACTGACTCTACTTCATTTACGGCAGTGTTAACAGTGGGTTGAAACGATTTAAGGAAATGCTAAATAATGCATTATTTCTAAATCACCGTATCATGTAATTAACATCCTGTCTGGTATGAGCAATTATTTTTAGATCATACAGCGTGCCCGTATCAGTCAAAGTAATAAATCATCCAGAGTGAGGTCTCTTGATGAGAAAGTTTCTCTTTGACCACGTTTGCAAAATCTGGGCTGCCTTTTATATAGTTTTGGTCATAGTTCAATCTGTCCTCCTAGGGAGAAGCCACTCTGAAGGGGAACACCCCGCAGACAAAGTGGCACATTTGCCAAAGGTGAGGGCAGATGTGTCAAGTCAGCCACTTAAATAGATGGCTTAGACCCCCTGGCCAGCCAGCCCTCTGAGTCACCCACCTGGCTGGAAGTCCTCAGGGACCTTCACCCAGGGTTAAATGGTAATGTGGGCTGGCCTTCAAGGATTGCTCAGTTTAGGGGCTTTGGGTCTGTGTCTTTCATGATCCCTGTGAGATGAGAACAGAGTTACTAGAACCTTGCCTCTTTGGGAGGAAGAAATGTTTTCTACCATCTGTCTCCCTTTTTTTCAGGGCTGATAGGACCTTTCAAACATTTGGGTGTCCAAACCATTCTTGCATTAGAGGCTAAACATTTTATTTTATTTTTTTTTAAATTTATTTTTTTGTAAGTCGTTTTATTTATTTATGATAGTCACAGAGAGAGAGAGAGAGAGACATAGGCAGAGGGAGAAGCAGGCTCCATGCACCGGGAGCCCAATGTGGGATTTGACCCGGGTCTCCAGGATCACGCCCTGGGCCAAAGGCAGACGCCAAACCACTGCGCCACCCAGGGATCCCTGAGGCTAAACATTTTAATAAGGCTTATGACTAACACACTTGACCATTGAGTTTTGCTTAAGAGGTTTTGCTTTTTAGTGTTTTTTCCCCCTATTAGGTGGATTCTATTAAATCTCTAATATTAAATTATTGGAATTCTTTTTTTTTTTTTTTTGAGAGAGAGAGAGAGAGAGAGAGCACATGAGCAGTGGGGAGAGGCGGGGGGGGGGAGAGAGAGAGAGAGAGAGAGAGAGAGAGAGAGAGAGAGAGAGAGAGAGAGAGAGAATGCCCCAAACAGGCTCCACACCCAGCCCAGTGTGGAGCCCCACCCAGGGCCTGATCCCACGACCCCAAGATCATGACCAGAGACAAAATCAAGAGTCGGACACTCACCCGACTGAGCCGCCCAAGTGCCCCCAAATGACTGGAATTCTTAAACATTAAATAAAACCAGTGCTGAATAGAACTCCTTTCTGATTGATTTACTTGCTTTTGAAAATTTGCTGTAAGGCTATCACAGTAACCAGAAATGTAGCTTGGTTAGTGCAAACATATGTATACATAAAACAGTTTTAAATTAAAACAGTTTTTTCTTATTGTAAAAATGTCACGCAAAGGATAGGAAAAACTGGAAAAAGTAAATAAGCAAAAGCAAGAAGCACATTTTAATTGTGCCTCTTAAAGTTGGTTTACATTTTATACTGTTCCTTAATATATCCCTTATTGTATATGTTCTTTGTGAACATTTTTTGTTAACTTTTTTTTTTTTTTTTACAAAACTGAGGTCCTAATGCTTCATGAGCTTGTGTTTTGGTGCTGAATAATGAATGCGTTGAGTACACCTTTCCATGACATGAGATACCTGTCTGCAACCTCATTTTGGTGTCCTTTTGCATGGATAGTGCATCATTTTTTTAAACCCACATCTGGTGCAGTTTTGAGACATTGTATAGTATGGGATGGGTCACAAATGATTGACTGGGGTTTTAAAGAAACCCATCAAATTATTTAAGGTTTATAATTATCTTGTTTAATCTCAAATGAGTGACGTAGCTTAAGTGCCTGGCAGTAAATAAGGTTATCATCTGTCATTATTTTTCATGCTCGCCCATGTCTTAAACATATGTCACAGAAGATTTCACTCTCCTGGCTTTTGGGGCAGTTCTAAATTAAGGAATAATTTTCAGGTCTTCTTAGTATGGTTGCTAGTCTATGTAAAAGTAGTCTCTTGTCTTTTTATATTAATCTTTTTATAGGTAGTGCATGTTCATTTGTGATACCTGACAGCGTCTGAGCTCTGTTTTTCAGATTCTGTTACTGAATTTGAAATGAGTTTTTGTTGTTAAATGCTTTGGAGTTATGAGTGTTGTTTTGATGTGACACTTTAATATCTCCTTCTCATAATGAAGATCTCTCTGTCTGCAAGAATTGCTGTAGACATTTGAGTTGAAAGAAAAAAGGGATATCACTGCAACCTACTTTTAAAGTCTACTTTGATTCTCTTATGTTCTGAAAAAATTTAGGAAATGTATTAGTATTCTTTTTCCTTCGTGTATCATGAGAAAGTTGGTCGGGTGGGGTGTATTGCTAATTTGGAGGATCTAGTTAAAGGCCGAAACTGAGAACAGGAAACCCCTCTAGATCGTTAGGCCCTTTGTTGGTGTGGTCTGGCCATCATTTCGTGCTTATGGTAGAAAAGCAGGAGAAACAGGTTTAAGTTCTGTGACTGTGTCAGTGTCTGCTAGGAATGGACCCTGAATTGGGGCATAATTTTCTAAAGACGGTGTGAGTACTCTTCCTTCGTGTTAGTGGAACTTAGACTCTGTGGAAGTTCCCTTGCTATCTGAGCCCATATATGTTTTTACATCAGATTAGCTCCCTTCATTTATACGTGGATCCAGGCTCACCTATAATTTAGTGTAAATTTAAATTAACCCGAGAATAGGTGCATGATTTTTCCATGGGTTTTATGGCAATAACCCTTGCCTTCCACTTTTGAATTATGTTGGAAATGAATTCACTGCTTTTACTGAATAGAGAAATAGCATTTATATCACATGCCAGTCCTCCACGTGTGTGTCTACATCTGCTCTCTGCGTGTCTGGGTCACATGGCAGTGGTGCCCTGTAAATTGAGCATCGTGATTCTGGCTGGGCAAGGCTTTGTGCAGTTAGTTGTATCACTTTTTAAATTTTTTTAACTTAATCTCAGGACTAGGAGATCTTTACTGGCTGTTTAGAACAGATGTTGGCAAACTGTAGTCCTAGGGCCGGAGTCAGCCTGCAGCCTCTTTTCAGAGGGCCCATAAACTAAGATTTTTGGTCGAATGGTTGAAAAAAATCAGAAGATTTTGTGAGACGTGAAGATAAAATTCAAATGTCAGTGTCCATAAGTAAAGTTTATTGGAACACAGCTGTGCATGGCTTTGCACGTCTGGCTACATTTGTGGTACAGTGGCACAGTTGAGTATTTGCAAGAGAGACCCTAAGGCCCACACAGCCGAAATTGTTTACCACCTCAGTCTTTACCATAAAAGTTAGCTTACTCCTAGTTTAGAATGTCACTGCGTTAGGAGGGTGATTTTTTTTTTTTAATAGTAAAAACTCTGTTAAAGACAGCTGGATACAGGCAACTATAATTGAAGTTTTGTTTCATTTGTTAAACAAACTTCTATCAAAGTGCCCATATGCCAGTTTCTAACAATCTTTTTTTTTTTTTAAGAGAAGGGGAGAGAGGGATGGGGAAGGGCAGAGGGAGAGAGAGAGAGAATCTTAAGTAGACTCTTTGCCCAGCATGGAGCCCGAATCCATTCAGCGGGGCTAAATCTCAGGACATCTATTCCAGTTTTATTTTGTTTTTGTTTTTGTTTTTTAAGTATAGCCTTATATAAGTGAAAGTTAATCTGAAATTTTTTATAGTCCTGTTTTAGCTGATTTAAGTTCCTTTTTCATAGCAGTGTTATGGCAGGAATGTAGATTTGACCCAGGCCCAAATAGGGCCAAATTGCTGGAAAGCATTGCTGTGTGGCCATTAAAACTACAGCAGACCCACAATCGTAAAAACAAAATGCATCCTTATGATCCCTCTTCATTTAGTCTTTTATTGCTTGTGGAGGCTTCAGTCTATGTTCTTTGCTGGTTATAGAGTGTGGGCAAATGTGGTTTATTAGCAGGAACTGGTCGAGGTGCTCAGGGGCAAGAGGGGAGCTCAACTCAGAAATGCTTCCCCATCAATGACTCGTGCATCTCCTCCCACCGCACCCCAGCACTTATTATCTGTGCTGTGTCTTAAAAATTTGTTTTGTTCTTGCCTCCCGTCTGGACCTGATGGTGGTGAGAAGGAGTATTTTTTCAAGATCACATATCTTTGGGGTAAATCAGCAAATGGTTAGGATTTTTAATTGCACGAGCCATAAATTCTCAGTAGAGTCGTAAGCACTCTGAAATCAGCCTACAAGTTGATCAGTGTTGTTGCAGACGCTGGAATGACCCAGGCCCACAACGCTTTGAAAGGAGAAAAGGCTATTTTCTTAATCTCCGCAGGAAATACATAACTCATGCACCTCTTAGGCTTATCCAAACCTCCAACTTGGGAGGAATTAGGGAATGTGTCATTTGGTATACTGCTGATTGCCGAATATCTCAGAAACCACAGCTCAGATTTAACCTGGAGAATTGCAGTTATGTGTCTTTAAAAGCAAAATGCATATTTAATGCCTTACACAGTGCATTGAGGCACTTACAAAATGCAGATGAGCCCAGATTTTCATTTTTAGGAATCAGATTTATACCTAGCTCATTCTTTATGCATTAAACATTTTCGTAGTGCAACTTGCCATGTAGAGCTGAAACTGTACTCGTGTAATTTAGCCTTTTCAAAATGAGGTCTGTCATCACCAATGTTAGGGACAAGACTGGAATTAGGGCGAGGCGCCTGGGGTGTAGAATTTAAGGAAGAGCTCACTCGAGGTGCCAGCCCTGTATTTGCGAGACCTTGAGGAGGGTGAGTGCCTTCTTAAATTCCACACCTGATGTGCTTCTCTTGCCTCACCCTCATCCTACCCCCAGTCAGGGTCTTTTTTGTAAGTCCACTAAAAAGGTGCATTGCTGGGTCAGATCCTTGGCTTACTGAATCTCTGGGATGGGGGTAGGGGTAGGGGGCAAAAATGTCTATTTTTTTTTTAGTTTTTATTTTCTTAGTACTTCGAACACACATTAATGTTTAGAGACCTTCTGGGCTTGGTTGGCCAGGCTAAGGACCAACAGGACAAAGCTGCTCTGCTAGCCTCGGGTTACAACCGGCCTGAGACGGTAGCTTAAAAATCTGCCCAATTAACCAGCACACGGGAACAAGTAGGCCAGCCGGACTGCACCACTTGCCAGCCCTGGCCGTTGTGTAACTGCCACCAGGTGTCACGCTGGAAGGCTTGGATCTTGAGCACTTGTAGCCAGAGCTGAATGTAATTGATTATGTAATTTTGAGCTGTTCCAATTTTTTTAATTAAAAAAATGTTTTATTGGTTCATTATTAGCTACACGTACACCGTAAAAAAAAAAAAAGAGAGAGAGAAAATAAGTCAAAAGAATAAAGTAGAAACTATCCATAATCCTTTTACCCAGAGGTAACCATCGTTAACATATTAAGGTACCCTTTCAACCTTTTTTTTCCCTATTGAATTAATATTTTAATTCCACTCTAAGAAATCTAATCATTTGGATTAGGAAGGATGGGTGACAAAAGGAATGTCGATGGGAGGGAATCATCTTAGGACCTCGATTCCAGTCTAAGTCCTATCCTATTACCTTTGCCATCTCTGTGTAGACCTCCCCTCTCACCTACAATCTCTGTGTTAAAGAAGAATTCACCTGGCCAGGTAGATGGTGGATAGCTTCTTGTAAGAGTGGGAATAGAGCCCCTAACACAGCAAAGTCAACCTTGGGCTCTTGTCCCAGGTCCCTTCTTAGTATTCTAATCGAATTCCTTGGACTCCGAGGAACTTGGTTTTTTAGAGGGGACTTAGTGGTTCAAAGAGCTCTTCCTTTGTGTGTCTGCCGCAGGTCAGACTCTGCTCCGAGTCAGAGGTACAATCAGGGAGATGTGGTTCTGCCCTTGAGAACGTAGAGTCTGATGGAGGAGGCAGCCCAGGAGGTTGTGTAAGAGTGTCAGGTGCTCTCGCATGCTGCGGGAAGAGGGAGGAGACACCAACCAACTTGGCTTTGGAGAGTTGAGGATGGCTTGGAACAGGAGATGACACTTGAATGGAGTCCAGAGAGACCTGCCTTATGGCGCCTGCCGTCTTCAGCAAATAGCATTCTCCTAAAGTTCCACTGTTTTTTTGTGTTCTGTCCTACTTTTCAGCGCAATCACACAGTTGCCCATGATAATTAAATGAGACTTGCCAGATGGATACTTTCGCAAGACGATGGCTCGTCTTCTTGCTCTATTTGTGAAAGCTGGCATTGGATCCAAACTCTCAAGGATGCCCCTACCTTGAGATCGCTTTGGAGTGCCACTCTTTTGTGTGTATTTGCCAAATGGCCTGCCCATGCGTCGGGCCAGGCTGAGTGACAGGTGGGTGTGCCATGCATGTGGACACTGATCCCTGCCAAGCCGTTTTGCCTGCAAGGAGGTGAGGTGCTGAGAGGTGGTTCTACAGTGGTCCCTTCCCTTGAAGAAATACACTCCTGAGCTTCCGATCTGTCGGTCCCTATCTTCTCACCATATACAATTTTGCTATCAGTTGCAAACTAATCAAGGTCAGATTCCCAACGCGTCGGGTTAAAACACTCATTGTCACACTATCTGAAGATTTTTAGATCACTGAAGAGAATATTCCTGGTGGCAAACACAGTTGAGGGGTAGCAAACTTGATTAACCAGAGAGGGTAGGTATTCTGAAATAGGAAATGATAGCTGAACCATTAATAAATTAATGGTTAATAAAACTGTCTCGTGTCTGCGAAACATTCTTCCTCCTTTGGGTGCTCCATCTCATTTAATTGTCCCAGCATCGTTATGAAATGGGGACTGTTGCTATTCCCACATGACACACAAGGAGGCTTGATGGAGAGACAGTTTATTGGTAAACGTGGGAGCCGGCAGCAGGACACCCTTCATTCCCCACACACACAGTGGGGTGCATCCCATTCTGTGTCTGATGTCATACTGAGGATCCAGGGTGAGCGCCAGGCTGAGCGCATCCCCGCCCCTGCCATCAGATCCTTACAGGTCGGCTTACTTGTTCTCTAAGGCTTAGACCCCTTCACTTATATTTCCTGTAGAACAACTGAATGTAATAAGTTCATTTTCCTTTCACTTTAGAAAATAATCTCAAGAATTTGCAGTGCTTTTAGGCACCCTTGATTGAATGAATATCAGTTGATTATTGTCGTTCCCCAGAAATGTCAAATTAGAGCATGCCTGCTGATACAACCTACTTTTTCAGTGATTATATACAAGTTTAGATAGACATGTGAATAAAACTCTTGGGCTGGTTTCCTCTTAAAATTTTCTGTCCATATTTTGCATTTGAAATACAAATTTGGAGTTTAAAAGCCCATATTGTATTTTACTCTTATGTTTTGGCTTCTCCGTAAATAGGGTGATTCAGTTCTTTTATTTCCACCCACTCCCTTCTGCCCCCACCCCTAAAAAAGAGGACATTCTTGGAGGGGGGAAGTGGGTGGGTGGGTGGGTGGGGGCTTCTCATTTCCTAGAACTCCTCTTAATTTTATCCATCCCAGTCTGTGCCATAACTTGAAATTCTCTATGACAGGTTCAGTGATTTGAAAGTCTGATGGCAAGAATCTTAAACACGATTTCCACCTTCACAACAGTTTGGAATCCTAAAGTTTGGATTAGAAGCAGTCTTGCAAATTCTGCCCCCCACCCCCCAACTGGAAGCAGAAACCCGGCCAGGGGTCCTGCGAACGCCACCTCCGTTCACTCGACCCCAAACAGGGAGTTCTCACCTGCAGTGTGGACAGTCCACAATGGAGCCAGGCAGCTCTAAACGGGGGGAAACCCTTTCCTGGTCTGACCCTCGCTTCTGCCTCCCTGTGCCTTCCACTCACTGGTTCCGATGCTCCCCTTTGAATATGTTCCCTCAGGGTCCTCTTAAAACTCAAGAAAGTTCTAAGGATTTGGAAACCGTGGAGGGGAGCCTTGGTGAGGTATTCCAGCAGTCTGACCTATGGCCATTTCTCTTTTCCTACAGCAAAGCCAGAAATCCTGACCCATGAAAGTCTCACGAATGGCATGCTCCAGTGTGTGGTTGCAGGATTCCCAGAGCCCGCAGTAGATTGGTATTTCTGTCCAGGAGCTGAGCAGAGGTGAGAGGATTATTTTGGCTACTACTTAACGTGCACGAGGGAAGGACAGCAGGGTAGTTGAACTTCAGATAGGTTTTCAGATTCTTTTTTTTAAAGCTTTGTTTGATTATCCTTTTTTTCCCTATCCATGTGGCTTTTTAAGGGGGGCATAATTGCTATATTTTTCGTGGTAGACATTAATTTTGTTTGCTGAGAAATGATTACTGAGTGACTTACTTCTCTGTTTTGGTGGTTATCTTTTGGATTTATCATGCAATTTCTAGCCTGCAGGTAGATAAAGCAATTTTCCAGGACAGAGTAATTAGATTTCCATTCTGTACACAGGAGGCAATGTGTGTGGGAGATGTGGCTGTAGTTTTCATGAAAAAAAATTGCCTCAGAAGTTAATTGCCAAGTTACCAAAAAGTAATGATCGTGCAGTTACAACATACATACGGCATTTGTAAGCTGCGGGTTTTTAAAAGGTTTTTTTTTTTCCTCCTTAATTAGGTGCCCGGCCCCTGAGCAGAGCACATCTGGCAGGGTGCTTCCTCTCCCTTCCAATCTGCACTTAAGCCTTAAATTGTCCTTTCACATTACCTGAAGATGAAAATGGGGTCACCATGGCTGTTTTTATCCATCAAATGCTATTTTGCGCTCGGGCTTTAAAAGCCCAGTGTAACATCACAATTGAATAGTCAGGATAATAATAGAAATTTTATTTCTCACAGAATAGTCCTTTTTATCACAACACGTTGGAAGAGGTTACATAGGATTGTTGTTTTCAGCGGCGTTTTAGTGGAATGTTTTCTTCGGGGAACAGTAAGAAGGACCCGAGGCCCCTGGAAAAGCCCCTACAGTGGAAGTAACCCCAGCAGTTACTGTTCTCCATACAGCAAATATTTATGGGGTGCCACTTGTATGCCATACCCTGGTCTAGTGAGCCAAACACACCTCGGAGTCCCAGCTTTGTGAGTTTATATCTAATGGGTAGAGAGAGGTGAGCAAAAGATGAAATAAACAGTTAAGTGCTAATGAGAAAAATAAAGCAAGGTATAAGGGAATAGAAAAACATTAGGTATATGGGGGCATAATTTAAAATGGGGGTCCAGCCCCTGATGGATGGGCTTTGCTACCTGGAGTACAAGCCAGTGGTCCGGCCTCTGTCTCCCTCTAAAACCTGGATCAGGATCTTGGCTGCTGGGATTTGGGGGGCTGACCTGCCTTCATTCTTGTAGACTTGAACTCTCTCCTCCTCTAAGCTCTTTTTTCAACCCTCACACATGTACCCTTTCACAGTTACTTTATAAAGGTCTACTGTGTGCCAGCTACCTTTCTTCCATTCATTTCCAGCCCTTTCCGTAACTCTCCAAAGTGGGTATTACCATCCCGAGCTTCTAGCTGTAGAAACGGAGTCCTGGAGGGTTTTAAGTAGCTTGTCAACCAAACAGGTATTTGAATCTGGATTCAAACTCCTGTCTCACTCCCCATTTCTTCCTTTCCGCCCTGCTTCTCTTGCTCACGGCGCCAGGGGAGTGCTCATGCATCCTCACACCCTTGGTTGAAAAAGGACATTTCTGATTATGACCCACTCCCTTAGTTTTAAACGTATGCCAATTCCAATGTGATTGATTGATTGATTGATTTTCCTAGAGTAAATCTGGGCTGTTATTTTCTCTTCCCTCTAGATGTTCTGTCCCTATTGGGCCAATGGATGTGCAGATGCAAAACTCGTCTCTGTCACCGTCTGGAAAACTAGTGGTTCAGAGTTCCATCGATTATAGTGCCTTCAAGCACAATGGCACAGTCGAGTGTAGGGCTTACAACAATGTAGGCAGGAGTTCTGCCTTTTTTAACTTTGCATTTAAAGGTAACAGCAAAGGTATATTTCTTTTTAATCCAATTTAAGGGGATGTTTAGGCTCTGCCTGCCATATCAATCATGATTTTAAGTCCATTCCATCAATGGCCATGTCATTTCTGGTAATTTCCACATTATACCATGCTGTCATCAAACTCACTAAGTTTCATCCTGTACTAGTTTGTTAATAACATGTACTCAGTGATTTTTAACCACATACATATATATTTACATGTGTATATGCACGTATGTATGTACGCATGCGTGTGTGTGTGTGTGTGTATGTATGTAGTGAATCGCGTATTTCCAGTCATTCCTACTGAAAAGGGGCGGGGAAAGAAAATAGGGAATTATATTTGCCTCACAGCCAGATATAACCAGAATTAGGGCAGTTAAAAATTTTAAATTGAGTTTAAAATTTTACTCCTTGAAAATCGTTTATTTGAACACATTGCCGGATGCTATACAAGAAAGTTAACATTGCCTTTTATGAAGTTATGTCAGTGAGCCATTTCTTTCGTGTCTGTCAGATTTGATTCATGAGGGACTACCTCTGAACATTAAGTTAAATGATCCTTGTGGATACATTGATGAATTGGTATGAAGTTGGAAGACAAAGAAGCTGGGCATCTACATTCCCAGGGCTTAGTTTTGTTTTCTTGAGTTGGCAAAGATGTGTGCCAATAAGTGGTATACTTCCGGTTTTTGAGTAATGAGGGGAAGAATCTTACATTGTTCTTCATCACAGGTTTTTTTTTTCCCCTCAGGCAATGAAAAGAACACTTTAAAGATATTTTCTTGGTTGTAAAAGAAATTCTCATCAGTGTAGAAAATTTGGGAAATACAGGAAAGCGTAAGGAAGAAAATATAACTATCCGTAAAGGAAACTTCTTAAAGTTGTCCAAGGCAGGAATTTAGTTGAAATACAAAGTTCATTTATTATGTTGCTTTTTATTGACAAAACAGCCATAAAATTATTTGTGGGCTACAGAAATCTCAACTTCCACAGTAGTCTGGTTTGAAGTTGTTCCTTCAAGAGATCCCTTTGAATAACCAGAGGAAGGTAGTATTAGCAAGGCAAGGAGTTTATGAGATGCCCTTGGCTTTGAATCCTGCCATGGTCTGTAAGGCGGGGGATGGGTGAGTTTGGGGTCAGGTGGTTGTCATGAAGCTCCACCCCTGCTAATACGTTGTGATTCCACATTCCCCTTTCATTTTAGAACAAATCCATTCCCACACCCTGTTCACACCTTTGCTGATTGGCTTTGTGATCGCAGCTGGAATGATGTGCATTATCGTGATGATTCTTACCTACAAATATCTACAGGTAATCATTCATTTGTTCTCTACCCTAAGTGCTATAATGATCGAAATGTTATCATTAAAAGATGATCTGTCTCTCTTTTCTCCCCCCACCAGAAACCCATGTATGAAGTACAGTGGAAGGTTGTTGAGGAGATCAATGGAAACAATTATGTTTACATAGACCCAACACAGCTTCCTTACGATCACAAATGGGAGTTTCCCAGAAACAGGCTGAGCTTTGGTCAGTATGAAACAGGGGCTTTCCATGTAATGTTTTTGTGTACGTGTAACAATGACTTTAGGGAACCCCATTAGCTTCCTTTGTTCTGTTCCAACTGAGACAATAAGTATTTTCTGTGAAGTTTCATCACTTTTGATAGATTCCGCATAAAGCACCTTATAGAGAAATGTCTCTAGCTGGATTTGTCCTTAATTCCTTAACAATTCCTCGATTGTTGACTTTGAAATTACCCAGATGCTCCTTTGGTCCTACCACCATCCCTTACTCTTTTCTTCCTTTCTGCAGGGAAAACTTTGGGTGCTGGTGCCTTCGGGAAAGTGGTTGAAGCCACTGCATATGGCCTGATTAAGTCAGATGCGGCCATGACCGTTGCCGTTAAGATGCTCAAACGTAAGTTTCTGCAGGTGGCTGCATGCCCTCAACATTGGCTTGCCAAATTTGCTTCTTGCTAAAATGAAATTTTTTTCTGATTTTTAGCAAGTGCCCATTTAACCGAACGAGAAGCCCTAATGTCTGAGCTCAAAGTCTTGAGTTACCTCGGTAATCATATGAATATTGTGAATCTTCTTGGAGCATGCACCGTTGGAGGTAGGGCCATGACCAAATTAACTTTCATTATCTTTTGAATTATCTAAAGAGGGGAGATTTTAATATGATTGCGACAGTGCTTGGTTATATCTTATTGCAAGATTTTTACCCGGGTTGTTACCTCTTGTAGATGTTTCACACCCCTGCCCCAAAAGCCATTCTTAAGAATGTATATTTGAGTTTTATCATCATGGGGACATGCCCTAGTTACTGTCATTGGCGTTGCATCAGTATCAACCTCTTGAGTATCTTGAGAACCTCTCATCTCTTCCAGAAAACTTTTCTTTTATCTTGCAAGCTATTTTACCGGAGCATATCTAGTCACTAAAGGGTTACTATCCATAATTAAAGATAGACTTTGAAGCCTGCAAATTCTCCAGTACACACCAAATGAGACAAACACTTCACCTCGGCAAAAAAAAAGTAAATTTCCAGTTGGAAGCAATTCTGAGGTAGAGCCTTCCATCAAGGATTTCTGCGATGTTTCCAGAAAACCTTTTGGTCTAAAGGAACAGAGATGTGTAAAATGAGCCATTCCTCAAGATGTACTGAGGTTCACGGTCAAGTTGACAGCTTAACTTACTTCTTAAAACAGCCCCCATAAATGTTGCTTCCACATCATGACCTGTTGGTAAAAATTCCTGCCCAAGTTAATCGGGTGCCTCTTGACTTCAGAGCTGCAGCGTGAGGTTTAATTACAGCCCCGGAAACACTGGTGGCCGGTAGTGCTCGGAAGGCAGGTGGTGTCCTGGCGTGCCAGGTGCTCACCCTCTCCAGGGTCATCTCAGCTGGCCATCCCGTGCCATTGGTTTTCCTCTGAGGCTGCACTTTCTGCCCTTCATCATTTCCATAATAACATGAGGAGAGGGTGTGAAGCCCTTTTGCAGACCGAAGTGGATGGAAGGATCCGTGCAGGAAATTATGATGATTGTAGGATATTGTTGAAAGTTGGTAACTTGGATGTAAGTCAGGCCAGGCCCCGAGCACTGACCTCACTTAGGAAGGGGTAAAAGGAGGCTTACTTGTTGAGTTGTCCTCCTCAGAATGCTGGTTTTTGCTAAGCCTGCTAAGTATTTGCCTTATCAATGAACCTGAATGAAAATGGTCATGATGGCCCCTGAGTCTATTTAAAGGGGGCAGGGTCGTCTAGAGAGCTCACCTCTCTTTAACCTTCTCTTACATATCTGCAGGGCCCACCTTGGTCATTACTGAATATTGTTGCTATGGTGATCTTTTGAATTTTTTGCGAAGGAAACGTGATTCATTTATTTGCTCAAAGCAGGAAGATCACGGAGAAGTGGCACTTTATAAGAACCTTCTGCATTCAAAGGAATCTTCCTGGTAAGACTGATTTACATAAATAGCTGTCAACAGGCAGTTCAGGGGGTCGAAAGGGTTTGCAATCAAGGCTGATTCTTTAAACAAATGAACAGAGGTACTTCGAGGCGCGCCAAATCAGAATTATTAAATCATTTAGGTGTCGTCAACAATTTAGAAAGTTTGAATGGCGTTTGTAAAGATTTAAATAGTGTTGAACTTAGATTTTTATTGATTTTTTAAATGCATCTTTAGTTTTTTTTTTCAAAGTGTTCTGTTCAATTGAATAATTCTGTACTTGTTTCACTTATCAGGGCTCTATTCTCGTGTGTCCTTTCATTTATTCTGTTGGGCTTGGAACTGTATGCATCTCTGCAGTGAGACACTGTTTGTAGGAAAAATGCTAAAGTCTGTCAAGTTGTCTTGGTAAATTTCTCGAAAACCTTTAACGGAGTGGCAAAAGAGCTCTGAACATATCTCTGCACGTAGGTTTCTCACCATCTACCTCTGAATTATTTCCGTATACCTTGCCCTTCTTTTAAAAAAAAAAAAACAAAACTCAGTCATGCTATAAAAAGGCACGATTCTAGCACGTGTTTAAAAATTCTGTACCTTATTTTCATCTCTTTTCCTCTTTAATATCCTTCTGAATTTGAATGACGTACAAAGAGCTTCAGATTCCTTTAAGAATAATTAGTGTGGCTTAACAACCAGAATAGGATTCCTCTCTGCCTGGCCTTGCCTGTTCTTTCCAAAGGTTGAGAAAGATTTCCTAGATGCACCCAGCCCAACAGAAATCATATTCATCATGCCCAATCCCTTATACTTTATATTTCTGAAGTTGTGTGGTGGATTTTTTCCTCTCCTTTCTATTTGTTCTGTCCCCTACGTTTTGAGATGGCAAGACTGTGTTTCTTAAACTTAGCTCCAGGCCCTCGAGAAGGCCTCAGCAACTATTATTGATGGGTGGTTACTTCTTAAAGACCTTTTCTGTACCCCTTGACTAAAGGGTTTCTTCACCCCAGGTGAAGCCTTTTCATTTTCCTTTTTTTTTTTTTTTTTTTAGTCCTATAGACTTGGGTAGTGTCAAGTGGTAGTAAAAACACATTACAAACCACCTTTTGTTAGTTTCTCCAGAGCATATGCTCCTTATGTGAATAAATGAGCCACTTTGCCTTATTTCTAAAACCTTGGCCCCATACATGTTTTTCAACTTGCTGAAATAATGGCTCAAATTGTTCTATCCGATGTCGTGTTCTTTGTGCTTTGGGATCCCATATGGGACTGGAACCACCAGCACACTCTGAAGGAGATTGTTGTCATAGTGTTTCTATGCTAATCAGAAGCAGGAAGTACTAGAAATCTTGAAGACTTTCCAGCCAAATGTTGCAGATTCAAGAGGTCCAGATGGTTCAGAAAATCATCCAAATTATTGGTGTTTATCTGAACTAAACTTGGTTTTTTTAAACCTTCTTCCATCAGTCGCTCTATGTTAGCGATCCCTGCCTTCCTCCCCATCACACATCTCAGAGCTCTTGCTCTTCTCGTCCTTCTTGTGTCTTTCATCTTGTCTCTTGGGGCTAATTTAGAGACTTTGAGGGAACAGGGGATACTGTTTATGGTTCTCTGTTTCCCATTACACCTCTGGTGTCAAGAGATGGGACATTTCTAACCTGAGTCCCATCTATGAACACAAAAGAGACCGTCTCATTCCTGGGCATCGGGCCCTGATGTTGAATATTAAAAACTCCTGTATAATGAACAAGCTTTTCTTCATTCAAACCTAGTAATACTTTCTCTGAATAAAATCAGCCTCTTACGTAAAAAGGCAGTGGGGAGATAGAGCCTGCCCCATGGAAACTCCCCCATTTTCCCATTTTATTCAGTCATAATTTGACGGATGGATATTTCATCTCTCACAGCAGCGACAGTACTAATGAATACATGGACATGAAACCCGGCGTTTCTTACGTTGTGCCAACCAAGGCAGACAAAAGGAGATCTGCGAGAATAGGTGGGTACCTATCAAATAATAAAAACAACTTCATTTACAAAGGCTTTCTCATACTGCTGGGAAATACATTACCATGCCCCATAGTGACTGGTTCTCCTTTCCAGGAGGGCCCGATGGCAAAGCCACTGGTCAGTGGCAGGTCAGGGTTCCAAGTGAGCATTGGGGTGAGAGAGTGTTCGTTATCGTATAGGAGCATCTCACTGCACGAATGAAGATATATGTGTATCAACTATGTATTTTACACATCAAAAAAAAATAGGAGATTTGTGTATTTATCCACCATCCTTCTCCCCTGAAGCCCCAGACTGTGAATATGAACTTGGTGCTTGGGCACTTACCTTTCCTCAACGCTGGGTGGGTGACTTGCCTGCGCGGTCACATCAGTTCCTTATTACCAACCTTTGGTATTCTTGTTGTGCTGTCTTCTGTTTTCCAAGCTTTGAGGCTTAATTGCTAAGAAAGTCCTT
Organism: Nyctereutes procyonoides; assembly: GCF_905146905.1. NCBI lineage: Eukaryota > Metazoa > Chordata > Mammalia > Carnivora > Canidae > Nyctereutes > Nyctereutes procyonoides. The sequence goes on along the minus strand of NW_026575021.1, from coordinate 7,636,213 downwards.
CTTCTCCTAACAGGCTCATACATAGAAAGAGATGTGACTCCCGCCATCATGGAAGATGATGAGTTGGCTCTAGATCTAGAGGACTTACTGAGCTTTTCTTACCAGGTGGCCAAGGGCATGGCATTCCTGGCCTCGAAGAATGTGAGTGGATGTGGTTCTCGAGGAGCATTGCCACCACCCCCCCCCGCGCCGTGCCAACCCCCACAACCCCCTAACCCCAGTGGCGCATTTTAGAGTTCATAGTTAGAATGCACAGTGTTGTTTTGAAGTGTGGTAACCCAAAACAGGGGAAATTTCATTTCTTCATGTTCCAACCGCTATCTTTTTAGAAATCCTATTCTCATTTATAAGCTTTAAAGTGTAAGCCTGTCTAAATGAACTTTCTATGAATTTTTTTTTTTAATGTAGCAAATCCATTTAAAAATCCTGGCTCTTAGAATACAGGAGCTGCTCTTAGAAAATAGAGAATGGTTTCATCAGCAAAGGGAGGAGGTACCTCATGCAATTGCAGTGCTTGGTGAAGCACATGCTTGGGTCTTGTTGAAGTTGGGCCTCAGATATCGTGTGGCTTCATGAAGTGTGGGGGAATAAGGAATCGGAGAGAATAATAAGCATTTGGGAAAAAGGTAGAAATGGGAAGAGAACGAAGGAACCAAAGCAAGGAACATGGTCTCCGGAAGGGTGAGAGGAATTCAGTAGCAAATGAGACTAGCAGACCAGGAGGAGGGAACAGATCCTACCCTTAAGTGTCATTGGTGACATTTCCAAACAATTACGAAACTAAAAGAGGGATATAGGATGGCTGAAATAAAGAGCCTCTTCCCTGTGTCCTCGGGAGACATCAAATTGGAGTTGCAAAGACATTTTAAAAACTCTATAAAAGGACATTCAAAGAGAAGCATGCAAAATGAGGTTTTGGTTTAAAAAATATGATACGACTATTTATAATGTATTTTCCTATGAATGAAAGCAAGTCATAAGAAGAAAAAAAAATTATTCGAGTTGGTTTGGAAAGCGATTATCGTAATTAAGGTCCTAAACGATGTGAAACACAAATTTTGAACATCATTCAGAGCATAATTTAGATCTTTATTTTTGGTGCACCGAAGAGTTTCAAGGCAAAGCCAAGGTACTGGATTTGTGTGACATAGCAGCATTCTCGTGTTGAACAGAGTTTTCATTCTTGAAGAGTTTAAAATAAATGTAAATGGTTTTCTTTTTCTCTCCCACTCTCCTAATAGTGTATTCACAGAGACTTGGCTGCTAGAAATATCCTCCTTACTCATGGTCGAATCACAAAGATTTGTGATTTTGGTCTAGCCAGAGACATCAAGAATGATTCTAATTATGTGGTCAGAGGAAACGTGAGTACCCACTCTGCTTGACAGTCCAGTGAAGGATTTTAGTTTCGAGTTTTTCTAAGAATTGCTTTTTATGAGTTTCCTAATGCAAATCCTACCTTTGAGATACCATGTATTTTAGCAGTCAGATTAAGTGTACTTCAGCAAAATTTGCATGGTAGGCTGAACATTACTACAACTAACATTCCGATAATAGAATTCCTAATTCTAATTGTGTAATTATGGGGCATGTGAAGGAAACAGAAATAGCCTTAATTTTCATTATAGCCTGAGAATAGCAATGAACTCTATTTTGTTCAAGTGAAACAAATGTGGGCCTGAAGGTCACAGCAGGGGAATTTTACTTGGAGATTGACATGCTATGCGCAAAAGATTAAAATCTAAGATAATGTTCAGAATTAGGTATGTAGAATGTTGGATCTTCTAATCAATAGAGAGCATATTAAATAGGTTCGTAAGTAATAATTGGGTTAGAGAACATAGTGATTTTATTTCAAAGTGCTTTATGTCCCTGCCAATTCTCCATGTAGCATCAGAACAAGCCCCTGGCATTGGAGTGCAGTGTCTTCACATTTTCAGCGTTGGAGAAACTAAAGCTCAGTCTATTTTATATATTTTAGTAATAAGCATCAACTAAGTCTGAGATGACACAGGTCGGTAAAGGCTGAAACCAGAGCCCACGATCTCCAGAACAACGTCCCATTAGTATGGGAAGCCATATAGTCCTGTATCTATGTATTCTTCTACATCTATTTGCCCAGGCCCATTTCCCCAGTCCAGATTTATTTCTGGAGGTAACTATTTATGTTGCTTAGGATAATGTAATATTTTCTCCTCCATCACCATGGCATCCTCTGTACTTGACTTGGTTTTGTAGAAATGCTGCTGGCTTTACTTCCTGATCAAATCATGTATTTCTTTCCTTGTTTGATTGATTGATTGATTGGAGAGAGAGCACCAGCAAGGGGGGAGGGGCTGAGGGAGAAATAGCCCAAGCAGGGAGCCTGATGCAGGGGTTTGACCCCAGGACCCTGAGATCATGACCTGAGCTGAAGGCAGATGCTTCATCCACTGAGCCACCAGGTGCCCCTCAATGCATGCATTTCTAATAAACCTCTTCTAAGACTAGGTTCCATCATTATGAGGGTTAATGGAAGCAAGTTCTCTCCATCCTGGTCCATGCAGTATTGGAAGAAAGAATGAAGGGCACGAGGAGGAAGGCAGAAGGTTCAGGACCCAGTCTCCCCCAGTTTGAATCTGGTTCCGTCGTTAAGTGGCTGTGTGTTATTATTTGGCAAGAATTACCCAGTGGCTCTCAACTTTGCCTTTTTCCCTCCTCTTGGGAATAATAACTGTCACCTGACTCATCACGTTGTGAGGATTAAATGAGTTAATCTATGTGAAGTGCTTAAAACAGTGCCAGCCACGATGCAGCTAATACATGGCACTTGTTCTTCCGAACTGTTCTTTATAGATGTCTGATTTGGAATATAAATAATCATGACAGTGGTTGTTAGGCTGCAGCTTCTTACTAGCTTGTTACTGGTTAGTGACCATAGTTGGAATGAAAAAGGATGGGTTAGGTCCCACCAGGCTTCAAGATCGGGGGCTCCAGCTCAGGGCCATTGAACTAACCAATTACAAATCTCTCCTCACCAAGCTCACACAGCTTGGTACCACCCCAAATTCACTATATCCACAGTCGCTGAGATGTCCCTGTGTCGGTTTCTCGGAAAGGTCTTTCACAGGCCCCCGAACCCAAGACACCTGTAGTAGGTCTCAGGTTAAGAGCCCCCATGGGAGTATTAGCATAAAATCTGGGAAGGGGATACTAGAAGGCTTTTTTCCTATCTTTTAAAAATACTTTATTTATTTATTCATGAGAGACACACACACGAGAGAGAGAGAGAGAGAGAGAGAGAGGCGGGACACATGCAGAGGGAGAAGCAGGCTCCTTGTGGGGAGCCCGATGCGGGACTTGATCGTGACCCTGGGATCACGACCTGAGCTGAAGGCAGATGCTCAACCACTGAGCCACCAAGGCACCCACTTGCTCTCTTTCTTACTTTCTTTTTTTTCCTGCTGGCTAAAATAACTTTAATGCTAGAAAAAAGATGGTCTTCCCAGTTTTCAACCCTAAATGGATTAAGAGGAGGATTGATGTAGCTTTTTATGGTAGATTAAGATCCAAGAATCCACAGTGTCTATAAGAGGAATAGTCACAGCAAGTTTGGCTCGATTTTAGCAGAAAGGGTTCGGGATGTGAGGTTCAGCTGTTGAATTTAAAACCCGAACTGCCGCTCGCCACCTTGGAATAGTCATGGTCACCATAGGCCCCTACTGTTCATTGTGTGTCTGCTTATGCGAGGCAATTGCTTCGAGATTAGTGAGTCAGCAGTACTGTGCTAAGCACCTTTGGCCACCCACACGATCTCATTTAACCCGCAAAATGACTCGTGACATTTGAAACGTTATTTCTTCTTGACCCAAGAACACATTGAGGCTTACTTACAGATACTTAAGTGCCGTTTGCAATGTATTTGTAAAGGATAGTTTGGGTTTCATATGAGAGAAAACCCAAAAGAGGAGTCAAAGAAGTGTCGTAGCCATAGGCCAGGGCAGGTGTAGAGCTTCTGTGAAGCACTAGGGACCAAGTCCTTCTACTCTCCTATTTTCTTACCATCGCTGGTGTGGCCCTCCTCGTTGGGCCGCGATGGCCACCAGATAGCCAGCCACCAGAGCCAGAGGCAGGATGGAGGAGGGACAAGCAGGAAAAGAGCAAAGGGCACACGCCAGCCATGTCTTAAGAAG